>NW_027511570.1:0-2400000 GCF_048772815.1 Callospermophilus lateralis | reverse complement strand
ATGGATTGACTGCAAAGAAGTTAAAAGAACTTTATGGTGGTTAATAAAACATAATTAATTTTGATGTATAATATTTACATGGGTTTATTAATTTTCCATAAGTTATTGAGCATTAAGCGTATCCTTAGTGTATAAACCACATATCAGCAAGTTTGATGAAAAATGATGAGATAAAACAACATATAGACATTAATTCTGGAAGGCATAGGCAAATAAAAGTATTAGAAGTAAAATTTAAAGAGGAGCGGGGCATTTAGCCACTATATAATTTGAATGTATTTTTATTAGGATTTACTATACTACATAGAAAATGAGTGGCATAAGTCTCATGAAAAATTTCATCCAAGTAACATTAAAAAATGCCTTAAACATTATGGAGGAGTAGTACATCATAACACCATAAGAAATTATACTAATTTCCCAATGTTTATTTAAGACAGATATATTCTGATTTAAATAGTGAACCAGAGAGCTAACAGTTCTACCCTCTGTGGGTAGAAATAACTTCTTTATGTTAATTTTTCCTAAAAAGAAATATCTCTTCTATTGATGATAATGGTAACAGATTTGACATTTCATGTTGCTAGATTTGGACTTTTGATTAAAAGAACATTCAGTTCCCAAAACCTGTTAAAAAGTAACAAGACTGGAAATAGTTGACTTTTCTTGATTGATTAGCCTATCTCTGTACCTATGTTGGCCCCAAGAAAATAGTCTGTCACTGGTTATCTTCCAGGAAAGCAGATGAATGTAAGTGATGCTAAATTTGTTCTTTTCACAGCATAATGGTCCCCAAAGTCAAATGATGACTCAATTGATTTTCATCCTGAAGAATAGAAAGCTTTATAAAAGTTTGTGCAACAGGCAACATGTTATTGAAACATACAAAGAAAAAAAAATATATATATATATATATATATGAATAGGGATAGAGAGGATCTGTGGCCAACCCCATCTTCTAAAATTTTTAGAGTTTAGGACAGGTTTATTGATCTGTGGCTTCAAATGAGATAAGTGAGATCTGATAGGAAATAAACTGTTTCCCAGGATGAATGCATAGGGAATGAACAAATGCTGCATACTTGCAGATGCTGAAAGATGTCCAAAGAGATTCTCTAACATGGTTGTTAGAAATAACTACCACGAGATGTCTAACAGAAGACAGCTTATGTAACAAAATCAAATGGAATAAAGTATCACTAGTCAGAAATTATTTATTGTTTTTCCTCAAGATTGAATCTGAAAAAAAATCTGATTCATCACTTATTTTATCATTGACCACTTAATTTATGTGATCAAATATTTCTCAAACAACTTTTAAAAATATGTTTTAGTTTTAGAACATTTGATTAATTATGATCATTGGTAGTTTTTTAATTGATCAAAAAATATAATATTTTCTACAAAAATGTATTCATCATGAAAAGAATACAAC
This sequence comes from Callospermophilus lateralis, assembly GCF_048772815.1. NCBI lineage: Eukaryota > Metazoa > Chordata > Mammalia > Rodentia > Sciuridae > Callospermophilus > Callospermophilus lateralis. The sequence continues at coordinate 2,398,565 of NW_027511570.1, read as the reverse complement.
ATTTAAAACATTTTGATTTGTTTCTATAATGCAATACTTTGGATCAATAAAATGTATTTCTAATTATGAGAAAAATGCCCTCATTCCAATGTTTGTTAGATAATAAGAATATAAAGACTAGTGTAACAGGTGATTCCACATTTGAAAGAATAGAAATAGGAAATTAACTGATTCAATCTATGTCTTCATATATTCATTTCTCTATACATCTACCATTTCTTTTTTTTCAGTAGCTGATTTTCAATGATAGTTATCTTTAGAGGTTAAAATTATGGGGGGCTATCCTATTAATTATGCAATCAATATTTTATATTTTTAAATTTGAGGCATGTTCATTTTATAATTTAAAGTATATCACTACCAAGTAAATTATATTTCATCAATTTTATTTTTTATGACAAATTTGTATGAAGAAATACTGTGGATAATTAAAATCACAGACTTTTTTTCCACCAGGAAATTGTTATCAGCCATCATAGTTCAACCACCAAAGAGCAGTAATTTGGCAGGAGAAAATCCTAATGACAGTGGTGTACAAAGAAGACATTTAATTTGTTGAAAAATTTACAAGGCAGAGAAAGGCATCAAACAGAGAAATGATAAAAGAAATGCTGTACTAGATAGATAATTATATATTAGTTTCATAAATTGTCATAAAAATTACCACAAACTAGGTGGCTTACAAAAATTGAAATTTGTTCCCTCACTATTCAGGAGACTAGAAGTCTGTAATCAAAGTGTTAACCTCCTTGGTTTCTTTGGGAGCTCTGAGGAAGATTTCCTTCTTTCTCTCCTTGAACTTCCTTTGACAATTGGAAACCATTGGTGTTCTGGAACATTACAGATTTTTATCACCAAAATCTTTAGTTCTGTCTTCCCATTGACTTCTCCTTTGTGTATCTGTCACCGTGTCTAAATCTTCTCCTTCTAAGTCTTTTAAAGAGACTGGTCATTGAATTTATGACCCATCCTTTATCCAAGATGATTCCATTTCAAGATAGTCACTTATGGGGAAATTTCTACTTATTTATAAGTAGCTGTTCGAAGGGATAAAAAGTCTGGATCCTCAGTCAAATGAAAAGGATAAGATCTCAATATTTTCAGGAGGTGCCCTCCTTTTAAATAGTATTTTATTGACCAAAAAAATGTTTATTTCAAACACAGTCTCCTTCACCCTAACACTTACTGGAAATTTATGGGGCAAAGACCCTCTTCTAAAACCCATTCTCTATACAGTTTTTTTTTTTTTTTTATGTAGCATTCCACCCTGAAGTAATAACTTTTCCATCACTAGAGATAATAGCCAAAAACCAACTGGTTATTTTTATAATGGTTTTTGTCATTGGTAATATGTTATGATGGTATTAAAATTTCATAAATCCCAATATTTTATTTTATTTTGTATAGACATTTTTGAACTTCACCATTTTGAGAAGAAATAGAACTTATGAGACAAAAAATGAAATTGTTGATTTTATATATTTCTCTGGAGAGAAATAAAGATAACTATTACTGAAACCATTTTTCAAACTTCTCTAGTACAATCTATTTTAATGCAATGTTTTTTTCTAGAGAGCAACAAAAAAAATATTACTGATCTGACTTTGCAAAGGACAAATTTCCTAAAGTATAATAACTTCTTCTATCAGATTCAAGGTAAGAAGAGCAGCGGTGTGGTGGTATTGATAATAGATGACTACTAACATTTATGTGCAGGTTAACTATTTTCCTTGCTATATTTAACTTATATAACACAAAGGTCAACTGAAAATATGCTTATTTGCTAACAGATCTATCATTCTGCAGAACATATTTCTCATGTTCACCCTGGAGCAATCATCTCTGTGCCCTAATTTATTTATTTATTTTTAATGAACACAATCTTTCTAAATATTTATGGAGTACAGTATTATAGTTTGATACACATTCAGAATCATGTAATGATCAAATCAAGGTAACTAGCATTTCCATGCCTCAAATATTCTCACTGACAGCAGTACAACCATATTCGGGCAGGGATATTTTCTGTGAGTTTGTGTGTACATCCTTCAATTTTTGCTTTTCATATATGGTTTGCTGAGTCAATTCTTATAAAAATCTTTTCATTTTTTTTGCATTGGGGATTTAAGGCAGGAGTACTTTACCACTGAATCATATCCTCATTCCTTTTTATTGTTTTAAGGTTTTAACAAGTTTCTTATGGCCTCATTATGTTGCTAAAGCTTACCTAAAACTTGTGATCCTCCTGTACCATTTTCCCAAATTACTCAGATTACAGGCATATACCAGCAACACAAAGAGAGTTCATAATTTCAGTTCACACTTTGATAGACATCTATGCACATAATTACCAAAATTACCAAAGTTTATGCTTGCTTATACTGATTGACCTTGCCCAATATTTTATTACTCGCACACCAGAAAAATAAAATATTAGCAATATTCACAGTATACATTTATTTATTAAAAATAATAATCTACAAAAATAAAGACATTATAAGGTATAGATTAAAAAGAGAAAATTTATAAAATGCAAAATAAATATAAATAAAAGGAATTTTTATTTTCTTATGGTATCATTTGAAGTATAGCATTTAATGTATGGACAGATTAATCATTTTTAAGGTAATACTTTGTTACATTGATTTCTGAGATAGGTTTTCAATATTATCCATAGCTATTAGGTTTTAGAAGATATGAGGAAAACAAGAGTTTATTTGAAATTAAAAAAACAGAATAAATTTTGCCTTGATTGAAGACATACTGTATCAATCACACATTTTGTAATCTAAGCATATCATTTAGTCCTTACAAATCCCTGTAAAGATACTGTATTTATTCATAATTTATAGTTTAGAAGAAAGTAGCTTAGAAGATGCTCCAATTACATGTAAATGTTGAAGAATTAACACAAAACCGGGTTCTAATTAATAATGAAGCCTATTACTTGAACCTTTATTCTGTTTGAACCTAATGCAAATGCCACCTTAGTCTCAGTTATGTAAAAAATAATCAACCTGGATTATTGAGAATAAATATTTTCCAAATGACCCTCTACAGATGTGCCTCCATATCAAAGTGCCTCCATGAGGCTACCTTTGGAAAGTTTATTCTTTCAACATTAGAGTGAAATATATGATTAACTCATGTTAAGTTGTTAAGAAAGCTCTATGCTCATTGCTGTGCACTTGGATGACTTTAGCTGTCATCCCTTTCTAGGTGATGAAATGCTGGTCCCTTTATAGTGTTTTGCAATTTTCCCTAGGCAAAAGAGCTGTCTCAGAAAGAGGTGAATTAGAATTGATAGGTTCAGTGTTGACTTTGGTAGCCTTCCTTTTCAGGGGCACAAATTGAGTGATTTACTATGAACACATAATAGCTTAAACCAAGTATCAATCACTTGATAGAATTAGCAAAAGCTCAAATTGTGCGAATTTAAAATTAATGCTATTATTTGTTTTTCCTCAGAGCTTCGGTGGGGAGTCCTCTGGCATGGAAAGAAAAACAACAAAGCAGAAAAAATTTAGAACTTTGTTTTAGATAAAAATGGCTTATGTCTATTTTAGCATGGAAGGATTTGGAAATACTTCTATTAAATGCAAAATAAAAGTTAATCTAGGGCTGGGGTTGTGGATCAGTGGTAGAGTGCTTACATAGCGTGTATGAGACACGGGGTTTGATTCTCAGCACCACATTAAAATAAGTGAATAAAGTAAAGGCACACCAACATCTAAAAATTATATTTAAAAAAATCAGTCTAAAACACCAGTCTTGGACAACTTCCATCATTATTATAGCTCATTTTTTCCATAATCAATTTTTTTTCTCAAAAATATCATGAGGCAAAATTGTACTAAATGTAAATTAATGCTAATGGTTTCAAGAATGACTATTAATTTACATTTGAGAAAAAGCAAAGATCATTGGGATAAAGGAATACTTAGGAAGTCAAGAGATGCATTAGGAGAATGCCTCTTGGCTATAAACCTTTATCTCACTTTTTTAAATTCCAGTTTATGACAGTATTCCTACTATTGTATATATTATTCAATTCCTTTATTTATTTTCTGACAATAAATAATCACCTTATTACCATTTCCTTTATAATAGGTTCTGTTTCCTGACCTTATGGATTAAATTTTCTTTTAATTAGCTATGACTTATTTCTTAAATGATCATGAAACATTATTCCTCCTATTTTCAGATCACTTCTATACATCAAAATTATCAACATGTTATCTTTTCAAGTATGATTGTATTATTGTCAGCCTTCAAATTTGAAGCTGTTGAGTTCCAAGACATGCCTATTTTTTTAAACTGCTTTTGGGTCTGGATCATGATTTTTATACAGAATGAAATTCTTGAGGAATATTAAATGAAATATTAAATACATTAAGGATTATAGAAAGTAAAAATGAAAATAATTCAAGAAAATGAAATAATTTTTTTAAATTAAGCATTAAAATCATTAATATATAGTCAGGCAAAAAACAGCCAACATAAATTTGGTCAGAATAACTTAAGAAAAGCAACAAAACAATGACGCAAAACTACCATTATAAATTAAAACACTCAAATCCATATGTGTATGAATATGTAACATATTTATATACATTTATACATATGTATTTTATCAGTTAGAAAAAGCAAATAGGAAAATGGTAAAAACTTTAATTTAGTTACTATGTACATGCTTTCATTGTATCTGCCACTCAATTTTAATTTACATATTTAAAAAATTTAAATGTAGATTTATCCATGTCTTTATTTTATTTGTTTATTTTTATGCAGTGTTAAGGATGAAAGCCAGTGCCTCAAATGTGCTAGGCAAGTGCTCTGCCACTGAGCTCCAGCACCAACCTTGCAAATTTTAATAATCAAATTATATAAAATTAAAAATATTCTGTCATTTGGATTTGGAAAGAAGTGTTACTTTAGCAATTCTGCTTTAAATATTTCAAACAATCAAACAACCTCATTTACTTTGTTCATTGTAAAAACACCTGCAAGACTGTAAACTCCCCATTATAACTCACTTTGAAATTTTCAGTTCCCCATTTGTATTATTTCACTGTCAATATTCTCTTCACACTATTCTACCAAACAAGCAAACAAAAAATCCAATATTTGTCAGATCTTCTATGGATGTATACTTTTGTTTCATGGTGTTTATACTCTTATTTTTACTAGTTTTATATATTTTTTTGCAATACAATTTTAAAATGTCTCTCTGCCTCATATTTTTAACATACTTTATGTTCATGTTTTTAGAAAAATGTTACCAAACTTCAGTGATATTAGAGTCAAATAAAATTCTTTTCTGTATTACCAATCTTTCTGAAAGCTGCTCAGTATTACAAAGTATTAAAACACTTTGAACCTAAAGGGCATCTTCTGGGCATTTCTTTTAAAAAGGTAATACAAATAAAATAAAAGCAAATTGCAGAAAAAATGTATTGTAAAATTATATCTAATAATAAAAAACTTAAGTCATCTAAATATTCAACCTTAAGATAAAACATAAAAGAAGTTCTTTACTGAATATAAGTTTACATAAAATAGTTAAAAATAATAAGAGCAAAAACCATAACAAATGGTTGGGACACCTGGACTTGTGCCTGCTAAAAACCAATGAGGCATTAGGATTATAGAAGGAAACACTGAAATGCATATATGTAACTATGGTATAGACTAGTGAAGTGATATACTACATAATTTATTGTAAAACACAATGTTTCTGAAGAGAAGGAACTGATGAATTTCTGATATCAGTATCACTTTGATATTGATACTAAGCACAAAGTGATGCTGGTTTGTTATTACTTTGTTTAGTATTCGTGGCATTTAACAGAAGCAGAAATAAAAGTGGATAAACCACAAAAATAGAAGAGCTGTTGACATTGAATCAAGGGCCCTCATAGATCTTGAATGTTTGATGTAGTGATATAAGAAAAGAACAGCCAGTTCTTGCCATGATACTAGTAACAGGGTCAGAGTTTTATGGTAATTATAAATACCATGGATATGGATGATACTCCTAAGGAAATCTCAGTTTTTTTAGCTAAAACCTGATGATGATAAAAAGATTTACATGATAGAAAGAACACCACCAATAGATAATTTATCAGTATTAGTATAATTTCATTTTTCATTCCTCAACATATTGTGATCTGAAGAATCATAATTTACATTCTGATAATAGTTATTAAAACACAATTTGTGACATGACACAGATATTAAAATTTACTCACCTCTCACTGTGAAGGAATTGCCATCTACTCTGTGTATATGAAGCATGAATTGAATTGTAAGTAGAAGACTTCAGGAATTGTTGTATTTGTAATCAAAATACTTTAAGTATGAAAATTTGTTGTCTGTCAAGAACTCAGAATGGAGTCTAAAGTTCAAAGTAAAGGCCAGACCCTTTAAGAAACCTTGACTGATAGAAATACTAAAAGGCAAATTAAAATATTATAGTAGGCATAATGTATTAGTCACCTTGGGCTCCCTCATAAAATACCATAGATAGAGTGGGTTAAACAGCCAAATATTGCTCTCAGTTTCAGAGCCTAGAAGTACAAATTCAAGGTGTCAAAAGTTTTCATTCTGAGGCCTCTTCTCTTTTTTAGCAAGTGGCTCCATTTAGCTATAATGCTTACACAACCTCTTCTTTATGGTAAGTAGAGGAAAGGAGCTATCTAGTGGCTTTTCTTATAAGAAGGCTAAAACTACTGGATCAGTGTCCTGCCTGTAGAGAGTGATTTAAATTAATTACTTCCCTACGCTAAAATGCTGTATTAAGTGCTTGATTTTCAGCATACAAAATGCATGCGAACATAAACATTCAGGCCATAACTCCTAACAACACCATAACAATACTTTATACTATCATTGCATCAGAAAATATCTTTAACTCACTTTACTAGGCCATGTGTGGTAAGACACTTATGGAACTTAATGATAAATGCCAACAGAAAGATTTTGTTAAAACCATGAGAATTTCATTTGCAACAAAATAAAATTGACCAATAAAAAGAATTTTAGCTTAGCATTTTAACATTTATTGTTTAAGCAGATGCTTAATCTAGCAAAATATATTTTAAGAACATTGTATTCAACATATTTTATCTCTTCTCTCTTTTTCAGAAATTCAATGTTTTTTATATTTACTCTGCAACTGTAACCACTCATGTCTTTGAGAATACTGAGCAGAAATAGCAAATTAAAATATTATAGTAGGTATAATGTATTAGTCACCTAAATGCCTAAGAATAAGAAAAGAATGTATGGAATTGTAACAGCTTAATTTATTATCATAAGATTGACAGTAACTCCATGGAACACGAAGAATATCCTTCTGCTTTCTGATGGTAAATCAGAGATACAATATCCTTGTTTTATTTTCTGATTTACTGTACAGTGGTTTTACCCTCTGAGAAGCTGAATTTCATGACAGTTGTGGAATAAACTCTGAAATCTTATAAGCAAGAGCTTTAGAAATCATTATAATTCCCCTTCCTTATTTATGTCAAAAAAGACGAGTCTCAGCTGCATGGTAGACATACATGGGGCCAAGAATAGCTGTTGAGATTTGTTTATTTTCACAACGAATATATGAAACAATTTTACCTAAGATATATAGCATTTTAGCATGTCTTAAAATGTATATGAATGATTATAAACATGACACATGGTATTGAAATTGTTTACTTACCTGACATGTGTTTATTAAATTTATTTAATTTTTTTTATGAAGTTGGAAGACAATGGCAGTAGATTTATTAATAGTAACATGAAGTACTCTTAGGTATGACTATTGTAGAAAATCATCTTAAATGAAAATACAACTTTATTCTAGTTATACATATGTAGGTGTAGCTTGAGATACAAATATAAGCATAAATAATTTTTAATATGCCTTGTATTAATGTATTTGATTACATATGCAATTTATTATATAGAGAGAATGAGGGGCATTGAAAAGTTGTTATGAGTGTAATAGGAAGATTAAAAGAGATAATGTATAATATGTGTTCCTAATTCTGAGAGGTAGTAAGTAATTAACATATGAGAGGTACTAATGGACATTTTTTTTTCTCACAAATGCTTAATTTGTGTGACAAAGCATTAGGTATTAAATTTAACTTTTATATCTAAGAAAGCAATGCTGTTTATTTTCTTGGACATTTGAAGAAAATAAGGAGTAGGAACTGAGGGTTGTAAAGTGATCAGGTTCTTTCTTCATTGCCAGTTCATGCACAGGAAAAGAAAGCTGTGCTGTGTCTTAAGGCTAATGGGGCCATGATGCAACTGCCAATATGGATGCTGCTTGGTAAAGATTGTCCTAGCCAGAACTGCTGTTTCGATGAACTACATTTTTACTTCTCAATCCACTGATTTTAAAGTGGAAAGTAACTTAAACATAGCTGAAGTTCTGAGCACATGGTTTTATTTCTTCAGACCACAGTGCTCTTTTTTTTTTTAATCTATGTTATACCCAGAAGTACATACCCATACTTTTTGTCTGTCCCTCTTTTCTTTACAACAGAAAAAAAAAATCATTTCAAAGGTTTACAATGCGCATGTTTGCTATTGCTTTATATGAATATGGCTTATCTCTGAGCAAGTTTATTATATAATTCTGAGAAACCACTCTTCAGTTGATGATACATGTATGGAAAAATTGTTTAAAAGTACAGGTGCAATCCAATAAAAGAAATTTGGAAGCTCTGTGAAGAGCTACAAGTGATTTTTGCGTTTGTGTCAAAGGGAAAATATAAAATTTCTTGCTGTTAAATTTAGATTTGCTTCTTGCCATTCATCCTGTCATTTCATAGAATTTAAAAGTGAATTTTCAAAGCATAGTTTTATATTTCCAAAGAAAAGCAAAATTATATTCTGCTTGTTGATTAATAAACACTTAATAAAGTCATATGCCAGATTTTTTTTAAACCACTTTAATCAGAAGATGGTGGAGTACAGGGAGGCTGCTTTGTGGATAAGGACAAGAGCAACAGGTATACAGTTTCTTAGCAAGGTGGATCAAAGAGGGATTTCAGTAAAATTCTATAGTGGACTTTCAGAGTGGTTTATGGACTTATATATTTGTGTACAATAAACAAAGTGAAAGAATACATTGGAGCCCACCTGGCTACTGGTGGCACCAAAACTGCAGCAATTGCTTAGCTGATTCACCACAGAAGGAGAAAGAACAAAGATTTGGTATGAAAAAAAAAAAAAACTGATTTCAAAGCTGCCTGAACTTGGCTGAAAGACTGCCCTGTGCATAGGAGTTTGAATAGTGTTTTCTGTTTCTCAACTAACTGCAGAAACCTGAGGAGGGGCCATCTTGGGGTCATCATGCTCCAGCAGTGGGAGCTGGGAGATCAGAGTGAATACTTCCACAATGTTCTGGCAGGCACCTACACTGCGGCTGAGAGTGAACCTGGTGGAATATGTGTGAATCAGGTATGGGTGGAGAGGACTGCACCCAGGGTTCTTCACATCAGAAGGATAAAGCGAAGCCTACTTCTCTTCTACTTTGAGTCTGGCAGCTCACATAACCACCAGAAGTGGGCAGGGAGTCTGAACAGACAGGTTTGAATTCACTATGGGACTAAGTCCAGGAAGGCTGTGCTCCTGGGCAGGAGTATGTGGAGGACTGGCTCCCCTGGCCCGTGATTGGAATTCTTAAGAGGCCCTTGAAATATAGACCCCCATCAGAGGCTGACTACTATTAAGCCCTAGGGGTGGGTTTGTAAATTCTCTGCAAAGCAGACACCACCCAACCAAGCCTCTAAGGCCTGATTAGACCCAAAGTCCCATTTGCTGTAACTCCTAACAGAACTCTGCAGAAGTTGAACCTGGGAGTGAAAGAATCTCACTTGAATGGACAAAACTTCAACTGGCAGCATGTTCTAACCCATCCCATGACATACTAGTGATAAGGGAACCTGAGTTTTATATCAAACAGCTTCAATCTTAAACTGCTCCAACTGGAAGATGAGAGAACAAACATAAAAAAAGAAAGAGTTAACAACCCCCAGCCCTTACTCTCTCCATCTGTACATAATTTAAGAAGAAATGGAAAGAAAGACATTTGGGCATAGACAGTGATCATCCATTCTGATAAACTATTTCGACCACCTCAGTTGAAATATTTTCTTTAAAATTTTTTGTGTGTGTTTGCGTGTGTGTGTGTGTGTGTGTGTGTGTTTGTGTGCACGCACACACATTTGCTCACCATTGCACATATGAATTCTCCTGTGCTGATTGGTTCAGGGACATATGCACATATACTTACTTGTTTCCTTTTCTCTAATTTTTAGGTTTTTCTAGTATAGTTACTTTTTTTTTTGCTGTCTCTTCAAAAGTTACTTTTATTTTCTTATTATTTTTGGTTTTCATTTTGTTTCTTTTATCTTTTTTCTTGTTTCTTTTCTTTTTTTTCTTGTGCTAATGGTCAAATTCTATTATTCATATTTCCTCTTTTTCAATACATTTCTTCTCCTATTTTCTCCCCTCCTTCTTTGTAAACATCACCTGCTACATATCTTCTGCACTCTCTTTGTTAACTTTTTGGAATTGGAAACTCTTTTCTACCTTCCTAAACAGTTTTTTTTCCTTATAATTTACTGTATGTTTACCATCTTTCAGAAATAGTTTATATAACTCCTGCCCCTACGATTAATGCTGATGCAGTCATTACTACTTTTGATGATATAATTGACACCTGCTGATTGCTTTAAAGCCAGATCTAGTTAATGGTTATTATTTTTAAACCCTTGACAATTACTGGTTCCACCATTTCTGCTTTTCTGGTTGTAATGTTGAAGATGATATAATAGGGACTGAGTATTTACTTTAATGCCATGTATTGTTTGCAATGGTTGTTACTATTTTTTAATTTGCCCTATTCTGTGAACTTTTGGGAACTTACAGGGACACTATAAATTCACAGGTTAGAGACTGCTGCTAAACTAAACTCAACCAAAAGACAGCACATCTTGCTGTACAATGAAATAATGACATTCAATCTTCAGCTACAGTATAATATGAAGAATAGAAGAGACAAAACCCAAAACCAATGATTTGATTATGTAATGTCCATCCAAATAAAGTTGCAGTGATTATAAATATACTAGGTAACAGATTAGATGCCTGCCGTCAAATTCCTAATCTAATTCATACGTTTTATTGCTTGTACCTTTATCAAATGTTGCTGCCACCTTTCCTATATAGGTGGTGATTAGTGTTATAGATGTCAAAGTAGACAGCAGACATACATCATGAAGTTGTACAACTGTTTCTGATATTATTGCCACTCCTGTCTTCCCTCTACCTCTAACAGTGTGCAGAAACATATTGGGCCACTTCAAGATCACAGAGTAGAGAACCTGCATCCAATAAATACTCACATCTTAACTAAGCAACAAGGAAACACACTCCACATACAATCTACCCAATGGAGCTCTGCTATAACTCCAACTCAAAGAATTGAGAGGAAAAAAATTCCAAACTAACAAGAAGGACCCAAGGAAGAATAACCAGAGAGAGACCTCAGGTCCCCAAATTGGCATCTACTCAAATATCAAAAAGAAAAGTCCCAGAACAAATAAGAAAATTACACACAAAAGGACATGCATAAAAAAAAGAGGTAGGAGACTTCATCTCAATGTACAAGTCCAAGATATCTGAAAACATTAGGAGACAGGCAAACAAATATTCTCCAAAATTCAAAATTCTACAACAAAGGATTCCACTGATAGTTATAGGGATAAAATCCCAGAGAAACTACTTATTAAAAGGTTCAATGAACTTAAAAATGTAAGAAGGGAATTGAGAGAGTTATTAGAGGGGATAAAACACCACTTTAATAAGAAATAAAAATACTAAAAAGTAGTCAAGCAGAATTCCTACAAATGAGGTCACAATCATTCAAATTAAAAATTCAACTGAATACAACACCAATAGATTAGATTGAGTAGAAAATTGAATTTTATCCTTTTAAGACAGAAAATTCACAGGGTATATAATGTTTTGTATGCAAAGTGTAATAAAGGGAAAATATTTATAGAGAATGAACAGAATATACAAGAATTATGGGATAATATTAAAATACCAAATCTGAGATTCATTGGGATAATAGAAATATGGAGATGGAAGCTAAAGGCATAAAGAAATTTTTTGATAAGAGAGTTACTGACAACATTTCCTATGTTGGAAATGAGACTGATAACCACATACCGAATACTTACATGACCCCAAATAATCCTATTCAAATGAGAAGATTCTCAGGAAATAATCAAAATGCCTAACATAGAAAATAAGAAAAAAATATTTAAAGCTGCAATAGAGAAACATCAGGTCACATTTTGAGGCAAACTAACAATTTTCACTTCTAATTTCTCAGTGTAGACCCTAAAATCCAGGAGGATCTTGAATGAGATATTCCAAGACCTAAAAGAAAATAACTACAGTCATGGTTACTATACCCAACAAAGCTAACTTTAAAATTCAAGGGGGAAATAAACTTTTCAATGTGAGGAATAAACTAAAAGAATTAATGAACACCAAGCAAGCACTACAAATAATACTTAAAGATAAACTGCACACTGGGGGCCTAAAAAACAATTACCAAAACTTCCAAGCAGAAAAAATTCAACAGAAGAATAACTCACTAAATGTGAACCAAGACATGATTATATATAGCAAAAAAAAAGAAAGAAAGAAAGAAAGAAAAAAGAAAACATGTATCCATACTGCTGCAGAATATTAATGTTCTCAACTTTTTTATTCAAAGATACAAATTAAAAGAATTGATCAAAAACAAGACCCAATTATCTATTTTTTTTTTACAAAAAAACACCTCTAATAGGCAAAAATCACAAGCTGATACAAAAGGATGGAAAAGAAATATTTCATGCATATGGATCCTGCAAAGAAATAGGAGTAGATATTCTCATATCTGTGAAAGCAAATTTCAAGCATAAATTAATAAGAGACAAAGAAGACCACTACAATCTGCTAAAAGAACAATTGAACAGGAAGGTTTAATGATAATAAACACTTATGCCCCAAACATCAATGCACCAAATTACATAAAATAATCAAAGAAACAAACTCATTGACATTAAATTCCAGAGAGACACCCCACAAAATAACAGTAGGTGATCGAAACACACCCTTACCACCAACACACAGGTCATTAAAAAAAATTAGTATCTCCAACCTAAATAAAAGTATGGATCAAATAGAATTAATTTGGATGAGACTAGGAATGAACAGTAAGAAAAATAACCAAAACCACATAAATACATGGAGATTGAACAATACTCTCTTAAATGAAGAATGGATGAAAGAAGAAATGAGATTAGATATAAAAAATCTTAGAAACTAATGAGAATATAAATGTAAATATCAAAATATCTGGAAAAGTATTAAACCATGAAAAATTATAGTATGGAGAGTGCCTACATTAAAAAATAGAGTTCCCAAATAAATACACTTCTGGTTCACCAAAAGCCCTTACAGAAAAAAGAACAAACTCACTCCAAAATCAGCTGAAGAAAGGAAATAATTAAGATCAAGTTCCAAATCAAAACAATTGAGAATAAGAAAACAATATACAGGATCAATTAAATTAACTGATAGTTCTTTAAAAAGTTAAATAAAATTGACAAATCCTTAGCCAAAATAATCAAAAAAAAGAGGGAAAAGATCCAGATCAACAACATCAGAGATGAAAAAGGAGATTATCACCACACACCCTCTGAAATCCAGTATTATCAGAACCTATTTTGAAAGTTCATACTCCAATAAATTGGAAAATCATGACGACACTGAGAAATTTTTAGACACATATGACTTGTGCAAATTGAATAAGGTAAACATATAAGTGCTAAAGTGACCAATATCAAGTAATAAAATTGAAGCAGGAATTAAAACATTCCCCAAAATAAAGCCCAGAATCAGGTGGATTCTCAGCTGAATTCTCAATCAGAATTTTACAGAAGAACTTTCACCATGTTTCTCAAATTATTCTACTAAATTGAAAGGGAGGGAACACTCCAAAATATTTTTATGAAGCCTGAATAACCCTGATACCCAAAATAGACAAAGACTTATCAGGGAAAGAAAAATATAGGCCAATATCCCTGATAAACTGATTCAAAAAAATCTTAATAAAATATTATTGAACTGCAATGAAAAACAATAGAATCATATCATCATCTCCATAAATTTAGAAAAGGCCTTTGATACCCATTCGTGTTAAAAAAAAAAACACTGGAGAAGTTAGTGATCAATGGAACTTACCTCAACATTGTAAAAGTCTTTGATGAAAAGCTCAAAGCCAACATCATACTGAATGGAGAAAAACTAAAGGCATATCCTTTAAAATCAGGAACAAGACAATGCTGTCCAGTCTCACCAATTCTATTCCATATAATCCTCAAATTATTAGTGAGGATGATCAGGCAAGTAAAGGAAATCAAAGGGATACAAATGAGAAAAGAAGAATTCAAACTATCTCTATTTAAAAATGGCACAAAACTATATCTAAAATACCACCCTCCCCACAAAAAATTAAAAATTCCACCAGAAAACTTCTACAGCTCATAAATGAGTTCAGCAAAGTAACAAGAGACAAGAACAACATCAGTAGCTTTTCTGTGCTCCAACAGTGATTCAGCCCAGGAAGAAATAAAAGCATCCCATTCACAATGAACTCAATAAATAAATAAATAAATAATAAATAAACAAACAAACCTTAGAAATTAATCTAACCAAGGAGGTAAAAGAGCTCTACAATGAAAATTATAGAACAATAAGAAATGAAATTGAAGAAGACCTTAGACAATTGAATGATATCATTAAAATGGCCATACTGCCAAAAGCAGTATACAGATTCCATGCATTCCCCATCAAAATACCAATGGCATTCTTTACACAAAGAAGTTTTAAAAAATTCTTAAATTAATTTGGAAGAACAAGAGAACCAGAGTAGGGAAAGCAATACTAAGCAAGAAAAATTAACCAGGAGACATCACAACAGCTCATCTGAAATTATACTACAAAGAAGTAGTAACAAGAAGAGCATGGTATTGACATCAAAATAAACATGAAGACCAATAAAAAGAATGAGTAACACACACAGAAATCCACATGCCTGTAGCCATCTGATACTTAACAAAGGTGCCAGAAATATATTTTGGAGAAACGACAGCGTTTTGTTTATTTATTTTTTTCTGGGAAAACTGCATGGCTATATGTAGAAAGATGAAAGTAGACCCCTATCTCTCATACAAAACTCAAATAAAAATGAATCAAAAATCTAGAAATTAGATGCAAGTCCAAGGAATTAGATACAAAAACATTGCGAAGAAAACATGGAGTCAATACTCCTTTGTGAGAGTAACTCTTGGTTTGCAGCTAGCAGCTCAGAGTGCTTGGAAAACCTATGATTTTACAAGCCTGACAGGAACACCTGCAGGGTGGGGCACTCTGCTCTTGTGAGCCTTCTGAAAAACCACATCTTCAGTGATTGAGATCAGCATTGCCAGGGAACCTAGAGACAGGGCTTCAGGGCATGATTCCCCCAACTCATAAGGCCCCTTTTCATAGGGACAATGATCCTTCCAGTCTGCCTTCCACTGCGTAGCAATATTTAGAGCTTCCTCATAGTGTGGTTACATTAATCATAAGATGATTGGCTTCTAAATGTTATATAACCTGTTTGCTTATATATGATTGGAGAATGCACCCTATATCAATTGTAATCACTTCCACATTAAAGGAGCTTGCTGGAGGTTGGCTGAGATCTGCCAACTGCCTGCTCTCAGCAGCTTCCAATGTCTGTGTTTTGACTCCAAATCCCTCACACCTGCCGTGACTGAGGAGTGACCGATAGCAACACTCCTTCATACATGTGCTGCAACTACCTTAATAAAACCCCAAAATGTCAAGAAATAAAAGCAAGAATCAAAAATGGAATGCGATAAATCTAAAAATGCTTGAGCACATCATAGGCAACAATTAAGATTGTGAAGAGAGATTTTACAGAATGGGAGAAAATATTTTAAAGCTATTCCTCTCATTGGAGATTAATATCCAGAATATATAAAGAACTTAAGAAACCTTACATCAAAAAAAAGTAACCCAATCAATAAATGGACAAAGGAACTAATCAGAGTCTTCTCAAAATAAGAAAGACAAATGGCCAATAAATATATGAAAATGTTCAACACATCCAGCAATCAGAGAAATACAAATCAAAACAACACTAAGATTTCATCTTAGTCCATTCAGAATGACAATGATCAAGAATATAAACAATGATAAGTGCTGGTGAGGTTGTCAGGAAAAAGGACACTTGTACATTGTTTGTGGGACTGTTGACTAGTAAAGCCACTGTGGAGAGCAGTACGGAGATTCCTTAAAAATCTAAAGATGGGAAGTATGGCCATCTTGACAATATTAATTCTGCCTATTCAAGAGCTTGGGAGATCTTTCCATCTTCTAAGGTCTTCTTCTATTTTTTCATTAGTGTTCTATAGTTTTTATTGTAGACATCTTTCACCTTTTTTATTCAATTGATTTCCAAGTATTTTATTCTATTTTAGGCTATTATGAATGGGATAGTTTTTCTAATTTCTCTTTCAGAGGATTCATCACTGATATATAGAAATGCATTTGTTTTATGGGAATTGATTTTACATCTTGCTACTTTGATGAGTTCATTTATTAATTCTAGAAGTTTTCTGGTGGAGTTTTTTGGATCCTCTAAGTATAGAATCATGTTGTTGGCAAATAAAAAGCAATCACGAAATTTATTTGGAAAAATAAGACACCCAGAATAGCCAAAGCTATTCTTAGCAAGAGTGAAGCAGGAAGCATCACAACACCAGACCTTAAACTGTACTACAAAGCCATAGTAAAAAAATGGCATGGTATTGACACCAAAATAGACTTGTAGATCAATGGTATAGAATAGAAGACACAAAGAAAAAGCCATATAAACACAATTATCTCATACTAGACAAAGGTGTTAAATACATACACTGGACAAAAGATAGCCTCTTCAACATATGGGTGCTGGGAAAACTAAAAATCCATATGCAGCAAAATGAAACTAAACCCCTATCTCTCACCATACCTAAAACTCAACTCAAAGTGGATCAAGTACCTGGGAATTAGACTAGAGACCTTTGCCTAATTGAGGAAAAAGCAAGACCAAATCTTCATCATGTTGGATTAGGCCCTGGCTTCCTTAACAAGACAAAATTCAAATTTGATTATTAGCTAGTACAGATATAAAAATGTGTACTGATAAGATTATGTTCATAAATTAGCGCCAAAACATATTTCAGATTTTAGTAATTGTTACAGTCTGTAAACAAGTCAAGATGGCGCCTGGCATTTTGCCAGAGGGAGTGGTTTGTGAAGTAATGCCAGGGAGCCATTAAGTGTGGAGATTCCTTATTGGTTGACTACTCTATCTAGTTTATGTTAATTAAGATAAGCTGTATGGAATGTATATATACCCCTCCTGTCCTACAATAAAGGGCTCCCACTCCTGCGTATCAATCTACACAAGTTGCTCGTCACCCCCTGGTTATTTTGCTGTAGCTGGACTGTGGCAAGTAATACTGTTGCAGAAGATCCCTGATGATTTTTACTTTATAAATCTAAATTTCTTAACACTATGTATTTAATAAGATTCTTGTGTAACTTGTATTTTCTTTTAAAATGTTTGTGGGCTTTGTTTGTATGTTTAAGTTTATGATCCAAATGAAATTATTTTTTTATGCTTAGTAATAGTGAAAGTGAACTCTTGCATTGACATTTTGCCTAAATTTTAACTTAAAAAAGAAATTGCATGTTTTATTTTTTCAGTAATATATAAGAAGATATTTTCTTTTTGAATATTTTCTAATCGTTTTTTTTTTTTTGTACCTCTATTGTATAGATAGTGATTGTACTTAAGAAAAATAGTGCTAGGAAAAGCATAGCATTTATGTAATATAAAATTTATATCATTCTACAGGTTTTGTATTTGAAGGTAGGAAGTTCATTACAAGATACTGTTTACAATTGATTTTGTCAATCTTTATATACTACAGGATAATGTTGTTAATGAGGCTTTTGCATCAATACTACAGAGTGCTGTCTCTTTTATCAGGCTCTAACTACTCAGCAATTGTTAAGGTATTTTTAAATTTTAAAGTTTTTATATGAATATCCCTTAGTATAGTGGTTAAAACAACAACTTTATAATCACCAGACATGATTTCAAGTCCCAGCTCTGTCATTTACAATCTGTAATAACTTTGGCAACTGCTTTAATTATTTTAATCCTCATTCATGGAATTGCTCACAAAGTGTACAACAGGTAGATTGAGTGCAAATGAGAGTAGAATTTAATTAAATGTCGTATTGACTTTACATATTTATCTTACTCTCTGGCCTCATTAGTTGAAAAACCTGAAGTCATTGAGAATGTTTATAGACTACATTTCCATAAAATTATTGATACAATTATATCAGTATTATACAAACAATGTCCTACATATTTTTCATTCAATTTTAATTACATTTATCATTCTCTGATATTTCATCAGGCCAATCTTTAGTCACATAAACCTCTCACTTTCTTGATATAAGTATAAAAGTTACACATATAATTTGTCTATAGTTTTGGAGGAGTTACAATTTTTAATTGCCCCTTTATTTTATTTTTCTTTGAATAATCATAGAAATAAATGTCTTAATGACATTTTCTCTTGGGAAGAATTGTATACAATTTTTGGTGTTTGTGAATTCTGTAAAGACAGGTAAGGAAAACCAATCAACTTGATTCAATTAGAAGTCATATGATTCAAAGCTCCAAGGCAAAAAAAAAAAATGTGAAATGCGAACAATGGCAGGAATCCCAAATGATTTGCAAAATATTTCCTAATTATTTGGGTAGACTTTTTAAAAAATGAAAGCAATTTTTCAGAACTTTGTAAAATCAGAACATATTAATTATACTAGTGTAAGCAAAGTGTGTGCATGAATCTAAGCTATCACTCTTTCTCTTTCAGAATCAAAAATATTTAGTTTTAGGAGAACATATTGAATTCAAAAAATTTTGAAGAATACATAATGAATCTTTTAATAAAAAGATATAGTGTAATTTATGGTTTTCAGGGAACGGGAGAGTAGATCCAGTAATTGTGAATATCTAACAGTAATGTCTAAATATACTGTTAAAATGTATGAGTTCAGAACTTACATTCTAAGTGTCTTTAAACAACAGTATATGGTGAATAGTTTGTCAGACTCTTAACTATACAGGAAAGCAACCTTAACAAGTGTAGTGGATAATGAATTAACAAATTAACACAAGTAGTTAATTTTACTAAACTGTTGTTTATTGATTTGCCTTAAATATTTGTACTTTGGAGAAAGCAATTTAGTTACTTGAGCTAAAAAATACCAAGATAATTAACTGTACTCTCTAATAAGTCTAACATTGCTCGTTGTTTTCAGTTTAATTTCACCAATTATACATTTGGTTAAGTAAATTACTAGTCATTTAGTTAAAAGACACATTATGTGATGCTTTTAATTGGGTAATTAATAAATTGTTGCTTTTGTTGGGATAGCAAATTTGAAAACTTTTGACAACTAAATGGTAAAGAAAATGTAAAAAGAAGTTATATATTTTTATCCAGAGATCTGAAATTAAATAGCAAGGCCCTTGGGGTTACAAATTTTCATTTTTCTTTCATACTTTCCAAGATTGTTATTTCTACGTGTAAATATTCTCATAGAATGGTAAATGACTAAAAGTAAGGAAGATGCTAAGAAGTAAAGAATAAAGAGTTAGTGCCTAGATTAACATTTATACATATGAATTTATGTCTAAAACTTTA
Organism: Callospermophilus lateralis; assembly: GCF_048772815.1. Taxonomy (NCBI): domain Eukaryota; kingdom Metazoa; phylum Chordata; class Mammalia; order Rodentia; family Sciuridae; genus Callospermophilus; species Callospermophilus lateralis. The sequence goes on along the minus strand of NW_027511570.1, from coordinate 2,378,646 downwards.
CAGTCTTATAAAAAAATATCACATTTTAGTTAATTAACACTTAGATATGCCTACTAATTTTGACCACCATAGAAAGGGTGGATTCTTTTAAATAAGTGGAAGAGTTAAAATAAATGGGTTCTGCACAATTCATCACACTTTCACAATAATATGGTCATATAATATGTGATGTATTAATTTATACTTTCAAGGGAAAAGCAACTCATTTGTCTGCCAAATAGCACTCTGAGCTATAGGATCACCATCCAATATTCCTCCTTCATTTCATATGGAATTGTCAACATTTTGTAAATACACATATATTAAAAAAATCAATTGCAGCTGGGCACATTAGCACATGGCTATATTCCCAGCATCTGGGGAGGCTGAGGCAAGAGAATTGCAAGTTTAAAGTCAGACTCAGCAATGTCGAGACACTAAACAAGTCAGTGAGACCCTTTCACTAAATACAGTTAAAAAAAATACAATTTGTGGCTCAAATTGTTGAGTGCCCCTGAATTCAATCCCCAGTAACAAGCAAACAAAAATCAAACATAGTAAAATAAGCAAGAATTAATGAAACTGCCATATCCTTAAAGGAATTCAAACAGATATGTGGAAAAAAAAGAAAAAAAAACAAAAAACAATAACAACTCAATGTCACTGATAAACAGAGAAATGCAAATCAAAACCACATTAATGTGTTGCTTCACACTGTCATTGGCCATTGCTAGAGAATAGAAGATGTGTTGGTGATGATGTGGAGAATTAGAATCTATGCATAACTGTTGGAGGGAATGCAAAACAGAGAGCTGCTATGAAAATAGTATGAAGATCCTCTCAAATTTAAAAATAAAGTTATCATATGATCCAACAATCCTCTGTGGCTATTTATGCAAATGATTTGAATTCAGGATTCCAAAGAGATATCAGCACTCCTACATTTACTGGCATTACTCATAATAGCGAAACTGTGGAAATCCCTTAACATCCACAACAGATGAAGGGATAAAGAATATATATATATATATATATATATATATATATATATATATATATATATATATATACTTACATACATACATACATACAGGGGAACACTATTCAGTCTTTAAAAGAAGCAATTCTGGAATATTCACATTATGAATAAACTTTATGGATTTGATAATAAATGAAAGAAGTCAATCACAGAAAATCAAAGGCTGCATATAATACGCCTATTTGTGTTGGATACACAAAATTTTTAAATTCATAAAATCAAATAGTGTAAGGCTGTTGCCATGGACTGAAGAGACCAAAAAATAAGGTGTTATTAGTGAAAGGACATAGGTTTGAACAAAGCAAGATGAATAAACTCACTGTACTTATAGATAAAAAATACTTTATTGTAACTTATAAGTTTGTTCAGAGGGTAGACCTTATGTTAAATGTTCTTACCACAATATGATCAGACTAAATTTAAAAAAATTTTTTATTTAATTTTCCTTTCCCACCTATCTTACCTCCCCCTCAATTCCCTTTACTCTACTGATCTCCCTTTTATTTTTATTGGATCCCCTTAAAATAAAGAAATTCTCTTTTCTCCCTACCTTCTACACATGAAACAAAATATTCAACCCTTGAGTTTTTGAGTCTGGGTTATTTCACTTAATATAATGTTTTATGGTTCCATCCATTTATCAGAAAATGACATAATACTATATTTTATGATTAAGCTTCATTTAAGTATAAATAATTGCATTGCACTTCCTTTTATGACATATTCCTCAAAATAAGACTAATAAGGATCAAAAAGTAACTTTTATGTAGCTAATTACATTTTATTAAAAACATGTAGTATTAAAGAAGAAACTGATTTTTTTTTTTTTACTTTTTATAAAACATAGTAAAATATTTGAATTTATCATAGTAATTCTTTATGTCCTATGCCCTTAGATTCTCACTGGTTTATGTGACTGAAATAAATGATAATATGATTAGATCATTATTGAAAGGTTGAATGATATGCCTTCAATTAGAGGGTCACAAGAAAAATTATAAAGACTGAGAAATATTAACGTAAGAATAGTTCATTTTAAAACTAGAATATCTAATGATAATATACATCTTTTCAGATAAATTTCATCAAAAGCCTAGAATCCAATTTTTCTCCTAGTGTCATTAAGAATTATTGTAAGCATATTTCAGCTGTCATTGTATTTGTATTGAAATACAATTTTATAATACATTTTAACTGATCTTAAGCTGTTCATTTTAATTCATTATTTTACATATGCTCTGTGTTCAGTGTGAAATTGTGAATTTAAGCTTGAATAAAGAAACAAATACTAAATTCCACTAAATATACAATATTATATTAATAAAACTAATCATATTTTCAGAGAACTGTATTATTTTTTAAGGTTCTGGTATATTTCTCATTATTTTCCAAGCATCTATATAGGGTTTTTTGGAGATATAGTAGGATTTCACAACATGCATAGTATTAAAATCCCACAGGAACATTCATATGCATGTGTTGACCATTTCATTAAAAATGGTAATCTAAAAAAAATGTATGTTAAGAGAGCTTTAGAACATACAGGGATATGTAACCCTCATGCACTGATGATGGAAGTGTATACTTGAAACCATTCTGAAGAACAGTCTGACAAATTGTTGAATTAATAGAAAATTGAATTCATAGAGAGCTATGAATGGCCTACCAGTATCACATCTGCTTATATGTTTTAGAGAAGCACTAATATTGTTCATGAGGAACAACACATGAGGTTAATCACAAAATTGACTACAAGAGGAGAAGTTTAAATAAAATGTAGTGAACTCACATATGACTATGATACATTGCATTCATGAATAATAAACTTTTATTACAAGTAGGTATCAAAAACAGTTTCAGAATGAAAGTAGTGAAATAGAAAAACACTATTAAGAGTATTATTTAAGCATGGCATTTCTTATATAAGAATACTTGTTTATTTTATTTAAAGAAAATATGATTTTAAATGTGTGAGTGTAAACTCCATATATATACAATTGAATTTAGCAATGTAGGAAGCTATTTGAAAGAAAATGAAGAAAAATAACAGAAGCAAACATTTATATACAAAACTGCAGTTTACACTGTTTCTCCAGTGCTTTGAAGTATTGGTGCAGAATGGCAAAAACTTTCATTAGGTTTATTTCTCTTTGGGTGAATATCAATCTCAAGCAAACAACAAAAAAAATCCTTTTAATGTCATCAGAAACAAATAAGACATATAACACATTAAAGTTGCCATTAATTTTAAGGATTATTTTTTGTGATGTTTTTGTTTTGTTTTGTTTTTGGTAGCAGGGATGATTGAACCCAGGGGTACTTAACCACTGAGCCACATTCCTCAGCTCTTTTTTGTATTTTGTTAAGACACAAGACCTTGCCGAGTTGATTATTATCCAATATGCAAGGAAATATTCTGAGTCATATGCAGATAATATGTAAATTCACTCATACAACACATTTATTCATTTTTTATGTTACAAATAAAAGAGTTTTATACATGTACATTTTTTAATTAATACAATGCATTTAAAAATCACAGCAAAGTATATTACATAATTGTTATGTAGATGAGTTTGAAACACATAAGACATTTAAAGACAACCCTTTAAAGAACTTAATGATAAACCATGTTTCTTGTGCAAAAATTATTAGTTGAATATATATTGTTTTATAAAATAATGTACAATTTCTATTAGGTATGTTGTGCACTTGTGTAGAAGTTACATTAAAGATAAAGTCATAAAAATCATGAATTCTGTGAAAAAGAATCATATTTCAGTTTTTAACAATGAAGTACTGGAGATAAAAGTTTTTATTTAAATGCTTTTATAATCAAATGAGGGTTTATTCTATATGGAACCTTGAAAGAGATATATTTCAGACAATTGCTTAGTCAGCGAAGGAGTAATATGAGGGAAACACAAATAAGTTTATAAGCTGTTTGGATGTTTGAAGTAAATGAATGATAAATTAGCAATAATATTGAGTGTATTGGATATGAAATGAGAATGTGATTTACAGAATGATGAGAAGATTTGATGTATTGAGAACTGGATTAATTTGGATGGGACAGAGAAAGAGTGCTTTAAGAATTTTTTTTTCCCCTTTAATACTAGGGAAATTTGAGGAATTTTCTTTGAGACGGAAAAACACTTTGAATGGAAACATTGCTAGTGAAAGGAAGTGGTGTCCATTTGGAGTATTAAGGACTTTGAGGAGATAATTGTGAATAGGGAAGCTCATCCCAGTTAAGAGAAAAGGGAATCACTCTCCTCAATAAGGTAGGAGATATGGACCTGTGGATGTAGATACAGGAAACATTATCTGTTCCCTTGATATATGAGGAGTTCATATACTCAGAGGCCCTTTATCCCTATGGTATAACAGGACTATTTCAGGCACTGTTAAGACTTAAGGACACTGTTAAGACCTCAGTGTAAGTAAGCACCATGAGAGGAAGTCAGGATGGGTTTGGACAGAGAGTTCATTATTCCATGGTTGGTTTTGATACTTTGAACAACAGGAGATGGCTCATTACCAATTGAAACATAAGATATAGTAATATAAATTAACTTTATTGTATTTGTATTCCAGAGAAAACAAGTCATTCATAATACCTCTAATTAGAACAGTTACATGATTTCCTGCATCATATCTCAGATCTCTTCCTTGTATGAGTTAACAAAAAACAATGGTAATGCTTATATAAAAGTGATTACTGTATACAATTAGCACCTTTGCTTAGAAATGTAAAATGCAAAAATTACTAGTACAATATTTAAATTCAAATATTTCACAATATTTCTCTGATATTCTTTCTTTATGATTTTTAGATCATTGAATATAGGGAAAAACTGAGGAACTACAAGAATTATGTAAAAATTTCTGGCATGCGGGTCGCCATTTATTTGGTCAATCAACTACTCTTTTTCACATTATTGAGGTGTAACTGGCAAATAAAAATTATATATATTTAGTGTATATTTATATATGTGTATATATATACATGATATGTATACATTGTAAAATAATCTTTACTATCAAACTGTTTAGCAAATCTACCATTCTACATATGTAATATTTTCTCTTTTTTATTTGTTCTTTGTATATGACAGTCAAGTATTTGACACATTATAAATACATGGAGTACATCTTAATCTAATAATATCTAATTACAATCCTCTTCTTGTAGTAGGACATGATGTGGAGTTTCACTGTAATCTCCCATATATTTTATGATAAGAATACTAAAAGTCTATCCTTTTAATAAGTTTCAAATGTACAGTATAATATAATTAACTCTAGTTAACTTAATTAGGACCAGATTGTGTTGGATCTTCAGAATTCCTCATCTGAAAAAACTGAAACCTTGTATCCTTTGTGCTATTAGTTTTCTTAAATAGGAAATGGTGTGCTTCTATATTAAACTTAAATAAGATGACTAAATAATAAATTACATGTTTATATGTTTGTATCATGTTACTTTCAAATTCTGACCTTTTTTGCCTCTTTAGTTTTTGTTTACAACTCAACACTAATCTTCAAAGTTAAAGATAGACTGACAGAGAGAGAGAGAGGCCTAAAACTAAATTATTATTATCAGTACTATCAGGAATGAAGGAGATGATATCATTAAAGACTCTGCAAACATTAAAAAGGATCATAAGGGAATACTACAAAAACACTAAGAAGAAAGTCAATATTCTTATGCTTTCAAAGACATTGAATTTTTAATTAAAATATACAAAAAAGCAGATCTCCAGTTCTAAATATACTCACCCTGGAACTCTACCAAAATTTAAATCAGATAGTACTTCAATTCAACTCAATGTCATCCAGGAAATATAAAAAGTGTAAATACTCCCAAATCAATAAATAAGGTCAACATTATTTTCACATGAAAGTTAGAACAAGACAATACAACAAGAAAGCCTCAAAATATATCCCTCACTAATTTAGATGAAAACTGTCTCCTAAAAAATGGGTAAATAATATTGAGCAACAATTAAATAAATTCACATACCTAGAAACACATATGCATATACACATACATCTATTCACATGTAATGGATCACAAGTTTTTATGTTGGAAAGTGTTCAAAATTCTGAAATTAATCAATGTAACCCATCATGTCAATGAAGTAAATAGACTTCTTGACCAGGATGCTGGTAAAAGAAGTAAGAATAATTAATACATGGAGAGACACACTGTATACATGGATTGGAAGACTCACCTTAGTCGAGATGTTTTCCCTAAATGTGTCTAATTTTACACAAATCTAGTCAAAAGTAACAACAGGTTTACTTGCAAACATAGCTACACAATCTAATATTTATAAGTAAATGCAAAAAAAAATTATAGTTGCTGACATTCTTTGGAAATAAAAGAATGAAGTTGGAGGAATGACAACACCCAATTCTCCAATAACAGAGTGATGCTAAACTCTATATGGCATATATGGTACCCTGAAGACCTCTTGGTGGGAAATTGAGTATACAGGGACTCTTCTATCTTGGAAGAGCCATCAGTTCTTTAAGTGAGTTTGCTTTTCCCATCAGTAGAGCCCTAAATTCTCTCCAGGATTTATGTGAACTGTAATCATCTGGCACAGCAGCAAATATTATTACATCCAAACCTGGAAGGCACTTCAAAGCAAAAGAGAGGACATGATACATCCAAAGTGAGATATGAATTTTAGAACTATTTCTATAAAACAAAAGGTGCATTTAAATTGAAAAAAATCATTTTCATAGACTGAGTCATAATAAAGGGCATTGATTGGAACTATCAGTAGATATATAAGAGCAGGCAAAATAAATAGTTTACGGTAACCATAATGAAAGCTTAGCTATGATTGAGGGCAGGAATCTAATACTTTCGATTTAAATGTAGTTCAGGATGTGGGTATGCTTTCTGTTTTAGAGATTTGCAAATGGGATCTGAAAGTAGAAACTAACTTCCACCCTCTTCTCTAATTATAGGTGACCAAGAAGCATAAACTCAAAGAGTAGGGTTCGTCATCCTACCAGAGGAAATGAAAAATTTTGTAGCAAGAGTCAATCAAGAAATTATAACAAATTCAAGGCAGTCTAGAATAGAGCTTAAATATAAATGATGTCAATGTCATGTAGATTGGTAAAATGTGAAGAGTGAGAGAATAGATGTATAGTATCAAGGAAAGAAAAACATAGAGATCCTGGAACTCACAGGGTTCATACTCTTGCTCATGTAGAACAATGTACAACTGACCTGCTGTTGACAAGAAAATGCAAATGTTACTTAACATAGCATCAAACTGGTGATGGCATTGAAATTCATGTATACAAAATAGACATAAATCCTAAATTCAAGTTTATTTGACTATTTGATATCTCCATTTGAACAAAAGTAGACCTTTTAAATTAAATCTGTTCTGAATCAAATTCATACTTTTTGGACCAAATATAAACAAATAAACAAATAAATAAATGAATGAATGAATGAATGAATAAATAAATAAATAAATAAATAAATAAATAAATAAATCTGCCCTACATATAACTTTGCCTTCTTTAGTTTTAGTCCATTTCATTTTCCAGCTTCTCAAGCCAAAATTTTGGTAGCTATTATTTGCTGCAGGAAATACTTTTAGGTGTCTTGTGTCATGGATTGCTTACCCACATATGGAATTAATCATAGGGGAGATTTTAGTCAAATTCAAACTCACCTTTTGATGTCAGTTAAAACTTTAGAGTCCACAAGCCATCTCTTCAGTTCTGATTAAATTGTTGGAATAATAATTTAATTTTCTTAACTTTCTATATTCTTTTAATATTAATTTGTTAATTTTATCAAGATTATTTTGGACAATAAATTATTTTCACCCAAATTAGGATTGTGAAGCATGCAAACTTTCCATTTCTTTTTCACTGCTTTGTCTTTTCTCCTCAGTTTCTAATTTCTTTCTATTTTCTCTCTGCCTTTTTTATCCAACTTTATGTTTTTTTCTTGGATATACATTCTGCATTCTCACCTGATTTTCAATCAGTACTTTTTTTTTTTCTCTCCACAATCCCTTTGTAATTATGATCAAAATGTACAATTGAAATTAACACAAAGAAGAGGTAGGAAGGTAAAAAAAAAAACCAAGATGCAAATAATGTTGTAAATCATGCCCAAACAGCCAACTTCATTATATTTCATCAGTCTCCATGCATATATGCATGCATGTGTCCAAGTGTTATACCATAATATTAGTAGGAAAGTCAATGTGGCATTGTGGAGAACTAGAGACACAACCCTGTTAGAGTCTGTAAACAAGTCAGGATGGCACCTGGCATTTTGCCAGAGAAATGTTAGGGTCTGTAAACAAGTCAAGATGGCACCTGATAAAATGCCAGAGGGAGTGGTTTGTGAAGTGTTGGGGTTCGAGTGTGCAGAGTTTAGCTCCCTCAGGCCTGACAGTGTGCAAGAGCTGTGGCTGTGATTTAGGTCAGCTGAGGCAAACCTCAGCTAGGAGGAGGAAATGTTCTCTTCCCCTTATCGCACGTCACAAGTTCTGCATGGTTTGGCCAAGAGGAAGAAGCTTCCTGCATACTTGTCCTGGGAACAGTACATTCTGAAGAGATAAATGCCTGCTCAGGGGAGTAGATAATGTCTACAAAGAACTTTAGGAGGGTACTTATCAAATGAACAGGAACAATCTGAATTTAGCTCTGTGTACCCGCTGAGGCATGATATTTGGGCAATGTGGGCAAAGTGTTATTGAAGAATTGCTTGCTTTGTTAGAAGAAGAATATAAAAGGAACTTGCACATAAACCTCAGCATGCAGTTGCAATTGCTGCCTTCGCTCTGCATCCCCTGTGTCCCGGTTATTTCGTGACCCTTACCCAAGGACCGGAACACACTAGACGTTCACAGTGAAGTAACGCCAGGAGCCATTAAATGTGGAGATTCCTTATTGGTTGACTGCTGTATCTAGTTTATGTTAATTAAGATAAACTGTATGGAATGTATATATACCCTCTAGTCCTACAATACAGGGCTCCCACTCCTGCTGTATCAATGTACACAAGTTGTTCTTCACCCCCCCACACCCCCTGTTATTTTGCTGCAGCCGGACTGCGGCACAACCCAAAGCTACTTGAGGCCCTGTACAGAACTGATACACTGATCATACAATGAGGTTTTTAAAACTGTTATTATATCAGGAATTTAGCTTGATTTCTAAAATCAATTTTGACTCTGCCAAAAAATCACAAGCCTTCATTTAAGCATTTCATAAAATGCCATTTTTATCACACATATCAGTCTTTTTCAGTCTACATGGAGAGCAGAAAATAGACAATAAAATATTATTTTTATTAAAATTCTTTAGAGACCACTGCTCTATGCCAATGTTAATACTACAGACTGACAGAAGCAAGAAAAACTGCAAATCTAGAAACACAATTAAGATGAATATTTTTCATGTTGTCAGTGACAATAATCAAAGGAAACATTAATTTCTAAACTTGAACATTCTCTGGTGACTAAACATTCTGTAAACTTAAATATTCTCTGGTGATATGTGAACAGATTATCAATTCCATCAATATGACAGCTGCCTTCTTAATTGGAGGATGTGCTGTGGAAAAGTCAAGCAGAATTTGCTGCCTTAGCATTAACACATAGAAAAAAAAAATCCTTCTGTTTTGTATATACTTAATCATTAATTACCTCCAAAGCAAGATTCTAACAACAACATTTGTTGCCTTTTGTAAACCAACATGCACATTTTTATGCAGACAACAAATACCCTTAATCTTGTATTAAAAGAAAAAAGTAGTCAATAAAGCAGAAATTATTGTTGTTCCTATTTACAATTTGCTCAAATTCTACTAATGTCATCATGTATTTTCCACGAGAAGATTGTATGTACGTCCTTATAAAATAAACATATGTTAGATAATTTTTCTTGTTCAGGTGGCATGCCACCTCAGGGAATAATGATGTAAAAATAACTTTTCCCACAAAATAGAATTCTGTAACTCTTGAAAAATGCCATCAATGCTTTAAACAAAAATTCTTCCCAATTTGTTTCAGTTTTATAGTGAGAAATAGACATACTGAATGAAAAATGAAGTATGATATGTGATACAAAACTGTGGGTGCAGGCAAATTAATTTATTAATCTGAAAAAGTTTTTCATAGTGTTTTTAATAATAATAAGTATAAAATAGCTAATTAAATTTATATTGACCTAAATAAAAACAATTGCTTGCTAAGTCTGAGAATTGCAAGTAAAAGCCTTCTATTCCATTAAAATGACATTTTCACTATTTATCTGATTATTTTACTGAAATTTAGATACATCTATATATCTATAAATCAGTTTAGGTGTCATCCATATATGAAAACTCTGAAATAATCCCTATGGAGTAACTTTTCAGATATCATTTTTCTTGTAGTATCTGTATTTCTGCAGGATATTGAGTAACACTCCACATTCCTTCAATTCTGGGACCTTGTTCACAGGCCAGGGCTGTAAAATCTGTGAAGGTGGTGTGGTTTGAGAAGAAGAGTTTGCATGACTTACTGCATACACAATCTTGAGTTTCTCTATTCTTTATCACTTTATTATAAAGATTTTTTAATTGAGTTATAATTTAACAATTCTAACAACTAAATCTTATGAAATAACATTTTAACAGAATTATATTTTCAATTCATTTAAATTGAAGTATGACTCAGTCATAAATGGTTCACCTCTGCAAAAAACTTTTATGATGGTTATATTTTTAACTGAAAATATAATTTATTATGTTATTCAATGTGTTGTGTTTCTCAAGGAAATTTAGGTCATTGTAGTCTTGATATACTAAGTAGTTTCTGTATCTATCATACTAAAGCTATATGAATCATGTTTTTTTCTTTGTTCTCCTTTTGCCTTGTTTTAAATATAAAATATGTTTTGGTCTCATTTTCTATTATTTTTCTATGCACCACCATGCCATTATATTATTCAATGTGTCATCTACAGTCATCAAGGAGATTTAGATCAGAATATACTCATTTTTTTATTTTTATTTTTGCAGAACCAGGGATTGAACCCAGGGAATTGAACAAGGTCCCCAAATTGAAGGAATGTAAAGTGTTATTCAATATCTTAAAGGACTATACACACTACAATAATTTTCATATATGGGTGATAAATAAAACTGTTTATGGATACATAGATGTGTCTAAATTCCAGTAAAATAATATTATAAATAGATTAATGTTGAGAGAGGTTTCACTAATTTTGTCCTGGCTGGATATGAATGTGCCTCTATCTACTGAATCACTGGGATTACAGGCATGCACCATGGTGACCAGCTATTTCTTCTTTGTCTTTAAAGATAATCAGATTTATGCAGTTATCTCTAGTCTTACTTTTTCCCATTTTAAATCTCAGATGTAAACATATCCTTATTTGATATAGCTTTTCTAAATAGATATTTCAAATATTTTATTATAAACTATTTAAGTGTATAATGTTTATAAACATGTATACCAATGATTAATTTTAAAGTGTTACTGTGTGATACATAAACTCAACTCTCATTCATTTTAGAAAAATACTTTGTAATCAGTGTGGACCATTTATATCATCCCTCTTTAATGATATTCTTTCCAACAGAAGGAAGCACTTACCTGAAGCATACATGTCCCCCTTCGAAACACGTAGCTATACTTCTCTTTTTGTGGGCTGTGTGTGTAACCATGAAACTGGTTGAATCTTATTTTCAAATTCTATGTTAATATCTAGATTTATCAATTTATTTTTAGATTTAGACATTTAAATGGAAAATTGTCATATTTGCAATATGATTGTCATTATCTGCTGGGAGCCATCAGCCAAGTAGGTATGACAATTTCCTTGCCAGCATAGCCCCATGTTTCTTTAGTGGAAGGACTCATGGAAATAGGACATTTTGCAGGACATTGCATGTAAGGTGACCTTGCTCAAGGACCAGGGCGGATCCGTGTTTAGGGTGTTCCCCCTTTAGAATAGGGCGGTTTAGCATAATAGGAGATTAGGGTGTTCCCCCTTTAGAATAGGGTGGTTTAGCATAATAGGAGATTAGGGTGTTCCCCCTTTAGAATAGGGCGTATCCTGCTGCTGAGTTCCTCTTGAGTTCTTAGGGTCAGACAGTATATTTTGGAAGACAGAAGCCCAGGAGTAGTGGATTTGGGCAGAGTGTGGATTTGGGCAGAGAACGTGGATTCCCCCAGAACGTGTTTGTAGACGGCCGGTGTGAGTTTGGGAATAAAGAATTGCTGTTTGAAGCTACAAGCTGTGTGGTGGCTCATGATTTGTGCCCAGCCAGAGACTGCGGCAATTATCTGTAAATACACAGCCATGTCTATTATGATGTTTACTATTTAAAATATGTTGCAATTTTTCTCAAAGATATTATATATCTTTCTGTAGGATTATTCCTACAAAATTAATGGAATTGCTATGGGTATACTACATGTATGTGTATGTGTGTGTGTTTGTGTGTATATATTATCTATACATAATAGTAAATATATATGTGTGTGTGTGTGTGTATACATACACACACACACATATATTTTCCCATTGTATTTTTAAATGCTTTGGTTTGTTGTCATGCATAGGAACACTGAAAACATACTAGCTATATACAGTTTCCACACAGAAGAAATTTTACTGCGCTAAATTTCAAGCATATAAAAGCAACAAAGCCTTCAGCTGTTCTCCCAATTACTCACTACACTGAAAGAGTTATGCTTAGGCCAATCATATAAAGACATACCATGAAGAATATTACAGAAAGGTACATAAAAATTTCACAGAAAGGTACATAAAACTTTCATTAAGAATATTGTATTTTAGGAAGGAACAGTCTGAAAGTTCAACTGCTGGTAACAGATTATGCCTAAATGAAACAATTCAAAATTGAAGAGGTTTTTTTTTTTTTTTTTTTTTTTTTTTTTTAAGTAAACTACCAAATGGAGCAGAAAAGAATCATGCTATATTTTGGAAGTGAAATACCCTCAAAGGCTCATGTATTAAATGCTAGGTCTCTAGCTGTTGTCAATATTGGGATGTGGTGCAAGCTTTCAGAAGCAGAATTTTTTTAGTTGCAATAGAAGTTTTGAAGAGTCTATTTTGTTTGCATCTCATTGCCCCCCTCCACCTCCTTCCAGGCCACCATGAAGTGAGTAACTCTGTTCCACCACACTCCTCACCATGATGTTCTGTCTCATCAAAGATCCAAAGCTACAGTGTCAAATGACTATGGAGTGAAACTGCTAAAACCATGAGCCAAAATAAATCATTACTCCCTTGGATTATTAATCTCAAATATCTTTTCATAGCAATAGAAAACTAAAACATATACCTCATGAAGAATAGAATCAACATCACATCATCCTTATGTGAATTATGATTGTTTATCTGTTCCTTCCATAAATATTTGTCTTCATTCTGGTTTGAAAGGATACACAAGAATGACAGAAAATTATAAAACATAGCATAAAATTACCCCATTGTAAGTAGAATGTAAAATTACATAGCTGTTTGAAGAGCATTTAAGGATCAACAACAAAATTTCTGTTTTAGAGAAAATTCATCTTTTTAAAAATCCCATGAAGACTCTGGTAGTCTGAACCTGGCATTGATTTAATGGAGATTTATTCATTTTCTTGAGGTTTATTTTATCCTTTTGATACATCCAAATACTTCGGAAGTTTCTGGCCACATCCCTATTTAACCCCAGGTGCCAGCAAGAATCTTAGCACATTTCTGTGTGTATAGGGTCAGATGACTAGGAAGGATCAATGATCAATTTCCCATAATTATAAGCTTATGGCGGGTTCCAGCTGTATTATTAAGCATTTGTCACTTTTATTGATAACAAAAAACAGCTTGTATATTACTGAACATTTTTCTGTTGCTTGTCCCTATTTATAATTCCTAATTTTAATTTTTGATATAATTCTTTAAAAATATTTAATCTGTCATTTTATATCATCAAGCTTTTTAAATTTATGTGTCTATGATTTTCAGCTGAAAAATACATAATGTGCACATAGATTATTTTAATTTTTCCTTTTCAGTTCCCGTACCCTATTGCTTTCTTTTGTCTAATAGAGGGGCTTGCCGCACCAATGCCCTGTTAAGCACTAATGGAGACAATACATGTCCTCACAGTGTTTCTGACTCTATTGAATACAACAAAGCTGCACAGAACTAACCTAAAGGGACTTCACTGGTCAATCTGGGATGATTAGGTTATCAAAATATTATATTTTTGCCACAGTCTGGTTGGGTACAATTCAGGAGCCACTTGTCAAAAGAAACAAACTTTATTTTTAGAACACACACACACACACACACACACACCACCACCACACAGCTCTTCAGAAAAACCCTCAGAGCACAACTGCCACCACTGGCTTCCCACAGCCTCTCCCCCTCCCCCACTCCTCCTGCTCTTGAGGCCCATTGGCTGGGTCATGTGGGCGGAGTCAAAAAAAGTCCCCCAATGAGCAGCTTCATGGTCTGAAAGGGCGGGGAAACAACCCAATGAACATCACCGCAGAGGAGCCAATCAGTTGGCAGCTAGAAGTTTGCTGGGGCCAATGTGAGCCAATCATCAGCTGGCAGCTGGAAGTTTGCTGGCAGCTGGAAGTTTGCTGGGGCCCCTTAGGCTGGGGCCACTATGAGCCAATCATCAGCTGGCAGCTGGTGCTGGCAGGTGGAAGTTTGCTGGGGCCCCTTGGGCTGTGGCTCTCAACATATTTTCATGAATTATATTCATAATAAAAAAGAATCTAGGAGTATATTACGACCCCCCAAAATATGTAGAGAGAGAGCAGATAGAAGAAATTTCTAAATGTCTTTTGATTTTTTTCTATGACCCCACTGTATTGACTTAATGCATGTGATTATTTCATTAGTCTAGAGTTCAGATTATTGCAAGTGCTCTCAGTTCCACTTACTGGTACACAAGTTTGTTTCTTTTTGCGTGTCATTTTTAAAATTCTAACCAATATGATCTTTGTTGCCATGCTGAAGTTTCTTTTTCAAACAAACCAAAAAACTTTCTGCTTCTGTAAACTTGCCTATTTTTTTCTTCTAAGTACTATACTACTGAAAAGGAGAATATTCCGCTCTTTCAGAGTTTGGGTGCCTTTGTTAAATGGCAGTAATGTCACTGCCATGGGCAGTGAGGGATTCTCCTGTTGCTAGGTTGTGAAACTATGAAGGAAACATGAGGAGACCTATAAAAGAGAAAGGTGATAGTTTTCCATACTCCCTCTTTTGAACTTTGGGATTCTCTTTCTGTTCCTCAAGCCAGATCTCACAACTGTCTTTGAGCGCTTTCTCTCAGTATCCTTGTGCTCTCTTTAGACTTCACTCAAATTTCTCCCATACCTACTTTTCTGGTTTTATAGTTTACTTCAATGGGAAAGAGGGTGAAAATTCTCATTTATTTTTATGTTGGATTGGAATCAATTTTGTACACTGTGATTAACATGTTTAGATCTGATTCCTGTTAAATTCCATTGGGAAATGTTGTTATTTTCATTTGTGTAGTCATTCAGCCTGGCTAGGTTCACAATACATGTTCTGTTAGGTTGTCTGTAGCAATGATTTTAATGTTATTAATATTACAGTCTTTGCAGTGACCATCTGAGAGTGACCCTCTTTGCCTTACTCAATACCTGACTTGAGACTCAGCAGTGATCCTAACACAATTCAATTATCAAAGCTTGGTTATGCTCCTTGATCACTTCTGCACATATACAGCAAAGCCAACATCCCAGTCCATTCATACACCAAGAATTTTTTCACATTCTTCTTCTTACGTAAGGAATCTTTTTTGCCAGCTGCTATGTCCCAAAAGATTGATTTCTCTTGGAGGTTTCAGTTTTAGTATCCCACACTGTCAAACCATTCCACACGACTGAGGCTATCTTTAGAGTCAAGCAGTGAGAGAAATGAGAGGTTAGTCAATTAACAGGAATTTTCTCTCATACTTACTATAGCTACGAACCTTTACTGGATTTATCTATCCAAAGGGACAGATTTTTCCCCCTCTAATGGCATTTGTTGACACAATGCTGATAGCAGTGAAGATCTGAAACTCAAACTGATTTCAGAAGAGAACAAAAGTATAAATAACAGTAGTAAGAAACCATATATACTTGATTACTAGGGGATTGTTTCCAGAAAGTTTGGCCCTACTTGGAGTTTTTACTGACTTTTCCTATTTAGTAATTATAGATATGTGTCACCTTTGAGTCATAGCTGAAAAAAAATGAGCAAAAGGGAACTGAAAAAAAAATATTACCTCCCTCATTGTATAGATCTTTCTCTGAATTTTACCTTTCCTTGCCAATATCCCTATGATTGACATTTCAGAGCTCAAGCAGTGTGTGTGTTTGTGTGTGTGTGTGTGTGTGTGTGTGTGTGTGTGACACAGAGAGTTTTTATTGTGGTCAAAGGATTTGTTATAATCAGAGGGAAAGACTACATAGATACTAATCTATATTATTCAGAATACAATCAGCTCCATAGAGAACTTTTTAGGTTTTTTAAAAATATTTTTACTAGTGCATCATAGTTATCCATATGGAGAAGTTCATTTTGACTACATAAACCGAGTAAACATAGTATGATTAACTTCTTGTTAGTCCCTCATACTTCCACTTTCCCTACAATCTTCCCTGTCCCTATTTCCCACTCTTTATTCTATTAATCCTTCTATTTCTTTATTATTTTAATAATTGATGCTTTATAGATGTCTATAAAGGTAGAATTTATTTGGGTATATACAGAGATGCCAAAAATATTCATTGAAGAAAAGATAGCTTTTTAAACAAATGATACTAGAAAAACTGAAAGTCCATATTTAGAAGAAAGGAACTAGATTCTTCTCTCTCACTATGCCCCAAAATCAAGTCAAAGGGGAACAAATTCCTAAGAATTGGACAAGAAATTTGGCAACTACTAGGAGAAAACATAGAATCAATCTTCCAACATGTTGACTCAGGCACCAACTTCCTTAATATTACCTTATAGTTTTTATTAAACTTTGTATTAACTGCCTTTGTTAATTTCACAGTAAAACTTTATTCTGTTAGTTTTTGTTTAATTACTTTAGGCACTGCTTATTTTCTAGGGTAAGAGTTAATGTCTCCTTTTTATGACTTTTCCAAAAGATCCTATACAACTATATTCTGTTATAAGATATACTATAAATGTAAGGAAAACTATTGAAAGCTAAAAATAATATGAAAAAAAGATATATCTCCTAATAGAGAAGGTGTAGACTTAGGCAGGAAATATCATTATATATTAATAAAGAATGTGAAATTATAAAACTGTAAATTCAAAAGAAAAAATATTTTTAAAAATAAAAATTAACGATAGATTAATTATTTATATGAAAAATGATTCACACATATTAGGGTTTAATGATACACACCTATAGTCTCACATATTTAGGAGGCTGAGGTGGGAGGATTACTTGAGCCTAGGAGATCAATATTAGTCTGGGCAACATAACAAACCCTGAATAAAAGTAGAAAGAGAGAGGTGAGGCAGTAAGGATTGGAAGGAAGGTAGAATGAGGCAGACATTATTACCTATATACATGTATTATTATACTACTGGTGTGACTCATCAATATGTACATCTAGAGGAATGCAAAGTTATTCTCCATTTGTATACAATGTGTCAAAATTCATTATACTGTCATGTATAACAAATTAGAACAAATATAAAACAAAAGAGAAAAAAAATAAAATGGCAAAAGAATTAAAAAATGTATATATATAGAGAGAGACAGGGGAAGAAAGAAACTTCACATAGTTGGAAATGTTACAACTATAAGTAATGAGGTACAATAAGTAGTTGATTCAGTAAGTCACTTTTGGTCTTATACCTTCAATGAGTTTAGGAAAAAATATAATGTTTTGTGCCAATCATAATATTATTATACAGACTAATTTTGCTGCCCTTAAAGTCTTCTCTCCTGTATGATTTATCCCTTCTTGCCTCTCATCCCTTGCAAACACTGCTTTTTTTTAACATTTCTCTAATTCTGTCTTTTCCATGGTGTCATTTAGTTAGAATCACAAAGTATGCAGTTTTCTCCTATTGACTTCTTTCTCTTAGAAATATACATTACATTTCTTTTACATGATTCTGTGGTTTCATAGCTCATTTATTTTTAAGACTCACTAAAGATTCTATTGTCTGCATTCACCATTCTTCATTTATTCTTTCACCTAATAAAAAATCAATTATTTTCAAGCTTGGCAATTATTAATACGACTACTATAAATATCTACCTCAGAGCTCTTGTGTGGATTTACATTTTCGACTCTTTTGGGTAAATATCAAGAAGAACAATTGTTGGATCACATGGCAAATGGCTGTTTAGTTTTGCAAAAAATTTTCAAACTATCTTTTAAAGTGACTATATCATTTTAAATTCCTACCAACATGAATGAGTTTCTGTTGCCTTCTATCTTTGCCACCATTTGGTGTTATTGATGGTTGAAATACTGAACTTTGACCATTCTAAATGTGTGTAGTGACATCCAATTATTTTAATTTGCATTTCCTGATGACATTAGATATGGGACAGTTTCATTTGTTTATTTTCTATGTGTACATCTACTTTCATGAGGTACTTTTTTAAAGTCTGGTGTATTATATAATTGGGTTGTTTACTTGCTTTGCAATATTGAGACATGAGAGTTTGTGTATTTTGAATAACATTTCTTTATCAGATGTGTCTTTTGAAAGTACATATTCCTAGTATATGGCTTTTATTTTTATACTCTCAACAATATTTTTCACAGAGCAAATATTTTAAATTTTAATCATCTGAGTTTTCATCACTTTTATTTCATTGATCATAACTTGGATGTCACATCTAAAAAACATCCCCAAAGACAAGGACATCTGTGTTTTCCTCTGTTATCTTTTTAGGAGTTCACGGTTTTGCATTCTTCATTTAAATGTGTGATCCATTTTGAGTTAACTTTTTTGTTGTTATTAGTTATTTTTCATATGGATATCAAATTCCTCCAGTGCTATTTGCTGGAACTCCTTTCTCCATTGTAATTTCTTTGCCCCTTTGTCAAAGATCAATTAACTATATTTATGTGAGCCTACAACTGGGTTCCTAATTCTGTTCCACACTGTCTGAATGCTAATAGATATACTCTGTCTTGAAGTACTGTCCATTCTCTGACTTTCTTCTTTTCTTTTATTATGTGTTGGCTTTTCTGAGTCTTTTGCTTGTAAATAGAAACTTCAGCATTAATTTGTTAAAATAACATGGTGTAATTTGACTATCATTTACATTTTTAAACCGAAGGAAGTACTAAATTTAGCCTTCATTGCTCTTATCACATTATCATTTTTTTTTCTCAAAAGTTTTTCCTATCAACTCATAAGGTCGTTCTCATCATTAGCAGTTATGTCCCATGATTGCTGTGTGCTTGGATTTTCACAGTAAGATGCTTAAGTTCATCTACATATTAATGGTGATATAAGATATATAAATTTATTCTATCAATTACACCTATATGTCATCTATATGATATTTTATATTATGTTTTATTTTCACTTGTGCTTATTTTAGAATATTTTCTTAGATTTTTGACTTAAATTTTATGAATGCTGCTAAATTCTTCCAAAATTTTCAATGCTTTGCATAATCAAAAATTGTCCACAAAAGCAGCTTAGAGATCACATCACCCCCTTTTCTATAGAAATGGAGTGTAGAAATTGACAGTGGGGAAATGTAACATTGGTCTACTTTGTGCTTTGAATATAGCCCTTGCTTCTCTGCCACTGCAACCTATTTTTAAAATAAACATGTTTCTCTTTCTTCTTCTCTCCCTGCTCCTCTCTAATCTCTCCCCCTCCATGATCTCAGGAAAAACAAGATTGCCTTTCTTCTCCATTTTAAGCAAGATTTATCTGTCCTTGAGTATACACCCACCATAGAAGGAAGTAATCCAGACTTTGGGGATGGTACCAAAAGATCTCAGAAATGACTACCTACGAACCTAACAAAGAACCTAACAATTGAGTCACAACTTCAATGAGAACAACTGGAATGTCAATGAGAACAACTGGAATGTAGCCTTGAATCACCTCTTTAAAAGCCCCCTGCTCCTGCTGATGGGCAGAATCACAGCCTTTGTGAAAGAATTCCCCTGCATTTCTCCTTTGCTAGCAAAGCAATAAACCTTTTTCCTTAACCTCAAAGAAAAAAAAATTGTCCATGAGAGTGTCCATTTTGCCATATGCTTACTTATTAAATTGTCAGAGTGTTTTGGGTAAAAAAAAAAGAATGATTTTTTTCTTTGCAATTGCATATCATTGATTACCTCTATCATTGAATATATTCTTTAATTTCACTTAAAATTGTTCTGTGATTTTTCAGCACCACAATTTCTTAAACTCAAGGAAGAATTGTGTTGGTACTATTCACTCTCCTTAAACTTTGCATGGAAGAAAAAATTATGATTTTCTGATTTGGTTGCAAATATTTTCCAACCATTTTTAAAGTTGTCAAGGTCTATTGTTAAAGCTAAGCAGGAGATGCATGCTTGGATAGATAGGAGGTGATGTAATGCACTCAGGACTTAGGCGAATGGAGGGTGGATTATCACCCTAGGTGAACACAGATCTTTTTAGTGGTTGTCTACTGACAATGTGTCATCAGCCCAGTATAAGAGGACTCTTTCTGAAATCATCAATGTCTCAGGTTTCCAAATATCACACATGATGAAATCCATGTCTTCATGGTTTATTTTCCCCTAGAGAGATAGGCTGTGTCCCTTTTATCTATCTAGATGCTCTTTGAGGCATCTAATTCATTAGTCACCACCACAAATATAGGGCACGCAATCAAGAACAGTTTTCTCACTCTTTTCTTCCTACTGCAGTGGAATTGAGTATCTGCTGCTTATACACTCTCCTCAGTGCTATCCAGAATCCAGATAAATCAATCTGAAAGAAGCGGGTATGGATCTCAATAAGGTAGCAAAAGGTAGGAATTATGAACAGAAATCAGTTACTCCACCAAAGGATTCATATGTTGAAACCCCTTCTAATATTATAATTTAGGAAGGAAATTCTAGAGGAGATATTTATGATTATATGAGTTCATGGATATGGAAGCCTTACAAGTAGGCCAAGTGTCCTTATAATAGTCCTGAAGAGGCAGGCTGGCTCTCTCTCTCTCTCTCTCTCTCTCTCTCTGTGTCCTTTTCTCTTCCTCCCTCCATGTTCTGTAAAGGACACATCATGAAGAATACAATGTTGAACAAACCCTCTCAGACACTGGTTCCTACTAAACCTTAATCTTGGGTTTTCTTTGGGAAATTGCATTCCACAAAACCCAGAATCTCTATGACTGCTGAGGCTACAACTAAACATTTATAAACTACTCTTTGCTAATGAATCTTAAGGAGAGACTTAAGTGATTAATTCTTTTGCCAGGGAATGTTATTCATGTTTTAATTCTATTTTAAGAAGACCAACATCTACCACTTCTTAAATATTAAAGAGTGATTAGGCACAAAGTACAACATGTTATGAATTGGGATTTCTAAATTAGAATCTCACTATGGATTTTTATAGATATGGATATTTTATAGATATGTGCACATAATTATGTAATTTCTACATTCATAAAATTAACATTATAATAGTTGTGAAGTGACTGTGAGTATACTCTTTCTGGTTTGAATAAGGACTATAAAAATTCTAGCTGTAAATATTATTTGGCATAATTATTATTAACTAATATATTTTAGACCAGTTAAGATTCTACATTGCAATAAAATTACTCATCATCATTCAAAGGGTTTTAAAACCCAGACAAAATTACATATCACATCTCAAATTAAATTTTTAGGAAAAAATATTCAATTTCTCAAATTCTGAAGCTAATTTTAGTATAGAATTAAATGGAAAACAAGTACATGACTGTTTTCATTCTCATATGCATACTCTTGAAAAATTATTTGTACTACAGCTATTAAATACAATTATCAGAACATCTGTTAAAAATTAAAATGCTCTAAAAATAAAATATAATGGTTGTCAGAATAAATATATAAGACTGATAATTGTAGCATATCCCAGATATATTGTACATGGATAGATTGTTTTCTTAGCTTTAGCTTTATTGATGCACATTTGGCACTAGAATTTTTATTTTTTAGCCTGAGCCAGTTGCATTTGAATGACTTCATTAATAAAGCTACATCAAGTTGCTAAAATAAAAAAAAAATCCAGAGAACTTTATTCACCACTTGTTTTTCGTTTTTAAAAATGAGGAAATACTTTAAATCCTGCAAGCATATATAAAATATAATAAAAATGATATTAAGAGGCTTTCAAAAATTACTCAAATTTTAGCAAATGGCTAAAATATGGATTACATGTGTAATTAAATTATGTTAGTTAAAGGAATTTAATATGTTAAAATTCAGAGATGAAATGAAAATTAGAATGAATAAATTAGAAAAACAGATGCTATGCTTGAAGGAAAATTAATATAACACAGGTAATTTTTTTTATTTTGCATATTTTAAATGGAGTATGAGATATAATAGGAAAATCATACAAATAAACTATGGCTTATCACAAAATGCAATCATATATTTCACTCCAAACAGATAAAAAAAGATTAGTAATGTTCATTGTTTAACTGACCAATTGTAGTCCTTGACTTAATTACAAGGTTACCATTATCTTGTTAACATTTTACTATTTTGAACCTCATATAAATGATTTTACACATATGTATCATCTGTGTTTATGTTTTATTTCTCAACATCCTTAATGTGATTTATTTATGCAAAAATATACATATTGTTATTTGACAATATATTTATTCCTTCTACTATTGGTAAGTTTTGAGTTATTTCTAGGGCTTTTTACCACAAGTAATCATATTTTCACAATGCAAAACACAAAATATCAAAATTTGACAGATCAAAATCAAAATGTGATATATCAAGTATGTTATAGAAGTCATCATGTTTCTGAGATAAGTGTATGATTATCATTTTATAGTCTTAGCAATCATTGATTATCAATGCCTAGATTCCTTATTCTCTTAAATATTACAAATCTTGATTTTCTAATTCATTTTTTCTTCTTTTAGCTAAAATCATTTTACAAAAAGAAACTTACTGTCATTTACTCTTTCAGAATAAAATCATATGTTGAGTAGGAAAGGTAGAAAGAATACTTAACATTTTAATTTGCCTGTGTTCAAAATATTGATTTATTTCAGTAGTTCAGTCACATTCTCCAGTAATATACAATTAGCATTTTTAATGTCTGGATTATTAAAACCCAGATTCGAAGTGTTTCATGATCCTTGTAATCATCATTCCTTAATATCTATTTGGAGCAAGATAATTTTGTAAATGTTCTATAATTAAATACTTTTTGGTTTGTAGTTTTGTTTTCCTGTTTATGAAATCTTTGCTTATGCAAAATTCTTGAAGTTATTTTTCTTTTTTGCCTTTCAGAAACATCAGTGTTTATTCAGAAATATTCTTCTTAACTTTGTATATATTCATGGGACTCTAGTTTTCTCTTGTAGTATTAATTTTAGCTCAGATAAACTATGCTTTATGATTTCAAACTCTTCAAATTTATGTGACATATTTGTGGTCTGTCATATGGCCATTTTGCATTTTGTGTATATTCTATGTGACGTTATAAAGAATAATATGCATTCTTTAGTTTTGAAAATATTTTTGTCTTTTTCTTAGACTGGTTATTGATAGTATTGTGTTAAAGAAAACTGCATATAATTCTTTCTTTAACTTTTTAGTTTTGATAACTTTTGCTTCATGTGATTTGGACTACAGTATTATATGCACAAAAATTTAGATTATTACATCTTTCTGATGAATTAACTCATTATTACAAAATGTTTCTTCTCTTATCTGAGTTTTCTTTTTACATCCTTATATCTAATCAATTTTTTTAAGTGTAAGCTTGTTTGGAATTCAGCCTGACACCCTTCATCTTTTCTTTGGCATATCTAATGTGTTTATTATGTATATATTGAATTTAAGTCTGCCATTTCTTTCTATGTATCCGAGCTACTTTTTTTGGTACTATTTTCTTGCCTCTATTTAATGTTTTTTTCTGTTTTACAGTGTTTAGTCATCCCATTCACTGCATATTTTACTGTTCTTTAAAAACACTTTTCTGAAAAAAAAATTTTGGTCTGTGGAATATGCTTGTAGTCCCAGCAACTGGAGAAGTTGAGGTGGGTGAATCACAAGTTTGTGGCTAGCCTCAGCAATTTACCAAGGGCCTAAGAAACTTAGCAAGACCCTGTATCAAAATAAATAAATAAACATATAGATATATAAAGAAAGAAAGAATTAGGCTGTAACTCAGTGGTAAAATGCCTCTGAGTTCAATCCTCAGTACAAACAAAAAGTTAATGCATTATAATTATAGAGAATAGTAAGTTTCATTGTAGCACAGTCACATATTCACATAACATGCCATTGACTTCACTGCTTAATACTTCTTACCTGCCTCTCTGCTCACCCCTTCCCACTTCCTCTAACCCACTAGTTTTCTTTGTCCTTTGCTGATGTCTGTTTCCCGCTCTAGCATACACATATAGTAAGAGGAATCAAGAATACAAATAAAAAATGCTGGAAAGTAGATGGGGGAAAGACACTCCTATGTACTTGATGGGATTGTGAATTAGTATAGTCACTGTGTAAATCTATGGAGATTCCTCAAAAAACTTAAAACAGAACCACCGAATGATCCACTTATACAATTCTTGCTCTTTACCCCCAAACAATTTAATTTGGAATACCTACTATATGAATATCCATGTTGTCATAGTTATGGAATCAGCCCAGTTATTAGTTAGTTATAAATTTTGTTACTTTTTAAAGAGTACTGATAAATCAAATTATATATTCTGGCTAATTTAGATATCTTCTCATAAATTTCTATATAAATCAAGCCTTTCCAACATGAAAATTGCACTTGTGACATTGGCTTATGTCCACAGGCTCAGAATATATTATATTGCTCCATGTTTAGGACATCAAACAACATCATTATTGTTTTATGAAATTAATATTTATTTCAATTTTCTACATATTCTATCTTTCCACCAATATTACTTTATCCATTCCTGAGCTTTCTCAAGTATTTTTCATTCTCTTCAGGTTTCTTCTTTAGAGTTCTAACATGATGTCTTAATGGTGACAAATTTCATAATTTTTGTTTTCTATGAAGTTTTTGTTGTTGTTGTTGTTTTGTTTTAATCTATTGCCCACATCTCAAGTGGGTGTTGGAAATGGGGTTCACCTCTGGTGGAATAGGCTGGCTCAGAAATAAAAGCTAGGAAAAGTAGAATGGTAAAATAACCACAGAACATAGAAAGTAGTTTCAAAGCCAGGACAGGATGGGCAAGCTGACTAGCCAGGTCCAGCTTCTAACACCCAAAAGAGCCCATGTCTGCTTTAGACATTTTGGAAAACATCAAAAACTTTCCATAGAAACTTCTTCACTAAAATAAGATAAAGGTGGGGGCAGGTAGGTTGCTTAGTTCCCAAAAGGTCACATAGTGCTATTAGTACAAGGGATCTTTCTAGCAGAATGGAGAGGGAGGTCTGGTGCATTTGGAGGTTGGTCTCTGTGGGAGAGCCATAGGAATTTCCCAATGCTAGCTCTCCCAAGCTGTGATGCTGAGTAAAGTTCCTCATGCATTTCCCAGATGGCTTCCCACATTTGTCAATCATAATTGTTCAAAACTTTGAACACAGTTTTCCATTGTTTTCTGATTTCCATTGTTTTTATTGACGAGTCATCTGTAATGGTTTATTTAACTATTACCCTTGACTTGGTTCCAAGTATCCTTGGGTTTTGTATGAAGATTTAACCAATTTCAGATCATAATTCTTTGAAAAATAACTGTCTTCACACTGAACATTTTGCATTAGTCACACTTCTATTATTATGATAAATGCCTGAGATAATCAGATTAATATGTTTATTAAGGTTCATAATCTTAGAGGTTTTAGTCCATGATTCCTTGGCTTCACCGTTTGTGCTTATGGTGGCATATCAGAATGGGAGCACATGGCAGAGTAAAAATGTTCACCTTATGGCAAACAAGTGAAAGAGAGAGAAAAAAAGACCATAGTCCTCTTTAAAGAAGTGCCACCAAAGATCCAAAGACCTCTCACTAGGCTCCATCCAACAATTCCCAATAACACCAAACTGGTGACCAAATCTTCAGCACACGGGGCCCTTGGAGGACAATCAAAATTCCAACCAGTTTAGATACAGACATTTTTCCTTGTTACATTGCTTTGCATGAGGTATTATAAGTAGTCATAAGTCACTGAAAGCTTATGAGAGACTGTGCGTAAGTAACATGTAAATACTATTCCATTTTATATAAGAAATGTATAAATATTTCTTAAGCATACAAATATTTTGGGTCCTCCATGAAACAAATTCTTGTGTATACCAAGAGATGATTGTATTTATTTCACTCCTCTAGGATTTTTGTGTAAACTTAAGATTAGGACATTTAATTGAGTACTCTGATGACTTGTTCATTTGTAAAATTTATAGCCAATTTCTCTTATTTTTCTTTTCTTTTCTTTTTTTTTTTTTTTTGAGAGAGAGAGAGAGAGAGAGAGAGAGAGAGAGAGAGAGAGAGGGAATTTTTTTAATATTTATTTTTTCAGTTTTAGGTGGACACGATATCTTTATTTTATTTTTTTCTGGTGCTGAGGATCGAACCCAGCACCCCACACATGCCAGGTGAGTGCATTACCACTTGAGCCACATCCCCAGCCCCAATTTCTCTTATTTTTCATAAAATCTATCATTTTTAATACTTTCTGGAAAACTAAATGAATGTATTGTTAAGGTTGACTATATTGCAAAGGACCATTCTGTATTCTGAATTACTTTCATCTTTGGTTATTTTTGTTATCAATAATGCTGATTTCTTATATTCTGTGACTTATATGCTTTAAAGTCATCCTCTGAGTTTAATATCTGAATTCAATAGTTTTATTTTTTCCTTTCTTTTAAATCTTTGCTAAAATTATTTTGTTTAGATATTATTTCAAAATTTTCTTTTAATGTTATTACCCTTTTGTAAATTGTTTTATCTCCTGATGTCTCTTTAGGTTTAATTTAATAATTTTCTCAACTGTGAAATCTTCACAGAACACTTGAATTTGCTCCTGGCAGATAAATAGACTAAGATGCTGAATATTCTGAAATCATTATAATTGTATCAAGGATCAACATGATTTGAAACTGAATTTTAGCCCCTTGATCTTTTCCATTTTGAGTCCAGCTTTACAATTATTGTGTAACAATGGAATCTTAACCCAAGCTTAGGAATGTTTATTCTTCTCTATTTGCTTTACAAGCTATGACATGTATTTATGTTTTTCTTTTAATTCAGTGAGGTGTATAAAAACTCAGCTTCTGATATCAGTTAATAGACTTGGCCCTCTTTATTTTCTTCTTCTCTCAGAGCTTATTAGAATATATTTTCATTGATTCAGAGAAAATACTGTTTCGGCAACATCAGAACATGGGTGTATTGTTAGTTTCTTAAAAAAATAATAATTTAATATATGTTTTTGTAATATTCAACCACCTGAGACCTAATTTATATAACTAAAATATACCCTTTTACAATGCTGAATTCTAGGTTTCTTTAGTATATTTACAGTTATCAATCATCACTGACATTTAACTATAGAACATATTCATCATTGCTCACTCAAAATAATTAGCATGCCTTGTTTCTAACACCACCCAAGACAATATATCTGCTAACCTAATTTCCATCACTAAAGATTTACCTATTTCAGACATCACATATTAAATTAATTCATAATATATGCAATTTTTTGAAATTGGCTTCTTATAGTTAAAATACTACTTTTGAGATTCATAAATATTGCATGTTCAGAGCTTCATTTATTTTATTCTTGAAAAAAATTACATTCTATGAATGCACCACATTTTGTTTACCCATTCATCAACTAATGAATACTTAGCTCTTTCTGCCTTTTGGTGTAAATGGTAAGACTGCTATGAGAACTAGTGTAGAAGTTTACATGTTGACATTTATTTTCACTTATGTTGGAAAAATTCCTAGAAGTGGAATTGTTGGTCATATGGTGGTGCTATATTTAACAATTTGAGGAAGTTCCAGAATATTCTCTCCAACAGTTTACATCCACTACAGAAATGTATGAGAGTTACAATTTTTAAAATTTCTCAACTATATAAATGATGTTAATACATACATGTATATACACACATACACATACACACAGACATATATGTATCTTTGCTAACTATATTAATTTTCTAGGACTATCGTGAAAATTTTATGGAGTGGGTAGCTCATACGACAAAAATTTCTGTAATTCTAGTAGGTTTGCAGTGGAATCTCTTTGTAATTTTAACTTGCATTTGGTGGTGACCAATAAAATGCAAATTTCATGTTTTATTGTGATTTCAGATAATTTGGATTTGATTATATTACATGATTCTGTGCTTTGATATAATCTGAATCTCTGTTTTTCTATTTGTGTTTTGATTGTGGCTCAGTGGAAGAGTGCTTGTCTAGCATGTGTGAGGTACTGGGTTCAATTATCAGCACCGCATATAAATAAATGAATAAAACATCAACATCTCATAAAATATTTTTTATAAAATTGTTTTAGTAATAGTGTTATTCTCAATTGTTATTTTAGATTTTTCATCACAGAATTTTTTCTTTTCAATTCAAAACTTTCTAATTTCTATTAGAAAATTTCTAATTAGTGTTTGCGAATCTCCAGTAAGCAAATTTTCACTATTTTGGTTATAAATTTAGACTTATCCTCAATGCACATACCTTGATTTGAAACATCTATTCCCTATAAAGCTAGTGCCAGATGCCAAAAACTAGATAAAAAAGAAATAATAAAATATTAGAAGATTTACAGCAAAAGTTTAGTGCTAAATATGTACACTCTTATGATTTTTCCTGAGAGTATTTCTAGGTTTAACTGGGTTAATGTCTATTTTCTAATTTTGGTTGTGAGTCTACCACTTGCTTTATTATCCAATTATTGATAATATAGTCCAGAAACTGAGAACATGTCTATATTCAATATAGTTTCTAGCTCACTGTTCTTGCTCAGTGAATGGTAATATTAAGTATTTAAAAGACTTGCTTTTATTGCAAAGAAAAACTGCATATAAATATAAAGTTTTATCATCAGTTTAAACTTAACAAAAATATAAGCTTCATAGGAACCATTATATTTTTCCAAAAAAATGTAAGAATAACAATATTTTATTTACTTAGAAACTATTTCAAAAATATTTATATAAATATTTATTTATATGTACTCCTTTGTTTGATATCTATCTTAATATTTCAGTCTATATTTTAGATACTAGAAATAGTACTATCATGAATATATTTATGCATACAGCAAAATGTATACTTTTTATAGAATATATAACAAGATGTGGAACAACTTATTTTTTAGCTCAGTTTAGTCTATTTTATTTTGCTTATTTTCTCATTTAAGTATCCACTATTAGTTTTTGGTTCACAGAATTACTTTTAGTGTAAGTCTTCATAGAAAATAAGAAACAAAATATTCTGTATGCTATTATAATTGTAAAAAAAATTATTAGAAAATGAAAGATTAGTCACAGTTTAATAAGTTAAATTTAAAATGTTAACTTTCAAATATGATCATCTATATGATACACAGACTATATAAATCATCCAACATCATGTATTATATCAACAGCATATATTAATATAAGTCTACATTAGTAACATCAGTCATTGAAAAATAGTTATTATGTGTAGGCTGCAATGTGAATACAAAAGTTTAAGTATATAATTTAAAATAGTTTATACTTTTAGAAATAATTTATTTTAATGGAAGATATTACTATACCAACTTCATTTCATATTCCCACTGGTTTTTCTATTCCTAATGTATGTTGGATAACTATTTACAATTAATATACTTTAAAATTTTTAATTGAATGATGCTGCCATTCATTCACTTTGAAAGTTACTCCATGTTTTCTTTGCTAATATTTATTTCTCAATTATTAAAACTTGTTTTGTTTCCAAGGTTTATTTGTTACATAAAGTAACCTGAAATATCTAAATATATAAGTAAAATGTAGACATATATAAATTTCACCCATATAATGACAATATTATAAAAATTTTACATAGCAAACACCCTACTGTTCTAAAATAAGTGAATTTAGATGTTTTAATTTATTCATAAAAATACCAGGCATTTTATTGTTAAATAATTAAAGTTATCACATAAATTATTTTAAAATATTGGTAAGAGAATGGCAATAAGTTTAATTTATATACACATACATATATAAATGTTAATTTCATCATCTATCAAAAATACCTGAGTACTCAAACTTAATATTAAGCATATAGAATTTCAAAAGCTTCCATAATTGCACATATTTTACCAAACAACTCACATAATTCACTAACCTAATTTAAAATATTCCCTTTGGCAATGAATGTTGTCCCTCAAGCTACTATAAAAATAATAAGATGATTAGCCTGTAGCAATATTATGATTATAAATTAGTTATATGGTAATTTAAATAACTGAAAAAAGTGTGTGAAAAAGTATACCTAATTTGAATTCTGGGGATAGGTACTGACAGAGGCAGCTGTTGTTAGAAATGGCAAAGACAGTAGGTAGAGGATGCCAAATGACACTGCTTTCAAATACAGGCAGTATGCTTGTATTTATTAAGCACAGCAGGTGAACAATTTAATTTGAAAGGAAAATTAAATGGGCTGACCCAAATGTTGATGCATTTATTGTGTAGTTCTGCACTTTCTTTTCTACAATTATTGCAAAGCTTTTTGGTAAACTAATGTGCAGGAACACTATTAGACCAATTGTGAATCACTTAAGTACTGTAGTCACAGGGGGAAACAAAGATACACTTTTAAAGGAAGTCAAATTCAGTCTGTTTTTATGTTCAAGCTGTTGTCCTCCTTCACCCTTTATTCTTTATGCTATAAATGTCAATTATGAGTTAGGTATTTTCCCATACTCTGACAATTTCTTGATGGTTGTTAATATTTTAGACTTAAAAAATTGCTAGAAGTTGACATTACTTTCAACATAATGTACTTTTCAAAAGAAAAAAAATAACCCTTCCAATATTATTTCTATTTTTAAGATCCATTTGTTGTATTCTTTCAAATATTGCATGATATGGTTGAAATTTCCCAATAAAGTCCATTTAACATTATTTAGAAAAGAAGTAGTACTTTCTTGGAACCATTATTTTTTCAAAGCTAAAAGTCCCTAACTTACTGCAGAAAGGTGGAAATACTAACTTCTGTTTTAAAGGGAACACTGATATTTAGTGAGAGAGAAAGGGCTGAAAATTTGGGGAGAAGGTAGTAGGTTCATCTATGGCATTTTATAATTGGGCATCTAACCCTTACACACAGACAGAGTTGCATACTCATGGAAGAGTCAAAAGAGTTACACTAAAAGTATTCTGACTGTAAACTCATGTTTTAAATGGAATTGAAATCAGTTTTAAAGCAGGATAAAATAGTTTATCTAAAAGTAGAGTGGAAGAGATGAAAGCAGGACACAAGATGTCTGGAGTAATTATAAAGATGCATCTAGGCTCTAGTTACTTTTGACAAACTGTTTTTGTGATTTATGGCAGGTGCTTGTTTATAAACCCATTTCTGCACAGACATAGTGAAAAGCATTTATCATTCTGCTTGGCCTTGCTTATTAGATAAATGTCACATAAACATAACCTAAATCTGGAATCCTGCTAGTCTGGCACATGAGCTGGTGGCATCTCTTTGACTACCTTCATTTTTCTATTGACCTCCAGCCGCCAAGGAGTATTTGACAGTGAGTATCCTTAGCCATTGTTCTGTATTTACCAAGCAGGAAAAAAACATCACTTAGGAGTGGTGGAGGTCAGAAAGGTATTTTTTATCAACAGGCAATACAATATTGATTTTGGTTCAAATGTTCTACCCTGCAGCTGTTTTCAGTTAGTGATTTAGACTAAGCAATATAAAAGTTTTATAGCTCAAGGAGATATGTATTTTGACTATATCAAGATCATTAATAAAGATTCTAACCATCTTGAATGCACATGGTAAATAAGCTGTTCAAGAGAATTAATCACAGTGATTTTAAAAGTCTTAAGAAATCTGATTTTTCTTGAATTTTTCCTCTCCTTCCAATATGATTTTACTTTTAAATTATCATTATCTTCTTTGGAATAATCTATTTGTAATTGGTAATTGAAAAATTGAAATGTAATAGTATTTTACAAGGATATTATTAAATGATTTAAAATTATTAATTACATAAAGGTGCTATAAATATTTCATTGGAAATGACTAGATGTGATGAAAATTTAGTAATAAAAAGCTAGTAAATGTAGAATATATGTAATAAAGATGAGTAATATAATAGAAACTTAGAACTGCATTAATGGTGCAAATGACACAGAAGCATTACCATGTTCATATCCTGTGTCAATAAAGGCTTATTTTGAGGGATGGAAGTTTAAGATAAATGTTTAATTTTCACACGTAGTGTTCATTTTTACAATAAGTTTTATTACTAATTATATGACTTAATAAATTAAAATAGATGGATTAATATTTTAATGTAATTTCCATATCTAAAAAAGTATATAATTATGATTTTTCTTTCAATATCCAATTTAAAATTTATACAAAACTTTTACATATATACCTATGATAACTAACTAAAATCATTTTTTTCCTTGAATCGGAAAGTATTTTCAAGTATATTTCATATGGATAGCTATTGGCAATGAAAAGTGAACATATGTTTAAATAATAATGAAAATGAAAAATAAATCATTTGAAATGAAAACATTTTTATTTGATTTGATCATAAGTACATCACAGTAATGATGGAAAAAGTAATGTAAATTTTATATATGTATATATATTTCTATCATATGTATAATATATAATATTTATTAGAGGATATATTTCCATAAATGATAAAATATATAAAATGGAGTTATATGTACATTTTTATTTATTATACAATGTGAACTAATTTTCATATATTAAACTTTTCATCTTTTCAATAGGATAAATGTACATGTCTATGTATGTGTTTTGTTTATTTACTTTCCTTTTAGGATTTATTTTATTAAAAATCATGGCTACTTGCAGGGATTGTGGCTCAGTGGTGGAGTGCTTACCTTGCATGTGTGAGGCATTGGGTTCAATTCTCAGCACTTCATATATGTAAATTAATAAAAATAAAGCTCCGTCAACAACTAAAAGAAATATATTTTTTAAGATGTATATCTGTCTAACAACATTTAACTATAGAAAAATGTAATATCTTAACATTATTAAAATCATGTTATGCAGAGTAGAGCTGCTAAATTAGCATCTTTGAGAAAGGGAAATCATGGAGACAAAAGCTTTTTCAGACACTAACTAATCTTGAGGGAAGACAATTACCTGCATCAAGAATTCTAATAGTTCGGTCATTTTTATATCAACATTGCTCCTGTGAAATTAAGTGTTAAGTTAGCTTCACACCATCAGTGATGTGATTGGTATTTCCCAAAAGGCAAGGAGATTTTCTCACACATTTTATATTCCATGTTGTGTAATATAAATTGATCTGATTAGTCAATTGAATAAGTTTTAATTTCAGCTTTGTTCCAGGAAACAATTGGTGGGTCAGTCCTAAATAAAACACAAACTTGGAATTCTGTGTTCTGTAGAAGTGTTTCTTGCCTGCTCACGTACTTTCAGTTGAGACTGGAGTCACTCAAGCTGACTGAATTTGTCCTGGTTTGACTCTAAACTGACTGACAAACTTGGTTCTTCCTCCCATGTCTCCTATTTTTTTTAGGGAAAAATGCTCCCATGCCATTTTCTTATAGCAAATCAGGAGTGCAAAAGTGCTATGTTATGATTGACTCCATAACATCCACATATATTTTCACATGGAGTCCTTTCCCTGTAACTAATTATGGGTGATTTTGGTAGATTGAGTTTCTGTGGCACAATATCATTAAGCTTCCTTGGATTGATTGATTGATTTAGGTACAGCAATAAAGATTTACTAGACATTTTCCAAGGTCTTAGAAAAGGGTTTTACAATCAAACTCTTGCTTTGCTCTTTGTATGAAACTGTCTCTTTATGGACAAAAATTTAACTTGCTGAGAAATTGTATTTTTTTTACCCATGAATATTTTAGCAAATACATCAGCACATGGCCAAAAAGTGGGGGAGTAGGGTGTGAAAAGATGATGATGGAGGGGCTGAAGTCTCACTGTTCCCTTCAAAGGAAAACTCCCAATAATCTACAGACCTCTCACAAAACCCCACCACTTAAACCCCCTTTAAAGTTTCTACCACTTCCCAATGGTGCCACCCTAGGGACTCATCCTTTAATAAATGGGCTTTTGGGGTACATTCAAGAAACAAACTGTATCTGAATATTAATTTAATTTCAATGAGTATGTATTCAAATTTGATTTTTGATTTATTATTTGCTCCAAAGAATATTTTAAAATGTATTACTTAGTTACTTCTGATGTTTAGTGATATACCTGGTATCTTCTATTAATTGAAATAATTATTAGTCGCTCAACCTAACATATAAGAATCTTACAACATTTTGATTCTCTCTCTCCTCTCACAGCTATTATAAAAGTGTCACAAGTATCATTTCTAAATACCTTGCAAATTCTGTACTGTATTTTAAATACTTTGCTAAAATAAAAAAAATTATCCTTCAAAGATATTTTTAAATGAAATAAAAATATCTTTACATGTGCTCACTTATTCTTCTGTTTATCAGACTTTGCACTGATTCAGATTAATGTTATAATTTTCTGCCTCATGAAAGACTTTCTGTGTTATTTCTTACAGTGATGGGTCAGCATTTGATAAATACTTCTAGATTTTATGTTTTTGAAAGTGTATTTATTTCAAATATGTTTTTAAAAATATTTTTATTGCATGTACATTTAGGGTTGACTTTTTTCAAAATTTGGTATCTTACATATATTGCTTTTCTATGTTTAGTGTTCTTTGTAATAACCTTATCATTTGACTCATACTTTTTATCAAATTAGCAAAATGTTTGACAATTTATAAATTTTATTTTTTAAAATCTTTAATAAGTCTAGAATTTTATAAATAAAATTGTATAAAATTTAATTTTTTTCCTTTTTTAATGGACACATAATAGTTGGTTGTATTTATGGGATGCCATGTGATGTATCATATATGTACACATTTAAAACACTCAAATCAAGCAAGTTCTTAAACATTCATTATTAATTTGTGATGAAAACATTAAAATACTTTCTTTTGATTTTTAAAATATACAGTACGTTATTGTTGTTATATTATTATTATTATTATATTATTATTATTAACATTTATAGTTACATTACTATACAATTACTATTCTCTCAACTTTCATAAGATAAACTGTTTTTAGATTTCATATGTGAATGAAGTCATCCAGTATTTATGTCTGTGACTGGCTTATTTCACTTAACGTAGAAAATTCCAATTCCATTCATGTTGTTGCAAATGACTGAATAACATTATATTGTGTTTTCCAATATGTACCACAATTTCCACAGACAGACATTGGTTGTTTCTATTTCCTGGCATTGTGAATAATTCTGCAATAAATGTGGAAGTATGTATTTCCCTTCAAAATTCTGATGGCATTTTTTTTTGTCTATATACTCAGTATATAATTTAGTCTCTTCAGTTGAGATTCCTTTTCAGATATAATTTTATCATATGCATATAATGATTGTTTTTCAACTAGAAATTCTAAGGGCATAATATAGATCTCCAGATTTCTCTCTCTTCTCAACTCAGGGATGAAATTGGTTCCAAAGTCATACATTGTAGCCTAGTTCTCTTTGGGTAGTAATACATCCCAATTTCATTCTCTTCTTCCCAGTAGTGGCTATAATATGCTAACTGATGTTTTATGTCTGAATCCTGTGATTTTATCCAGTTATTCTAGTACATGACTAAATTAAATCCATAATATTTAACCCCTTGATTGTAAACAGAAATCTTTCTTTTTGTCATTTATTTGTTGGTTTCATATCTTTAACTCTTCAGTAGTTTTCAATTAGATTTGATTTCTTTTTCTAATGTAGGTGCTAATACCTACAATTATCAATTTTTAAATATCAGCTTTTGTTTTCCAAAGCCCACTTTTGGTTTACATTATTTCCTTTTCTGGACAAAAGCCTCTTGAGATAATTAATAAAGTTTTAATATAGATCTTATTCTATTTCTAGATGGTGTATTCAGAATTATTATGATGCTGAAAATTATTACTATTTCCTATATTGTTTCAAACTAGTGTGTTTTACTAGATAATTCTCATGTAGCACTTATTTTGCTAAAGACAGAAACCAAGGCAACTTCAAAATTCTTTCTTTCCCAATGATGCAGCTACCTCCAAGTAAGAAAACTAGGTGAAAATTTCACATGGTTAGCTTTGTTAGTCAATGTAAATAGGAATTTAATTTCATGTTATGTAATCAGGCTGCTCTCTGGAATGGATGCAAGCTCTTATATGACCCCACCTGGCAGAAGCTTTTTTGTTATTCATATACTAGAATTTAACTTAGAGTATTTATCTTCCTAAATTTGACAATTTTTAAAACTTATCTTTTGCTTATTTTGTTTCAATTGTCAAATAAAACTATGTATTTGTCAGGTAGAAAATATTGTTTTGAAATGTATATGCCCTGTGGAATAGCTAGATAAAGGAAATAAAATGTGTTACTCAGATTTTTATTTTCCTTGTGTTGTAGTGATAACACTTCAAATGTACTGTCTTAAAATTTTTAAAAATACAAATAATTGTTAAATAGATTTATTCCTCCTCTACTTGATATTTTATATGCTTTGCCCTCCAAACAATTTTCTGAATTTCAACAATTTAAAGTAAATTTTAACTCAGTAATTAATTGAATATTGGGTAAAATTTTAAACATATTATATAACTTGAAAATTTATATCTATGTTCATAAATATTCTTCATAAAAATATATATTTAAGGAATATGGTATCACATCTCCTATTTTGTATATAAAAAAGCTGAGGCTTACAGAAGTTGCAAGAGTTGTATATAGAAAATTTGCCTAGCTCTTGAGTTGTTGGCTTATACATATTGCCATAGCTAGTGAAATATAAAATTTTGTTACATTTCACTGAAATATGATAATTTTTATAATCTCACAAAAAGAATATTTAGAGTAATATATTCTGAATGTAAGCAGAATTTTAAAAAATTTAACATTCCATTAACAGCATTAGATATTTATTTCCACATTAAGCTTTTTGTATTAATATATTTTGTGTGTGGCTTATATTATCTTTACATTCCTTTTAGAAAAAGAAAGAGAAATTATTTAAGTTAACTAAACTTTGATTCAACTAAATATAAATAAAAATGTAAATGAAAGTTAATTCCTGAAGATTAGAAAGTTGAATTTAAAAGTCTTTAAAAATTATAATAAATCAGGTTTTTTTTTCATCTTTGGTAAAACATAATAAAAAATCAGAAAGTCTTTTAGTATAGATTTCTGAATTCTAAGATTTAAGCCTATTAAGATCTCATTTTATTTTAGTTGCATCACATTCTGACTTCCATATTTAAAAAAATGGTGTTAACAATGTTTTGAAATTTTAG
Source organism: Callospermophilus lateralis (assembly GCF_048772815.1). Taxonomy (NCBI): domain Eukaryota; kingdom Metazoa; phylum Chordata; class Mammalia; order Rodentia; family Sciuridae; genus Callospermophilus; species Callospermophilus lateralis. Next base: position 2,340,767 of record NW_027511570.1, on the reverse strand, counting down.
AATTAGTAATTCAACCTTTATAACTGCTATGAATCATAGGCATTCTTTTGCATTGCAGAATAAATTATAACATATACTGCTCACTTTTTTAGAAGAAATATATGCAATATAAGTGGAAAGTTCAAACACTCACTGCATATTTCTAGATTCTCCTAGAATTAGAAACTCTCTTCAAAAGAACTGTCATATATTTTAAAAACTAAAAGAAAATTTTTCAAATACCCATAATTAACAATGCTAAATGGAAGGAAGAAGAACTAGATATCATAATGGAATTTGCAATATAATATATAATCTGTATTTTCCCACAATTCTTCTGATTCTTAGATTTTTATCAAAAGCTCATTTGCTAAGTGGTCATTGATTCTGTATTGGAGCACACTCAATCAGGAGCAATTCATATATTATTGTTCAAGGTATAAAATTGATCTTTGAACATCTCTGAGAGTAATTTAAGAAATATTGTAGAAAAATCAAACAAAAAATAAGAAATTTTCTCTAAAACTTGAGGCATACTTACCCTATTTTTTGATTATAAAGAAAATAACTTTTATATATTCCTTGTTTTTCCTCATTTTTTCCACTGATCCATGCAGATATTGTAAGATAATAATAATAATAAATAAAAAACACATTCATAGAGGATAATTGATTGCAGATTCCTCAATATCCACCCTATCTAACTTAGGGAAAACAGTGAAGGAAGGAAGGGAAGAAGGAAAAAAAAAGGGAGAGAGGAAGGAAGAAAATAAAGGAGGAAGAAAAAAGAGTTTCTCCTCATTTCTTTAAGCAAATCTGGTTGATTCCTTATCTCTTCACCAGGAATCTATTTCCAGTTTGGTAATCATCTTTAATTCTGGTTGCAGAGATTGCTTTTCAGAATGTTAATATCCCTCTCAAACTCTAATTAGTAATGCAAAAACAGTTGATGTTTATATTTATGTCTTAGCTTCTTTTTCAAAAATATTATTGTATATAGAATGTGTGTGATGATCTGAGAGACCAATACATATTTAATTGTGACCTGGAAGGCACATGAGTCTGAATTATGTCAGGTGATAAGTAAGAAAACAATTTGGTTCAAGGTGTGAATGACAAATTCTTTCACAACAATATTTTTGCACTCAACTAGCAAAATCAGATTTGTCTTATGTTTCTCTTTGGATGTTTTAAATTTTGCTCTTTAGTTTAAGCAGAAAAACTTGAACTGCTTCTGGCTGAAAATTGTTGCCAAATAATCTAGTAACTAAAAAAATGTTATTGAATAGTGTCATTAATTTGTATTTCTTATTTCAAGACTTGCGGTTATTATGTAGTTAGTTTCACAATGTAGGTAATATATGTAAATAATTTCATAGCAAATAACAAATCACTACTTTAACTTTACTCCTTCTGATATATATTGTAAATAATTCATAGGGTCTTGCCCTGGGGGAACAGGTTGATTATTCTTATCTCCATATTACCCATATCTCTTTTACAAGTTCTGCACAAAATTGTTCACCATAGTGTAGCTTTTGGTCTGGTCATGATATTTCCAATACTATTTGTGTCAATATATTATTGTACCAGATTTCATAAATTAGGAGCAAGGTGAATAATCTTTTTTTTTGCAAAAATACAATGAAAATAAAACAATTAAGCAACTTCTCTCCTTTATTCATATACATAGCCCTTAGAATTACAACCAATTTACTTGAAGCACAATTTTCAATCACTCAGTGGCGGTTTAACTCCAGGACCTAAATGTTTCACTCTAAGTAACCTATAATTGACAATCAAAATCAGAATCATATCTTGCATTTGAAACAGTAAAAATGGTTCATTTAATTTTTATGGCTTTTTTTTGTTCTTTTCAGAAAATACTGTACAGCTTTATTTTTTTAATCATATGAAGTAAGTAAATTAACAGATTAAAACTTTGTTTTATTTCAAGATAATATACTTTTCTTTTCTTCTAACATTCAAGTTAAAATTTTCTTACCATATTTTCATGATACTTGCCTCTACAAAACTATTTGGATAAACTATATTGAAAATGACATTGTGGAAAATTTCTTTATTTATCTATTTATTTATTTATTTATTTTACTTGGGAACTTACCAATTCACCTTATATGTCATAAAATTGCTATAATTTCTTAATAAATTAGGTCTGTTATGATTATATAATGGACCTTCTCATTCTCAAGTATATTCTTCTCTTCAAGCATATATGATTTGATCTAGGTAATCCATATTATTTCATATAATTTTTGTCCAATCAGTCAAGTTTTATCACTTATTTAATTTATATTTAAAATAATATTAATATATGGCTTCCTTACTTTAGTATGTACATTAGAATTTCTCTAATTTTTTTCTAAACACATTTCAATTGATGTTAATACTTTCATTAATTATTTTGAATTATTATAGAGGTGTTTTCTCCTAATTTTTTACAATTTTGAAAATCTGGATCTGTAGAGTGTTATTTTATTCAGCTATTTCACTGCTGTCACCAAAAGACCTGACAAGAATAATTCAAAGAGTAAAACTTTGAGGGCTCATGGTTTTAGAGGTCTCAATCCACAGATGGCGACTGTTGCTGTTGGTTGAAGGGAAGAAAGACCATCATGGTGAAAGGGTGTGATGAAGGAAATCACCTGGGAACATGGCACCAAGAAGCAGACTGAGCTCATTCAACAATAACAAAATAGATAACCCATAGGCAACCCCTAACCCCCATGACCCTCTCCTTGCCATACCCTACCCGCCTGCATTACTACTCAGTTAATCCCTATCAGGGGATTAATTAAATGATTGGGTTAAGGCTCTTATATCCCAATCATTTCACCTCTCAACTTTCTTGCATTGTCTCACATATGAGCTTTCAGGGGACACCTAATATCAAATCATAACAACTGTCTTTTCAGAATCCTCTTTTTTTTCTTGAGAGATAATGCTTTTAAATTTGATGATGTCCAATTTATCAGCCCTGCTTCTTATTGTGTTTTCTGTGGTATTTTAAAACTTATTTTTAGTTATACATAATATTAGGATTCATATTGGCATAATTATAAAACACGGAATGTAATGTTCTCTAATTAATTATTCAATACTGACTCACTTCTTTCTCTCCTCTTTTACCCTATTCCCTTCCCTGTATTCTACTGATCTTTCTGGTATTTATAGTTTATGTTCTAATTAGTGCCTTGTCTATATACATAAGGTGATATTAATTAACTATACAATATTCATATACATACATAGGAAAGTGTTCTTCCTTTACTGTGTTTCTGATGTCAAGCCTACCCATCAATTATGAGCAACAGAGTTGCCCTAGAATTTCTTTTCACCCAACTGGGAGGAGTATTTGCACTTACAGATACATCCTGCTGTACCTATATAAAACACTTACAGTATTGTAGAAATACTAACAGGACTTCTGGAATCAGGTTCACTGAATGGAGATAGCAAGGCCACCTGAGGATCTTCTTTGACCTCACTAGTGACTTATTACTTGGACCCCTGAATATTGCATTAGGTTAATACTATTTGTATTGGTAGTCCTCCTATACCAAGTGAAATGTATTCTGGCTGTGATTTAACATGCTACTTTGAAGTCATGTCAACCAACATGTAATATCAATTTGACTAAATAAACATACCTTTCCAGATACAAGGAAATTTATAGGCATGCAAAATGTACCACGCTTTGCTAAGGTTGATATCCGGGGCACAGGATGAACTGTTGGACGGTTCTCTGTGTCATGGATTAAAACACTTTCCCCCTTTCCTCCCCGAGTTTTCAAGAATACCTAGACTATGCTGGGAGTGAAACATCCTGAGATAACAGGGAACTGGTCATTAAAAAACCCAGTTTCTCTTTCAAGCCTCATCCCTGCAATAAGGTATTCTTCAGTTCTATATCCCAGTGGTCATATGGCTTTGGAATATAAAACCTGGTGGACTGCACTCAGAACCCCACAGCTAAAGTGCAAGTGAGACACGTACCTTGACTCCATCCATCCATGTTAGCTTTTATGAGTACCAGGGGTCTGGTTTCTAATGCATCCTAGGCTTACATCATGACTTGCTCACTCCCTATCTGTAATCAACCCATTTTAGAGAACATGTCCTATCTAGCTATTCTGTCTCAGTTACCTAGGCAAATCGGAAACCAGTGCACAGTGAATATTCTCACACCATTTCTCACATTACTTCTCTTTAATCTTTAGAAAGTTTCAAGTCTCTTCTCATTTTGTAATTAATTCTAACTGTGATCAATTTGCTTTTAAGTATGTATATTGAACACTTAATTTTATCTATTGCACACAACTAAATCTTACTTTTTATTTTCATGTATTTTTGTAATTTTACTTAATAATTTACAATCATAATGCTTTCAGTCTAATAGTCTATTGCTGTTGAAACCTGTAGTCTACTATTTCTTTTCTTTTTTAACTTGAATATATTCTCTAGACACCTTATTTTTTGTCTAGTAAGCTTTCAAGATATTAGCTATGTACCATGGTATATGAAAGCACTTTGTATAAGTGAAAATTCAGAAGCAAGGGAAATGCTTATTAGTATAGAAAATATAATTATATCAAGTTACATACATGTAAATAAATAATGTACAGTCACAATTTTTTAGAAAACTATTTCTATAAATCATAATGAAGAAAAAAATTTAAAATATTGAGTAGAAAAGCCAATTTCAAAAATAACCACTCAAAAATTTTATAACATTTGTAAAACTTGGAGAAAACATAAAATACCATAGCTAAATAATATTTACATATGTGCACTCCTGTGCAAATATATACACTTGATTTTAAGGATCTATATATCTATTTTATACTGTTGTAAATTTCTTGCAAAGAAGGATTCAGGACTGGCAAAACCAAAAGAACTTTACCTATCTTGTTTTAGTCAACTTTTCACTGCTGTGGCTAAAAGACCTGACCAGAACTATTATAGGGGAGGAAAAGTTTATTTGGGGGTTACAGTTTCAAAGGTCTCAGTCCACAGAGTTCTATTTCTTGGGGCTCAAGGTGAGGGAGAACATCATGGCTGAAGAGCATGGCAGAGAGAAATGGCTCACATGAGATCAGACTGCAAAGAGAGACTCCACTCACCAGATACAAAATAAATACCCTCAAGACAAGCCCCCAGTGCCCACCTCCTCCAGCCACACCCTACCTGCCTACAGATACCACCTGTCAATCCCCTCAGGGGATCATCACACTAATTAGTTTAAGATTCTCATAACCCATTTATCCTCTAAACCTTCTTGCTTGTCTCACACATGAGCTTTTGGGGAACACCTAATATATAAACCATAACAAACCAGTTAAGCTCTATTTCATAACAGACATAGTGTGAAATATGTATATAAAATATATCTCATGAAATACATGTGATATATAATGTGCATATATTATAAATATATACTATATGTGAAATATATGCTTCTGAAGTAAATCTTAAGAAATAAGATTAAGTGATAATAATACAATGAAAGGCTATTGTCTCAAAATACGAATGAGTGGGTAAAGTAATTATTAAATTAGGATAAAGTATCACCAATAAATGTATTTCTAAGAGTATGTTGCACAAATGGAAAAAATGAATGATACCTAGCATCAGTCATGAGCAAATTCTAAGAAAATTAACTATATATATTTTAAGACTAATTGAGAATAATTTTTTTCCTCTTTGAGGAGAGAAATTTTTACTTTTTTCAATATAGAATAGTGAAATTACTATACATCCTCCAGAAAAACCTGTAGTGAGTGCTCAAAAATTTGGATGATGAATGGGAAAGAGAATATGGTCATGAAGATGGAGACCAGATCCACTCATGGCAGTTCACAAGGCAGGATCTCTCTCTTTTTCTCTAACGTCATTGAACTGTTTTAATCATTGGTTATGTTTATGTTTTGCATCATTACTTTTGTTGAGGTCTTATAATAGTAAAATTTTATTCAAATTTTTTGGGTGAATGCAAGGAAATTTAACGGAATCTGTTATACCAGACCAAAAGTGGATAAAGTTCATTGTCACAAAGAGTGATTTGTAGTAGAATGCCTAAGAAAAATGTATTTGTAACATCCCTTTAAATACCTTGACAATTACTATAGATTTATAGATGATATAATACTAAAAAAGATAGCATGAGTTACAATAATAGCCCTCCAAATTAGGCTAGACTTACTTAGACTATATTAACATGTATAAATGCAAAGTGCTATACATATTTATTATCTGCAAAATATTTTGCTGTTCAAAATACAAAATAAGATTTTAATCACAAATATTGAAAATAATCTATTTTTAATTAACCACACATAACTCATAATGGATATTTGAATCATAAGTATAAATTATCAAATCAATCTTTCACATTTTATTTATATAGTTCATTCAATACTCTCTCATAATACAAAAATCATTTTATATAATTCTCAATATTTATTTGCAATAGTACTAAAATAGATTGACTTTCACATCAATTGAATTTTGAGCTCTGTAATTAGTTCTTATATATTATTATGTAAATATTTTTGAAAGCAAATTTCACACTACTTAACAGGATTCCTATTTTAAAAAGGAAAATGTGTATTTTTTAAGCTCTATCTAAAAATGATCAATGCAGTAAAAATTATGAGCAGATATAATCTGGTCATACAGAATTATATATATATATATATATATATATATATATATATATATATATATATATATATATATAAATCTTTAATAGGAAGTACCAAAAAAAGCAAGCAAAACATAAAGGGTGCTAAATGACTACTCAGACAACCAAATAGTGTTATTTGGGTGGTTGTCTGAGGATCAGACAAGTGAGATTTACTGAAAAAGATCCATCTGGGAAGGGTAAAGGAAAGGGAGAAGGCATAGGCAGGGAGCAGTAGAGGCTCAGAGCACAGCACATTTCTGACAAAACCTCCTCGAGACTAATGGGGTCTCTCCATACCAAAATAGCCCATTGAGAAATCCGGTCTTGGATAGAAATGGCTCCTTTCTATCAATTTCCACCACTGGGTGGAACAGTCTAGGGAAGCATTGTTGATGTGCATGTATAGTGGATTCAAAGACTTGCAAGGAAATTTAACGGAATCTGTTATACAGGTAAAGGTGTTCATCAGCTCCACTTCCTACAGCATGTCCTCTTGAACGGAGAGCTAAGCATAGGATGTCTACATCCGCCATTCATGTTAACATTTATATTGATATGTGTTTCCTTGTATATAAATAAAACAAAACACTGATGCTTTCCAAGAATAATATATATCTCAACACAAACATTGACGTTTGCCTTGATGGATTAATGTTATGATTTTAGAAAAAAACAAAATGAAACAAAACACTAATTTTTTTTAAAAAAATGTGAGTCTCTTTCTAATAAAGAGAATCTCTCTTATTCCTGAAAAGAACCTTCCAAGAACCATTGCCTGTTCTTAGTGTGTCATTTAAATATATGAATTAACATAATCTGTATAACAGAATTGTAGGCTTGGATTCATTTTTATAACTTTTTAATTTAATTTTTTTCAATTCTTGATTGCTGACACTGTTAATGGCAATAGGTGAATCAGTGTTCTTGTTATATTTTGGATATGAGGTGTCCTCCAAAAGCTCCTATTAAGGTAGGAACATTCAGAGGTAAATGATTAGATTAGGAGAGCTGCCTTCTATATATTTGGACAAATGTGTAATAACAGAGGTCCACAATTATAATAACATACAGAGAAATTTCTTTGCTCTAAAAATCCTCTGTGTTGATTTTCTTATTCAAATCATTCTTGGTTGAATTGAATATAGGATCAAGATGATAAACTATGTTTTTAAAGTATTTTGTTGTATTACCTTGTTTTACTCATGAAAATATATAATTTCTACCCTTTGAAAATTTGTTACTTGTCTATGAATTTAAATGTGTCGGCTGATATGTTTTAATGTTAAAAATTGTAGAATAATAAAGTTCAAAAACAAAACTATTAAAAAAATGTGTGGATTATGGATAACAGTTATTAGTTGGTACTGCTTATTAGAATACTTTTAAATAACAGTATTCTTTGCTCTGACATTTAATGATTTTAAATACTTCAGAGATTGTAACTTATTGTATTTAAGGTATATTCATGTGTGATCTCAAGTGTTGTGTTTTTTTTTTTGACTCCTTCTGTTACAAGGTATATTCATGTGTGATCTCAAAAGTGTTGTTTTTTTCTTTGACTCCTTCTGTTACTGTCAATCATGAAATTTGCCTTATGAACTAAGAATCAACTGAGAGACCATTAAAAGACATAAAGTCAATGATTTTTTAAAAATTAGTCCAATATCCTCTTGATTTTAATAGTAGTGTTCCTAAAATCTTATATTTATCTAAAAATTAAAAATATAACTTTAGCAATGTACAAGACTACTCCCTGAAAATATTCCCTACTTCTGCATTTCTTCCCACCACATTTTAAAAAAAATCTTTTTAGTAATTCCTCAACTTTCTTCATTTGATCCACTAGCTCCATTGATTCATAAGTGTTAATTTCCGTATCCCCCACACACGTTTATTGTACATCCCTGTGCTTTCTCTCCATTATTACTCTTATTTCTCTCCATTATTACTTCTCCTTGGAAACAAGTCACATTTCAATGTTAACATTCTCTGATATGTAGTGATTTTCCTCTGCATCAACTAGATTATTTTCAATTACCGGGGAGTTAGTATTATCACCCGCCACTCACTTGTTTTGCTGTGTAACTAGTTTTCTGGTACCATTGAATATCATCTTTCCTTTGATATCAGATCCAATTAAAATATTTATTTTAATAATTTAATTTTTATAAATTAACACAATGAAAAGGAAAAATTATTTTTACACAAAGGAATACTAGCTATTTCCACACTTATGTAAAGTGTGGGGAATAGCTACTATCTGCTTCATTACTTACTTACTATAGATATAACTCTGCATATACACTAAGACAATTTTAAGTACAAAAGGTTCAGATAAAAAGAATGCTGACCTAGATAAATTATTAAATTTAGGTATTGAAACCAGCTTTGGTGTTCATTTCTTGAATAATTCAGGAAAATATGAAGAAGAAACTATACCATTTATGTTTAATATCTACACACAAAAAAAACATATCTGAAAGATAAAACACATAACATGTCATATGTTTGAGATTCACATAATTATATTATTGTAAAAATTTAAAGATAATCTCTTTTTTCAAAAGATAATAGAGTAAGAAAAGTCAAAGGTAGAAAGGCAGGCAGATATTAGGGTGGCTCAAAAATCCTTTGAAGAGAATTTTACAAGAAAATAGAGAGCAGGAAATATTCAACAGACAAAATAAATTATTTAAAAGACATGATATAGTGTTACAAGTTAAAAAGTAAACTTTCTTCTTTCATCTCCAGTACTGTTAAAAAATACATACCTGTAGGAGGTCAAGTTCATAACAGAGACATTTACTATGATTTTCAAAGAATAACAAATTCTAGCACCAAATAATTTTTATTCCAAGAACACCTGTCTTGAAATATCTATCTTCACATCATCTATGTAATATGAGTCCCAGGAGGAGGCATAAACAAGATGAAATGCAGCAGAATATATATATATATATATATATATATATATATATATATATATATATATATATGGCAATTTTTTGAACTTTATTTGAAACACTCACTCACAACTTTTAGACCAACAAATTCCAAGTAAGGCAAATGAAGGAAAATCACATTTAGGTATATATAAGATGGTTAAAAGCTAAAAGTAAGAAAAACATCTTGAAATCAGATAGAGAAAAAGCAATATTACATAGAGAAGAACAAACAAAATGATAAATAAAACTGTATCAGAAATAACTAAGGCCAGCAGTAAATAGAATAATACTTAATTAGAATATAATAGTGCAGGAACAGAAAGTTACAAGAGAACAAAAACATGAATTCAAGAAAAATGAGTTTTAAAATTGATTCTATAAAATAAAGAGTTCCACAATTAGTGGATTAAGTAAGTGTGAAAAACAACATGAGGAATTTTTATAAATGAAAATCATAATTTGGTTAAATTAGAATTATAAATTAAGTCATCAAAGATGGAATTATAAGATTTAACATGTAAAATTCTAAATAATTTTATAGTCTAGGTAGGGAAACAAAAAATCAAATAAGCATTAGAAAAAGGTGACAAACAATGATTTCTAATCACTTATGTAAAGTGTGGGGAATAGCTACTATCTGCTTCATTACTTTTATGTTATTGGGAGTTTGGGTATTAGAAATTTTCAAAAAAAAAAAACATCTTGCTCATGAATAAAATAAATGTTATGATTGTTTTCATATGATACAGTTATCTACCTGAAAAATCCAAATAAAAATTCCAAATGAATAAAATACATAGGTTGATATTTAGAAAAACATATGCAGTATGAATGTAAAATTTACTTCTAGCAATTCCTGGGCAAAAGCAGCTCACACAGCCAAAAATAAACTTGAGAGAAATGTAGAATACATATTTGAGAAGTGGTGGTATACTAAAGGCATAAATGAGATGCTAAAAAGAGAGCAGAGGAGACAGAGAGAAGTAGTGTTTCTTAAAATGTTTCATGTTGCAATGTTGTCAACTTCACTCAAACTAATTTTGACAAAATTGATAGTATATCTGAATAATGACTCACAGAGAAAAAATATTTAAAATTAACGCAAAATGAGAAGTCACTCATAGAATGATTTTAAAAGTATTATAAAGCCTGACAGGGAAATGTTACTCACAGGTGGAATAATACATTAGCACAGAAATTGACTTTTATGAGTATAAATGTGCCCAAGTGTGAATACACATAAGTGTTTGTGTACACATTGCTTGTTTGTACTGTTACTGTATAAGCAACATGAAAATTCAAAATAGTGACTTCTAATATTAGAACTGTAATATATAGTAGGTTATAGAAATAGCAGATATGATTGATGTACCCTGTATGCATGTCCATGTACAGACATATCACAATGAATCTTATTAGAATGCATAATTAATGAGTCCTAAATAAAGATAAGTGTCAAATATGTAAAAAAATACTGATATTTATATAAGTTTGTTGTAACAAAGGCCTTCCAAAGTAAGACACTAAAAAAGAAAACATTGATATGGTACATTTGGCAACATAATATGAACAAAATTATATTCAAATTATATTAAAAATAATATAAATTTTAAAAAAATCAACGATAAAAAATTCTTAACTGAAATATATAAAATGAACTCATATATAATAGAAAAGTCAATAATAATTATGAAAACACTGGTGAAAGAAATGAAGAAGCAATTTAAAAGAATTATGATTGACTAATAGAGATATTTCAATATAAATTTGTTTTAGAAATAAAATGCATATTAAAGCATGAAGGAATCTCTCATTCAACCAAGGCACAAATGTACAACATAGTCAGTAATGTCACTTGGTCACAGCAGGGGAATAGCCTCTTCTGTGCACTGCTATTGGGAGTGTACATCTGTTCAAACTTTTTGAAGGACAATTTGGCAACATTGAAGAGCTCTTGTCTGACATGATCTGGATCAGTAACCAGCAAGTTAACTGAATAAGTTTTGACATTCCTACCTTAACAGTTTTATTTTAAGCAAAAGCAAAATAGCATGTTTATTTACCACTCGGGTATAGGACCAAGGTCTTGTCTCAGTTTGTAAAATTTTGCATATAAAATCCCCCTGCTTTGCTTTTATTTGTCTTTTTTCTCTTACCACAAAAATAATACTTGCACATATAGACTACAAATTCTCATACTGAGAATTTTACATGTCCTAAACTTACTTTCAAAGACATCTCAAGCACAGTTTCAAATACACTATATTAATCTGTTATAGATGATCTGTACACCAATAGTTACAAAAATATTTTATCAATGATTTAATATTACATTGTATTTTCCAAATATTCAACAATATTATTAGAGAAATATATCCCATATTTAATTTTGAGTTAATCTTAATTAAAATTATAACCAATAAAACATAGAGCTGGAATAGTTATTTTGGAAACAAAGGTGATTAATTCAACTCCTAGAATTTTGAGTACATGTGCAAACTATAGGGAAGCCTACTAGCTACAAACATTCAGTTTAGGCATTATTCAGTACTTACTTTAACATAATGGGAAACAATAACCTTTACGGTTAGATAGCTGAAAGTCACTTAAAAGTTTTATATATGTATATTATATAGTACTCATCATAATCCTTTTAAGCATAATTTATGTCAACTTAGATAACAGAAGTAAATGTATAAGGTTATATAGTAGATAATATAAAAGGATAATAAATAACATGAATGAGGGGATTATATGAGAAATATTACCTTTGTGATATACTATGCAACTCTTAAGAGTAAGCAAACTATACAGAAATATATATATGACTCAATATCTCTGTAAGTAGAACAATTGGTGATGGTTATCATAGGTTTCTCTTATTTATATATGTTCTAAAATAAATGAACATAAACTCTTATAATTAAAACAATGAAAGAATTTGTTTTTTTACTTACATAATCAAAAGAAAAAATAACTTAGAAAAATAGATTTGTTCTTGTCTTGCTCTTTTGTCTATTTAGCTCGTCTTTTCTCTCTAGAATCAAAATACATCAAAAGTTACAAAATTGGAGTTTAACCTTCTCAAAATGTAGTAGCAATTAGTGACAATAGAATGGCTTAATTTGAAAAATAACATCAAAAAACCAAACCAAACCCAAACCAAAACCAACCAACCAAACAAACAAACAAAAAAAGACAGACCTGAGAATCCTCAGGAAAAGATGGTTGTTATCCTGCCCATGTCCCACAGGGGCAGTGGGAATGAGATTTCCCTCCGTGGAATGGGCTGGCTGAGAAATACAAGCTAGGAAAAATAGAACAGTGAAAAAAAAAAAAAACACAGAACACAAAAAGTAATTTCAAAGGTGGGATCAAGCTTCTGATTAAATGTAGCTCACGCCTGTTTTATTTATGTTGGGAGACCTCAAAGAGATTCTACAGAATGTTCTTTCCCAAAAAAGGTTAAAGATGGGCTGTTGGGTCCCTAATGGGTTCCGCCCATCTCTTGTGCTACTATGAGGAACCCTTCTAGCAGAGCGAGGGGAAATTCATGTGCATTGGGCCATCTGTCATGGTAGGAGAGGCACAGGAAGTTCCAATGCCAGTCCTATTCCTCCCTGGCTTCCACATGTAGAGAAGAACCTCCTGTGTTTCAAGGATGGTTTCCCACACTGCTGGGAATGTACCAGGTACCTTACAAGGTAGCCATGCCAACTTGTATCATTAATGGAGTCTTCAAAACTGACTCTGTAAAGAAACATAAAACTTTTTTTTTTTAATCTTAGCAAATATTGCTTACCTTTGTTTATTAAAAACATTTCACAGCAAGAATTCAGTGAAACTCTAAATATTAGGGAAGGCAATAAATAAATTGTCAAAACAAGGGTGATTTGTAAAGATTTCCAAATTTTTCTTATACTATATATTTTATTCTTAATAAAATAAGCCACTTTTTCAATCTTCACAGAATCTCATTAACCACCACTTCTTAACAGCATGTGTTTTTATAGAAGTTTTAGGAACTTCCTTATATTTATGGGGAACAAGGCTTCTGGCAGTGCCTAACAGTCCAGGACCCATGAGGCTTGGCTGGGTTTCTTTCTCATAAATGATCTCACCTGCAGCCTCCAATGATTTCACTAGATCCAAGTTTCATCTTAGTTATGACAGTTGCTTTCTCTAAGTAGTTATGTTTCATAGTCAGTCTTCCCACCCTAAACACATGAAATTGTACAGTTTAAAATGTCAGGCACTATTAAATGCTTTAATATGATAATTCACTTTATTCCTATAACAATGCTATGAAGTGAATATCATAAGGTCTATTCTATCATTCCATGGAAAATTACATTAAACAGCTATAGAAATTGGAATATACCACATGATTCTGTATTCTTATTTTTCAATATAAAAGACTGCTACCAAAGACTGCTACAAAAACAATAAAGTTAGTTTTATTTGTACTCTTAATAGCACATCCCTGTGAAGTCAAGTTATAATTAAATTATTAATATTAAGAAAAAATATAGCATTGAATTTCACTAAAATGTGTTTTTATCAGAGTTCTTAAGACACACAAACTTGAAAATAATATCGCAGTTTTTAACAATGTTGCACTTTGTTTTGTTCTTTCTGAAAAATTAATTGCTAGGCTCTGCCAACATGTGCACTTTCAATCTTTAGCCTTCTGTGCATCCATAGTTAGTCAAATACAAGTCTAAATAATATATTATTTTATTATTGCCTTTAGTGGAAATTTAGATTAGAATATGTTCCAAGATTAACTTTTCTGGAAAGTGCGGCTGAGAGTCATTTGAGTTTTGTCATTTGTAAGGGTTCTGTGTTTGAGACTGGGGTCTCTGATGGTTTCATGACTGTGGAATGCTTGTTGGCTAGGAAGTTTATGTGCAAAGACATAGAATGCCTGGCTGCTAGGAAAATTTCTGTGCCAAGGAATAGGATGCTTAGCTGCTATAGCAATGTCCTGCCTGAGGAGGCTCTGTGCGAGAGTCTTTTCAGCCTTAACATTGATCTCACGTAGCTCCTGGGAATAAAAAAACTCTCTTCTTAGACAACCACAGTGTTTCACCAAGTTCTGCTGCACCTGAACCTATCCACATAACAGAAAATGTAAACAGTGGAATTTCTTGAGAGCTACACAACTTTGCACGGTGTAACTATAGTATATAACTGAGGAATAAGCTGCATTAGGTTGCTAACTCTGAAACCTGTCTAATGACACAATGATGCCAGTGACCTATTGTAACCTATTGATATAAATAAAGCTGGTGGCTTGACTATTCTGCTATTCTGCCATTCTGCCTCTGCATCTTGCCTCTGTGTCTCCTTTTATTTTCCTTACAGTCATTCAAATTGAGAACAGCCACACAAATGTTACACAAGCTATTTACAGATGTTTGGTTTACTTTAAGAGCTATTGCTCCACTTGTCTGTGGCTCAAAATGAGATTTCAACAATTCTTTTGTGGTTTTTTAATTTTTATGACAAGTCTCCTCCTTATTAATACAGGACAACCAATTTGACTCTGACAAAAAAAAAAGCTGCACATACATAACTGTCTTCAGAGGAGATGTATGTATCTTCATCCCCAAGATATACACCTCCGCAGCTGATTTCACTAGAACTACCAGGAGAAGAATGAACGAGAGATCTCATCTACCCAGAAAATCTTTATTGTGGAAATCAGGGGATTTGTTAAGACTTCATCCAACAAAAAGGAATTGTTTGAAACTGATGGGATGATATTTTAATTCACAGGACTGCCTTCCTTCTGCTTATTATTAGAGGAAAAATAACATAAATTCAAAGTGATTCCAGTCTAAAGCACAATAATTTGCCTGCCTAAGAATAATCTGTCATCTTTTTCTACACATTATTATTCTTACATTGATTAAGAATAAAATTATATTTTAATGTCTTAGAATTCTCTAAAGGTAAAAAGTACAAAAATTTTAAAAAAGTTTTCATATTCTTGTAATTCTCCAAAAGTATTGGTGTAGTATATGTTTGAAGGATTTTAAAAAATAATGTCAAATATAAAATTTTAAAAAAACATTCAAAGAGAGTTTAAACAAGTTGTTATTTTTTAATTAATTGATTGGTATCCTGTCTTTTACTGGAAGTAAAGGATCATTTACTTTGAATTTACACACTGCTATTTCAGTCTATTATTAAGATTTACTTATTTTCCTTGATAAGTTCCTGAAGGCTATGTGATAAAATACATTTTTATTTAATCCAACTGGGTGATGCTAACTTAAAAAAAGAGAATTTCCTTAAAATATAATGTAGAAGTTATAAATTCTAAAACTCAAATTACTGTACACAAGAATTGTTAAAGTCAAAATTATGTTCACATTTTTTCTGAAAAGGTACTCCTTTAGAGTTTAACTATTCTTTTTGGTACAAAGATGCCACTGTCTGCACATATATCTAGAAACTTGTACACTTCAAAATCCTTTCAAATGCAACAGGTACACATTTTTCAAAACTTCTCATGGAATGTTGTCCAAATGCTCTATGTTTGGTCCCAAATGTCAGCTTTATGTTTTCTTAGTTATAAAACTGACTTTGCAAAGAAACATAAACATTCTGCTAAAGTTGAAAAATACAGTAGAGACTCACATAGTGAAATTGAAGAACCTGCCATCTGAGAGCCCTGACCCTATCACATAAAATAGTAGAAATAGCAGTCCCATTAAATTTGAATCAGTGAAAAATAACTAAAGAGAAAATTTCATTCATGATGAGACACATTATTGTGCAGACTCTTATCACTGAAGAATTGCAAAAATACATACATTTCTTTTCCTAATGTGAACTAATTCTTTCATTATTCATATGATTTCATGTCTTGTTTTCTGGCTACCTAGATTAATGAGACTTTGGAAACCCTGAGCTGTCTATAATAATCCACATAAATTCTCCTACCATTTTCATGTTATAAAAACAAGATGTAATAATCTTAGTTATCTCAGGTATCTGCCCTGACCAACATAAGCACACCCAGTAGGGGCCAGAAAGAAAAGTAGATGTTTTACATATATGATGAGGTGTCTTCCCAGTGATGTTACAAGAGGCATTTTGAATAATATTTCATGGTTTATATAGACATTTGTAAAGATGACAGAATATCTATGGAGTTTCAAAAAATATTCCGCTTACTTATTTTTACCAAATTTATCTTTCATCTTTTTGAAAACTTGGGCCTGATTTTCTCTTTCATTCTAATCTTTTCCAGTACTCAGAACTAGCCCATAGTTGAACAGCTAAATTTCTAGCAATCATTGCACTCCAGTGTAATGTAAACAATATGAAGATATTGTTATTTCTATGAACTACCATTATCTAAATGAACAGTGAGAAGCATAGAAAAGACTTAAGTTAATCATAGAAAAGACTTAAGTTAATCGTAGCATCCCCGTTTTCCCCAAAATCTTCATCTTTTTTCTTAAATACTCCTTCACAAATTTAAATTTTTACCTGATATTACAAGGCACTCATTAGTTAACATAAATACATACTTAATATTAATATCAATAAATTAGGATTATATATATATATATATATATATATATATATATATATATATATATATATTGGAATTACTCTATAATGCAACCTAATTTGTAAATATCCACTTACTAAGCCAAAATTTCTTATGTTAGTGTGGGATGTCATGAGAAAATATCCACTAGGTGTTAATTAACAGAATTTTTCTCACATTTCTAGAGCTTAGAAGATCAAAATCATGATGCTAGCACAACTAGTTTCTGGTGAAGCCATGATTGGTTTCTTGCTCTGTGAATTGTGGATAGCTGCTCTCTCACTATGTTCTCACATGACCTAGAGGGTGAGTTCTGGTGTCTCTTTCATTTATCATCAGCTCTGTAGAATCAGAGCTTCACCTTTATAGCCTCATCCAATCTCAATAACCTCATTAAATGCCCTTTCTCCAATGCAATGTAATAAAGAGTTATAGCTTCAACATAGAAATTTGAGGAGATACATATTAGTCCATAGCATATATCCCTGATTGTCTAAATTGTATATCTTTCTCGCATTCAAAATATAATCATTATATTTCATCAGTTCCAAAGTCTTAATCCATTCTGACATCAACTCTAAAGTTCAAAGTCTAATCTAAATATCCAAATCAGATATGGGTGAGACCTGAGATATGATTTATTTCCAGATATGAGTGTGTGAAACCAGATGAGTTATGCACTTCCAAATTACAATGGTAGAGCAGACATAGCACAGAGAGTCCTATGGTAAAAATGAGATCTAGGAAAAAGAAGAGGTGCAGCGTTTCAACCAAATTCAAAACCTAGCAAGTCAAATTCCCTCGAAAATAAGTCTTGAGAATAATCCTTTTTTGGTGCAACATACTACATTCCAGGTCTACTGGAGTGGCAATTCCACCTCTGGACCCACTGGGTTGGATCCAGCCCCTTGATTCTATGGGATAGAAGGTATATTATCTGAGGTTCTGCAGGGTGGCCCTGTTACCACTGTCTGCAGGACAATTCAACCAAACCCCCAAGACTTTGGGTGGAGGCCATCAGACCAGTTGATACTGAATAAATAATCCCACACTTAGAAAGCAAGGTAGCATCTCTGATGATCTCTGAATCAGATTGGAGGCTTATTTCCCTGCGTTGAATATCATATATTTAAAGCTAAATATCACTAGATCTTCTCTTGATGAATTAAGAAGTCTGGTAGCCTTCCTTCATTCTGTCTCTTTTCATGTATCATTTAGTTCAAACTATTATCCTATACACTGACATGTCATCCTTATTTCTGGATTCTAGTAAAATAGTTGATTTGTTTCTGAGTAGCTCCAGTGATCTTATTTTCATTCATTCACTAAGTCATAGTGTGCTCTTTACTTAGTGTGCTCTTCAGAGCAAGTTGTCTTGTTATTCTGTTTGGAAATATGGACAGGCTGAAAATGCACATTGTCTCCAAAATCTGATTTCTTTTACTTTAATAATTCCTTCTTGAATTCATCTTTCTTGCCTCACATTTTACCGAAGCTGCTAAGAACAAAGTTCTTCCTTCACAATTTTACTAAAAAATCTCCTTAGCTATATATTCAGCTTCATATCTCACATATTGTATTGTCCACAAATCATTAGAACACAGTTGAGCCAAGTTGTCCACCACTTTATTACAAAGATCCCATTTTCTCCTGTGATGTTCCTCCCTTCCATCTGGGACCCTCCCTTAAAATTAGAATTTCTACTCATAGCCTACTTTTGCAGCTCTTTTTTTTTTCTTTCTGAATACGCTCTACAATTACCTCTAATGTTCCCCTTTTTTTTTTTAGGATGCACCTCAAATATTGTTTGAACCACTATCCATTATCTAGCTTCAAAACAGCATCCACATTTAGGTATTCTTTAGAGCAGCATTCTACTTCTTGGATCCAAAGATCTTAATATGATCATGTTTCCATAAAAAAAGAATTCTAGAATGGAAGACAACAACAGAAATTTAAATCTTCATAGTTCCGGAGAATGGTAGTCTGAGATCAGTGTACCATATTGGTTGGCTTTAGAAAAGGCTCCCTTCCTCGCTTGCAGATGGTTGACTTCTCACCATCTTTTCTCAGGGTGTCAAGAACGCTTTGCTGTCCCTTCCTCTCACACATTTCATCATGATGGCTGTACCCCCATTAGTTCATCAAAACCTGGTTATCTGCAATGGACCCCATTTTCAAGTATCAAATGGGAGATGAGTTTTAACTTGTGAATTTCTATGGGGAAGGGGGCAAAATTCAGTCAACAGCTGAAGGGATGAGTATATTTTTCATGTGGGAGAAGGTAACTATTTTGAGAATAAATAATAGGCTGTAGTAGATTTAACATGTCTGAGAATTCTTTGATGCTTTCTTTATCAAAAACTGAGGTTTATTTTCCCTCCCCTTAAATCAGGGTTTCTTTAGAGACTGTGTTGAAAAAACCTGTGGTAGAAATAGTTCTAGTGAATGCTAGAAACCTCTTCATTTTTATTGTGGAATCCTAAGCCAACATGTCAGTTGACTATCCTGCTGGAGAGGCCATTTGCAGGGGCAATGATACTACAAGGAGATGGAAAGGGGCCTAGCTGGGCACAGCCTTCCAGTCTTTGCCCCAGGCTATCAGGCATTTGAGTGATGCTGTCTTAGACATTCTGTACTTTTCAGCTGTTAGCTGAAATATACTGGATGATTCCCGTAGATACACATAGAGGAGAATAGACATGGGAAGACCTGCCTGAATTAACCCACCCTTGAAAATCCTTCATGTATGGAAATGTTTCTTATTTTGAACCACCATATTTTGATATAATTACTTATGAAACACAAGATAAACAGAACACCAAATACCACAATTCCTATATTCCACTGTCTGCCACTAACATTTTCCTTGGAAATCAGTGAACCTGAGCCAACAAAGAATGCATATTGCATAATTATCAAAATTAGTAAAATATATTAAAGGGGGTTTGAATTTTTCTTTCCATGACTGGTTCTCATTTTTAAGAATCTGAATACCACATTTCTATTTTATTTTTGTTTTTTATATGGTCTGGATTGCATTAACTACATTTCCAAAATCACATGTATGGCTCTCTATAGGTATACGTCAGTTCCACTTATTTGAGTTTGGTGTTGATTTCCATTTCTAGTCTGAAATTGGGAATATCACTGACTTAACAACCTGCTCATATAAAAGAGACCATTATTCAATATGATGGGACCTGCTGGGAACAATTTTCTGGATCACATCACAAAGTTGTCAATGGTAAAATGTGGAGTTTGTGACAGATGGAACAAACAATTCACCGAAAGACATTCTTACTGTCTAAAATTGCACGTTTGTACACAAATTTTCCCATTAGATGAAAAAGTAAAGATTTTTGCCTCTGGATCTTGAGAATAATGTATCATATAATTCCATGTTATTGATTATTATTTTTAAAACTACATGTACAGACTAAAACATTGTATTCAAATATTTTTAAAGATACTATTATTTATTTTTATGACTCCATCTGGTTTAATATGAAGTATAATGACAATACCTGTAGAGAACATTCTAGGAAGTAAAAATATCAGCTTGCCTTCCAGCATTTCCCATGGATATGTCATGCAAAGCAGATGGCCTAAAGTCATTTGATAATATTTAGCATCCTTATTAAAATTTGTATCAAATTTAGTATATCATACTAAGAATCATTTCTGTAAGCATACAGTTGTTTACAAATTACCTAAACCATTCATTCTAAAATGTCCTAACTTTTTCCAAAAAGTTCTTATAGATGTTAAAAGAAGAATTAACTTTAAGTCCTGATGGAAAAAAAATCCTGATGTGATTTTTAACTTCAGAGTTTCTCATAGCTATCAATGTAATTGTCACTGTGACATTTAGCCCCCAAAAGGTTTAAAACACAGTGTATTTCCAGGTTTTCCAATCTTAGAATGACTAACTCATGTAACAATTTATGCAACGAGGATCACTGAATGTTGATTTAATAATTTATAAATTTCCAGAATTATTGAAAACCACTATTATGATCAAAACTGTAAAATAGGTAGTACACAAAAAGTATAGCATATAAAAATTAAGAGAATATTGGACTGGGGATGTGGCTCAAGCAGTAGCGTGCTTGCCTAGCATGCATGCGGCACTGGGTTAGATCCTCAGCACCAAATACAAATAAAGATGTTGTGTCCGTCGAAAACTAAAAAATAAATATTAAAAAATTGACTCTCTTTCTCTCTCAAAAAAAAAAATTAAAAAATTAAGAGAATATACTAACTTCTAGAACTGGATTTTAACCTACAGCAAATAAGAAAAACTTCATAGTTCTTACACTCCATGTCATCTGTAAGTGATATGCTTACATGTCATTTAGTAAATAAGACAATTTATGCTCCTAATGAGAAAGGGAAAGAGTAAGGAAAAATCGCTTTTGTTGTGACCTCTCTCATCTCACCATCAGTTGCTTCTTGGTTTTCCTATCTCAGAACAATGTGTACTATGGACACAGCAAGTTTCTGCACAGGGAAAATGTTAAACTAACCTAAAAATGAGCAGCGAATTGCCCTCAAGTGGAGAGTCCCAGCAGTGGAGCTGCCAGATGTCAGGCTCACTGCAGTTAAACTGTAGGAACTACTCTATTTCCACATTTGTAATTTGTGTTTCCAATACACGTGGAGCTCTATTTCCACTTAATGCACAAGAAACCATTTGTAGGAAGCATAAAGTCATGAGTGAGATTGATTTTTCTATTCTTTAGAATTATTTTTACAATGAATTGACAATGAAAGTTTAAATATAAAAAGAAAGAACATTTCAAAAATCAGTACTACAATTTTAGATCCAATAAATTAATTCTCTCTCTCCTCTACAAATAAGACTTCTTGAGTTGGAGTTAGGTGTTTTGGTGGTGTTATTAGAAATAGCTATTTTTCCTTCATTTTCACTAATCATACTCAAAATATTTACAATAGATCTTATTTTAAGAAAAAAACATTTATAATAAATGAGAGACCTTTTAAATAATACTTACTGAATCTCATGAGAAAGAATATCAATAGATAATGATCATTAATATCATTTCAAAACTCTCAGAGAAGTTTTTGAGGACAATAACTTGAAATTTTTGCAGTGTATGTGTTTTGGAAAAATAAATTCTAAAACTTAAGGAAAAGTAATCTCAAAAGGTTTGTATTCATTAGTTTCAAAGGCAATGGTAATGCATAATTTCAAAGAAACATTGATTGTAAATATGTATTACGTATATGCAGTGATAATACATTAGAAATATAATTAAAAGTCCATATTCTGATTTAAGATTTCTTTCTTTGTCACTTAAGCACTTGTGTTAATTAAATACAACAGCTTAGATACATAAAGTAAGAAAAGTTTAACTGGTTATTTTGTCTTTTCTTGCTTAGATACATAAAGTAAGAAAAGTTTAACTGGTTATTTTGTCTTTTCTTCTGTCATGTTTGCTTCTGTGACAACTGAAAGTTGATTGAAAATAAGGGAAATCTCCTTTGAGTTTTACAAGTAGAGCACAGAAGCTTCTTTCATTAAAATAATTAGAAGTGTGGATATGTTTGAGTTGGGAATTTTGCTACAATTAAGGGATCTGCTTGCACTATCATGGTACCTTTTTTACAATAAAATCTTCTTATTACACAGAAGACATTTTGAACATACTCATGGGAAGGTAATTCATTATTTGTAAGATGAAAACATTGAAATATGACTTTTAAGTATTCTGGGCTAACAAGGGAGTTTTTCTTCTCAAGTCTCAGCAATAGTAGGAAGGCCATAATTAATCAATAAGCATTAAAATATTATGTTTAATTTTCATTTATCTGGACTTGGATTATTATCAAAACTTTGTTCTAGCTTTTGTTGAATGATGATGAAAAAAAAGAATTAGTATATGAGCATTCACTAAGCTGAATATTGGCAGGAAGGTGTTTCTCCATGCCTTTGAAATGCACACCCAGTCCAAACAGCAACCAGACCCCACAAAGACTCTGCACTGCCATCTGCCATCCCTGCTTCCTTCTGAGCATTAAGCTTGGATAAAGTGAGTGAAGCAGATTTTTCCATTTTACCTCACATAACATTTTGGGCTCACATGATGAGTGATTTCATAATAATAAAATATTATAGCCCCTAAAGACCAACTTTAATCATTTTATTGAAGAATGATACTAGCCTATATAATAATTAAAATTTGTATTTTGGTGTACTTATCCTAAGAATTCACCATATTTATATCAATATGCTGCAGGCAATTGCAAGAAAGGAAGACATCTAAACATATTTTTATTTTCCTTTTCTATAGATTAAAGTTTTGCATTTTCATCAGGAAAGTAAAGTTCCTGGAAAGATGAATGACCAGGGATAATCCTTAATTTAGATCACATTATCCATTCATTTATTTATTCATGTGTCTGTTAATACATCCATTTGATCTGTATTTATTTTATAATTTCTACATGTCAGAAACTTTTTTTAGTACTGTACGTATAATGAATTAACCCTGTTGAGCAGAAATGTCCTCATGAAGCTCATATGTCCACACTCATTATATGACTTGTAAAGCAAAACACAGTTAAAACATGAAGTTATGATAAAACTTCTATCAAATGTTGACTAGAGAACAAATCCCTAACCTATTATTAAGGACTGAGGGTGGGAAGTATTCATTTTTTCATCCTTAACTCTAATATCACTCAAAGATGTCTTTCTTTGACCAGGAAAATTCCAAAATTTCTATTTTCAAAGAAATATTATAAGGAAAAGATCTAAGATTATGTCAAATATTTTTTCTGCATGTATCAAATGATCATATACCTATTAACTTTCTTTACTTAAGGATTTGTAAGTATGATAAATTCTTTTGTTTGATATTCTTATACTTAGTCACATTATTTATCATTTTAAGGATTAAACTTAAAATGAGCTTCAAAGTCTTTATAACATTTGCATCTGAGTTACGGATACATATTATTCTGGTAGATTTTGTAAGATATTTTCTGGTTTCAGCTTCCGGGTAAAACTAGACTCAGAAGAAGTTGGGTAGAATCAATTGTTTTTTAATTGATAAATCTTGAAATATTTGGAAGAATTCACCAATGAAGCAATCAGGTCACATAGATATCTTTGTGGAAAGATTCTAAACATAAATTTAATATATAACTATTCACATTTTAATTTTTTCCTAAATATCCTTTGATAGTTCTTTTGAGGTATTTTTTCATTTAATCAAACTTTTACAGTTCTTTTGAGGTATTTGTCCATTTAATCAAACTTGTCTGAAAATTTAAAATTATTCCTTTGTGCAATTTATAACTTACTCTTTTATTATTTTAGCTTATACAGATTTTTTTAATAATGTCACTTCTTTCATTCTATATATTGGGCACCTGTACCTTTACCCTGTTTTTAGGATTAGTCTCATTGAAATTGTAAAAAGTTTACTTCTCAAAGTAAAGTTTTCTCAATGAATCAGTCTTTATACCATTAACTTTCTTTGTTTTTTTTCTGTTTTATATTCATTATTTTACATTTTAGTTTTTGTTTTATTCTTCTAGTTAATTTATTTTATTTTCTTTTTATTTCCTTTTTGTTATAAAGACAGAGGCTGACACCATTTTTTTTATAGGCCTATAGAACTTTACATGTTGTTCTAAGTATATTTAGTGGCATTTCACAAATATAGCGAAAAATTGTTGTGCTTTAGATATGAAATGCCTCTCTGAAGCTCACATATGAGACCACACAAGAATGTTCAGGGGTGGAAAAGATTAGATTATGAGAATTTTAACTTAATCGGTGGATTAATCCACTTGCATGTATTAACCAGGGAGTAACTGTAGGCAAGTAGGTTAGGTCACTTAGGGCACGACTTTGGGGTTTATATTTTGTCTCTAATTAGGAGAGCTCTCTCTGCTTCCTGGCTGTCATGACCTGAGCTGCTTTATTCTACCATGCCCTTCCACCTTATGTTCTCTCTCACCTTTGTCCCAGAGGTAGGGAGTTGTCCATCCGTGAACTGAACCCCTGAAAACATAAGCCAAAATAAACTTTTTCTTTTCTAAGTTCTTCAGTTCAGGTATTTTGGCTGAACCAACAAAAATCTAACACAGAACTACTGTAGAATTTTTATTTTACTCACGGCTACTTAAAGAGTGATGTTTGGTTTCCCAAAATTAAGGATTTTCTAAAAAATATTTTTGCTAATTTCTAGAAGCTCTATGTGTGAGAGGAAAGACATAGGAGAAATGAAGCATTTTAAGTTTATTGAGAATTAATTTAATGTATATAATTTGATCTATGTAAACATTTCATGTGTAACTAATAACAAGGCAAATTCTGCTGTCACTGGTGAAATATTAAATGAATGTTAACTAGTCCTAATTGATCACTAATAATATTGGTAATATTCTACTCTGATTATTCTATCAATTATTTGAGAAAGTTATATCAAAATCTTTGATTATAATTATTGATTTGAATATTTTTTACTTCTATCAGTTGAATCTTAAGTTTATTTGAAGCTATTATATTTAAGACACTAATATTGGAATTTTTTGCCCTCTTGAATTCTAAATAATTTTATCATGATAAAATTTTCTTGTATATCCTTGATGACAGTCTTTGTTTAAATATCTACTTCTCTGAATCAGCACAGCCACTTCTATTATTTTCTCTATATTTTAGCATAGAATGCATCATTCTATCCTTCTAACTCATTGACTCTATGTTTGAAAATTTTTTCTAAGGTATGTTTATATACTGTTTGTGGGAATGTAAATAGTATAGCCACTATGGAAAACACATATGAATGATCCTTAAAAAATAAAAAAAAAGACTATCCTGCAATTCAACTATAACCCTCCTGGGTATATAGCTGAAGAAAATAAAGTCAGCAACAATAGAGATACCTGTGTTAGCCATTTTATTGCACCACCATTCACATTAGCTAAGATATGGAATCAGCCTAGATGAATGAATAAAGAAAATGTGGCATGTAGACAATTGAAATATTATTTAGCCATTAAGAATAAAAAAATCATGTCACTTGCAAAAAAAAGTATAAAATTAAAGGACTAATAAAATAAAATAAAAATGAAATAAAGGAAGTGACAGGAAACAAGAGAGGGTTTAAGGAAAGGTGGACATGATCCAGGTATGACATATGTATGTGTGGAAATGTCAGTGAAACCAACTAACTTGTACAAATCATATGTTGATGATTTAAAACTAAAGAGCTTTCTCTGCTGGTTAGCATGTAATTGGTGCTAGGTTTTTATCTAATTGACAACTTTTCAATGAGTCTATCATCTTGTCATTTGTCTTGGACTTGTCTCATATTTTCTGTATTCCCCTTTCCTATTTATAGCCTTTCTTTGGATTAAAAGTATTATGAATATTATTTTTATACAACCATTTTATTTCCTTTGTTGAAGGATTTTGCCATTTTAGGAATTGCTTTAGGGTTTGTAGTATACTTTCCAACTTTATAAAGTATAGCATCAATAGATATTAAAGTATTTCATGTATGATATCATGCATAATATGATACATATTTCTATCTTTCCCAGCCTTAACTATATGGTCATACATTTAAATTTTAATGTGTTATAAACCACAGTGCACTTTTAACATGCAATTATCTTTACACAGCTGTGTGTGTTTTACATTTTGTAATTACATATGTTCATTCACAGCTAGTGTTCTTCATTTCTCTGTATAGAAAGGCTTCCTTCTTGAATCAATTCTCTTCTGTCTAAAAGGCTTTCTTTAGCATGTGTCAAAATATAGATATATGGATTATACTAAAAACATCCTGACAAAGGAGAAAAAAGTGAAATTAATTATTGTACAATGATATTAATGTTTACTATATAGCTATAGCAACAAATACTGGTATTTGATAGAAAAACTTATAGATCAAGGTAAAGGTATGAGGGATTCTAAAATAAGCAAACATGAATATGACCAAGTTAACTGTGATTCATATGCAAAAACAATCTAATACCTTTTTACCAAATGGGCAAGTATTTAATAGGCAAATTCATGTTTCTCAAACTTAATCTCAGACCTCACAAAAAGTGACATCTTTAAACAACCTAGACTTATAGGTAAAGTGCTAAAATACATTGTTTTAACCACCTGGTTTTCTCCTAACCTTTGAGGGGAGTCTCAGATTCTTGCAGGCAAAATGTCTTCCTAGTCCCATTGGTTTTTTTCAGCAGAATCATTCTTGCTTTTGTTGATAAGATATCTCAGTATTTCTCAATGGAAAAGGAGCATCCCAGGCTCTGCCTGAGGACTTCTCTAGTGTTAATGTTTAGAAGAATCTCCATCAATGCTTGGATGCATCTGGTGTCATTAGAGGAACTACTAGCTGAATCAAAGAAGCAAGGAGCCTAACTTGCTGCCTTTTTGTTGCTGGTTGGGAAAGAGAAAGTGTCAAGTCTGGATTTGCTTCTGATTGACAGGACCATGTAAAACCATTGTGACATTCATTTTTTCTAGTCGTGGGGTGACCTATTTACCGACATGCAGAGTTTTCCTTTATGCTATTTCTAGAATTAATAGATATACCCACTATTCTATATTTTATTATCCAGGCATGAATAAACACAGCTTTTAAAGATAACTATGAGTTAGCTGGGTTGACATGCTAAAAATCTGTCAGTTGTTTGAGTTTATTTGACCTTATTAAAAAAATGACTGAATTAATAATTAATTGAAGGACTTTCCTTCCATAACTGAAACACATAACTTACTTCTGCATTTTTAATGTTTCTTTTTCACAAAATAACAGATATATTTTAATTATTGTCATTTTGACTTTCATCAGTTACCTTGTCTTGTGTTTTAAAATTGAGTAAAAAAAACTAATTTAAGGTAGAAATTGCCTTTGACTCAGTATTACAATGAATATTTTGTTTTTATATTCAATTAACATAATTCCATTTAAAGTCAAATATTGATACAGTAGTCTGCCTTTATCCAATTTTTTGCTTTCCACAGTTTCAGTTATTCGTGGCTAACCATAGTCTAAAAATATTAAATGGAAACTTTCAGAAATAAACAATTCATAAATTTAAAATTGCACACCCTCCTGAATAGCATGATGAAATCTCCTACTTCCCTGCTTCACCCCACTCTAGATGTGAGTCATCCCTTTGTCCATTGTCTAAAACACCTGTCCATTGGTTACTTAATAGCTAACTCTAATGTGAGATCAACTCTCATGGAGTCACAGTGACTGTGTCCAAGTAACCCTTACAATGTAGCTCCATGCCATGTCAAAATGTCTATGCCATTCACCCACTTCAATTAATCAGGTAGGAAGAAATATATAAAAAATATATACTTTGAGAGAGAAAGAAATGACATTAAAATGATCTTATCATATATTTTCATATTTATTTTATTTTATTACCAGTTATTGTTATTGATCTTTCATTTTGCCCAATTCTATTTGTAAATAGAACTATGTCATGAATATATACTTCAGGGGGGAGAAAAAACAAGGTGCATATGGGATTCAGTACTATTGATAGGTTAAAGAATCACTGGAAAACTTGAGATATATTCTCTGCAGATAAGGAAGGACTACTGCAATTAATTTGGCGCACACACTTGCATATATATGTTATATATATATATATATATATATATATATATATATATATATATATATATATATATATCTTAATTGACTGAATTGATAGCCTTGAAAAGCTGTCTTTTCTGAGATAAAATCTTAATTGCAAAGACTGTAATTATTCACAATGCTATTAGAGCTCAGTGAAATATCACTTGAATGAACAAAGAAAAAATTATCCTGGCCTATGATGATACTGTATTACAAACCTGATGCTTTTAGATTAAGTAATAAAAAATATTTCACTGCCTGACTTATAGAAAATGAAAAAGATTTGTAAAGTATTTTTAATGAAGAAGCTTTCATGATTTTATTATTACAAGTATACAAGTAAAGGAAGTATGAAATTCTATTAAAGATATTGACACTACAGGCATGGAAATGACCTACTTTCAGTGAAACACTAAATTTTGTTTTTAAAGTTTATTGAGGATATAGGAGCTTTACATGATTGTACCTGCTGTTTTTTACCCAAATGTAAAAGCATATGGTTAGATAATTGGTCAAAGACTTAGCAAGAATAACAAGCCATGTTTGCAAAAAATCCTAGACTTTCCTCAGCAAATAGGTTTTCCCAATACTTCTCCCTGAAGTTAAACTTATAAGAAATTACCAAAATTGCACTCCTACAAAAGAACTTCAGTAGGAACAATTAATTGTATGGTATCATATTTTTATTTAATAAAATCCAAGGCAAATTTTATTCATTTACTTTTATGAACTTATTTTTAACAGAAAACAAAACTATTTTTAAACTTTAAATGTCTTTCTCTTGTTTTTTTTTTTTACCTAAAAATTATGTTGTGGAGGGAAAAAAAAACTATGCTATAATTTACATTTGCTTCCCTGTATCTTTCAAGCTAAATGATTTCTTTCAGTACTGAATTTTACTAATTTATGTATCACCCCTCATCACAATAATAATCACAAATTCACAGTATTTATTATTTTCTTGCAAGTATTTTACATACATCAGTAAACATGTAGATTAATTTAAATTCTCACAAGTGATTTTAGCTTGGCTACAACATTTCTGTGATTGCATATAATTTAATGAAATTGTCAGTTACTAGTAATCAACAAAAAAATTTCGTTTATACTGGATTGTAAAATTATTTTATATTAGCTATACAAAAAATTAAGCAAAATTAAAACATGGTATATAAGCAATAGATTGTCACTCCTAAAATCACTTAAAGTCTGATGAAGTCTGCATGAAAAATCAGAATATTATAAGATATTAAATTTATGGTATTATTAACAAAGTTTATGGAATTCTTTTTATTAATCTCATTATTTTATATAAGTAATTTCAAAGGACCAAAGTGAAATGTATAACTAAAAAGTGATAGCTATTATATAATATTCTGAAGCCCGCAACTTTTTGTCATTATCTTGTATAATTAAAATTGCATAATGTCAAGTCAATATGATATCTGATTGTCTACCACTCATTATACTAAGTTTGGCCATTTTGTGAGAAGGAGTCCTTTACTGGTTATTTCTAATCATGCTATTGCTGTTTAGGGCATCTTTAAGTAATCTATTTAAAAACTTTAAAAATAGAGTTCCAGGATGCTTCTTTGGTAAAGTAGTCTTTAAAAATATTGTAGTGAAGGGGCTGGGGATGTGGCTTAAGCGGTAGCACACTCGCCTGGCATGCGTGTGGCCCGGGTTCGATCCTCAACACCACATACAAAGATGTTGTGTCTGCCGAAAAACTAAAAAATAAAATATTAAAAATTTCTCTCTCTCTCTCTCTCTCTCTCTCTCTTTAAAAAAAATTGTAGTGCAGATAATAATATCCTTATACTCTTATTATAACAGAAAAAGGCAGACAGGATTAGGCACTGAGCAGCCCATCTCTCCAGGGTCTAAAATCATCCCCATATTTGGGGCTGACAAGTCAAGATGGCGCCTGGCATTTTGCCAGGGAGAGTGGTTTCTGAAGTAATGCCAGTGAGCCATTAAGTGTGGAGATTCCTTATTGGTTGACTGCTGTATCTAGTTTATGTTAATTAAGATAAGCTGTGTGGAATGTATATATACCCCTCCTGTCCTACAATAAACGGCTCCCATTCCTGCTGTATCAATGTACACAAGTTGTTCATCACCCCCCAGTTATTTTGCCCAGCCAGCCGGGCTGCAGCATCCTTCCAAGTCTTGGAAATGGTGGAGGCTCTGACTATCATCTCAGCCCTCATCAAGAAAATAGAAAGAGGTTTTCCCTAATTAATGATTGTGATAGCTCAGCACATTAGCTGCAATTCTGGGATCAGAAAGCAACTGCTATAACCGTTGGTTCCAGAACTACATAATACCTGCTAGATATGAAACAGTAAGACAAATGTCTCAGGCAATCTCTGCTTCTTTACTCATCTAACATGGTTACAAATTCAAATAGATGCATGTATATGACTCACAAATACAAATCAGGTCTGGAAACTGACCTGGAAGAAGGTATTCTGGAAAAGTCTTTTTTTTTCTGGTTTTTGCAGTAGGAAGTCATTGCAAAAGGAAGCTGGAACAGATGAAGTACTCTCTATCTACCACACTCAACAAAACCAGACTAAAACATAAGACAAAAAATAAACAAACATCTGACTTATGACTTGCCTATATTCTTGAATAACATTATTAGAAGGCCAACAAATAATTAAACTGAAAAAATATTTAGGTTGGTAACACTTGACACAATTTGTTATTTATAGCTATTCAAACAATAGTAATAATGTATACAATTAATTAAAATAAACTATTTGGCATTGGTTGTATATTTGGTCTTTGAAAAATAATCTGCAAGTTAAATTATATGCTATCACTTTTGAAATTTACTGGACTTGACAAAACTGATTAAGCTTGGTAAATTTATTCTATGGAAATTAAAGTTGTTTGGAACTTGACATAGCTCACATTTTCCCAGATATGAGATATAAAAGGTTAACTTTAAAGAGTTATGGGCTATGAATTATTCTATTCAAGAAATTTAGATTTTGTTCAAAAAGGAAAGAAGAAATTAACTTTTCTTTTGCAAAGTGAGCCTAAGCATATAATACAAACTTTAGAATAGAGGATGATGCTTAAACTATTCTTGGATTCTTTAAAGAATCTAGTGAAGACTGTAAACTCATTATTTCCCCAAATACAGAAATGTACACAGATAAACACATATAAGCATAAACCAAGTATTTCAGAAATTTTGACAAGTTCGGACCCTTTGAACTTCTGAGATTTCCTGAGGTCTTTCCATCCTACTTAAGAAATTCTAGACAAGGTCATGGTCTCTTAAATTTCTGAGGATATTATGACTTTTCATTTCATAAAAAGTGGAAATGTATATACATGTGTGTATATATGTACATATATGTGTTTTCACACATACACAAAATAGAATATATCCTACTCAAAATACTGGTAAATAATTGTAGCCTAGGTCATTTGTTTAAAAAAAATTTGTCTTCCTTTAGTACATTTTAAACTTAGTGTTCTGAGGTATCTCTTTGTTGAATAGTACAACCCAGATTTTCAATGATAGAAAATTACTTGATTTGTTTCTTTGATTACCAGTATTAACTGAGTATTTGAGTGATCTTGAATAAGTTGTAGATATTTTTTAGTCTTCCTATCATACCTTCTTTTATACAATTCTTTCAGAATATGAATTATATTCTGTTCAGTGTTAATTTTTTAAAATCCTTTCAGTTGCTGCAATATGAGATTGTACTTGTTGTAGTGTTAAGATATTCACCTAAGGGGCTGGGGTTGTGGCTCAGTGGTAGAGCTCTTGCCTCGCACATGTGAGACCCTGGGTTCGATCCTCAGCACCACATAAAAATAAATAAGTGAAGTAAAGGTGTTGTGTCCAACTACAACTAAAAAATAAATATTTTTTTTAAAAAGATATTCATCTAATATATGAATCAGGGATGACCTGTTATGCATTATGCTTCCTCAATATGTAATACTTAAATGAAGAAAAAGAAAAATTTCTTATGCTGTAATTTCAACCCACAAAATGAAGGAATAAATGAACGTTCAGGGAACCAGTGTATTCAGAGAACATAGTTCATGATAATTCCTGACCAGAATCAGAACTGCTTCTCTTTTACCCTAAATTTAGCAAAAAAAAAAAATTGGGGTGGGCAGATGATTAAAATAGAGTGACTAAATGTGCAAGGGCATGGAATTATCTGGGGAAGGGCCTCAAAGGCATTCATTAGCCAGGAAGATATTAATTATCAGAGTATTAAGAATTAGAGTGACCATAATAAAGTTAGCTCAGGGAATGGGTAACAGTATGTAAAGCTAAAAAATATCTGTGCCTGAATCTAGG
Source organism: Callospermophilus lateralis (assembly GCF_048772815.1). Taxonomy (NCBI): domain Eukaryota; kingdom Metazoa; phylum Chordata; class Mammalia; order Rodentia; family Sciuridae; genus Callospermophilus; species Callospermophilus lateralis. Next base: position 2,307,574 of record NW_027511570.1, on the reverse strand, counting down.
GAATGGATTTAGAAAAATTGTATTATTGTCATCATCATCATAGAATATGTTGTTTAAAATTAAAATACTAGGCCAACAAGTCAAGGGGATATTTGATAACAGGGCAGGGTGTTTAAGTGTGAGGTGGTACTGGTGGCTTTATAATTTGCTGTTTCATTTTTGTGTTTGGCTTCTGCTGAACCCAGCTGGCATGAAGGGGTCCTTCTGATATTTTGAACCAAGAGGGGAATAAAACTTAGTGAAGCTTTACTGGGAAAAACCTGAACATTTTGAATTTGGTTCATGGCAATATAAATGTGTACTTTGGATTTATTTTTATGATTGTGATGATATGTTGAGAATTTATTTGTGAATTGCCTGGGTTGAAGAAAGGCAGCACATACCCAGGATAAGCATTAAGCAATGGTCTTCGCTTCAACTTGACCCACTTAGATTGAATTTGTTACTTGAATTTAAAGTCCTTACTACCTAGTCATAAAAAAAGAGAAAAAAGCTGTATGTACTATGTCTTTGAAGTGATCTCTGATTTTTTTCCTTTTTATGTACAATGCCTAACAAATAAATTCATGTGTGCATAGAGTCTTGTGTTTTCAGCTTAATTACTTTTATATACTAATCACATAATTGTAACAACCACCCAATCAAGATATTAGAACATAGAACTTCCCATGTATTCTCCTAACCATCACTCTCCTCTTCTTTCATCCCCAAGAAAATTATGATATTATATTAATGTCTTGCCTGTATGGGACATTTATATAAATGTAATCACATGGTACGTACTATTTTGCATATAGTTTCTTTCACTCAATACTATGTCAGTGAGATGTATCTATGTTGTTGCTCTTAGATCATTCATTTTTATTACCATATATTTCATTGTATCAATGTTGTAAAATTTTATCCATTCTTCTGTTGATGGATATTTGAGTCATTTCCAGTTTGTCACAATATCAAATAATGATGCAGTCAACTGTTATACATAATTTCAGTGTATGTATGAACACATTCATGTTCAATATCCAGTGTAATTGCTATGTCATGGGTGTTTGTATGTTTTGCTTCAGGAGATACTGTCAAATAGCTGTCTAAAATGATTGTACTGATTTGCATTTTCATTAGCAGTGTTTGCCCCAGCATTTCTGACATAGAGATAACAGTATCACTCTGTGATTTTCACTTGTTTGTATCTGATAATAAATACTTTTGGACCCTTGAGCCCTTTCACATGTAGTTATTAAACATTTGGATATCCTTTTTTTGTGAAATGCCTAGTTACATGTTTGATAACTTTTCCTATTGAGATCTTTCTCTCTGTGTGTCTCTCTCTTTATTTGAGCATATATATATACATTATATATATAGTGTAGATATATTTAGAGAACAATAAATGATATATATGCACATATATGTATACACACACACACACACACACACACACACACTCCTCATATACTTTCTTTCCCATACAGTCTTTCAAACTAACTTCTTGTGTTTATGAGATATTCTGATAAGCAGAAAATTTTAATTTTTAAGAGTTACAATTATTATCTTAGTTATAATGATATTCATAAATTATACATGTACACTATCTTCTATGACTGTTCTTGTTCCAAAGCTCACATTTGATCTACCCATATCTGGAGCTTCTGTGTGAGTTGAGGATACAGGCACAAGATCAACCAACATGCCCAGTAAGGTGGCACACACTTGTGACCCCAGTGGCTTGGAAGGCTGAAGAAAGAGGATTGCAATTTCAAAGCAGCCTCAGAAATTTAGTGAGAATTTAAGCAGCTTAGCAAGACCCTGCCTCAAAATAAAAACATAAAACATAAAAACAAACAAACAAAAAAAAAACATAAAAAGGGCTGGGGGTGTAGCTCAGTGGTTAAGCACCCCTGGGTTCAATCCCTGGTACAAAAATAAATAAATAAATAGTAACTAACCTGACTTTCCACCACTATGATACAATTTTACCTATATTACATGAGTGTCTGTGTACAGAACTCTGTTTCTAGACTCTGCTTTTTATTCCTTGCTTAGCTTTTCTGTCCTGTGTCAAGAGCATGGGGTCTTAATTATTGAGTTTTTGATGTCTTGCTCTCTAATAACATAAGTTCTCTAACTTTGCTCTTCAAGATTGCCTTGCCTCATTTTGGCCCTTTGCATTTCTGCATACATTTAAAAATTAGCATGAATTTCTGTAGAGATCATCCAATGGTTTTAATTGGGATTGCAACGAACTCTGCATAGTTTTGGGAAAAAGTGACTTATACTCTTTGATCAACTTCTCTATTTGTTTGGCTTTTTAGAATTCTTCAGTAATATATGCAAAGATTTTGTACACTTCTCATTACATTTATTCATAAGAGTTTAATGTGATTGATGCTAAATGCAATGCTTTCTTTATTTTCTAATTATTTGTGTCTAACATTCATGCTACATTTAACTTATGAATTCAAACAATCCACAGATGGTTTGGGGATATCCTGTGATCACAATCATGCCATTTGCTAACAGTATCTATTTATTTCCAAACTTTAAAATTTCTAATTTTCATACAGTATAGCACAAGCTAGGGGATTTGGTGAAAGTGGGAAAAAAAGCAGTGATATGAGGAACCCTGTCTTTATTCCCAATCCTGGTGAGAAATATTTGATAGTGTTAAATTCAGTATTTATTATAAATCTTTATAGAGATCTTTTATTAGATTAAGAAGCTCCTTCTCTATTCCTACTTTGCTAAAAGTTATTTTTTAATCATAAAAAAGTATTGAACTTTTTTTTTTTTTTTTTTTTAGTAACAGGGATTGAACTCAGGGGCACTCAACCACTGAGGCATGTCCCCAGCCCTATTTTGTTTTTTATTTAGACACAGAGTCTCACTGAGTTGCTTAGCACCTTGCTTTTGCTGAGGCTGGCTTTGAACTTGCAATCCTCCTGCTTCAGCCTCCTGGACCTCTAGGATTATAGGAATGTGCTACCATGGCTGGCTAAGAACATTGAATTTTAACAAAGGCCTTCCCCATATCTATTTGGATCAGTATGGCATATTTCTCCTTTATTATCTTGATATAATGAATTAGATTGATTGCTTTCTGAATCGTAAAATTATTTATGGGACTAAAATGAACTTAGATGATTTTAATTTATTATCTGTGTTAACATTTTATTTGCTCATGTTTTGATCAGGAGTTTTTAATCATGTTTCTGAAAGAAATTTGATTGTAATTTTTCTTCTGAATTTTAGAGTAAATGAAATGCTGACATTAAATGAGTTGGTAATTAATAATTATTTTTCTGTTCTCTGAAAATGTTAGCACAGAATTATTGCATTTCTTCCTATATGTTTGAAATAATTCAATAGTTAAATTATCTGAGTGATAGTTTTCTAGTGTGAATGGTTTTAACAACATATTCAATTGCTTTTGTAGATATCAGGCTAATCTGAATTTCTACTTGCTTTTCTGACAGCTTTGGTACATTTTATTATTATCTTTACCATAGGGAAATGTTTTTCTGTTTCATTGAAATTAAAGAAAAACTGATTTAGACCATATTTCATTATATGAAGTAAAAATATTTTATAATTTTATGAATTCCATTAAATATATGAAATAATATATAACACCAATATGATATTTTAGCAACAGTTCAATGTCTATATGCTACTTGGATCATATATACATATATATGTGTGTGTGTGTATATATATGTATATATATATATATATATATATATATATATATATATATATGTGTGTGTGTGTGTGTGTGTGTGTGTGTGTGTGTGTGATATTAGATTAATTAAAATAAGAATATGTTTTGACAAATATTACAGATAGCCCTTGTATTCCACATTTCAAATTTGTGAAAGCTACATAATCCCAATGATACTCAGTTTTCTCATTTGTTATTAGATGTTATTAAGCATTTTTTCCCATCATTCTTTCCATTATTTCTGGTTTTTAAAAATTTTTATTTCCATTCTTTTAATCATAGTTTCTTCTAAGATTTAAATGCTTGCTATAGCAGAACATTTCTTCATTGGAAATTGAACTATTTATAAAATTTATGCCTTCATTGTCAACCAGTAATTCATAAAATATATCAAATTGATTGCCGATGCCTTAACTACTACCTAGAACTTTATTTTTATTACATGTGCATTCATTTATTCTCATTTAGATAAGAAAAATTCAACTGTTATAAATTTGCTCTACTTATTTCAAGAGAATACACATAGATTTCAGTCCCTCCAGAAATATCACCCCAGGTTGTAAAATCCTCCAAGTACTATTTGCCTTTCTCTCCTCAGAAATGGGTTCAGAGTAGAGCAAACCACAGGTAAACTCACTGGGTTCCAGTAGTGTTGGTGACATGAGGTGAGAAATAGTAAGGACAACGTTCAGGATCTAGGTCAAGAATATTAGTGGGCCCCACCAATTCAAATTTAGGGTAACAAGTATAAAGTCAGAGGCAAGAACTACACAGGCTGCCTTTATGAGGAGTCTGGTTATACGAGCTCTGGGCCAGCTCCCATTCTTTGTGGCTATTCAGGCAAGCCATCTCACCTATTTAACGTGGCCGGGTGGACCAAGGAAAGCACTGACAACTGGGTGCTATTCATTGCTAATCCTGGCCCTGACTCACTCCATGACCTCTCTTGGTGTGTTTCCTCAGTTGGAAAGTGAAGATAATAATAATGACCTACTTAACAAGGGGGGTTGTGTGGATTAACCGTTAATAACATGTTTCATGAGACAAGGCAGCATTGAGCTTGTAAATACTAATAGAAAGTTTCTCCACACTACAAAGTAAATTCATGCCTCTCTTGAAGAAAACCCAATATGCCAGTATATGAGCATATAATGTAGTTGAAATAAGGTGAATTTTTACTTGACCAAAGAAACTTCATGTTCTAAAAGGGTACTCCACAGTTTTCTTTCAGATAGTTAACTCTCCTTGAGCATCTACAAGCTTATATAAAATTCATCCATACCTATTCCATTATTTTAGTATCAAGTATTTAGAATTCATATTTTGGTGTGCTTGGATATGTTTTTCCTTCTAAAATCAATCCAGAAAAAATATCCTATAGCTTGTTACCTGTTATCATGAGGTTTCTGTAAAACTGACTTGGCAGACATAAGCCTTTTTTTTTTACTCTGATTACTACAACATGAAGAATTTTCTCTCTACCTGGGGAAATTACGTTAAACTTAATGAATCTAAATTTATGCATAGCTTTGCCTCACTTTCTAGGATCCTGTAATGTGTCCCATTAGGTAATTTATTTTCAACAAGTTTGGCACTGGGTAGCTGTTTATAGGCAAAATTACATAAAACTCCAATTAATCCCATTTTCTCATACATTCTATTTTCCTTTTGTCTACTTAATGTTGTTTTCACAATTATAAAGAAAAATCACATATATTAATGCAATAGAAATATAAGTTCCCTTACTTAAAGAAAAAAGAAAACAGGACTGAGGTATAGCTCAGTGGTAGATCACTCCTGGCTTCAATCTCCAACACCACACACAAATATACACATATTAAAGTCAAATAATAGCTGTCAAAAATAACATATTGTAACTACTATTTTTTTTTCAAGAAGACAACAAATATGTTGGTAAAGAATCAAATAGAAATAGAAAAATTGAATTCCATGTTTAGTAAGTATAGGTAAAATACTTTGAATGACATGAAAAAGAATGACCATGAATTAAATGAGATTTTGCTCAGGCTGTGACTTAAGGTCTTCTTATAATACTATTGACAATCATTATCTTTTTGTAAATTTGTGTGCATTTTAGAGAAAATTGAGAGAACTTAAAAATATACTTGTTTAACCCTTAAAAATAAATTCCCTGCAAACTAGCTACTTCATTTATTTCTTATGAGTTTTTTGAGTAATACCAAGAGTGTGTGTGTGTATGTGTAGGTATATATGTATATATTCCTTTTGAAGAAACTGAAACTGTCTGAATTTAATCAGTGCTCTTTTCATTATTTTCAAAAATGCATTTGAATTCTTACTTATGTGTTTTAGTCAGCTTTTTTCTGTTACTATGATTGAAAGATCCTACCAGAACAACAGTAGAGGAGGAAAGTTTATTTAAGGGCTCACAGTTTCAGACGGCTCAATGTATAGAAAGCAGGCTCCATTTTTCAGGGCTCCAGGTGAGGCAGGGCATCATGGAAGAAGAGTGTGGCAGAGGGAACCAGCTCACATGGTGATCAGAAGCAGAGAGAGAAACTCTGCTTGCCAAATACAAGTATATACCCCATAGCCATGCCCCCAGGGAACTACTTCCTCCATCCACACCCCACCTGCCTCCAGTTACCACTCAGCTAATCCCATCAGACATTAATTAACTGACTAGGTTAAGATTATAGGACAATCATTTATCCTCCAAACCTTCTTGCATTATTTCACACTCCAGATTTTGGGGGACACCACATCTAAATCATGATACCACAGTCATGTATTTAGGTAAAATTTGCACTAAAATTGCTTGAAATTTTACCCATGACCTTCCTGTTGTGCTACTGTTGCTTCCATTTTTTACCAAATAAGATTTCTTTGTTAGTTGTTCAATCTGTTCTACCATATCAGTTACAAAACAAAAAGCAAAATGAATTATTTTTATTATACTAAGGCTCTGAGAAGCTAATTTTTAGTCATTAGTTCATTAAAACATCCCACCTAGATTAGATATCATTTCCCTAAAGAAAATATAAATTAAGACAAAACATAAAACTGGGAAATCTAGATGGTTTTCATTACATATAACAAGTAGATTTTATAGTCTTGAGGTAATAAAAAGTTATCCCAGGGTATAAATAATAGAATTTTGAAATTAATTTCTGCCATGATAATTTTTAAACTTTGACTAAAAGTAATATTCAAATCTCATTGGCCATAAGTGCAAGAAAATTGAGGATTAGTTTTATCCACAACTACCTGCCCCATTGTAAGTGTCTAAAATTTTTACCAGCATTTTAGAACAAGTCCATATAAAAATAAAGAGGTGGAGACTATTATCAGAAGACTTCCTAACAGGATCACCACACACATTCATTTCTGATACTGGAGATGGGTGGCTAAAAACAATATTCATGCTACAATACACATTAGAGTCCCCCACATAATGAATTACCTAGACCATGGTTGAGAAAGTATAGTTTAGAATGAAAGCTATAACATTTCATATCTATTATAACGGAATTGTTTTAAAAAGTGTTCTTTGATAAACAAAACATGTTTCTAGATAATTTATGATTATAATTTCTTATGACATAAGAAATTGAGATGGTTCAAATACAAGGTCACCAGTGAAGACATGGTATATTTCATTATCTCCAATTGAGGAACATTTTTATCCTTTCTTTGATAGTTGGCATCACTAGTGTACTAGGAAGTTGAATAGGCTGTAACTAGACCAATATTATCTTAAGATTTGCATCTATTATACTGTCTTTCACACTTACCACCAATATGATATTGGGAGCATATCTCTTTATGCTTCAATTACATCTGTAAAATGGATCTACAATACCTCATTTTTATAATTCCTGGGATAATAAGAAATAAATGTAACATATAAAGCACATTAATTGATATTAATAAGTACTGAGGGACCTGGCGTGTGGCTCTGTGGTAGAGTGCTTGTGTAGCATGTCTGAGGTCCTGGTTTGATCCCCAATACCAAAAACAAACAAAGAAAGTATCTAAAAAATTAGTAATTATCACTATTATTATTTACTAATACAGCTTCTCTTTTCCTCTTATTAGAATTGTGTTTGCAAGTTAGGGTTTCATCAGATATTGATGATGTTTTATTATAGTACACAAAATAAAATCTCAAGAAAAACTAACAGGATTAGACCAGGGGAAAAAATAATTCATATGATCAAAAGAAAATTTAATTATGGCATTAGAAAAAATTTCAGGTTATACTTACGATAAAAATCACATAAAATTTGATACCTGTTATGCTTTTTGTTATTTTGTAGACTTAGTGGAACATGCCAGCTCCATCATTTACTGGCTTTCTGGGGGCCATGTGTCTGCACTTCACCGATTTTGAGCACTAGGTGGCACTCTCATATCCTTGAGTCAAGAAATAATTTTGATTTTCTTTGATTTCAAACAAATTAGGTCTGCTGTTCAAACTTCTACTCAATTGGATTTCATAGAAAGGTCAGACACACTCTCATACATGGAATATTCATATTGAGTGGTGAGTGGTCAAAGGACACATAAACTTTATAACTATTATGAAGTTTTGTAATAAAGTTTTCCCTTCTCTCCATGTTTAAAGTCTGTCATAGATCAGTTTTACTTTGACTATATCTCTCAAACCTTAGATGATACACTGTGTTAGTGAACTTTTCACTGATGTGAACAAAATAACTGGCACAAGCATTTTGAAGGAGGAAAGATTTATTTTGGCTCATGGTTTCAGAGGTTCCAGTCCATGGTTGGTCAGCTCCATTGCTTTTGGGCCTGAGGTGAGGTAGAACATGATGGAGAAGGGTGTGGAAAGCTGCTCAGTTCATGGCAGTCAGGCGGGATGGAGGGAGGGAGAGAGAAAGAATGAAAGAAAGAGAGGGAGGGAGGGAGGGACCAAGGACCCAAGGATAAGAAATATCTTTCTAAGGCATACCCCAGTGACCTACTTCCTACAGTTTCTAATGGCTCCTCAATGCATTAAATTACTAATCCATGGATAGATTAATTCTCTGATTAGGGCAGAGCCCTCATGATCCAATCAGTTCCCCAAAGCCCCACAACTAAACACTGCTGCACTGGGGATCAAATCTTCAACAAATGATGGAAGCTTTGGGGAACATTCCTGACTCAAACCAAAATATATCTATCTGAAAATGCCTTCTTTCTCCAAGTAAAATTTAGTAAGAGGTAGTTTTCTTCTGATTATTTTTTTCCTGGTAGCCTAATAATATATTCATATTCTAAAGCAATGCATACACATGTTACACACACACACACACACACACACACACGAAAAATATCTACAGGAAGTTATAATACAAATGCACTTGTTACTATTTCTAAAGACCATGCAAACTGTTTATATGTGTGTTCATAACAACTCCATTTTATAGATGGAGAATCAGGCTCAAAGATGATAAGGAATTTGTTCAGTACCACACAGCTTATATTTAGCATATCTGAGCCAAATCTGCCTATAGAACTGGGAACTTATCCCCACACCAGTCTTCCACTGTACTTATTTTGCACTGTGCTAGCTATCGTGGCACAACTTTTCTATTTAGTCTGAAATTTCTGCAAATGAAATACTTGTTTTGGCACACACAGAGTTTGTCTGACTATTGATATAATTTTGCCAACTGGAAAATGACAGTTTTAAGAGAATTGGGGATATGGAGGAAGTATTATTAATTTTGAGAGGTACCATCAACATCATGATTGTGTTAAAAATATATTTATATTTCAAGGTACATTCTGAAGCATTCATAAAAGGTAAGATAACAAATTGTCTGGGAAAGCTTCTAAAATACTCTTAAAAATATAATAGAGTACCAGGCACAGTGCTGAACAACTTTAATCCCAGTGAATAGGTCAGCTGAGACAGGAGAATCACAAGTTCAAGGTCAGCTTCAGTGATTTAGGAAGACTTTCTCAAAATAAAAAGACTAGGGAAAAAAAAGAAAAAAAAAGGACTAGGGGTACAGCTAAGTGGTAAAGCATCCCTGGGTTCAATGCCCCATACCAAAAAAGGGGGTGGGTAATAAGCATTTCTAGATTTTTTTAAAAAGTGGGATAGGGTGATTGATGAAGTAAAATTAGAAAAATATTGGTAATTATAGATGTCATGTAATGACTACATGAGGAGTCATTGTGTTATGTTGTCAATCTTTTGTATGTTTACAAAGTCTAATTAATTTTAACAGAAATATTTTTCAGTTCAAAGTACAAAAGACATCTCAACTAATCATGGATAAAAATGTGTGTGTCATAGAGCCTACCTTTCTCCAGTGGGCTCATTCCATAGAATGGTACATAGTGTTGTGAGATTAAGCAGTTACCATGGAAATTAGAAGTAAATCAGTTCAGAGTAGGTCAAGTTTGATGAGAACAAGAGGATGGGAAGGAGAAGAAGGTCAATCAGGTATTCTGTGGAGAGATGGCTGGGTACCACAGCACCAGAGGTACCATGAGAGTCTCCTTCTCTCTCAGGGGGGCTGAGTGGAGAAGAAGGAGATGTGCAGAGTGGAAAATATAGCAATATATGTTTCCTTTACCATAATTTCATTTTTTCATATGTCTGCTACAATCAAAAATTTTTCTTAAGCAATTATTAACTCAAAGTTTGTATAAAATAACCCTGAAACATATATCCATAATGAACAGATACATTTTTAGAAATTATGATAGTAGAATTTTCTACCATTATTATAGTAAAATATTGGAAAATAGTGAGATATCCATGGATAATATGTATTAAGGTAAGAGACTTAGACATTTAATAGTCTTATTTGTATTCTAATAAATGACATTTCTACTCAAAAACTTGCTTTACTTAGTCTGTCCTTACAAAGGTCACAAATCCATTGCTCTAATTTATGTTCATCAATATATTGCTCTGTTTATTGTATAGTGGAAACTAAATAAATGTGTTAAATGAATAAACAAATGAATGAATATATGAACGAGATTATAAATAATGCATACATATATATGCCCTAAATACTATCAGGTGTTTCTAGAGGCAAAAAGGGAAATTTGGATTTTATATTTAGTGAACTATTAATAATTTTAAATGAATCATGAAAAAAATGAGTTATCTCATGGAATTTTTAAAGTTTATTCTGAAAAGAGAACAAGTGAAACTTACTGCTTTCCTTGGAGATGTGATTGTCTAGAAGACTCAAAAGGGTCTACAAAGAAACTACTAGAACTAATAAATAAATTCAGCAAAGTGGCAGGATATAAAATCAACACGAATAAATCAAAGGCATTCCTGTATATCAACAACAAAACTTCTGAAATGGAAATGAGGAAAACCACCCCATTCAAAATATCCTCAAAAAAAAATAAAATACTTGGGAATCAACCTAACAAAAGAGGTGAAAGATTAATACAATGAAAACTACAGAACCCTAAAGAGAGAGATAGAAGAAGATCTTAGAAGATGGAAAAATGTACCCTGTTCATGGATAGGCAGAACCAACATCATCAAAATGGCAATATTACCCAAATTTCTCTACAGGTTCAACACAATGCCAATCAAAATCCCAACGGCATTTCTTGGAGAAATAGATAAAGCTATCATGAAATTCATATGGAAAAACAAAAGACCCAGAATAGCAAAAGCAATTCTAAGCATGAAGTGTGAATCAGGCGGTATAGCGATACCAGATTTCAAACTATATTACAGAGCAATAGTAACAAAAACAGCATGGTACTGGTACCAAAACAGGCAGGTGGACCAATGGTATAGAATAGAGGACACAGAGACCAATCCACAAAATTACAACTTTCTTATATTTGATAAAGGCGCTAAAAGCATGCAATGGAGAAAGGATAGCATCTTCAACAAATGGTGCTGGGAAAACTGGAAATCCATATGCAACAAAATGAAGCTGAACCCCTTTCTCTTGTCATGCACAAAAGTTAATTCAAAATGGATCAAGGAGCTTGATATCAAATCAGAGACTCTGCACCTGATAGAAGAAAAAGTTGGCTCCAATCTACATATTGTGGGGTCAGGCTCCAAATTCCTTAATAGGACGCCCATAGCCCAAGAGTTAAATACAAGAATAAACAAATGGGACTTACTTAAACTAAAAAGTTTTTTCTCAGCAAGAGAAACAATAAGAGAGGTAAACAGGGAACCTACATCCTGGGAACAAATTTTTACTTCTCACACTTCAGATAGAGCCCTAATATCCAGAATATACAAAGAACTCAAAAAATTAAACAATAAGATAACAAACAACCCTATCAACAAATGGACCAAGGACCTGAACAGACACTTCTCAGAGGAGGACATACAATCAATCAATAAGTATATGAAAAAATGCTCACCATCTCTATCAGTCAGAGAAATGCAAATCAAAACCACCCTAAGATATCATCTCACTCCAGTAAGATTGGCAACCATTATGAAGTCAAGTAACAATAAGTGCTGGCGAGGATGTGGGGAAAAGGGTTCACTTGTACATTGCTGGTGGGACTGCAAATTGGTGCGGCCAATATGGAAAGCAGTATGGAGATTCCTAGGAAAGCTGGGAATGGATCCACCATTTGACCCAGCTATCGCCCTTCTCGGTCTATTCCCTGAGGACCTTAAAAGAGCATACTATAGGGATACTGCCACATCAATGATCACAGCAACACAATTCACAATAGCTAGACTTTGGAATCAACCTAGATGCCCTTCAACAGATGAATGGATTAAAAAACTGTGGCATCTATACACAATGGAGTATTACACAGCACTAAAAAACGACAAAATCATGGATTTTGCACGGAATTGGATGGCATTAGAGCAGATAATGCTAAGTGAAGCTAGCCAATCCTTAAAAAACAAATGCCAAATATCTTCTTTGATATAAGGAGAGCAACTAAGACCAGAACAGGGAAGAAGAGCATGAGGAAAAGATTAACATTAAACAGAGATGAGTGGGGTGGGAGAGAGGGAGAGAGAAGGGAAACTGTATGGAAATGGAAGGAGACCCTCATTGTTACACAAAATTACATATAAGAGTTTGTGAGGGAAACGGAAAAAAAAAAGGGAGAGAATTAAACAACAGCAGATGGGGTAGAGAGGGAAGATGAGAGGGAAGGGGAGGGGGGATAGTAGGGGATAGGAAAGGTAGCAGAATACAACAGTCATTAATATGGTATTATGTAAAAATGTGGATGTGTAACCGATGTAATTCTGCAACTTGTATTTGGGGTAAAAATGGGAGTTCATAACCCACTTGAATCAAATGATATTTGAAGATGATATGTCATGAGCTTTGTATTGTTTTGAAGAATCAATAAAAAAACCCATTTGATATTCTCTTTAGTATATTTTCAAGTTAAAGTGTATATTTTTATTCTATTTTAGAAGAAATACTTGGTGAGAACAGAAATAAATCCAGCCATTTCTTTTAATTATTTCAAAACTTTTTTCTGGTATTCCAAACAGAACAAAATCAGTTAACAATTCCACACTCCAGACACAATACACAGTGTCTTAAAGTCTTTGGGGTCATTAGCACCTTTACTGATGGTAATATTTATTACTCCAGTAGTCAAGTTACAAAAGGGTCATTTTTCTATTATTTGTTAAAATTGACACATAATCTTTGTACATGTTTGTGGAATACATTAATCTGATATGAGTATACAATATGTAATGATCAAATAAGGGTAATTAGTATTTGTAAATGACTAAGAGAAAGCAGTCCTTAGTGGAACCCTCTTAGATTTCCTCCAGAAGTTGTTTCCCTCAAGGTAGTTATTAAAATGACCACAAGAAGGGGCTGGGTATATAGCTCAGTTGGTAGAGTGCTTGTCTTGCATGCATAAGGCCCTGGGTTCAATCCCCAGCACCACAAAAAATAAATAAATAAAGTACAAAATAGGGCTGGGGATGTGGCGCAGTGGTCGAGTGCCCCTGAGTTCAATCCCTGGTACAAAAAAAAAAAATCCTTTTAAGTAAATAAATAAATGACCACAAGAGCTAACTACAAAAAAATTAAAGATAATTATCATGTAAAAGTAGTCTAAGACAAAATCATGGCATTTGCAGGGAAATGGATGGCATTAGAGCAGATTATGCTAAGTGAAGCTAGCCAATCCCTTAAAAACAAATGCCAAATGTCTTCTTTGATATAAGGAGAGTAACTAAGAACAGAGTAGGGACTGACGAAGAGCATGAGAAGAGGATTAACATTAAACAGGGATGAGAGGTGGGAGGGAAAGGGAGAGAGAAGGGAAATTGCATGTAAATGGAAGGAGACCCTCAGGGGTATACAAAATTACATACAAGAGGAAGTGAGGGGAAAGGGGGAAAAATATAAGGGGGAGAAATGAATTACAGTACAGGGGGTAGAGAGAGAAGAGGGGAGGGGAGGGGGGGAGAGGGGGGATAGTAGAGATTGGAATGGCAGCAGAATACAACAGTCACCAGAATGGCAATATGTAAATCAATGGTTGTGCAACTGATGTGATTCTGCAATCTGTATACGGGGTAAAAATCGGAGTTCATATCCCACTTGAATCAAAGTGTGAAATATGATATATCAAGAACTATGAAATGTTTTGAACAACCAACAATAAAAATTAATTAAAAAAATTAAAAAAAATAAAAGACTACTCACTCTTCTGCAAAAAAAAATAGAATCTTAGTTTACTAATTTTAGACCTTTTTCTCTTCTAATATGTAAATTTAGTGTTATAAATTTCCCTCTGGGCACTATATTAACTGCATCCGAAGACTTTGATATACAGTACTCTTATTTTAACTCAGCTCAAAATAAATTTTAATTTCCCTTGAGACTACATCTTTGACCTATGAGTTATTTAAAATATGCTGTTTATTTTCTCAAATACTTGGGTATTTTCCAGATATATTTTTTACTGATTTGTATATTTAATGCCATTGTATTAAAATATATTTTAAATTAAAAAAAATAAATAAAAGTAGTCTGAGAGTTTTAAATGTAAAATGTTTTATTATTACTTCTTGATTTTGTTAATGATTTTATCTTTAGAAATTTTTCTTAGTAGATCCTGCTGCAAAGTATTAAAATCTACTTAAAACTAACTTCAATATCCCATATTGTGACTGTCAGAAAAGCAGTGGGATAAATCTAATCAAAAACTAAAAGTACAAAAATATATGTGGTTCCAAGATCTAAAATTGATCTCATTTTATAAAAGGCAATAGAAAGCAAATTAGCTATGTGAATCCATGTTATTACATATAGATACTTGAATTCATTATTTTTCTTTTATTTCTAGCCAAGGGCAATATTTAGAAGGTCAAAAAAGAAACAAATTTTGAAATTATTACTCAACACAGAATCCATGAGTTGCTTATGAAATACAGTTAAGGTTATATTTTAGAAGTAACTATTGAAGTTTATAAAGTCTATAATTTTATTTTGGAAATTTGAAAAAAATTCCAAAAAATGAACAAAAAAGTAGATAAAATGTTTATCCATTGCCACTGGGTAGTCCTTCTACTTTGGAGAAGAAAGTTCCACAATAATTTGATCTTCTCTGTCATTCGACCCTATTGCTTTCTGTTCAAACTGGCCACTTTGTTTAGCTACTAAGATGAAAAAGCAAATTAATAAGGTCTGGGGTCCCAGAAGAACTTCTGAGAATAAACAAACACAGACACACACAAAAATTGATTTCTAAACATAATCCAAAAAACTTTAGATTGATTGTATCTTCCTTTGGAATTAATAATGATTAAATATAATAGAAGATGTGTTTTATTTTATTTATTTTTACATACCCCTGTTTCAGACACAAAGTAATGTGTAATGATCAAATCAGGATAATGGTTTTTAATTATCAAGAGAAAGCACTACTTTGAGGAATCTGCTTCAAGTTCCCTTATCTGAAATAGAAAATAATATTTAGTTCAACCTTTATAGAATTTGCCAAAGAGAACAAACAAATGCATATGAACATGTTTATAATAAAATCCTAAACTGCCACTTGCACTTACCACCATTCTTGCTGCCTCTGATTTTAGTGCTGTCAGCCTGAGGTTGCCTGGAAGTCTTCTTTCTGGGTGCTGCTGTCACAGAGGAGACTGTTGCCCCAGATGCAACTGAAGCCAACATTGCTGCAAACTCCCAGAGATTGCCTGGTGAAGCTGCCCCAAAGCTGCAATTGCCCCCACAGCTGATCTGCTGCCTGCTGCCAAGAACCACCACCACCACTGCTGCTACCACAGCCTAGAGGACTGCTTCAGGGGAAGACTCCAGTTCCTTGCACTTGGCTGCATCCATTTTGGGACACCACCTAGGGCCTGGGTGCCAGCAGGTTTGCCACCACAAGAGCCTCTCCAGTTGGGATCTGCAGTCCAGGGTGGGGTGCCTGCAGGTTTGGAGGAGCCTGGGGTCTTCCTGCTGAGAGTGCTGGTGGCCCTTGTCTTGCTGTTGCATCTCAGGGTTGCTCCTTTGTATGAGTGTATGTATCCCTGGTGGTCTCTCTGTAAGTAGGAGCAGCGTTGATATCTTGGGACTACAGTGTGACTGAGCCTGAGGTATGTGAAGCTCAGATCTGTGGGATAGAGACTGGGTTTGCATGAGCTGATATGGATTTGGTGATCTCGAAAGATGTGGAGACAGGGCTGAGAAATAGTTGAACAATAACAGAGACAGTTCAACTTTCCAGCAAGATTTATTTTATTTTATTTTTTGATTCACTAATTTCTCTACCATATTTGGAACAGTATGTTTTTTATGCATCAGTGTGTGGAGGACAATGATATATGAATTGCGTTTTGCATTTTTGTTGTATTCTTATGTCTTTCATTTTTTGTTTGTTTGTTTGTATTCTTCCTCTCTCTTGTCTACTTTCTTGGAATTTCTTTCTAACTTTATTCCAACAAACAGCCAATCTCTGTCGGCTCCACTTCCACTCTTCCTGTGAATTTTTACTTCTAGCTTCTCTCTTCCTCCCTCATGAATATTGCAAACTACATTACCTCTGTTCTCTCATCCATTTGAAATTGTAAATAATTTTAACAAATATTCTGTTTTTACTATAGATAGTTATTGAACTCATCGTTTTGGTTTAAAGTGAGAAAACAATAGATGCCTTAGTGGGAGCTATTAGGTTTAAGGCCATATATTGTGTACACTGGGAGCTGTTGGTTTTGGTCTCACCAGTAAAGGTGAAGCACCATAAACCTTCAGGGCAATATAGGTCTACAGGGTAGAATTTATACTGCCTTAGATCCATAATTTTAGATGGGAAAACACACTAACAATATGAAAAAAAACAAGGCTATTAAGCACCTCAAACAAACAAGATGCTTCAACAACAGAAGTCACTGATAACACAGTAGAAGAAATTTCTAAGAAGTTCAGATTGTATATAGTTAAATTGATATGTGAAATAAAGGATAGAATAAGGAGTGAAATCAAAGAAAAAATACAGGATGTGAAAGAGTTAGAGATTGTGAAAAAAAAAAAGCAGAAATTCTCAAAATGAAGCAATCAGTAAACCAAATTATAAATGCAATAGAAAGCATGGCCAACAGACCAGACCACTTGGAAGACAGAACCTTAGACAAGAAAGACAAAATATATAGTCTTGAAAGTAGAGTTGAACATGTGGAGAAGATGGTAAGAAATCATGAACAGAATAACCAAGAATTATGGGATAATATGAAAAGACCAAATATAAGAGTTATTGGAATAGATGAAGGAACAGAGAAATAAACCGAAAGAATGAACAATTTTTCAATGATATAATAGTGGAAAATTTCCCAAACCTACAGAATGGAATGAAAAATCAAATACAAGAGGCTTGCAGGACCCAAAATGTACAAAATTACAGCAAACCCACACCAAGACACATTATAATGAGGATGACTAATACACAGAATAAAGATAAAATCTTAAAGCCTGTGAGAGAAAAAAATCAAATTACATATAGGTGGAAACCAATTTAGATCTCAACTGATTTCTCAACACAGACCCTCAAAGCTAGGAGGTCCTGAAATTATATATTTCAATAATATACTCCAATAATATATTTCAATAATATATTTCAAGAAAATGAATGCCAACCAAGAATTTTATATCCAGCAAAATTAAGTTTCATATTTGAAGATGAAATGAAAACATTCCATGACAAACAAAAATTAAAAGAAGACACAACTAGAAAGCCTACACTACAAGGCATTCTCAACAAAATATTCCAGGAGGATGAAATAAAAAAAATTTAAAAAAGTAAAAACCAGCAAAGGGAGGATCTATACTAAAGGGACATTTGACCACATGAGAAACTAAGACAAAAACCATAAATAAATCAAAATGACAGGAAATTCAAATCATATCTCAATAATAACTTTAAATTTTAATGGCCTAAATTCATCAATCAGAAGACATAGACTGGCAGATTGGATTAAAAAGCAAGACTCAACCATGTGCTCTCTTCAAGAGACTCACCTCCGGTCAAAGACATCCACAGGATGAAGGTAAAAGGATGGGAAAAAACTTATCACTTATATGAATTGCGTAAAAAAGCAGAGGTTTCCATTCTCATTTCAGATAAAATAGATAAATCAGTAGATAAATCATATAAATCAGAAGAGATAAAAAAGGACATTTCATACTTTTTAAGGGAAGTATATATAAGCAGGACATAACAATTATAAATATTTATGCCCCAACCAATGGAGCATCTATGTACATCAAACAAACCCTTCTCAATTTCAAGAATCAAATAGACCACAATACTGGATGCCTTTAACACACCTCTCTCACTACTGGATAGATCTTCCAAACAAAAACTAAATAAGGAAACTGTAGAACTAAATAATACAATCAATAATTTAGACTTAACAGACATATATAGAATATTTAGAAGAAAGTAAATATACTTTATATATAGAAGAAAGTAAATATACTTTCTTCTCAGCAGCACATGGCTTCTTCTCTAAAATAGACCATATCTTATGCAACAAAGCAACTCTTAGTAAATACAAAAAACAGAGATAATAAATGTATTCTATCAGACCACAATGGAATGAAATTAGAAATCAACAATAAAATTAAAATTAGAAGCCACTGTAACTACTGTGTAAATAATACACAATTGAATAATGAATAGATAGTAGAAGAAATACAGGATGAAATAAAAAAAAATTCTTAGAGGTAAATGAGAACACTGATACAACATATCAAAATCTCTGGGACACTATGAAGGCAGTTCTAGAGGAAAATTTATTGCATTGAGTGCATTCATTAAAAGAATAAAAAGTCAATAAATTACCTAACACTATATCTCAAAGCCCTAGGAAAAGAAGAACAAATCAACACCCAGTAGAAAACAGGAAGTAATTAAAATCTGTGCTGAAATTAATGAAATCAAAATAAAAGGAAAAATTGACAAAACAAAAAGTTGGTTTTTGGAAAAAATAAATAAAATAGATTAACCCCCCGGCCATGCTAATAAAGAGAAAAAGAGAGAAAACTCAAATTACTGAAATATAAGATGCAGGAGGAAATATCACAAAGGATAAATCTGAAATACAGAAGATAATTAGAAACTATTTTGAAAATTTATACTCTAATAAAATAGAAAATATTAAAGACATCAACAAATTTCTAGAGACATATGACCTACCCAAACTGAATTAGGAGGCCATACATGATGTAAACAGATCAACTTCAACCAATGAAATAGAAAACGCCATCAAAAGCCTACCAACCAAGAAAAGCCCAGGACCAGATGGATTCTCAGCAGAGTTCTACAAGACTTTCAAAGAAGAATTAGCACCAATATTCCTCAAAGTGGTCCATGAAATAGAAAAGGAGGGAACCCTTGCAAACTCATTCTATAAGGCTCCTATCACCCTGATACCAAAACCAGGCAAAGACACATCAAGGAAGAAAACTTCAGACCAATATCTCTGATAAATATAGATGCAAAAATTCTCAATAAAAATCTGGCAAATTGCATACAAAACAAACGAAGAAGATAGTACACCACATTCAAGTGGGATTCATCCAGGGCTGCAGAGTTGGTTCAATATATGGAAATCAATGAATGTAATTCATCATATTAATAGTCTTAAAAACAAGAATCATATGATCATCTCAATAGATGCAAAAAAAAAAGCATTTAACAAAACACAGCACACCTTTATGTTCAAAACACTAGAAAAACTAGGGATAGTAGAAACATTGTACAAGCTATATATGCTAAACCCAGAGCCATCATGATTCTAAATGGAGAAAAATTGAAAGAATTCCTTCTAAAAACTGGAACAAGATATGGATGTCCTCTTTCACCACTTCTATTCAACACCATCCTTTAAACTCTAGACACATCAATTAGAAAAAAGAAAGAAATTAAAGGAATACAAGTAGGTAAAGAAGATCTCACACTATCACTATTTGCTGATGACATGATTCTATATCTAGAAGATCCAAAAAATTCCACCAGAAAACTTCTAGAACCAATAAATGAATTCAGCAAAGTAGCAGGACATAAAATCAACACCCATAAGTCAAATACATTCTTATACTTCAGTGATGAATCCATTGAAAGAGAAATTAGGAAAACTATTCCATTCACAATAGCCTCAAAAAAATAATAAAATACCTGGGAATCAATCTAATAAAAGAGGTGAAAGACCTCTACAATGAAATCTACAGAACACTAAAAAAAAATTGAAGAAATTCTCCCATGCTCCTGGAGAGGGAGAATTAATATTTCAAAATGGCCTTACTACCAAAAGTCTTATACAGATTTAATGTAATTCTTATTAAAATTGCAATGACATTCTTCATAGAAATAGAAAAAGCAGTCATGAAACTTATTTGGAAAAATAAGAAACCCAGAGTAGCTAAAGCAATCCTTAGCAAGAAATGTGAACCCAGAGGCATCACAATATCAGGCCTTAACTATACTACAGAGCTATAGTAACAAAAATGGCATGGTATTGGCACCAAAATAAACTTGTAGATCAATGGTATATAATAGAGGACAGAGACAAACACACATAAAAATGGTTATGTCATACTAGAAAAGATGCCAAAAACATTAACTGGAGAAAAGATAGCCTTGTATTCAACAAATGGTGCTTGAAAAACTGGAAATCCATAATAGCAAAATGAAATTAAACCTCTATCTCTTACCCTACACAAAAATCAACTCAAAGTGGATCAAGTCTTAGGCACTGGAACAGAGATCCTATACCTAATAGAAGAAAAAGTAGGCCCAAATCTTCACCACACCAGCCTAGGATATGACTTCCTTAACAAGACTCCTAAGGCACAAGAAATAAAATTAAAAATGAATAAATGGGATGGATTCAAATTTTTAAAAAGCTTCTTCTCAGCAATGGAAATAACTAACAATGTAAAGAGAGAGCCTACAGATTGGGAGAAAATCTTTACCACATGCAACTCCAATAAAGCATGAATCTCCAGGATATACAAAGAACTCAAAAAACTGAACACCAAAAACAAACAAACAAACAAAAAACCCCAATAACCCAATCAATAAATGGGCTAAGGAACTGAACAGACACTTCACATAGGAAGAAGTACAACTGATCAACAAATATATAAAAAGTGTTCAACATCCCTAGCAATTAGAGAGATACAAATCAAAAGCTACTCTAAGGTTTCATCTCACTCCTGTCAGAAGGGCAATCATCAAGAATACAGGCAATAATAATTATTGGCGATGATGTGGAGAAAAAGATACACTCATACATTGCTGGTAGGACTGCAAATTGGTGCAGTTACTATGGAAAACAGTTTGGAGATTCCTCAAAAAACTGGGAATGGAACCACCATTTGGCCCAGCTATCTCACTTCTTGGTTTAAAAACAAAGGACTTAAAATAAGCATACTATAATGATGCAGCCACATCAGTGTTTATAGCAGCTCAATTCACAATAGGTAGACTATGGAACCAACTTAGGTGTCCCTCATTAGATGAATGGATAAAGTAATGGAATATAACTCAGCTTTAAAGAAGACTGAAATTATGGCATTTGCCAGTAAATGGTTGGAGTTGGAGGATACCATGCTAAGCAAAAATAAGTCAATCTCATAAAACCAAAAGCTGAATGTTTTCTCTAATATGTAGATGCTAATTCACAAAAGGGCAGAGGGCACTAGGGAAGAAGAGCATTACCTTAGATTAGGTAGAGGGAAGTGATGGGAGGGTGGGGAAGGATGTGGGGATAGAAAAAATAGTAGAATGAAAGAGACATTATTACTTTATGTATATATGTGACTGCATGACCAATATGATTCTACATGTACACTCAGAAAAATGAAATTATATCTCATCAATGTACGATATATCAATGTGCATAAATGTATTCTACTGTCATGTATCACTAATTAAAACAAATCTTAAATAAATATATAAATAAATAGAATCCTCACTAAGGATTGATCAATGGAAACTACTTTTGTTTTTGGGAAGACTATAAATAATGGATATATATATATATATATAATATATAGATATAGATATAGATATATATATAATATATCTATATATCTATATATATATATATATATATAATTTCTTAACCCTGCTAGTAAATGTCTATACCTGTATAAGAGACAGAAAACAACCCAGAATTTTTATTATATGAGTGCAGCTTTAAAATGTATTCATAAAATGTAATTTCTCCATAAATGATCTATGTACATATTACAAATTTAATGATTATAGAGTCATATAATATGACATGAATTTTAAATTTCATTTCAGAAGAAGATATATGATGTATATGGAATGTATTTCTTTAAATCCTACTCCTATAATGCTTTACTAGTGAATCACATAACTCAATATCTATATGCATTTTTTAGATAAAAGACAATATTTATGGAAAAAGAAATAGTAACTGGAATGGTCTGTTTGACCTTATAATCCTCATTAGTCCAGATTGCCCCAGGGACCCTTCCCTGTCAACAGATGACAGATACTAGTTTCTCAGAAAAGCTAATCAGACTCAACTTTCTTAATTTTAAATAATTTAAAACTCAACAGGAATTTTTAAAACTAAATCTCTCCCTGGTATTTTCCCTGTACTAAATTGCAGTTTTTCCTCATTTTCTCTTATTTAGACATAAGAAATTTTATTAAAACTTTGTAGTTGCTGTTCTAGAGTTTGAAATGATACCTCCTCCCAGAACTAGCCTTCAAAACTCTTTAGTTCTTACTTGTGATCTATTGGCTTCCCTCTGTCCCAATACACAATATTTTCAGCAGGTCCATCTCAAAATTTGCAGTAGAAGGGTTACTATTTAAGTGAAAGATTTCTCCCAAATTCCATTTACTTTTGTACATTAAAATGTAGGTTTATCCATTAAATATGTCAACATTTTGTTCTTCACCTTCTGAAAACATTGAACACACCTAGACAGAAAAAATGTGATGATTCTTCTCACAGAAGCATTGAAAGTTATTGGAGTGAGGTTCTTCAGACAGATAATGCTATTCTTCAGCATATATAAAATTATTTCTAATCAGGAAGTATACAGTGAAGAAAACTAAGATAGCTTATTCTGTTCAGTTCTGTAATTATAATTTCCCCTACTCATCTGAAGATTAGACAAGAAAGATTTCTTATGTGTCTTGGAGTAAATGGTTAATACATAAAGTTGTTGGTTAAATTATCAAACGTCATTAATTTCAAGCATTTATTGGGTGGGTAATTACAGATTTGGTGGTGTTGAATTATTTTGAGTTCTTCATATATTCTGGTTATTAATCGCTGATTATAGTGTAGCTAGCAAAGATTTTTCTTCCATTCCTCAAGTTTTCCTTTTATGTTCTGAGCTTTTTAATTTAATGCCATCCCACTTATTGATTCTTGGTTTTATTTTTTGAGAATTGGGAATCTTATTAAATAAGTTTATGCTTGGGCCAAAGTTTTGCTCCTTTGCTTTCTTCTAGCAGTTTCACTGTTCCTGGTCTAATTTCTAGATCTCTGATCCACTTCATGTTAATTTTTATCCAGGGTGAAAGGTATGGATTTAGTTTCATAGCCTACATATGGATATACAGTTTTCCCAGTACAGTCTATTTAAAAGGCTATATTTTCTCAATTATGCTTTTGGCATGTTTGTCAAGGATAAGATGAGTACATTTATGTGGATTTGTCTCTGTGTTTTCCATTCTATTCCATTGGTCTTAACATTATTTTCATACCATAACATGCTATTTTTGTTACTATAGTTCTGTAGTATAATTTGAGATCAGGTTTTGCTTTTTAGGATTTCTTTGGCTATTCTGCATCAACACAAAGTAGTATACATGATCAACATTCATAAATAAATAGCTTTCTTATTCTCCAATGATTTATCTTCTGGAAAGAAATCAAAGCAACTATTCTGTTCACAATAACCTCCCAAAAAAAAGCAAATAAACAAAAAACTTGGGAATAAATCTAATCAAGGAGGTGAAAGAGCTCTACAATGAAAACTTCAGCATATTGAGGAGAGAAATTGAAGAAGACTTTACAAAATGGAATGACATGTGTTCTTGAATAGGACTGCTGTTTCCAGTTTTGTGAAGACTGTCCATTGATATTTTCATGGTGATTGTATTGAATCAGTAGATTGCTTTTTGGTAATATGGTCATTTTGATGATACTAATTCTATGTATTTGTGAATATGATAGTTCTTTCCATCTTCAAAGGTCTTCAGTGTTTATAATTCTTCTTCAGTGTTTTTATAATTTTTTTGAGTGGGTTATTACAGCTTTGTGGTGTTGAATTATTTTGAGTTATTTATATAAAAGATAAAAATATAAAAGTTTTATAATTTTTCTTCAGTGTTTATAATTCTCATTTCAGAGGTCTTTCACCTCTGTGGTTAGGTTTGCTCCTTAGTATCTTTCTTAATTTTTTTTTTGAGATTATTGTAAATGGAGTAGTTTTCTTTCTTGGTCAACTCATTAGTGGAGTATAAAAAAGCTATTGATTTTTTATATATTGACTGTGTATCCTGCTTCTTTGTTAAATTTGTTTACTATCTCTAAGTCTTTAAGTATAGTTTCTGGGTCTCTAGATATAAGATATTTAATGAGCAAGTAGATGATCTGACTTGTAAATATTCTATCCTTATTCTCTGTGTTAGGTATTTTGATTATGATATGTCACAGAGAGATTCTTTTATGATCTTATCTATTTGGGGTTCCATATTCATCCTGTATGATTATATTCATCTCATTGCAAATATCTGAAAATTTTTCTGCTATTAATTCACTGGAAGTATTCTTAATGCCATTAGACTATGATTCTGTGCCCTCTTTTAATTGATGAGTCTTAAGTTCGGTTGCTGAATGACCCAGAGATTTTATGTATCCTGATCATGGTCCTTTATTTTTATTTTTTCCCTAGACACTACTGAGTGTTTGTGTTCAAATATCCTGTGTTTGAGGCTTGGAGATATACAAAACAGGTTTTGTACATAATATAATTTGTTGGTGATGTTTTCAAGTGGATTTTTTATTTGATTCATTTTGTCTTTCATGTCAAGGAGTTGTGGTTGGTTTATTTTCAAAATCTCTCTCTCTACTGAAAGGGTCTTCCACCTTCAGCATATGCTCTCTTAATTTCCTCACCAGATTTTCTTTAATTCATTAATCATTTTAATAATTTTTAAAAAATTTCTCTGAAACTTCATTCCCTTCCGTGTGTATGTTTCTTCCTTGGAGGATTGTCAATTTTGCAAGGGCTGTGGGGAGATTTGTTCACCTGATTGATTATGTTTTCAGTGGTCTTAGATTTATTCATCTGTTGAGATGGAGTCCTGAGCTTTTGTGAGGATACCTTGGTGTGCAGTTCTCTCCTTTGTAATAAGTCCTGTGTTGTTGGTACATCTTAACTTCAACATGTAGGCTTACTGTAATCCAAGAGTTAGTTTCAACCACCAATGCTTCTCAGTTTGCCAATATGGAATTTCTGATTTGATACCCTCACGTAGGAGCTCCTATAACATTGTAAGTTTTTCTGAGTCATTGTTCTGTAATCTTCCTTGATTTTTTCTGCAGGAGTATGTTTCTAACAGTGGCTTCTGCTGTCTCCCTCTAGTTGTCCTTATTAGGGCCTAGTCCTTGGTTTGGAGGTTTAGTCTTTCCTATTCTATGCATGAAAGTATTTTTGAAGTTTAAGTCGTTTTGGTTTGTGTGTGCAGGAAAGCACACTGTCCTTTTGCTGAGTTGTGGTGGATTCAGCTGCAGAGTCTCTACCCTGTGAACTCAGTGAATGAGTTGTTTTCCAGCCCCTCTCAGAAAAAAACAGAAACAAACAACAAAGCAGTGATCAATATACTGCATTAGAATTAATGTCTGATGCCTACTATGCTAGGTGCACCATTAAATATTGTAACAAAAGGAATGGCTCAACTCAAGTTAAGCCCATCCCTCTGTTCCATGGGTTCCCCTGCACCAAATTTTCTTTGCAGACTCACTCTTTCTTTCTACTTAGGTCACTCCTCCCTTCCTCAGTGAACCCGTGTTGTGGCATTATTAGATAATTTCTCAAGATATTCTTTCCCATTCCATTTCCAAAGCACCCAAATCTGTCTTTTTAATTCTGACATTGAATTGCAGTGTATTCCTTCGATCACCCACGTCACTGGGAAGCATATCCCAATGCTTGAATCCAGAACCACAGAAACTGAGAATCACACCCTTCTTCTACTCTGCCATTTTTTCCTACCCAATAGAACTTCTTTTATTATTATTATTATTATTTTATTGGTTGTTCAAAACATTACAAAGCTCATGACATATCATCTTTCATACATTTGATTCAAGTGAGTTATGAACTCCCATTTTTTACCCCAGATACAAATTGCAGAATCACATCAGTTACACATTCACATTTTTACATAATGCCCTATTTGTGACTGTTGTATTCTGCTGCCTTTCCTATCCCCTACTATCCCCCCTCCCCTCCCCTCCCATCTTCCCTCTTGACCTCATCTGTTGTTGTTCAGTTCTCTCCCTTGTTTTCCCCCCTTTCCCCTCACAACCTCTTATATGTGATTTCGTATAACATTGAGGGTTTCCTTCTGTTTCCATGCAATTTCCCTTCTCTCTCCCTTTCCCTCCCACCACTCATCTCTGTTTAATGTTAATCTTTTCCTCATGCTCTTCCTCCCTGCTCAGTTCTTAGTTGTTCTCCTTAAATCAAAGAAGACATTTGGCATTTGTTTTTTAAGGATTGGCTAGCTTCACTTAGCATAATCTGCTCTAATGCCATCCATTTCCCTGCAAATTCCATGATTTTGTCATTTTTTAGTGCTGCGTAATATTCCATTGTGTATAAATGCCACATTTTTTTATCCATTCATCTATTGAAGGACATCTAAGTTGGTTCCACAGTCTAGCTATTGTGAATTGTGCTGCTATGATCATTGATGTGGCAGTATCCCTATAGTACGCTCTTTTAAGGTCCTCAGGGAATAGTCCGAGAAGGGCAATAGCTGGGTCAAATGGTGGTCCAATAGAACTTCTTAAAGGTTAAAGGTCCAATGGTCAAATATGCATAAATTCAGGAACAGTTTGCATAATACCAATACAACTTGCTCTTGTCAAAGATTTTTGACCTTGATCTGTACAATATACAGCCTTGAATATTTTTTTCAAATAGAACATAAAACTTTTGGTAGTGTAGAATTATAATCTGAATATTAAGAAATCCTATTTTCTTGGTTTGAACTATACTTTTAAATTTATTTGTGTTATTCTTTTGCTCAATTAATATTTAAAACTTGAAAATTGCAGGATGTGCTTGAATAGTCAGAATATTATTTATGCCTTTTTAAAGAAAACTGGAGTGTTTTTTCCTCAGAATCTAACCTGTCAATCACTCAGCAGTCCTTTTCTTCCTGTCTCTGCCAAAATCCACTATTTCTAGGTTGTTTGGCTTTCTGTTAGCCCTCACAAGCTGAAATCCTAAGCTGAATAAACCATCAATATTTATTTTATAAATTTTTCTACTTTATATCAGAAAGGCAGATTGTGCATTGGAGGAGTGAAATCCCAACAGTACTAATTAAATATCAAGAACCCCAATCTACCTATGATGCATTTTTCTAAATAGCTCTCTTCAATTGGCCTTGAACTCCTGAAATTTTCCAGATTCAATACTTCTGAGCTTCTTTGTTCACTTCAATATTCAAAAAGTGCTGATCTATGACAGATGCATCAGCAAAACTTTGGCTACCATGCGGTGTTCTGAATGGACTACACGAGAAAACTCCAACCACAACCCTGTATCTCACTCAGCTCAAAGTTCATGTTGCTTTTGTTCTTCAATTCTCTGGAGCATGTTATTCATATAAAGCCAGAATGTGCAACCAAGCACACTTTAATAGGTCTTGGTAGTTGATTTGGAATTGGATTCCCTTACCTAATCATTTCTAAAGTACATGTTGAAACGCCATGAAATTGAATGAATAGTTTGTTCAATTTTGGTGAAAAAGAAGTGATTAATTTTAAGCAAGAGGGGCTCAGCTAGATCACAGTTATGAGGATTTAAAGTACTTCAACAACAGACTTACCTGGGAAGGGAAACCTTTGCTTTTCAGGTGGGGTGGGGGGGAGAGAGAGAGAGAGAGAGAGAGAGAGAGAGAGAGAGAGAGAGAGCGAGCTTAAGTGAGAGATAGAGATAAAGAGAATCTATCTTTGTGTTTACCAGGTTGAAAATAACTGTTAATTTGTTCTTGATTCAAATCATAATTTGGTTAAGGTTAATTTATATATCCCACTCAGGCAAATTGTTACTTCAAATAATCTTAAATACCACCAACTATAGGGAGCTCAGCAAACTAGGAGAAATCCCATCACATTCTGATTTCTGGAAAACTCAGCCATTAGAAACATTATCTTGAGAATTTGGGCAAAATTCTATAATAGAGTTGCAACAAAGGTCAATACACTGCATAAGTAGGAACACACAAATATTCAAATCAAATATATTTTTCTTTACATTAACAAAACCACTTTACTTTCCCCAGAGAAACCTACCTCTAGACCTCAAATACCTCCTTTGTCTGAGTGTGCAGAATATATTTGGCTGCTAACCAGCTAAGATCTTTGCCTTGTAAGGAGGAATTTCCTTTCCTTCAGAATGATTCTTCTCTCTCTCTCTCTCTCTCTCTCTCTCTCTCTCTCTCTCTCTTACACACACACACACACACACACACACACACACACACACACACACACACTTAAACCTATTTTCCTGTTTTACATCTAAAATTCCAGGAGGAGAGATGTATGAATTCACTTGTCCACTCTGCTTTACTAAAATTTATATTTAGAAAATCATTTCATAAAAGAGAAGGAAAAAAAGGAAGACTGTATACTGACTGATGACAGATTCCCCAGTGATAATGAACACCCCAACATTTTTATTAGATGATCAAGATCACAAAGTCAGCCATGTTGTAAAACAGATATATCTTATTTTCAGAATCCAACAGAAATACTGGTAAACTCACATTGCTACTCTGCCCTGTTCTTAAATAGATGTGAGCTATAGGATAAAATAGAAGGATTTTTACTTGAATAGGAAAAAGAAAACTCATGGACATGCAGGCCAATAGCATATAAATCTGGATGTAGATAAATCAGTTTATCTACCTAGCTACCTACCTTTTTATACACACATATCTCCAAGTAGTAGCCATTGTGAAAATTCTCCTTCAAATCTAATTAATGGTTCTTTGTTGGGGGGATAATGAGTCACTCTGTCCTATTAAATTCTTAAAATAATTTTAGAATTCATAACTAAGAGGTTTTTGTCTAACTTTAGTAATTTTAATAGGTTTTGTTTTTCCAAACTTTTATAGGAATGCTCCTGGCTCAGTCAATTTGTACTGGTAAATTTAGAGATACTTTTTCCAAGAGAAAATCTGTTTTTTATTTTTCTGATGAAGAATTGTCCCAGGACTTCCAAAAGGGACTTTGGTTATATAACCAATTTACTCTAAAGAGAAGTGAAAAGATTGGCATATTAAATGATTATACAAACTTACAATACTGAAGAAAAAAAGTAACTTGAACTTGCATTCAAACATTAGAAAATATTTTCTTTGTTAATGTAAAAGTAAAAAGAATAATGTAAAAATAAAAGCAGTATGGAGATTCCTGGGAAAGCTGGGAATGGAACCACCATTTGACCCAGCTATTGCCCTTCTCGGACTATTCCCTGAAGACCTCAAAAGAGCGTACTACAGGGATACTGCCACATCGATGTTCATAGCAGCACAATTCACAATAGCTAGACTGTGGAACCAACCCCGATGCCCCTCAATAGATGAATGGATAAAAAAAAATGTGGCATTTATACACAATGGAGTACTACGCAGCACTAAGAAATGACAAAATCATGGAATTTGCAGGGAAATGAATGGCACTAGAGCAGATTATGCTAAGTGAAGCTAGCCAATCCCTAAAAAACAAATGCCAAATGTCTTCTTTGATATAATGAGAGCAACCAAGAACAGAGCAGGGAGGAAGAGCAGGAGGAAAAGATTAACATTAAGCAGAGTCATGAAGTGGGAGGGAAAGGGAGAGAAAAGGGAAATTGCTTGGAAATGGAAGGAGACCCTCATTGTTATACAAAATTACATATAAGAGTTTGTGAGGGGAATGGGAAAAAATAAGGAGAGAAATGAATTACAGTAGATGGGGTAGAGAGAGAAGATGGGAGGGGAGGGGAGGGGGGATAGTAGAGGATAGGAAAGGTAGCAGAATACAACAGTTACTATTATGGTATTATGTAAAAATGTGGATGTGTAACCGATGTGATTCTGCAATCTTTGTAATGTTTTGAATAACCAATAAAAAAATAAAATAAAACAAAACAAAACAAAAATAAATAAATTTGTGTTTGAGTAATTTAAAAAAATCAATACAGGATAGATGATAATTTGTAATCACCTAGAATGATAAAAAAAAAAATGCATCTCTTGTAGCCCAGAATTTTGTATTTCCAGAAGAATCTTGGGTATGTATACAAAAAGATATGGACAAAATACTTATTGTAGCATTGCTAGTGAAAAAAAAATTTGCATCATTAAGGAGTATATCTACTTATAAGATAGGATATAATCTAAAATAACACTCTAAAATAAACTAAAATTTAGATATTAAAAGTCGATCTCAAAGTGGTGAATGAATTGTATAAGAATTGTAAAAATGCAAAAATTTATGATACCATTTATGTTATAGCAAAACACACAAAAGTACCACATACTCTTTGGGAATATATATATATATATATATATATATATATATATATATATATATATATATGTCTATATATGTATTAAAAAGATTGCATACACACACACACACACACACACACACACACATACACACATAAAAAATTCATGATCATGCTTACCTTAAAGGAATAAAAAGTGTTCAGATATGGAGAAGGGGTCTAAAATCTATCTACAGTATGTTTTATCAATTGAATAAGAATAGATGAAGCAAATATAACAAAATTATTAAAAACATTAATTCTAGTTAGTGGGTAAATGTTAGTGGGTAAATCAATATTATTCTTCCAATAGATGTTAATTTCATATTTCTCATCAATAACCACTGGAAACCCTACATGAATTTAGGAAAATATTATTTATTTAAGTAAAGACAATCATCCCTTTTATTATTTGGTATATTTAATCTTAGATAGCCTTGATGTAGCAGTCACCAAAATACGTACTTCTAGTCTGTATGTATTTAGTATCACAAATTATCCAAGATTTCTAGATTTCAAAAGTTATGTGTTAGACCATTGAGGTTTTGTGATGAAGGCAGAGTTGGATTCCCAGGTTCTTTGAAACTCTAGCTCAAATAAGCAATAAATAAGACTTCTCTTTCTACTATTTTACCATTATGCTAGTCTCAAAGTTTGTGTTTTTCCAAAATTCATATGTTCAAACCTAATTGCCAATGATGGCTTTAGGAGATGGGGCATTTGGGATAAGGTTCTGAGAATGGAGTCTCATGGTAGGATTGGTGTCCTTATGAAAGAGGCCTCAAAGACCCATTTGCCCTTCCACCACAGAAGACATAGGTGCCATTTCCAAACCAGAAAGCAGCCCTCAGCTGACCCTACAATTGCCAGCACTTTTACCTTGGGCTTCCAGATTCCAGAAGTTCGAGATATAAATTTATGTTGTTGATAGACATCCCAGTTTATATTTTGCTATAACAGCCCAAACACATTAAGACAACTAGGTTGCATCTAGAACCTACATATTACTTGAAATAAACTCATGTTACTTTTCAGAAACCACCACCAAAAGATGAAGAAAAACAGAAAGGGGGCAGGGAGGGAGAGCTATTGCTATTTTGAAAAATCTATTATACTTGGATTCTTTTGTTTTCTGGTAAATTGAAATTTGAAATTTTTCCCCAAAATTTTGAATTGAGATTTAGCCTTTAGCCTACTTAGAGAGTATCCCTCCCATGTCCCCAGGCCCTCATGGGGAACTTACTAGGCACTGTGACCAACGCAGTATTACCAGTTCCCTCAGCATAGAGCCTGCTTCCCTAGAGTACTTGAGTGGAATTGCTAGTCTACCGTGTGAGTTCTTGGTAAAAGGATGATTTCCAATGCCCACTTCCACCACATAGATGAAGTAACTGCATCTTTCTTCAGCTATAATATTAGCACTTGTCTGAAGCTTCACCAGTAAGACACTTGTGCCAGGGACATTGAACACTGAGCATGTGGATTGTGGAGGTAAGAACATTGCCGAAGATTCTGTGATGACAAGATGGTTTGGGTGGGCAGTAGCAGAATTAACAAGCCTGCAGCTGCAGCAGATTGGCTGTATAATACTGGTAAGAATAGCTTCTGTGAGCTAAGCTCTTCAGCCTCCATTCAGTGAATTAGCTGAATAACCTCTCTGCTCATATAGTGCAGAGTTGCTCTCTGTTGCTTACAACTAAGAAGTCTGATCTACTAAACCTTCAAGGTAAATAAATCTCCTCTCTCAAAAGGGCAAACATATAAGTCTGTTTTTGTAGCTTTTGAAAAAAAATAGAGAGAGAAATAAAAATTTCATCTTGAAATAGATACTTAGATACATCTTGTGTCTGTATTTTAAATATAGGCCTTCCTCTGTCTTTCTGTGCTCTGTAATCTTCCAGTTTTCCATGCAAGATCCCAGATAGAAAAATGTGAAGAAAAAAGCATTGTGCAATCTCTGTGTCACTTGCATATCATTGCTAGAGTCCGGAGCCCACTAAATCATAAAATGAAAATTAGGAAAAACTCAAATTATTTTCTCAATATTAAAGAAACTGACAGTAATTGTTAATAACTAAAAGTGTAGTAGACAATACAAGAACCAAATATATTCTTGCCTCAGAGAGCTTAACTAATATCTCCTAATTTTTCATTCTTAATATCACCTGGACTGAAACAGCTGATCTCTGAGAAAGTAAAAATCATAAGTAGGAGTTTATATTTGTGATGTTCCCAGTTTTTATTGGTTGAATTGTGTCTCTCCAAAACAAATATATTGAAGCCTTTACTCTGAGCATCTCAAAATATGAATATATTTAACTGATAGGGCATCTAAAGAGGTGACTAAACTAAAATGAGGTCCTTGAGATGGATCCTAATGCAATTATACCTTTGTCGTTACAAGAAGAGTAAATTTCAACATACAAAAAGACCATAGGGATGCACATACACAGAGAAAAGACCATACGACACAGCAACAAGGTGGGGACATGCAAAGAACAAGCAAAGAAGATAAACCCAATGTGTTGACACTGAGCAGGGACTTCTAGCCTACAGAAGGGTAAGACCGTACATCATTTCTGTTGTCTAAGTCACACCTTTGGTGGTAGTTCCTTGTTGACCAGTATAACTGGGTTTTAATAAAATTGTGTCTTGGGGCAAATGGAATTCAGATTATTTATATTTAGTATAGAATAGAGAGCCCCAGACTAAGAAACATATTAAGAAAGCAACTCAATGTGATATAAAATGATAAAGTAAAAAGATTAGGCTCTGGTTTTATTGTCTTGCATTTCGGTGTGCATATCATTTTCCTTTCACCTTTGATTCTAAGATATATTGGTATAAGTTTGCCAATTCTTCATCTAAGTAAAGAGTAGGATTCTAATTCAGGGAATTAAGCTCTTTTAACTTTTCTTTTACTACAATGTCTTATTTTTTGATGTGATATTAATAGTAGGTTGTAACACTTTTATTCTTTCATTGATATTAACCTCCCTTATTTGATATAATAAGTTTAGGGGCTGGGCTTATAGCTAATTGGCAGAGTGCTTGCCTCGTCCAGATGAGGCACTGGGTTCGATCCTCAGTACCACATAAAAAATAAATAAATAAACAAAAGGTATTCTGTCCATCTACAACTAAAAATATTTCTAAAAACAAAAATTAACAAGTTTAAGCCCTCTGTCATGGTAACAGATGTTTAGTCATTGGGGAAAAAATTAAAATAATTTGCTACAGAAGTTAGCTTAAAAGCAGACAACAGGAGCTGGGTGCCATGGCAAATGCCTGTAATCCCAGTGGCTTGAGAGGCTGAGGCAGGAGGATGGGGAGTTCAAAGCTAGCCTCATCAACTTAGCGAGGCCCTAAGCAACTCAGTGAGACCCTGTCTCTAAATAAAATACAAAATAGGTCTGATGATGTGGATCAGGGGTATAGCACCCTGGGTTTAATCCCCA
Organism: Callospermophilus lateralis; assembly: GCF_048772815.1. Lineage (NCBI taxonomy): Eukaryota > Metazoa > Chordata > Mammalia > Rodentia > Sciuridae > Callospermophilus > Callospermophilus lateralis. Next base: position 2,273,108 of record NW_027511570.1, on the reverse strand, counting down.
GTCCAAAATAAATAAATAAGTAAATAAACTAGGGGATTCATCTGAGAGATAGCAAAGAGAAGCAATGCTTCCTACTCCTTAGCCAACTTATAGAAACAAAAAGGTATTGCCAGTAAAATTGTAGTCAACAGCTTGCAGGAAAAAAGAAAATGACAGAAATTGGAATTTATCAGAAATTTTCTCATCCCTAGTTCAGTAATCTTTGTACTTTAACTTAGAATTACTTAATTTTCAATTAAACTAAAAGGGATGATATGTAATAAGTCAACTTGTTCGGTGTCCTGTACACATATTTATAATTGACACTCAATAAATGTTGCAATCATTTTCTCCTGTTATTAAGGAAACATAAAACTTGAAAAAAATCACTTAGCAGAAAGCAAACACTTTTTAAAAAAATATTAAAGTAAAATTAACATGAACATGATATTTTGTTATTTTAATATTGGGACATATTAAGCAAAAAAAGAAGCAGAGAAAATAGATGAGCAATATCATGAAATATATATGTGAGATAAAGGCTATTTGAAGTGTATATGAATAATTTGAATTTCCATGTGCGAAGAAATAGCATCTTTGAAGGATGTGAAGGAGGAAGTGATGTGGTCAAAGCAATATATTTGCAAGATGACTTTGGCAGCTGTGTCTGGCAACATGTTATAGAAACACAAAAACCTGGAGGAGAGGTGAGGCTACATATGTGGAAGTTGGGTAAGGAAAACCAAATTGACCAGATGTGAAATATATGAATACAGAAACAGAGTAAAGGATGTTATAAAGAAGAAACACTGGCAGAATGTTTTTCAGTTAGTTCCAAAATAACACTAAGTGGTTGATTTTAGGATGTGGAGTTTAAATCAATTTTTAATTGTTTTTAAAATGGTTTTGACAAATTGTTTGCATAGCTGCTAATTTGATAGCCAATTTTTAATTAATTCTAAAATAAATTTGAAGAGGTTGATTTTAGGATATGGAGTCTAAAGATGGAAAAACATCTTTAGATGGAATAAAAAGAACTAGAGGCTAGAAAGATCAAAAACATTAGTAACATAAAGAAAATATTTGTAATAATGTGACTTATTTGGATTATAGAAAAAATTCTAAACTAACCATGAGAAAAAATATTGTCTATATCTCATTTCTCATGCCAGGATTGTTAATTTCTGGCATATACTTCTAGTTAAACACATATATGTACATATACATATATGTGTGCAGTTACATACACATATACATATGGTTTTGTATATTATTTCTCTATATTTTAGCATAAACATTTTGATTATATATATAGTTAATCACAGCCTTAAATTTTCTATATTTATCACACATTATTCTACTAACTCTGTTCCATTAAGATCTTGAAAAATTATTTATAAAAATAGGGTTCAAGTTCAAGTTACGTTTTGAAACACTCCATTATAATATTTCTTGCTTCCTTCTATATGAAGAAATACAAAAGTTAAAAAATGACCATATTTTAGAGTTCTTGCACATTCTAAATAATTATTTAACTTCACATAATTAATCAGATCCTAAATACTTACGCTTTTCTGAGAATACTTTTAAGGATTGTTTCTTAATACTTGTTTCTTAATACAAGTTTGGGGAAATATTGTTCTATTTTAATGTTTATATTCTTTTCCATTCTATATTTATACTTAAGCAATCCACTATTATTAAAATTTAGGTCAGTTTTTTTTAAATTAACATAGAGTTAGGATGAAATTCCTTGTCTCTCTAACTTTTAGTGCTTATTTGATTATTTTTATAGCACTTTTCCATCCATGGAACTGTTAGAGAAAATGTATACAAATAAGTGTACACTTAAAGACATATTGTTATATTATCCTTCAGAAAGCAAATATTAATTTATACTTCTATATACATTGTTTGCATATCTGCAAATTTGATAGTCAATTTGTAATTGATTTTGACAAATAGAGTGCTTTTCTGAGCTGCATTTATGGGACAGATGTAGATAGTTTTACTTTAAAATTTCTGTTTTACTGTTAAACCATCTTAATTGCTTTTTTTTTAATGTTTCAAGGATTAAAATCAGGGGCACTCAATCACTGAGCCACATCCCCAGCATTTTTCAATATTTTATTTAGAGACTGAGTCTTGCTAAGTTGTCTTAGAGCCTTGCTTAATTTCCTGGCTTTGATCTTATGATGCTCCTGCCTCAGCCTTCCAAGCCATTGGGATTATAGGAGTGCCCCCATTGGCCCTGTCTTAAAGTTACTCTTTGTTAAAATAAATGAAAATAAGTAGAAAATCATTATCCTAAAAATTAGAGATGGAAAATACTTTTCCAAAGCCACACACTAGGCAGCAGAGATGGTTATAGAACATGTCTCATTGCTATCTCTATTGTAGTCTAAGTCACCAAACTATGCTGCTTCTCAGGAGAGAAATTTCCCATCATGCAATCAAACTTGCCAAATTCTAATTGCCATGTCACATAGTACAGTCAAAAACACTAGGCTTTATTTATAACTCAGCCATTTCCCAGTTGTATGAACAATGCTTATCAAGAATTTAGTGGTCAATTAAAAATAATAATTCAATAAATAAAAAGAAAAAAGAAAAAAAAAAGAATTTAGTGGTTGCTTTGTAGTTCAAACATTCTATAATAGTGGATGTAAGAGAGAATATTACATTTCCTTACATTCCACAGACTTTCGTTTTAAATTCTGGACATCAGTACTTTCTGATCCTATTCACTATAAATAACGGTTAACTTTATTTGGCAGATTATTAGTTGGAATCTCCTAAGAAGGAAAATCAAGAATGAAAGAAAAAAAAATTGTTTTCAAAAGAATTCCGCTCTACAGAAAGTTTACAAGAATAGTATCTAGAATTCCTGGATATCTTTCACCCAGGTCCCACAAATATGAACATTTGACCATATTTGCTTTACCATTGTTTCTAGATGATAGGTGTTGGGGATGCAAATCAGGTCAAGATGGCACCTGGCAGCTTGCCAGGAGGAGTGATTTGTGAAGCAATGCCAGAGAGCCCTTAAGATGATGAGAATTCCTTATTGGCTGATTGCTGTATCTAGATGATGTTAATTGAGTCAAGCTGTGTGTAATCAGTTGGGTATATATACCACTGTTGTTCCATAATAAACCAGTTCCCATTTGAACCTTCAAGTTGCTTGTCACCTCCCGGTTATTTGCCCAGCCGGACTGCAGCAAATGGTGGCCCATACAGGGAAACTCCGGGACACTCTGGGGTAAGTGACAAGGTAAGCGGCCCCGTCCCTAGAAATAGATAGGACAGGAGGAAGTAGATAGGGCGAGAGGACGAATGGCCATTTCAAGAAAATGGAGAAGATTGATACAGTGTGTTTTTGTTTTGTTTTGAGGATTCCTTATTGGCTGACTGCTGTATCTAGATGATGTTAATTGAGTCAAGCTGTGTGTAATCAGTTGGGTATATATACCACTGTTGTTCCATAATAAACCAGTTCAAGTTGCTTGTCACCTTCAAGTTGCTTGAACCTTCAAGTTGCTTGTCACCTTCCGGTTATTTCCCCAGCCGACTGCAGCAGATAGGTGGAAAGTTTTTCTCTGAAGCAATCAAGAGTAAGTTACAGAATTCCGTCTGTACTTATCTGCCTAGAACATAACCATAGTGCAATTATCAAAAAAGAAAATTAACAGTGATAGAAGACTTTATTGTGTTTTCACCTGTCAATTAATGACCTTTGATCAAAAGAAAATCCTAAATCATGTGTTGTGATTAGTTGTCACATTTTTAGCCCTCTTTCATATGTGAAAACTTATTTTTTTGGTTTGTTTACTTATAGTATTTATAGTTTTGAAGAATAGAATGCGGTTTTTTTCAATATCCTTCAGTTTGAGTTTGTCTTGTGTTCTTTCTTAAAAATAACAGAGCACATGCTGAGTTCTTAGTACATCATACCTGTGAGCACTTCAGGCATATTACTCTTATTTCTGGCAATGATCATTTCTCTATTTTTTATCCTCTAAAAATTTTTCATTTGTTCTTTTTAGTTAAACATGACAGTAAAGTGAATTTTGACATATCATACATACATGGAGTATAAATTCCCATTCTTGTGGTTGTACATGACGTGGAGTTACACTGGTTGCATACTTGTATGTGAACATACTAATGTTATTTCTGAATCATTTTACTCTCTTTCCCATTACAATCCCCCTTTCCTTCCCCTCACTCACCTGTCTAATCCAGTGAAACACTACTTATTCTCGGCCCAACCCTGCCTATTGTGAATCAGCATCCACATATCAGAGAGAACATTTGGCCTTTGGTTTTCTGGGATTAGCTTATTTCAACTAGCATGATAACCTCCAGTTCCATCCATTTATCAGCAAATGTCATAATTTCATTCTTTTATAAGGCAGAGTAATATTCCATGGTGTATATGTACCACATTTTCTGTATCCATTCATCTGTTGAAGACACCTCAGTTGGTTCCATAGCTTGGCTATTGTGAATTGAGCTGATATGTTTTAAGGTAGTTCCTATTGAGTGCTTCCCTGAATTACTACTATTCTACATTTTGTGTTTATTACTTGTCTTGTAAAACATACTAGGATAATGCAAATATCATGTTACTTTGAACTGATGAATTTTGAGCTTTCATTGATGATCCTTCACTGAATCAAGATAATAATGGTGGCTGGAAAAGGTGATTTCAGATGTCATCTCTCATTTTTTTTTTCATTTTTTAAAAATTTTAATTTGTTATATATGACAGCAGAATGCATTACAATTCATATTACACATATAGAGCACAATTTTTTTTATATCTCTGTTGTACATTAAGTACAGTTACACCTTTTTATCTTCATATATGTACTTAGGGTAATGATGTCCAGCTCATTCCACGTTCTCTCCTACCCCCATGTCACCTCCCTTCCCCTCTCTCTCTCTTGTTCCTCTTTGCCCCATTTAGAGTTCATCTAATCCTCCCATGCCCCTTCCACCACCATATTGTGAATCAGCAGCCTTAAATCAGGGAAGACATTCGACATTTGTTTTTTGGGATTGGCTAACTTCACTTAGCACTCTACTGTATATGCCATGATTTTATACATTGCGTATATATACCATATTTTCTTTATCCATTCATCTACTGAAGGACATCTAGGTTGGTTCCACAGTGAATTGTGCTGCTAAAACATGGATGTAGTTGTGTCCTTGTAGTATGCTGTTGTTAAGTCCTTTGGGTATAAACCTAGGAGTGGAATAGCCTGGTCAAATGGTGGTTCCATTCCTAGATTTCCCATGAATCTCCATACTGCTTTCCATATTGGCTGCACCTATTTTCATTCCCACCAGCAATGTGTGAGTGTGCCTTTTACCACATGCTCGCCAACAATTATTGTTGTTTGTATTCTTAATAGCTGCCATTCTGACTGGAGTGAGATGAAATCTTAAAGTACTTTTGATTTGCATTTCTCTAATTGCTAGAGATATTGAACATTTTTTCATATATTTGTTGATTGATTGTATATCTTCTTCTGAGAAATGGTTGTTTAGTTCCTTGGTCTATTTATTGATTGGTTTTTTTTTTTTGGTGTTAAGATTTTCTTTATATATTGTAGAGATTAGTGCTGTATCTGACATGCATGTAGTAAAAATTTGTTCTCAAATTGTAGGCTCTCTATTCACCTCACTGATTGTGAGCCATAGTAAAAAAAAAAAATAATAACCCAGCATGGTATTGGCACCAAAATATACTTGTAGGCCAATGGTACAGAATAGAGGACACAGAGACTAACCCACATAATTATAGTTACCTTATATTAGACAAAAGCACCAACAATGTACAATGGAGAAATGATAGCCTCTTCAACAAAGGGTTCTGGGAACACTGGATATTAATATGCAACAAAATGAAGTTAAACCCTGATCTCTCACCATGCACAAAACTCAAAGTTCATCAAGGACCTAGGAATTAAACCAAAGACACTGTGTCTATTAAAAGAAAAAGTAGGCCCAATTTCCATAACGTCGGATTAGGCCCCAACTTCCCTTATAAGACTCCTATACTGCAAGAATTAAAATCAAGAATCAATAAATGGGATAGATTCAAACTAAAAAGCTTTTTCTCAGATGTCATTAATCTTGTACATTGATCTTAACTTCCCTTATTAAACAAATGGTTGAAGCTAAGATTACTATATTATTGGAAAGTGAAGGTACAGTAAGTAGTTGGCTATACATATTTGATATCCAGGAGAAATTGTTAACTGAAGTCAATAATTTAAAATCTTTACCACAGAAAAGGATGCGTTTTCTTCAAGAACTTATGGAAATTCAGTAATCCTAGTTACTAAAAGTGACATTATAGGTGGTAAAATTGTCAGACAACTATTCAAATAAAAGTTTTTTTCTTAATAATATTATACATGTAGATGCATCTGAATGATTCTATTCATTCCATCAGAAAGTCTGAGGATGTTGGACTTAGAAAGCTTCAAACACTTTGTGGGTAGGCTTAGCTTCTGGCCAGATTTTCTGGTCAACCAACTAGGATGATTATAGATGCAAAGGTCTCCTTTACTGACATTTTTTTTCTTTTTTTTTTTTTTTAGCAAGGCAGTGGGCCACAGGATTTCCATTAAACAGAAACAATTCTTGACATGGTTTTCCCAGAATCCTCACAAAGTAACAACAGATAAGAGCAAGAAAATATATCAAAACATATGAAGGGCAACTGCTTATGCTAATCCAGGAATCTGTGACAAAACAAAGCTTCTCATCTATATACTGTACAGTGTTTTTAAATCCCAAATTTTCTGAACCCTTGTGAACTTTGAAAACATAATACAGTTATGCATTTGAAGGAGTTAATGGGGGAAGTCAAGAGCAATAAAAGATCACAAGACATGTAGGTCAGACTAGCCAAAGAAAATGGTGATAAATTGTAACCAGGTGTCTTTATTTCCTGATTCTTCAAGTACTGCACACTCAGCTTTCTCTGAAAGAAAGAAAGAAAGAAAGAAAGTAAGAAAAGACAGCTTGTGAAATTCCATGCTACATTTGTCAGCTTCATTACTTCCACACAGATCTGAGTTATTTGCTTAGTCTTAACTAGATCAGAGGTAAGAGATAAGATAAACTATTTGGAAATTATAAATGGAGTAAAAAAAAATTTAAAGTGCTCTTGATTTAGCATATTATAAGGGTACTTTTTTGTTTTGATGTTTCACTATTGTAACCATTAAGGACAAAGTAGGTTCAATTGTGGCATTGCACATGTGCACAGAAACCAATTTATCAAGCATCCCATAACTATACACGAAATTTTGCAACACACATATTCAAATTCCTATGAACATATTTGACACCTTATTTATGTTCTCTATGAGTTTCTTCACAAGGCTGACTTTAATCATGTACCGCACTGCCTGTAGTAATATATGTATTTGTATTGGGATTTGTTTTTAGTTCATAGCAATTTACTACATTATAAGGACAGAAAAAAAATAAAAAAGTGAATTCTCCAATCTAGGGAGAAGAATAAGGCAAACCTGAGGTACAGAACAGAAAAACATTCTGAGAAGTACAAAATAGAAGACCATTTTCTCATTCTTAGGCCTGGAAAATTGACAGATCAGGACAAGGCAAGTAACAAGTCCTCATCACTCAGTGAATACATGGCGAGATTCCTGCCTTTCATCGTTGACTGGAAAAGGAGTATAATGATAGACAAATCCATGGTATCCAAGGTACAAGTGCAAAGAAGGATGTTCTATCTTCTTCTGAAATGCAAGGAGATACACTTCTTCATGTGAGCTTTTTCATGGATCTATTCATCAGTATATTGATGTCCAAAATCACTTTGCTCCAGGCATGTCAGTCTTCAGACACAAAGATGAAGGTAATATTTTAACCATCCTGGCCTGGGGATAAAATACCACTCATATCTTGAAAGCTGCAGGTCATTTGAAAGGATTTTATAACCTAGTACCTGAAAGTTCAATAATAATAGGTGATTTGAGCTAGCAGTAAACAGGGATTCATTTTTAAATGCTAAAATAGAATTTTCGTTAGTAAAAATCACGTATATTTCACATTTTTATTTCTTCCTATTTAAGATATTAGGAAAAGAAGTAGAATGGTAGTTTTCAAAATTAGATCTCTGTGTCACTTTTATTTTTAAAATATTAGTGACCTTAGAATGAGGAGAGCAAGTCACTCTGTCATAATTTGGTAATTTTTTACAAATTAAAAAAAAAAGAAAGAAGAAATGAAGTAAATTTTAAGGTCTCAGAGATCACAAAATCTACTACCAAATGGCTGAATTTAAGATATTTTAAGGCTTTTATTTCATTAGAGGTGAAGAAGATCTGGTCCTTGAAGTTAATAGAGAAATATATCAATATAATTACAGAGTACCATGGGAATGATAGTTTTAAAAGCAGCCCACAGTTCACCAGCTGGCAATATTCTGAAACAGGGTTTGCACCTCACTCATATCAAGTAATAAAATATTTCAATGATTAAGTGTTAACAATCAAAAGAAACAAACTAATGTCAGAACTTGAAAGTAACTAAGATGCCCTGTAGTAGTTTAACAGATAAATAAACTGTGTTATAGACAGACAATGAATTGTTAACTAACTCTGAAAAAAAATAAGCTATTCAATCATTAAAGAAACTTAAATGCACATTATTAAGTAAAAGAAGTCAAACTGAAAATGCCATATAGTATGCAATTCCAACTATATGACACTATGGAAAAGGCAAAACTATAGAAATGGTAAAAGAGGTAAAAAATGCAGGCATTATCAGGGGTTAAGCAGGAGGGAAGGGAGTATAATCAGAGCACAGAAAAGTTTTAGCAGAGTGCAGCTATATTTTAAGATAGTACAATGGTGGATGAATGTCATTACATATGTATGAAACCCAAGAGTGTCCAACATCAAGAGTGATCCCTAATGCAAACTACAGGCTTTGAGTGGTGGGGATATATATATATATATATATATATATATATATATATATATATAGGCAAGTAACAAGGTTTATCAACCCCCCAAATTGTACCATTATAATGTGGGATAGTGGGGAGGTATGGGAAGTGTGGGGTAAGGGATGTATGTAGACTGTACATTTATTCAATTTATTCAACTTTGCTATGAACCCAAAACTACTCAAAAAATTCTATTGAAGAAGATAAGAGAAAAAACTGTAACTTAACCTTCAGAGAAGTGACACTTTTTAAGAAGAGATCCAGAAGATTAATCTGCACTAGTCTGAAGCATAATAACATGCAAATTACCCATTTGAATAGAGGAGGAATTATTACCTAGACTTTCTGAATGGGAGGTAGAATATTTTACAGGAATGTTTCAAACAATGAATTGCTAAAGACAAAAATGAAAATACCATTGACTTGTTTGATAAGCTCTATCTAAAAATGAAAACCTGAGCGCCAGACAAAATTATGTAGTTTTAATTTCAATTTTAATTAATGTAAATTTTAAAAAGGAAAATTAATCATGTTTGACGAGCCAATAAGAAGGAAATTGTAAATTCAGTAACTTGATGGTGTTTAATTTATGAAGCCTTGCTTTTTTTATTCTTTGAGTGATTATCAGTAAAGTTCACTGGATTTTCTATTTTTAATGGCAGCAAGAGTAACAATAGAGAAGGAAGCATCCTCCTTTCACTTCACGTTGTGTGGAAGAGAAATCCCTGTAGGATAGACTTGTTGGTTGCAATCACTAATGTAGAAATAAAGGAAATTAGCCTCTTGGACAAAAAGGAAAAAGAAGAAAGGAAGAGGGGGTGGCCGTAGTATGGTCTGAAGGTGAGCCTTGGCAAGGCACATAAATGGACAGCCACCATATCAACAATAATGTAATCTCATATTACAGTCATTTGGGGGAAAAATAATGCTTGTTTTTTTTAAGATGATGATACTGAAATGAAAAAGATGGGTGCAATTGAGAACAAATTTTAAAATAAAACACAGTTTGTTATTTAGGCAAATATTATTTCCAATATTCACTACAATTTGTCACTAGTAAGGTGAAATGTAGAATCAAACCTCTCCTTTTTTCTCCCAGTTTCATAGCAAAATAGAATATATTGGTATTAAACTACATCTCATTAATTTCTTTGCCTCAGCTATTGACATGACAAGTTGTTTTTATCTTGAAACTGTGCTAAAATACACTTGGTTTTGCCAAGTCTCTAAAATGGCTCACTGTTTTCTTGCCAGAAAACAAGAAACTAGCAATTTTTAAAATAGAGTAATAATTTATGCTATAATGACCTACACCTACCTCATTTTGGATAATATAGTGCTGTTTCATTTAAGTGTTTTAATGTATTCAAACTTAATTTATTACAGGTAAAAACTACTTGGTTTGCATTCTTAAAACTGAACTCCTTTGTCTGTAACTACATAAGAGGTATAAAAGGGGTATAATGAATGGGGCAATATAAAATATTCTCCTTCAGTGAACAGCATGTGTGCCTTGCTTTTGATAAAATAGTCTTCAGGACTGGTATTTTGTTTATCAAGTTTCACTTCCTTGGTTATAAAGGATTAACAGCAATGTAAATTCTATTCTGTTTATTATTGTTTTTTTTAATAATTGGAGAAGAATAATAGCAAGTAATAAGATGACTTACTTGCGCATTAAACTTAATTTAGTACATATACTATGAGTTATGTGCCAAGTAGACAGAAAATTTTAAAGATAACAAATTTACATATTGCTGAAAAACTGTCTACAGCTCCATCTTTCAGTTTATCTGAAGAGGATAAGAAGAAAAGTAACGTAAAACAACAGCCAATACATATATATTTAATATGTATAGTTAAAAACCTGATTTAATAAAGCATGATTTGAAGACCAGCTATAACCAAGCTTCACAATAATCATAAATCACAAAGAAAAATATCAAATCTCAGGAAACTATCTCCCACATGACTGTACCAATGCACACTTTTTTCTTGTAGGCAAAGACAGGCCAAGAAGAGATATTGGGAAAAGAGGAGATAGAAAAGACTTTGGAACAACTGGGTAACAAGGGGGTAAAGTAGCAGAGGGGAAAACCTAGGGTTTGTTCAAACAAAAGAAAACTGAAAAAAGACACACAATCTTCCCAAACTACATTAACAATAATGATAATAATAATAATTAAGAAATAACAATGACAATAACACTCAAGGTATACAAAAATGAACCAAAGAAAACTCAGTAAATACATATAGAATTATTACTTAAAATCAGAAAAAAATTAATACTCTAGAGTTGATAAAACTCTTCATCACCTCAAAATATAACATATAACTAGGAAAACACATAGTGGAAGACAGCTGTGAGATGACTAATGGACATGACCAATGAAATTCACAAAAAATTTCTGATAAAATCACCATTTTTCTCAAAGTGAAATTTACACAAACAAGTATTCATGAGTGTGACAAACAAAAAAACCTTTTAATTGTAAATGAGAAACCAAGAGCAGAAATTCATAAAAAGAGAAAGAAAAATGAAAGAAGGTGAATTAATTCACTAATAAATGGGCAACCCTGAAAAAATGTATTAGAAATAAAAGCAAGTAAATCATATCCAAGAGAGAAAATAAAAGTAAATAAAAATAAAAATTTGCCAAGAGAATAGATTGTAGGTGCTTTTTCCACATACAAAAACAAAACAAACAAAAAAAACTACCTGAGAGGAGAAATATGTTAATCTGATTGACTGAAGCAATTATTTGACTATGTATATCAAAACTTAATGTTATACACTTAAAAAATATATAATGATTAATGTCCTCCTGATACCAATTTAGGACAAACAGGATTAAAAACTGAGAATACAAAAATTAAAGAAGTGTAAAATGCCAGAATTAATATGGTCAAATGGCAAACAAGCAAAGAAGGAATAATATTTGCATAATTGGAGTCCCCAAAGACAAAAACAACATATTGATACAAAATGACTATTTATAATTATAATTGAAGGAAAAATTCCAGAAATAGAAGATTTGGAACCCGGTACAGAAAGGACCCACTGGGAGCCTGGGAGAAATTATCTAGAGGGATCAACCCTGAGAAATACACTGAATAAAACTATTGCATTTCAAAGATAAAGAAAAAAATGTCAAGGGTTCTTTGAATGAGATCAAATGAATTACAAGAAAAAGAAGAATTATATTAGCACAGAATTTCAAAACCATAATACAAAGCCTTTCTCTCCTTTTCTGAGTGTTTTATTTGTCTTGGAAAACTTCCAAGAATACTTGCAGATAAGCTGAAGGGCCAATGAATAGGAATTATGAAACCGAATGAAGTCTAAAGTTTTCTGATGAAAGTAAATATAAATGAAGTGTAATGACAATATGGGGCAGCTCTATTTCAGAAAGGGGGAAGCTCTAATAACAAAGGCCATGTACCAAAGGACATGAAATTGGCATCAGACTTGCTCTCTTCTTTCCATTTCTCCCAGTTCTCTCACAAGTCCATGATGGCTCCCAAAGTGCGGAGGAAACTGCCCTTCCCCAACTCTTAATGCTCAAGGAGTCAATTCTTCAACAGTTCTTTGTTATTTCATATCCATGAGCATTTAGCTGCAGATTCAGACCATGGTAACTATAATGAATTAAAAATGATTTCTAATGTTACAAAAGGAAAGAACTTTAGAATTATTTCCAGTCCATTTAAGGTTGAACTTAGGTATTTATAGAGTGATCTCTTAAGTAAAATTTCTTTTATAGCCATTATTACTAAATCAAAGAAGCATTTCTAAATCTGGGAAGGAATTTGCTATAGCAATTGGAAGAGAAGTTTTTCACTAAAGTGTGGAGGATTTTTTTTTTTTTCCATAATAACTTAGAGAATTTTCCGGAGCGAAAATAAAAATAGATTTTCATCTAGTATAATGTTAATTTGGATAAAGTTTCCTGTGTTTCAGCACTTCTTATTCTTAATCCATCCTTAATTTTTTCTTAAGAAAAAATTTGTCAGAATATTAGACACATTAGTTATAAAAGAAAATATGTAAAACATATTTACCTCATATTTTTGACAATAAAATATACAATTTTAAATTTCCTTCCTTCCTTCCTTCCTTCCTTCCTTCCTCACTTCCTCTCTTCCATTCCTGCTTATCTTCCTTCTTGTTTTTTCTCTTCTTCTTGAATAGAGACATATCCTATAGAGTTATGGAAGACAGGCATTCCCATTGATCAAGGGAGAGAACCAGTGCAGATTGCTAACATGCGAGCAACTTGGTTTGTGTCCACTCAGAAATGCCTGCTGGAGCTGCTGCATGTAGGTTGTCAAAGACTGAGGAAGGAGAACCATCTGCTTTAGGTGTGGATTCAAGTCATCCAGCAAATCACTTAGGAGCTGGGAAGAATGAATAAGCCAGGCAAGATAGGTAGCAGTGACACTGACAGGAGATTATTTACATCCAGAGCAGATAAAGCAAATAAAAATTCATTGAAAATAATTGTAATCCAATTTTTTTTTAAGCTCAAACTCCAAAAAACCACAGAGTGATCCTCTGTTCCTGTAGGACCATTCAGAGGCCCTCACACTGCAATGGCAACCACATGTTTATGGCTGGAAACATAAATATCTAGTATGTAAATTTAGAAACAAAAATGAACTCTGTGGAATAGATTGGGAAGTATTAGTCTGAATTCATGTTATTTCATAGATAAAAGTGAATTATTTATATATATATAAAATCTAAATTAATCTTTTATCCACAATATTGAAAATCACAAATTTATGTTAATATCTTCATTGTATATGTGTGTACAGGTGTGTCTGCATGTCTCCAGCCATATAAACATAGATACATACATGTATATTATTACATACATGTATGAAAGAACATTACATACATGTTAGTGGGTGCTCCTAGCAACCAGTCTTTATTCCTAAATACCACTCTTAAAGAACCAAGACTCCTTTAAAAATGGCTGCTTCTATCTACAGCATGAAATAAACAAGATGATTCTGTGACATCCTTTTTTCACATAAAGAAGTTCTTTTTCTTTTTTCAGGTTCAGTTATTTTTAATTGGTTCTTTTTTACTTACACATAACATTATGATCTGTTTTGACATAATTGTAAAAGCATGGTATATAATTTGTTCTAATTCAGTCCCCAGTACTTTTTCTTAATCTCTCCTCCTTCCTTCTTCTGTTCTCTTCCTTCTACTCTTCTGATCTTTCTGCTGTTTACTTATAGGGCTTTTTTTAACTATAAATTAGTGTCTTGTGAATGTACGTGATGGTGAAATTTACTACGGTATGTTCATATATGTGTATAGAAAAGTTAGGTCAGATGCATTCCACTTTTTGCTTATCTTACCCTCCGGCTTCATTCCTCTTCATCTACTCTACTGATTTTTCTTCATTTTTTTACACCCCCCCCCCATTTTGGACTAGCTTCCACTTACCAGAGAAAACATGAAAACATTTTACTTTTGACTTTTGGGGACCAGTTGTTTCACTTAGTATGACAGTCTCCAGGTCCATCTATTTACCATCAAGTGCTGTATCGTTCTTCTTTATGTCTGTGTGTGTGTGTGTGTGTGTGAGTGTGAGTGTGTGTATATATATATCATGATATATATATATGATGCTTACATTATCCATTCTTCTTTTGAAGGGAACCTAGGTTGCTGTAATCATTGACATGGGTTCATCATTGGAGTATGCTGATTTTAAACTTTTTGGGTATATACTGTGGCATGGGGCAGCTGGGTCATATATATGGTGGTTCCAGTTTTATTTTTTTGAGGAATCTCCATTATATGTTTCAGAGTGGTTGCACTAATTTGCAGTCCCACAAATGATATATGAGTGTTCCTTTTTCCACATCCTTGCCAACATTTATTATTATTTGTATTCTTGATAATTGCCATTCTAACTGAAGTGATATGGAATCTCAATGTAGTTTTAATTTGCATCTCTAATTGATAGAGATGTCAAACATTTTTGCATATATTTGTTGACTGTATTTCTTCTTTTGAGAAGTGTCTGTTTCATTCTTTTGCCCATTTATTGGTTGGGTTATTATTTTTAAAGTTAAATATTTTAAGTTCTTTGTATATTCTGGATATTAATACCCTATCTGAGAAGCAGGTGGGAAAGATTTTCTCCAAATCTTTCTGATGATACTAATTATCAATTGGGTAATAATATATTTCCCAGGTTTCTTTACAATAAAATTATTATTTTCCCTCTTTACTGTATTTGTGGGAGGAATTCAGACCATGTATGTTTTAATTTCCTGTGTATTTTTCATCCAATAATTTGTTAACAAATTAACTCTCTTCATGCTCTCTCTTCATGCTCTTGCTTCTTGGCTCTAAAGAAGCTTTTGAATTTAATGCCATCTCAATCATTAATTTTTGAATTTTTTTTAAGATTAGGAATCTTGTTAAGGAGGTTGGTTCCTGAGGCAATATGATGGCATGTTGGGTCTGCATTTTCTTCTAGCAGTTGCAAGCTTTCTGGTCTCATTCCTAGCTCATTAATTGACTTTGAGTTGACTTGTGCAGAGAAGGAAGATCTTATGGAATGAGGGGTATGTCAAGAGGATCAAAAAATCATATTAAAAAGGCTCCTTTGACTCAAATGTAGGCAATTTGAGCATTAAAAAATATAACAATGGTAAAGAATTATAACTGTCAATAAAATAGGAATTTATGAGTTCATATGAATATAATGAAATAAATACACAAACTGATAGAAGAAATGCCATTTCTTTACAATATTCCTTACTTCATCCTCTCTCTTACAGAATCTGGTCAATAACCAAATGTAGGATAGTCAAATCAGAAAACCCCATTTCACAGTCAATTAACAAATTATTGGATGAAAAATACACAGGAAATTAAAACATGCATGGTCTGAATTTCTCCCACAAATACAGTAAAAAGGGAAATAATAATTTTAATGTAAAAAACCTGGGAAATATATTATTACCTAAGTGATAAAATTAATATCATTAGTAATGGAATAATCAAAATGGGGTACTACCTGATTACCTGAAATGTCCAGGATAGAATATCACTTCAGAGAATTTTAACCCAAAAACATACAGCCTGAATCTAATCATGAGAATATATCAAATAACTCCTGTTGGGAACAATTCTAGAGACTAACTGACCTGTAATCTTCTCACATCAAAATCATGAAAGTCATAGGAAACTGTTTTAAATTGAAAGAGACAAAAAGAAACAAGCAGACTAAATGGAACATGTAATCCAAGGCAACTGAATTCCATGACGTTACTGAACTTGAATGTGCTGTGTAGGTTTGAGGGAGCTATCTATCAGTGTTGGTTGTACTGGGGTCATGCAGGAGAATGTCCTTGTCAGCAGGAATTACATAGTGATGTACTGAGAACATTGAGGCATTCTACTAGTAATTTAGTTTCACATAGTCAAGAAATTAAGGGTTTGGGGGTACTATATTTGTGGAAACTCAGTATTTTTAAAGCTGATTAAAAGCAATGATTTTTCATATAGCAAAAAAATTGGTTAAAAACAAAAGGTAATTTTTCAACTAAATGATAAGGGAGAAAGATTCTTTATAAGTGTTTTAATTTCTATTTTCTTACTAATCAATTTAAAACAATTTTATCTCAAGAGAATAAGTGTTTATTGATAAAAAGAACAGAATCAATAAACAAATTTATAAAAATCATATGTAACACATATTGAAAAATAATCCAACAAGTAAATAACATTGTAAAATTGAATTCAATGAGAGGAAATTTTCTGTAACTATGTGCTCATTTGTTAGGAAAATGTACATTTTATGGCATAAAAAATCCATTAGAAATCATTCCATAAATAATAAACAATTCAAGTCTTATCAAAATCAACAAATAAATTTATTTTCAGGCAGTTTCACAAGAAGTTTCCTGCTGTAGTTCCAACATAACTCTCATTCTTTTTTGTATAATTAAATGGTTCATGTTATATTTTTTTCTTAAGAATGTCACTTAGCTCTCTAAGTAGAACAATTGAGAAGTTAGATTTTAAAAAGCAAACAAACATATTCTCAGATTAGCAGTGTTCGTTTACTTATTTGAAGTTGAGTTATTATTTGGGATAATTTTTAGCTACAAAAATAATCCATTATGCTATTAATAATAGAATGAGGATTACCAAGAATAAAACCACTGCTAAAGACCTAGGGATATAGCTCAGTTGGTAGCGTGCTTGCCTCTCACGCACAAGGCCTTGAGTTCAATCCCTAGCACCACACACAAAAAAAGAAAAAAAATCAAGGAAAGCCAATACATAACCATGACTGCCATTCCTTCTACAGATCTTAAATGATCATTTAAAATTTTAATTTAAAAACATCGAGCTCAGTCAATGAGGTTTCAAATGAAAGGTTTTGGGGACAGTGATAAATAGGGGTTGTTCAGGTGACTCATTTTCATGTATTTTTGCTTTTTAGCAAAACGTAATTTTTCCTGTTGCTTGATGATAACTCCTTGGACTCAGGTTTTATTCTTTACCTCCTCTCTTGCAGAACCTACCCTTCCACCTACCAGTGGATTCAAAGAAATTTTTAAATCCTGTTGTTCATCAATGCCTGTAGTTCACCTGCTGAACAATCCCTTTAGACATCATCTCACTTGAAGTGCTGTCAAAGGAGACATGTTTCTTTAACACACTTTTAGGTAAGTTCCCCCAGGAGCTGAAAAGGATCTTCATTACAATGGAATAATTTCTGACAACTGATATATCAATTGTTGATAAAGTGTACTGGGACCACCCAAAGAGGTTAATGAGTTAAAGATGCCCTATTCTCTTGATTTTCCCAGTGATATAAATAATAAATTTTAAAAAAGATGGGATGTTAAGTCCAGATTGGTCTTTAGCCTTAAAATTTTATATTTTTTACTTGTAGATGGACACTGTACATTTATTTAATTTATTTATTTTTATACAGTGCTGAGGATAGAACGCAGTATCTAGCACATGGCAGTTGAGAGCTCTCCACTGAACCACAAACCTCAGGCCCCAAATTTTAATTTCCCCGATATTCTTCAAAGGTTTCTGTTCTTGACCCTAAGAGGAAATAAGTTCTCACCTACTGCTATTATTGACACTCCACTGGTCACTAAGTCTAATGGCTGGCCAACATTGCAAGGAGTTTGAAACAAAGACTTTATTCGACATAGCCTGGTGCCCAGGTAATAATTCTATCAACTTAAAAGAAGTAAAGAAATAATTTGGGGGACCAATATTACACTTTTTTATAATATCCCCAAATATTGTTTTCTAAGGTAAGATACAACTATTCTAACAGAATCCTTTTGATTTATTTTCCTGTTTTTGGCTCTTCATAGTGAGAAACCCTTGGGATGAGCAGATAGTTGACATATGGAAAATTATAGAAATGTTGTATTTTGTTTTAATGACATAAGGTAGATTTGTATTTTAAGTAAATATTCGGGTATGGTGAGGTAGAAAAAAGTTAGGCGCATCACATGATAACATATTGTGTTTTATTTTCAGTTAGTGTCACGATAAAGGGATGATTTCCAATCTCCAGAGCAGTTTGTGCAGGAACATAGTATGGCCACAGAGCCAATGCTGCAAGGTTTGGGACATGCTTTCAAACTAAAAGACTTACATATTAATGCATCTACAAGCATCTCCTTCCCTTGTGCTGCTATTCTGAAGAGCATGCAAACAGAAAGATGAGACACTTAGGGTGAGGCTCCATCCAGGGACACCCTCCCCACCTCTGGCTAACTGTTCTCCCTCTGTCCAACTCTGTTAAGGAGTGATGAGAAAAAATGAAGATAATTTAAACATTTTTTTTCTATTTAAACTAAAGATATTTGAAATGTGTTTTTTTACTCTCTAAAACACATTCAAATGAAAGTAACTTGAGGTACCTCCACAGCAAATGCATGTCATATTAAAAATAAATAAGTAAATGAACCCTCGGACATCCCTGAAACAACAGAGAATGTAAACCATCTGAAATCTCAAAATATCTCTAGAGCTGGTCACTTAATAATCTACTTATTTAAAAATGGTCATATGGCACTGCTCTTCTTCTTACCAAGATTATGATAGTTTGGAAATCAGAAATGATAAATGACAAGATAAGAACAACTCAAGGATAATAAGAAGATTGAATGTAAGTTCTTTGTGGGAAACACACACAACATGATTTTTGACTTTGAGAGAGAGGATATAGTCCTTACACACTGTAATGAATGGGAAAGATTTCCGTGAGCAGCTTCTGGCACCCTCCATGTATCTGATTCAAAAAGCAACTAAGATCCCTTCTTTGATACTATCCCATTTTCCTTGTTCCATTCAAGAAAACTTTTCATAAATGGTTTCTTGATCATGCAGCTTAAAGTCAGCAAACTCCTGCCTGCTACCTGTTTTTTGTACACTAATGGGTTAAAATGGATTTTATTGATTGTAGTAGTTTGCTAGGGTCTCCATAACAAAACACTACAGAACCAAATGGCCTAAATAGAAGAAATTGGTTTTTGTACAGTTTTGGAGGCTAGCAGTTCAAATTCAAGGTGCCATCAGGGTCAGTTTCTGATGAGGTTGCTTTTCTTGCCTTGTAAATAGTCTCCTTGCTATATGGTAATATGAGTTTTCCTCTTGCATGGGAGAGAAATCTCTGCAGTTCACTCTTCTTCAAACAGGGACATCAAAGCCCGCCCTCAGGACATCCTATAGCATATAGTCCTTACAGGCCCTTTTCTCCAGACACCATCACTTTGGATATTAAGGATCAATATGTGAATTAGGGGCAGACGCCATTTAGTCCATAACACACATGAACATTTACAATTAGCTGGATGACAGGGAACACTGACTTTGAACCCCGATTAAGCAAACTGTTATCCCAAGACATAATTCTATTCTTTTCACTGGTCAGATTGTATTTAAACAAAAATAAATTTTTTTAAAAAAAGGAAGAAACTATTCAAATTTTTTCATATTTTGAATAAAACCAATAAAAATTTTGTAGAATTTTTCTGTTGACTGATTCTTTTCTAGCATTTGTCCAAATTCCAGATATCTGTGCAGAAAAACATTTGATGCTTTGGGTCTCTAAGCTTTTTTGCTAGAATTTCCTATTTTACGTTAGCTTTCTTTCCAGCGGGTTCCGTCTCTTTCTATAATCATATTTTATAGACTCTCCTGAACTGTTTTGACAAGCATGGCATTAGCTTGTTTAAAGCTTCATTTTTCTTTCTTTCTTAGGATTATACAGGCGTTACTTAAAAAAAAAAATCCACAGGCTCACTTTAGACAGGGAATTTTCTCATAGTAGCTCAAGAGGCCCTCAGATTCCTAAATGCCTTCTGTACTAGGAATGTTTAATCCAGATCTGGGTGCCAGACACATGGGGAGGGACTAGAGAAGACTATTCCTTTTCATTGCATTCACTTGAGTTTTTCCAGACTATTGTAGATTTGTCTTAATAGAGGTCATAGTCACAGCTTTGGTACATGGATTCAATTTGTTGGTAAGTGTTTTGCTTTCAAAAGTTGGTACATTAAGTCCTGCACAGGAGGGGATCCTGATTCAGTGGAGTAGTGTATTTTTGCCTTTCTGAATATACTTGAACAATAATAATGGAAAAATAAAAATAATTACTGAGCTTTTGCTATACAAGCAGAAATTGTCTTAATAGCATGTTTGTAATGTCAATATTAAAATGACCTCCATTGTATCAATGAGAAAATTAAGCATTTGAAAAATGTTTGTTATCCAAAGTCATGTTCAGTTACCCATTGGGAGAATTGTGTTTCAAACTTAGTGCATTTTGACACAACATCTGGGTTTCCATCATTCTCCTTGGTTGCTTCCATGTGCACTTTTCCTATGAGAGCTATTGTAAAAAGAACTAGAGCAATAAGCTCACTCTTTCTCTTTGCAGTAATAGATGGTGTTTTGGCACCATTGATGCAAATGAAAATCACTCCATAAAATTTCTGAAGCTCCTCAAAGCTGAACATCAACATTTTTACTCCAGAGACATAGCAAACAGATGATTCTTGCATTATGTTTTTTCAAAATAAGTTTAAACATATTGAAGGAGGCAACAATACTACCTTTATTCAGGATCCAAACATTTATTTTCCTACATGCAAAAATATGGATAGGCTGTCTGGCCAGGATGGGAGCAGGTTGTCGGTCAGACAGAACATTTACTAACAACATGCAATGTTTTAGCTGTTTTCGATGCTGTGAAAAAAAAAAATCTGACAAGAAGAATTAGAGGAGTAAAAGTTTATTTGGGGGCTCACAGTTTCCGAGGTCTTTGTTCATAGACCGCTGGCTCCATTGCTCAGAACCCGAAATGAGGCAGAGTATCATGGCAGAAGTGTCAGTGGAGGAAAATTGCTCAGGATATGATGACCAGGAAACAGAAAAAGACTGAAATCAGCTCAGAAAACATAAACCCAAAGGCATGGCCCCAAAGACCTTCCTCCTCCAGTCACACCCTACCTGCTACAATCACCACTCAGTTAATCCCTATCACAGCATAAAATTACTGATTCAGTTAGGGCTCTCAAACCCAATGATTTCACCTCTAAAACTTCTTGCATTGTCTCACATGGGAGTTGCGGCAGGACATCTAATATTTAAACCATAACAGTGCAATAATATTATTAGTTGTGGCTTATGGTGGGTTTTTTCTCAGAAATCCACTGCCTTGCCCTTAAATCTAATCTCTGTTTAGTTCCATGTACAGTCCCAAATATTACCAATGGAGAAATTCAACTACTTTTGACCAGAAAACATCTCACACCTGTTGTAAATATGTTGAAAAATAATATATGAAGGAGTTTTCCTCAGTCTTTTCATCTGAAGCATGATTTCAGCTCATGCCTACCCAACACAGCCTATGCCATAATCAGAAAGAAAGATGTTTTAATGCAGCCTGAATTACTATTACTGGACCCTATTTAAAAAAATTGAAAAATACAAGCAATGATCAGTATCTCTGTGTATAGTGGTTCTTTCTAATTGTTTGGAAGCATAGAAATGCTGTAAATTGTCATGTAGATCTCCCTTGCTTAGAATCAAGTGACTATTCTGCTGCTTAATGTAAGTAATTAAGCTCATACATTTAATTTTGCTTTCTTTCAAAATGCCACTACAATGATAAGAAAGGTATTGTTTAGGCATCACCTCAAAAGAACAAATGAAGGAAAAATAGAAGTTACCAACTCCTCAGCAGACCCTAAAAATGTGTCAGACATTCAACCTCCAGAAAAAAGACTGGAATTTTCTTTGGGAAATTTAACCAGATCAAAAAGGGAAAGGAAAAAAGTCACCTATATCAAGGATGTTTCGAGGCATCAGCCAGCTAGATTATTCTATGGTAATTTTTCATTTATTCATAGTAAGTTCTATAAATACACACATCCTTTTAAAATGTCCTCTTAAATATTAATACATAATTTTTAAAAACTTGGAAGAAACAGAAAAAATGCAAGGAATAAAAAGCAAACTATTTTTTAAGTCTTATGTTGAGATTTACAAGAAAAAGAATGCATCCACAACAAACAACAATGATGATTATTTTAAAAAAGTAAAACCTATGGGGAGGGGAGAAGGGCAAAAAGAGCAGTTCTGAGGAAATATACAAATATATAACATATATACATAATAGATCAAATTTATAAAATGGTTAAAAATAGAATTTTCTGACATTAGAAAAACTGATTCAAAATTTCCAAGTTCTAATTGAAGTCACAGAAAAAAATAAATGTGGAAAACTGTGGTAAGAAATATATATTTTAAAAATTCATGAAAAAGCCTCAGCACAGAATCATAAATTGTCAGAAAATAAGAGGTTACTAAGCAAAATGCGTAAGAACTGACAACCAAAGCACATCAGTATGAAACTCAGAATGCTGCACAGAGTAGAAACCCTGTAGGTTGCTAGGAAAGGAAAAGCAACTTTTCATACAAACAGTCAAGTATCAGAAGGGTATCAGGATTCTTACTAGCAACATTGAAAAGTAGAGAAGAATTTTCATTCATAAAAATGATGTTAAGTTTAACCTAAAATTCTGTTCTAAGTCAGGCTATTAGTCTGATATGAAGGTAGAAATAAATGTATAATGATGCAGGAAGCACTCACATATTTGCCTCTTTCAGACTTTTTTTCAGGAAGAAAATCCCAATGAAATGAAAGAGTAGACCATGGAATCTAGAAACAGGAAGTATAATTAAAGGATAAGAGGAATAAACAAAAATCAATTCATTAAAAAAGTCATTAGATAAACAAAAAAAGAAACCAGGGAAAATACAGCAGAGAAAAGGAAAAATAATCATAATATAATTTATGACTTAGTTCTGAAGTACCTTTTTATGATCATAATAATAAAATTACTAGATATGAATTTTACCAAAATGTTGATACTACTCTATTGTCTATTGGGAGAATATTGGGAAAGATACATACACTGCTTAAATAACCGAGTAATATTTTCATCACTTTTTATATGGATTTTTTAAGAAAAGAAATAGGAGTAAAAGACCTGAAGAACCCAAACTGAAATTCACACATGCGTATAATAGACATAAATGGCACTAGTTAAAATTTTGAGAGAAAAGTGTTATCTAGGTGAATAACTATTATTAATCTATAAAATATGATAGTTCTCTAGAAAAATCTTTGTATAGTTCCATCTTTTAACTACATTCATCAACATGGTAAGTAGAAGATAGAGATGTCAACCTTATTGTACTAAGGGTCCAATCTACTCTGGGAAAACAACCTGACAGGAGGTAAGAAAACTTTCCATAGTAATCAGATATTATAATTAGCTTTTATTGCAGAAAATTAACTTTAAGTTAACATAATATTTTTTTAAATAAATCCATTTCTATAATTCTATTCAGGATGATTTTTTTTTGTTAGCTCCAAAAGTTCACTTGGGATGGGAATTGAAGGTCCTGTTTTCAAGCAGAATGTCTGTTTGGGCCAATGAGTATTAAATGGCATGTTTGCCCATGTGAGACAGGTATTTAAATCCAACCAGCAAGTTTAAATATACCTGGTGGATTTTGTGTTTCCAGTCTCTTGGATCCAGCTGGTGAATTTAGTTTGTTCAAAAGTTGCATCAAATAAGAAGAATATTTTTAAAGTACTTCTTAAAAGATAGTGACAACTTTTAAGAACTTTCTCAATAGAGAAAAATAAAGACTGGAAAACATCAGAAATACAGAAGAGTGGGATATAAATATAATAGCAAAAACAGCCCAAAACACTGCTATAGAAGATTAGCCAAATTCTGCCTTGTGAAACTCTGTCTCTGAAAAAGTAAACTCATACCAGCAGGCTGATCCAGGAAACTCTTAGAGCATACTATAAACAGGCGAGTACACACTCTGGAAATGGGAAAAACTTCAATGTCACTTTCAAAACAGAATTTCTCTGAGAGATTGTGGAGATTCTGATTTAAATTCCTGGCACAGGATGAACTAGTGCTTCCTGAGATGGATAAATTATTGTGATTTTTAGATTTGATTCTGAGTATCGTTTAAGTGTGCATTTTGTCATGAGGAAAAGAAAAAGAGAAAATAAGAGAACAAGGAAAGGAAGAAAAGAAAGTAGAAGAAGAAAACAGAATGGAGGAAGGAGGAGAAAGGATGAAAAAGGAAGAGGCCGACAATGCTGGAGGTGGAAATTCAGCTTCAGATGAGCCAAAGGAACCAGGAATATCAGCACCCATGCTGTGTCCCACTGGCCTGAATCAGGAATTTCAATGAAGTTGTATAATAGAGAAGTAGCCAGGTGTCAGAGGTTACATTCCAGAAAAGATTTGTGTGTCCTTCCCCCTTCAATCCATGATTTATAACTCAGAGAGAGGCCAAAACAAATATCATGAAGCAAACCCCTCAAAAGATAGGTAGGCCTATTGCTAAGAGAGAAAGTGAATACTAGGCCTAGACAGTAAAATGAAGACTCTATTCCTGGTGTCAGTTATTGGTTCCGACAAGCAAAAATGACTAACAAGTATGATTTTAGAGAGTTCCTACAGGATTTTATTGTCCCTGATTTTAAAAGGAGTGAGAAGTCTATATTTGCTCCACTCCTGAAGTGATTTCAGGCTCTTCATGCAGAGAGGAATTGTGGTGCTCATTTTGTGCAGGTCATGGTTGCAGAAACATAAGAAAACGAACTCCTATAGTGGTCAGGACTTGCAAGAGCACAGTTATTGATGGGGAAGTTCGTCCAGTTCCAAGGAATGAGTCCTTAATTGCCCTGTTTGGTGAGATCTTGAATATGTATGTTATGGATTGTTAACCAGTGCAAATTGGTTCTCCATTTTCCTTTCTCTAAAAAATGAAAAGTTATTCATTCTTTTAATTTTAACTTCATCATTATTTGATTTTCAGGCACTGCAAGGGTGTTAAAAGTGGTTCTGTTACCTTTTATGGAACAGGTTTGTAGAGTCGCAGCCATGTATGGTAGCTGAGATTAGAAATCAATAAGAAATCCTGAGCTTCGAGCCAGAAGAAAGTCAGGGGAAATTATTCAATTGCTGGACTTTATCTTTGTCAATTAAATCTGGATTTTTGTATAAGACATCAATCTGCCTAGCTAGAAAGCTATTTTTTCAGACTTTCTGTGTGGACCTTATGGCCCATGTGTTACAAATTTGATTGATAAAAGGTAAGCTGAAATTTGATAGTTATTTCCATGAAAATTTTGTTTCACTAATATTGACTTCACCTTTCCACTTTTTGGTTATTCTTGTTCCTAATAGCATTGTGGTTACAAGGATACAGTTGCAAGTACCAATTTATACATACAAGAAATTCCATTTAAAAATACATGCAAATGAAAGACAGAAGTTAAAGGTAGGAGGAGTAGAGGACACTGATAACACTGTGGAGACCCTACATCAGCACTGCTTTGTCTGAGTTCGGATTCTTGACTGCATGAGAAAAGAACCCCAAATCCACTGTTTTGTTGACTCAAAGACCTTATTAAAATTGTGAAAAGAGGAAAGAAAATAGTAGGTTTCACTACCCATAGTGGAGGGACTGAACTATGCCTATGCACCCAAGGCGTCTGTAATAGTGTTCAGAGTTTTCTGAAGAGCCAAGAGTTCACTGTGGAGAATGTGTGTGTTCATCGCCCCATTTCCCTTTTCTTCTTTGAGAACTAATCCCTCCTTTAAGAAACATTTTTCTAGTTCCCACTGTCACACATCTCATTTAAATATGTTTACAATAGAAGCCACCATTTCTTAAATAATTTGCTTCCATATCCATGATGATCAGTAGAGTCATAAGCCCTTGAAGCACATGACTATGTTCAGAATACCTCCAACCTCTAGCCTCAGAGTTGGCTCAGGAATGAGCAAACAAGGCCCGCTAAGCAGTGAGATGCCTCCCTGGGAAATTTAACATTGGAGTTGAGAGAGGGAAGAGCCCTTTCCTCTCTTACTGGAAGTTTAAGGACGTGAATTTGCAGCTTCTATTACCCTGTGCAGAGGAGAAATTGAACTTAACCTGGTGAAAGAACCAACTACAGTATCCAAGGATGAGATGAGGAGAATCTGGACTGCCTGGAATGACTCCATAGACACATTTCTCCCTGCTCTTCTATGGGTTTGTTGGATCAAGTTAGATTTATTTTATGTGCTGTCCAAAAACGTGACTCTGTAAGCTAGGAATATAAAGGACTTTCCCCCTGTCGTAAGACTTAGACTAATTTCCAATCTGTGGTATTTACATAGTAATGACATTAATGTTAATAACATGGCGCTCACTGTTGCCCTTTGACAGAAATGTGTAAAGTTTAATAATCATTTAAATATGCCCTGTGATTGAAATCATAGCCAACCAGTTAAAAGGTTTGAATTCATTAGCAAACCCAGGTGGAGTTGTGATTAATGGTATTTTCTACAAGATTACAACTCATAGGCAGTAGCTGTAATGAGTGAAAATTAATGTGTTTCCTTCCCTCATTTGGAATTCTATTTAATAGTTCAGAGTATTGAATAGCCACTTTACTTATATTAAACAAAAACAGTTAAATCATCCAAAGTAATTTATGCCTGACCATATTTCTTATTTAAATAAAAGTTAAGAACATAGTTCTCAAAAAAAGATTCAACTTTCTGTTGTTATAAATCAGTGTTTCTTAAACCTCAGCAAAAACAATAATAAAATACCTTTGAAGGGAAAACACCTTTGGATACCCAGTGTAGCCTAGAAAAATTGTGTTTATATGATGGTGTGAGTAATATGATCAGTTAGGCATCTGGGGATGCATGAGTTTTGTACCATGATGCAATTAAATTCTATAAAACTACAAAATAACATTCAGAATTATTGTATTCTTATGTATCATTATGGAATACATAACGGTCTCTTTTATCAAACTAGGTAATTATCAAGAATTGAAATATAATAGTGACTACTAAAGTTTCTCTTGGTTTGTTCTAGATATCATCTGCATGCATGCTTGACTGGCTCAGTTCATCCATCCCTGTTACCTACCTGAACCATAAAATCTTTATTCCTATAGTACGTAAGATCATTTAAATCTCATTTAGAACAAAACTTCATTTACACTGTATGCACATCTCTACTTTCTCATCCTTATTCTAGTAATACAGAGTGCAAAAGGCTGAAGACATATTGAGAAACTAGGTTGTTCCTTTAAAGTATAATCAATTAGGAATTGTACCTATTTTTTTTCTTTTTAATAGTAAAGAAAGTTCACAAAGATGCAAACATAGTCTTGACAAAATTATTGCCACTTTGATTTTAGAACAACCTAATTAAATAGAAAATATTGGGGGCAGGTGATCTCTCTGTGCCTAAATTCTAAACAGGGAGGAAAATTGAACACCAAAACTGCACGGATCTGGCTGAGTGTGTTGGCACACACCTGTAATTCCAACAGCTCAGGAGGCTGAGACAGGAGGACTGCAAGTTCAAAGCCAGCCTCAGCAACAGTGAGGTGCTAAGCAACTCAGTGAGACCCTGTCTCTAAATAAAATTCAAAATAGGGCTGGGGAAGTGGCTCAGTGGTCAAGTGCTCCTGAGTTCAAACCTTGGTATGCCCATACACACCAAAAAAAATTCTGCATGGGTCATATAATGATAGTGAATATAGCCCAGGACACATTAATTAATAACTTTATAGCTCTCTGCAGGGAGGGGCAATTTCCAGGACAGGTTACCTTAGCAACAGGTTGGATCAGGGGCAGGTTCTTGATAAGGTTGGAGGAAGGGCTCTGAAGGAATTAATATTTCAATCCCTCAGTGGACAGTATTCAACTTCCTGGACTCAAAATTGGCCTCCTTTAACCGACCTGACTTGATTTACCTATCTATACTGACTGCCTGTCTAATTCTGGCTTCAATAATGGTGTCATTGGCACTAAGATTAATTTCTATATATAAGTAAAAAATAAAGAAGAAGAAATAAAAGAAAAATAATAAAAATAAAAACAAGGGGCTGGGGATATGGCTCAAGTGGTAGCGCACTTGCCTGGCATGCGTGCGGCCCGCGTTCGATCCTCAGCACCACATACAAAGATGTTGTGTCCGCCGATAACTAAAAAATAAATATCAAATATTAAAAAATTCTTTCTCTCTTAAAATAAATAAATAAATACAAAGTAAGTCCAATAATTGTCCCAAATATATGACTGGAGAAACATCCCACATTGCACTACATGAAGCAAGATCACTAACATTGTTATGGCAGACTTAGCAATCTTATTGATTTGTTTATTTTTGGTACAGGGATGTAACCAAGGGAGTGCTTACTCACTTGAGCTACATCCCTAGCTCTTTTTACTTTTTTATTTTGAAACAAGCTCTCACTAAGTTGCTGAGACTGGCCTCAAATTTGCAATCCTCCTACCTTGGTCTCCGGAGTTGCTGGTATTATCAACATGTGCCACAATGCCAGGCCTATCTGATCAGTCTCGGGAAGAAATAAAGACAAATTTTGGGGATATACATCACTTGATTTCAAGACAAACTATAAAGGTGCTGCAATCATATGTGTGTTATAATTGGTGTAAGACAATAGGTAATTGGAACTAAAGAGCACACTTATAAATAGATTAAAATATTTGATTTTAATTAATTTTTAAAGAAAAATGCCTTAATTTTTGAAGAATACTTTCATTATATAGAATTTTTTATCAACATCTCTTTTATTCTGGTACACTTAACAGGATGCTCCACTGTCTCCCATAATTTTTAATGAGAAATTTGCTGGTATTCAACTTATTTTTCTTCTATGTAATTTGGGTGTCATTCTTCCATGTTTTCAAGATTTTAAGCAGATTGGATATGATGTCCCTAGGCATAACTCTCTGTTTTTATTCTATTGGAGTTTACTAAGTTTGTTAAATCTGTAAATGTATGTCTTTCATTAACTTTTGACGGTTTTGGATATTTTTGTACTTTTGTCAAAATTCTTTTTAAAACTTTTTTCTTCCTTACTCTTTCAACCTCTTTTCTGGTATTTTAGGTATTCATGTTTTTTTAAGTACTCCCTCAGACTTTGAGGATGCGTTTATGTTGTTTAATCTCTTTTCCTCTCTGTTTTTCAGATTGTATTGTTTCAATTAACAATTTTCATTATCTTTTTCTTCTATCATTCTTATTTTACTATTGAGACTATCAAGTGAATTTCTTTTTAGAAATTATGTTTTAAGGTAAATTTAATATTTGATTATTTTTATATTTTATATATCTTTATTAAGACTACTTATTTTTTTATTCATAATGATCACATTTACATTTACTTCACTAGGTAGAGTTTAATTGGTGTTTCAAAACATTTATTTTATATAAATTTTAGCATTCTTAGTCTGGGATTGTAACCTGTTGGTTGTCTTAGGGTTGGGTCTCATTTTCTTGGCTCATTTTATGTTAAGTAATTTTTTTGTACACCTGATATTGTGAATATTATTTGGACTCAAGATTATGTTTTAGGCTAAGAAGCATTGATAGTTTTCATTTTATCAGGCAGTTGACTTGGTTAGGTTCAAATCTGGGCAGCAACTCAGATGTCAGTTCAGTTCTTCAAGGTTTAGTTGCAAATGTTTATGGTTTTTCTCAACAGAAATGGTTCTGGGAACAGAAAGAACTTTCAGTGAATTTGTGGGTACAATTAGGTATTATTGAGTATCTTTTCTGGTGCTTTCCTCTCAATTTTCAAAAACTACAGTTGCCTGGGGACTCTATGTTCTGATTTCAGAACAGTGGTGAAAATTTTCTATGGTAATTTGGGCTGCTTAAGGTTACAACTCAGGTCAAGATTGCATTTCTTTCAGTGTAGAGGAAAATAAGGAGAAAGAAACCACTCTGATGGATGCTTGTGCTGAGTTTTGAACCCTCTTCACTGATAGTCTGTTTTCATTCAGTCTCTATAACCTCCAGATTTTTTTTCCTCTTTATTCATTAACTAGTTATTTATAAGATAATCTGTTTGATAATTGTCCACCTATTAATTTCTAATGAAGAAAAGCCCAGGGAAAGTGATATCTTTGTAAATGTGACATATCAAATTTGGATCCTGCGAAAAATTCTTATTTATTGTAGTTAGAGAGGGAGTAGAAAATGTATTTGAATTCAAAACCTGAGAATTTTTCCCGATTCCTTAATTTCAATGAAATATGAAGACTGATAATATACATCTCACAACTAGAAAAGGTGGGGAATTGCGCATTCACTCTGTCAACCAGAAGACCATCATTTTATTGCTTTGCCACCCTCTGGGTCTCACCTGACTTTCAATTTTGCTTGGGTCTTTCTTCTTCTCCCTCAAATCTATAGCCTGATATTTCTTGATAGTGCCAGTGACTCTCCAGCCAAAGATAACCTGCTTCTTGCCAGGCCTTGTTCTGCTATCTCAGGCTATATTCCAGAAAACCAAATTCTTTCTCAGCACCAGGAATATAGCTGACTATTCACTTCTCACATCTTTTCCTTCCTTTCTTCAAAATCACATGCCTGAGGAGGAGATACAAATACACAAATACATGGTGGAATTAAATTAAAATTTAAAATCCTTTATTTTTTTATTTAGAGGTTTTAACTTTCTATCAATTCTCACTTTTATTTTTTTTAAATAGTTTAAAGAAATAGTTTATGGATCTGAAGAAATAAGCAGTGGGAAATTTGATGGATATTTTCAGGCTTCCTGTTCCATTTTTTTTTTTTTTTTTTTTGCGTGGAAAGAGTGATTTTCACTGAAAGTACTCCATCAGAAAGTAGACGCCACATTTCCAGGGGTATTTTAGAGTAGATCCACTCCCTAATATACAGTTGGGTTTGATGTTCCAGGTTGCTGTCAGCTCTAAGGCACCATGATTTACTCTGCAGCATCACCACACCACACCAGAGAGGGGCTATTTTTTGTATTTAGCTATGCATTTTTGAGATAATAAACACTAGTTAGAGAATGATACCCCCTTCTACTATTCTAAAAATCACAAAATCACAGGATCACTGGTTAATAATAAAGGACTGATTTATTGCTTTACTATAAAAAAAAGTTTGCCATTAACCTAACACAGGCTCCACACAGAAAAATCATTCTGCTGGAAAAGAAGCCAAAATAAAAATTAGCCTTTCACTGAAAGAGAACTCATTATGGATGACTTGATGATATTAATGGTACTTTCCTTCTTTTACAATATTGAAAGACCTAAATGTTTTCATGGTGCTCATTTCCTTGCCTGGAGAGGAAAGATTACATTGCTCTAAGTCCTTTGTAAATTGAGGGCTATATGTTATATAGAAATTTGATTCTCCAACTTCACTGAGTTGAGGGAACTTCATTCCTTTGATCAGAAGCTGTGAAGCAAGAGCCACTCTGGGCCCCAGAGCCTGTCTGCCAACCACTGGCCTTCATGATAGTTCATGCTGCCAAGTGGACAGAGACTGATTATTTTCTGGTTCCCAATTTCTGAGTCCTGCACTGTAGGTTAGACCAGCCCATAGAGTTGACTTTGTGTATACAGGACTCTGAAATGGCATAATCAACACATTTTTCTTCTTTCACATGGCAGCAGAAGAGAAGAACACGCTCTATTAATTGATCTGCTGAAACTTTGGTCTACAGGGAAATAAATCTTTCAACCCTTGAGCTGAGGACTGTAGTTTTCATAGGGCAGTGAGGATCTATTAATTTGCTTTTCTGCATAAAGCCAAACCTTAGTTTTCAGTACACCCATATACACAGGAATCATTTTTACCCACTTACTATTTTAATAAATGCCACTTTTTCTATTATTAGATTCTTCTACTTGGCATGCTTAGGCTTCCTATCTCCAATAAATAGATTGGTGTTTAGATGAACAGTAAAAGTAGAACAAATTACTGATATAGAGGCAGGTTTTACTTGTACCCCAACAAACCTATTATATATAGCTTTAGCTAATTGAGGTATGTGAATGTGATCCAACCAAAGGGAAAAAAGCATTATATGAACAGATTTGTTCTCCTATACTTTTGCCATTACCAAGAAAATATATGGTGAGCCCTCTGGTCCATGGAGATGGGGCAAACTTGGGAGAGAGCTGTGTGGCTCATGTGAGAAGCTGTTTGATGAGGAATAAATTCCTCCTGAATGAGTTGGTCCTTCACTGTAACAGATTCATGAGCAAGGTTAGTTAATATCTCTGAGGAGATGTAGTTGACTTTCAGTTGGAAACAGAATGGTTACAATTTTATGAGAAAAACACCACTTTTGATCACAAATAAGTATCACATATTCACTTAATTTTATAATTTAACTAAGAGTAATGAGTATTAATGCCCTTATCGGAAATTCAATAACCCTAATCTCTCATAATTCTAAAAACATGGTCATAAAGTAAAATATAAAATGTTTAATGCAAAGAAGTTAATTTCTCCATTGTTTAGGAAAGTGAAAAGGCCAAAAATCTCATTTGCTGGGAGTTATATATTATTAACCACATATAGAAAAATATTTAAAGCATTTAATGCTATTTGACTTAAAAATCCTAGAAAAGCTTGGTTAAAACTGTAAACAATGTACCATTATTACATTGATTAAAAATGAAATTGAACTTTAAAAGATTATAGAATAAACTTGGTGTGGTGGTACACACCTATAATACCAGCAATTTGGGAGGCTGAAGCAGGAGGATTACAAGTTGAAGAACAGCCTTAGCAACCTAAACAACTTAGCAAGACCCTGTCTCAAAATTAAAAAAAAATAATAGTAAAATAAATAAGGCTGGGTGTGTGGCTCAGTGGTTAAGTGCCCCTAGGCTCAATCTTTAGTACTAAAAAAATTACATATATATAAATAGATAGATATAGATATATAGAGATATTGCTACCTTTTAAGGGAAAGATATGTTGCTTATTTTAAATGATAGAAGTCTTAAGGGCATATGTTAATTTAGATATTTTTTTAAAGTGAAAATCATTTTGATGTTGAATATTAAATTAATGCATTTCAATTTTAAGGGGAATTTCTTCATGTCTGTGGTTGCCAAAAAGAAATTGTGAATTATTGATTGTACATTTTGAAAGTAAACTTTTTATTCTAAGCTACTTCTACTTTAAAACTCTTGACCATTTTGTCAAGGATTTACTCATTTATGCGTCCTCATTTAAAAGAATCTGAGTCTGAAGTTCAGCACTTGATTCTTAGCACCAAGGAAAGGCTGTACTTTGATACAGTTGCTGTGATCTGTCTCCACAGAGCAGGTAAGGAAGGCCAAGATCGGTGAAATCTCTTTAGTGTGAAGTCAGTTTTGCAGCTATGCCAGAACAACTGTTTGCAAAATTTCTATTTGTAAACCAGAGTTTGTTTTGTTTTTTCCTTTCTGTTTCCATGGGATCAGGTTTTGTCTGTTTGTAAGTATTCTGGCTCACACCCATTTCTGTGATTGTCTCCCCAGTCCCCTTTCCACATAAGCTTCCCAAAGCTTATTCATGACCATGCTTCTAGCTCATTATCATACCTTTCCTGGTTGCTAGCACCTATCCCGGTGCCATTCCCCTGAAACCAAGAACAATGTGACACTTTGTTTAATTATTCTCTTCACATGTAACTCTTGTCTTCTATCCCTGACACTAACTTCTTTCTCTCTGTTTATGTGTATAAAAAATAACCTGGGCAAGTGTCGAAAGAGAAGCACACAGGTGGGTAAAAGCTGAATGAAAGTGAAATTTCTGTGAAGGAAAACTGATTCAAGCAAGCATGCTAAATATGTTTTAAGGTAGGATCAAAGTTCTGGTGGATGGCCAACATTGACGGCATCAATTAAATCCTTCCAAAGAAAACATAATAAAACTCTACCTTTTATTCATTAACCTGACATGTTAATAAATAAATATGTATTTAATATTGTGTGCTCTTTTAAAGGAAAAAAATGTCTTAATGTCTACCTATTTCTAAACAGGCATATTTTTTAAATTATAAATGTTAGTACCTTGAAATTCAGGCTTGCTATCATGTATGTTAATTAAATAATTTAACATTTTAATTTAATATCTTCCACTAGATATGTTCTCAGCTGTAAATAATAGAGTGATGAATGTGTATTTCTGTTCTCATAGAACTTACCTCATAGTGAAGGTAAAAAAAAAAAACAATAAATAATTATATCTTTGCTAATTTGTGTTACATGATATATAAAAATGAGAGTATATATGAGAATCCTCCATGGCAAAGGAGAATAGAGGGAAATTAACAGTTGAAATGAAACTTCAAAGATGGAGTCAACCAAGTGAAAAATTTTCATAAGTCAAGATTCTCAATCAGAGAAGATGTCATATACTTAAAAGAATACCCTGAAACCATTAGGAAAATGGCATATAGCAAACTCTTAGGGCTATTATAACAAAGTGCTGCAAATTGTGTGATTTAAATCAATAGAAATTTGTTCTTACACAGTCTGCAGATACAGATAGATAGATAATTAGACTTGCTCAGGAAAACAGGAAGATTTGGGCATGCATTCTATAAATTTTATAAAGATGTTACTAAAATAATGGAAAAGGAAGATGAAGGAATAAATGTAAGTTGCCTTTTTCAATTTCACAATTATTAAAGAGAGAAAAATAATGAATAATAAAGTATAAATATAAAACTTTAGTAATATATGGAAGTAAGTCCAAATTAAATCATAAGCCACATGAGTTTTATTCTTGCTTATTGAAAGACTGGAAAATCTCAGACAGCATTATTTTCAAAGGGTTCATTCTGATTGGTATTACAGATGGACTTTTTATTATGGACTTAAAGATAGGTTAGAAGGGAAAAAAAGTATAAAGGCCAAGGAAAATTAGGAAGCCAGTTCAGTGTTGATAGTGGGAATAGAAACACAGTAAACCAGTTATTTCAAAGAGATTCTAAGGAAGTAGGCTTAATATAGTATTATACAATCCAAGGATCTACCCATGTATTCCTAAATCTTATATCCTTCTGAAGTTGCCTTCAACATCCAAAGGTTAAAGTCATTGACTGTGGTCCTCAAAACAGAAATCTAGTTCCCCATTCTGTTTGTGGTACCTCCCAAGATCCTTATAGATCTAATGAATCTCTCATTGACCTGCTGTCTCTGTCTTTTCTGAATTGCTGGTCTTGATTGTGTATCTCATGTACTGTGCCTTTCTCTCTCACCCTGTGCCAAATATACC
This sequence comes from Callospermophilus lateralis, assembly GCF_048772815.1. Taxonomy (NCBI): domain Eukaryota; kingdom Metazoa; phylum Chordata; class Mammalia; order Rodentia; family Sciuridae; genus Callospermophilus; species Callospermophilus lateralis. Next base: position 2,237,421 of record NW_027511570.1, on the reverse strand, counting down.
ATAAAAATTAATTTCTTGGGCTGGGGATGTGGCTCAAGCAGTAGTGCGCTCACCTGGCATGAGCGGGGCACTGGGTTGGATCCTCAGCACCACCTAAAAATAAAATAAAGATGTTGTGTCCACCGAAAACTAAAAAATAAATATTAAAAAATTCTCTCTCTCTCTCTTTCTCGCTCTTAAAAAAAACTAATTTCTTTATTTCTAGTAACCTGTAACATTATAGAGCATACCAGACATTTAGTGAAAGCTGAGAAACACAGAAAAGTGAACTTGATTTGCATTAAACTTAAAATATTTGTCTTTTTTGGCTTTAGATTTTCTTAGCCTCTGCTGCCATCATGAGTTTATCCTTAGTTGTCATTCATCCCAGCCATGTCCCTACAACATGTGATTGGGTCTTACTTTTTCACCTCTTAGGTATAACACTACCACTTCTTTTGTAGGGCCACAGACTACACACCACTTTCTTGAAAAAAATTTTGAACAAATTTCTCTCATTTTTATTATTTCTTCTTTGCAGTGCTGCAGATTGAACCTAGGGCCTCCCACCATATTGGGCAAGTGCTCGACCACTGAGCTACATCCCTAGCCTTTCCATTATTTGTATACAAGCAATTCTGCCCTTTCTCTATTCCTATCCTTCATTTTAGGTCATAAATTGGAAAACTGTTTTAAAATTAAATTTGGCTATAAGACATTTTGAAAGCTAAAGAATAAAATTATCTTACCAGAAGGAAATCAAAAGTTTAAGGATGATTCCCAAGTTTCTGGCTGGAAATATCAAATAACAAATATGGAAATATCTCACTGGAAATATCAAAGGGTCAACATTTTGAAAGGGGAGAGAGAACTGGAATTATCAGTGCCATTTAGAATATGTTATGCTTAAAAGTTACCTCAGAAAACCCATATTAATTGAAGTTTGAGGAAGAAGCTACACATATAATATTGTAGCACCATTCCCTATATATTACACATATGATATCATAGCACAATTCCCTATAGGAAGTTCGTATGATGGATAAGGTGGTACAGAGTGGAAGGAAGGCATTTAGTAAGTCCTAATGACATCAGCATTCTGAGCTCAAATTAGATGAAGAGCTAGAGAGACGGAGAGAGAGAATGAAATCTGTTTCTAGTGATCATGGAAGCCAAATGAGGTGTGGGCAGGGGAAAAGAATTTTCAAGATAATTGAGATCAGCATTATTTTTCAGATGTTGCCATGGGGTCTAATAACAGCAGCAAAAAAAGATGAAGGATAATCTACAGAATGTAATTAGCCAATTTAATCATCACTTCAGTGGACTCCTATGGGTGAAAATCATATTGCAATGGGCTTTTGCATTTAAGTAATGAAGGATATACAGAATGTGGATATATACAATGTTTTTAGGAGTAGAAAGTTGGAGGGAAAATCGAATCAAGGAAGAGGAATTTTCCTTCCTTTTTTTAAAAACAGGAGAAATTATTTTTCTCTATTTTGAATAAATGCTCATGTGAAGAAGGGAAAAGGAATTAAGAAGTTAAGACGAGAACTTTTATTATCTTGGTTAAAAAAATCTACAAAAAAATCAAGAGATATTTCCACACTTATTAGTGATAAATGAGAAGCTTTTCTAAGGTCAGAAACAAGTCAAGGATATGCTCTCTCATCATTCCTTTTCAGCATTGTGCTGGAAGTATAAGAAATGTGATAGCACAAGAAAAATAAATAAAGGTATACAGATCAGGAAGAAATGAAACTGGTTTTATTCACAGATGACATGATGATCTATATGGAAAATCTGAAATGTTTGGCAACAAACTTATGGAACTAGTAAATGATTTTAGCAAAGTTATAAGATTCAAAGTTGATTTATAAAAGGTACTCACTTTCTTATATACCAGCAAGAAACATGTGGAATTTGAAATTTAAAGCACAATACTGTTTATATAGTACCCCTGCAAATCAAATACTTAGGTATAAACCTATCAAAATTTGTTTGAGCATTATACAAGAAAAATTTAACAACTCTGATGAATGAGACCTAAGAACAACTAAATAAATGAAGAGTTATCCGAGTTTATAGATATGATGATAATAATATTGTCAAAATTAAAGTTTTACCCAACTTTACCTATAAATTCAATGCAATATGAATTTAAATCCCATCAAATTATTATGTTGACATTGAAAAACTAATTCTAAAATGTAAATGAAAAAGCAAAAGACCCAGAATAGTTAGCACACTATTGAAGGAAAACAAAGTTGAGGGAATGATACTACCTAATCTCAAGACTTACTCTAAAGCTATAGTAATAGAGTCAATGTTGTATTGACAAAAGGATAGAAAATAGATAAGTGCAACAGAATAGAGAGCCCAGAAATAGTACTGAGGATTGAACCTGGGGTGCTGTACCATTGAGTTATATCCTCAGGCCTTTATAATTTTTATTTTGAGAGGGGGACTCACCAAGTTGCCCAGACTATCTTCAAGTTTGCCTTAGCCTCTCAAGTAGCTGGAATTACAGGTATACACCACCACATATACCATTTAATAATTTTTAAGTATACCAAAACAGAAACCAATGCAAAAGTAATATTACTTTAAAACAAATTCAAAACTCTAGTCATACACCCACAACACAATCCAAAAAATTGGAGTAGGATGAAGCAAAAGTCCTAGAACATTGTACTTGATGTTCCAGTCTGAAGTTTCAATTTGGAACATCTGACTATCCTACCTAGACTTGTGATTTCTCTGTCTTCTACAGGGCAGATACTAAGCAGAGCAGGGTGAGGACTTTGGCTGTTCTGAAAATGCAATCAAGAATGGAATTGTTTCTGTGGATGGACACTGTATGGACAGGAAAATGTGGGGAAGTACATGAAGATGCAAATATTTTTGCACATATTGGTGAACAAAAATACCTGAGCAGAAATAGAAAAAAAATCAATGTGCCCACTGGGAAGAAAATAGCATTCTTCTTAAAAATATATTTGAAATAATAGGAATGAAATATGTTTGTTCTATCAAGCTAGTTATGAAAAATAGGTGAGACTTTACATTTTATAATTTACTATAATAATAATAATATACTTCAAATATTTTCATATTGAGAAGAATAAATAGAGTGTATATTCAAGTAACTTTTTAAAATTCTCATCCAAATTCAAATGTTTAAATCTCACCCCCTAATTTTATAGAAAATCAATTTCTCTTTGCTGAGTGAAGTAACTGCTAATTAGCAACTAATTAGAGTCTAATCACCTTAATCATATTCCTAGGAAACATATGCTTATTTTATGAAATTGCTGGATTTGCTATAAATTTTTATTTAGAATTTGAAACCAATATACTATTGTGCTCTTTAAGCTATCCATTACTTTATAAACAGTTTAGTTGGCCACAGAGTATTTGTCAAATATGTGACAAACTTAATTCAACTAAGAGCCTGGATTTGTTTTTCAATGTTGTGTAAACTGCATCAATTTTAACAATTGACAATTAGGGTGTGATTCTCTATCCTGGACTGGAAAATAAATTAAATCTCTCTACTGTTGAATAATAAACACAATTTAAGCATAGTAAAAGAGCCTTGTTTATTTGTTTTTCAAAGTACATTTGCTATTAGAAGGTAAACCTTGAAGAATCAACCTTTTACATTCATTTGATTTTAAGGTTTCTCAGGAAAGGTACCTGTGACTTTTACTAATGCTATAATCATAGTTTCCCTACCCTTATCAATACATTCCTTTTTGACCAAATAATTAAACTATGAATTATTACTACTGAAAAGAAATATCACTGTTTTTTTCTTATACAACCAAGTGTGTTTACTTAATAAACAACACATGCTACTTAGACGGTTATGTGTTTGAGATCTCATTTGTGTTACCTCAGTGTGTATTTCTATGTGGCCATGTAATCCTGTCTATATTATATTGATTGCTAATTGAATTTTTAAATAATTTGATTATTACTAACAGACTTTATCTTAAGGATACTGAGATCAGAAAACATTTTAATAATTTAGTAACAGAGCTGGGAGTTTGGCTCAGTGGTAGAATGCTTGCCTCGCACATGTGAGGTACTGGGTTCAATCCTCAGCACCACATAAAACATGAATAAATAAATTAAGGGTACTGTGTTCATCTACAACTAATAATATTTTTAAATAAAAATAATTTAGTAACATTTTAAAATGACTTTTTAATAAATAGTATTTTCTATTGGAAAGCATATATCAAGAATTTCATAATGTATACTTTTTAATCTACACAAAGCAGAAGGTGAAGGCCATGAACAATTTAGCTTAAGCAATTAAGTATTGCCTAAGTAAGGAAGAATCCCAAGTATTATGATAGTAAATCCTGAAAAGAATTACCTGTCTGCAATAATAATACTCAGGAAAAATGAAACACATTTTGCTCAATATAAAAGCATTCTTATTTTTGTTTTAATTTGAAAGTTAATTTTAAAGTTGCTCAACCACAGTATGTCTCCTTAGTTTAGGGTTTTGATCACCACCACAGATATCCTTTCATCATACCACTTTTCCCTCTTTTTATCTTTATTTTTATTTGTTTTATTTTTGCTTTTATTATAATGTTAAAAGTCTAATGTAGTGAGTTGGTTCTAGAAATTAGATACCATTTATAAAAAAAATTACTATCACTTTCACTATAGACAAATTTGGTTAGCAAAAATGAATATTATTAACCTACTTATTTATTTATTTATTTATTTATTTATTTATTTATTTATTTATTTATTTATTTGCTGGGGGGAGGATACCAGGTATTAAACTCAGGGGCACTTGACCACTGAGCCACATCCCCAGTCCTATTTTTGTATTTTATTTAGAGACAGGGTCTCACTGAGTTGCTTTGCACCTTGCCTTTTCTAAGGCTGCCTTTGAACTCCTGATCCTTCTGACTCTGCCTCCAGAGCCACTAGGATTACAGGCATGCACCCACTGCACCAGGCTACTCATTACTTTTGAAAGATGTAAACAGAGTACCATAGTAAAAAGAAATAAAGAGCCAGCCATCATTTATTCACCTTCTTACCCCCTGCTGCTTAGTTAGAATAAACTCAAGACCCTGAGAGAGCTGGCAAATGGAGAAACCATTAGTTACTCCTTTCAAATAATGACCTGACCTGAGTGCCCACTTCAAACTACAATTTGTAGATTGATGTATAGTATGGCATGGACAGAGAATATTGGTGTTATGTGGATATCAAGAATTGTCTCAACAACAAAGTTGTTGTGTAAATGGATTGATCTAATTCAGCTTTTGGATTTCATCCCTATAATAAAAGTTAAAAAAAAAACTAGAGTTTTTGTACAAAACTGGAGCTAGACTTAATATAACAAAGTAATTCTTTTCCCGAAAAAGATCTAGCAGTAATATTTATACAAATTTTATTTTAGTCTTTTTGGTGCATACATTTTATTTTAGTTTTTTGGTGCATACATTTTAACTAGTTGTGCTCAAATTAGATAGGTGACTTCATAGCCTGTGTTTCTAATTATTATTATGATGACAATTTTCCATGTTACTAAAAAGACTTTTCCTTTATCTCATAATTATCTGGTTTCTTACAAGATTTGGTAATTTTTCACTGAAAAAGTTATAGCAATTCATGTTTTTCTTTTTCACTAGCTGAACAGCATTAAGGGGAAAAAAGAAAGCATTCATATATTTGGTTAACTTAATGGAAATACCATCAAAAATTGTAAGGAAGAACAAGAACATCTGAGGTTAGGATATTTATTTTCCTTCTTTTTCTCTGAAGGGTCATTGTAGGGTCACTGTATGGTTTTCTGCCATAGGTAACAGCAAAATCATTCTTACCTTTATCTTTACATGAGACAAAAAAATAGCTCCGGGGTCTTGTAGCCCCTGAAATACAACACTTTCATAGCATTTTTGATAAAGCAATTTTGTGTCTTTGTAAATAATTACTTTTTAAAATATCCTCAGATCTATATATTATGTATATTTCTTGCAAAGCCCTTGCTGATATCCAAGTGACAGGATTTCAAGCATCTGTGAAAATGACTTTGGTCATTTTCAGCATCAAACATAGAATTATTATTTACTAGTGTCTGCTTAAAATTTAGTCTACGTGGAATACAACCAAAGATTCTCTATGTTAAAAGTATTCTTTAGAAAAATCCCATATGATATTGTTAAAAAGAAAAAAAGAAAGAAGGAAATAAAGTCAGTCAAGAATGATCTTTTCTACTGTTTTGGTGACCAAAAATTTCCTCACTCTTCTCAGAGTTAGTAAAATACTATTCAATTCTTTATATTCACAAAATCTTTATTCAATGACCTAAGTGAAGTTTGGTAAGAGGAAGCCCCACTATATAGACTTTTAAATTTCCAAATGAAAATTTATTTTGATACTTAGCCAGTTAACTTTGCAAACACATAAAATACTTGGCCATTATCAGATTTCACTAAAATTTGAACTTTGCCAAAATATATATTTGGTCTAAATCTGTATTACTTCCTTTTTTAATGTTGGGGTTAAATGTAACTTTTACTTCTATTTTATCTTTATATTATTCATCTCTTTAACTGAAAAAAATATGTTTTTAAATATTCTTTTTGAAGATTGTTTTCCATTTATTGATGTCACCGTACCCCTATGACTCGTAAAACCTTTATAAGAAAACTTTGAAGCCAGGTGTGTTTGTTCTCTTCACTTTATTAAAGACTAAATTCAACAAAAAGAAGTGAATTATGTTGGACCACTATTAACATCATCAGTGTCACCTCTGCACACATCAAAGCCTCTAGAATGTCCCTTTTCTTTTCATCCAGCTTACACTTCAGCAACAATTCTCCCTTTGCTTTATTTTATGTATTTTCCTTCTTTTTATGTCTATTTTAATTTTTATGCATGTTCCTCTAGAACATGATGTTCTGAGATTGTCATTCTGGACAGATGAGTCCTGAGACTTTTGTTTGTATCAAAGAAGAATTTGAATTTAAACTAACTTTAATTAATTACAATGACCTATAGTAGGCATTAGAGTAGCATCACAGCTAGGCCAGTAGAGCCTTTCCACAACTTAGAGAAAGCCCCTCTTTGTTTATACTATGTGTCCTTCACTAGGTTCATTGTATTTCAGTTCCTAGCCACCATTGTACCTGAGTGCCTTTGAGCAGTGCACATATCACACCAACATGTGGTTAGTGCTACACTGAGGATAAGAGACACTTGATTTGCCTTCAAGGAATTTATAACTGAATTTTGGAGATAATAATGTATAAAATATGTAGTACTGAAAATACTAAATCTATGAAGTACTACAAGAAAGCTAGGGAAAATACCTCAAGACATTGGAATGGGCAATGAATTTTTGGAAAAGAACCCCCAAACTGTAGGAAACAACATCAAAAATAGACAAATAGGATGTCATCAAACAAACAAACAAACTCTTGTACAGCAAAGGAAACAATTGACAGGAAAAAAAGAAATAATTTACAGAATGGGAGAAAATATATGAAAATTACATATCTGACAAGGGGTTAATATCCTGAATCCACAAAAAACTTAAACTTAGTACCGTTAACATAATAATTTTAAATGGATAATAAGCCTGAACAGAAATGTCTCCAAACAAGACTACAAAAGAGTGTTCAACATCACTAATCATTAGAGAAATATAGTTTGAACTGACACTCAGATATCACATCACTCTGTTAAGAACTGCACTTGGCAAAAAGACAAATGGTAGAAAGCACCAGTCAGGATGTGGAATGCTCACCCTTGATGGGAAAGAGAATTAGCACAACCATTACAGAAAATGGTATGAAGGTTCCCCCCCCCCCAAAAAAAAATTAAAAATAGAACTGCCTTATGATACAGTAATCCCACTCTGGTTTTATATATCCAAAGTAAATGAAATCAGTATATCGAAGACACATCCGCACTCCCATGTTTATTGTGGCACCATTCACAATAACCGAGGAAAGGAAACAACCTAAGTGTCCATCAAGGATGGATGGAAAAAGAAAATGGGAGACATATACACAATAGAATACCATTCAGCCATAAGAAGAATGGCATTCTGTCACTTGTTACATCATGGATGGATGTAACAAATTATTTAACATAAAAAAGTTCAGGCCCAGAAAAGCTTCTTATGTAGAATCTAAATAAGTTGACGTCCTACAAGTTGAAAGTAACAATAGTGGTTACCAGAGGCTGGGCAAAATAAAGAGGAAGAAGAGCAGAATAAAATTGATCAACAGGTACTCAGTTCTGATCAGGAAGGAGAAATACGTTCTTGTGTGCTATTGCACTGTAGGATGACGATAGATAATGATAATGTACTATATATTTCAAAAAACTAGAAGAAAGATTTTTGAATGTTTTTACCACAAAGAAATGAGGAATAGAATCTCCCACTGCATGGATTAAAGTGGGGCATGAGTAGATATTCTGGAAACAGATGCAAGAGCTTTGTGCTCCACTGAGAAATGGATGAGGACAGTTTAGACTAACATGAAGATAGTGGCAGTAGATATACAAGATATGGAGCTCAGAGGGATTGTGAAATTCTTTGATGTGATTATTGACAGAATCTGTGGGGTTAAGGAAATCTGGGGGATGGGGCACAAGAAAGCAGCGAGACTGACTACAAGATTTTTGGCTTTGTAACTAGGTGTGTTATAGTACTATTTAACTAAGAAACTCCATTTGAAAAACATGCCTGGAAATGCTGATGTCAGTTTGAAGTGTTGCATTCTAGGACCACGGAGACTTTCACGTGTAGCTGTTCAGTGCATTCCAGGGTATGAAAGGCTGAAGCTCACAAAACTGGTCTTAAATGGAAAGTTTGAGAGTTAGTGGTTTACACGGCAATGATGGAAACCATAGTATGTGAAGTTGCCATGGGATCCGACAGAGTAAAAAAGAGAACCCAGAACAGAGCCAAAGATCAAAACGCTGTCTTTTCCCTCTCACTCTTTTCCACCTAAGAATGAATGGGTGAAACCCAGGATAAAGCTATGGTTCATAACGGCTTTATCACCCCTCTCCATTTTACCCTTGTCTTTTATATTCTATGCTACTCCCAAAAACACACACAGAAACAACAACAACAAAAAAGCACACTAAAACAAATCTATGTGATAAATGAACCTTCAAAGAGTATGCCATGCTGAAAAGTCTTAAAAATATGGCTCTTGGGGCTGGGACTGGGCTCAGCAGTAGAACACTCGCCTAGCATGGGCAGGACCCGGGTATGATCCTCAGCACCACATAAAAATAAAGGCATTGTGTTAAAAAAATATATATATATATATATAGATAGATAGATATAGATATAGATATAGATATAGATATAGATAGATATAGATATAGATATAGATAGAGTTATATATCCAACCTCCTGGTGAAGTTCCTTTTATGCAGAGTGGCTTCTTCCCTACCAGAAAATTCTAGATTGCCCTTCCTGAAGTTCTGTCCTATGGATTCCAGGCAAACCTAGCCAGCCCAAGCAATCATAAAACTAGTCCCTTGGAATCCATCTTTAATATACACCTCCTCCTTGACCTGCTCCTCTGGTTGAATCCTGACTCATACAAATTTTGTGAACTAGAAGTTGAGTGATGCATAACAATTCTTAAAAATGTGGAAATGACATTGCAATTGGATAATGGGAAGAGGCCAGAAAAGCTTTGAGAAGTATAATCAAAAATGCTTACATTGTCCTGAATAGAGTAAAAGTGAAAATATAGGTGCTAATATGCTAATAAGAGCTTGGAATGAAAGAAAGAAGCTTGAGCGCTATTTTTTTTTTGAAATTTTCAGCCTCTTCAGTTTACAAAAGTTGCTAAAATTAGAAGTTTTGCTGTCTGAATAGCATGCTCTGAAGAAAAAGCCAATGATGTGGCTGGACAACATTTATCTAGTGCCACAGAAAGATTAAAAAAAAAAGAGCAGATATGCATTCAACCATAGATCTTCAAAGAGATTAGGTATAGTTCTTAGGAATATTAACAAGCAGAAATGCCTCTAGCTTGGAACAAAAGGAACAGATGGAGTAATATCTATGGCATCCCTAAATAGGTGGATAAAACTAATCTTCTGCAAAAATGTGCTACCTTTCAGGAGAAAGAAAGGATGACACCTAGGACAGAATTAGGAGCCCAGAAGGTAAAGAGATAGAATCATGACCCTCAGAGGATTCGGTTAAAGATTTGAAACCAAAAGTTGCCTCAATGACATAAAATTCCTTAGGATGAAAGATGCCTTTGTGTTTTCATTTTATCCCTTTTAAAATGGCAATGTCTACAAACTCTTGTCCTTTACCAACCTGCCATTTTATTTAAGGTACAAATAACTTGTTTCTTGAATGACACTGCTTCACAGATTGAGGTGAATTATGACTCAGAGGTGAATGAATTATATTGAGAGCCTGGTCCATACCTGATTAGATAATTTAGATGAGGAGATTTAGGATTTTGAGTTGATGATGTTTAGATGAGCTAGTGAGGTTTGAATTGATGTAATTAGTTAAGAGTTTGTGGGAAGTTAAGTGAATGAATTTTTTTAATGTGAAACAATATGAATGTTTTAGGGCAATCAGATAGACTGCAACAGGAAAAATAATTCCATCATCCAATATGTGTTCATTGCTAATTCCCAAAATCTCTGAATAAGTTATGTATATAGCAAGGGTGAATTAAAGGAGCAAATGGAATTAAGAAGAATAGCTGACCTAAAATAAAGAGATTGTCCTGGATTGTTTAAACTAATATAGTAATATATTTTTCAGGGTGCTTTAAATGCTGATTATGGAGGTAGAATAGTCAGGTTCAGGGTGATGTAATGTGAGAATGGCTTAACTGGTCACTGTTAGCTTTGAAGACAGAAAGGGGTCACTAACCAAGACATGCATGCAGGTAGCCTCTAGAAGGTAGAAAAGTCAAGAACATGAATCCTTCCACAGAGCCTGCCAAAAGTCACGCAGTCCTTCAAAAACTGATTTTGGCCCAGTGAGATCCATTTTATACTTATGACCTGTAAAACTATGAGATAACAAATCTATGTTGTTTTACCTCACTAAGTTCATGCAGTTTGTTACAGCAGCAACAGAAAGATAATAATTGATTTAGAGATACTTTTTTCTTATTGTTTTTATTTCCTGACTTTCCATAATGCCTACATTAACTTTGCAACTAATAGTAATTTTTCCTCAATTTCAGAAAAGATAAGAAAATTTCCCCGTGTTTCATAGTGAGTAGATAAAGGACAAAGGACTCAATTCTAGGGCTTCTGACTAAATCACGTATGCTATCCACTCTACTACATTTCATTAGTCAGCTTTGTATTACTATAACAAACTACTTGAGGCAATTTACTCATAAAGATAAAAGTTTTCTTTAGTTCACAGTTCTAGAGATTCCAGTCTAAGATTGGATTAGCCCAATTTCTTTGGGTCTCTGGTGAGGGCACCATATTGCTATGGGGGAAACAAGTATTGGAATAAGCCAATCACATCATGAGCCAGGAAGCAGAGACAGAGAGAGATAGAGACAGAGAGACTGAATGGCTGAGACCCATGCCATGATCCCTTTCAAGGGCACATCCTCAGTAACCCAAGGACCTCCCATTAACCACCAGCAAAGGTTCACAGCTCCTGCCTCTGCCATGATGCCTTTGATAAAGGTTCAAGTCTTTGAGGATTATTCAACACATAAACCATAGTATATGCTGACTTAAGGACAGGATGGTGAAAAAATAAAAGGAATTGAGCCTGAATTTCATTTTCTAAACTTACATACTTAACCAAAAATGATTGTGCTTTCTTTAGTAGAAGGCTTTAGGAAAGCACTGAAAATACAAAAAAAAAAAAAAATGCCCATTCTAAAGAAAATTAAAGTTAAAATATGAGCAAAATAGTAAGTCTAAAGTTACTATTGACTTGATGCAAATTTCACTTCTCTGTTATGACAAGAAGCCTAACTCTTAAGATAAAGCTGCAAGTTTACTAATCAGAGAAAATTAAGTTCTGACATGGATGGGATCATATTCTGAGACACCTGACGTATCAGACAGAGGTCTTTCATTTTGGTGTGGCTATAAAAAATCACTAGGGGTATATTGACTTGAGAGCAGCATAATGAAATCTTTACATAAATTTTGTCTGGCAGCTGGGAGGAAGGGGACTCAAAAAGGGAAACGGAGTAAGAGGTACCAGTTAAGAAGACAGCTTCCTAGAATAGCAGTAAGGAACAACTTTTGGACAACTGTGGAAGAAGGCTATTTATGAAGGATTTTCAAAGAAAATATCATCTTCCTAACTTTTTCACATGATGAAATGAAAGAAGAAATCATCTCTGTGATTCCATGTTTGTCATCTTGAGATGCGATATCACATAAGACAAAACTATGAACTCAGTCTGTCATGGTCAACTCCTAAAGCAAAAAAAGCACAATATGGTAATATTCTCTGAAATTAAGTGCAAGTAGGTATCTCGTTTATTATAGGTAACATTAATAAGAAACGAACCAGGCAATAATAAAAAAGAAAACATAATGAATATCTAGGGGCTTGTATTATACAGAACATGGGGCCAAAGTACCCAATACTTGAAAAGACATGAGGTTTAATCATTAGGAGATACTAAGTCAGTCCCCCAACAACCAACAAGCAGTTAGAAATAGTTTTAGATACTTCTTTCTTCTGACATATAAATCTGTCATCTGGTCCTAATTCCTAAAGAACATAGTTTGATCAATAACTATCACTACATTGTGCATCTGGCAAAGTGACTTCTACAGAATTGCATTAAAAACTGATGTAAAGTATCTAGGTTGTTCAATACTATTATGGTTTAGGTCTCCAAAGTCCCCCCAAAGGCCCATAGACTAAAGGCTTGGTCACTAGCTTGTGACATTAGGGTGAGAATAGAAGGTTTTGTAGTGGGGCCTAATGGAAGGAAATTGTATTATGGGGGTGTGCCTTGAAGGACATAGGAGAATCCAGCCTCCTCTTCTTTTCCTTGCCTCCCAGCCACCATGAAGTGAACAAATTTCTACCATCACATGCTTCCACCATGATGTTCTGCCTCATCAGAGATCCAAAACAATGAGGCCAAGTGACCAAGGAGAGCAAACTCTGAAACTGTGAACCAAAATGGGCCTTTTCCTATTTTTTAAGTTGAATTATCTCAGGTATTTGCCATAGCGATGGAATCTCACTGTCATATAAATATTTAAATTTTATAATTAAAAATTATAAAATATATCCATACTATTAAAATCTGTCAGTAAATGTATCAGTATTGAAAGTTAAATGAAGTGTAATCCTTACCTTTAAAAACTTAAAATCTAGTTTTACCTATATACTCGTTGTTTTGGGGTCAAGCACATTGTATTTAAAAATCTGGTCTTGGGAAAAAATACCTAAACATTGAGAAATGTTTGGAAAGTGACTTTTAATTAAATGCATTCAATTTCAATTAAGTTTAAATATCCACATTTCAGTTAAAGTTAGTGACACATAAATGGGCCTCCATTTTCTTATTTGATTGACTTAACTGCATCCACTTTCCTCTGTAGTCTAGGCCTTGTTAGAAAAATGTGGCAGATGTTGCCTGCCCTCTAGTGGTCACACATTGTATGTTTACATCTTAACATGAATGTCAGTGGTTTTGTCCAGAATGCATTTCATATGTCAGACATATTAATTTCATTAACATTAAGTTTAACATATTCCTTAATTCTTGATTTATCTTAACCAAATAGTCCAAAGTCAAATTAAAAACTTTCATTACACAGGAAAACATCACATATCATGTGTTCCAGAGTGTACTTTCAAACCACAGGAAGTTTTATAAAAGTAAGGGCCCCATTTCAATAAATGCAAAAGAGGAACATGCAGATGGAATCATCCTCAAAAAATGAATATAGTCTCACATTATGCAATGTGCTGTGCTAATATAGACCAAAAGGAGAAAAGAATATCTGCTTTATGAAGTGCTATATTAGCCAAGGTTCTGCAGAGAAATGGAACCAATGGGATATATGTGTAAGTGCAACCATAAAGGAGAGTGTTGGTGGAGATTTAAGAAATATCTTACAGAATTGTGGGACAGAATGTTGGAGGTCTATAATCCAGGAAACTCAGGCAAGATATATGCTACAGCCTTAACCAGAATTTCTATTGTGGGAAAGCTCAGTCTCTGCTTATACTTTGAATAGATTGGATGTAATTCCCTCCATTATGAAAGATAATCTGCTTTGGTTTAAAGTCTGTTGGTTGTAAATGTTAACCATATCCACAAGTACCTTTGCAACAACTTCTAGATTAGCTTTCAACCAAATAACTGGACATCATAGCCTAGCCACATGGACAACTAAAACTAACTCTAAGAATTGCCAAACACAGTTTTAAATATTACATTTATTAACTCATTTTTTATTTTTACCACAGCCTTATGAGGCAAGTGCTCACTAACCCATTCGAAGGAAACTGAGACACAAATTGGTGAAGTAACTTGGTAAAAGAACCAGAGTAATAGCTAGGATGTAGGGAAGCTGAGATCTTACCATTCCCTGTCTTAATTACCAAGTGTTGTCTTAATGAATTGATAAACTAACTTTAATGAGCTAACCAGGCATACTAAAGAAAAAATAGAGTATAATGTAGAGTCTTGCCATCTTTGTCAAGTTTTAGTAGTTTCATTTACATCATTTTTTAAAGATTTTTTTTAAAAAAATAAGTAAATCAAGCTAAGCGCAGTGCCCCACACCTATAATATCAAGGACTCAGGAGACTGAAACAGGAGGATCACAGTTCAAGGATAGCTTCAGCAACTTAGCAAGGAGGCGCTAATCAACATAGTGAGAACTTGTTTCAAATTTTAAAATAAATAAATAAATAAGAGGAATGGTTATTTGACTCAAAAATTGAAAAAGGGCTGGAGATGTAGCTCAGTAGTAAAGTGTTCCTGGGCTTAATCCCCAGTACGCATTCCCCCCAAAAAAGTAAATCAAGCAAGACAGTTAAGGTCACAATATATTTCTTCCTAATTGTGTAACTCACTCTCCCCTTTAAGAAGTAGCTCCTACTCGAATTGTGGACTTCACTGTTTATCACTATTTTTTAGACATATACACAAATTGTATAAGTAGAAACATTGTGTTACATTATATAATTTTCCTTGTTTTCAGCTTTAAGCAAGTGGTATAATATGGCATAGAACTTATACTTTGTCAAAAATGATGTTTCTGAGATTTATCTACGTTGACACACGAGCCTTTAGTTCACTCATTTTATTGTTCAGTATTTCATTGTTCACAATGTATTAATCCTTTCTACAGGCATTTGGATATTTCAAGTTTTTCACTAGTGTGGAGACATTCTCTATGAGGAACTGCAAAGATTTTCCTTTCTCTGAGAGAGAGAAAGAAGAGGGAGGGAGAGAGGAGAGAAAGGAAGATGGTAAGAAAGATACAACGTAGCTGATTTTGAAGATTGAAAAAAGGAATGCTAAGAAAAGACACGGGCAGCTTCTAGAAGCTTGAAAGGTAAATTTTCACAATGGGTCTAGTTAGAGCCATCTGGTAAAATTTTCCTTTTATCAAATGTGGTAAATCTTCAAATCTAGTAAAGACCCTAGTCCCTGGTTTGTCTGCTATTTACAGAACAGTTGTACTTATAATTTGCCTGGTATATTTTTTCCATCCCTTCATTTTTTCCCCTTTATACAGATATAGGAGGGTTCTCCGGAGGAACTGAAGCAATAGAAATATATGCATAATTATAAGAGTGTTATTTACTAGTTTGGCTTATAAAATCAGAGGCTGAATAGTCCCACTGTGGCCATCTGCAAGCTGGAAACAGGGAAATTAGTAGCTGTTCAGTCCAAGCAGTTAGACACCAAGAATAAGAGGGATAAATGACTCAGTCCCAGTCCAAGGCTGAAGGTCTGGGAGCTCCCTGAAGTCACTGAAGCAAATCCTTGTTCACAGACAGGAGAATCTGGAGTGTGACATACAGCAAAAAAATGCACCCACTCAGGAAGAGCTGATCACACATGGACATGTATGAGCCTCCCTCATCTTTATTTTTTTGTTTCATCTGGGCTCCTAGCCTGTTGCAGCTTATTGGACAGTGCTGCCTATATTCAGGGCAGGTATTCCCTAAGCTGTTCACTAACCCACAGGCAAACTATCTCTAAAAACACCTCCACAAACATACCCAAATATGCCCTTGATCAATTTTCTAGGCATCTCTCAAATCTAGTCAAGTTTCAAGATTGACCATCCCATATTGGGACAGGATGCGATAATTTGGAACTGAAGTGTCTCCGAAAGGCTCATGTGTTAAAGTTCTTTTGGTGTGAACTGATCAATATAATCAATAAGTCATAGACATAGATTATAGATTATAGGAAGAAGGTAAGATAACATAGTTAAGGCACGGTAAGACATAAGTTGATAGTTAACTTCATCAGGAGTAAGCCTAAGTAACAGTAATAAAGTCATGTAACGGTAAGACATAGGATTTAAGTCACAGGAAAAAGATACGGAACAGTGAAAGGTGATAAGTCAGTATGCCAGGATAGTAATAGATAAATATAGGTTGATAGGTTAACATAGATATTGACAAGGTTAATATAACAATTAATAATAATAACAATTGTATTAGCTTGATCATGTAGACAGAAGGCATATATGTATATATATATATATATATATATATATATATATATATATATACATATATATCAGTAGTAAAATAATGAGTAAATGAGATAACTGCAAGCATCAAATAAGTTTCTAGTGCTGAGATAGCGGGAATGGAGTCACTGTGGCTACACAAATAAGAAGTGTTGCCTTGGACTCCATCTTAGCTGTTCTAGACTCCATCCTAGTTTTTCAGTTACAGCTCCTGTGTAGAGGGACCTGCATGACCCATTTCTGAGAAACTGAAACGAAATCTGTCTTCTTTTAAAAAATTGGTTTTCTGTACTTTGTGCCCCACAGAATGTACTCAACTCAGGATATGGTGGTGGTCGAGGTGAGCTACATCCTGGGTTTGGGTACATTTATGGGTCTACAGGACCTTAAAATAGATTATCACCCCTGCTCAGCTGAAACTCAGGATAGTTGTCTAACACTTGTTGGGACCCAAGATGTTTTTAAGCTAACTGCTTTTTTTAGTTTCTGTAACTTGCTTGCTTGCATGATGCTTAGAAAAGCCCCTGCGCTGTGGTTTTTATCCTGAAATTCCTAAGATACTGGCCAGGAAATCGCTGTTCTCCCACAGAGCATCAGTCTCAATGGGTGGGGGACAGTCCCTGGTCAGGTAAATAAAGCTCTCTCTTGTTTGAATTTGGACTTACAGTGTTTTCCCGAGGCGGCTCCCCATGACAAAGTGTTGGTCAACAGCACGTGGCACTACTGGAAGGTGGTAGAACCTTTAGGAAGTGGGGTCTAGTAGAAGAAAGTTAGAAGGGGTGTGTCCTTGAAGGCATACCTTGATACATTATTATCAACCAAAGTTGATAGTGTACATTAGGGCTCATTCTTCATCTTGTACATTCTACAGATTTTGATAACTGTTTAAAAATATGTATTCACTATCATAGTATCATATACTATGGTTTCACTACCCTAAAAATCACTGTTTCCGTCTATTCTTTTATCCCTACAAGCCATAGAAATCACTGATCACTTTACCATCTTTTTATAGCTTTGCCTTTTCAGAATGTCAAATGATTTGAATCATATAGTGTGTAGTCTTTCAAATTGGTTTCTTACACTTAGTACTATGTATTTAAGATTCCTACATTTCTTTGTATGGTATGGCCGCTTATTTCTTTTTAGCACTGAATAAATCCCATTGTCTGTCTATATGTACCATAGTTTGTTTGTCCATCCACCTACTGAAGGACATCCTAATTGCTTCTAAGTTTTGACAATGATGAATAAAGATATTATCAATGTCTATATGCAAGTTTTTGTGTGGACAAAATTTTTACTTTTTTGTGGGGAGGGGATAAATCACAACATATGCAATTACTAGTTTGAGCAACAAGAGTATGTTTTCTTTTGTAATAAACCAAATAACTCTCTTCTGAAGTGGTCACATTATTTTGTATCCTCACTAGAAGTTTCTTGCCCCTCCACATTTTGGCCAGAATTTCGTGTGGTTGGTGTTCTAGATTTGGGCCATTCTAATAGATGACTAGTAGTACCTCATTGCCTTAGTTTGTATTTCCTTGGTGATATATGATGTGAATATATTTTAATATGCTTAATTGCCATTGGCATATCTCATTTGATGAGGTTCCTGTTAAGGTATTTTGTCCATTTTTTGTCCATTTTTAGTACCAGGAATTTTTTAAAGTCAGATCATTTGTTTTCTTATTGTTGAATTTTAAGAGTTCTTTGTATAAAAGGCTTCCTAGCCACATAAAACTATTAAGTAAGTTCATATACTTCATATTTTTCCTCCCCTATGCCACAGAGTAAAAATATGACAAATTATTTATTGCATTGAAATCCTTCAAAAATATGCAAATAATTTATATACATACAGATATATTATACACAATTTTATTAATATAAGTAATATAAATAACAAAACATTCAATAAAATGATATTTAGAAATGGAACAAATGGAGCTAAAGTGTTCTTTGTATATATTTTATATTATAGCCCTTTATTAGACATGTCTTTTGCAAATGTTATCTAATCTGCGACTTGTCTTTTCATTTTCTTGACAGTGTCTATCACAGAGCAGAAAGGTTTTAATTTTAATGAAGTGTACTTTATCCATCATTTCTTCCATGAATTATTCTACCATACCTTCATTTTTTAAAATATTTTGTATCCCTATATTTTAGAATTATCTATTATTACCACCATAAAGCCAGGATTTAAAAAAAAATTCAAATTGCCAATCTCTTTTTAAAAGATGAATACTCAATCATTGGACATTAATCATAATTTTTAGTCAATTTATTTCTGCAATATTTTCTAACTTTTCTATCTTCCATTGTATTCCTATCTTTATTGTTATTTATTATTTATTTATTTATTCTGTTATTCATTTGTTTCCCTTTCTTTGTTCCTTCTTTTATTTTCTAGAAAGCAGTGTAGTTGTAAAGGCTCACCATGGAGTCTCTAGGACCACACAACCTAGGCTTCAATCATAGCACTGCCAATCAGCTCCCAGCTTCATGATCCTGGTTACTCATAAAAGAAAATACCTCCCACGCTGACATGCAAAAATAATTAAGAATGTAAATAAGAAAATCAATTTTCACAGAGGTTGGCACTTTTTAAATGCTAAATATTATTAATTCCTTATATGATTTTGGAAGTGATTCTGTTAATCTTTTAGATACCACCTTTACAATTAGCAAAGCAAACTCTAAAGCTAATCTCCATATTTGGTTTCCTCCCAAAGCATTATCACAGATCCCTGCTCTTAATCTTATTAATTGTTTTTTGTCACTATTTAGTCCACTTTATTTTTATTTTTCCCAAATTATATTTTGTTATTTTTTTGCAGTAAATGCTTATTTAAATTTACTTATTTATCAAAATCTTGTAATTTCTCCTTTTTTTCATGAATTACATCCTATAGAATTAGTTTCTTCAAAGACCTTACTGTATCTAAACTCTTTACAGTACTTTTCATCTGAAAAGGCCTTGATTTTGCTTTCACTCTTAATGGTAATTTAGAATTATTAATTCTAAGTTGATAGTTATATGTATTTCATGTTTTACTTCGCAGACATATAAATTACATATTTTATATAGTATTTCATTGTCTTCTTTGTGACTTTTTTTATAGGCAATCTCTCTTCCAATCCTTTTTTCCTTGATATGGTGTTATTTTCATATTAGTTTAAAGATACTGAGTTATCATTTATTTATATTGCTTAACCTTATTTTACTTGTTGAATATTACATGTGCTTAATTGTTGGGAAAGTTGTCATTTCAAATATCCTTTACACCATTTTCTCTACTGTAAACTTTATTATTTCTAAGGGCATATATTCTAAGTTCTCAATCTATTTTCTATGAGTTTTAACTTCAGTTTTCTTTTTTCTTTATATTTCTTTGCTGATTTCTGAGACAACACTCATCCAGGGATATTGTGACTTTAATTATTGGAAAAGATAGTGATGGAATATACTAGTCAGTGATTTATAATGTTGTTTATTCGTGTTTCATTTTGTTTTATTTTAGTACCAAGAACTTAACTCAGAGGTGCTTAACCATTGAACCACATCCCCAGACCTTTTTTCATTTTTTTTTAAATTTTGCAGCATCATCTCATTAAGTTGCTTAGAGTTTCACTAATTGCTGAGGGTGACTTTGAACTTGAAATCCTTCTGCCTCAGTCTCCTGAGTCACTGGGTTAATGGGCGTGCACTACTGCATTAGGCTATAATATGTTGTTTAAAGTTAAAAGTCCACCTGGAAGCATTTTCTTCCAGTTTGTCTACTGTTTATTAAAAAGGTATAAAGTGATGGTTTGCATCTAATTCACCTGGTCTCTCAGCTTCATTTTAATCCCATGAACAGTAGAGTATAAAGGACTAATCCAGTAATCCTATGCCTTGGCTGTGCTAAAATCTGTTTTCTCACTTGTGTCTTAGTGATTCGTGATCCATAGACAAAGCTCACGTCCTATGTGACTAAGAAAGAGTATGGAAGCTATGTGCTTTCTGTTTCCTGCCGCAATATCTCCTTTTCTTTTCTTAAAGCCAGGAGTCTCAGGAGTATTTTCATTTGTCTGACCCTGTGTGATTACCACAGTTACTCTGAGCAGGATACTTGAAGGAGCCTTAGTGGATACCCAGTTACTCTGAGCAGGATACTTGAAGGAGCCTTTGGCTCGGTAATAGTGGATACAGCTTTGTTGAAAGGAACATGAGGAAATGGGCTATGAAGGATCATTGATGCCCATGTTAGTGTATATTTGAATGGTGCTGTGACTATTGACAGCAAGAAAAACATCAACTTGACGTGGAGGTAGATCTGGAGAGGAGGAAAACAACTAAATGGATTTAAAAAAGAAATTCAGACAGAAAGTCAGCCAAGAATTCCATGCATTGGCTGCTTTTGGTTGCTTTGGCAAGAATAACTCAGGAAAAGGACGAGGCCTCCGGTCTGTCATGCTAACACCATTGATTCTCTCTGTTAGGGTCAAGAACATGATAAAATAAAGCAGTGCAGTTTTTCTTTTGATCACAATGTTACTCTGCCTACTTGATAATCACTGAAAAGCTTATATAGGCTCTGGGCACAATGGTGGGATAGGGTAAGGGTAGGGTCACAAGAAACCTGAGTCATGGTAACATTCTAAGAGTTCAGACAGCATGTCTTTTTCAGAAATCTGGGCACCTTAACATGTTAAGTTAGTTAAAGGCAGAGGCATGTATCAAAATATTAAAACAAAAAAAATCTTCATACAGGAATATTCCAACTCCACACTTTTATGATAAATTGAATATTCCTGAGGGTGAAGGAATGTTGAAAATGTAGCCACCTTCAGATTGATTATATAATAAAGTAAGCTCCAAATATGGGCCTTCTACCCAAGAAATGATTGATGTGATAAACTGAGTTCCAAATTCTTGGGATTCTTGCGTGACTCTCCTGTTAGGAGTGTAAAAATAGGTGAAAAGGGCTCTTGCTGACCTACAGGCTGAACTCCTCCAAATGGGTTGAATGGTGAAAACAAGATTAGAAATATTTAGAAAAGAGGGAATACTAAGATTAAAAAGGTTGGAAAAAATCTTCAGAACAGTTAAATGGGATGAAATTGCCCAGATGGCTAACTCAAAATGTGGAAAAGAAGGTGACAAATGGAGTAACTAGTAACATTTTAAGAGATTGCTATAAAGAATATGTGGTCTAGCTGCTTGATCAACTTTTCAAGCTATTAAGTTTGAAAAGCAGGACTCCAGTGACCCATTTCCTCCAGCTACACCCCACATGCCATTTTGGAGCATAGTTTTTCAATTTTCCCACCTCGAGATAAATTTTCAAAAATCTTATGAGGACACACATACTAAAGAACCTTCGGAACCAATGTTAATTAAAGCAATGTGATCTCAATGGACATATATCAGGTTGGTCCCAGAGTGGAGGATTGTTGCTGTTGCAGCAGGCTACATGAGACCCTTTGCACTGATGTGGTAATATCACGGATGTGACTGAGAAATTTTATTGGAATGTTCTACACTGGTTCATTATATACTGTCATACCTAATTCTACTAATAAATCTGAAAAAAACCCAATAATGTAGTAATGCTATGGGAATGTAGAGATTGTCAAAGGCTTAAAACAGAGAATGTAGCTCAAAGTAGAAATTTATGTACAAATGTTATTTATGGTTGTTCTCTCAACTCGACTAAAATGCATTGTTGGGATATCTGTGACATCTTGATGGTAAGTGGAGAGAGAGAGGCAGGAAACTCTTCTCTTACTAAAACAACTGAAGAAAAGAATGTTGTTAAAAATCGATTTTTTATCCTGCTTTCATTGGGCACACATGTTAGAGTCTCATCACTGTAACTAAAATACCTGAAAAGAATAACTTAGAGGGGGAAAAGTTTACTTAGGCTCAGGATGTCAGTGGCCTCAGCCCATTGGCTGGCTCCATTGCTCTGGGTCTGATGTGAGGCAGAATATCCTAGTGGAAGAGTGAGTTGGAGAAAAGCTGTTCAGCTCATGGCAGACAGGAAGGAGGTAGAGAGAGAGAGCTCAAGGAGCCAGGGACAATGTATAATCCCCAAGGCAGGACTCCAGTGTCCCATTTCCCCCAGCTACACCCACCTGCCTACAATTACCACTCAGTCTGTTCAAATTATTAATTCATCAAATGAATTAATCTAGTGAGTAGATTACAGCTCTCATAATCTGATAATTTCACCTCCTGCATTAATACCAGAGCTATGGGGATACACCTTGTATCCAAACTATAATAGCATGCTAGATGGAAACCGGTTAAATGAACTTACCAACTTAAGTGGTTAATTTAAAACAGTATAGCATATCTGGGAATCGTCAATATATTTCTGATTTGATCAGGGATATGTTAGATCAAGAATAACAAGTACCCACTGAGTACCTTTTTAAATAGTTGTATGGTCTATGAGAAAAGTTGTGGGATGCAGGAGGTTAATCATAAACTATGGAGGACTGAATAAATTGGTCATTCCAGAGTATCAGCCACACCTGACAGAAGTTAACAGTTCAAGAGTGCAAAAGTTGAGAAGGATTGGCATTCTCTAACTGACTTATCTAATGGTTTGTTTCTTATTTCTGTTATGGAAGAAAGTCAAAGTCTATGTTATTCATGTGGGTCTAGTACAATATAGTTTTACTGAGATTCCAAAAGGATATATAAATTATTCTGCTTATTACCACAACCTGTTGAAAAAAGGCTTTGATTTGAATCAATCAAAACATACTGCTACACATTATTCTTTTTATATAATGTTGATTTGAATCTGAAAATCAAGTTCATAGAGTGGTAGGTGCTGATTAATCAGAACACAATAAAGCACTGGCTAATTGACTACCTAAAACACAGGAGCCAGGGAGAATATATAATTATAGGAACACATAGGAAGAATTACAGGAATTACTTGGACCAGAGACATTAGCAACATTTCTCAAACAAACAAAAATAAGCCACTATCTCTTCTTGCTTAAAAATTTAAACAAAAAATGTTTGATTTGCTTCATAAGTCATGAACATCTATAAATTTTAGTGATCAGGAAACAATTAAGCTGTATTTGAATAAGGCTCTGACTAACAGCAGCCTCTCTGAAGCATAGCAGAATCATTGTCCACTGGATGCTTTGGGGACATTCAACCCCAATGAGACTCAAATGTATGTTACTAGTATCAGCAACTCTACCTACTCACTGAAGTCTTTGCTTAAATCCCATTCCTGCCTCCTAGTGGTAACCACTGGGATTTTGAACTAAATTTTTTTCTGATGTAGTTCCCAGTTAAGCATTCTTTGAAAAGCAATTGTTGTTCTGGTATTGTGATTTAATTAAACTTTGCATCAATTATGGAAGGACATACAATTATTTTTAATTATTTTAACACATAAAATACCTATCAGAGCATGCTAATAAAAATTACATGCTAATAGGGAAAAATCCAATAGTTGCTCATCAAATGAAAATGGTATATGTATGTCCATGAGATGGGACAACTGTAATCCATTACAAGCTAGCTTCCATGGCTTTGGGCTCTATGTTTGATCTGCCCGATGTGATCTCCAGCCCCAGAGCTCAATGTGCCCCTACCATCAATCAGTTCTCAGAGATGTCATACAAAAACAGGGTTCACAGATGTTAGCTCAAAAATGGAAGGACAACATTGGATCTAGAAGGCATTGTGACAGGCCAGTTGTTATATTCTGAGTGGACAATGTAAAGATGAATCTACTCAGTAGATAGAATTAATAATCAAGTTTTCCAACTATGATATTAGAGGAACCAGATCATAAAAATAATAATATAGTATGAATTTTTACTGATTTTGTGGTAGTAGCCAAAGAACTGGAAATATGATTCCTAAAATGGGTCTTAAGAAATACAAGGTAAGAAGTCCATTATTGTGGGGTGCCACATTATAAATATAAATATGAAGGAGGAAAATCTAAGTGGGACAGGTTGAATCCATCAAAAACAAGCAAGCAAAAATATCATCTTATAGATTCATTTTTTAAAAAAAAACTGGAATAAAAAAAGTTCATACTCACATTTGGTCTTTAGAAGTGGACTATTTGTTTCATGAGATGAGCCTTCATGGAGGCATTTGAGCAAGGAAATGATGGGCAGTGAAGGATGTATCCTGCAGTCCTTTATCTGGTCAGAAAAGATACTGGGATGTCTTTGATCTGTTTGGAAGTCCTAGACCTTTCTAATGTTTGCCTCTACATTATATTAGTTTCATTTCAAGCTTTATGTGAATATAACTTTTGTAGTCTCATGAATCCTATCAATCAACAGTTCTGTATAGTTAATATAATCACCCAAATCAAATTTTAAAACATTTTCAAATAGCAGTTCTATTTTTTTTTTAAGATCATGACCATCTAATCTTCTTGTAGTTTAGTCTTCTGAATCCTTTTTATGGTGGCCTCTTCTTTATGTGTTTACTTGCTTTTAATATTTTTCCTAATCTTCAGTGGGACTTTACCTCTAGTATTCTTGTGCAGCTAGGGTAAGGGATGTTTTTTCTGTAAATAGTTTATAGTTTGCTTTTGTCAGTTGCCCCAAGGATTCCACTTGCAGAGGAAAATTTTATATATTAATTTAGCAGTTTAGAGATTTCTATGTCTCATGAGATTCTCAAATTTAACTAGAAAGTGCTTATTAAGACAGGGTATAAATGTGGCAAGTGGGAGGTCCATAAAAATGGTACAGAAGAAAATTCCAGAAGTTTGACTGTGCTCAGAAACACTGAAAACCTCAAAAATCTAACAGAATCAACCTCATGGGAAGTCTGGAAGATATCCCAGGGTTTACAGCAAATAACTAAATGTTTAAAGAGAAGAAAGGTTATGAAGCAGGGTGAAAGAGGGTAATTTGGGGAAATTAACTTATCTTTGTTGAACTCAACACCCCAGGATGCTGAGACAATCTTGAAAATGTCAGCCCATGTTCCTCATGTTTGTACCTGGTTCAGAATGGAGTGGTGTGGACCTTGTTCCCAAGGAATTCTAATCTGTCTATTTCGACATTTCTGTGGATCCCTGAAGGATTGATTCCAGATGCTTGCTTTGTTTCACATAATTTAGAAATGTCTCAGGTCAGAGAAGTACCCATGGAGCATGTTTTATTTTAATATTTATTTTTTAGTTATAGGTGGACACAATGTCTTTATTGTACTTTATGTGGTGCTGAGGATCGAACTGAGTGCCTCCCACATGCTAGGCAAGTGCTCTCCCTCTGAGCCACAGCCCCAGCCCCACCCATGGAGCATGTTTTTCCAAAACACTGAAAGGAAAGGAAAGGAACAGTCTTCTCTACCTATAGTGTAAAATAGCAGTGGTGTGCAAAAACAGTTATGCCTCATCCCAGAGAGGAATATGGAGCAAATATAGTAATTTTGGAAATAAAGGACCTGAAACCTTCCAGATAAACAAGAAAATCTATAACACCATGCTCAGGGCAGGGTGCATGATGAAAGACCTGAGAAGTGAATAACTTCACATCTGGCTGGTTTTTAAACTCAGTGCAAACAGGAAATAAAAGTAAGGCAGGATCATAAATGGCCTGGTTAAGTATTGAGGGAATACCCCCAAAACAGCCAATGAGCAAGACCCAGAGAGAATTCTTTTCTTTTCTCCTCTCCTCTCCTTCATTTTGTGTTTTGTTTTCAGTGCCAGTGACAGATGTTTAAAAATAAAACGAAACAACTCTATCAAATCAATAGTTTACCACTAAGCTAAAGGAAAAGAAACTTCAGAAATCACACATGACAAGGAATACAATCTTCGCAAAAGTTACTCATAAAATTCTCCAAAAAACTACAGCACCACAACAAGCATAAATGATAAACCTTGAACAGAGAAGAATCTGAATTTCAGAGTTACTATATTATAATAATCAGAACATCCAATTTTCAACAAGAATTCACTCATAAGGAATGAAAAGAAAGAGAAGGAAGGAAGGGAGTGGGTGAGGGAGGAAGGAAGAAATGAAGGTAGTGGGGAAGGGAGGGTAAGAAAATGGAGAAAAGACTTCATTGAGGAAATAAACACCAGAATTATTTACCAAGGACTTTAAGTCAGCTGTTAAATGTGCTTAAACAGCTACAGAAATCCTCGGTCAAAGAGCTGCAGGAAAGAATAAGGACAATTTCTCACCAAATAGAGAACATCAATATAGAGGCTGAAATTATAAGAGGAAAACAAATAGAAATTTTAGAGTTGAAAAGTATAATAACTGAAATTAAAAATTCATTATAGGATTTCTAGAAATATTTGAGAAAGCAAAGGAAAAAAACCCAGAAAACTTGAAAATAGATGTTAAATTATTCAGTTTTGAAGTGCCAGAAGGAAAAAGAATATAGAAAAATGAACAGAGCCTAAGACACTTGTGGTATATCAATAAATGTACCAACACATGTATAATGGGACATCTAGAAATAGAGAAAAAAGGGGAGTGAAAAAAAGAGTAGATTTTAAATGTTTTTACCACAAAAAGCTAAGTAAATGAGGTGAGGTGATGCATATGTTAACTAGTTTTATTTAATTATTTAATTATAATTATATATATATTTGATTTAATTATTTCACCATATATATATATATATATATATATATATATATATATATATATATATCCCACAAATATGTAATGAGAAGAGGAGGAAGTTATAAAAATCAATATCAGAAGGAGCTGGGATTGTAGCTCAATGGTAGAACGCTTGCCTAGTCCGTGTAAGGCCCTGGGTTCAATTCTCAGCACCACATATGCATAAACAACTAAATAAATAAAGATTCATTGACAACTAAAAAATATTTTTAAAAAATTAATATCAGAAATGAAAGTAGAGACATTATTACTGACTTTACAAGAAGCCAGTCACAACACATACTATATTTATTTTTATTAAATATCCACAACACTCAGAAAGTCTCTGCTGAAAATATAAACTTTCCTTATTTCCAAAATACTCCCATTTTGAAGAACCGTATATTCAAATGCCAACAGCTTCAGATGCTTAAGCAGCGTTACCTTCTCAAATGGCAGCATTTGTGACGGAGAGAGCTGTATTTCGGGAAATACATCCAAGGCTTTTAGGGATGGCAGAATTTTAGGCGACGTGACACAAAGTGCTCGCCTTTATTCCACACATGCCATCTCCCTTTACACCATGCAAACTCATGAAAGGCACACGTTCCCTGATCCTCAGATTTGCTCCCGAGGAACACCAACATAAGACAGTTCAACATCCCGGTGATGATCTATTCCCATTCACTTATTTGAAAAGACACCTGAAGAAAAAGACAATTTAATGAGTTCCTTTTCAGTCTCTACTCATAGGTGAATTATGTATATTTCTAATCATGTCTGAATATTCAGCAATTTTCCCAACCGTTCTACCTGATTAAATTTCAGCTGGGTCTGAAGAGAGTAAGTTTGCAACCTAACTGGAAAAATTGGGTCAGACAGTGAAACACAGATTGAACAGAGCTGACATTTGAAGGTCTTTCATAATTTTATATCTCTAATATCATTGTCATGGAAATGGGAGAAGGGTGATCACAATGCCTTCTTAGCAATGGAGCGCAGCAGTGCTCTATCTGATGTGCTAATCAAGAGCTGATATATTGAAAATCTTAAGCCCCATGGGCTTGTGCTTCTTTTTTTCCTTTAATGCCTAGTCAAATATTAACCTTAACCAGCTTTTGATGTGCTGATAAATGTCACTCTATTTGTAGGAAAAGAGAGGGGGTAAAAAGTACAATATATGCTAAACCTCAATCGTTAGAGCAGATGCAAAGATTCACCTCACCTAAATTGAACTCCTTACATATTTCCAGCGCAGACTTTGATTGTCTTTCTTTCATGTCACTAATGGGGTTGGAATAAAAGAGCTGTTTGGCTATCTCTGTTAATGATGGTTGTGTTTAAGAACCTTCCTCATCACCTTTGGGTTGTGATCTCTTACGTTATAATTAGATCAGAGACTGGTAGCCTCTTTTCTCTGAAAGCACCAGTACCCAGAGTCTGCTTGGTGATGAGATTATGGATCCAGATTGTTCTGAGAGATGAAGATTACTTGCTGCTGATGGAGGTGAAAACGAGACCTTTCTGGGGTTTTGCAGTGTGCACTGGGTGCTGCACAGACTTGTCAAGGTTTGCTTTGTCCTCTGGGCATCCGCAGAAGGCCCTGCTCTCTGGAGTGTTGTATATAGTGTAGCAAAAGAGTATTTATACATCTCACCAATCAAAACACAGCTTTATTACCTCATGCGAACTCATAAGAACCAATAGAATTTCAACATGTTCTGTAGCTTAGAGTGCTCACTTACTACCTCTGAACAATACTCACCTGTAGTTTTGTCTCTTTCTTATCTTTTTGCATCTTGTAATTAACTCTTTGTTTCCCTTCATAAATATGTAATGTACATTGTAATCTTTTAAAAGAAAAATCAGGGTTGCATTTGCAACTTTTAAAAAAATGAGAGTGGAAACATTGGGTCTTAATTTAACACAGGATCAGTAAAACTGTTGTAAATACTGCGAAACATTTTGAATGTTCCTCATCTTGTTACTAACCCATGCAAAAAAAAAAAAAGCTGCAACTAATTGTGATGCATTCAGATTTCAGTATTCAGTACTGTATATTTCACCCTATGTGATGGGGACCCCCTCCTTTCTCTTTTTGTATTGTATGCGATTCTGAACCTGATTGAGTCATGAAAATAATTTGTGGCAGTGATTCTAATGTATTAAAAATGTTTCGTGTTCCTTTCTAACTGGATTACACCCTGGATTGAAAAAGTCTTCCTCGTGGTAGTTACATGTAGTTTCAAACATGAATAAACTTTTTGCTTAAAAAAAAAAAAGGAATGTGTTACCAGAAAATTCAGTCTATTTTGTAACTAATCTCATGTGAAGACAAATTTGAAATGGAGGAATGCAAAAAGTCTTACATGTTGGCCTCAAGATGCTATCCTGCCTCTTTTGTATTTTCAATGATAATAAAAATGTACAAATCCAGAAAGAATGCATGTCCAGTTAACCTGGTTATGGCCCATTGGCAAGGTGTTCCTTTCCAACTATAAATATTTCCTGATGGTAGAGAGATATTCCAAGAGTACAAACCACTTACATATTCAGATTAAAGAAGCAAAGAGCCATCTTCAGTTACTACTGTTTCTGATGCTGGCTTAGCAACATGCTTACAGAATACAAAATGGTCTTTTCACATCCACACTTTTAGTAGAACTAAAATTATTTACTTAAATTTCAAATGCATGTGAATTTTAATGAGACACCATTTTTAAAAAAGGGCCAAAAACATATTTTAAATAACCTTCTTTCCATTAAACTCATTCAACAGACAGGTGACAAACCATTCAAACTAAATGCCTAGAGATTAAAAATAGCCTAGTTGAAATTATTGCTTAAAATAATTTAATTCTTAAACAGATTTTGCAACTCTTTTTTTTTCTCCTTTAAAGACCTTTATGGGAAATAGTATTAAACATACAAATGGAATTATTAGAGAAACATTAAAAGAATTTATGGTTATTTCTCATTAAATGGCAGAGACCATGGCTATTCTTCCTTCTCTTTTATTAACTTGTAGAACTAAAATTATTTACTTAAATTTCAAATACATGTGAATTTTAATGAGACACCATTTTTAAAAAGCCAAATACATATTTTAAATAACCTTCTTTCCATTAAACTGGCTGTGCATATGGCCCCAGAAAGAAGGCCATATTTCTAGGCTTATTTTGCCTTCAGGTGTGGCCATGCAACTAAGTGGTGGCCAAGGAAATGTGAACAGAAGTGCTCACATTAATGGGAAGGAGTGTGTTTTCTCATGAAGCCTTCTCCACACTGGCTGGAATGCAGAGGTTTTGGCAGCCCATTTTGGATATGAAGTTAAGACCAGTACTCAAGAATGAAAGAATGGCAGAACAAAAACAGAAGTGTGAACCATGGATGGCTTTGGGGAGCAGAGCTTTGATACCAACAGGGACTTTTAGGTAAGACAGAAATAAATTCCAGTCTTTTAAACCATTACTTTGGGTTTCTCTGTCTCATAGCAGAAATTTAATCACCACTACTACACTTTATTGTGCTCCTGAGAGCAGAGATGTAACACTCTAGGTGTGGTGTAAAAGCACATGGCTGAACTCACACCCTACTTTGGTCACTTTCAATGGTTGCTTTTCAGAGAAAATTAATTTATTTATTTTGGTTCTCACATCTGTAAAAGTATGATAATAAAAGTGATTTCATATTTTTAATGGGAATCAAAATATCATATAAGATGATGAAAAGTATAGAAATTTTAGTTTTTATAGTCTTTGTCTGTTTTTAATATGTAAACAAGCAACACAAATTATTTTTATTGGCATCAAGTTCATAGCAAAGGGATATATCTTAATGATATTATTTTTTGGTATTTATTGATTTATTGGTAAAACATAGGTGATAAAGATGATAAAAACTAGTAGTTTCTTTTTTATTTTAGTGTTTTGTCAACTGGTTTGTACTCCAAACCTTTTACAGCATGAATACAAGACAGTAGGGACAACTTGACTGTCTGAGATTCTTTTGTGCTGTCTTAAATAAGCAAAAAATGTGTCTTAAATAAGCACTTACTAGCTACTACTTGCCTTTGTGGGCCCATGCATTTCCTTTTGATACAACATTTCTGAACAATGGCAGATCAAGATTTATTTTGCTAGGAAAAGAGAATATAATTAAAGTCAAGGCAATCCCTTAGTCCCTAGAAACCTTAATGGAAGGTCCCTGTTGCCAGTTAGAGTCTCACAGAGCAATACCTTACCATACCCCAGGAGTTCAGTACTTGCCACTATGCAGTTCTTTCATACATGTGGGCTTTCACCACTACTGTGATTGAAGGTATTGAATCGGTGGTGTGCTTCTGTTTAGAGAAGCCTTTATTTTAACTCTTCTGTTACTTAAAACAAGTCCAATATTCAAACATCTTGTCCTTATTGTGTAGAGGGGAGAATCAGAATCAATGCCCAGATGACTCCCTTTAGCATCTCTCTTTCCAGATGCAGAGTCTGTTTCCCCAGTACAGATGTATGTTCTTATGTGCATGCTTGGGCAAACACTTTTTAGCAGGAGTCTATTGTATACACATGTTCTTAATGGCACATTACAGTACGTTGCTATAATCTATAAGCATTAATGGAAATATTTTCATCCAATATAATCTCCTTCCAATACACACACATAGTGCATATTAATATACCCTAATATGTGACTCTAGCATAAGTCAAAAGTATAATTTACCAGGTTAGATTATAACTACAAGAGTCTCCAAATAGTCCTTCAATCTCCTGTGAAAATGAAGGTAAACAATGATAAGAAAACACAGAGGTAACCTCTGGTTATGTTTGGAATCCATTTTCTTTAATATGCAAATGAACATTGTTTTGAAGAATCAGAGATCCTAGTACTTAATCTCAAAATTGCTGAGAAAAAGTAACTATGAAGATCTAACTCAAAGGAAACTCAGGGTTCATCTTACTTTATCTTTACTGGAACTTGAATGCAAAACTCATGCTGGAACATGAATGGCCAGGTTCCCTGGCCGTATAAAACATCTCATTGTAAGGAGGAATGCAGCAGGAGACACCTACTAGAGCAGTCAGTGCTCATCATTCTGGGCTCAGGTGTCAGGCAGGCCTGGGTGAGGAACAGGACATCAAGCATGGAAAGAAATAGGTGATAATCACATAACCTCTACCCTTTACATTGATCAATTATTTAGGATTCTTGGTTTTGTCAATAAAGAAGCTCTTCTAAAAGAAGTTTACCTGCTGATTCAAGCAAATAGACCAGAAAAATACACTTGGATCAATGCATTATCATTCTCCAAAAAAAAAATTTAAATATATATGAAACATATAAAATATCCCTCTGTAAGCTTGCTATATTTGGAGTTCCAACTTTTGCAGGTTGGTTGATGGGTGTCAATAAAGCTAATTAAACATTTCCATAAACCACAGAACTGAAAGGGACTTGGAGAAATAATCTGTTGACATTTAAATATCTACTGTGCAAAGTGGAAAGAAAGATTTGCATCCAACAATACCACCTAGTTAATCCAACAGCTTTTATAACCTGGCAAATTGTTCTTGTGCAATAGTGCATTTTTGTGAAATTAGGTGGATATTGTCAATGTTATAATCAACCTTTTTTCTCATCTCCCTTGCACTGGAGCAACTCCACTGTAACAGATGTTTCCCTCTTTACTGCTGAGGTTAAATTGCATGCATCTTGACAAAGGCAGGCAGCACTTGGCTTTGAAACATTAAGGTTAGTCCTTCAGTTTCAGTCAGTGGCTTAAATAGAGCTGTTTCTTCCAATCTCAACAACACGGTATCCAAACGCTATTTCTCCATTAGTCACCTGGTTCCATGCTCCAAAGTGCAATTCAGACTTGGAAACAAGTGTGTATCCATAACCTTTAAGGTCTAACATGGTCTGGTGGAAAGCATATTGGAAGAATGGTAGTCTCACCAGCTAGCTAGGTGACCTTTGACAAATTACTTGACCCCAATGTGCTTCATTTTTCTTACACAGGGAACATGGAGGCAATAATATATAACACACTGCCCTATCATACGGGGATTTCATAAAGCTAGAATGAAAAAAACTGCTCACATTCTGTTCTGACATGTCAATACAGGATGGCTTCCCTTTCTTTGCTGGTAGAAACAAGTCACCAGGTTTATAATAAAAATTGTTGAAAAGGTTTTAGTATGAAAAAAATCAACTACATTTTTACTATCTGAAACAAATTCATTCCATTCATTCATGATGTGTGGTATAGGTTTAAATGGCAAAAATCAACTTTTAGAATATAGACCTGGGTTGAAGTTCTAACATGAATAATCAGAAGGTCTCTGTGTCCTACATCTAGATCCACTGATGCTCTTACACCTTATGCTTAGCCCAGTGCACTGAGACATGATAACAGGCAAAGGCAAATTTTTATTCCCCAAATCCAGGAACTTATAGACATCTATTATGCTCTCACAGTGTTTAGTTTGTTTTCTTTTGTGAAAATGGGATCCAGAATACAGGATTGCCAATAGGAAAAGATGGCGTGAGTGCTTCAATTCATAGATCAACCAACATTAACCCCCCTTTGAATGTAGGACAGTTTCCATTTAGGTCTGGACTTCTGATCAAAATCCATCCCTGGCACAGTTTCTCTGCCCCCCTCCCTAGAACTGACTTCTTATCTTCATAAATTCAGGTCTGAGTTCCTGACTTATAGGGTAAATTTCTTGAATGGAAACAATCTGTTTATCTGACTATTATTTCTGAATTCCCTAAAGTCTTATTTCAAATTCCAAATGGAAATATTTATGCTGGGCACAGTGACGCACACCTATAATCCCAGCGTCTCAGGAGGTTGAGGCAGGAGGATCACAAGTTCAAAGCCAGCCTCAGCTAAGCAACTGAGGGAGACCTTGTCTCTAAATAAAATACAAAATAGGGGTGGGAATGTGGTTCAGTGGTTGAGTGCCCCTGAGTTCAATCCTTGATACCAAAAAAAAAATGTCATGCCAAATGGAAATATTTTCATTTGATTGTTTATAGTATCAAAAGGTAGACTTTCAGATCATCTGGACACCAAAGGCCTGATCATTTAAAATCTTAAAACAGAATCACTTCCCTTACCTCTCCATTCCATTTTTAACTCCTCTAGCATTCAGAAGCATGTGGATGTTGATCATCCAATATGTATCAGGCATAATTACTGAGATATAATTCATTAAAATTTACTTACTATTTGCTATATTAATCTCTTTTTAGTTGTTTTTTAATTGTCATAATAACCTCATGAGTAGGTAATAACCTAACTTAGTTAAGGAAATTGAGGCACAAATAAACTAAATTATTTGCTCAGGATAACATGCCTAGTTAAAGATAGGACCAGGATCTGAATGCAGTAGATTGATTTCAGATCTTACACTGGATTGAGATTGGGAGGAGGTCAGAAATTGTTTCCTTTAATAGGTAATGTTTGAGATGAGATTTCAAAAAAATAAGAGGAAGAACCCAATAATTACTTAGGATAATGGCAGCCCCTAAAGACAAGACCACATGCAGAGTTATGGGGATGTGAGAGTACTGGGCTTGGTAAATATGAGAAGTTTGGTATAGAGCAAAGTTGCTGAATGAAGGGGCTATGACAGGTTAATGAGACCAGAAGAAGAAGAGTTATAATCTAATGTCTTATCTGTTTGCATATCATTGAGAAAGAACCAAAGACGTTTATGCAGAGTGACATAGCATCACCTTTAGACATGAACAACAAAGATCACTGACTTGGAGCCATGCAGATCACAAACACACACGCACAGCACACACAAACTATTAAAATACATATGGTCTCAGTAAATGGATGGAACTGGAATATTATGCTAAGTGAAATAAGCCAGATTCAGAATCTCAAAGGTCAAATGTTCTCTCATATAAGGGGAAAAAGGTGGGCATGGATATCATAAAGACTAAGGAAGATCAATGGAGTAGAAGAAGGCGATTGAGAGGGAGAGAGGAAGGATGTAAAGAGGGAGGAAATGCAGAATGAATTTGACAAAATGATGCTATATTCATGTATAAATATGCCACAGAGAATTTCACCTTTATGTCTCTCTATAAAGCACCAATCAAAAATAAATAAACGAGTGAAAAGAAAACCAGTAGAGTAGAAGGAGAAAAAGAAGAGGAAAAGGAATGAGGGACCCCTGGGTACTGGAATGGAGTAAATTAATTCCATGCATGTATGATTGTGTCAAAATGAACCCATTATGTCTAAGTATAATTCTCTCATAAAAGAAAAAAAAAAACCTGTCAGCTCTTGGGACAAAACTAAGGAAAACTTATATGTACAGCTAATTCAGAATAGACAAAACATCTGAAGACATAGATAAATGTCTTATTTTCATCTGATAAATGAACTACTTACTAGATCTTAACAATGAAGTTTTCAATGCATATAAGATAAACTATTCTTGGAAATAAGATTTTAAAAATACCTATAGGCCCTCTAGTAAAACGGTCAACTCATCCTTGTTTGCGTAGTAATTTTTTACTTTAGCAACTAAAATCCTACATTCCAAGAATGCCCTTCAGTTCTAGGAAAACTAGAAAAGTTGATCACTCTAAACTCTGTCACTTATAATCTGACTCTCAGTGCAGGCACAGGGTGTCCCATAACCCTGAACAATCACTCTCTGAATGGCACATAAACCCATTCAGGCTCCAGAAAAGTGCTTCTTCACGTATTTCTATCATCCTCACACATTCTCAAATGTGAATGCGTTCAAAAGCCATGGATGTGCCACCATTGATATTGTAGAAAAACACTATTTTGGAATATGTGTGCCGCAGTCTCTGGCTGGGCACAAATCACGAGCCTGCACACAGCTTGTAGATTCAAACAGCAATTCTTTATTCCCGAACTCACACCAGCCTTCTACAAACACGTTCTGGGGAAATCCACGTTCTCTGCCCAAAATCACACTCCACTGGGCTTCTGTCTCCCAAAATATACTGTCTGACCCTAAGAACTCAAGAGGAACTCAGGCAGCAGGATACGCCCTATTCTAAACGGGGAACACCCTAATCTCCTATTATGCTAAACTGGGAACACCCTAAACACAGATCCGCCCTGGTCCTTGAGCAAGGTCACCTTACATGCAATGTAGCTGCAAAATGTCCTATTTCCACGAGTCCTTCCACTAAAGAAACATGGGGGTACGCTGGCAAGGAAATTGTCATACCTACTTGGCTGATGGCTCCCAGCATATGTGCATAATTTGAGTTGCAAAAATATTTAAGTAAGAGAAAAAAAAATTTCACCAACTAATCAGATTCTTCCCTGAACATATCATAAATACAATAGAGTCTTGGAACCATCTTACTGTTTTCCAGTAATAATGGGAATCCATTTTCTTGCTTCTCCTTGCATTTCAATTCAAGAAAGGGAGAATAGAAAGGAATATGGTACAAGCAACCAGTACATAAGGTGACTGAGAAGTATTTTACATAAACAATGTGTAACTTTCAGAATTATTTAGGAAGTGCGATGTACCATAAAAGAGGTGTGAATATGACACTAAGTCTTTTATTAATGTGTAGATTTTGATATTGCTTTAAGAAAAGGCAAAAATGTGATATGATTAATAGTAGCTTGGATAATAAAATATTTTGTAATTTTTAATTCCTTATTAATAATTTATTTTGTGTGTTGTCACTTTAGAGTTTGAATATCATATGTAAAATTTATTACTTATTTCTGGTTTAAATATTTTATAATTTAATTGATAGTGTCAGATGTTACCATCTTGCTAGAGGAATATTTCTTCAAATTGCCATTTACAAATAGCTATTTATAAGTGACCACAATAAAAGGTATGTTTTCTAATTGAGTATTATTATCAATAGAACAAATAATATGATAAAATTTTGACTATAATAACATAATTTTTGTTTTTGTTAAAACAACATCAATAAGCATGAATATTGTTTTAAAAAATATTTATTTTTTTAGGTGTAGATGGACAACACAATGCGTTTATTTTTATGTGGTGCTGAGGATCGAACTCTAGTCCCGCCCATGCTAGGTGAGTGCTCTACTGCTGAGCCACAATCCCAGCCCAGCATGAATATTTTTTAAAAACATACAACAATTACTGAACTACGTATATGTTTATCTTATTATTTATGCCAAATATAATTGTCCCAACATCAAAAATTTGGACATGGGCACTAATAATTCATTCTATTATCTCATAATATTCATAATTTACAGTTTTGTAAAACAGAGCTTTGCAATATTAGTACTTTGTTTTTATGAAAGTGTAATTTTTAAATTAGGATGATATAACTGATTTTATTTAATAGTTTGCTACATCTTTACCATTAAATATTTTAGATAGGTGATAGGTGAACTCTGGTTCCAGGTCCATTCTCATTTCCAACAGTCATGGATACAGATGAATGAATATATATTTGGAAAGATCATCTGCCAATTGTTTAAATTCTGGATTGGAGAAGAATGATAGCAGAGATGGGAGATTAGTTAAGGTGATTCTGCAACAACCTCAATCTCATGGCTGAGATTTCTGGCTTGAATGATTGAGTGTATGGCAGTGTGACTTGGCGGGGTGCTAGAAATCTGATGGATCAGAGGGTTGTGGATAAAACCAATGACATACACTTTGGGCAACTTTGAGTTTGAGGTACCTGAATAAAATGTTCTGGAGAGGGTGTGTGTGTGTGTGTGTGTGTGTGTGTGCGTGCGTGCGTGTGTGTGTGTGTGTTTAGATTATATTTTCATGTATACATACACACACGCATATATACATATATGTGTGTGTGTGTATATATTTGTGTGTGACTGAAGCTTAGAAGAGAAGTCTGAGCACTCTATTAACATTTCTGTGTCATCAAGATGAATAAGATGGATTTCACACACACAAAAATAATATTTATAGTATAGAGTGTAATATGTCAGAAACAAGAAAAAGAGTTGGTTTCAAAAGCAAAGAGGGAACCTGTGTTTAAATGCTATTCTATATCCAAAAAAAAGTTAAGAATTGGAAATTAGCAATGAGTTCAACAGAAAGGAAATTAAAGTGGGTAAGGTATTTAAAAAAGAGATAAATGCCTGGAGATAGAGGTTAGACTGCTTTTCCCAGGGGGGTGTGGTGAGGGGGGAGGCGAGAAATGGGTTTGCTCCAAGTGTGACTGTGACAGTATGGCAAAACAGGAGAGAAGCACCAGGTCAAGAAGGATTATTTTTCAAGGTGGGAGAGGTGTAAGAATATTCATAGCCCAAGTGGAAGGAGATAGCAGGTGAGCCTGAAGAAATGGGGAACAAAGTGTGATGACCTATGGATAAGATCTCTCAGAAAGCAGAAGAAGGGTCCATTCAGAGCACCTGTGGAGACTGGACTATGACAGAAAGCAGACTAATCTATTGAAGTTTCAGAGAAGGGAGATGAATTGATATAAACACTTGCCTAATTGGAATTCTTGTTTTGTTTTGTTTTGTGGTTGCAAATCTTTAACCCATTTGAACTAGTTTAAGCAAAAGGGAGAGTGGAAGGTTCAGAGGTCTCTTCTAGGACCCTGGAGCAGGAATCATGCCTCCCTAAGGATGGAAAATGGAAAACAGAAAAGAATACCTCAATTTTGGTGTCACTTCCCCTGTTTTTCTGTGTGTACATAACTCCTGAATTTACATGTGTCTGTTTACACCATCTTCAGCAACTATGGTTTCACCATCTCTGAAACCATGTTTTAAATTCCTGGAACAGATCATCTAATTATTCCAAGTTGAGTTGATGTGCTGATGCACTCCCAGGCCAGGGAAACAGTAAAGATTATGCCATT
Organism: Callospermophilus lateralis; assembly: GCF_048772815.1. NCBI lineage: Eukaryota > Metazoa > Chordata > Mammalia > Rodentia > Sciuridae > Callospermophilus > Callospermophilus lateralis. The sequence goes on along the minus strand of NW_027511570.1, from coordinate 2,198,253 downwards.
GACCTTCAGCAACAAAAACCTGTCCCTGCAGGTAAATATCCAACATCTTCCATCCTATCCTAAATCATTTATCAAAATACAGATGAGTTGGTTAGTGAGGAAGAGACAAGAATTGAAAGAATTTTTCTTTGCCTCTATTTCCTTGAGTTAGTAAGCAAGGTTTCCTGCTGAGTGTCACTGTGGCAATGTTATATAAGTTAAGTAAAGATGGTTAGATGTGGGTCTTTCCATAATGGGAGATGGGTCTCAATGGGGACCTAAGAAATTTTAGTAGGATATCACTGAAATTCCAGCTGAGATTAAAGACCATGACTCTATCATGGTGTTCATCCAAACTCTTGTTTGCATAGAAATTCTTGGCAATCTGGCTGATAGAGTCTCAATAAGTGAACTAATGCAGGGATAGAATTTTGGCAGTGAGTATTAGAGAATATTTTCAGTTTGTATAGGAGAATTGTAGATAAGAGAGTGAAAGATGAACAATCTTGTAGTTTAAATAATAAGGTCTTGTGAAAATAATAAGTGAGAAAAGAGAGTGCAAAAAGGTTGAAAAGAAAAAAACAAGGAGGAAGTGGAAAAGAGGATTATGAGTTCAATATTTTCATAAGGTCAAGGTAATGGATACAATGAATATAAGATGTGAAGGTGCTTGGAGGAAGTGGAGTCATGTTACAGAGTGAAACATTTGTGTTTATATTTTGAGATGTTAGGCAATTTTTAGTATTGAGCAGTTCCAGGGTATGACTGAAAGTATTTATGGTTGGCTGTAGAGCTTCAGTGTTAGGATGGGCAACAGATTGCAAGATAGAACAATAATCTAGGGAGACAGTAGTATTTTTGAGCAAGAGAACACTGTGAGCCACATGTAATTAGCAGTGTCCTACCATGAAGTCAGTAGTTGATAACCAGCCCTGAAATGGAGTGTTAAAATAATATAATTACATGAACTAAAATAAGAAAAAAAAATGTTTGAGTGGGATGAAAAAGAAAAGAATTTTAAAACTTTTTTCCTCTTTTCTAGTCTGCAAAATACAGGATTTTGAGCAATAAGAAATATCATTTTAGCCGGGCACAGTGGCGCTTGCCTGCAATCCCAGCGGCTTTGGAGGCTGAAGCAGGAAGATTGTGAGTTCAAAGCCAGCCTCAGCAAAAGCAAGATGCTAAGCAACTCAGTGAGACCTTGTCTCACAATAAAACACAAAATATGACTGGAGATGTTGCTCAGTGGTTGAGTGCACCTGAGTTCATTCCCTGGTTCCCCCAAAAAAATTTTTTTTAAATTCCATGCAGGAATGATTTTGTCAAATGCAGGGATAGAATTAGTCATTATTATGACTACAATGCTCTAATAAAAACAACAAGTAATGTTTGGAGTCAGGTTCTACTACCTTGTAACCTTAGGCAACTCGAAAGAAAGAAAGAAAGAAAGAAAGAAAGAAAGAAAGAAAGAAAGAAAGAAAGAAAGAAAGAAGGAAGGAAGGAAGGAAGGAAGGAAGGAAGGAAGGAAGGAAAGAGAGGGAGAGAGGGGGGAGAGGGGAAGAGGGGGAAAGAAGGAAGGAAGGAAGGAAGGAAGGAAGGAAGGAAGGAAGGAAGGAAAGAAAATCTATTTAGAGATTGAGCAGAAGAAGCCAAATGATTCAGTGTTTCCAGTTTTAATCTTAATAAGAGTGAGGTTTAGAATAAGTTAGAATTTCTGTACCACAGAATTGAATTAAATCTGGCTCAGCAGGAATTGAATTACATCAGGAAATTGTTGAAAGGTAGAAGTAGTGTCAATAATAATACTGTAGATCCTTCTTATGATTTACATACTTCTGAGCATTTTACATATCATGCTATCTCATTTTTCAATCATCACAAGAACCCATGAGGTATACACCATTTGCCTGTATTACAGATGAGAGAACAGAGGCATCAAAGGGCTAGGCAATTTGCCCAGGCTTGTGCAGATAGTAATAGAGAAAGCCAATGTTTCAAGCCAGAAAGTCTGATACCTATCTAAGCAACCTCTTACCCCAATAATGAGGGAAAAATACAGGTTAAGACAGAGAAGACAATGACAAATTTAGGAATTTAACTATGGATGTGAAAGGAAAACCAGAAATACAATTTGGCTAATAGCACACAATTACAATACGTATCAAATACAAAAGATTTTTCAGGTCATCATAGTCCAGGTCTCAAAACCTTCAGAACACAGCCTTTTTTCTTAGGGTTTTGTGGAACTTTTTGGTGAGCGGGTATTTTATGATAGAGGGTGGGGTAGGTAGAGACTCCTACTCTCTATACCAGAATGTAGCAAGAGAATTAGTTATTTTAGGAAACTTTACCGTCCTTGTAAAAGATTTACAAAGAAATCTTTGACCTCCCTTCTCCAATGATGGATTTTGGATATCCAAACACCTTTGAAAGAATTCTAATCTAGCTGTACATCAAACCCAATTATTTGGCTTACTTTTCTCACAACTGCTTTCTTTAAATAACTGTTGGTGATTTTTACATCATATGTCATGGGCCCAAGTTGATTAAATCATGCAATATCTGTAAATATTAGTACCCTCACTTGTAAAATAAAAGTAAATAATGCGAACTTCAGAGGCAGGGAAAAGAAATCAAACAGGCATATGAAAACTATTAGAATACTTAAAAACCTAAATAAATAAAAGTTCCTCCTATTAATAAATAATAATAGCTTTCATATTTGGAATCCTTGTGATGTATACAGCATTTTATTATTATTGACACATGTTACTCATTAAATCCTAATAACAATCTTTAGACAGGGGTCTTTATAGCATCTCTACTCTAAAGATGTGGAAAACTAGACTCTAGTGCCAAACATTAAGTCATGGAGGTAAGATCTCTGACAGATTGCCTGACTTCAAAGTGACATTTTTATTATGTATTTTTCTCTTAATACTTACCAAAAAATACTTCAGGTAAATATTATTACCATGTAACAGTGAGCAGAATTATTATATCCCAGTAGTTTAGCAGGTCCCAAAATGTAGTACCCCTGACTATTTGACATGAAAATGCAAAAATACAGTAAAACCTAGGACAACCCCTATTTCCAATATTATCTTTTAGGCATATTTAGTGCCATGTAATCAAACCTCTGTGCAGAATAAATGTACCAAGTCACATATTGAGTGATTTGTCTCAGATTCCCCAAGACAGTTTGATCTGTGCTATGCATTGTCAAAAAATCTCAGAACGCTCACTCTCAAAAGTGTCCTGATTTGGAAAACAAATTACATGAATACACTAAGTTTCTCACAAAATACAAAAGGCTTAGGCTTTACCCTTGCCCTACCTATGATGGACCCACTGCATTCATCCACACAGTAGAGGCTCAAAGTCAGTAGGCTATCCTCTGAATTTAATGAAATACTTATAGAATTCTCTTTATGCTTTCTGGTAGGTACTTAGGACAATTTTTTGAAAATAAATCTAAACCATAAATTATAAGAAAATGTAATTTGCATTCATCTCTTCTTATATGGGCACAATTAAATATAATATTTTATTGGTCATATCAAATGTCACTCAAGTTAATTTCAACTACATGGATAATACAGTATAACTTAGTAACGAATTCCTAATAAGACATTTTCTAAAATAAAATGCTGTCTTAAAAATTTTCACTCATTTTTTTTGTTGTTGTTGTTAGACTTTAATCTTTACTTTGGATTTTGAACTTTCCCTTAGTGCTGTTCTTTACAGGCAAACATTGTAATTTCTCTTGCCCTGGGAAATGCAATGCTGATATTGTAGCACTAGCAGCTTTATCATGTCATTTAAAAAAGTACTGCAGGGTACAGTGGTACACACTTGTGACCTCAGCTACTGGGGAGACTGAGGTAAAAGATTTCAAGTTCGAGAATCTGCCTTAGAATAAAAAGGGATGGGGAGGTAGCACAGTGGTAGAGTACCACTGGATTCAATCCCCAGTACTGCAAAAATAATCAAATAAAAACACTGTGATCTTGTATTCTTATTCTACATTTTTAACATGTTTTTGTTGTATTGATATAGTTTTTAAAGTGTAGCTCATAATAACTAATAACTACACACATGAAGCATCCAAATAATTTAAATTTAATTTGTGTTTTGAAGCATTCCTAGTAAAACAGAACTTCTCAATTCTTCAGATTAAAAGGATTAAATTAGAACGGTGTTTCATGGCTACTTGAAGGAATTTGGATCGAATACCTTTTAATAACAATGTTTTCTCCAGACAGAAGATAAAATCAGCAGTGAACGAGTTAAGAGGGAAATGTTTAAAGTAACTCAAAATTACTGAACTAAAGATAAATTCCCAAAGCTTATCAAAAAAGGAAAAGTTAAATAATATTGACCAGTCTAATTAAACTGATGGATTTGGGAAAGCAAAATAACTTCTTTGTGAGTTGGATACACAGTGTTCCAGTAGAGGGCTCCACAAGACTGAAGGATGTTAACACTCAGCCTTAAGGAGGTCCCTGAAGTGAAGCCATTTTTACCATGACATATAGCAGAGTAAATAATATTTCAAAACTCAGCCCAATCATCTTCCTTAACCCCATACAGTAAATTGAGACTAAAAAAGTAAAGGTACATATATAAGTATATATGTATCTTTATAATGTGTGTTTGTACATAAACCAATTTTTATTATAGTGGGATTTCTAGCTTGATTATTGCACTCTCAAAGTATATGTAAACTAGCTGGCTTCCCTAGACCCTTGTCTGATGATACAAAGCAATCTACTCTCTGAGCTGCAGGACACATGTGGACAATAGAAGCTGTTTCCTTGGAAACGACTATGTGAAAGCTCTTGGAACATCCCCTCCCTAGGAATTAATTTGTTTCAGATGGGGAAAGGTGATTACTTATGAAAGAGAGAAAAAGAGAGGGAGACAGAGAAGCTCACAGGTTTTTCTTTCTATTGTCATTATAATTTTTTTAATGTAGAATAGATGACAACAGCAAGGGTAAATATTAATGACATTGTCATCATCAAAATTAAAAGTCTATGACAGCTTTTTACCTATACATAAAAGGCACAGTAAGGGTAGAATAGAAAAAAAAATCTCTGGGTTGGACCAAATTAGTTGAAAGTGCATTGCCTGTCTTTCCCAATTCGCTGGAAAATTTCCAATGTTCTGCTTTTCTTAATGCTGATCATTATAAAGTGCAGATGTTTACCACTTGGATAAAATTACCTATAAAAGATAATGAGATGTCATATAATAAAGATGGAATTTGTGACCCATTGATTTGAACCATTTTTCCAGTTGTAATGAAACATTTGTCCCTCTGTTTTGCTTGCTGTCTTGCCTCTCCATGTCTTCTAGCATGTATTAAGACGTGTGTTGAGTTCATCTTTCGGAAAGCTTCCTCAATTCTGGACACATGGAATTAGGTCTTGGGTCAGGCTCTATTCATTGATTGGTAAGTTGCTGGCATTGCTGACCATGGCTTAGTTTTGGTTTGAAACTACAGAATTTCATAAATCAAATCAAATTCCTCTATATGTAGAAGAAACTTAGGATCTACTGTTTTTATTACATTTTATCTGATGAACAATGCTAACTAGAGAAGAGAGAGTTCAACAAAAGTTAAGAGGACTCAGCTAAAACGAAGCACAGTAAATCATTTCAGCACCTAAGTTTATCAAGACCAGTGACTGTGTTAAATTTTACAGAGCCTCTTAGTTCAATAAGGTCTAATATAAGAAAGTGTACATGAAACCAAAGTATGTTAAATTAAAATGGAAGCCAGGGTTGGTGATATAGCTCAGTGGAAGATCACTTGCCAATCATGCACCAGGCCCTGGGTTTGAGTATCACAAAAAGTAAAACATATTAAAAAGTAAACAATAACATAAAAACCAGATGTTTCCTTCATGTAAATATCCTGTACAAACAAAGAGGAGAGAGAAAACTCAAATTATAGGCATATGTGATGAAAAAGGTAAAATCACAACAGACACTACAGAAAATCAGAGGATAATGAGAAATTATTTTGAAAACTTATACTCCAATAAAATAGAAGATATTGAAGGCATCTATGAATTTCTTAACTTGTATGACTTGCCCAGATTGAATTTGGAGATATACACAATTTAAACAGACCAATGTCAAGTGATGGAATAAGAAGATGCCATCAGAAGCCTACAAACCAAGAAAAGCCCAGGACTGGGCGGTTACACAGCAGATTCTACAAGATCTTTAAAGAAGAAATAATAACAATAGTTTTCAATTTATTTGAGGAAATAGAAAAAAGAGGCAACTCTTCCAAACTTATTCTATATGAGGCCAATATCACCCTGATATATGTGGCCAATATCATCTCTAGTAAACATAGATGCAAAAATTCTCAATAAAATTCTGGCAAATTGAATACAAAAACATACCAAAAATATCATGCACCATGATCAAGTGGGATTCATCCCAGGGATGCAAGGTTGGTTCAACATAAGGAAATCAATAAATGTAATTCATTGCATCAATAGACTTAAAGATAAGAAACATATGATCATCTCAATAGACACAGAAAAAGCATGTGACAAAATACAGCACCTCTTCATGTTCAAAACACTAGAAAAACTAGGGATAATAGCAACATATCTTAACATTGTAAAGGCTATCTATGCTAATCCCCAGGCCAACATCATTCTAAATGGAGAAAAATTGAAGGCATTCCCTCTAAAAACTGGAACAAGACAGGGATGCTCTCTTTCACCACTTCTATTTTACATAGTTCTTGAAACACTGACCAGAGCAATTAGATGAAAAAATTAAAGGGATATGTATAGGAAAAAGAAGAACTTAAATTAGCACTATTTGATGACAATATAATTCTATACCTAGAAGACCCAAAAACCTCTACCAGAAAACTTCTAGAACTAGTAAATGAATTCAACAAAGTAGTGGGTTATAAAATCAACACCCATAAATCAAAAGCATTTCTGTATATCAGTAACAAAACCTCTGAGAGGGAAATGAGAAAAACTACCCCATTTACAGTAGCCTCAAAAAAATTAAATACTTGGTAATCAACTTAACAAAAGAGGTAAAAGATCTATACAATGAAAACTATAGAACCCTAAAGAAAGAAATCAAAGAAGACCTTAGAAGATGGAAAGATCTACATTGCTCATGGATAGGCAGAATTAATATTATCAAAATGGCCATACTACCAAAAGACCTATACAGATTTAATGCAATTTGGATCAAAATCCCAATGGCATTACTCATAGAAATAGAAAAAGCAGTCATGAAATTCATCTAGAAAAATAAGAGACCCAGAATAGCTAAAGAAATCCTTGGAAGGAAGAGTGAAGCAGGTGGCATCACTATAGCAGAACTTAAAGCATGGTATTGGCACCAAAGCAGACTAGTAGACCAAAGATACAGAATAGAGGACACAGAGACTAACCCACAAAAATACATTATCTTATATTCGACAAAGGTGCCAAAAACATGCATTGGAGAAAAGATAGCCTCTTCAAGAAATGGTGCTGAGAAAACTGGAAATCCATATGCAACAAAATGAAATTAAACCCCAGTCTCTCACTATGCACAAAACTCAACTCAAAGTGGATCAAAGACCTAGGAATTAAACCAAAATCTCTCTGTCTAATAGAAGAAAAAATAGGCCCTGATCTTCATCATGTGGGATTAGGCCCCAACTTCCTTAGTAAGACTCCTATAGCACAAGAATTAAAACCAAAAATCAATAAATGGGATGGAATCAAACTAAAAAGTTTCTTAGCAAAAAAAAAAAACAAACAACAACAACAACAACAACAACAAAAAAAAACAATCTGTGAGGTGAATAGAGAGCCTACATCTTAGGAGCAAATTTTTAGCCCTCACACATCAGATAGAGCACTAATCTCTAAGGTATATAAAGAACTCAAAAAGCTAAACACACACACATACACACACACACACAAAAAAAAAAAAAACAAAAAAAAAAACCAAATAACCCAATCAATAAATGAGCCCAGGACATGAACAGACACTTCTCAGAGGAGGATATTCAATCAACAAATATATAAAAAAAAAGTTCATCATCTCTATCAATTAGAGAAATGCAAATCAAAACTAATCTAAGATATCATCTCACTCCACTCATAATGGCAGCTATTATGAAGACAAACAACAATAAGTGTTAGCAAGGATGTGGGGGAAAAGGCACACTCATACATTGAGGTGGGACTGTAAACTGGTGCACTCAATATGGAAAGCAGTATGAAGATTCCTTGGAAAACTTGGAATGGAACTACCATTTGACTCAGCTATCCCACTCCTCAGTCTATACCCAAAGGACTTAAAAACAGCATACTACAGGGACACAGCCACACCAATATTTATAGCAGCATAATTCACAATAGCTAAATTGTGGAACCAAACTAAATGCCCTTCAGTAGATGAATGGATTAAAAAATGTGACATATATACACAATGGAATATTACTCAGCAATAAAAGAGAATAAAATCATTGTATTTGCAGGTAAATGGATGCAGCTGGAGAAGATAATGCTAAGTGAAGTTAGCTAATCCCCAAAAAACAAATGGTGAATGTTTTCTCTGATATAAGGTGACTGACTCATAGTTGGGTAGCGAGAGGAAGCATGGGAGAAATTGATGAACTCTAGATAGGGCAGAGGGGTGGAAGGGTAAGGGAGGGGGCAGGGGGTTAGCAATGATGGAGGAATGTGATGGACATCATTATCCAAAGTACATATATGAAGACATGAATTGATGTGAACGTACTTTATATACAAACAGAGATATGAAAAATTGTGTTCTATATGTGTAATAAGAATTGTAATGCATTCTGCTGTCATGTATTTAAAAAGAAAAGCAATTAAAAATAAATAAATATATGTATGTCTGAATAAACTCAAGCATCCATTACTGAAAGAAACACCAAATAAATGAATAAAATGGGCAACAAAAATATTTTGGTTTCAGAGGAAGCAGCAGAGTTTCCAGATGCCTGTCAATGAAGTAGAAGGTCACTCTGTTTAGTTATCCCATTTTGTCAGAATGAGAAGGAACTGGACCTCTGAAGCAGCTGCCCAGGGATGCTGGAGAGAGGAATGGTAGAGAACACTCACATTTTCTGACTTTCAGCCTCAGAGAGCATTCTACAGGGCAAGCACAGGGTTAGAAGAGGATCTGCATTTGTCAGGGATGGTTCTGAACTGCATGGTGTAGGAGAAGCAAAGCCGATAGATCTTGATTGGTGATTCCTTTTCAGAATATAGTATTTGACTTCAATTGGAGCTAATTGTAGTCATTTTAAATTTTAGCCCTTCCTTTTGCCCGCCCTAATTTTAAAATTAGCCAATGGAGTAGATTGTACCCCTGAGTCCTCCAATAAGGGCCAAGGGCAGCGCTCCATTAGGTCCATAAACCCGTGAGACTGCCTGCCTAACAAGTTTGCTAGTCAGGTGCAGGTAGCGCACCCTTCTGGCAGAGGTCAAGTTTTGCCTTGCCCATTGACTTTGAGCACTTGTTTGACTTCTTGCAGCACCTTGGTATTTCTAACAGCACCAAACCCTACAGTGAAAGAGAAATCAGGCCGGTAAAGAGCACTGGAAACAGGTCTGGCAAAAAAGAAGAAAGCTGAACCAAGTGAAGATGAAATCGGACTTCAAGGAGCAAGCCTTCAATGAACAGCGAAGAAACAAACAAACAAAAAAAACAATAGAAAAAAAAACAGAACTTGAGATAATGTAGTCAGAGAATACATTTGCTCAGTGGTGACTTTTGTGGTTCACCCTTGTATGTCTTACACTCATTCCTTAGTTCACTGAGGCAAACAAGTTATTCTGTAAAACTCAGGGGACAATGATAAAGTACCAGCCTGTTAAAATTGCATTTATTTATAGTAACAAATGCATTAATTTAAGCTTATAATTTCTGTGAAAATTTGCTCATCAGTTGCTTTCAAATAGAGATGTCAAATTATTTACAAGCATTTTTGAAGTTCTTGTATTCCCGTGGTCTGTGTTAGGTGCACAACATGTAAAAAGATGAACTCAATATTGTATGTATGAGAGAGAGAAAGAGAGAGAGAGAGAGAGAGAGAGAGAGAGAGAGAGAGAGAGAGGTGAATCTGTAAAAATCCCTGGGTTCTTTATTACATTTTATTTTTCTTTTCCTTCACAATTTCTTTTTATGTGAAATTCTGAGTTTTTGGGAGCCACACAATTCTGAGATTTTTTTATATTCTAGACTTGCTATTAACATATCAATTTTCTCATTTAAGTCATTTCACCTTCTTTATAATATTTAAGAAATAAAATGTAATTTTTTATTTCACTGAGTGCATAATCTTTAAAACAAAATTAGAAACTGATGATATAAAGAAATATTAAATAAATATATAAACATTCTTTACAAAAACTCTAAATTTTTGAAGTCTCTGTGCACTTACATGTTATTTATTTTGTAGTTCTGAGCTACAATTATGACATCTTAATATTATAATGCTATCTGTTATAACTATTAGTTTTATGTTATGCCTAGATACACAGGATCTCTTTCTCTTGACCTATTTAATTCACCTATAAAAGTTCTACAAATACAGCCTTCAGAGCATAAGCAAAACCTCTATGCAATCTTTATTTGGAATGATAAATCATCTGTGGACATATCATATCTTAAAACTCAGAAAGACCCACAAGACTATCAGATTTGCTTGTGAATAGTTTGAAATAGGCAAACTACGCTTCATTATATGGGAGTTCTAATTTAATAATGTACATAAGGTAATTCACTTTGTTTATGTTTTCAGTCTTGTAAATTAACTTTAAACTATAAATCACAAAGGTTATAATATTTTAGAATTCAATGGGAAATGTTGAAAAGATGTTTAAAATTTATGAACATTAAAGAGCAGAAATATTCATAAGGCTAAATATTCATAAGGCTATAGAAACTATCTTCTAGTTTAAGAGTTCAACTCCTGCAGACTATTCTGTGTTCAGTCATTTCAAAATAATATATTTATACTGTTAATATATCAGCTGTACTTTTCTATTAACATAATTCTGTACACTGAAAAAACATGTTCTTTAAGATGGAACCAACTTGTAACCCGTCCTCAATGCTTTTAGAAGTGCTCTGCAGTGGAGGAATTGAAAGAGTATGTCAAAATATATTCAGCCAACATCGACCGATGCACAAGATTTGGTTTGATTTGGTTATGACTGTTGAGCTAGTCAAATTATCTACTTCTCTTATGTAGAAATCATCTAATATTCACTCTTCACATTTTGAAGTTTGGAAAGACTTGCTGCCAGGTTATAATACTTGTTTACTTGCTAAACACCAACTTGCTCATTAAACTCCCCTAAACTGTAGCTGTAAGTCATCCTTTGAAAATTTAGAATGGTTAATGTAAAAAGATTATAAAGAAGATAGGGAGGGGAGGGGGGATAGTAGGGGATAGGAATGGTAGCAGAATACAACAGTCACTAATATGCCATTATGTAAAAATGTGAGTGTGTAACCAATGTGATTCTGCAATTTGTATTTGGGGTAAAAATGGGAGTTCATAACCCAATTGAGTCAAATGTATGAAAGATGATATATCATGAGCTTTATAATGTTTTGAACAACCAATTTAAAAAAATAAAATAAATAAATAAATAAATAAATAAATAAGATAAAGGGTTTTTGATGCTCATGGCCATAAGAGAAGTATTTTTTTCTATAAAGATTGAAGTATAAGTGGTTAACTACCCCCTGAAAAAAGAAAATATACCTAAGAATATCTAATTCATAATTTTTGTTTTTAATAAAATCTGTATTATACTGGGAGTGATGATAATTACTTGGGTATAAATCAAGGTGCACACCATACCCTACCAAGGTTCTTTGATACACTTCTCAGACTCACAGGTGCTATAGGTATCTGTTCAACTGCAGACTCCCCAACTAGAAAACATGCTTCATGAAGACAAACACCTTTATTATTTTTTTCTTGTGATGATTCATCATTGAAGCTCCAAGGCTTATACAGTGGTCAGCACATATTGTAAAAGGTCACAATATATGTATATCTGAATGACACCACACATTTTAATATCCAGGTAGCATATTTTCTGATATATTCCAGAAGATCTTGTTAGAATCACATTAGTGAAATATTGAAAGAATTTCGACAGAAAAAGCCTATGGAAATTTACTCCAATGATTTTTTTTTTTTTTTTTTAGTATTCTAATGCACTGGATGTCTACCATAGGGAAATATCTCCCTAGACTCTGGCTCTATGACCACAGGTGACTTGGTTCAGTGGAGAAAAAATGAGTGAAGAATTCAGTGGGTCTGCTGTGCTAGGGGCTGCTGACCACATCACAGGTATCAGAACAGCTTCTTCTAGTTCCTCACCCCTGCATTCAGGCATGTAGCTGAATCACAACTGGATGCTTCCAGGCAGTTTCCAGACTTTCTGATCCTTAGTTTTAGTACTCAAACCCTGACCTGTGACATTCATGAGCATTTCACATTATTCACCAAAAATCTAAAAACAATAGAAGTTACACTAGTACTTAGAAATATATTCATCGCTCTTCAACCACAGGTTAAAAGAGAGCACAATGACTGGCTTCAGAGGTCAATGAAAGTGGCTTTTCTGGCTTAAGTTCTGATTTTCAATTTAATTGCTTATGTTCAATAATTTTAGATGATCATCCCAACACCCTGAAACAAATGTGTTGCCTTCTAGGAATGAAAAAAATAGCATCTAATTATAAAGCAAGAAAATCATAAAGAGTATTAAATTATCATGTCCTTGAATAATCTACATAAAGCCAGATTGCTTTGCTCATGCCTGGAAGCCTGCCTTAGGACAGTGTTTTATTAAAAGAATTGAGTCCAGCAATAGCAGCAGATTAATTTTAAATAAATTGTCTAGTGGTCTTTGATGGGATCCCGAAATAGAAAAAAAAAAAAAGGATATTGGGGAGAAACTAATAAAACTTGAATAAAGTTTGAGGCTCAGTTAATAATAACATCAATGTTAACTAATTAGGTATAACAAATGTACCATAGTAAAGTGAGATGTTAACAAGACAGGAAACTGGGTGTAGGAACATGGTTTTTCTCTTTGTAATAATATTGAAAAGTAAAAACAACCTAAAACAAAATTTAGTTTTTAAACCAAATTGGCATTATTCAAAACAACACCAAACACTTTATTCATTATTCTTGCCTAAAAAGAATTTAATTTAACATTTCATTTCTTTAACACATCAGATGTCCTCAATACTCTCTACTAAGCCACATAAAGATTCCTAAGTTTTCATCTCATAACATAGACTCCTGGAATTCTTTATGTTACTTTTCTGTTGATTCTTTCACCTTTCTCCTACTTGTCCTTCTTCCAATCGGGATCTCAACTTCTTTATTACTCACCTTACTTTATTGCATAACTATACATTATACAGTATTTACTTTCCTATAATCACTGAGCAACATAGAATTTTTGATTGCTCTTCAGACAATGGTATTTGTATTCTAGAAGGTAGTATATTATATTCCAACAGAATTTCATAAAAATTGAATTATAAAATAGTTCAAGAGGGGGCTGGGGTTGTAGCTTAGCAGTAGAGTGCTCACCTCACAGGGTTCAATTCTCAGCACCACATAAAATAAATAAATAAATAAAGGTTAAAAAAAGATGCAGTCATTGCCTTAAAACAAAAAAAAATAGTTCAAGAGGTTTACTAATGACTGAGAAACAACATGTCTTTTAAATTACTGAACTATATGTGTTGATGGCAAACAAACCTGAATATCAAATTGTCATTTCTTCTTAAAATTTATGTATATAGCCAAAGAAATGCTAAAGAAATATCTTCAAAATGTTAATGGAGCTTGAAAAATCATTCTGAAATTCATAGCGAGCAAGTAGAACAGATTGTTGAAAAAGGAGTAGAGTTGGCCTTTCAAGATAGGCTTATTGCCATCTGTTTGACTTACTTTTTTATTTTTGGTGATCTTCTGCAAGTGAACTTTGTCTGTTTTTTTTTCTCACACTTCCATCCATTGTTTCTCTAATAGGACCTGGTACAAAACAGAACGTCATTGGTGTTTGCAGAATAAGCTAATTTTAAATCAATAATCTTTAAGGCAGTAGTACAGTACTTGTGGAGGGACAATCAACCAGCAGAGGTTAAGAAAGTTAAGAAACAAACTTAAGTATACCTGGGAATTTAGGATATGTCAAAGGAGATATTTTAAAAATCAGTTAAACTCAGGCAACTTAAGGTTTCTTTGAAAGCCCTGTCCAAATACATTTCTGGTTCATGAAAAAAAAAAGAAAGAAAGAAAAGAAAAAGAAAAGAAAATAAGACTGAAACAGCTTAAATTTTTGTGCCATAATATAAGTAAATACTCAAAGAATAATCAAGATATATGTAAAATCATAGAAATCATATCAAAGGGATTATGCATCAAAATGATATTAAATGATTATAAACTGTTGATTCAGTTAATAATCCACCAATCAACTTGGGTATAATGAATGAAGGAAGAATTGATGAAATGTTCTTTCTTGCCAACTCATAAAGATTTAGATGCAAGAAGAGATTAATGTAAATATATGGGTGAATCTAAATATTGACTACATAAAATAATAATAGTCTAAAATGTGGGATTAAAATTAAACAAAACAATAGAAAAGAGCATAGTAAAAAGCAGGCAATGTAGATCATCATTAAAGCATACTAAATTCTTCACATTGATCTGAGGAGAACAGATTAAGAGTAGATTTAGAAATTAAGTTAAATATGCATTATAAATCAGCCATGCTAGCATCCTCCTGTAATTTCAGCTACTTGTGAGGCTGAGACAGAAGAGTTGCAAGTTCAAGGCCAACCTGAGTAATTTTATGGGAAAGATCCTGTCTCAAGAAATAAAATAGAGGTTAAATTTACTGGCAAATACTTGTTCACAGTATGACTTTATATGCTAATTCCTTCTGAATAATAAATTACTACAAACTTAAAAACACTTTTCTCACAGTTTTTGTTGATCAGAAATCAAGACATGTCTTTGATGTTTGTTGCTTAGATCATAAGGCTTTACTCAAGGTGTCGATTGGAATTTCATCTGAAAGACTGACAGAGGAAAGATCTATTTCCAAGTTTACATACGTGGTTTTTGGGAAAACATAGCTCCTTTCGAACTGTTGACCAGAGCCTGCCGACAGGGACACGTAGACTTACCTGATATAGCAATTTATCTCATCTAAGCCAGAAACAAATAATATTCTTTGTAAGGAAGATGGAAGTTACAATTTCCTATTATACAATAATATAATAATATAATGAGTTGATACATCTTAATGTTGAAGTACTTTACTGGTTAGAAGTAAGTTATTCAAGAGGAGAATATTTATTATACAACATCATGAATACCAGGAGGCAGGAATCATTGAAGGCCATATTAGAAGCTACTCACAAAAATCTTTGTAACTCAAGTGTCTGAAGAAACAACAGAGATGTTCCTCCTTTCAATGATAAAATTAGTAATTTTTTTGTTGATCTAGTTAAATTTTTTATTAATCTCATTGATCCTTTCAATAAATTGATTACATTAATTTCATTGATTTTTCTCTATTCTTTATGCATTATTCCATTTTACTTACATATTTCTCTGCAGCTTATGATGGGTTATGGTCCCAAAAATGAATTGTAAATTCCGAATATCATAATGTGAAAATGCATTTAGCAGGCCTAACACACCAAACATAGCTCAGAAACAGTAAAATGAACAATATTGGTTGTTTACCCCTGTGATGACATGGATGGGACAAGGAGACGACTGCCACTGCTCAGTATCACAAGAAAGTGTCATATTGCGTATCACTAGACTGAGTTTCAGAATTTAAAATTTGCCATATATTTTATACTGAATATGTATTACTTTCTATCAAAAAGCAAAAAATTGCAATTTGAACTATCATAGGTCAGAGATTATGTCAGTATTTAAATTATATGCATTATTATTTTCTTCATTCTCAATACTTTGAATTTAATTTTGTTCTCATTTTTTCTTCTTTTTTTCAGCTTCCTAAAGTGTAAACTCATATAACTTAATTTTAAACATTTTTTTACTAATATAAAGCTATACATTTCCCTTTAAGCACAACTATAGCTGTATAAAATAATTTTAATAGATTTCATTTTAATCTCTAGTCACTTGAAACTATTTTCTATTTTTCCTTGTGATTTCTTCTTGTAACTGTGAACTATTTAGAAATGTTTTTAAATTTTAAAATAGTTTGATATTTTTCACTTTATTCGTGCTGATTTCTAATTTAAGTCTACTATAGTCAAAAATCATATACTATATAATATTTTAGTTTTTTTAAAAAATATATGACTAGATTTATGGCCTTGAATATAGTCCATAAGTACTGACTGAAAACAGAGTGCATTCTGACGTTGGATGAAATATGTTATAAACATTATTTAGAATAAGCTGATTCATTAGTTAAGTTTTTGTTATTCAAATTGTTTTTTTTCTCTATTAGTTATTTCAACTACTGGAGAGGAGTATTAGAATTTTTACCTGTGTGTTTTGATTTGTT
The DNA here is from genome assembly GCF_048772815.1 of Callospermophilus lateralis. Lineage (NCBI taxonomy): Eukaryota > Metazoa > Chordata > Mammalia > Rodentia > Sciuridae > Callospermophilus > Callospermophilus lateralis. The sequence goes on along the minus strand of NW_027511570.1, from coordinate 2,181,646 downwards.
TATTTCTTGATTTGGTTCTTTCAGGTTTTGTTTCATATATACGTTGTAGACCTATTATTAGGTGTTTATATCTTTATTACCATTTTATCTCTCTGGTATATCAAGCCTTTTATCATTTTGAAATACTGTTTTTCTAGCAATATTCCTTAATTTAAGTACTATTTTATTTTTCCTTAATAAAACAACTGTAGCATTTCTCAAGTGGACTTTTTAACTTCAATGTTTTTGCTTTCACTAACAAAAACAGTTAGTGGGAAAATCTTACAGTATTGACATATGTAGTTATTATATGTGCATAAGATGTAAGCAACTAAAAAAATATGTGGGTAGCTGAATTTAATGAAATTATCCCTCCAAAAGAAATGTTCTTATTACCTTATTTTAAATTAATTGTAATTCCAGTGTGAGAAGAAAATTGTGGTCATCCCCAAGAGAGAGAGAGAGCACAAATGATGTTCAAGAAAATAATCATATTTTTAAAATCATTCTGGCCTATATCCATGAGGGAATGAGCAATCTTGCAGAGAATGCTAAAGAAAGCCTGTAGCAAAACACTGTCCAACATCATACATTTCAGCCTCTCAAAGCATTCTAGAATAGTTTATCTCTTTAAAAATCCAAAACTATCTGGAAGTTGAAATCTTTCAAACAGGCAATCATATCTTTGAATATTATGATGTGGAAGACAAGAGAAAGGAAAAAAAGGCATCAGACTGTGTAGAAACACACAAATGTTTGAGGACAGTGTTGATTGAATCAACAAAGAATATAACTGGAAATGTTAATGAACACAATAATCATGCTTCAAGCTGTGTACCACAGTGTTAAAAAAAGAATATTTACAAGGACACAGGGCAGCATAAGTAACATGGATGTATATGCAAGTACGTGAATATGTACAAGTTATTTTTAGTTCTTTTTACTCATTTTGATCACACATAATTTTATTCTTTCCTCCCAAACTGTCAAACAGAAAGAAGTCAGTATTATTGCAGATGCCTTATGTCATATCATCACTGCATACCATACATTTCACTCTTGGAGTTGTACATCCTACAGATTTTTACAAATGTGTTATAACATATATTCAACACCATAATTGTATCATACAGAATAGTTTCATTGCCTTAAAAATCCGATACTTTACTGTTATGTATATCTAAATAAACAAATAAATAAATCTGTCTTTGACCTATTCTCCGCCCCCCCCGCCCTCCCCCCCATAATTTCTAGTACCTACTGGTTCTTTCCTATTTCCATAGTTTTTTGTTGTTGTTGTGGTTGTTTGTTGTTTGTTTTTTCTCTCTGGAAAATAATATAATTGTACAGTATGCAGCTTTTTCATATTGGTTTCATTCACTTAGTAATATGCATTGAAGATTCATTCATGCCTTTTCATAACTTGATAGATCATTTTCTTTTTAATACTAATATTTTATTTTCTAGATGAGCCTCAGTTTACCCATTTGCCTACAGAGGATATCATGGTTACGTATAAATTTTGGCATTATGAATAAAGCTGCTTTAAACATCTGTGTGGGGGTTTTGGTGTGGATCTATGGTTTCACCTCATTTTGGTAAATTCCAAGGAGCACAACTGCTAGATTGGGTGAATTCCAAGGAGTACAATTACTAGATGTTAGGAGTATGTTCGGTTTTGTAAGAAACTCAAACTTTATTGCAATGTTTTACATTCTCTCCAGCAATGAACAAGGGTCCCTATTTCTCCCCATCCTTGCTAGCATTTAGATGTTTGTTTCTGTTTTTGTCTTTCACTCTTTTCTTGCCTTTTATGATTTTAATGAGGATCTCTTATGATTCCAGTTTTCCTTCTTTCTTAGCATATCTTACACTTTCTCTTTTACATATTTTAATGGTTGCTGTAGATGTTACAATAATAAGTAATGTAAGTCCACTGTCAAATAACATTATACGGCTTCACTTATAGTATCATTCCTATAGAATTCTTCCCTCTGTCCCTTGAATCATTGCTTTATCCGTGTCATTTCACTTACACCCAAGCCTACAAACACACAAGTATACACATAGGCATGTGTAATTCAATACATTGTTGCTATTATTTTGAACAAACATTAGTTAGATCAATTAATAAGAATAAAAACAACAGGTTTTTTTTCCTTCAATTATTCCTTCTCTGATGTTCTTTTTACTTTATTTAATTCAAGTTTCTATCAAAAAGTCTCTGTCTCTGAAGAATTCCTTTTCATGTTTATTATAAGGCAAGTCTCCTGGCAATAAATTCCCTCAATGTTTGTTTGTCTGATAAAATATTCCTTCTTCACTTTTTAAAGTTAATTTTGCAGACAATAGATGTCCAGGTTTATGGTATTTTGGTTGACAACACCTTCACTCTATTCCTTCTTAACTGCATGATTTTTGAAGTTACATGTAATTCTTATCTATGTTGAAACATAGTCAAAGTACTTATTTTCTTCTTTGGCCTCTTTGTAGATTTTTTCTTTATATTTGACTTTCCTATATGCTTTTTTTTTTGGCATTTATTCTGTGTGGTGTTCTCTGACTTTCTAGGTTAGGGATTTGGTGTCTGTCATCAATTTGGGAAAATTCTCAGTCATTATTGCTTCAAATATTTTTTCTCTTCCTTCTGTTGCTATTATTATTATCATTAGATAATAATCATGTTATAGCTGTTGTATTTTTTCCAAAATTTCTGAATACATTTTTCCATTTTTTTTTAATCTTTGCTTTTGCATTTTGGAAATTTCTATTAACATGTCCTCAGACTCAGAGGGTCTTTCCTCAGTCATGACAGTTGACTAATGAGCCCATCAAAATTATTTTTCATTTCTGTTATAGTGTTTTTCATCTTTACCATTTTATAAAAATTTTCTTTAGCCGTGCATGGTGGCACATACCTGTAATCCCAGCATCTTGGGATCCTGAGGCAAGAGGATTATGAGTTCAACTCCAGCCTCAGCAATAGCAAGGTCCTAAGCAACGCAGTGAGATCCTGTCTCTAATAATATACAAAAAAATTGGGCTGGGGATGTAGTTCAGTGGTTGAATGCCCCTGAGTTGAATCCCCGGTATAAAAAAAAAAATTCTTTATAATTTCCACCTCTGCTTTCATGTTGTCCACTTTTCCTTTAAAGTCATTGACATATTAAAAATCAGTGGTTTTTCAATGTTCAGTCTGGTGATTTCAATATCCCTGCCAGAGCTGAGTCTGATTCTGGCACTTGCTCTGTCATTTCAACTGTGCTTTGTGTTTTAGAGTGACTATTAATTTTTTCCTGATCTCCGAACATGATATACTAGGTAGAATGAACTGTGACAAGCAGGCCAAGTAGTGGTCCCATGTGGGAGAGCTGAGTGCTTCAATCTTGTGATTAGGCCTCTGTCTTCTAAGGAGCCTGTGACTCTGGATGGTGAGTTCCACAAGTGCTTCTCAGTTTTGTGACCTCCATAGGTGAAACAGGATAGCTACAATAGACGTGAGTTGGGCATTTGTCTCCTCGAGATGGATTGGCCTCTCGTAGAACCACGATATTTTAGGCTCTAGTTAAGTAGTCTCTCCTTAGGATGGGACCTGTAAAGAATAGAAGGCTCTATTATAATTCAAAATGATTCCTTTTCCTTTCTGTCTTTCAGAACCACAAGGAATTTTTCTGTGACATTTGCTGTGAAAACCAGGTGGACCTCCTAGAAGTTAAACTCGCAAAAGAGAAGGTTTCCCCACAGTGACTGTATTACTCTGAAGTTTTTACCTCTTAGACTTCTCCACCCTGAGACTCCAGCAATTCCCCATTTACAGTTCAGGTTTTCCTGCTCTCACTTGGTTCCCTTGAACATTTCCACTTGATAGTTTCGGCTCCTGTGATTTGTGATTCTCTGTATCCATGTGACCGTCTCTCTAGCTTGTGGGTTAGGGTGGTTTGTCCTATGACCTCATTTCTCTGAAGATCTGAGAAAGCTGTTGATTTGGTCAGTATTTCACTTACTGTTAGGGTGGAAGAATAACTTCTACATTTTTTACATGAAGCTCTGGAAACTGGAAATCTCCTTAGTTATGTTTTTAGTTTTACTTTCTCTGTCTGTACTTCTACTCCAGGCATAAGAAATGTGAGCAGTTGTTCTAACATTCTCTGCTCTCATATGTGATTCCATCTGACTTGGAAAAACTCAAAAAAAAAAACATAGTTATAAAGAGGAAAGAGAGAGTTAGAGCTAATGGAGGAAAGATAGACTAGGTTATGGTTTGATGAAATATTAAAAGAAATGAAGTGAAGAAGGGTTTGGAAGTGACTAGGCAAAAAGTGTCACTGATGAAACAAGGCCCAGGGGAAAAATGAATTAGGCACAGATTTCCTTAAAAAAATTTTTAAAAAAAGCTTAAGTGATTTACTCAAAGTTGTAATGGCTAATTACTGTAAGAAGTTCCTGGCATTGCAAATGCACCAATGACTAGTACAATTCCATTTTAAATATTTTACCTCTGCACAGGAATATTAGGCCAAGAAACTTTCTTTACCAGAAGGCCTGCACCTTACAACAACTACTATTTTTTTTTTAGGACTGTGGTTAATTTTGCAAGGTTGTTTCTAACAAAATGGTTTCTGACAGAAATACTTTCAAGAAAACCATTGGTACCTCACATACATAGTGCATAGCTTTGGTTAGACCTTTATTCTACAAAGTTATGTCTTTAGAACCTGAAAGGACTTTTGTATGAAGCACTGCTTTGTCTTGATTATATTGGACATGATATGAACATACATTTATAGATAAGAAAGTAAGAAATATCATTTTATTTCATGGTAGCAAATGAAATGGATAATAAAGTAGGGGAAACCACATTCTAATATGAAAGTAGTACCTGAAACCATGGTACTTCAGTAGATTCACTTTTGCACTATAATTGTGTGAGTGCATCACACAATAAATTGAATATTGTATCAACTAAATACTATTAAATCATATTTAAATATACTATCCTTGATTGCTACAGTGAAGCTCAGAGTATCCATCAGGGAAATCAAGTTGGTTTAAATTTTGTTATATAGTCTTTAAATAAATTATGCTTTGCTAATGCATTTGTTTTTGAACAAAATTTGTCTCTCGACAAAAGATTTTAATATAAATCTCCTATGTAAAATATGATTACCGAAATGCACCCTTATCACACCGGGAAATGTAATCATTTTCCAGGTCACAAATATGATCTTGGTAGTACTCAATTTTAAAAGGAGGCATTATTGTGAAATAAAAGGGGCATTACATACATCTTATTAAGAGAAGTGGATTATTGAACTGTCTTTGTAGCTAAGTAATTATGTGACTTTTGGACTAGCCATTTAGGTTTGTTGGATTTCAATTTTTCAATGACACACACACACACACACACACACACACACACACACACTATGAGTTTTCTGGTTTTAATGTTTAGTATCCTGCAGAGAGAATTTACCATGTCCTAGCAAATTGTAAATTTCAATTTTTATTTATAATAACTTTTAAGGGAGATATCACTATCTTTTACAGATAAAGTTAGAAGTTCAGAAAGGTTAAGGACTTATTTACAGTCTGAGAGCTATCTGGTGGAAGGACCTGAATCTGAATTTGCCTCTTGAAAACCCATCATATTTTCCCTGTCTTGATAGCTATCACCTTTGAGTAATACAAACTCCTGCCCACCTTTGGGTTGACACTTTACTAAACATTTGAAAAAGAAGTAGCGGAGGGACTTATTCTTCTTGCCTTTTCTAAGGAAACAACAAAAATCACTCAAAACCCACAACAGAAAGAAATCATCACTGCCAATTGACTTACCTGTGGACAAGGTACAGACTCTCTCGACTTCAGGAAGTACTTAACACTGTCTTGCTTTGAAAGATGCAATTACTGCAGAGGAGAATACCACTCCGCATACCACTGGTACACTTAACAAAATCTCAGTAGCTGGACGTGCCCAGGGTTATGTTTAGACACTGTCTGCAGATAATTGTTTTCTCCTAGTAACAATGGTGGAGGGGAAAGGGAGTTGAACTTGAGGGATCCAGTGACTTCTCCATGACCACAACTTTTACAGAATAGTGTAGAAATTCACTCCAAGGACCCCTTGTTGTAGGTGGTCTTCAATTAGTAAATTGAGGAACTGAGAGAAACCTAGTTTTGTATATAGAATCTCTAATTGAAATTTCAACACAATAATCCACATAGAAACAACTATGTTAGGAGCTCTTTCTGTATCTACAGGAAGAAAACTAATAAAATAAAATTGAGAATGATTTGCAATCCTGCTTTGAGTTCTTTCTAGGTTCATCAAATTAAAATAACTTCAGTGAGGAAGAATTTTGAGAAGAGTGCAAACTCTTAAAAACAATGTAACTAGTGTATAAAAAAATCACTTCAAGGGAAAAAAAAGAGAGAGAGAGAAAAAAATTCAAAGGCCCATTGTACCTTAAGTATATTGTTGGCTGATATTTTAATACCAACTCTAGAACTGAATGTTCAAGCTACTGGAGGGAAATGCCTAGGAGTAATTGGCCTGGGTCTGGACCACTGCTCAAAACTCCACGTTGGCACCCAGTAGCTGGTGGTGAAGTTGTCAGCACAGTTGAAGGAATTTTTCAGAAACCCCAGATTGGAGGAGAAGGGAAATGAAACAGAGGAAATGAAATGGCTGTATTATTCAAATGTGCTATAGACAAATCTTCAGCTCTGGAAAAATGCACTTTAGTCCAGGTAAATGTATTAGGCTAACAGATTCCAGGTGATCTCAAGGATAATTGATCCATTCAGTAAACACTTTTTAATAACCTACTATGTAAAAAACAATAATACAATATAGACAATATGAACAGTTTTTATTCAGTTTGGGAATTCTTCCCAGTTCCAAAGTATCAATATTTTGTTTTCATACATTTGCAAAATCAGAATTCTTCTCCAGTATAACGGTTGCTAAGAACCTGGGAAATTCGTATGTAGTCTATTTATAATCTACACCTCAGAGGTGTTCTATATCACCCTCCCCCAACAACTTGAAATAATTTTTTTTCAAGTATTGTTTGTGGAAAAATTCCATGTCTAAAATGATTTTTTTTTTACCTCATTGTTTTCTATAGAGAATTTTCCAGACTTACCTACAGAATTTGTAAAGTAAAGCACATAACGAGCACTAGGAGAAAATTTTATTTAAAAATATTGTTTCCTAAAGTAGAAAATCCCATAATCTGGAAAAGAATAAAACTATAAAATGTATTATTATAGTAGGAAAATAATCAATATAACCAAAATTGAATAAACTTATCATTAAAGCAGCTTATACTATTTTGTTACTATTAATTTGCTTATTGCTTAAGCATACATGTACTAAGAGAAAGTTCTTCCAGCTGAGGGTATCCATTTTCTAAGACTTCAGCTTCATTTCTGTGTGCTGGCAATGGAATGTAGAATAGAGAAACCTCATAAGTGCAGTATCTATGAATATCCTCAACTTTGCATTTTAAATGGAGAATATAAAAGGAAACTAAGTAACTTTACCTCACATCAATATTCAAATACACACAAAAATAATATCATATCTTCTATTGAGTCTCTAAGTAATCTGTCTTCATTCCTAGGACTCCACCCACTTGCTCTAAAGAAAAGGAAAAAGGTCCATCGAACATAAAACTTACTCCTCTGGTCACTAAAATTGTCCCAAGAAGAGAGATATCACCTGGATCAGGCTCTCTACCCGTTGAAGTGCACAGGAAGAAGATAGAAATATGGTCTTGACTTAGAAAACCAAACAAGAAGCCAGAACTGGGTTCCTGCTCCCTTTCCCTCCCTTCCTCCCTCCCCTTATCTAGCACATGTCTCCTTTCTGCATCAAAACTTCAGGATAAAACAGGGAAAATTCCTTAATTCTTCCTCCACTTGCTTCTCTTTCCATTTCTAATGCCAGGATAGCATGTGAGATTTTCCTTCTTTTCCTTTCTGTCATACCCTCTTAACTACCTTGTAAGTATCAAAGACAAAAGACATATCTTTTCCCCCTATGAGACAATGCTAAGAGTTGTGTCCTTCTGGATTCTTTCCTAATATGCTGGATAGGGGGAAGGAGAAAAAGGAACTATGGGAAATCTCTCCAGGTTGTATCCTTGCTGGAGAATTCCATTTTGATTAGCAAACCATGAACATCACCTCATTCTTTTCTGCCTCAAACCTTGTAATTCTTCTCCAGTCTGTAATTCTTCTCCACTCTCCACTCTACCTGGGAGAGGAATAAATGCCACTGGCTTGCCAGGATGATGTCTGTCTCAAAGGATAAAAAGAGGTAGACACTAAGGTTTTTCAGAACAAAAAAAGTTCCTGACTCTTAAATGCAAGGGATACAGTGCATCCACTGGGACGTTGATACCTTCCAATGACTTTACTTTTGACATGAAGTTTTCATATTTGAGGCCAAACTATTTTTCTATCTTGGACCTTTTTCCCCCCCTGTACTCATCATAACTAAAATATTCTTTAGTGTAATGTTTTATTTTTAGCAACGTTTTCCATAGATTCCTTAATACACATTTGGAAATAATTATTTCTCTTTACCACTTAGTATCTATTACTTTTAACAAGTTTGAGCTTGAGTATTCTGCTCCTTACTGTTGCAGCTGGTTTGAGTTAGAAATAGAAATAAAAGGGGCTGAAGATAGGAAGCTGTGTGACAGGAACATGGATCCTTTTTTGACTCACCCAGTTAAACTCCCTCAACGTGGCCCTTCATGCTCCAGAGACACCTCCCCACTACACCAGTTATCCCTCATTCCATTAACAGAGTCTTCTACTTTTGAGTACAATTTAGTGACTCATGCCACAAAATTTGTCTAATTCTAAAAATATATTCACAATTTTTGGATTTTTTTTTTATAGTAGTGGTGGTGGTTTGTGCAGTTCTGGTGACTGAATTCAGTGGGGCTCTATCACTGAGCTATACCCCTAGACCTTTGCATTTTTAATTTTGAGGCAGGCTCTCCATCCTCTTGTTTCAGTCTCCCAAGTAGCTGGGATTACAAGTACGTGCCAAGACAGTTTTTTGAGAACACTCTTCTTTCTTTGCCAAATCAATGTAGAATCTCAAGGCTTAGTCCAAATTTAATATCTTAATAAAGTAGAAATTACCAAAAGCTAAACTTACCTGTTGGTTCTCTCTATAATATTTTACAATGACTGTAAAAAGAAAAATCTTAGGGCCAACCATGGTGGGTCACACCTGTAATCTCAGTGACTTCTATCTCTTTTGAGGTAGAAGAACCCCAAATTCAAGGCCAGACAGCCTCAGCAATTTAGTGAGACTCTATCTTAAAAAAAAAAAAGAAAAAAGAAAAAAAACAGCTTTTATAAAACTGCTTTATGTCAAGTATTGAACTTCACCTTTTGACACATGATAACTCAATCTTTCCAAATCTCAAGAGACAAATACTAAAATTTTCTAGAATATTCAGATAAGAAAAATGAGGCACAATTAATTTTAGTAGCCTACCCACATTTATACAGTTAGTCCGTGTAGAATTTTATAACCAGGTCATACATTATACTTTAAGGAAACTGTACATGCAGAAAGTACATGCAGAATTTTGTTCATGTGTACAAATGTAGGATCTCCATCCTTATGATGTATTTTGAAAGTATTATTTATTCTATAAAATGGTTACCAGCTATGCTTTTGTGCATTAAGTACTGCTCCCTAGTGATCTTATACTTTTTTTAAAAAAATTCTTTACTTTTACATTAGGAATCCAGCTAGTATTTTTTATTTGGCTGAATATTTTCTTAACTGAGAAGAAGCATTGGAGGTGGTAATAAGAGAGCAAGTAAATTAACCAAGCAGAAATAAATGAAATTACTGTTCCTTCATTAACCACTCCAGCTGAATTGTAATAATAAATGAGATTTAGAAATTCATAGGCATATAATAATATTTATCTCAAAGTAATAAAAAAATTGTATTTCTCAAAGGTCCAGAACAAAAATATGTATTATTAGATCTAGGTCAATATTTTTAGCTAGAATAATAGTAGATTTATGGAAACTTAAAATAATCTTTTACCTTTAAAATTGAAGATTTTTCTATATTGACTACATATGACAATGAATATGTATGTCTTTTGAATTATAAAAATAATTTAAGTCTCTAAGGTTATTTGGGCTCTTTTTTTCTAACACTTATTTGGTACTATCTTGGCATGTCAGCGGATATAATTTAGGTACTTGAGGAGAGAAGAGCTTTAATTATGTCACACAGATCACACATATGTTCACATGTACATTTCTAGGGTCTAGTCATTTGAAAAATATATTCCATAATATCTTCTCTAGAATTTACTTACTTACATACACATCAAAATATGGACTCAAAAACCATACTTTAACAAGGCCGCTTTAATTCTTTTCAAGTTGCTTGGATGGTTCATAAATATTCATTCTGTGTTGACACTATTTTCTTCAATAAAGTTGACAAGAATAATACTCATTTATTTTAGAAATGGTTGGACCTGATAACTAGATTGGTCAAGAATATCTGAAAAAATGAAATGAATCATTTAAAACAAACTGAGGCCCAGGTGTGACATCTTTGGAGGGCAAGATTACAGTCCTGAGATGGCAATGAGAATGGTTTATGTTTACAATTCTTCATGATATTGCAGGCTTGTCATGAAAATAAATTGCTTGTAGTCCTCTGCCATTTTCCATTCCTGTCTCATCATGATAATAAGGCATCAGGATTTTAACATTCAATATATTCTGAAATGCAATTTCATATAAAGATGTGTAGGGTACTAAAACATTTGCTACCTATGTTTGCTTGTAGATTCCACTTACATTCGTATTTCTGAAGGTATTGCCTGTTATGTCTAGTAATAAATGAAAATTAAACCATGGTTCTGAAATATGGATGGCTCATTGGAAATAAGATAGTAACCCCCAATCTCACTTTCATCTCTGAGATGTGAAAAGTTTCTTCTAAATTTAGAAAGCACAAAAGTTTATTCTGTAACCACAGGAAATCATGAAGGAGGTTGGGGAAAAGCAGGATATTGTCATACTGCTTTTTTTCCAAGGAAACTTGAATGTTTCTGCTTGGTTGGGTCACTTGCTGTCCTATTGTCACTGCTTATGCTTAAGCATTCTCATGCACTCTATCTCATGGTTACCAGGACCTGCTCCTAATATGTAAGATAATTTTCCTGCCAGCCTGAGTCTGGTTGAATTTTATAAGTGCTAGTCTCACCACCCTAATAAAAACACAGTTGAAATAGGGTATCCTTGTATTTCTTAAGCAAGAATAAGAAGCTATTGTGTTTGAAAACCTTAAGAACGATCACAAAGTTCAAAAAATGGATTTGTCTTTCAATATAAGGTATGGCTGAATATTCTGGGACAAATAAAAAATTTTATGGAACAAAAAAATGAGTACAAAAGATCAGGAAAATTATAGATTTTAAAAGTGACTTGGAATTTTAGCAATAAATAAATGTCAGGATTAAACAATCTTAGTAAGTTTGGATAAAAGCAAAGTACTCTGCACTTTCTTCATTATAAAACATCTTATATGTAATCATTTGGTTAATTCTGTTCTACTACATCATCGGTCTCCAGAAAACAGACCCCATCTTACCACATGGCTACATCTTTAGTCTCTGGCACTGTATTCAATACATATTGGGCACTGAAAAAAGTGTTTGCTAAATTAGTATTTATCTTTAATATCCAGAAACAAGGGTAAGTGGAGACTATAAAATATGAAGAGGTTCTAAAAGTTAAAATAATGCCAGTATTATGGTATCAAGTTTTGAGTTAACCAGAGAATAAAATATTGTATTTCCAATATAAAATACAAATATAATATTAAAAGGTAGGAAATCTTTGAGTGCAATTTGAAATCTATCCTTATAGCTCCAGTATCTTTCCTCTTTTAACTACTCTTTAAAAATGTTTTTTAAACATGTTTTATATTTTTTTTTCCAGTAATAGGGATGGAACCTAAGGGCACTCTATCTCTGAGTTACATACTCAGTCCTTATTATTTTTTTTTATTTTATTATTTTAATTTTGAAACTGAATTGTACAGGTTAGCTTCCAACTTGCAATCTTCCTGTCTCAACCTTCCAAGTAGCTGAGATTACAATTATGTGTCATTATGCCCAACATGTTGTTATATTATTACTGGATATTTCCTTTATTATTCCTGAAAAAATAGTATCAGAAAAACAAATATTCATTTTTCTCTTACATAGTCAACCCTCAACACAACACAAAATACTCCTGGTCACCAAGATGTATTTTCCCATACAGAATTCTCCAATGGTCACACACTGAATGGTCTATAATTCCATTCAATTCTGCTACTGTCTACCTGTAGTTAGAGTCATATGTCAGAAGCCTAAGTCTCAATCTTTTAATACTGCTTTCTTCTTTAGATGCTTCTTTCAGTAGTAGGTTGTCCACCTATGTTACTGACAGACCAATTATAGGTCCAAGTTCCCATGACCACATCCTTGATTTTGATTAATTTGCTAGGATATAGCAGAACTCAGGGGAAAAAAAACTTAGATTTATTAAAACTTAGTTTGTTATATTAATAAAATATTTAATGAGTGATATAGATGAAGAGATAGATAGAGTAAGATGTGAATAAAATGTGAAAGTGTCCCAAGTACAGGAGCTTCTGTGCCCATGGGGTTGAAGTGTGCCTTGATGTCTTCATTAATCTGGAAGAACAACAGAATACATCAGTTTGGGGTTTTCATGGGGGCTTCAACATTTTAGAATAGTGATTATTAACTTAATTTCCAGCCCTCTTTCCTCAGAGAATGGACAGTGGGCCTGGAACCTTCTAGCTCCCGCCCATGGCCTAAACTTTCTGGTGACTGGCCAGTATCCTGAAGCTATCCAAAAGCCCACCAAGAGTTGCCTCATTATAACAAAAGATCCTCTTATCACCCAGGAAATTTCAGAGGAATTAGGACCTCTGTGTCAGGAACCAGGAACAAAGAATAAATGTGTATTTTTATCATGTTATAATATTAACACAATAGTCTCTCAACCATGGCAGATTAGCTTCACCTCCTATGTCAATCATGATTGAATAGTATTCATTTTATTGAGAAAGATTGCAATCTTTCTCCTCTGTTATTCTGGAGGGTTCTAATATCAGTGTCTGCCATGGATAAAATTATTAGCTGAAAGAGTTGCAGTAAAACCCCAGTTTCTCTGCTTCTGCTGGTGGATGGGGTCTGTTACACTACAGGTGATAACTGTGTTACATCTCTTAATGGTGGGCTACACACTCTGGTGTTGCAGAAGACCCCAGAAGCTCACCACCAATTTCTTCTTTTTGAGTTCTTGTTTCACAAATCCAAAGAATGAAACTCTATGGATAACAGAAGTCAAAAGTGAAAGGAGTAGGATTTATTCAAGAATAGAAACAGTGCTCTCATAGGGCAAGAATGGACTTCATAGCAGATTTCTGTGTGGGTGTGCTAGACTAGAGGTTTGTACAACATTTGGATCAATGCTATTGGTCCAAATTTATGCTAATCAGGGTTTGAAAAAGTACCAATGCTACTGGTCCAAAATTATGCTAAATAGGGTTTGGAAAAACACTGACCACTATTAATTAACACTTGAATCCAAACTTCCATTTAGATTTGCCCCACTTCCACTTTCTTGCTGCTCATCTGCTATCCCAGCTGCCCAAGAGGTTCCAATCAGTGGATCCTGCATGCTCTGGGGTCAAGAGCTGTAGGACTGCATGTATTAGGTGTCTGCTCCTGACCAGGCCATGTTGGGATGACAGTTGGGTGTGCCCTAGTTTGTCTTGGCCCCCTTGCTTCAGGCTGATGAGCCTCAGCCTTGGGCTAGCATGGTGAGCTCCATGGGGTTGCATCCCCCTGTGTATGTACAGCAACCGAGGACACCCACTTTTGCTTGGCTAAGGACAGAAGGAAGTAGTCCATGATATGGCAGGGGTCTGGTGTGCTCTAGCCTGCCCAGGTCACCATTCTGTTGCACTATGTTGCTCATCTGTGGCTTCTCAGAAGGGACCAGAGGGCCAAATGCACAGTTTTGTGACTGGGGAGCCAGTTAGTTGTATAGTGTATTTGCTGATGTCCTGCTGTCTTCTTTGTCTGCAATTGTTCCTCTTTTCTTTATACCTATTCACATCATGTCACTAAATCTTCATAGTGCAAATTACAATCTTCTCTACTAAAACTTTATAAAACAATTAATTTTAGAATAATCACACACTTCTTTACCCTATGGCATACATTTGCCTTACTTGCTGTTGCAAGTCTCTTTAACAGCAAAAACTGCCTTACACCTCAGAGAAGCATGAGGATTAAATAAGGAAGTGCATGAAGAAGTAAATGAGTATCTATTCCAGGAACATGGAATACTTTAGAGAATTTGATTTCTTCTTGTTTTTGCCATTATAATTGTTGTTTAATGCAATAATCATTCCATTAAGTAACTATTATAAACCAAGTTTTGTAAAGTACGCTTAAGTTCTGGTTAACAGATGAAACCCAAACTCTGCATTCCTCAGTCTCTCTCCTTGATCATATAAGAATTGAAAAGATGGGGAAAATGTAGCTTGTGGTGAAGAGGATGAGGGGCTGAAGTAGATTTAGGAATAAGTTGCTCCCTAGTCAATACAGAGGGTGATCTCCTGTTTTGCAGTGTATGTATACATACACCGAGACCAAGACATGACACCATTCATTCATTAGGCACTGCATTTCTCAGAAGTGGGAATCATATTTGGAAATAATACCAAAAGTTAAGGTCTATAACAGATTGACAATCAAAGGAGATAAATTACAAGCAAAATATGATCGGAGAAAGTAGATCAGCTGAAAAGTGAGAAGGTCTAAAGTGAAAACATGAGAAATGGACCTACAGTAATACCAATAGTACATACGGTACTACAGGTGGTACATGATTGCTTTCTTGGGTATTTTTAACCAAGAACACTGGTTCTGATCAATTAGGACCAGCCTACTTGTTACATATTCATCTAAAAGAACTGAAGAGAATGCTGGAATTTGATTTACCATCTTCATCTAAATAATTTTTAAATATTTTAAATGTATGTTTGAAGTACTCAGAGCTCCTAATCAGTTTAGCAGTCAAGGAAAAGTATATATGGATTGCTTATGACATTTTCAGCCCATGATGTTTCTTCAGAATCTAACAAGTCTAACAAGGGCCTCTTGTGTGGTCAAGTTGATCAGATCATTGCACTCATAAGATAGATATAAAGGGCATGTTTTTTCTATTATTATTTAAATAACTTCAATTAGGTACCTTTCTCAAATGTATTAGTTTCCTGACTTCATAAACAGAATACATTTAATATAAACAATATATACCTAATGTCAGCATGTGTAAACATCATTGGATGTTCTGATATAATTATAGTACTCAGCTTTCCTATAGCAGAAACAAATCTTACTCATTTACATATATTTTAGGCATATACAGTCATTTAAAAAGTTTTGAATTAAAGAACAAAGAATATCTTCCATTATATTAAAAATCCCTATACTACTAGTGAGTTTTCTGAGCTCTTAAAATTTATTTAAAATAAATTTTCTATCTTTTTGGCAGTCAGCTCTTGTATCTAGTTTATAGTACCTACCACAATCTCTGTCTTTCATCAAAACCCCTTTTCCAAATTCTGATTGTAATTTTCTGTGTACTAGGAGATAAGACAAATGACTTTATTAAAATTCTTCCTAAATTCGGTTATTACATTTCCAGTAAGTTAAGTTTATAAACATCAGCTTAGAAATTCTGTTTTGATTTTCAAGTTTTTTTCCCCTATCTTATTGTTTGGTTTCCAAATACTTGATGTTGCAAAATAAATCTAATGTCTGAAAATTACATGCATTTACTTAAAGTGTGAAGCTTTTTGGTACAAACTCTATAATTCATTGAATTCCAAACAAAGGAATGTCTATAAAATTTGCATAGTGACAGGAAGCATTCAAACTCAATAGTTATTATATTTTTATTAAGTCTTCTTTACTTTGCTAGATACTGAGGAGAACCTGAATATATACTAAATCAAAAGAAATCTGTGTGGCACAAAATTTCAGGAAGTCAGAACTGCATGTAAGAAGGCACAGATTTGGGTGGTGACGGGTCTCGGTAAACTCCATGGATGGCAAAAAAGTTGGTTTGATTGGAAGAGAGGTCACAAGAAGGGAAACAGAGGATAGGGTAGACATAAGTGATGGAGGTAGGATGAGTCCAAATGGCTAAGGTCTTGGAAGAACCTACTTGAGTTGTGGATGTTATTCTTCAGAACACTGCTCTTAAATATGAGTGTGTTTCACACTATTTGACCCATCTATCCCACTCCTTGGTATATATCTGATGGATTTAAAATTTGTATACTATAGTGACACAGTCAAATCAATGTTTACAGCAGCTCAGTTCACAGGAGTTAAGCAATGGAACCAATCTAGGTGCTCTTCAGCAGATGAATAAATAAAAAAAAACATGGTTTATACACACCATAGAATATTACTCAGCCTTAAAGAAGAATGACTTTATAATATTTGCAAGTAAGTGGATGGACCTGAAGACTCTCATGCTAAGTGAAATATGACAATCTCCCAAAACCAAAGGTTGAATATTTTTGCTGATATGTGGAAGTGAATCCAAACTAAGCGGGGAGAGGGTAAGAACTGATATTCAGTGGATTAGACAAAGGGGAATGAAGGGAAGGGAGGGAGGATAGAAATAATTTTCCTTCATACATATATAAACACACTAAAGTGAATCCCACTATCCCATACATCCATAAGAATGGAGTCCTAATTAGAATAAGATATAGCCCATGCTTGTATAATTATATCAGAATGAATTTTACTGTCATGTGTAACTAAAAAGGACCAATAACATTTTTAAAAATTAACTTTAAAAAAATATATGAGTATGTTTCAAGATCACCTATGACTTATTAAAAATTGTACCTGTAGTTTTTTGCTGTTGAATCCCCCAAATTTAGAATCACGGTACTAGAGAATAAGAAAGCACTGAACATTTAAGAACAAAAGACTAATGTGATTAAAGGTTTTTAAATTTTTGCTCATTTTTTAAAATAATTGAAAGCATAATGAAAAGGGGAATCATTGAGGAAGAGTGACTAAGTAGGAGATTCACAAAAGCCATACCTATAGAAATAAAAATTACAAAATTTTGGCTTAAGTAGGCTTCAGTCTGCATAACACAGAAAGAGGAAAGGGCCCACAGAGAGTAACTTAAAATTTTACAGAGTAAATGACTAAAAAATAACCAGATAATAAAATCTTAACTACGAATGTGTGTGAGTTGGACTTCTAAAGTAGGATGTTTCTATTTTATAAACTTAATAAATTTTTTCATGAATTGGTAGTTGAGATTACCAGAGCTATGAAACTGGTGATTATCAAAATAATGCACTTGATTTTTAAATTCTGAAATATTAAGACCTAAACAGAAACTGACTATGAACTTACTTAAAAAGCAGAAAATTCAGAGTCTTGAAAAAATTATAATTCTTTTGAAGGGATAAGGCAAGTTCTTTGTTCCAAAGTTTCACAATTTCCCACTACAACTGAGAACAAATACACTAAATCTGAGAACAAATACACAATTTTTTTTCCAGGTAAAGAAGTAGCCCATCTTTTTTTCTGTTCATCCAATAGATCATTTAGCTGCTATTTATTAATTACATTATGCCATACATTTCACTGAGTGTACAGATTTAATGTGAGCAAAACTGGATACATTTCCTACCCTCCCAGAACTTGCTCTCCCTGGTTGTAAAAGGCTAAAAAGTGCTTCAAAGCACCTAGCCTAAATAAGTGAAACTGGGGTGATGTATTGGTATTCTAAATATCAAAGAAGAAGAAAGAAGTGCATTTATAAATGAATTATGTATTTATACTAAAGAGAAAATTAAGTATTGGCCAAGAATTTGAGATCAAAATTCCTTCATTTGAATGTATCCTCGTTCTTACACTGTTTAGTAATATATCCTTGGTCAACATACTTAATTCTCATGATTTACTTCTCTGTAAACTGAGAAAAAATATAAATTTGAAGAAGAACTGTCAGCCTGTGACAAATAGGTATAATAAAATAAGATAAAATGCATGAAAACATTTTTGTAAATTGTAAGGGACAACAGAGATATTAGGTGCCATATAAACAAAGTACTATATGAAGAACTAACTGTTTAAACTCTGAGTTTCACCCCTTATTGTGCAATAGTGAAGGTTTGTTTGAAGTGATTATTACAACAAGGAGTACAGTTCTATGAATTTCTCACCATCTTTTGTTATTCAGTTATCACAAGAAAATGACCAACTGTTGAAAATTAAAGTCTGTCAAACTTATTTTTTGGTGGCTGTTGAAATTACCCCAATCTGTTAACTTGTAACTGGAGGGTGTGTAAGAGCTGTGTAATTTGAAGTCCCTACCCAAATAAACCAACCATTAATGTATCCATGGTTCCATACATTAAGTTATGGAGATAAACTCGGGTTTCCAAAAAAAAATGTTCCTTAACCAAAACAAAAATACTCAGGCTTTCCAACTTTTATAGAATGGGTCAAAATTAAATTTCAAGAGTGAAATGTTTCCTTAATGTTTCCTCAAATGAACTGTTGACAAGTCTCTGGAACACTGCAGTATTAAATTTGGCTTTGCTCACAACAAGGCTTCTTCTGTACAGATTGTTAAAATCTAGTCACCACACCACCATAGATCCAGAATTTTCGTTTTTGTTCCAAAATGTCACTGGAAGGGGTTTTGTCCTTACAAACTGCATAAAATTTACAGTAGAATATTTGTAAAAGCAGTATGCTGAAATAGGTATGCTTTGATTCCTTAGTAAAGAGAAAAGAAGGGCAAGAAGCCTCCGCTTCTATTTACCCTGGCATTAACTCAAGATAAGCCTTAAAATTACTTTTTGGTGTACAAACAGTGTGGTTTCCCCATCAAAAGGTTATTTGTTATAAAAGGGCTTTATTCTGTAAGACATTGGGTACATTCACTTTTTAATTAGAGCTGCCAAACTCTGGGCCAGTGTGAGGTCAAAATCATGTCTTTTTATGATGCTCTTTTTCCTGATTATAAAAGTAATAAGAAGTGTGACAGAACTAGTTTCTTTCCCAGAGAATTTTCTCAAGTTAACTGCACCATGAAAAAAAAATAACCATAAACAAATGCCCTGATTTTGCCCTTTGAATGTCTTGGAAACTTCTTTAAACACTATGATGTGGTATAGTGGAACTATCTGGGATAAGAATGGGACTGTGTGGTATTGCTATTGTTGTAGTATTTCTTTTTCATACTCATCAAGCACTGACTGACTAAATGAATACATGAATGAATAAGTGAATGAGCCCTTACATAAGCCAGACTGTTCCGGTTTCCCTTGACTTGCTAAATGGTCAGGCAACAAAACACCAAAACACAGCAGCAATCAAACACAAATTTTAAGCCACTTCAGTGTTTAATACTACAGAGTTGTAGAACAGTATCAGGAATGCAGTGACTAAGCATGAGAATTCTTATCACTTGGTCTTAATAATGAAATAATGGTAGTGTCTTTGAGATATTAAATCAATACTTTTTCTCCTCTTTTCTATGGATTCCCATGTCTTCAGACCAATTCAATTCTTTAATTCCTTACTTCAAAAAAGGAAGGTGCACAGATCCTAAAATGAAATGATTATTGATCAACTTTGAAACTCAAATTAACTTATATATATGTTAATATTTGTATTATACTTGTTTATATGTTTATATGTACATACATTAATAGAGAAATGAAAGCTTGAAATATTAAGCAATGTTGAAAGAAACCATCTTTTTGTGAATTCTTAATTTTTTTTTTACTGCAACCGGGTGCAGTGGCCCATGCCTATAATCCCAGTGGCTTGGGAGGCTGAGGCAGGATGATTGTCAGTTCAAAGTCAACCTCAGCAAGTTAGTGTGGACTTAAGCAACTTAGCAAGACCCTGTCTCTAAATAAAATATAAAAAGGGTTGGGGATGTTGCTCAGTGGTTAAGCATCCCTGGGTTCAATTGCTAGTACCAAAAAAAAAAAAAAAAGGAAACACACACACACAAACTTCTTACTGCAAAACCAGAGCAAATCTTGAGACGATTTCCTATAAAAGCCATGGTTAAGAGGATTGAAAAGTGTAAGAAATTTCCCAGGACAAATCAAAAGGGAAAGACAACCATCAGCATCTGCACGAGTTGGAAAGATTTGGAGGAGAGCACATTGTGATGCTCAAGCAGCATCCTATCGACCGCTCAAGTCAGCCCTGAGAGAGGAGATACAAGAGAGCTGAGAGGAGATCATCAGAGGGCACATTGCAGCAACATGGTTCAGCAGAAGCAGACAGCACACTCATAGCTGCTGCTGCTTCTTCTTTTCTTTTCTCTTAACCAGCTGGCTTTGCACTTGCGATCCTTCTGCCTCAGCCTCCTGAGTTGCTGGGATTAGAGGTGTGCTCCCCTGCCTCCAGCTTCCCAGGTCCTTAAGGGCTTAGAGAGGGTATGTAGAGATAACATGAAGTCTGACAGACCATGATTTTCAATGTGGAACTACTGTAAAACACCCAACGGTATGAAGGTCTCAGGATCAACTCTTTGGAGACATCATGGACTGAGAAAACAGAAAATAACCAGAAGACTTTTCTTCCCCACTAAAACATAGGTAATCTTTGGCCTGCATTGAATACACCATGTTGGAAAAGAAAAGGGGAAGAGAAAACCCTTCCAAATGGGATGAAGTTTGAAAGGACTATAAGAAAGTCACTGGGGGAGGGGGGGACTGAGGATATAATTCAGTTGGTAAAGTGCTTGCCTTGAATGCCCAAGGCCCTGGGTTCAATCTCCAGCAATACAAAAAAATAAAATAAAAATAAAAAAGGCTTCTTTGTAAAAAAAAAAAAAAGGAAGAAGAAGAAGGAGGAGGAGGAGGAGGAGGAGGAGGAGGAGGAGAAGAAAGAAAGTAAGTAAGTCACTAGGAACAGCTGGGTGCAATGGGTCACACCTGTAATCCCAGAGATTTCGGAGGCTGGGGCAGTAGTATTCCAAGTTCAAGGCCAATCTCAGCAATTTCTCAAGGCTCTAAGCAACTTAGTGAGACCCTGTCTCAACATAAAACATCAAAAGGAGTGGGGATGTGGCTTGGTGGTTAAGTGACCCTGGGATCCATGCCCAGTACCAAAACAACAAAACAAAAAACTAGCAATAGAAATAAACACTGACTTACACCACATTTAAGGTTTTATTTCTCTCTTCTCTTTTTTCCTGTTTAAGTCACTGAGATCAAGATGACAGCAGTTATAGAAAACAAATCTCACCATATTTAAACATCTCTGAGTTGTAATGTGTAAATTCTGACTAAAGTGGCATAAGACAGACATTCTGTGATGCTCCCTGAGCTCTGTTTCCATTCATTGCTGGGAAACTAGAGTAAGGCAGCCCTAACATTCCAAGGTTAGCATTCAATTACTTTTATGGAGGAGAAAAGGTAACTTGTTTGTTAAATTTCTTAGTTGTTAGCATGCACAGCTATACTCTCCCACCAAAAGGAGAATATGAGCTGTTGATGCTAAATTTCAGTATCAATGGTTATAGTTTTAAGCACAATTTTATAAAGATGTCAAGACATATTCAGAACTATATGTCCAATACAAACTAATAAAAGTGTTTGGAAATAGTCCAGAAAAATCATATCAAAATGAACCTTATTTTTGGAAAATACACAATAGTAAATTTGTATACCAATATTTTAAAATACCAATTGCATTAAACAGTCATACTTGACGGAGTTGCAATACTCTTATTTTAGCTCTTTTTATGGTAACATAAATCTATTTATTTCTAAGATAACTATATTCCAGAACAAAATATGTGGTAAGGCTTCATCATCAAATAATATTTTAGCTGGGTGTGGGGAAGGGGACAGAGGGTGCACTCCTGTAATTCCAGTACTTGGGAGGCTGAGGCAAGAGGATGGCAAGTTGGAGGCCGGCATGGCAATTTAGTGACAGCGTGTCTCAAAATAACATTTTTCAAAAAAGGTCAGGGAATGTAAATCAGTGATAGAATGCTTCCCTAGCATTGACAAGGCCCTGAGCCCAATCCCCAGTACCATTAAAAAAAAAAAAAAAGTTTAGGCTTTGTTTTATTTTACCTATTTTTTTCCTTGTAAGTGCATTGACAGAATGGAAGCAACATATATAAATATAATTTCCTTAATAATTCAAAGAGATGGGCTTCTTATCATTTATTTGCAGAGTAGTTTTAGAGGTAATTTTGATGTCTTTTCCTAATCCTGCATTTGAATTATCTGAATAATGTACTTAGACTTTGCCAGTGAAACTAAGCCCAAAATGATGGGAAAATGAATGCCTTTTAGATCTCATGTTCTTAATCTGTAAAATTAAGACTTTGGAGTAAAAGATAGCTAAATATTAAACGTTTGAAATTTCTGTGATTTAGGGATTCTGTGAGATTCATCCTTGTCAGTCTTCATTACTTATACTAAAATCAGCAGAAACAATTATACACACAAATGTCACTGCATTAATAGCTATTATATCTTTATATTTTAAGTCATTTCAAAGTCCCATAAAAATTATGTAAAGAATCTTTAGTTGTGCTGCTGAGGGAAAACAAAAACAAAAACAAAAAACAACAAAAAACGAACCCTTAACTAAGGAAGGGTCCATATAGCCATCTGGTGGCTACTTCAGGAAATACACCTGTGTTTCCATCAAATAATTGAAAATTGGTATTTTTAAAAAATAGTAATTCTTTCACTAATTTAATATTTAAATAATTCTAAAAATCATACATTTTAATTTCTTAAGAATGCTCATTTGCTTGTATATGTTTTTAAAAGCATAGAGCTTTCCTCAATTTATTATGTAATTATCAGGCACAATACATCATTGTCTTTGATACTCATTATAAATCAAGTCACTATCACATTTTCAAGGTAATAGCTCCTTTAAAGTGAAAGCCCAGAATGTACATATATAAATCATATAATCATTGAATTTGTAAAATAAATACTCATTATATATGACTCCCAGGCAGTTAGTTCCTTCCAATTAATATACAAACATTAATGCATAAATACTTTTAAGCACTGGGATTCATGATCATTTGAAAAAGCAAATGCCAGTTTTTATAAACATCTCAGTCAGACATGGTGGTACACCTGTAATCTCAGCCATTCTGGAGACTGAGGGAGAAGCCTGCAGGTTGAGACCAGCCAAGGTAACTTAGCCAAGCCCTAAGCAACTTAGCAAGACCCTGTCTCAATATTAAAAAGAAAAAGAGTTGCGGATGTAGCTCAATGGTAAAGTGCACCTGGGTTCAATTCTCAGTTAAAAAAAAGAAAAGAAAGAAAAAGAAAAAAGAGAGAAATAGTATGTTGTTAAAAGACAGGTAGTTTCCCCACCCCAACTAAATCTAGCCATATATTGCTTTCTGATACTGTAGCCTGTTTAAAAAATTCCACAAATATTCTGAATACGGTTTTTTGAAAGAACACTTTCTTTTTGAGACAGCTATTTCTAAACATTGAAATAAAAGCAATTTTATAACCCATCATGACCATAACAAAATGACAAACTTATTATGGATATTCTTACTGAGGTTTTACAGGCAAAAACAAAAGAAATGTGTAAATTTACTTGAAGGATATTTTGCTATATGTCTATGTAAGAAAAAAGAAATATAGATATGAAAAATAATCCATGTGGTATATTTTCCCCCAAAAGCAATAATATTCTCAATGTATTAAAATAAAAAAAGGGTTGTTCAAAAAGCAAGTTTACGAAGTTAGCAGTACATTTGCACAGAACAATATTTTTTTTATTGTTGGTAAAGTATTTTGCTAGGTACTTGTGACATCATTTTACATAAGATATAATGCAATGTTTATTTAAACAGGGAGAATTTTCTACACATATTGCCCAGATGAAACCCTTGCTCAGAATCGATTTTCAAATGTGTAATATTTTTCTCATGTAATTTCATTGGTAAAATTTATGAATGGTGAATGTTCTTATGTCAAGAGTGTATAGAAGCAATGTATTAACATTTTAGAACGGTGATGACTAAATCTTTGAAGACAGTAAATCTGGTAACTAAAGAAAAAATATTAAAATAATCCAAACAACTTTTTCAACTCCAACACTTTTGGGTTTTTTTTTTTCCCCTGGAAGAAGGAACGTCAATCTAACTTACTGGCGGGCAGCATGCACTGTGACTATTTTAAATAACCAGGCCCTGCCCTGCCCCAGGGTCAATGGGCTCAAACAATCATCTCCAGCTGCCAAGCGTACTCCATGACCTGCTTGGCTAATTCCGTGGAGGGAATGGTGGTGTCTTCTGGCTTCTGCTGCTGGCTGGAAAAACTGTAGTAGCTGTTGGGGCCCAGGACCCACCCTCGCTTCTTAGCATACTCCATCATCTTTCTGGGTGTGTTGAAGAAGAGGATCCGGGTGGCCTCAGTGAAAAGGATTCTCTCATAGGCCTTCTCAATGCACCCTGCAATCTCATCCCTGATGGTGTCCAGCAGAATGTCGATGAAGAAGGTGTAGCTCTCGGCAGGGATGTTACCTTTGGCCAGGAACACCTTGTTGTAGCTGCCCTCCATCAGGTACTGCTCAATGGACACAGGGTGCTTGATGTAGACATTGGACTGGATGTCCTTGGCCGGCAGGCGCTCCAACTCCGTATGAAACTCAGCCACCCGGTTCTGGGACAGCAGGAAGAGGAGGTTGAGGCCCAGGAGCTGGTACATGTAGGCGGACTCCGGCAGCTGCCCCTTGTAATCAAAGTAGTAGCATTTGAGCTGGGCCATGTAGCGCTTGAAGGAGGGGATGTTCTTGCGAAGGATGCTCCACTGGGCCCCAATCTCCAAAATATCACGGGCCAGGATGAGCTGTTGTTTGGTCAGCTTGGTCCCCGTGGTGGGCAGGAAGTTCAGCTCCAGCAGAACCAGCTTGAGGCGGCCCAGCTCTTCTCCGCACTTGCTGAGATTGGGGCTCTTCCGGTTCCACTCGCCCTTGAGTTGCTCGTACATGCCGGCCGCCGCCTGCAGGACTGCAGACCCCGAGCTCCAGATGCTGGCCGTGGCCGTCCTGTTCACCATGCTGACCGCCATCTTCAGCGACATGGCAAACTGCCGGCCCAGGAAACGGCCGAGATGCCTCCAAGGAGCTCAACCGCAGAAGTGGAGCCTGGATTCTAATGTTTTTTAATATGCTAATTTATGCTAATTTAAACAATAATTTCCTCACTAAAACTGGGACTTTAGATTCAATCTCTGGAAGTCACACAGAACCGAGATCATTCAACCCCACTTCCTGAATTCCTGATTTCTAAGTGCAATTCTCAAGCCAAGAAAAATAGGGAAGCATCAAATTTTAAGGATTCAAGCAGAAGCAAATATGTGTGGGAAGAACTAAAATCATATGTATAAAACAGAGATTTATTGTCCACAAATAGCTAAGCTTTCTGTGGAGAATATGATACGAATTGAATTTCCTATCACAAGAGTTTTGTGCATTTAATACTATTCTTGGATCCATGGGGTATTTCTGTGTATGAATGTATTGTGCATGTTTTAATAAGTGGATCAAAGTGCAGATTCTAGAGTCAGATACTCCCTGTCTGAATGTCAAATTTATTGCTTAAGAAATAGCCCACGTTGAGAATTATCTTAAATTTAGTATGTCCTTTTTTTTGTTATGAAATTAGAGAATATTTTACGTATGCACACATTCATCATATATAAGTGAATAATTATAAAGTGAACAATCAAATAACTATCACACAAGTCAAGAAAGGACTTTACCTATAAGCAAAGCTCCACCATTTGTCCCTCCCATATTATCTCCAATTTTCTGCCAGTTTTACCATCTCAGCATGAATATTACACAGTATATTTTACCCTGGATTTGATTTTCATATAAATGGAATCATAACATATGCATTTATTTGTGTCCTGATTCTTTCTCTCACATTTATTTGTGAGATCTGTTTATGTTGTGCATAGCTGTGGTGGGTTGATTTTCATGGCTCTATAGAGTTGAATGACTACGTATATAAATGTATTTGTTCATTCTACTATCAATGACCATGTGTGTTATTTTCAGCTTAGAGTCATTACAAACAAATCACTATAAAGGGTCTTGTGCATGTAACATGAAGAATACGTGCAAGATTATTTCCAGGATATGTACCTGGGGGGTAATTGTTGGTTTACCACATGTGTGTTTTCAACTATATGGCAGAGAACTTTTTCTCAGAAAGTAGTTGCCCCAGTATGCAGTCACATTTGTCACGGGAGGAGTTTCCTTTGCTAAATACCTTCCTCAAAATTTGCTATTAAACTTTTCAATTTTTATATCTATTAGCAAGTTATCTTCTCATTTTGGTTAAATTTTAAGTTTCCTTGACTACAAATAGGGTTAGTCATCTTTCAGTGTGCTTGCTGGCTATTTGTATTTCCTCTTTTATAAAATATCTCTTCATTTCTTACTGATTTATAGGGATTGCCCATACAGTACAGATACTAGAGCTTTATAAAGCATGTTGCAAACATCGTGTATCATATTGGGGCTTGCTTGTTTTACTTCTTTTTATAGTTGTCTTTTAACAAACATTTTTTTTTTAACCTGAGGTATAATACATACAGAGTGAAATGTTCAGACTTCCTCTTCTACTCTAAAGAAGATTTTATGTAAAGTGAATATTATTTTTTCCTTAAATTTACTATAGTCAGCTCAGTGGTAGAGCACTTGCTTAGCATGCAAAAGGGTCTGGATTCAATTTCCAGCACTGAAAAAAAAATTTAACAAATAAAATAAACATAGCATTCAAAGGGTGCCGCAGCCGGACTGCAGCAAAATAACCAGGGGGTGACGAACAACTTGTGTAGATTGATACAGCAGGAGAGGGAGCCCTATATTGTAGGACTGGAGCGATATTTATACATTCCACACAGCTTATCTTAATTAGCATAAACTAGATACAGAAGTCAACCAATAAGGAATCTCCACGCTTAATGGCTAGCTTTTGTTACTTCACAAACCACTCCCTCTGGCATTTTGCCAGGCGCCATCCATACTTGTTTACAGACTCTAACAAAAGGGGACAAAGCTTTTGGATTGATGACAAAGCTCTGGAGTACTTGAAGTAGCCACACTAATTATGTTATAGTATAAATGATTAACAATATTATAAGAACCTTACTATTTTAAAAGAAGAGATAATTTCCCTCAATGAGATTCAGATTAATGAATTTTCAGGTAGTGTGACAAAATAAACTAACACTTTGTAGTCATAGATAGTTGTGTGGATGTAATTCATATGAATATTTCAACAGCCTTTCTGCCTCCTTCCTTTGTTTTCACACTTATATAAAATAATTGGTTCTTTGTCAACAAAATCTTACTATTCAGAATCCTAATCAAGGTTTTAGGACACCATGATTCCTTCTGTTATGATTCCATCTACTATAGACCGAATGTTGGTTTCCCTCAACCCTATCAAATCCTTAAATTGAAACCTAATCTCTAAGGTGATAGCATTTGGAGGTGGGGCCTTTGGAAGTCTTGACCTTCACTATTGGGATTAGTGCTCTTACAAGAGGCTTGGAGAATCCCTCTTCCCTTTCTGCCCTTTGAGGACAAAATGAAAAGACAGCCAGTAAGCAGATCCTCGCCAGACACCAAATCCGCTAGCACCTTCATCTTGGTATTCCCAGCATTGGAGACTGTAAGAAATAAATTCCTGTAGATTATAAATCATTTTGCTATAGAAGCTGGAATGAGCTAAGATACCAATCCACATATATCCCTCACTTCTATGAACTTTTATTGAATTGCATGATTTTATTATGTTCTCTCATCCTAGAACTCTTCCATGTACCTCTCAAATTTTGTATGATGACAATTTCTGTTGCAAGTGACAGAAATTCAACACAAAGTAACCTAAGTAAAATGGAAATCTACTGACTCACAAAACCAAATAATGGAAAAACAGGATTAGAGTGTATTTCAGCAGTAAAAGCTGGAGTTCTGGAGCACCAGAACTCTCTTTTAAAATTTTTCTTCTTTCTCTCTTCACTTACTACCCCATCACTAGTCTAGGCTTTTATTTTTGTATGTCTGTCTCAGGTGTCTCTATAAAACAGAACCTGTCAGTGTTCATGTCTTACAAGTTTGTGATTCAAGACAAAAGAACTATATTTCCCTCCCCCACCATGGACATTCAAGGAAGGACTCTAATCGGTCCACTTGAGTCACATGTCTGCCATTTGGATATTGTGATCAAAGGGATATGCAAGTGTCATTAGCCCAGCCTGACACTGTGCCTCTCAACACATAGAGAATAGACACACTGGGCAGATTACTGTGATTGGCTTCCCATGGCAACCTTCTAGACCTCCTAGGGTGGGGTGAAGTAGGTCCCAAAGGATGTGTGTGGATAGAGTTGGAAGTTACCTGATAAAGGGAAGAGCCATGAACAAATGAAAACTACAATCTCCTAGAAAGTAGAAATCTCAGCTCATCCTTCAATATCTGCCTCACAACCAAGTATTTCTTGTCTTTAAAAAAAAATAGTGGTTTCAGGAGCTGTCTGATCATAGGAAATATTTATGGCTTTTTGTTTTATTTTGTTTTGTATTTATATTTAGCTCGATGAAGGGATAGTATTCTTATGTTTTTTCCAGATTGGTAAAATAGACACTGGTGTTGAAAAATCAAAGGAAGAAAGAATGTTTAGAGGGTGAGGTAAAGATATTGAATTCAGAATACCTGAATATTATAAAAATAGAAAAATACATTTGTGTTTAGTGATAGATTTGGCATGCCTTCTCTTCTCTGTTTCTTTAAATTTTATCCATAATTCCAAGTATAATTTATGTCTTCCTTTCAACTGCCACCATCAGTAGATTTCTAATCATCATCGACCTCTCCTTTCAGTAACCCTATGCTGTTTACTATATTTTTTTTCTACAAGGTAGTCATTTGATAATTTATTTAAAATCACAGAATAATGAAGATCTATGTCCTTAATAATTTCTTATGAGGATGTTTTTGCTGTCTCAGATTCTAAAATTTTTTTTAATGAAAAGTGACATGCCTCTTGCTTCTCTTTAAAATTATATAATACCCATCATACCTCTAAATACACACTTCTTCAGTTGATGTTTGTGGACAGCAAAGAAGCAAAATAGAATGTTAGGAACTTCCAGCAGGATTTATCTCCTTACTGCTCTGAAGGTAGTTTAAGAAAAAAAAAGAATAGCGAGGCACTGTGGCACCTACCTGTAATCCCAGCTACACTGGAGGCCAAGGCAGGAGGATCAAAAGTTTGAGGTCAACTTGTGCAACTTAGCAAGTCACTGTCTCAAAATTAAAAAGAGAAAGGGCTGGGGATGTAGCTCAGTGGCTGGCTGAGTATCCTTGAAAAAAAAATTAAACAAACAAACAAATAAAATAAGAAAAGGGCATAATGTCTACTACATATGTATTCTCATTTAGTCTTACAGATGCCAGGTCATTACCATCTTCCCTGAGATCTGTGGACTTGCTAATGCACCAGATGAATTCTGAAATTGCATAACCACATTGAGGAAGCCTATTTCTGACCAACTACCATATAAGTCTTTCTTCTATACCCCATGATACTTTCAAATTTAGGTCACATAATCCTTCTATCTATGAAACACTTCTGTAAGAGTCAAATAAACCAAAATAAGTAAAAAATGATATTTGATATTGCAAATATAGAGACCCAAGAACACAAAATAAAATGGCAGTGATGGGAGAGCAAACATGACCTTGACCTAAATTCCAGCACAGAAAATACATCCAGGTTAGCCACTTGCAGACATGCAGCTATAAATTTGTAGCTCTTTGTATTGTAATGCAGACTAAGTAAGTGTAGCCTGCTTTCGGACTTAAAAGTTGGAAAGCAAAATGCCCTAGAAAATTTTTGATAAAATTTGTGGTTTTAGAAAATCACTTTGATTGTAGTGTGAATAATAGGGAGGACCAAAATTATGTGAGGGGTCAGCTAAAAAGCTGTTGCAATACTTTTGTCTTGAAATGAGAGTAGCCTGTGTCAGATGGTGGCAGTGAGTAGAGATGGACAAATGAACACAGAGATCCCAGGAAGCAAAACTGATGGGCTTGCCTGTGAGGACCTGAGGAGAAGGAAGCCTCTAGGTTTTAGCTTGAAAAGCTTCCCATTATCTACTCACTTGGGGGACACTAAAGTAAGACAGGTTTGTGTGAGAAGACCTGAGATTTTTCAAGATGACTTTCAGGTGTCTGAGAGGAGATGAGTCCACAGCATCTTGTATCAACTCTTTTAGTAATTTGCATTCACTTTTGTCCCTTTTAGTCCATTTGCAGGAGGGTAGGGGGGCAGCTGCGGGGGATTTAACTCAGGTACACTCAACCACTGAGCCACATCCCCAGTTCTATTTAGAGACAGGGTCTTATTGAGTTGCTTAGCACCTTGATTTTGCTGAGGCTGGCTTTGAACTCGCGATCCTCCTGCCTCAACCTCCTGAGCCACTGGGGTTCCAGGCATGTGCCACCACACCTGGGCTTTTAATCCATTTTTGACAGTGAAGCCAGAATCATCTTACAAATCCCCCAATTTGATTTTAATACTTCTCCTCCTCCTGTTTAAAACCCTTAAATTACTTAACACTGCATTTAAGATTAAACACACACACACACACACACACACACACACACACACACACCCTAAATTCTACATATTTAGAACCCACAGTTGGTTTCCAACTGCTCAAAACATACAGACCTGTAGCTTCATCACAGCTTTGCATGATCCAGAGCATGATAACTCTCTATTTCTGCAGCGTTTCCCACAAAGACCCCTTACCCTCAATATCACTTCCATCTCAGTGGTTTTCTTTTGTTCCTTTGGATATGCCAAGTTTTCTCTCAATATAGGGCCATTGCCATGTGCCAATTTCTTAATCTGTCTGTCTAGAATATTTATCTCCGTGATAACTGATTCTCATTCATATCACAGGTAAAAATGTATTTCTTCAAGGAAGCATTTTCTTCTCCTTTCAAGTTCTTGTATCTTTTTAAATGTTCAGGAAATGCTAACACCTGTACCAAAACCCAGGTGAGTCTGACCAAGCTCATGATTCTAATGACTAAGATGCTTTTCACCCTCCAGCTTAAGAGTTTCCTTATCCACTGCCCCATAGTCAGGAATATATAATCCGTTCAATTTTATTTTCAATAAGAACATGAACCTAAAGAACAAAAATCTGACAAAAATTGAATATAAGAATGAATTTCATCTAAAAGTAATTTAACATTCAGTAGTTTTTTTGTAATACTCAAAGCAGAAACTTACTGATAATTAATAGTAAGAATTTCCAAAGCTTAAGTTGTGCTTAAGATATACCAAGTGTATTGGTGAGCATGAGTACCATCTGGGAGCAGGAAATGTGTGAACCCATGATTTTGGAAGGTCTCTCACAGAGATTAATCTTTATGGAATAAAATTGCAAACTGATGTGTAACTTTTAAGACATCTTATCAAGCAAAGGAATAAGTAAGAAATCTTCTATTCTTAAAGAAAAGAGGTGAGATGTACTAATGAGGCTGCTTAGAGAGGTTTGCATTTTCAGTATTTGTACCATGTGGTAGATTTAAAAAAAAAGGCTTCAGGTCTGTCACTCCATCACCCTTCACAACACTAGATTCACTTTTTTCTCTCTCTCTTTAACAGCTAAGGATATTATCATTTATGTAGAGGTCACTGAGAGGGTAATACTACTCTTGGTTGATGCTAATGAAAAGGTACAGTGGTGACATGAGTTAATTGCATAGTTACCACACAATTACCAATTTATGTTCTACTGATGTTAACAGAGAGTGGAAGTGAACGAGCATTATGTGTACTGAGTACTGCATCACATAATAGTATAAGAATAGTGCTGGATAGTAAGTGACATTTTCATGAACTGACTTATTCACATAAATAAAAAGGATGAAAAATGTATGTTTCTAATGTTTATTGGTTCTATTGCTGCTTAAAAATGAACCTGAAACTTGATTGGGGTTTCTTCTCTTTCTCAATCATTCATGCTTTAAATCCCTGACTGCTAGACATTTTTAACAAAATTAATTTAATGTTATGCTACTAATACAGTTATACTGTGCTCTTGAACACAGGCTTCATTTTTACTTCGTTTTTTAATAAGTGAAATTTTTCCATAAATGAGATATATAAAAAACAGATGCAGAAAAATAAATTAAACCATGGATTCATGTTCCACTACTGAACAAAATTTCATTTAAAGACGATTTTGTTAAATAAAAAATGATTTCTTTTTGTAATATTTTGTTAGTTTTTTTACTTTCACTTAAGTTTTAAGGTCTTCAGCTATAGGTAAATATTTTTGCAAATCCCTGGAAAAGTAAAAAGAATTTTTTTTTTTACTTTCAAAATTAACCCTTGAGGTATACCTGATGCATGATAGATAAATTTATTTTAAATATATAGTTCAGTGAAAGCATTCCCATTTTAAAAAAAAGTATAAGGTATATTTAGTGATTCTCTAAAGGATGTTTTCAATAAAATTCTTTTATAAAATTATCCACGGAATCTTTAAACTCACCCCTTGAGAAATGTTACTCTAATGTCAAGTAGAGTCCATATTCTACCCACCACCCACACAGGTGTAGAGTAAATACAATGATGAACTTTTTGTGAAAACAATTTAATGTCAAACATGCTTTTTGGTTAGAATAAATAATAGGCTCCACACATTTGCCCACCCACTTCTGCTGCTCTTCAGCCACAAGAAGCAGAGTGATAAGAAGCTAGAATCAACTGGGCATGGTGACACACACCTGTAATCCCAGTGACTCCGGAGGCTGAGGCAGAAGGATTGCAAGTCTGAGGCTAGTCTCAGCAAAGCAACAAAACTCTCAGTAACTTAGCAAGACCTTGTCTCAAAATAAAAAATAAAAAGAAGTGGAGATATAACTCAGTGGTAAAGCACCCCTGGGGTCAATCTCCAGTACCAAAAAAAAAAAAAAAATGGCAGCAGCAGCAACAGCAGCTTGAATAATAACAATCACAAATTGTTTTTTATTATATAATCAAAAGTATATATCAAATACAAAGCATTTGTAGATACTGAAGACACTGAAGGTACAGTTAGTTGTAAATTGGACATACACAATCCTTCTTTACCTTGTATGACATTTTTGTAATCCATTTAATACTGTGTACTAAATCTATTCTTGCTAAATTTATTAGATCCTGTTCTTTGTTGACTGATACAGCTACTAATGCTTTCTTTTTTAGTTGCATGACCTAAATTATTATCTTTTCCTACATCTGCCTTGACTGACTCAATAGAATATCCTCACTGTAGACTGCATATGGGATTCTATCCAATTTCCACTAAGGGGGGAGAAATTTTTCCAATTGTTTCAGACATAAATAGAATTCCCATTAGGCAGAAAGTGGCCTCTGTCGTGTATGTTCTTAATTGCTTCACTCTCATAGTTATATAGCCTGCCAAAGAATCTTAAGGTTAATATGTTCATGCATCAGGATTAAAGTTCTGAAAGTGTTGTCATTGCACCAGCAGCATCAACACCACCTGGGGACCTCTTAGAAATTCTGTTTCCTGGGTCCCATCCCAGACCTACTAGATCAGAAATTCAAAAGTTGGGGCTTCCAAATCTGTGTCTTAACAAATCCTTCAGGTAAGTCTAATGCATACTTAGTTGGACAATTTGTGGGCTGCATGATGCTCAAATAACAAACGTTTTATGACTTAGAACAGCAGAGCTTTAATAGTCATCCAGAAGGATATTTTCGTGTGTTACCTGGCTTCTCCCTTCTGTGATGTCCTCACTTGCTAAGTATGCTAAAAGAACACTGCTGCTCTCATTTTAAAGACGAAAAAACCTCTGGTAATTAAATGTCCTATCCTAGAAATATACATGTAATATCCACTTAGAACTCATTAGTTAGATCTGGTTACTATGTCTCAGTCAATTCCAGGAGGATTGAAAATATTATCTAACATATTTCTAGAAGGTGGAGATCAGAAATAGTGAAGGATTTTTTTTTAACCCCAACAGTGTATAAATCTGATAACCAAATATATGGTTGGTTCTCCTTTCTGCAGATAAAACACTCACCCACTATCCAAGAAAAATAAAACAAAAGTCCCATCCATTGTGGCATTGAGTTCAAAGGCCACATAGTTTGGATGAAGTATCTTATAAAGTTGGGGATGAGCTGTGGGAGACATTATAGCAGGCCTGGGTGTATCTCTTTCTCATCCAGATAACCAGGAAAGAAGGGCCAGTTACTCTCATCCTAATAACAAATGATGGGAAAGGATGCTCATCCATAAGAAATGCTTCAATCTAGAAAAAAGGAATAAGGCTCCCACAGCAGTCCTTGGTCTATAGCAAGTGTGAAATCCTGCTGAGCAAATTCTGCAAGGAACTTCTACCCCCAAATAGTGTGTTCATTCAGGTCCTCCAAGAAGCAAGTGCCATGATTGAGGTGAACATGCAGTAATCATATTAGGTGAAATACCTGCAAGAGAATATGGAAAAGGAGCCAGAGAAGACTGGGATCCGAGTATGATGTGAGTCTCATTTTGAGTAAACAGAGGAAAGGAAGGCTGGTTAGAAGCATCCTCAAAGGCCAGGCAGCCAAAGGAAGGTTCAAACCAGGTTACCAGGGGTTTCTGGAGCTCATGTCAGCCATTAGAGTAATCTCCTATCTCAAATGAGCCTGCCTTAGGAGAAATGGCTCCACTTTAGCACTCATGGTGCACTCAGTCAACAACCTTGAGAGCCAGTGGGAAGTGTGCTCCTGAAACAAACAGCGACAGATAGATACCTAAGTGAAGCAGCCTGGTCAATTAAGCTCCCTGCAGGTGGACCTCTGTGAGGCACATTCTCATGGCCAACACAACACGCGTTGTCATGCAGATAGATGCACTTCTCACACTGGTTCAGGGAGCAGCTTGTATTCTTGCACATCCTTCTTTTTAAGAGGAACCTAGAAAATGAAGAGTAGTGAGATGAATGACAAACCCTTGCATTGCAGTTGATCTTGGGGACAGCACTTGTACTTATTTTCCTCCTTCTCCTCCAAGTACTCTAACTCCTCCCACCTTCAGTATCTCCTGGCAGGTACTTGTATACACACCCTCTACCTCCTCCTGCTGATCAGGAATCGCTCCTTATGGGTTATTCTTCTCCCGGTCAGCTGGTCCCTGGACACACGAAATTCACAGTGGCCTGGTAGCAGCTGTAACTTGCTATGTTTCCCTCAAAAGTACATCCCTTCAAGGACCAAGACTTTCAACCCTGCAGAGTTGGTGAAGACAGGAATCCCAGAGTTTGTGTGGATAGTGTCATCACCATGTTAAAGGGACGGCAGTATTTCCCAGTGTATCATTGGGAACGATGGGTTTAGAAGTTGCTTCTGCTTTTACCTCTTGACTGTTGGACCCAGGTATTTTTCTTCTTTTGGACACAGCACCATGTAAAAAGTCTTTGGTGATAAATACACATATTCTGAAGGATGGCATCCCATCCTTCCAGGTATTTCCTCCAATGTGGAATTTCAATTATCTACAGTTTAGTGAAGCTGGCTGCCTCCAGTTGTGCAGTATAAAATATGACAGGAGATCCAGTTTTGGGTCTGCTCCCACATTCTTAATTTTGGCACTGTGTGTTATGCTGGGAGATATCTCTAGTTATCAACCTGGCATACAGACCAGGGAGGATGAGCAATTTCTAAGCAGGAAGAGAGGTGCTTGCTGCCCTGAATGGGAGAGGTTTCTGCAGCATAAAGAAAATGCTAGCTCTTATTAGAGCAGAGTGAGCAACTTCTGTAACAGTAGAAGGTCCAGGAGAGTCATGGGACAACAACCATTAGGCAATCTGTCTGCTTCACTGTGTGCTATGACTCAAGTCCAAAGTTTTCTCAACCAGTGCCCTGACTTTGTTGTAACCAACCTGTCATGGTTAATCATTGAAATGTCTATGGAATACCGTATTCTGACACTGAGGTCTTCAGCTTACCCTTCACTGTGTCTGCCCTGCCTCTACAGGTAATAAGGGTCTGACTGTAAAACAAAAAAATCTCAGTCTTCCAAACTTAGAGTTGTGTATGCCACTGAACAATGGGGATGCATTCTGAGAAACGTGTCTTTAGCAAATTTTGTCATAATTTAAACCCTACAGAGTGTTTATGCACACAACTAGATGGTCTGGGTGGATCAGGCAATGTGACCTCGATATAATCGAAAACAGGCAAACAGTAGATGTATGAGGCTGCTGCCAAGGTCCCATGGCATTCTGTCTTCCAGAAAACTCTTTTTGTGTAACTAGAAGGAATACACTTTAAAATCAGGATAAAAGGTATAGTATGTAAATACAGAAACTAGTCGTATAGTCATTTATTATCATTATCCAGTATTATGTACTGTAAATAATTATACTGTTCTTTTCTATGTCTGTCAGCACAGCAGGTTCATTTACACCAGAATCACCACAAACGCATAATGTGCTACATTATGATGTTGTGTTGTCCAGGATGTCACTAGTGATGGAAATTTTCAGCTCCATTACCATATTGGACCATCATAGTATATATTCCCTGTCCTTTACCTGAATGTCATCATGCAGTACACGACTCTATTTTCTGCTGGTCAACAGCCCTCACTCTCTCATTATTCTTTTGCAGGATGAATAAAATGCAACAATAATTAATGAGCTTAGCTTTCCTTGGAGGCATTGGTACCCCCATATTTTTTCAAATACCTGCATCATTATGATATCTTCTATAGAAATTTTCTTTATGGGGACTTTTTCCCAGGTCATCTGTGTTGATACCTTTAGTGGTCATTTTGCAAAGCTTGTGCCAGATCTGCATTCCACTTACCCACCAGGAAGGTGTCTTCTTCACCTGCCTATGTTGGGTGAGCTATGTGTATCTTTTACTTGCTGGAGTTAAGAAATGTTTGAATCTTCCAACTCTAATTGTATTCCCCTTTGATTCTGCTTACACATGGGTAAAGTCATGTTTTAATCTTTTCTATTGTAATCTTGCCAAACATAGCTAATGGCAACAAACATTTCTGCTAACATGTATTTTCAGATCATGTTTCCTGGAGCTCAATTTTAACTAGGTATATAATCTGACTTTCAAATTAATGAAGCCAAGACTGGAGATGTAGCTCAGTGATAGAGTGCTTGCTGGCATGAATGAGACCCTGAGTTCTATCCCCAGCACTGCAGGGAAAAATCCAAAAAGCAAATAAAAGACCAATATAGTCAACAGTTACCAAATGCACTACTGACACATTTCATGGATTCCAGTTTTTGAATCCAGTTTTCTCTCCAACTATATATGTCCAGCCCTCTAACTACTGTTGCCATATACTTAAGAAGATTTTAGTGTCTTGCAAAGTAGAACCCCACTTTCTGTTTCAGTTAAAATTGGCTAGCTTATTCCATATTAGCAAACAAACCCAAATGTTTCAGAGTAACAACCAGGGTTTCTTTTTCTTCCTTATGTAAATATCCTTTAGTGGAACATCTGAGAATCTCTTCCTTAATGTGTTGATTTTGCAACCAGGCTGATGGACTACTCTCCATCTGCATCACAACTATATGGGTCAATCCTTGCCACCACCATGATGAGTGACCAATTCCACAGGGGTGCACCCAGCCACCATGAAGGCAACTGACTGTAAATGGGACTTAGCCCAGTTGACACAGGAGCACAGTTCTGCCACCTAAGATATCTGCCAACATTCTAATTCTTCCCATGAGTAATATGGCTTACCCAAATGTTCCTAAAAATGTGGGGGAAATACCAAGTGGATGTATAGAGAGATATTAACTTCCTATGAGGTAAACGTAGTAATTTGAAAAATTCAACCTTCAGGAAGTAGTAGATAGTAGAGAACTCACACATAAATCCCTAGTTGCCCTTCTTGCCACCATATTCTCCTGTATCAGTCATGATCCCTCATGAGATTATAACCCTATTTGAAATTTTAACAACAAAAATGAACATTAAGAATTCTTAATCAGATAAAAGGTAGCTGTATTAGTCTCCTAGAGCTGCCATAACATAATACCATAGCCTTATGCATAGAAATGTATTTATCACAGATCTGGAGCCTAGAAGTCCAAGTTCAAGGCTCCATCCAATTTGATTTCTAGTGAGGGCTATCTTCTGACTTGCAGATGGCTACCTAAGAACACTAATCCTATCAGACTAAGTTCCTACTCTTATGATCTCATTTAAACTTATTTTGCTAGAGAGCCCATTTGCAAATGAAGTTACACTAGGCCAATCTAATCCCCAGTTTATTGTTCTCAAACTAAGAACTTAAGGAAACACAAACATTTAGTTTATAGGGCACCAAAATTTTCATCTGATTTCAGAGTGATCCAAACCTAAGAAAATCTAATAATCACTGATATGAAGATAAATTATGAACTAGAAAATTAAAGGGCTGCTTAGAGTGCATAGATTGTCTTGAAAAAACTATTATTATTTAAGATACTGATAGGTTAGAATTTGAAATATAAGATAGTCACTATTGCCTACTCAATACCTATTCACCTGTATTTATTTATTACGATAGTTAGGGCAGGAGGTGGCCACAAATGCCTATTATTATTGTTAGTCAGCTCTTCATTAGTATGACAAAATACCTGAGAAAATCACTGTAAAGAAGGAAGGACTTATTTTGTCTCATGGTTTCAGAAGTTTTCATCCATGCTTTGTTAGCTCTATTATTTCTGGCCTACAGATGAGGCAGAACATCGAGGTGGAAGGGTGTGGTGGAACAAAACTGCTCATCTCATGACAACCAGAAAGGAGAGAGAGATAGAGGGATAGAGATACAGATAAAGATGAAAGAAAGAAAGAAAGAAAGAATTAATCCAGGGACAAAATAAACCCTTCAAAGTCATACCCACTGTGATCCATCTCTTCCTCCTTCTAAAGTTTCCATCACCTTCCAACAGATCCACTAGCTTGGGACAAAGCCTTCAAAACATGAGACTTTGGGGACATTCCCGATCCACACTATAACTTCCCATACTCATAAGTGTTGTCACTTTGCCAGTCTCCCACCAGGAATTAGGATCTCTCTCTCTAATCCTTGAACCTTGGCTGGGCCTTATGATTGACTTTGGTAAATAGTGCATTAACAAATGGGATACAAATAGATACTTGGGCTGGGGATGTAGCTCAGTGGTAGAGAATATACTTAGCATACAAGAGGTCCTGGGTTCACTCCCTAGTACCACAAATTAAAAGAAATAAGAAAGTAAATAAGTAAATAAATAGGTTGGGTTTTTTGTTTTTGTTTTTGTTTGTTTGTTTGTTTGTTTAATGACTAGTGCATTGAAGCTTGTCTGGTCTTGTTTGTCATAATGCTTTGCTTACTGTGGGAAAAAGCCCTAGCCTCATGGAGGATAAGAAGTTCCTATTGAAAGAGAGGGAGTCCCAGGCATCCCAGATGAGATCATAACCATGAGTGTGAGATCATGCACATCACCCAACTTGTCTCAGAATTGTACACCTCCTCCCGAATTAAGACATAGTGACTGTTATTGTTGTAAAGTCTTAAGTTACAAGGTGTTTTGTTATTCAGTAAAATACAACTTACTAATTAACAAAACCCCAAATGCTTTTGATCTGGCAGTCTTTCAGCCAAAGACACCTTCCTATAATCCACAGCTGTCTTCAGGATCCAGTTCTGGCCAAGGAGACGTAAATATACATCTAATATAAAATCTGATAGTGAAGTTGTCTAAAGGGAGGTGATAAGCCAAAGCTTCTATAACAATGATACTCAGGAGAAAGACTTGGGTTTGAATACAATTTAAAGAGTCAACAGCCAACCCCCGCTCCCGACCCCATATTTAAAATATTGAATGCATGGATTTTCCAGAAAGAATGAGAAGAAGAAATAAATATCTAAGGGAAAAATCTCAGGAAATACCAGTTGTTATGAGCTGGTTGAAGCAATAGACTTTGTGAATTAGGGTTGGAGTTATGTTAGTGCCCCTCTATCTTGGAAATCTAAGAAGCTACTTATCTCATCCATCCTTATAACTCATTTGTTTGTTGTTATGTACGGCGGTGCATGCCTGTAACCTCAGAAGCTCTGGAGGCTGAGGCAGGAGGATCATAAGTTAAAGGCCAGCCTTAGCATTTTAGTGAAGCCGTAAGCAACTTACTGAGACCCTGTTTCAAAATTGAGTATATATATATATATATATATATATATGTGTGTGTGTGTGTGTGTGTGTGTATATATATATATATATATATATATATATATATATATTGGATTATAGTAAATAACTTAATCCATTTAATCTATATATCTGAATGTATATATATATATATTCATATATATATATATATATATATATACACACATATATATACACATATATGTATATGTACATATATAGAGAGAGAGCAGGGGGAGCACTGAGGATATGGCTCAATGCTTCACCACCACTGAGTTGAATCCCTAGTACAACAAAAGGAAAAAACAAATCTCACTTGATTGTGTGTGTAGAGTATTGGCTTTCAGTTCCATTTTTGCCATTTATAAGCTCCATGAATCTGTGACTTTAGGCAAGTAACAGTCCTTGTAAGTAACAG
Source organism: Callospermophilus lateralis (assembly GCF_048772815.1). NCBI lineage: Eukaryota > Metazoa > Chordata > Mammalia > Rodentia > Sciuridae > Callospermophilus > Callospermophilus lateralis. The sequence goes on along the minus strand of NW_027511570.1, from coordinate 2,140,822 downwards.
TTTTGTCTACTACAAAGTGAAAGTATAATAGTAATAGTAATAATAATACTATCAACCCAAAAGGTAATTGGAAGAATAAATGTGATAGTTCATTTAGAGTCTTATCATAGGTATGTAAGTAGTCTCCTCTTATCTCTGGGGGATGCAGTCTAAGACCCTTGGTGGATGCTTGAAACCACAGATTGGACAGAATCCTGTGTGTGCCATTTTTCTCATATATGTATTTCTATGGTAAAATTTAATTTATAAATTAGGCACAATAAATGTTTAACAATAAGTCTATTAGTAAAATAGATCAGTCATAGCAATTTGTGAATGTGATCTCTTGCTCTCAAAATATCTTATTGTACTGTGTACCTTCTTCTGATGTTGAAGTGAAATGATGGAGTGCCTACTTGAGAAGAGGAAGTGAGGTAAATGATGTAGACATCTGGACAGAGCTTTGGCTACTACAAGTGGTTACTTGAACACAAGCCCTGAGCTGCCATGATGGTAATCTGATAACAGAGGCTGCTACTGAGTGTCAATGGGCAAGTAGTGAATACAGTCTAGGTACTCTGAGCAAAAGGATGAGTCACATCCCATGCAATATGGAGCAGGACAGTGTGAGATGAAATCATGCTATTGGTCAGACTTTAAAACCTGTAAATTGTTTATTTCTTGAATTTTCCATTGAATATTTTTGACCCCCGTTGACCCTAGATGACTGAAATTATAGATAATGGGGGCTACTGTATTAGATGTTGTTAATGATTCTGGCATGTTATGAATACATATGTTTTTCCTTAAAAGTTCAATTTTATATTTTATGTGATCCCAGCAGATATACTTCAAAAACTAAAATTATGCAGTTAGAAATTATACTTAAAAATTATAGCATCTCGTAGGCTATTATTTTTAGTTATAGAAATGGGAGGATCTTGAAAGCACTGAGATCATCATGATCTTTAACAAAATGGGAATGCCAGTCTGTTAGAAAGCAAGGCATTAGATCATGAAGATTATATGTAGGGGCTGGTGTTGTAGCTCAGTGGTAGAGCGCTTGCCTGGCATGTGTGAAGCCCTGGGTTCGATCCTCAGCACCACATATGAATGAATAAATAAATAGATGATCCATTGATAACTAAAAAATTTAAAAAAAAAGATTATATGTAAAGGAAGGCAGCAATTTCTAGTCCCATTGCTGTATACAAGAGATGGGAGAACAAAGCTGGAAAAGCCCAAGTGGATTTAGATATTAAGGACCTGGCAACCATAAGTTTCAACTTGTTCCAAGAATAGCCTCTTCAGTGCAGTGCTGGTTATCTTGTCCACTGTTTTGTGCCAAGATCTAGTGTCATAATTTGATTTCATTCTTCCCCTGAACACTGACAGCTATTTATGTGTTTGTTTATTTTTTATTTATTTGTTTATTTTGTTTACTTTTATGTGGTGCTAAGGATCGAACCCAGTGCCTCACACATGCCAGGCAAGCGCTCTGCCACTGAGCTACAGCCCCAGCCCATGTTTGTTTATTTTTTATTTATTTATTTTTTCCAGTACTGGGGGTTGAAACAAGAAGCTCACATATGGTAGATAAGAACTCTACAACTGATTCACATCCCTAACCCTTTTTATTTTATTTTGAGATAAGGTTTTGCTAAATTTCTGAGGCTGGCCTCAGATTTATAATCCTCCTGCCTCAGCCCCGTGAATTGCTGGGATTACAGGTGTGCACCTCCATGCCTAACTGGCAATCACCTTTAAAAGGAGTTTTCTATATCTATTTTCATACTCAACTCCTGGTTTGGAAGGCTTGTTTCTCTACATTTTTCTGGTGTTCCATGGCCCAGCTGAAATACACCCTCCCCCACCCAAACTATTCCCATTGTTTCCACCAACTTGTTTCCTTTTCTTCTAAATTCTTTCAGCATTGATAGTATGAATCACCCTCCTTACCATCTGAGATTAGATACAATGCTATCTGGTTTAATATTTGCTTCCTGTAAAACAATCTTCCCAACTAGAAACAAGGGGGCGGCAGGGCAGTCTTTGTCCTTTCAGTGGTGACACAAGAAGAGATTAAAGGAGAAGGTAAAAGCTGGTGTTGTGAGATAAAATGCATAGTCCAGCATCATCCTGGAGCTTTACAGGAACTGTCTATATTGTGCACATCATACATGCCTCCCTGTCACCAGTAATAACAGACTTGACCACAGGACTTCAAAGAATACCTAAATTTTCATATAATTTATCTCATTTATTCTCAAAATAGTCGTATGAGATGCAGTTTATTATGCCTGTTTTCTAGAAAAGAACCAAAGCTATGAGTGGATACAGAGATTTGCCCGTGTCACCCTGATGTCCATTGCTTTTCGTTTCTATTCCTCGGAGCTGATCTCATACAGTGGCTCATCTACATCTTCATGGGAACCAAGTGTGGGAAGCCAAAAAGACATTTTTAATTGAGATTTCTAAGCAAGGAAGCTGATTTGTCTTGAGAAATAGGAAGAGAAGACCCACCTGTCCTAGCAGCCTTTGTCTATTCTCTTTTGGGGAACAGAGATAAGGGGTTGGGGGTTGGGGACAGATCTGTAGGCTGTCTGCAAAGATGCCTGAGGGGATGGATACACACACACACACACACACACACACACTCTCACATTCACACTCATTGATATAGGAATCTAAAATATTAAAATCTGTGAGAAGAATGTATTAAAAACATGTAATTTATCCCTATTCAAGTACATTTAGTGACAACTGAGATAGGAGAATTCCCATCCTTGGAATGCACCAACATTTTGTTTATAAAATGTTAGAAGAGGAAACAAGGTTAATATGTGGTGGGTAAGGAGCTACAGATGCTCCTGGACTTTCAATGAGGTTATTTCCTGATAAATACTTTGTAAACTGAAAATGCTGTTCCCTGAAAGTGCATCTGTGACTCTTACCCTGCGAACTACATAGCTTAGCAAGCAACACAGCACCCTGTGGAGTGTGGGTAGTTTACCCTGCCTCTGCACTGCCTGGCTGGGAGCTGAGGAGGATCCTGCAACACATCACTAATTGGGGGAAAAATCAAAATTCAAAAATTGAAATGCGATTTCTACTGAACACGTATTGCATCTGCACCATTGGAAAGTAAAAAAAAAAAAAATTGTAATTGGGGCACGACCTGTGTTAGAACTGGATTGAGCCGAATGAGTTTCATGTCAAGCGACATGATTCTCCACCCAAAGAATTTCTAGGAAAAGTCCTTTCTCATGACACATGACATGAATCATGGAGAGAAATGTTATAAAGATATATCTTGCAATATTGCTTTGCAAATGTTGGTGGCTATAGAGTACTTCAAGAGTATTTCCAACAAAAGTACAAGAGATTATCCACTCCACTGTATCCTTATCAGTACTGGGTATTATAACTGAAAAGAAAAGAAAAAAAAAGATCAAAAACAGTAATTTGAAAATTAAAACAAAATTAGTTTTTGTTTTTTCTATGTATTTGTTCATTAATTGCACTTTTTTCCCAAAATTGTATATTCTTAAGTTTTGTGTTTTATCTATCTTAGCAAGTGTTTTAAAATCAATGTTTATAAGCTTCATAGTGTTTTACCTGTTACCTGTTCAAACAACATTTGATAAGCATATATTATTCACAGTTATATATAAATATAAGAATTGGGATTTTTTTGCTTTTCTTACTAATGTCATTAAAGCCATATTTCATTTACTGTGATTCTTTTTTTTAACTATGATTTATTTTCAAAAATTTAAAATTTTTTTTTCAAATAATTGGTGGTATATTTTTATTTATTTTTACCTGCTGCTGCACTTTCCACAACAAATTTGCTTAGACATCAATGCCAAATAATAAAATTTATACTTTCTCTATTAATATTTTTTTAAAAAGATATCACTGAACTTTGCATTGTATTTATATTTAATTAAACATATGCATATACATGTGCATGTACACACACATATATATTAATATTATTAAATAATTACAAAATGAGTGCTTATTTATGAAAATTCTCTGGGTTCATACTTTATTTAAAAATGTGGGAAAATCTGAGGTTGTCTAACACATTAAACCTTCCTGCAAAAAGCAGAGAGTGTAATGGGGTTATGAACTTGTATTCAATAATTTAGCAGGCAGCATGAAATAAATGACATAATAAATGTAGACAAAGTGTTTTTGCAGAGAGTAAGGAAAAAGCAATCCCCTCCCTTTCAATTCACACATGCTTGGTTGACAATGTAGAAGGCAACTAGGGAAAAATCATGTGGTAGATAAGTGAAAATTTAAGTCATTTTTATTGCCTGAAATAATGAGATGAACATTAATAAGGTCTTTTATTATAGTTGCATAAATTGGGCTTTAATTTGTGACCATTGAGAATACTGCTCCTGACTAGAGATTAAATTTGTTTTTATTGAACATAATAAATAAAGATTGGATATTAAAATATTATGAATTGTGTGCATTTAGAAACATTGTTATCAAGTGTGGGTATTGTTTTATTAATCCTTCAAATTATTGCCTAGATCACTGCCTTTAACATAATAAGTGGTCATTAGTTTTTCAAATAAATAAATGAGTGGTGGTTAAATGTAATTTTTAAAAGGGTCAAATTTTAACTGGGCATGGTCGTGCATGACTATAATTCCAACAATGTAGGAGGCCCAGGCAGGAGGATGACAAGTTCGAGGCCAGCCTTGGTAACTTGTAGTGGGACTTTGTCTCAAAATAAAAAATAAAAATACTGGAGATGTAGTTCAGTGCTAAAGAGCCCCTGAATTCAATTCCCAGAACTTAAAAAAAAAGAGAAGGAAAAATTCAAATTTTAGATTATGTTACTAACTCAGCATATTTGTAAATAAACACACATTAAATTGCAAAATCATAAAAAAAATATATTTTAATTTTATAATGAAAGTCTATGTTAAAAAGACAACAATAGTAGTTTTTATTTAAAGTTACTATAAATTATGGACTTTCAGCTATGTGCAAGGTAATTTTTTGGTTTCAAAGAAACTACATAATCTCACAGTTTGGTTTCCATTAAGGAGGAATTTGTGGTGGTATGCTAGTATATTTGTTACTTTAGTAAATAATACAAATTGAAGACAGAATGAGCTGACTATTGTAGAAAATGTGGGAGTGATTGTGGATCAGAAGGAAATTATGCTTGTTCTATTTGTGCTTTTGCAACTGATTCACAGATCATGGTTCTAAGATTTAAAGATTAAACTGTTCTCTCCAACCCCTCTCATTATGTCCTCTTCCTTAGAGTCATCAACAATGGTATTTCTATTTTCATGTAGTTGACTCTAATGCAGTTGTAATACCTGCAATCTCCATTTTGAATATTTCAATGATTGCATTCACTACTATTGTTTTTTATTTTAGTTGTAATGACAAGAAGTTATTTTCTTTCTTTCATTATTTATTTTATACTAGGGGTTGAACCCAGGAAGTTTGACAACTGAGCTCCTTATCTAGCCCTTTTTAATTTTTATTTTGAGACAGCATCTAGCTAAGTTGCTGAGGCTGGCCTTGAACTTGTGATCCTCCTGCCTTAGCCTCTCAAGTCACTAGGATTACAGGTGTGTGCCATCACACCTGGCTATGGTTATTGTTTGTATCCTTTTTTTTTTTGGTGGGGGGGTACTGTACTGGGTATTGAATGAACTCAGGGGCACTCAAAACTGAGCCAGATTCCCAGCACTATTTTGTATTTTATTTAGAGACAGGGTCTCACTGAGTTGTTTAGCTCCTCTCTTTTGCTAAGGCTGGCTTTGAACTCGCAATCCTCTTGCCTCAGCCTCCTGAGTCTCTGGGATTACAGGCATATGCCCCTGCAGTGGGCCTATTGTGTGTATTCTTGATGGGTGCCATTTTAACTAGAGTGAAATGAAATCTCAGTGTAGTTTTGAGTTGCATTCCCATAATTGCTGACAATGTTGAACCTTTGTTTAATATATTTATTGGCCATTTTTATTTCTGCTTTTGAAAACTGTTTAGTTCATTTGTCCGTTTATTAAATGGATTATAGTTTTTTTATGTGTTAAGTTTTTGAAGTTCTTTCTATATTCTGGATATTAATCCTCTGTCAGAAAAGTAGCTAGCTAGCATTTTTTTCTCTTTCTGTGGGTTCTCTCTTCACATTCTTAATTGTTTCCTTTGCTGTGCAGAAAATTTAATTTGATGCCATCCCATTTATTAATTCTTGGCATTATTTCCTGAGCTTTGAGGATCTTGCTGAGAAAGTTGTTGCCTATGCCTGTGTGTTGGAATATTGTCCCTATGTGTTCTTCAAGTAGTTGCACAGTTTCTGGTCTAATTCCTTGATCCATTTGTAATTTTATTTATTTATTTATTTTTAGGTGCACACATGCGTGTGTGTGTGTGTGTGTGTGTGTGTGTGTGTGTGTGTGTGTGTGTGTGTTCAGGATGAGAGAAAAAAGTCTAGTTTCAATTTTCTACATATGAATAAATAACCAGTTTTCCCAGCATGATTTATTAAATAGGTTCTCTTTTCTCTAGTTTATGCTAAAAACACTTTTATCAAGAATCAGATAACTATACTTGTGTGGGTTTGTCTGTGTCCTTTTTTCTGTACCATTGAGCTCCTTGTCTGTTTTTTACGCCAGTACCATGCAGTTTTTGTTACTATAACTTTCTAGTATGATTCTAAGTCAGGTATTGTGATGCCTCCAGCATTACTTTGATTTTTCTATGTATTTTATTCTTTTAAGTGAATTTTAGGAATGCTTTCTTTTAGTTCTATGAAGAAGGTCATTGGTATTTTGATGGCGATTGTATTGAATATTTATATTTTTTTAGTAGTATGGCCATTTTAACAATATTAATCCTGCCTGTCTATGAAGATTCTATCTATGGTAGGTCTTTCTGTCTTCTTGTATCTTCTTCAATTTCTTTCTTCAGTGTTCTGTAGTTTTCAATGTAGAGGTCTTTCACCTCCTTGGATACATTTTTTTCCTAGGTGTTTTTTTTTCTTTTTCTTTTTCTTTTTAATGGCTACTGAAAGGGGGTAATTTTCCTGACTTGTTGGTCAGCAGATTCATTATTGATGTATAGGATATTTATATTTTTTTTATATGTTGAGTTTGTAACCTGCCCTTTGCCAAATATGTCTATCAGCTCTAGAAATCTTTTGATGGCATTCTTTTGGGTATTCTGGACAAAGAATTGTGTTATCTGCTTTGAACTCTATTTAAAAGCGTGTATTTCCAATAATTAATAATATAAAGGCACAAGAAATATTCACAGAAAAAGGGAATACTATCAAAACTAACATCTAAAATCTATTAATTTTTCAATAATAATTTTATATTTAATTCCGATTTTAATATATAAGTACTATGATGAAATTTTAGAAGATACAGAAAATTATTCACAAGAGAAAACAAAATTTATAATGACATATACTTCATAAAGGAAATTAATATTTTAAAACTACTATTTTAGTCATTGTTATTCTTTAATTCTTTTCTTATCATGAGCTCTACCTGACACCTACTGGCAGGGTTCTAGTAGCTTTTGAAATGTATGACTTTTTTTTTTCCAACTCAGTTAATGTTACTTTACTTCACAACACTGACATTTGGTGTTTGTTTGTGGTTCCTGAAGCTTTTACTACTTAACTACTCACATACATGTTTGCTATTAATATGGTTTCTCTCAGGGCATTTTTAGCCTCTTAATTATTTTAGGTGGCTTGCCTCACAATTTCTCAACTCTTTAACATCTAGAGGGAATTTATTCTTTAATTGTTAGAATTCTTGAAGAATCTTACATTTATCCTTACCATTTAATTTATCAAAAAAGAGAACTGTCCTTTGAAGTTCAAAGAATATAAGTGGTTGTCCTGACAAAGTTCATAAAACATTGGGTTTTTATTTAATGTAAATCAACAAGACTAATGTCATTTGTGAAAATTATACTATAAAGGAGCAGTATCAAGTACATAATTATGATATGTATAAATGAAAATCAAGAAGGGGTTTGCTATGTCTAAGATGGTTAGTATGTACTTGTGACTATGAGAATTGCAATTCCAGGGAAAATTAAAAGCAACATTGTCTACTACAGTTATTAATATTATCTCATCACCTGAGTTCAGCTTTTTGAAGAAGATGCACTTCTCCAACCCCAGTGCATTATGATTTGCATAAACCTTGTTGAGTAAGGTCTATAGCTCTTTGCTTGCTCCTCACAAGACCTGACAAGGTATATAAATGCTGGGCATAAAAATGAAGGTCAAGTTGATAGGGGGCCAAAAAGGGCTGTGTGTTTGTATTTGAACCATCCACAAAGCTATTTGAAGGTCTTTAGGTAGCTTTTTAAAGCAGTCTCTTCACATTACTGGCAGAAAGACATGTTTATGTTTGTGTGTCATTAAAATATTTTTTACTTTGTTGGGAAGAGGAAATCATATTTGTTTTGTTTTTTTTTTAAGGGAGAGTGAGAAAGGAGAGAGAGAGAATTTTTTAATATTTATTTTTTAGTTATCGGCGGACACAACATCTTTTTGTTTGTACGTGGTGCTGAGAATCGAACCCGGGCCGCACGCATGCCAGGCAAGCGCGCTACCACTTGAGCCACATCCCCAGCCCCAGGAAATCATATTTGATTCTCTGAAGATGATAGCCCAAACTCCTGGACATAATAAAGATCTTTATTTCATCTTAATTCCTATTGTCATCTTTTTTTTCCTTTCTGATTTCTTCTTAATCTTTTCTAGACATCCTGGTTTTCTTTGTAGTTCTGAGAGAATCTCCAGGTATTTTTGTGACCATAGCTTCTGTTATTCTATGTTAGGGCTTATACATAGGATTATTTAATTTTTTTTTTAAATTGTTATTAAAAGAAAATTCTTATGCCACAATATGCTAAGTAATTTAGAAACTAAAATTACTTTTTTAGTGCACAATTTTCCATTAATACTATTCTGATGTCTTCAATTCTAAGTTATAAAAAATTTCACAACCACAAGAATGGGAAGTTATACTCCATGTATGCATAATGTGTCAAAATACACTCTACTGTCATGTATATCTAAAAAGAACAAATAAAAAAAATTTTCAAAAGAAATGTGCAGATAACTCTTAAATACACTATAACAGGACAAATATAGTGAATACACACATATGTATATATACTTCATTAATATGTATTTAATATATACATGTATGTATATATATATATATATATATATTTAGGGTCCACTGGCAAATTAAAAGATATTTAAAGTCTCCATATGCAGGTAAACACTAGGACATTCGGGAATTAGGTAGTAGCTTTAAATTCCACCATAGGATTCCTGATAGCACATGACACAGAAAAGACACACTGGAGGAGGAGCTGTGGTGGAATGGTAGAGTACTTGCATACCATACCGAAGACCCTAGGTTCCATCCCCAGCAGCACCCGCCACCTCCCATAAGAAAAGATATGCCTAATGCAAGAGACATATGAATTCTTATAACATTGTGTATAGGTCAGATTTCTCTAAAGGAATGATTTTTCTCAAATATGATTATTTATTTTGGAATATATTATTCAAAATCCATGCCCCAATTTTTTTTATTGACTTGTAACAACAGAAAAAAGCAATCAAACTCCACTAGGAACAATTGTATGCCCACAAATTCAACAACCTAGATGAAACAAATCCTCAAAAGCCCAATGTACCAAAAGTGACTCAAGAAACACTAGTAAGTCTAAATAAACAAAATAAGTAAAACGATTCCATTAGTTTAAAAAAAATCACAAAGGAAAACCAAGGATTAGATGGCTTCAATGATAAATTCTAACAAGCTTTTCAAAGACAACACAAAACCTTTGAAAATACTTTCAAAATTGGAAGAGGTGGAAATATTTTTTAACTTGTATTCCGTGGCCAGTGTTACCTTGATAACCAAACCAGACAAGACATCAGAAGAAAAGATAACTAAGACAAACAGATACAGAAATCCTTTAAAGACACTAGAACATCAAATACAACAACATAATAAAGACTCCAAAGTCTGTGCATGGTGGTGCACAGCTATAATCTCAGTGACTCAGGAAATTGGGAAAGGAAGATTATACATTTGAGGTGAACCTCAGCTCTGTGTCAAAAATAAAAAGAACTGTGGATATGGCTGAGTGATTGTGCATCATTGGATTCAATCCTTACTACTGAAAGAAAAAAAAACATGTAGGATAACCAAGAAGTAGATTTTATTTCAGAAATGAAAGAGTGCTTCAACATTAAAAAAAATGTATACTTAAAGAATAAAGGAAAACAGCCAAATAATCATCTTAATAAACACATGAAAATCAATTGACAAAATCCAACACATCTTCGTAATAGAAACTTAACAATTTAGAAGTATATTCTCAAGCTGATGAAGTATTTATTAAAAAAATCTAACATAATACTAGTATTGAAAAACTGATATTTTCCTCCAAATATCAGGAATGAGATGAACATGCCTGTTTTTGTTACTTCTATTTAATTTTTTACTGAAGTTTCTAGCCAGGGCAAGAAAAGGCATTCAGATTGTAAAGGAAGGAAAAAAAACTACCTTGATTTGCAAATTATATGATACTGCACATAAAAGCTCCAAGAAAAACCCAGAAGTTATTATAGCTAATATGTAGGTAAAACACAGTTGTAGAATTCAAAGTCAATATACAAAAATTATTTGTATTTCTGTACACCAACAATGAGAATTATGGATATAACATTAAGAAAATAGTTCCACTAATGATAGAATTAAAAAGAATGAAATACTAAGGATTGACATCAGCAAAAGAAACACGTGACTTGAACACTAAAAACTACAAAATATTTTTTTTAATTGAAGATTACCTAAATAAATGGGAAGATATCCCATAATCATAAATTGGGAGATTTAGTAATATTAAGATGGCAGTATCTCCCAAATTGACTTATAGATTCCTTGCCTGGCATACCTGCGGCCCGGGTTCAATCTTCAGCACCAAAGATGTTGTGTCCGCCGAAAAAACTGAAAAATAAATATTAAAATTATCTCTCACACACACATACACACCCATCTATTTTGTCAGAACTTTGACAAACTGGTCCTAAAGTTCATATGGAAATACAAGAACCTAAAATAGACAAAAAATAAAATAAATAAATATATAAATAATAAATCATCAGGTGAAGGACCACAATTTCTGATTTCAAAACTTACAAATGTGCATTAACTAAGATTGTATAGTACTAATGTAAAATAGATGCATAGATCAATGGGATATAACTAAGGATATAATAATAAATCCATACATTTATGATACATTTATTTTTTAAAAATTCTTTTTGGTGGTTCTGAGGGTCAAACCCAGGGCCTTATGTATGCTCAGCAAGTGCTTTTGGTAAATTGATTTTGACAGGGACACTGAGACAATTCAATGCATTTTCAAAAAGTCACTAGGACAACTGGAAAATTAACATAAGTTGAAACCCTACCTAAAAGCATATACAAAAAATAGTTGAAAATGATTAATGATGTAAATGTAGCAGTTAAAACTGTTAGGAAAAAAACAAAGCTTTACATCTTCATGACCTTGGAATAGGCAGTTTATTCTTAGAAGTAATACTAAAAATCACATACAACAGAAGAAATAATAAATCAGATTTCAACAAAACTGAAAGACTTTGTGCTTCAAAAGACATTGCCAAGAAAGTTAAGAACAATTAAGTCTAGTATCCAGAATATATAAAGAACTATTACATTGCTACAATAATATGATGAATGACCCAATTAAGAATGGATAAAGGTTTTGAATAGATTTTTTTAAAGAAAATATACAAATGACCAATAAATACATGAAAAAGATGTTTATCATCATTAATCATTAGAGAAATATAATTGAGCACAATGAAATAATACTTCATAACCACCACGACTAGTATAATGAAAAGAAAATAACAAGGGTTAGTGAGGATGTGGAGGAATTGAAATCTTACATATTGCCATATGAAACATAAAATGGCATAGTCAATTTTGCAAAATGTTTGCTAGTTTCTCAAAAAGTTAAACAGACTAACCATATAATCCAACAGCTTTTCTCCCAGAAAAATACCCAATAGTATTTAAAATATATGTTAATATAAAAATTACTTTGCAATATTCATAGCAGTATTATTCATGAATGCTAAAGACTGGAAACAATCCAGATTTCTATCACCTTATGAACAGATAAGCAAAATAGTTATATATTCATATAACAAAGTCTTATTCATCCACAAAAATGATGTTTCATATAGTACTAATTGGGGGTAAACCTTGAAAACCTGAAGCTACGTAAAAGAAGCAAGACTGAGGCATACAAATGAAATGTTTAGAATGGGCAAATTTAATGGGGAAATATATAGATAGATTACAGACATTCAGGGACTGGGGAATGGGAATGAGTATGACTGTGAAGGTGTATGTGTTTGGGGAGAGTGATGAAAATGCTCTCAAGTTAGATAGCGGTTCTGCTTGTCCAACCTTTTGCATATACCTACAACCACTAAGTTGTAAATAAATACGCTTACATACAAAATATATAAATATCACATTATGTATTATGATACATCTAAAATTTATAACATTTAATTATAATACGTTAGAATTTTCAGAAGAAATTCTAGTAAAAAAAGATGAGGAAAGACTAATAGACACTATTGTATTTTAAAACATAAAACTGCAGTTATTCAAAAAATCTGATACTATTTGATACATGATGAACCAGAGTCCAAATATATTCCTAAACATACAGATACACAAATATTTAGTCACATAGAGACTATATTTAGATCTTCATTAAAAGATATTTTATTCTATCACAATATATATACAATAGGCCAGCATATCATCAGAGAAAAATGGCACTTTTGTTCAGTTTTCATACACTATACCAAAATATATTCCAGGTAAAATAGGTTTTTAATTGAAAAATTAAACCTACAAGTATTTATGGTACTTAGTGTGATGTTTTGAAATCTGTAAACATTGTGGAATGACTAAATTGAGATAATTAACATGCATTTTCTCTCACACATAATTTTTATGGTAAGAACACTTAAAATGTATTCTATCAGCATTTTTCAAGTGTGAAAAATATTGATATGAACTATAGTCACCATGTTGTGAATTGATCTTATGAATTTATTCCAAAACAAACTTTTGAACATAAAATAAATGAATACACAAAACTTGTATGAGAGAGAGACACTGAGGTGGTTTATTCTCTAATCCCAATAAGAAAATCTGCGTAAATACAGTAAAATATAAAAAGATAACAAATGATTAAATTTGACCATGTGAAATATATTTTTAAATAACCTACATTACAAAAGTTTATGAATTATATTTTAGAGAGATATTAATTTTAGCATGTGAAGAGTTTTTACCAACCAAAAAGAAAGCAGCAGATAACCTGATAAGCAGAGACATAAACACATAATTCAAAGCTAAAAAAAAAAAAAGGAGCTTTTAAATGTATAGTAAAATGCCTGGCCTGTACCAATAACCAGTAAGACACAAGTGTGAGCAACAGTGTCACTTGTACCATTCAATGTAGCAAAATAAATATGTTAATATTTGATATGAATGGGCTGAAGATGTGGCTCAAGCGGTAGCAGGCTTGCCTAGCATGCATGGGGCGCTGGGTTCGATCCTCAGGACTACATAAAAATAAAATAAAGATGTTGTGTCCACTGAAAACTAAAAAATAAATATTAAAAAAATTCTCTCTCTCTCTCTTTAAAAAAATTTGATATGGATGAGATTGTGAAAAAAAACCTGTTTATTCTATTATCATGTATTGTTAGGGTGTATATACATTTTTCAATCACCTTGAAGTAATTTGATCTCAAAAGAAAAAAGCAGCAACATACACCTTTGGTTCATAGGTTTCTCTCTCTAGGATTTTTGTTTTGTTAGCAAAAAAGTTTGTAACTTATTCATGATATAGATGTACATAATAGTAAAATTCTGAAGATAATCCTATTGCCTTTTAGCAGGGTAGTGTATGATATGGATATATTTTCAAAAAATAATTATGCAGAGAACAATGTATATTATGATTTATTTCTGCTTTAAAAACACACAAACCCATGTATACATATAAAGTTTTTTACATGAATAGATATTCTCTGGATAGATAATATATTAACTCCAAAATAGCGGTGCTATTAGAAAGGGCAGTTTGGGATCTGAAAGGACAAGAATTGTTTTCATGTAGAAGACCTCTTAGGTGAATAATTCTCAACTATTTGAAGAAGTTTCCTGTGGCAAAGGAAAACATTGGTTAAGAGAACAGACTTTGACATTATAGTCCTGTTTTTTGTTTGGTTTTGTCTTTACTAAATCTTAGCAATTACCTAAACTTTCTAAGCCTGAGTTTCCTCTCCATAAAATAAAGATAGAAATGGCAGTCACCTACAAAGTTATTGTTAAGTATTAAATAAGATAAAACATGTAAAGTAACACAGGACCTGGCAGAGAGAGATCATTTAATGTCATCTTTTATTTTCATTTCTACTAATAATAGCTCAAGATGATTGGAAGTAGTGTTTTTGGCTTGCTGTGAGAGATGCTATTCAACATGTCCTTGCAGTGACTGCTGGTGTAGATTAAAGCTTCCTGTACCTGGTGCCATGACAAGTCATGTGTCCCAGTCATTGTTTGTGTTGTAATTTGTTGCTTTTATAATACTTTATGAAGGTTGAGGATTGCTTCTTTTATGTGAGAGCTGAATCAGTGTTGTCCCTATAAAACCCCCTCCCTCTCTTGAATTACAAAATGATTTTTCCAGCAGAAGAGAGAAAGGGGTGGAGTTACTCACAGGATAGTATCCAGAATTGTGGACAAGTCTGGGTGTGCCAGTGTTAATGTGTCATATATGGGAGAAATTCACAGTCACAGCTATAATCCTTTGCTGTAGGTGAGAACTAAAGTTAGTACACAGGAAGTTCCTGGTGTTCTAAAGGCCTAGAAATTGTTTTAGACTATTTTTTCAGAATGCAGAAGTCTAAGTTGTCTTCATAATCCTAAAAGCCAATGAAACACTTGGCTAGATCAGGAAAGAAAATGGAAAATATCACTTTATGCTTTATGTTTATAACAGTGTTTTTGCCTTTAAAATACCAGGAACCGTTGTATAGTATTCTGGATATTAAATCTCAAGGGAGATACTTTCTTAGAACAGGGATTACTGTGTCAAAAGTTTGAGCATTTCAGTGGTTCTCAGTAAGCACACATGCCCACACCCTTGTGAGAAGGATAATTTATATTTCCATCAGTATCTCATAAGTGATATTGATTATCTGAAGCATAGAATATGCTTATATTTACAAAATAAACTAATTTTCATTTTTTAAAAGTTTTTTCATACCTTTATTTTATTGATTTATATGGGGTCCTGGGGATTGAACCCAGGGCCCCACACAAGGTAGGCAAGCGCTCTATCACTGAGCCACAACCCCAGCCCTAAGCTAATTTTCTACAAATAAAATTATATTTTGAGGTTAGTACACTGTAATTATTACTTATTCTGGACATTTTTCCATATGTTGGTTTTCTGTTCATATTGGTTTGTAAAAATGGTGTATTTATATTCTACTGCTTTTAGGGTCTTGATATTTTTATTACAAATTAAAATGTTATTTCATTACTTATGCATATGCATGCCTGGAATCTTATACAATGATTTGTAGAATTGTGAAAGATAGTTTAAACTTCTTATCTGCCTGACTCTATAATGTTACATTTTGAGCTCTACCTATTATATTTGGTGGTACATGAGTGGAAAGGCAGTTGAGTATTTCTGAATTCCACTCACTAAAGTACATGATTGTAACAATTTCTACTAGAATTTGGAAGATACTTACTTCTGAATACTCATTTTGACTATCACTGAGAAATTTTCTTTTTGGAAGATTTTATACTTTATTGGGCTTTTGAGAGAAGATCTGTTTTCCTATGCTGACAGTTTCTAAAAGTATTTTAGCTTTTGAGGGTAGGTACTGATTTTACCAGTTAATATTTGAAGTAGTTACTGATTTGTAAACACTCCTCTTTTGCTAACTTGTTGGTGGACCTTTGACAAGTCACTTAACCTCCTGTTTCCTCAACCTTGAAATGAAGCATTAGTCCGAGATGTGTCTAAGCTCCTTGCTAGTTATGTCTTGCTAATTCATTTACACTATGCATTTCTTGCTTCTTGATATACCTTTGGAATATGCAAATGAATTTGGGGTTGTGTATGTTCTGCCCTGAGTTGGCTTCTCTCTGCTTTATTCTTTAATCCTTTTCAGCATATGATAAACAGTACAAAGGTTGCAAAAGTTTGGATCGTCAGTACTAGAATGCTGTGAAATGATATTCCTTCACTAAAATATGGACATAGTTAAAGCAAAATATATAACAGCATCGTTTTATCTTTAGGTCTTCTTGCCTAAATTTTACTTTCCTTTCCTTAAGGGAGAATATTGCAAATCTCATAATACAAAAGAGTTACAAAAAAGCAAGTGATACAAGACTTGCAAATATACCTTTTTGGGAGTTTTTCCCATATTTTTATTGAGTATAAAATATTTCTAAAAGAGTGTGATGAATCCATTTTACTCTAGGTTACATTTAAAATACTTTGTAGAGACACATACTCTGAATAATCAACTCTGCTTACTACTCAATGATTTAAATAAAATAACTTTTGACCTTATGTTTATAATATCTAACAGTATGTTTTTATTATAAAAAGATATTCATAGAGTTTAAGATTCTTTAGGCAACAATCAAACTTTTTAATGGGTTGCTTTAGTGAATTTTTATCTCTTAATGAAAATAAGTGCTTTGATTTTAAAGATTGAATATACTTTTAAAGATGACTCGCTAAGTAATAAGATCAGGTATGTATTATTATGGAGAATTGTAGCTTTTTTTTTCCAACTACTTACCAATCTTCTGGTATATTAGAAACTATAAAGTCTAAAAGTTAAATAATTAGTCTAAAATGTAGTGATATTAAGAAACCGAGTTTGAATGCTCAAACTAATTTCATGAATATAAAAGTTCAGTTTATAATATAGCAGGAATGAAATCCGTCAGAAAATTGAGAAAGGCTTTGGTAATTGTTAAATGCTAGGTTTCATAAACAGGGAACTCTTATCTTCCACTTAAAGGGACTGTTTATCTCATACTTGAACTCTTCCCTAATTTTATCCTTTTGAATAATACTGTACTAAAGTGAATCTCTGATTAATATTTAAATGTACATGGATAGAAGTAGGTTACCTAATCAAAGAAAATAATTAACAAACCACCTCATTCTCATATCCTTTAATTCCTACAAGGAAGCATATATCTTGATTGCTACAATATCATTCCCTTTGACCTCCTTTCTAATTCAAAGCCTAATAGATTTCTTGATGAACTGGCTCAGTGACTTTTAATTATAAATTCTAAATATTTTCTGATTGCACTGTTCATGTATTGTTTTTTCCTAAATCCCACTTTTCTTTACTCAGACAATACCAAGAACTGCCAATTAGGACTACTTTTCCCACTCCAGACAATTCTGTGGTAGAATTCAAGGATAAATTCCTGTGGCCCTCGTGGAACTACTGAAATCCTTTTTTGGTTGTTGTTGTTAAGGAGAAAAAAAAAAGCCCTTTGATTAGTGCTCCCAAAATAAGATAAGTTTCCATAAATTAGCATGTTCTGATGGTTAAATCTTACAATTTTATTTGGGCAGAAAAATTCTGTAGGCATATGGAAAGAATAGGTATATAAAATTCTGCATGTATGTGTACATGTTTACATTTGTGTATGAAATATATATATTGTACATTTATATGAAGATGATTTATGGGAATTAAAGATAGGTAGATTATGGTCCATTTCTATATAGTTTGTCAATTTACATTTTTACCAATTTTATTAAACTCTCGGTCTCTTAGGAATGGGAATAATTGACTTTTAAATTTTCACTTACATATATTGTGAAGTTTGTTATTTTATGTATTTTGGCAGAGATTGCTGAGAATTGAAACTGGGGCACTTTACCACTGGGTTACATCTCCATTCCTTTGTTTGTTTGTTTGTTTGTTTATTTTGTTTTGAGACAGTGTCCTGTTAAGTTGCTGAGGCTGGCCTCAAATATTTGATCCTTTGACCTCAGCCTCCCATGTTTCTTTACAATCAACTTTATATATCTTTAACAAAGATAAAAAGAAAAAGGCAATAAAGGGCATTGTTACTCTTTTTATTTTATATATGACAACTTTGATACAAAAGTTTTTAAAAAATTTAATATAACCAGTTGTGTACATATTTCCTTTATATTTTGTTCTTTTTAGATTGTTTATTGTGACTCCTTTTCCTATTCTGAAGCAAAAAAAAGATTTTATGTAATTAATTATTATTATTTCTAAAATGTTTACTTTCTATATTTGTCATTAATTTTCATATATTTGTGTTTAAGGTTTTATTATGATTCATTTAGGTTCATGCAATCAAGATTATTTTAAAGTAATCTATTGCTTGTCCTTTGGTATGGAATGTCATCTAGATATCAACTCTTTCTCAAGACATAGCTCTACTTCTGTGCTCTTGATTCTGTTCTATTTATGTATTAATCATTCTTGTAATAATACCACACTTGCTTTATAACATGCACATATGCCTTTATATTATTTGTCCTTTGTCAGAGTCGACTTGCTTTATTTTTTCTTTCTTTTATGTTTATCGTAGAATTACTTGTTAAAATATGCATAAAATGCAGCTGATCTTGGGTGAAAGTTGAATTGAAGATGTGGATTAATTTGAGTAGTATTGACATCCATGAACCTGGTACCTGGTATACATTTCCACATATTTGGATTCACTTCTATGCATTTCCATAACGTTCTTTATTATTACTAAGAACCCCAGTTATATTTGTTCCTTGGTGCATAGAACTGTTCTTTTGTTTTGATTCTTCCAAATCCCATTATTTTTTTTATCAAGTTATCACTAATGCAAAGAAATAGAATAAATAATTTTTTAAAGTTTTTATCTACTAAACTTGTTGGATAATTTTGTTAATGTGAATAATAGACTTGTTTTGGGTTATCTATTTGGACAATTAAGTTGATTGAAAATAATGTTGTTTCTCTTTTCCAATCTTTAATTTTTTTTTTTTAATTTTGTACTGGGGATTGACCCTGAGGGCATTTTATCACTGAGCTACCTGCCCAGTGCTTTCTATTTTGAGGCATGGTTTCACTAGTTCGCTGAGGGTCTCTCAAAGTTGTTGAAGCTGACCTCAAACTTGCAGTCTTTGTGTCTCAGTTTCCTTGGTTGCTGGGATTACAGACATGAGCTACCAACCCAGCTCCAATCTTTGCATTTAAATGTTTTTTCTTCTACTTAGGGATTCTAATAAAATGGTAAATAAAAGTAATGATAGTTGCCAGCTCAACTATTTCATGACTAAAGGTAATATTTCTGATGTTTAACTGAAAAGAATAATGTTCAATGTATGTTGTTTTAAAGTATCTCACTTGATTTGTAGTTTTCTAAGAGTTTTATGGTGTATGCATGTTGAATATTATTAAATAACTTACTTCACTTTATATTAACATCTTCATTTTAATCTTTTAAAGTGGTGAATTGTATTAGTAAATTTTTAAATATTAAGTCATTTTAATATTCCCACAATATATCTAACTTGGTCATTTGTGTCATATTTTGTATACATTTCTAGAATTAGCTTGGTAATTTTAAGGATTTGCATTTTCTACTTTACCATCATCTGATATTTTAATTAAGAATATATATGTATAAACTTTTGGTTTATATTCTAAGAGTGTATATAAGATTGAGTTTAAGTGCTTTTTGGCTATTTGACACATTTGCTTGTGTAACTTCCTGAACTTGGAGTTTTGTTTTTTTGGTAGATTTCAATAAGCAGATATTTCCAAAAGTAACAGTGGCCTCATTTAGATTTTCTATTTCTTCTAATCAACTTTGTT
Source organism: Callospermophilus lateralis (assembly GCF_048772815.1). Taxonomy (NCBI): domain Eukaryota; kingdom Metazoa; phylum Chordata; class Mammalia; order Rodentia; family Sciuridae; genus Callospermophilus; species Callospermophilus lateralis. The sequence goes on along the minus strand of NW_027511570.1, from coordinate 2,120,790 downwards.
AAGTTACATTTATTTTACAAAAGTACCCATATCTAGGCTTTTGACTCATTGTCAAAATTATTTGTAATGTTCACATACTTTTTTTTAATATCTATAACTCCTATGATCTCCTTTTTAATTTCTAACTTTCTTTGTGTCTTATTTTTTTCTTAGTAAAACTTTCCACATATTGTTGTCGTTTTGCTAATTTATTATCTCCTGAAAGAACAAACATGACTTTATTGACCCGCTTTATCATTGCTTTCTAAAATTTGATAATTGAGACTTCTTTTCTCTATTCTATTGTGTTAGTCAAGTTTTCATTGCTGTGACCAAAATACCTGACAAAACAGCCTAGAGAAGCAAAAGAGTATTTCATGGCTCAGATTTCAGAGGTCTGTAGTCAGCAGATTCCACTGCACTGAACCTGAGGAGAGACAGAATATCATGGCAGAAGAATATGGCAGAGGGAAGCCTCTCAGCTTGTGGAAGCGTGGAATCAGAGAGCAAGGAAGGGGTTGGGGGAGAGTCCTCAAATACACGTTTCCAGTGACCTACTTCCTCCAGCCATTCCCCAACTGCCTATAGTTTTCACCTCCTCCCAGTAGTCCATTCATATGATTAATCTGTCAAATGGATTAATCCATTAAAGAAGACAGAGACTTTATGATCCAATCTTTTTACCTCTGAACATTTTTGCATTGTCTTTGGGGACATTCTAGATCCAAGCCATAACATTCATCTTATTATTTATTTCCCCTGTTGCTTGTTTTCTGACTCTTTAAATTGAACTTGCATTTTCTTTAAAGCTTAATTTATACTACATTAGACTTTTCCTTTGCTTTATAATGTCTAAGTCAACTCACAAGTTATTTAGTATTTTAAAAACTATTCTGAAAGTAAGAGGCTTTTTATTATTTCTATTATTGGTTTATGGTGGTATTACATTTTGTTCTGAGAACATGATCTGCATAATACTATTTTTCAGTTTTCAGTTAAAACTTTTGTACAGCTGTATTTTGTAAATGTTATTTGGTGATTGACAAAAAATGTGTATTTTCTAATTGTTGGATGATGGTTTCTGTAGATGCCCATTCAGTTAGTTTGCTTTTTCCTGATTTATGTATCAGTTTCAAAAAAGATAAAAGAATAATTCTGTAAAAGCATTGATTTGTCTTTCTAATTTTGCCCATTTTTACTTTATGTATTCCACTTTGTTTGCATTGGCCTAATATTAATAACAATTGTTAATATGTAATGTATAGTATTTCGAGATTTGTTTTTTCTGCCTTTTTGAAAATATTTCATGACTTCTTTTTGATTGATCACCTTCCTTTCTACTTTTTCTTTCTTTTAGTCTATACTCTCTCCATTTTTAGCCTTTCTTATTTGTAAATTAAATATATTATTTTGATCATTAAATTAAGTTTCTTTTTTTTTGTTTGTTTGTACCAGGTACTGAACCCAGGGTCACTTAACAACTGAGCCACATCCCCAGCACCTTTTTTTGTATTGTATTTAAAGACAGTGTCTTGTTTAAATTGCTAAAGTTAGGTTTGAATTCAAACCCTCTTGACTAAGCATTCCAAGCCACTGTGATTACAGGAATGCTCGGCTGTGCTCGGCTAAAATGATTTTTGTTGTTAATTTTCTGGAAATAAATGCCAGGTTTGCTTTACCACAAAGCTACATCCTCAGTCCTTTTTTTGTTTTTTATTTTGAGAGGGACTTGTTAAATTGCTGAGGGTATTGCTAAGTTTCTTAGGGTGGCCTTGATAGTGTGATCCTCCTGCCTCAGCATTCCAAGTCACTGGTATTATAGACGTAGATCACTGTGCCTGGCTAAACTAAGAATTTTAACTTGCTTGCAAGACTTTAGTATAAAGTTAATCAATATTCATAATTGTCATCTAAATAACATAAGCCCTTGAAATACTTTAAGAATTACCTTCTTTTCAAATATTATTGTTGATTATAATTATATTTTAGTTCATGCTTATTAATGTCTATATGTTGCTTTGTTATTTGCATTTCTAATGTTCAACAGACAGACTCTAGAGTCATATTTCATTGCATTCCCAATCATACAACTTAAGTTGTAAATTTTATGCACATTTTATAAAATTTATTGGGTTTGTTTTAGATTGATTTTGATCTTACTTCTGTTATTTATTTATTTTCTCAATAATCTGAATGGAATTAAATTTACTGATTTTAAATCATTTCTCTTAGCTAGATAAGCATTTTTGTGTAGTCAGAATTCTCCACACCCCCCCCCAAAATCAATGGAATCTGTGTGTGTATATTTGTTTATATTATACATTATGCTTACATACACATATTATGTACATATGCATACATTGTATGTATATTTATGTGTGTGTGTGTGTGTGTATATATATATATATATATATATATATATATATATATATATATATATATATATACACATTATAAGAATTGACTTATAGTATTTTGGTGGTCAAGAAGTCCCATAACATACCATTGGAAGACTGGAAAAATAGGAATACCAATTCAGCCTTTCTGATAGTCTGATAAACTTGGGTCAGAGGCGAGGAGATGGAAGGGCAAAGTTTTACATTCTAATTGTTATCAAGGAACAAGAACTAGGAGTACCAATATACAAGAGTAGAAGAAGATGGATGTCTTAGCACAAGCAGAGAGAATTAGTTCACCTTTTTTCTGTTTGGACCCTGTGGGTTGGATGATGCCCATAAACCTCTCCACCACTGTATACACCATCAGCCCTGCTGTTTAAATTTGTTTGTTATGTTTTGATCTTCTTTGCTTACTTTTCTATTCAATCAAATTTATTTTCCAATAAAAGTAGCTAACTTTTATGAATAATCTAAACCTAACTTTTTAAATAAGGGAGTTATAATTTTTTGAAATAATTTGAGAGTATCTTCCATAAATACATTTCACTGGAAGAAAATACTACTACATGTAATGTTAAATGTAAAAGTATAACAACATTTTTATGCATTTAATATTTACTTTCAATTCTTAAAGTATGTCCAAAAGGATGTAATATAAATGCAATATTTTATATGTGGATTTTTAAACGAAAATTAACAAAAGAATGAAGAGTAAATAAGGTTAATATCTCAAAGTATAAATATTTGGAGATTATAAGAATACAGTAAAACTTTGACGTAGCAAATTCTTATGTTTTTCCAAATAGAATCAAATGGAAAAGAAAAAAATGAAGTCATACAGTTTACAGCAAGCTGGGTGTGTAGTTCAGTGGTTGAACACTTGGCTAGCATGTGGCAGGCCCAGGATTCAATTCCCATCACTTAAAAAAGGAAGGAAGGAAGGAAGAAAAGGAGGGAGGGAAGGAGGGAGGGAGGGAAAGATAGAACCGACCAGTGATAGGTATTTTTAAAGGAATATTGAAGAAAATATATTTTTTAAAATGCAGTACAAGTAAATTATTTGGTTGATAGTTGGTGAGTGGTATCTGCATTTATTATGAAATATTGAAACTATTTATAATTTTTGATAATTATTTACTTTGGGTATAATAACAGTGAGGAGTGGTTGAGTGATTGCTATTTCCCTTAATCATTAACTAATGGCATTCACTGCTCCAATTTAACAAATAATTTTATCACTTCTTCTAGGATTTTGATGCATGTGAATGTTCCAAAAGTCCTCTATGGACGCAGCAGTTTTAGCCAGTTGAAGCTTATGGTTAAAGATAAATGTACAAGTCTTGCTACAAAAATAATTAATTTAGGATAATTTTTTACTTTATATGTAGTTTCCTTTTGAATCTCAGACCAGTTTGTCAGTAAATATAATAATTTAAGAGGTATGTAGATATATTAAAATATGATCATTATCTTTTGAATGAAAGCTATTTTACAAAATGTTCATTGTATATATCCATTTTAAAGTTAGAAATTATTCCATATCTTCCTTCATCAATAGTTAGTTATTAAAATTAGTTTTGTCTGGTGTAGTGGTGTACACCTATAATACTAGCTATTCAGGAGGCTAAGGTAAGAGGATCACAAGTTTGAGGCAAGCCTGAGTACCTTAGCGAGACCCTGTCTCAAAAACAAAGAAATGAAAAAAGGGCTAATAATGTAGTTTTGTGTAATGTAATGTGTAGTGTAATGAAAACATTTAAACGAAAACATTTTATATGGGGCCACCTTAAATTGATAGAAATATTGATACTTCTTTAAGATACAGTCTTTTAATAGATTAATTTTTGAAACTCTTTATTGAAGTGTAATATAGATACAGAAAAGTGCTCATGTCATAAGCAATGTCTTGATAAAATATCACAACTATACACACCCATGTATCCACAGATTAGGTTTTAAGCACATAGATATGAGTGTACTCTAAAAACCTATGGTGAACACACATTTCACATGATTTGACTCCCTACAAAAATGCTTATTAAATAAAAAGTGTGGTGTAAGTATTACATGCACATTATTCTACTAGGTAGTATAAAGTATATGAGTGAATATATAAGGTCATAACTCTGGAAGGAATTGCCTTGAATTTAGGAGACATATAAACAGAAACTTTAGCTAGCAATTCAAAAATATTGTAAATTGCATAACCAACTTCATCTTCCTTAGTGAGAAACAGACTCAAGAAATTAGAAACCTTGTCTGATTAATATGGTAGTCTGGAGAAATATGTCATTATTTAGTATTGGGTCATGTATAGTTTTGAAAATCTGCCTTATTTATTGTGTCCATATGTTGCATGCTTTTTTATATTGTAGGAGTTATTTTTTAACAGAATCATGTCATTATAAAACAAACATTTTAAGTGCAATAACCTGTATATAGTATAGAGGAAGAAATGGAGGGGAAGAGGATATAGGAAATGAATGTAGGGAGGCTGTTTCAGCACAGGAAATGATGTCACTGTGAATTAGGAAGACTGTGGGAATAAAGAGGTAGGGACAAAAAAAAGTGTCATTTAGAATGAATCAACATGATTTAGTCATTGAATTGAGAAAATCAAAGATGACAAAATTATATATATAGATAGATATACAAATGTATATATATAATATTTATACAAATATATAAATATGTATATAACTATTTATATATATTTGGTTTTTATTTTATTTTATTTTTTAAAATTTTTATTGTTGGTTGTTCAAAACATTACATAGTTCTTGACATATCATATTTCACACTTTGATTCAAGTGGGTTATGAACTCACATTCTTACCCCATATACAGATTGCAGAATCACATCGGTTACACATCCACTGATTTACATATTGCCATACTAGTGTCTGTTGTATTCTGCTGCCTTTCCTATCCTCTACTACCCCCCCTCCCTCCCCTCCCCTCCTCTCTGTCTACCCCATCTACTGTAATTCATTTCTCCCCCTTGTTTTTTTTCCCTTTCCCCTCACTTCCTCTTGTATGTAATTTTGTATAACCATGAGGGTCTCCTTCCATTTCCATGCAATTTCCCTTCTCTCTCCCTTTCCCTCCCACCTCTCGTCCCTGTTTAATGTTAATCTTCTTCTCATTCTCTTCCTTCCTACTCTGTTCTTAGTTACTCTCCTTATGTCAAAGAAGACATTTGGCATTTGTTTTTTAGGGATTGGCCAGCTTCACTTAGCATAATCTGCTCTAATGCCATCCATTTCCCTGCCAATTCTATGATTTTGTCATTTTTTAATGCAGAGTAATACTCCATTGTGTATAAATGCCACATTTTTTAATCCATTCGTCTATTGAGGGGCATCTAGGTTGGTTCCACAGTCTTGCTATTGTGAATTGTGCTGCTATGAACATCCATGTAGCAGTGTCCCTGTAGTATGCTCTTTTTAGGTCTTTAAAGAATAGACCGAGAAGGGGAATAGCTGGGTCAAATGGTTGTTCCATTCCCAGCTTTCCAAGAAATCTCCATACTCCATTTTGTTGCATATGGATTTCCAGTTTTCCCAGCACCATTTGTTGAAGATGCTATCCTTCATTGCATGCTTTTAGCCCCTTTATCAAATATAAGATAGTTTTAATTTTTTGGATTGGTTTCTGTGTCCTCTATTCTGTACCATTGGTCCACCCACCTGTTTTGGTACCAGTACCATGCTGTTTTTGTTACTATTGCTCTGTAGTATAGTTTGAATTCTGGTATCGCTATACCACTTGATTCACAGTTTCTGCTTAGAGTTGTTTTTGCTATTCTGGGTCTTTTATTTTTCCATATGAATTTCATGATTACTTTATCTATTTCTACAAGAAATGCCATTGGGATTTTGATTGGCATTGCATTAAACCTATAGAGAACTTTTGGTAAAATCGCCATTTTGATGATGTTAATTCTGCCTATCCATGAACAGGGTATATTTTTCCATCTTCTAAGATCTTCTTCTATTTCTCTCTTTAGGGTTCTGTAGTTTTCATTGTATAAGTCTTTCACCTCTTTTGTTAGGTTGATTACCAAGTATTCTATTTTTTTGAAGATATTGTGAATGGAGTGGTTGTCCTCATTTCCATTTCAGAGGATTTTTCGCTGATATACAGGAATGCCTTTGATTTATGCGTGTTGATTTTATGTCCTGCCACTTTGCTGAATTAATTCATTTTTACAATTTCATAGAAATATCAACAGTTGTCCCTAATTATTGGCAAGATAAAATCAGCAAAATCAAAAAGGCAAGTTTTTCTATTTGTAGTAGGAATGAGTTCCAGTTTATATATATAAATATAAACACATTTTGTATATGTGTGTGCATACACACAAATACACACACACACACCTACACCCACACACAATAACCTGTTTTACAATAAGGACAGTTTGAGCATAATTAATTTAGCACATGGCTTCCACCCTTTTTATAGCCCTCTTCTGAAAATGTGTTGGAAGATGAGACAGGTGAGGTCAGAGTAGTTAATTCAGCCAGGAATGTAATGAGGTGAATAGTTGTCACTGTCTTGACAGATCTTACCAATCATACCTTTCAGAACCTTCCCCATTAGTATTTCAGCCTTATGGCACAATTGCTATCCTGTTCAAACCTCCTCTGGGAGCTACAAAGGCTTGGACTGTGCTCCCTAACATCTTACCTCTAGACAGTGTTCCATATTCTCTTGCCATATTAGCCTCAAAGTATCAAAGTTGCAATGTTTGTTTTAATATATTAACATGGCAAGGGTTTACTGTGACAGAAGAGCATTTTAGGAAAAAAAAAATCCTCAACCACTGAGGGTATAAAATTATATTTTGCAATGGAATGACCTCTTTAATAAATATTTGGGATCTAATTTCTAAAGAGTGATGGTAATCTTAAATGACTGAGAATCCAAATGAGTGGCTCAGTGGTAGAACGTCCCTGGGTACCAAATATATATGAGATTCCAAAGGAAAAGAGAACAACAGCAAGCTAAAGAAGGAACCTTGGAGAATGTCTATATTTATGAGGAGGTTAAGGAAGAGGGGAAAAGGGGGTAGTTAGTTGCCCCACAGGCAGAAGAGGAATTAAGATAATAAAATTTTAAATAAAAGTTCTTGAGTTTGGTAAATCAGAGGTGGATTTCAAGTGAGGCTAATGAAACAAATTTCAGGGCCTGTATTTTGTATAAACTCCTTTTAAGTCCCTACGTGACAATGGCTTCCAATGATTCATTCTTCAAGAGGCCTCCCAATATTGTGTAATCTTCTGATTCTATGGAACTAAATCAGCAAATGAAAAAAAGTGTTTCTTTTCCCTGCTTGCTATTAATTTTTACTCAGTTTTGTTTTAAAAATAGCAGTAATTCCTTACTCATCCTCCCTCCCTTCCTTCTTTCCTATTGTCTTGGGGGATTGAACCCAGGACCTCATGCACGCTATACAAGTGCTCTGTTACTACACTACACCCCCAGCCCTAACATGATCTTAACACTTAAGTAAAACATAATTATTTTTGCCCTTAGCATTTTGAAACAAAAACATAATGAATTTATTTAAATTCTATGTATTCATGGCTTAAACTGCTACATTGGTCAATATTTATGACCTAAGATATGAATTTCCTTTCTTTCCTTTCCTTTCCTTCCCACCTTCCCTTCTTCTTTTCTCTCTTTCTCTCTGTCTCTCTTTCTTTCTTTCTACCACAACTGAAAGGAAAACAGAAGAACATTGTATCTGCTAACATAATGCATACTTATCATTGAAAAAATAAATTGCCCCAATGAACATGGGTGTAACTTCTTTGCTGAACAAACATTTCGTGTACTGTCACAATTCAATATCACAGTTATATTACTGGCTATAGTGTTTTGCTTTTTGTTTTTAATAGATCTAGAAATAGAGTGTTTACTTTTTAACCAGAAAGTTATTGTTTGGCTTACTGTATGCAACAAAATTATTTGTAACTTCTGAAGGCTGGTTTCAAAAGAAATGGACAAGCATAACATGGAATGAAGTTATTAATACACATCAATTTTTATTTACATTTAAAACCCAAGCAAAAATAACAAAAGTATATTCACATAGCATTTTTAAAGTTCCTAGTGCCTCAAAAAATTTTTAAAAAGGATTTAAAAATATGTATATTTATAAGGACTTTGCAATCTCTAGAAAGTTTTAACAAAATTAATTACATTAGAATTTAATTAACACATTTCACTGACCAATGACTAGCTTTCTTTCTATTATATATCTAAATATCAGTAATAATATCTATATGTATATATAGATCTTCATTATTTACAGACTTCCTATTTGCAAAATTGCCTACTTATTTAAATCTACTTATTTATTTGGGTACCAGAGATTGAACCTGGGGGTGTGGTGCTCAACCATTGGCAATATCCCTTATCCTCCTTTTTAAATTTATTTTTTTTTTATTTTGAGGCAGGGTTTTGTTAAGTTGCTTAGGGCCCTGTTAAGTTGCTGGGGTTGGCTTTGAACTTGCAAACCTCCTGCCTCAGCCTTCCTCAGAGTATTTTTGTAGTCACTCTTGAACATGTGAAGAGTAGTGAAAAGTTAGAATTACTTGGTGCCCAAATCCTCAGATGAAATCAAACAAGAAAATACTCTTCCCCATTTTGTTGTTCTTATACTGTAAGCAAGTTTCCTTTTTGTGATGGATTTAGTGCCACATTTTCTTCATTTTTGGACTTTCCGTTGATGATTTTGCTGTTTAAAATGATCCACAAGTGTTCAGTGTCCGTCAGATCAAGAGGGTTGTGATGTGCCTTACAGAGAAAATACATGTGGTAGGTAAGCTTCATTCAGGAATGCTGTAGTGCTATTGGCTGAGTTCAGTGTTGATGAATCAATAACATACATTAAATAGGTGTTTCTAAATAGAAGCAAGCACCAGAAAAGGCTATCCATTGGTTGGTTTTGAACATACTGTGACCAGAGGCTTGTGGGAGTCTAGGCCTTATTTCCTCTAGGAATGGTGGCCTAGTATTTGCTTATTCAGTCTTCACAGTGACTTTAATAAAAATAATACCACGGGTAATGAGAATCTATTGTATACATGTGTGTGTGTTTGTGTTTATAGGTGTATGTGTATATATGAGTGTATTTGTACATATACATATTTGCACATATGGATGTGTGTGTGTGTGTATATATATTTTGCATTTAAGAAGTTAAAATAGAAAAATCTTAGTATATCAATATTATGGTTTCCAAGAATACCAAAAGAAAAATCATTCACGCACATGTAATTACACTTTAAATATTCATCACAATACAATGTTCGCATAAAATGAGATAACTACATAAGTGATTAATTTTTATATCAGTCTTTATGTTTTAAAGTGTAGAAAATTAATCTCATTATAACTACTAAGACTTGGCTTCACAAAGCTTGATATCAAATCTTACAAATAAGCAATTACTTAATAAATTTAATTTTAAAAGTTTAAACTAATATTCATTTATGACTATGGCTCCTATATTTTCAACTTCTACCTTATAAATGAAAGTGATGACTGATTTTGTATGCCAAAATAGGCTGTAGTGAAATTGTTTTCCATGTATCTTATGGATTGATTTTAATTGAACAACATATTGATTTTCTGTCTACCATGTATTGCATAGTCCCTGACTTTATTTCCATTGACTTAAATTTTTATGGTGGCATAAGGTCAATCACCTTTGATACAATTCTGCAGCCAAAATGTCAGTAAGAGATCAAAAAACAGTGTCCTTTCCACTCTTGAATGTACACACATTCTACAAAATAAGTACCTGAATAAATACAATGGTAACATACATGAAAAATATGGACTAGAAATTAGTATTGGATATATTGTACCTAAGGATTGGAACAAAAATCACCAGGGGACCCCATCTCATGGTTCCCTCTATGGCCCTAATTAGCTCTATTACTTGAGGTTTCTCACCGTTTAGTACTGCCAGTTTCAGACTGTCTTTAGAAATAGTTGATTTTAGTATCAAATCCAAAACATTGTAGCCCTTTTTTACTCTAGAAGAATTTACAAAGTTATAATGTTAACACCCATGTAATAATGCAATTGAGGGACACTTGATCCCAAATTTCTTGAGATTTCAAAGAAAGACTAGAAAGAAAGCAATGACATCTAGCATAATTAACAAGAGGATAGATTTATTTTTTAACCAATTGTTAAAACCTTAAATGTTTTAATTTTCATTTATTTTCCCAGAAATTATGTAATATCTTACATTGTAAAAAGTCAATTAACTGCTCATAGGACTTCATTTTTCTCTGAAATCACAAAAGGTACCTCAATAGCAATTGAACTGGAAGTTGTTTATTGACTCTTAGTGAATTTAATTTTTAGATTACTAATAATTAATGTCAGTATAATTTGCTAACATAGGAATTACAAGTACACAACACTACTGTTAAAGCCACCATCAATATTTGGGATACACTTAACCTCAAAAACTATTCTTTATTTCTCAGAAATTAAGTATGCAAGTTGGGAAAATTGTTTCACAATGTGATCATCCATCAAACATCATTGTGTACTCCTTCAATATATACAATGTTTAGTTGGCCAATATATCTGATACTTTATTATATCTCCAAAATATTTAAATTAATATTTTTATTTTTATATTATTTTTGCTAAATTTGGCAACCCCCCTACTATGGTTGCTACTACTTTTCCAACTACTGCTAATATAGTTAGTTTAATATGTGCCCTATCCTTTTTTAAAGTATTATATATGAATTACTACAATCTTCATTGAATCCCCATGGGGTGGATGTTATTATAATGACCTTTTGACCAACAAGAAAAGTAAAGCAAAACAGGTTATATCACATGCAAATGGCTCACAGAGCAAGTGAATGGTATGTCTGTCTTTAAATTCAGTCTTTCTAAATTCAGAGCCCACATTATTATGATCTACAGTTAGAGCCTATAAGATATTTGTCAAGGTTAAAACACAGAATTCCATTCTATAGAAGATGTTTCATTCAAGTGTGATTAGATTCAGTACTATGAGAAACATTGTATGAGCCAGGGAATTTTAGCAGGCTGCCAATATGGAGATTTAATAGGGAATGAAAGAAGATTTGGTAGCCTGGGTGATTAACAGCACAAAGGCAGAGTTGTCTCATTTCCATTAAGAGAAGAAAGCCAATTTTCAAAGAGTTTTTAATCACTTATTTTTTCCTGTTTCTTAAAAAGTTTTAGCTCAAACCAAACATGAATATAAAGCCTCTGTTTTAATCAACCACCTATTGCAATTAAAAGCCAATTGCCAATATATTTCTAGGTAGGGCAGTACTAACATGACACAGATTTCAAGATACTTTTTTGTATTTGTAGGACAGTTTTATGGTTTCACAGTCACTTCCCCATGTGCAACTTGATGGCATCAGTCTTCAAGAATAACGCTATTGAGGTTGTGTACTACTTGTAATGAATGTGAACTCTAAATCAGGTCATTTCTACAAGAAAGAACTAAGGTGGAAGGATACATTAACCCAGCCCATAACTCTAAGGAATTAATTAACACAAGTATGTTGAATAAAAGTATATAAATACAGAAAAACATCAAGTCCTCTTGAACACTTTATGGAATATATTGAATGTCCCCTAATGGTGAATTTAGAGTTCATTAGAATTTCATTGTTTTCTGGCTTTTCTTTTTATTTTTTGTACCTGTATTTACTATAGTGACAGCTGTTCCTTGTTGATCTTCCTTTGGCTTATGCTTCTGGATTCACTCCTGGTACATGGTCACACATCCCTAGTTTTCAGGAAGCTTAATTCCTGCTCTCTGGCATCAGCCTCCACATTAATTCAGATCCTGCTATAGGTTCCCAGCAGGGCTTCATTCTCCATCATTTCAAATCAGCTTATATCTATTCAGATGAGTCATTCCAGTCAATTACCCAGTTATAGACATGGAATCTACTCCTGGTTGGCCCCGTGGATTATAGCACATGCAAATCCTCTTCTAGTCAAAATCCAAATTCAGAGTTCTGTTTTCACACCAGGACTGGATTTTTGCCCTAACAACCAACTGTATGACTGAGACCTTAACATTCTTTCTAGTGCCTTGCAGTTCTGTGACAGATAGTTAATATATTACAATGTCTCAGATCAACAGACTGGAACATCTGAACTAATTCTACCATATCCAATTTCAAAGAATTACAATTATTTAGATATCAACAGAGGCCCAAAAAATTTTGTAACACCATTAAATAATAGAAATTTGACCCTTTATTATGTCTCTTAATTATCCTCATTCTCATATTTCAAAAAAGGGTTACAATCAAATCATCGTATCTCTAGCCAAAATTTATTTCCCCAGTAATCTGTCTTTTATTGCATTTAAATTTAAGGAAGCTTAATAAGTGTTTTCTTTTAGGCATTTATTTCCACCTCATTTTTTCCTCTCATACTTTTTTGTCTTTGTCTTTTTTCTTTTATTTTTAAAGTTCTGGTGCAAAATTTTAAGGATAATGTTCAAAATGTACATTTATGTTTAATCCTTAAGCATAGAGAAAAATGTTACCTTTAAATAAAATAACATTTTCTTATTTTTATTTTTTTTATTATCAAGGAATACATTTTCCCCCAGCTTTATTGCTTTTTTCATGTTTTTTTTCCCTCCAATTTTAACCTTACTGATGATGTTCACAGTAGATTTAGAATAATTTAACAACTTTTCTTACTCAGTTCCCCTAGGGTTTGCTTTATAGACTACTACATATTCCACAGTTTTGATAAACATGTTCATGAACTGCCTATGTTTATACTGAGAGTTGCCATTTTAGAACTTAATTGCTTTAAAGTTTTTTTCACTTTTGTCCAAATAAACATGTTATTTACCACCTTCATTCAAACACATCGTGAAAGTTATTATACAGAATGCCCAGAAAGAGACATTTTCTGAAATATTGAGAATGACCTCTTCTTTCCATGTAGGTCCTGAAACACATAAACCAGATATTGCTGAAATCTGAGAGATGTGTAATTTTATTCTGTTCCCTTTGCTATGAAATATAGAACCACTGGTGTCATGAAATCGAAGAAGGATAAAAATGAAGGTCTTAACTGATAGAAGCATGTACAGTTTATATTAGATTAAGAGGGATAGAAACAGATCTGTAGCTTTTGAAGTACGTGAAAAACTACAGTAGCACTGCATATACTGGCAGGTCAGGGGTGTAAATGGAAATAACTACTTTAGGGACGGACTGTTCAAGACTCACATTGAGAACCTGTGTGTCGCATATTTCCAGAAAATCAATTTATTTTCAGTAACTTGGGAGCGCTATGGTTTATGAATTATAGTTATAGTTCAACTGTCAGCACAAAGCAAGATTTCAAAGTGAGTTCACCAATGTTGTTTTGTTCCTTTTGGAGAAAAACACTAGATATTTTACTTTACTGTGCACTTTTTCGTTTTTCACCTAAATGTGCCTGAGAAAGTGTCTGAGTTGATGTGTCAATTTCTATACAAATTAAAATAATTTGGGTCCATATGTGAACTTGTTCATATGATTGATATGAGTCATCAGTGAACGTGTCAAACTGAATACAATATTTTGACAAAGCAAGCTAAAAACAATTTATTATTTGTCATTGACTAATAAGCCAAAGTAAAACTGCCTATGGAGCATATCAAACTGCAGATACCTTGGAGTGTAGTAAACAAATAGTAACTTTCCATTATAGATTGATATCCCCTTGAAGTAAGTTAAAGTCAAGTTATAGATATCATGACATGTCTCCTTCAATTCTTAATAAGCACAGTGGCAATGGGAAACATTTGTCAAGCTCTTTTAATTGTAATGTTGAAAAAAAATCCAGTTCCTAGAATTATGTATAGTATTCTTTTTAATAATGATTAAACGAGTGTCAGAGTCTCATTAAATCAAGCTTCTATTTATTATTTCATCACTTTTCATTCTGAGAATGTATCTTTATAAATTGCTTGAATGTGTGCAGAATCTTATAACTGATGAAGCCCATTTCAAGAAAAATCACTTTTCTATTAATAATAGAACTTGGATTTACATTTCACCTATGGGTGTCTGAATACATTTGTTTTTTCCTGCTCCTCGAATAACACTAATCAAATAAACTCTTACTGACATCTCAAGTTCTAGGAACAATACAAGACATGTTCATTTTTTTTTAAACTTTTGGACTTTGGGGGAAATAAAAACATAAATTAATATATAGGAATGATGTTGTAGATGAACAGAAACATTGTGTCTTTTATAGAATGCAATTTTTACCTATATACTCTTCTTGAAATATCTTTCTTGCCATGAAAATTATCTTATTCTGTAATAAATAAAAGCAGATTTTATCTTAGGTAGAAAATATCTTTGCTAAGTTCGTGAACAGTGGTAGTCATGTATTTGAAAGCCTTTAAACTTGTTCTCAAGCAGATCTTGGCCAGAAAACAGCACTGCATATTTCATACCTGCAGTTGCCACAAAAAGTTTATGTTGCTCTGTAGACCTTATTACAAACATAGAATATAACAACAGATTTAATCATGAAAAGTGAAAAAGACAGCAACGGAATCCTGAAGTGTGGTGAGGAGAAGTGAGAGTATCATATATTGCTCAGAAAAATATTTAATATTTAAAATATTTAATCTCACATTGAATATAGATTGAATTACACATACTTTTATAGGGCTTATTAGACAAAATGAAACCAAAGATTGTATATATACTTTTTCAAAGGACAGAAATCTGGGCAATCATAAATGTCTTTTTTTTTTTTTTTTTGATGCTGCCAGCAAGTCTCTAGACCACTGTTTCCTAGTCAGCTGATAAAGGATACATGCTGTTGGCACATGCCTCTTTCTCTGATGGCTCAGAGGTAACATAAAATGCACTCAACTGAGGGACTGGTGATAACCATCCCTCAATAGTTTCGCTATGAGTAAAATGGGTAGCAATAATAAAAATTAAGAAATTCTCTCTATTTTTCAGAATACTACATTCTGTTCTCTGATGTTGTAGGATTTGTAGATGTCAGAGGTATTTTATTTTATTTTATTTTATTTATTTCTAAAGAGTAATTTCCCCAAATATGATGGTCTGTGTCAAAGGGAAATAGACCAACAGCAGTGGGCAATGTCATTGTCAAATCCATCCTATGTATTAGCAATTGTATTTTTTACCATTAATGAGTTCTAACATATTTTAATAATTTATTAGCCCTTATTTCTTTCACTTCCTTCCTTCTCTCCCTCTCTCTCATCTGCTTCTTTCTTTCTTTCAATTACATTCAGGTCATAATCCTTTAGAAGCCTGGGGGCAGAAAAGAGGTTCACTTACATTGCAGTTTGTCCATTCTTTTTCTATGGACATCTTCACCTGTAATCTCTACTACATCTGATCAGTTCTCATCTCTGCAGATCATTTGTGCTACCAGTCCCACAACATGGAACTTTGTTTTGGATTCACTGATACAGCAACCAACCTCAGTCCTCCATACTGTTCTACTCTGCAAGTTCTGTAGCAGCAGGATGTACCTGGCTTTCTGAAATCTCCAGTTTGTTCAACTGCACCAAAGCCAATGAGCAGTATTTCCTAAGTGTTTAATTCCAAGTTCTCTCCATATTGCATGTGGTTTATATTCATGAAATTTTTTGTTTAATACTCATTGAGATTCCCTGATTGAAAGCTCATATATATAGTGGGAATTCATTGACAGAATCGTACAATCTAAACTCTTTAAGTAGAAGGGCAGATGTACTGTGAGTAATTTTAGCAAGACACACTGCTACATTTAATGTTGACTGATTTTATTAGGAAAGGAATAAGACTGCATTAGATAGGCAAATAAAAACATATACAACTTCCACCTCTTTGGCTAGCTGACATGTTTTCATGTACTTCTCTTATAAAAAATACACTCAGGCACTCTCCAAGGGAAAACCTAAAATCATAGGTGATTATAACATTGAGACTGTGGACCAAACCCTACAGGGAATGTAGATCATTTTTCATTGATCTAATATGACTCCTTAAGAACTTCCAGTTTAAAATCACTGGAGACATGTTATTTCTTAAATAAAGTATACAGTGAAGAAAAAGAATAATTTTATTAAAGTTTCATTCTGATAAGAAGATAAAATGAAGCTGAAGTAATCACTAATTTCATGACACATACATTCCTCTGGCTAGAAATCATCCAGTAAATGGAGAATATTAGTCCATCTGGCTATTATAGCTCATTTCCTATGGAGAATTTCCATGACCATTTTTACTTCATATTTTATGGGTTTACCTTCTAGAAAGAAATCATTCATGCTCATTATCTGCATTTAAAATAATTAGGGAGACTTCCTTTCCTGGGATGCACAGTGTTTGTGCAAGATGTTATTTATGACATTTCTTATCTTCCTATTTGGCTACCTGTATCATGTAACTTTTATCTTCATGGATCAAGGATAGTTGCTCTATACCCAAGGACAGAATTGAAGGCAAAAAGAAAACAAGGCCAAATGAATCATGAAAGACCCCTCTATCTGATATTTTGCACATTCATTTGTGAAGGACAGCCATAAACAAAGACTTCCATCATAACTACATTGAACAGAATTCTGTCACATGAACATTAGTATATACTTGGGAATATATACCATATGGGGTTCTTATGAATAAAAACAGGAAAGTGATAGAGAGAGACATCTATCAACATTAGCTACTCTTCTCAAATTTTCAAATGGAGCACACACACTTCCTTTTAATATCTCTAAGATGAGAGAGAGGGAGAGAGAAATAGAGAGTGCACACAAAAAATCTTGACAATAAACACAAAACATTTCTCCATTGACTAGATTTTACAGTAATTGCTAGTGATAATGTGAAGCAATTGTGGTGTTAGGTTCTGATGTAAACTATACAATCTGTCTAAAACCAAGCTGTTTGTTTAAGGCTGTACAGAAAGTAGAGTTACCAACACCAAACAGAGTTCAATATCTAGTATTCAGGAATTTTGAGAACAAAAAATCACATTTGTTTGAACAAGATCCATGAACAAAACCAAAAGCAGAAAAAACTGGTGGAAAAAAAGAATTGTTTTGTTGTGATTGTAAATAACCATAAAACCATTCCCAGAAATATGTAGAAAAAAATTACAAACAAGAAAGATAAGATTTTACACTGAATAATGGGGCTGTAAAGTAAAATTGCATCAAAGTTAAATAGACAAGGAAGTTTTAATTTGAGACTTTTGCCAAAGTGCAGAGGGCAGAACTCAGATCTCAGTTACCCTGAAACAAAGGACTGGGAAGATTCAAAGAGCTGGGGTTAAAGCATCATAGACCTGTTTGTTAATTAGATTTACTCAAAATAAAAGAAAAAATTATCATATCCTCAAAACAAAACATAATTGCATAAGGATGTAAATTTGCTAGATACCCACTTAAATTGGTCTCTAAACCTCTTGCAGACACTGGGAGAGAAGGGCTCTATCTTTCTTTATGACTGCATTGCAGAGGCATCACTTCAAGTTTCTTGGGAAAGACATTCCTGCTTGTGAATCTGGCCAGAGGCTTTTAAATAGATTACATCTGTAAGGGTTTCACAGAATTTGTGATTATAAGTTTTCTAGAACAAGTCTTTCAGAAAATGGAGCTCTAGGTTCAGGAATTAGCTTGTATGGATTTTTTTTAACTGAAAAAAAACATTTTGAAGATAATAGTCAGAGGGACAGAAAAACAAAACAATTACATTCATTCAATGAATTCCAGAAAGAGGCAAACTCATATTCAAGGAAGCAATATCAAAAAGTAAAAAAAAAAAAATCTTTAAAATAAACATATTTGAAGTATCAGAAAACATTTAGAAAAGTATGCTGGTCATGGAAAATAAAGCAAATTGTTTAGATGTAAGATAGAAATATTGAAAATGAAAATATACCTGGTATTACATGGAGAGTCAAAAGAATGGACCTGGAATTTCTGAAAAACTTATTTGAATTAGAAAATATCTCTGAAGAAATAGGACAGAATTTGGAAAAGATTAATAA
The DNA here is from genome assembly GCF_048772815.1 of Callospermophilus lateralis. Lineage (NCBI taxonomy): Eukaryota > Metazoa > Chordata > Mammalia > Rodentia > Sciuridae > Callospermophilus > Callospermophilus lateralis. The sequence continues at coordinate 2,102,332 of NW_027511570.1, read as the reverse complement.
TGAAATATAATATGTGTGAAAAGGGTTTAGGGATGTGAACAATTAATCATGAAGTGAAAACCTACATAGAATAGCAAGGTAAGGTGATAAATTTTCTAAGAAAAAAAATGGTAGTTATTATCCAACACAGAGGTCAGTAATGAATCTATAGATTGAAAACCCCCACTGATGGAACACATAGGAAGGAAAAAAATATCAAGTCTAAATATCATGGCATAAATGCAAGATATACATAAAGAAAAACTTTCCAATGATAATAGAGGAAAGGCAGATAGCCTGCAGTACAAAGACAATTACATCCACATCATTCCCTTAATAGGAGCAATGCAGTACAAAGGAAAATGGAATAAAGCAATCTAAATGTGGAAGGAAAGTTCATCTAAGAATGTGGCATGCAACTTTTTGACAAAGCCTGTATGTTATTTATTAGTTCATTTTAGTTATACATATTACTGTGGGCTATATTGACATAATTATACAATTATGGTCTAACCTCTGCCTTTAAAAATGTATGTCTAGCTACCTATTTTTAGGATGTAGCAATCCTTTTATCTGTCCTATATTTCCTGGGATGTTAGGAAATCAATCCTTCAACTCCACGTGATGGAAATCAAATTATCTAAGGCAATCATATGATAGTCACTTTTTAAAGGATTGTATTAATTATGAGCCTATTATGTAATTTTCATTCATGTTTCATGATAGGAAGTCATCTTTGAGTGTTCCAGAACTATTTGTTACTCTTAAAAAGCTAAATCAAAGTCTCAATTCCTATTTTAGAATAGATGTTGATGGGTAAGGATATGTTCCTTGAGACACTTACAGAAATTTCTTGAAGATAAAGGAAGACACAATCCCAACATCAACCCTATGCCATTATGGAAGGAACATGAAGCAATACTGGTTATTTTTAAAAATCTTCACTGACTATTCAACTTTAAATTGAATATTCAATGATTATTCAAACCTGGAAATTCCCTGAGCGTAAGTTTGTTTAATAACCATTCTACCTATTGAAGCAATCATTAGTTGAGTTTACATTTGTATGCTTCTTAAAGAGCCTGAATCATACAAATAAGTAGAGTTAAAATTTAAGGACTCACAGTAAATCAATTGATTCATCAAAAAAATAGAAAAATTTAAAAATTATGGTGAGAACATTCATGTAAGTTGAGCTAAAATAAATGCAATAAAAATATCTGCAATAATGTCCAGCTTATTATGATAACTATCTCAATTTACTGGATTTAAATCTTGGTCTCTGACAATCTTTTATTAGTATTTTGTAGAATAAATATATGATGTTTTTAAGATCAAAATCTTATATTTAAAAAAAAAACATGAATGGGCTTATTATTAAATAGCATTTTTAGAGTTAATGGTGGAAAATATGTCAAATTATAATGACAACTCATAGATGGTATTGTTATCTTAATATTTACCCAAGTCACCTAAATCATTGCCTGAGGTTTCCTTATATTTTGAAAACTGCTGTACAACTTTCTTGCCTTTTCCAAACTTTTTGTTAGTATATAATTTCATGATTATTATTTTTAAGATGAATAAAACACTCATAGAAGAAAAAAATATTTACTCAGCAAAATATCTCAGCAACTCTCGGTAGAATTTTGAAAAACAACACTGCATTTTCCAAAATAAAGATAAAAATATGCCTTTAATAAGGGCTGCCAATGTTCCCACAAAAGGAATAATTTTCTTCCCAATTTTATCTTCATCTCTTTGGAAGCCTTCTGTTTAGTTATAATTTTAAACATATCTTTCAAAATACCATTGCTAACAAGCTGATGTAAATTTAGCATTCATTTAATTAACCTTTCTTTAATAAGAATTTTATTTGAAGTTCTTTGTTTCTATCCATTCTTGTTCTCTTCATATAAAATGGAAAAGCTTTCTAAAAGTTTTCTTTTGAATGTAGAGAGCTGCATTTCCATTTGTATGAAAGGAATTGAAAATATAGATGACATCAGTTACAATGAAGGTCATACTAAAAGGGTGTTTTAATGTAGGAGTTGGGCCTTGCTGGGAAAACTACACCAATTTGATAGATAAAAGAAGGACATGAACAGCCTTTCCCTGGGCCCATTGGCAATTGACAACAGCATATTCCTGTCTAAGAGGAGCCCACACAGACTATGTTAATGCAGACAGAGGTGCAAGACACCATAATCAGATGCAGTAGGTGGAAACAAATATGCTTGAAAAGTGTGAATTTATTTAAAACGACAGACAGCTCAAGAAGTTACACTTTTTAGAAAAGTGCGTATTTTAAAAAATCATTTCAAGACAAACCAATTACCATATACTGTGAGGTTTAGAATATCTCATTTTCTCACTTAAAATAGTTCATCATTCCATGAGTTCTAGTGTCCACATGTATAGAAAAGTGTATATCACTATTAAAATATTCTTCTAACAAAATTGTAGTGTCAAATATTGTAAGTAAATAAATAAAATACTTTAGTAATATTTTGAGATTGTATACAGATTTTAAATATTAGACAAATCTTCAGGGATAAGTCTATGATGTCCTAAAAATGTGGTTAATATGAAATCTCTTCTTAGCTTTAAAAAGCCACTTAGGCAAGATTTACACACTAGTAATACTGTGTACTTCAGTTTCTCTTTCACATACAAACCTACACATGTGCGCGCGCACACACACACACCCACACACACTTGCACATAAAATTATGTTATAAAATTCTATTTTTTACTTTATAAATGTGTCACTTTCATACAAAACATGAAATTATAGTGAAAAAATCACATTCATTTAAAGAACATTTTTTAATATTGAATTTGTACTCTCTCATATTCACATAGATTTGCTTTATTTTTAATGTGTATTAAAAAAAAATTATGCCAGTACTATCAGACCTTAAATACTTAAATTTTTGGCCATACTTTTCTACGTATATTTAAAAGGAATATGATACTACTATGCACTCAAAAACTAGACAAATCATGCTTAATTAAATTATATTCTATTAATTATTTATATCTCTCATTAATATGAATGTGATGAATATAATTGTACATTTTTTCTATCTAAGAATTATTTTATGGATGTAAAATTAGAAATAAATTCTTAATAATGTTTTTTTTAACAGGAGTTAATTGAAATTTATTAGTGGAATAACATAACCTGCCTGAATATATTATAGATAATTAAATAACATAAGAGAAATTATACAGTTATGAAAGATGAAGACTAAAAACATGATATAAGTGCTTGTATTTTAGTTTGTTTTTAATGTTTTCTTATTAGGTTTCTAAAATTATATCGTGATGTGTTTGTGATTTTTGAACATATCAAGGAAATATGAGGTACAGAAATTACATGGAAAAAGAAAATGAAGATTAAATGCATATATATATATATATATATATATATATATATATATATATATATATATAATTTAATTTAATTAGTATTGGGCAGTAATTGTCATTGACTTGGCTAAATAGTCTAATTTCAGCTATCATGAAAAAAAAAGGTAATTGTGAATAGAAGGATATGTTTATTTGCTTAAGTGTAGTACTTATTATGCATATCAAAATACTGTGCTATGCATCTCAAACATGTACAGTTTTTATGGATGAGATCTTTAAAAGGATAGAAATTCGGAGAATAGTTCTCAATATCCCAACTGGAAAATTTTTTATCCGCTGTGTATTTAAATTGGAGTGATGATGTATACAAATTATATAAACTCATGTTCATGGTCATGAATATCTACCATATGTTTACTTAATGCCATCTTTTATTTTTCTTTTATTTTGTTCTTGTTGTTGTTGTTTTTCTTGTTGTTGTTGTTTTTGGCACCAGGGATTGATCCTAGGGACAATTAACTACTGAGTCACATCCCTAGCTCTATTCATTTATTGACTGGGCCTCCTAAGTTACTGAAGCTGGCTTTGAACTCAGGATTTTTCTGTCTCCTGGGCCACTGGGATCACAGGTATGGGCCACCATGCCTGGCTCATCCTTTATTTTTAAGAACTTGGTACATTTTACTTGAGACTGATAGTTTCTGCTGAAAGACTTAATAAAGAAGGGCAGCCCTAAAGCAAATGCTCATGCACACACACAATGATAAATGATCAAAGTGTCAACATGAACAATAGCACTCATCACCACAAATACCACCACAAATTCCATATAATATGAGTATACTGATTTTTCATATCTATTCAAACAGAAATGGCATAAAACACACACAGTTCTCTCAGTTACCCAGAAAATTATCTGTGACTCACAGTGATTGAACAAGCTCTTTCTTCAAAGATCAAGTATTTACTCTCAAACCAAAAATTTTCCAGTATACATTAAAATAATAAACAGAAACAATACAATAGAGACATATAATTTTATAGATTCTCCTGGTTATTAACTTGGAAATAAATGTAGATATTGCACAAAATCCTACTCTTCCCATGTTCATCATTAATGCAAATTTCTACAACTATGTGACTTGGTTATAAAAGTGTCCCTCCCTTTATTTATAGAGATAATAGTTGGAACATCCAAGATAAAGTACATTTGAAATATTACTGAAGGGGGGGGGGAACTGTGATATATCTAGAATGAGAAAGAATCTTTAAAGGATAGGTAAACTTAGAGGAAAATCTCTCACCAAGTACACTATTTTGCATAAAAATAGCTTCAATGAAAACAAAATAATTGATAGTTAACCATGTGGCATTTTAAATAAATAAGACAAGCAAAATATTTTTCACAATGTAGAGAAGATTTGACATATATGTCATACACTAACTCTAAAGTAAATGAAAGTGAAATGTTTAACAATGAATGGAACAATTTTAGAATTTGGGTCCCTTATGAAAATTGACCATACCTTTGTGGAAACAATATTTTTTTTCTTAAAATAAATAATAATTCAAATAACATATGGAAAATTTATTTCATCTTCTTCAGTTTTTACTTTCCATTCTTTATCTTTCCACATACATGTTTATATTTGTAACATACATCTTCTTTGGCCCTAATTAACTGTTGATTTTCATTATTGTTCAATAGTTGTTATTTAGCTCTATGGTAGAAAATAAAGACTACAGTATAAAGTTTTAAAATAGAATATTTAAATCTATGTGAAGTTTTAATAATGTGTGATACAATAGAAATTGAGTATGCACATGTAAAAAAAAAAATGTTATTTTGTCCTTACAATTGTTTCCAATTTTATTCCTCCTTCAGGCTTCCATAGCAGACATAGCAAACTAACACTAATTTTTTTCCCCCTGTTTATATTGTATTTATATTTGGAAATGTGTAAGAGTAATCAATAAGGTGATGTATTAGAGTCATTTAGAAAAGAATTTTATATATTTTGATAGTTAAACAAAACAAAAGAACAACAACAGAAAAGAGGTTTTGTTGTCCCTACACTTGTCTGTATGATTTTCCAGATAAAACTGCAATGGGCATCTCGAAATTAGGATTTAAAAATCATAAACAAAATTCTGAAATAACTTCAGAATTAAATTGTGCCAACAATCTAACAGACTAGCCATATCTTTTTAAATAAACAAAATAAAACATTTAGTATTTTATTCTGATATATATATGTGTATATATATATATATATATATATATATATATACACACACATACATATATATTTTAAAAATTTATTTATAATCAGATTATGTGATTGCAGTTACATATTTGTGCAACATATTCCTATGTCGTAATGTATTTTATAAATATATATCATTTATTGTTGTTTCTATATGAACAAAATAAAATCAATAAAATCTGTTAATAGGAGTGAAAACAGTCTTAGGAGTGTTCAATTTGATGGGTAAAAAACCCCACTATCCTCACAATAAGTAGAACAGTCCATTATTTTCAATTATAATGAATACTTGTAAAAAATTTTCTGTAATATGCTCCGTATAACTCTCCATGTTTGATATTCTATCAATGAAATAGAACATGCAATGTCTTGTCTAAAATTATGAGCCTTATTTGTATCTAGATTTTGCTAAATGGATAGAGAAGTTCTTGTTGACAGTTCAGTCATTTTTCATTGCACATCATAGATAAGTGAAAGATATAATTGTGAAATTTATATTTTAAAAAATCATGGAATAATCCAAGCCAATTTTCATATTTATAATTCTTTTCCAAGGACTGGCCTAGGCATAATCACATGAATACTTTGGAATCAAAAGTAATGTGGAATGTCTTTGCACTATCCTATGTGAGAAATGTTCATTCTGAAAATGGTAGGAGTTATGAGACATGTAATTCTCCCTGCCCTTCCCCTGCTTTGGGGGAGCTCTCCAACCAGGATATCAACCTTAGATTTATGGTAGCTATTTCAAAATCATGAGAGAAATTCTTAGGAATAGATTAATTTTCCAAGGATAGCTTAAAGGCCTACCTCTTGGAAGAGGAATCAGGAACCCTTTCACTACCAACCACTCATTAGGGAATCACAAAACCAGACTCAACTGTTCCTCAAGCAGAGAGTTTATTTTCTAAATTTTAATCAAGCTAGTGTTATTCACAGTTTCTTTTACTGTAGACAGAAATAATCCTTTCTCATACATGTTTTATTTATTCATTTATTTGTCTTCATTTTTATTTCTCCTATAATACAATAAGCTTAAACATTAGTAACAGAAACTTTAGAATGAGCATGATACTATTTTTATATATCCTCAGTCATGTGATTCCTAATATAAATGCTCTGTGAAAGTATAGGTTGGTGATTTTAAAATAAAAATTCACTCATGAATTCATGATTTCATTTTATCTTATCTGATTTATTCTGTTTTATAACATACATAAACTCCAAGTACATATAGTCATTGTAGACTATTCTGATTCTTGCATACTGCTACATGCTCAGAAATGTAGTTTTAATTGAAACATCATTTTAAAAACTATTTTTAGAGGAGTTTCTGATGAATAGCAAAATTGAACAGACAGTACAGCATTCCTGTATACCTCTGGCATCCACACCTGCAAAACATCTCTCACAATCTACATTCCTCCCAAAAGTTGTACATTTGTTACTATTAATGAACCTATGTTTATTGTCACATTACATCATTATCATTCAGTCTATAGTTTAACATTGGCACTCACTCTTGGTGTTGTATATCCAATGGGTTTTGATAAACACATATTGATATGTAACCATCATTGTAGCACAGAAAATAGATTCACTAACCTAAAAATCCTCTGTTTATTCATGCTTATTTCCCTTCTAACCCCAGGCAAATATTTATTTAGTTTTACTGTTTCTGTTATTTCGCCTTTTCTAGAAGGTCATACACTTGGAATTATATAGTATATAATCTTTTCAAATGGACTTCCTTCTCTCAGTAATCTACATTTAAGTTTCCTCCAGAATTTCATGATGTTATGCATCATATCTTTTAGTGCTCAAGAATATTTCATTTTCTGGATGTAACACAGTTTATTTGTTCATTCTTCTACTCAAGGACATCTTGGTTGTTTCTGCCTTTAGAATTACTAAGCTTCTATAAACATCCTTGTCAAGGTTTGACATAAACAGAACCCTTGAATTTATTTGGGTAAATTTCAAAAGACATAACTGCCGGGATATGTTTAGCCTTGTAATAAACTGCCCAACTGTTTTCCAAAGGAACTGTAGTACTTTGCATTCTAACCAGTAAAGAATGAAAGTCCTGTTGCTCCACATTCTTGTCATCAGTAGATGATGTTTTGTTTTGCATTTTGGATATTCTGCTAAATATATAGTGGTATATGTTGCTTCAATTTGTGTTTCCCTAATGACATAGATTATTCAACATTTTTCCATGTATTTATGGCCATCTGCTTGTCATTTTTGGTGAATTGTTTGTTGTAGTTTTTTTTTTCCATTTTTATTAGAGTTGTTTCCTATTGTTGAATTGTGGGAGTTCTTTATATATTTTTGATAGAAGGAAGTCATTTATAAAATCTGTCTTTTGAAAATATTTCATCCATATGTAGATTTTCTTTTTCTCATTTTCTAAATATTGTCTTTTAAAGAGCAGCAGGTTTTTTGGCAATTTTTCTTTTTTTCCTCATTTGTTCTTATTCATTGAGCATGTCTTCAGTGTTTTATTTTAAATGTCACCATAGCCATGGTCCCTTGGTTTTCTCCTGTATTATCTTCTAGTTGTTGTTATATGTTTTTATTTTGTGTGTGTTTTTGTGTATGTGTGTGTGTGTTTCACATTTAGGTCTATTATACATTTGGAAATATTTGTCTGAGGGTATATTCTTGTCAAGATTTACTTTTTACATATGTATGTCCAAGTATTACAGCATTATTTACTGACAAGAATGTCATTCTTCCTTGTATGTCTTTAAACCCTTTGTCAATGATTAACTGGCTATGTTAGTCTGTGCCTATTTTTAAGCTATTATCCAATTTTTAATAAATTTCTATAATCTGTCTACTATTTTAAAAAGTGTGATCATTTTTATTTATTACTAATTTTTATTTATTAATTATGGAATTATAATATATTTTGTATGAAATATTTATAACATTTACAATTTATAAAAAAAATTTTGTTATAAATTCTACATTGAAATTTTCAAATTGTTGCTTCTCAAAGTTGTACAAAATACACAGTTTTATTTATTCTGTTGCTAAACTCCATGTAAACATCGGTAGTTAAAATACCATTAATATTACAACTATTTAGCAAGAGTAAAACCAAATTCATTGCTTGTATATTAATGTTGTACAAAATTTAGCATTTGGGGGCAAAATTCTGGAAAAGAAATAGAAACAGGGAGAATTTTATAAATAGTTGACCACATGCTCAAGAAATCCTGTGTTAAGAATAAAACAATACACTTCATCATAACAAAAAAATAATTGGGGCAAATGGAATGACATAGTGAAAAGAAATAGCTATATGAAAAACAAATTGATAGAAGGATCACACTTCTCTTTCTCTCCTAATTATTAACCCATTCATATAGTTTTGCTTATGAAAATCATTAACAAATATATCATGACTTGAATTTTCCATTTCATCAGAAATGTGTAGCAATTATCTATTAAAAGAAGGAGAAATTAATGTAATTCAAATACGCAGATGTAAAGTTTATTAGAATTAATACATCTCATTTTAGACAGAAAAGGAATGGGGAACAGAAAAATAAATGAATGTATAAACAAGCATATTAACACAATTACAATGAAATACTATATTATAATTCATGTTTATATTATTGGTTAGATGATGAAATATATTTGGTATAAAAACAATTAAGAAAGATAGTTATATAAAAATGAATTGAATGCAGTTTTAGAACCAGGGATATGATATAAAACTAAAAAAAAAGTTTCAGCCAAGATAAAATATAAATTCAGTTTTTTTTCATTTCTGTTACATACAGTATACCTCTACTTCTAGTACTTTATTTTCAATTACTAATTTTTAATAAAAATTTTAATTAATCTCCTTTGAAAAAATGATTACTATAAATTTAATATGATCTTAAGTAGAAAATATTTAAAAGACTACACTTTCTTATAAGCCCAGGAATTTTTCCTAAAATCTTTATATTTTAATGAAAGTTGATGAAACAACTATTTATTCATGATGAACTTATTGTACAACAAATTTTGAAATGCCTACTACAAGAACTCTAGTAGTCTTATAAATGATGAGCAGATTAGAATTATTTAATTTAATCCATTTTTAATGATTCTTATTTGATTACTTAAATTATGGAACTATAAGTGGGGGTGATAATTAATTAGGGTATTCAAAGCCATATATATATGTCAAGCAACTCTATTGAGGAGAGTGGCAGAAGGAGATATTTTCTATTTCTCCTGGTCAGTCACATAAAATTTAGGGGAAAACTCCAGTTTCTTTCTTGCCACATGCTCAATTGGGGCCAGATTTTGTGGTCAGAGTCCAGCCTGGGTCATATACATTCACATGTTTGGAATGACAGTGCTTTTCCTGGCTGAAGAAATTTCTCAAAAACCATAGTGGAGAGTGAGTCTGTTTATCAGATAAAAAGATAACTACACAATACATTGCATATCAGTTAAAGAGTTTTGTTTTTATCTTAATATTAATATTCAGTTCATCTCATTTTATGAAATATATCATTAAGGTGCTGAATGCCTTGAGATGAGATTTTTGTATAACTAAGAAACATTAAAAAGAATGAATAGATGATAAATGACAGAAATCACCCAAAATGACATTGAAACTCTGTATTCTTACAGTCTTAATTTCTTACAAATTATTCTGAGCCACATTTTTTTTTCTTTGCTATCACTGTATTTATATACCATTATGTTGTAAAAAGCTAGAAAACATTGAAAAACAAAAGACTATTTCATTTTTGCACTGACAAAAATCCAAAGGAAACTCTCACATTGCCTTCTCATGAAATTTGCTTCTCAGGCAATATTTTTAAGATTGGCACTTTTTTTTCGTTTTTAACGTGGTTGCAGCAATCATTTCATTTGAATATGTTTCAGATAACAGAAGATACTATAAAGCAGATTGTATTTTTCACACTTTTGGCTACATATACATATGAATATCTTACTTCTTCCTAAAATAAAACCCCATCCTTCTCTAGTATCTTTAAAATTCTGTAGTGTATTACCATTTCATAGCAAGGAAGTTCATTTCAAGATTAAATACTGCATTAAAACACTAGAAAAGTCATGAAAAATGTAATGCAGTCTTAAATTTTAAACATATTTCTATAAATGAACGTGGTTATGAGCACATTGCATTTACAAGCTTGCAGCACAACTTCAGTTACTTTAAATATATTAGAATGTATTTAAATTATAGTGTTTCATTGTTTTGAATATGAACCTATTAAATAAAGGAAAATAAGGTAACCTTAGTACTTTTATTACGATAAAAGTCTTCTACATGTTACCACTATCACTAATTATTGTTGAAGTATCATTACAAACATCCCTCTGTCACCTCATATGTCTTCCTGAGGGAGATCCTCTAAGAAATGATCCATAAAAACATATTTAAAAGTGGTGTCAACAATAGAACATATAAACCACTATAGTCATATTTGAATAGTAAACATGTTGAAATAAATCAGATGGTCTCCTTTCCCTTCACGAAGGTTAAATTGAGTGCATATTTACTTTCCTTTTAATTACAACATTTATCTTACAGGTAAACTTTTAACCAAGGCATTGCTGCATAATTCACAAATAATTTGTTTAGATCAATGCTCAATGAGTGTCAGCACTCATTGAGCATTTCAGTGAGTAGAAAAAAATCATAAAACTCTATGTGTGTGTGTTGTTGTTGTTGTTGTCGTGTGGTTACAGGAAAAATAAATTTTATTGTACAATTCACATACAGAATAAATGGAGAGTTAATATAACAATGCGATTTTTAACATAATACCAAAATGAAAAAGGCAGCTAGCTATGTGAAAATATGGAATAAGCTTTGCAGAATTAAGAAAGGGGAAAAATATTCAGGTACAAAAGATTTTGATGTATTAGAGTTTTCTGTGGAGGACCAATTGGTAAAGAGTTTAGGATTTGTTCTTTATTAGAAGTTTACACAGATGCATTTGAATGAGGTTTTGTTCATTAAATAACTGAATCATGATTCAACACAGTCTGATCAAAAAATATACTCAGACACACAAAGGTAGAAGATAAGTTTCTCCAGCAATAGTCTCCCCACAAACATACCAGTTGTACTGCAATTTAGGCTCAAAAATCTTCACAAGACCTAATGAAACCAGATAAGCATCTGTATTGACTGTTTTTAGTATAATAAAAAAAATGAATGTTTTAAAGAGGTTAGGAAGAGAATAATTTCCCATGTCACCTCTTCCTCAACTCAAACCAACACAACCTGGATGGAGATGCTTCCCATTTAGAGAAAAGGAGACAATTAAGTCCAGGACTTTGACTTAAAACCCATTAGTAGATCTGCTAGAGTAAAACCCATTATTGTAAAATCCCTTTGAACCTTTTTTTTAGGCCAGGTGTCATAGTGTATTATCCCAAGTCCCCAGGGGACTTCTCCAACCAAGGCTATCCCAACCCCAAACAGCAGAGCATAGGGTAAAATAATAGGGGTTAAACAGGGTAGTACTGGAACAGTGCTGTGCTAGTCTAACCTAACATTGGGCAGATCCTAAAGACCCCACTCCCAGGCATGCCTATGGATGAAGCCTCTTGAACAACTCTAGTGCCAGGAAAAGGCATATAGCCCGAAAGTTTTGGAAAGAAGTAGATAAATTCCTAGACATCTATGCCTTACTGGGCCTGGATCATGAAGAAATAGAAAAATCAAATGAAAGATTAATCAGTAGTAAGAAGTCTCTCAACAAAGTACAGTTCAGGATCAGATGGCCTCACTGCTAGATTCTGCCAAGTATTTAATGAAGAAAAATATCAATTCTCCTTAAGTCATCCAAAACACATAAGATGAAGACATTTTTCCAAACATATTGTATAAAGACAGTATTACCCTGATACTGAAACTCGGTTAAGACACCCACACAAAACAAAGCAAAAAAAAAAAAAAAAAAAGTAAGATGAGAGAGAGAGAGAGAGAGAGAGAGAGAGCGCAAAATGCCCTACAAGCAAAATTGTTGCTGAACATAGATGCAAAAGCTTTTAATAAATTCTAGAAAAACAAATCAAACAGAACCTTAAAATGGCTTTTCAGCATAATCAAGTGAAATTCATCACAGTGATACAAACATGTTTCAGTATATGCAAATAAATAAACATGTATGTTACACCCACAGAAAGAAGGATATAAAAACATGGACATCTCAGGAGATGCAAAAAAGTGAGTTGATAAAATTCAAAATCACTCTGTAATAAAAACATCAAACAACTTTGTATGCATAGAATATAATTCAATGTAATACAAGTCATTTATAAGAAACCAACACTAACATCATACTAAATAAGGAAAAAAACTGAAAACTTTTTCTCTAGGATCTAGATTAAGACAAGGATGACTCTCTTCACCATTTTTTATTCAATGTAGTTCTGGAAGTTCTATCCAGAGGAATCAGGAAGAAGAAAGAAGTAAAGAACATCCAAATTGAAAAGGTCAAATTGTCACTGTTTGCTAATGACATGAGTATTTGCATAGAAAATGTCAAAATATTCTCCAAAGGGATTGTAGAAATTAAATTAACATTCAAAACCAATAGCACAGATAGGTGCCAATAAAGTATTATGTGAAATAGAAACCAAGAAAGTAATTTCATTCAAAATGGTTTAAAAATATCTATGAAGAAATTTAATCAATGGGAGAGTTCTCTTCAATAAAAATTATAAAACATTGGAGAAATTAAAGATGACACACACAATCACAAATGGAAAGTTATGTTCATTGATAAAAGCAATCAATATCATTGAAATGTTTTATTACACTGGACAGTTCATAGATTCAATGAAATTCCTTTCAAAACATCAATGACATTTTTCACAGAACAGAAAAAAATTTACAAAATTTATATGGAATTACAGTAGACCCTGAACAATCAAATCAATCTTGAGCAAAAGGACAAATTAATGTATATTATAAAGCTTCAAAAGATACTGCAAAAATGTGGTCATGAAAACACCATGGTACTGATGTGAGAATGGGTGCAGTGGAACAGAATGAATAGCATAGAAGCAAACACATGTCACATGTGTCTATGCCAAGTGTTGTTTTTTTTTTTTTTTTTGAGAAGAGAGGTGAGAGAGAAATTTTTTTTAATATTTATTTTTTAGTTATTGTCAGACAGAACATCTTTCTTTGTATGTGGTTCTGAGGATCAAACCCAGGCCACACGCATGCCAGGCGAGCGCACTACCTCTTGAGCCACATTCCCAGCCCCTATGCCAAGTGTTTTTGATAAACTCACTAACAGCTCTTATTGCAAAAAAGACAGTTTGTTCCATAAATGCTCTTGTGAAAACTGGATATTCACACACAGAAGAATGAAACTAGATACTAATATCTAAACAGCTGCAAGAACGAACTCAAAATAAATTAAAAACTTTAATGCAGAAGTTAGGGATGTAACTTAGTATTTTTAGATAATATTCTGTTATCACTTGTATGTGGGTAGCATACATAGCATGGCTTTGGGCCCAGAACAGTTTAAGAAAAAAGACTTAAATATAAACATGGAACTGTGAAGCTACTAACAGAAAAAATATGGGAAATGCTGCAGCATATTGGAAAGGGCAAGTGCTTTGTTGTTGTTTGGACAAGACCCCCAAAGCACAGGAAACAAAAGTACAAATAGATATTTGGGTTACACCAAACTAAATAATCTTGTGCATAGCAAAAAGAAAAGTTATTAGAGTGTAGAGAAAACCTAGAAAATGTGAGAAACAAAAATTGCAAACTATAATTTGTCAAAATATTTGTACCTAGATTATGTAAGAAGTGTCAAAACTCAACAGCAAACAAGAAAACAGCCTTATTTTGAAGTGGACAATAGACCTAAGTAGACATTTCTCAAAAGAAAATACACACACACGAGGCCAACGGGTATATTAAAAAATGCTTGATATCACTGATTATTAAGCCAATACAAATCAACATTGCAAGGAGATACAATGTCTCATAACAATGGCTATTATAAATACACTCAACAGTGGTGCTAAGGATGTGGAGATAAAGGAAGCCCTGTACACTGTTGATGGGAATGTAAATTGTGGCAATATGAATTAGTATAGACATCATGAATGACAGTATGGAGGTTCCTTAATATTTTAAATTAAATACAAAAGTACTATATAATCCAATGATTCTATTACTGAGAATAATTCCTATGGAAATTAAATCAGCATATCAAAAAGATACCTGCTTTCCCATGTGTTGGCAGCAGTTTCACACTTATTAAAAAAAGGGGAAAGTGTGGATAAACCAATGAATCATAAAAAATGTAGATATACATCATGAAATACTATTAATCCATTATACAGGATAAAATTCTGTCCTTTAAAAGCATCTGTAGATCATTATGCTATATGAAATGAGTCAGATGAAGGAAAACAAGTACAACCTGATCTCATTCATCTGTGAATTCTAAAAATGATGGTCTCATTTAGGTTAGTAACTAGAAATGAAGGAGATAAAATGGGAAAGGTAGATGGGCAAAAGTTTATCAATTGGCACTAAACAACAGTTATATAGGAACAAGAAACTTTAGTTTCCCATTGCACAGATGGGTGACTACAGATGACAATAATGGATTGTACATTTTAAAAGGTAAAAAGGAAGTATTTTGAAAAATTTTGCTCTAAAGAAATGAAAAATGTTTGAAAAGAATGATATGCTTAGTCTGATTTAAACACTACAAAATGTATAGATGTATCAAAACTATTACATAGTATCCAATTAATATGTGTGAGTTTTATGTTTATGTCTCTCAGTTAAAATGAACTCAAAAGGAAAAGAAAAAATATACTGTCAAACATTTTCCTAACTTGCTTTGTAAAAATGAGAATAGACATAATTCATACAGATAGGCAAAATAGATAAATCACAAAATCTTTATCACATCTTAGTAAGTTTTTCTGCCAAGGTGACACCTACCCAGAATGTTAGAGTATGATGCCCCATCATTTGAATCTCTCCTATTTTAATCTATTTTGATCTTGAACAAAGGACATCAGCTTTTATTTCTGATGAAGTCAGTGAAATGCACATATATTCAACAGTTTTGCTATGCCCCTTATTGTATTAGATCTTATACAATTGCAACAATAAATCTGAAGTCACAATTAAGTACCCCTGAGGGAGACATTATGGAGTGGTCAGAAGAGCAGATATTTTGAAGTCAGATTATACTGAGTTGAATTTCACATTGCCTATTTCTTTGGTTTTGTGACCTCAGACTTATTATTACCTCACATCTCTGGTCTTGATTCCCTTTTTATTTAAAAAGTCTAAATAAAAAAGAACTAACAAATTTCAGTTTGAAAAATACAAGATAGGAAATAAAAGAGCAAATACAAAACTGCTCTCACAGATTTGCACACATTTACCTTTTTCTTTTTGATTTAAAAATATTTCACTTTTCTGCATCTATAAAAATGTAAATAAGGTAAATATATTACAGATTAAAACATATATATGTATATATATGTATATATATAAATACATAAATATATATAAATATACACACACATGTGAAAGAGAGAGAAACAGAGAGAGAGAAAGAGAGATATCCCCTAATATATATGGATACTGAGAATCAAATCAAACCCAGGGCATTTTACCACTGAGCAATATGGTCAGCCCTTTTTTTATTTCTTTCTTCTTCTTTTTTTCTTTCTTTTTTTTGTTTGTTTGAGACAAGGTCTCATTAAATTGCTCATATTGTCCTCTAACTTACACTTCTCCTACCTCAGCCTCCCAAGTATCTCTAATTACAGTTGTGTGCCACTTTATCCAGCTAAAACAGATACATTTTTTGAACTATAGTATTTTAATATAGAAATATAACTAAGGAATAAATAAAAATAAGCACAGACAGGAAATAACCAAGATTTAAATGGAAAATGGAATCATAAAATATTCCAAAAGAATACTGACTCAAAAATGTGAATGTGGAGATAAGAAAAAGAGGAGTCAATTACTAAATATACCAGAGCAATGTCCATGAAAATTAGCTAAATGTTTAAGCTAGTATACCTTGACTTCTTAATTCAAAATTGCATCCTTGAGTCTCCTCTGGCATAATTTTATTGGATAATAAAGCAAGTGTGTTTATTATTATTTTTGCAGCTTAAATTATTACACATTTAGAACCTTAAAACATACTTATGACCTTAAAGTTTTCATGTGTCATAAATCCAGGCACTAAATGGCTTAGGTAGCTCTTCTGCTTTGTGTCTCATAAGACCAAAACAGAGATATTGGCTGGGCTCATTTTTTTCTTCTGGAGGCTTTGGGGAGAGTAATGAGCTTTGAAGTACATTAGGGTCGTTGAAAGAATTCAATGCCATGTTGCTGTGGAACTGAAGTTCCATTTGCTTGATGAATGTCAGCTGGTAACAACTACACCCTGCTTGAGACCTCTCTTAGGATCTTGCAGGGTCCTGATTCAAGGCCCTCTACCTCATAGGCAGCAACATTGTTCTTAGATCTTCTCACCATGCTTCATCACTTTTAATTTATTTTTATTCTGCTTGTCCTTGTCTCAATTCTGTCTGTTCTTCTAAGAGTTCAAATGATTCCATTGAGCTCACTTGGATAACCAAGGATAACCTCCCCATTTAAAGAAATCTTTGACTTTAGTAAGATATATAAAGACCCTTTTGCTAAGTATGGTCACATATTAACAGGTTTAGGGAAGTACAGCAAGGAAACATTAACGTGAGGCATTTTTGCATCTATCACTAATAGTACATTCATAGTGCACATATTAGTTTTAGTAGTTTCAATTAAGATTGCAGAATCTGGTTTAATTTTTATTCAGCGAAGTTTTCCTCCACTACTAGTGACTGAAACCAGTACCTTATACATGCTAGGCAAGTGCTCTACCACTGAGCTACATCCCCAACCCCTTGGGACAATTTTTGAAAAAGGGCAATAATAACACTGAAATAATATCTTGAAGAATCACAATGAATCCCATTAATATGTACAATTAATATGTGTTAATAAAAAGGGCATATATTCTCAGTCCACTCAGGTTATCTAATATAGTATAGTACAGACAGATAAAGAGTAATATAAAATTACAGAAGAGACAATTTGTCATAATGGACTATAACCAGATATTGAAGTAGAAAGCATGAATTTCACAGGTCATTGAAAGTGAAAGAAATTATGGAAACTGTCAAATGAATGCTTAAGAAATCTGACAAAACTTTCACTAAAACCTGAGATACATATGATGCCTTAATGACTCTTAATAAGAGCGATAATATGATCGGAAAATTTGTAGGTTATGCGTAACAGAATAACAAAATGGAGTATATGTTTGATAGTGGGTTTTAAGTGCTCATAAATCTTAATACTTTTTCCCATAGTGGTACCTACTATTGTTACAGAAAACCTATAAATGGAAACAGATCAGTGTCTGTCTAAGTATGGTTATGAATGAAAAAAAGCACTTCTCAGAGCACTTCTCAGATTTTAGGGTTCCATTATAAATATTTTCATCAGAGCCATCTCTGTTCATTTGACACTTATTTTCATTTTCATTTGAATATTAAACAAAATTGATAAATTAGCCACTGACAACTTGTAAGTCCACAAGAAAAGAAATTAATATCCTACTTTTTTTCTGATCTTGTACTTCAATTTACATTCCAGTAGTGTCTTAACTGACACCAGCATATGCTAGATACAAAATTAATAAATATCTCTAAGGTATAATATAGTGTGCTTCTGTATTAAAATAATGTTTGACTTCTCTTGTAGAGACAGAAGTTTATAAACAATCATGATTTTCCTTTTATGAATTTTTCCACCTACTCTTCATGCAGGGGTAAAAACTGTTCTCTTGACAGTTTTTCTTCATGCTCAGCTTACAGAATCTCAAAAGATAAAGCTCTTCCTTCCAGGGACTACAAATATTCATAGGCCAGATCATGCCCAGAGTTCACATCAGCTCATTTGAATTTGAAGGATCTGTTATGTGACTAACAGGAAGGAGACTAATGAGTTTCTACCTGGATAAAGTGATTTGGAATTTGGAATTAGATATTCTAAAGACAAAGGGATTTGGGTAGGAAAGGTTTAAAGAAGCACTATAAGAGGATGTTTTGTGGCTATAGTTTGCTTTCATTTTTTCTTGTCTATCCTCATTTTTTCAAGTTCTTCTGCTGTAATATAGGACAGCATGTTTAAGAACTTGATGACAAAAACACAATTCGTTGGAAACTGTGTAAGAGAAGAAAAGTGGCAGACCTGGTGGCATTGTTCTATTTGCTTTTGTTGTTATTGTTTTGAGTTTTCAATTGTAAATTTGGAAGATAGAAAGGCATACATAAATATTAATGAAATTTTCTCTTTATATAAGTCAATGTTAGTAGCAATGATAATGCTCAGAAATACAAAATCCCACTTACAGTGTTCATGCAAACAGTAAATATTTATATGTATTAAGATTTCACTATTTTCAATTTTTTTTGAGAGAGAGAGAGAGAGAATTTTTTAATCTATGTAGAAGAAAGATGAATAACCGGCACTAAAACATACTCAGATGAATACTAGAATAATATGCTAATATTCTACATCATGGTGGGAAACTATAGTTCATAATAACCCATTATATATTTTGTGAGTAACTAAAAGAGAAATTAAAAATATTTAAACTTATAGTAAGAAAATTACTCTGATTTGATTAGTACATGTTTTGTACAAATATTGGAGAAACATCACACTGAACCCCATGTAAATATGTACAATTGTTATGTATTAATTAAAAGTTTTTAAAGTATTTGAAAGACAAATATAAATACATTGATTTGTTCATTGCACTTTGTATATATGTATTGGATAATCAATCTGTACCCCATGCAAATTTAAAATTTAAAAATAACATAACATTTCTTTTTCTATTTAATCACTACATACCTAAGGTAATCAAGGTTTTTAGTTCTGAGATATTAATGTTAGCAGGGGAACCTATTTCTAAAACCCCTAAAAATATTGTTTATTTTACTCTCCTTATGTAGTGTAACAATGTAAATGACTCTAAATCATTTTGGGAAAAGACAAAATAAATTACTACTGAATCACTGGTTATAGAAATTTTTTTCTTTATGAGGACCCACTTATCCATTCACTCTTTAGGATTTGAGTATGAGTACCAGTTTCAATTCTGAAAATACTATTATCTGTTTCCCTGTTTACTGATCATTTTTTTTCCACCAAAATATCTGTTTTATATTAGCCACTTCCACAGGTACCTGCATACCAACATATCAAGGCCAGAAAGGTACTACTTGGTAGCCATTCTTAACTAGTTGTTGTTGTTTTGGGCAGGGGGTGGGTGGGGACTGGGAATTGAACTCAGAGGCACTAGTCCACCAAGCCACCTCCCCAGATCTATTTTGTATTTTTATTTAGAGACAGGCTCTCACTGAGTTCCTTAGCATCTTGTTTTTTTTTTTCTGAAGATGGCTATGAACTTGATATCTTATCTTCCTGCTTCAGTCTCCTGAGTCCTGGAATTACAGGTGGGCACTACCATGCCCAGCTGAACCATTTGCTGATTATAGTTACTTTACTCTCACATTGCTGCTGATGGTTAAAGTTCTTTACTGGTCTCTGATATTTCAGTTTTCTGTCCTCTGCCTTTCTATTAGGATTTATAGTCTATAACAGCATTTCCTACAAACCCTGATGTACAGAGATCACATTATACATCTTCTCAATTGTATTGGTTCCTTCACTACTTATCTGAATATTTGTCTTCTGAACCATAAGAATGTCCTGATGCTCCTTAGAAACACAGCGAGCAGAGCAGATGACTTTCAAGTGTCATATAGGGTAACCATCACTGTGCATCCAATTGTATGAGCTTGATGACAACTTCCTGAGTCTCAGAGAGTGTTTCTGGTGATCAATTACTCCATTTAAAAGGAGGGATACTTTTTCAAGCTTCAGAAAGGAATACTTTAAGCATTTAAAACTATCTCCTTGTGCTCTTACAAGTATTTTAAATAATGGGACATATGAGAAGGACCCTTTATTGACACAATAATCCTCTCCTAGATTAGTTTTAATTCACTAGATACAGAATCATTCCCAAGCATATGCTCCAAGATTGGACTAGTGCATGTTAGTCGACTTCCATGATATTTTCTTATTTAAGCAAACTCTTCTCTTAATAAAGATGATGATTGCTTGTTAAGGTATATCATTTTTTTTAAACTTGAGTAGTGTTTTTTATTACCTACAACATATTTATGGTTGGATAATTAGCAGGACAAGCATTTTATGACATCACGCTACTTACTTTGATGATTTGCATGATCTTCAAGAAAGGGAAGTAGGAAACTCTTTCACTGAATAAAGAGCAAAGAGTGATTCCTATAGATAGAAAGGGTTTGTGGGACTCTGGAAATTGCTATTTCTCAATCATCTACTTTGAAACCATTCAGCTTATTACTATTTCTCTGCTCAGGTTTCAGATTTTGCATACTTTACAGCTGAAAATTCAGCCTTTATTGATGTCCTGGTATTTATATGTAGATTACATTTGTGATGTTCAGAAGAATCAATCTTCCAATCATGATACAGTAAGATATTTTTGATAACCAGAAGGGATTTTAGACACCACATATCTCTTTGCACATATAATTGATTCACTTGAATCTACACTTTTCTCTTTTAGGAATATTATTGATTCAAAGCAATAGTCAGTGCATACTCTAATACTTACTGTCCCTCCCATTTCAAAATCCAAAAAGATTGCACCAAACAGTTCATTCCATTTTTGTATAGCATCCTAGAGTAACACAAGTGCAAATTTTAACATGTGTACAATACCAGCATGCCAGTACCAGTACTCAGCTTACCTGATTGAAGGCATGCTTAATTCTGTCTAGCTGGTGAATTGTTAGAGTCTGTAAACAAGTCAGGATGGTGCCTGGCATTTTGCCAGGGAAATGTTAGAGTCTGTAAACAAGTCTGGATGGCTCCTGGCAAAATGCCAGAGGGAGTGGTTTGTGAAGTAAGGCCAGGGAGCCATTAAGTGTGGAGATTCCTTATTGGTTGACTGCTGTATCTATTTTATGTTAATTAAGATAAGCTGTGTGGAATGTATAAATACCTCTGTTGTCCTACAATAGATAGCTCCTTCCCACTCCTGCTGTATCAATCTACACAAGTCGTTAGTCACCCCCCTGGTTATTTTGCTGCAGCCGGACTGCGGCAGATGATGGCCCATTACGGGGAGTCCTGGGACACTTGGGGGGTAAGTGACAAAAAAAAAAAGCTGCCCGTCCATAGATAGGACGGGAGCAAATCTGCTCATCCCTAGGCAGATAGGGCAAGAGGAAAAATGGCCATTTTGAGAAAATGGAGAAGATTGATACAGTATGTTTGTGTCTTGTTTTGTCTCAGTGTATTGTATTGTCTCTGTGACGAAAATATGGAAGGGGTGTTAAGTAAATTGATAAGGGAAAGAGGCAACCCAGTGGAACCAAGAGCAGTTAGGGCATGTGTTGATGGAAGCCCGGGGAACTCTAGTCAGAAAGAAGAAAGTTCAGAGGAGGAAGGATTATCAGGAAAAAAGTTACAGCAAAAGGCTATTACTGAATACTTTTCGTTACCAGAGGGTGCGTGAATCGGTGCAGCAGCTGCCACATGATGGAGCGACTCATGGCGGAGCAAGGACTTTCCAAGCCACGGCAGCCGGCTCTTCCACTGCCAAGAGCCGAAATCTAGACCTGACACAGAGGCACAGTCTCGCAGGCTCTTGCTCCCTGTGCCCAGTGTCAGTTTGAGTCCAGGACACTCCCCAGACTCTCCCCAGACCCATCTGGGGCTGCCCGGGAGGCTACAGCCGGCAAAAGACACTACCTGAATCCCTGATGTTTGGTCATTTTCAATGCCAATAACTAAACTACAATGGTTCTCCCACACCTGGAGGCTAATGAGTAATGAGCACTATTAAGGCTTATTTCAAATGTAAAAAAAAACCTTGAGATAATGTACTAAATTGTTCAGAAGGTTGTTTTCTTAGTGGAATGCTACAGGATTTTTTTTTAGCCATCTGGAGTTCCTGCCTTCCAGTGCCAGTGAAGACGAAGGTGGAAGAATTTACAGTGTTGCTGAAAACCCGGCTGAGAAATGGAGCTGTTGCTGTTTCTGCTGCTACAGCTTAGGCTAGCTGCCTGCAGAACTTACCTGGACTGTGATTTACTTGGACTGTGAGTTAATCTATTGAGACATTGCTTTACCTGGACTGAGACAACAAACTGTAATCTACAACAAATTGAAACTCAGTATCTTTACTAATGATGTCATTGCTGGTATAATTTTTCCAAGGGCTTCTTGCATGGAGCCATCAATTGGCTTGGTATTGTGACATTTTGTATCCTCCCCTTCTGCTTGTAGCAGATTATTCATGGTGTTTGTGTAAAAACCACTATGGTCGTTTTTTAAATTAAACAAAAGAGGGAAATGTTAGAATCTGTAAAGGAGTCAGGATGGTGCCTGGCATTTTGCCAGGGAAATGTTAGAGTCTGTAAACAAGTCTGGATGGCTCCTGGCAAAATGCCAGAGGGAGTGGTTTGTGAAGTAAGGCCAGGGAGCCATTAAGTGTGGAGATTCCTTATTGGTTGACTGCTGTATCTATTTTATGTTAATTAAGATAAGCTGTGTGGAATGTATAAATACCTCTTTTGTCCTACAATAGATGGCTCCCTCCCACTCCTGCTGTATCAATCTACACAAGTTGCTTGTCACTCCCCAGTTATTTTGCTGCAGCTGGACTGTGGCACTGAGTGACCTAATCCATAAACTGTTCATTGATGTTGTCTTTCTAGGACAAGATCAAAGTTGATTTAATTTTTTAATGCTCACAATGAAGCATTTAGGTCATCTGGTGAAATTTAACATCAGATTCATCCAGAATACTTCTTAGGTAATCCTCTCTGGACACATAACTTGACACCATGAATCTGGTGGTTATGAATTTTTGAATATGTGATCTTCTGAAAAAATCTGTAAGTTAACTGAAGTAAGCAAGATAGAAAAATGGAAAGAAAGAAGGTTCATTTGGATACTAGATAAAATATTAATTGGTCTGAACCAAAAGAAAATTTGAATTATAATTTACACTAAAAATTGTTATATGTTCAGATAAAGAACACAGGCAATTGTCCCCATGTACATGTTAGTCTATGACTGATCTAAAATTTGAGGCAAATGTCTCCTCAGATGACTTCTGTCAGATAGGGACAATTCCTATGTGAGCTTACAAGTTGAAGCCAGTATCGCCAGCACTAGCAGAAGCTTGCAGATGGTTATGTGCTAAAGATTGCAGATGGTTACATCCAAAGCTTAAGGGAATTGGGTAGAACATCATGAATGGCCAACACAGTCATCAAACTGAAGCAAACTGACAGGCATATATTGCACAAAAAAAGTAACTGATTATTCTGCATTCCATTTTTAATGTTTTATTTGTTTCAGAGCACATTAATGCAATCACATATTTTAGATTTCTTGAGGATGCAAACTTTTCCCATTCTTGTCTAATTCTAACTCACTATGTTTTCTTTTCTCTTCTTTCTTTTTATTTTTTCTCTTTCTGGATTTGTTCTCAGCATCATCATATAGCAGTGTTCTGGTAAAGCCCATAGTCCTCATTTACCCATTTACATTTAATAGTATAAAACAATAGCTGATTTTATATTTAGACTAACATAATTGCAATATAGTTACTTGACATATTATTTCCAATCAGTTTCTTTGCTCTTTTCCCTATAATTTTATCTGGCTCCAAATCTTTATATAACTTACATACTCCTAAAACTCTCAGTTTTATAATTCCACTTCATATTGCTCCCATAATCCCAAATTCTTATGTTTAAATCCTTCCTAAAGAACACCTCAGTTGGACATCTAAGTTACATCACAATCTACTGTATACCTCCTTTCCACACATATCTTTTACTCATACAATATTTCCTATATCAAATGAAATTTCATAAATTTCAATGATCTTCTTCCATGTTCTCAGCCTGAAAACTTTGGAGTCATCTGGATTTTTTTTTCTGTCACCTCCTAACAGCCAATACATCAGTAAATGTAAATGTTTTACTTTCCAACAACATCTAAAATCTGAATGTTTTACAATCCTTCTGCACAGATCCAAATCATGATTATTTATTTGCAAATATATGGTATATTCTATATCCTATATTCTATAACCTATGTTCTGGTTGCTTCCACAATCAAACTCCAGTCCTCATTTTTCTATGTTCAGTCTATCAGAGTACTCTTATTATATTGTCAAAGAGGTTTAGTTGGTCTTCTACTCAATAGTCCAAACTGAGTTCCTACCATATTAAGAATAATGCCAAAACCCATGTTAAAAAGCTATAGACAGGGCTGGGTCTGTAGCTCAGTGGTAGAGCACCTGCCTTGCACGTGTAGGGCACTGAGTTCAATCCATAGCACCACATAAAAATAAATAAATAAACATATTGTGTCCATCTACATGTAAAAAAATATTTTTTAAGGGCTGAGGATGTGGCTCAAGCGGTAGTGCTCACCTGGCATGTGCAGGGCGCTGGGTTTGATCCTCAACACCACATAAAAATAAAAAATATTGTGTCCACCTAAAAAAAAACCCTAAAATATAAATATTTTAAAATATTTTTTTAAAAAGGCTATAGTCTTCACATGGTAGAATTTCAATGTGATATACAGATTAAGAAACCTAAGTTTCTGATTTCTTTGCACTTACACCCTAGTCTTCAGGGCATAAGTTTTTCATTTCTCAAAATATGTAATATGCACAAATTTTATGAAGCAAAGAGATTGTGTTTACAAAATAAGTGATCCAAGTTAAACATTAAAATCATTTTTCAAAAATTCCAGAAATTATGCAGTTACATTAAAGTTTTTCAAAATTTACTTTCATCAAAAGAGCAATGAAAACAATAACAATAACAACAAAATCATTTGGGAATTTTTCAGCACTTATTTTTTCTGTTAGCTTTATCCCCTGCTGAGTAAAATTTTAACTCTGTTTTTACAAATTATAATGTTCATTTTATATAAATATTTTTTCCAACAATCAATAGCTTATAAGCATTTTCTCCCAGCATTTATGAAATTAGCACTACTAACTAACAAGTTTTGAGATTTCACAAAAGAAGAAGAAGAAGAAATAAGAATTCAAGTCAGGCAGATAGGGTTACTAACAGGAATAATAATAAAAACAAATTTGACCCTGAACTAAGGCCACAGCATGTTTTAATTTTGACCATACTATAACTTGTTAGATTATATTGTATTTCTAAGCGAAC
This sequence comes from Callospermophilus lateralis, assembly GCF_048772815.1. Taxonomy (NCBI): domain Eukaryota; kingdom Metazoa; phylum Chordata; class Mammalia; order Rodentia; family Sciuridae; genus Callospermophilus; species Callospermophilus lateralis. The sequence continues at coordinate 2,076,314 of NW_027511570.1, read as the reverse complement.
CAGCAGATGAGCTTGAATTTAGTATTACTTGTAGTTGAAATTCCTTACCAGAATTTTTCTTCGGAAAAATTTGCTAACTTCATAAAAATTGGATAGTTTTACCTCAGAATGCTGATTTAATAAGTATCAGTTCAAATGTGGAAAGAATTATTTCAAATCCCAGGGATTGTCTTGTATGAAATAAGAGAATTAGAAAGATATAAACATCACCATAACAAAAGTAATCCACCACTTAAATTCCTGAAAGGCAATACATAGTAATTATAGTAAAGATCCCTGATTAAAAAATAAATGCACAAACAAAATACTTTCAAGCTAATTTTTAACTGTATTACTGTAAGCACTCTGATTTTGAAGAAATTTTTGACCTAGATCCTTAGATATTGTTCCCTCAGCAGGAGTAGTAACTTCCTCAATCTCCCACAGATAGAGGAAGTAACGTTTGTGGCCTCATTACTGAGAGGCTGTGATGCTCCTGATAGATTCTTTGTGACTATCAAGAAAGTTATTTGAAGAAGTAAGAATTGGACTGGGGATGTGGCTTAAGTGGTAGCGCGCTCACCTGGTATGTACGGGGTGCTGGGTTTGATCCTCAGCACCACATAAAAATAAATAAATAAATAAAGATGTTGTGTCTACCGAAAACTAAAAAAAAAAAAAGAAGAAGAAGAAGAAATAAGAATTCAAGTCAGGCAGATAGGGTTACTAACAGGAATAATAATAAAAACAAATTTGACCCTGAACTAAGGCCACAGCATGTTTTAATTTTGACCATACTATAACTTGTTAGATTATATCGTATTTCTAAGTGAACCAGCAGATGAGCTTGAATTTAGTATTACTTGTAGTTGAAATTCCTTACCAGAATTTTTTATATGATTAGAAATACTAGTAAATTTGGTGTCAACATACCTTATATACAAACAGATATGAAAAATGGTGGTATATATGTGTATTAAGAATTGTAATGCAAAAAAAAGAGTACATGTAAATGGCATAATTTTGGCATGAACATGCTTTATATACAGAGTAACAAAAAATTTGTGCTGTAAATGGGTAATAATGAGTGTAAGGCATTCCACTATTGTCACATATGTAAAAAAAATAATAATAATAATAGTGTTCATCCAGGCCTCACAGTGGCTTGGGAGGCTAAAGTAGGAGGATCAAAAGATCAAATCCAGCCTCAGTAATTTAGTGAGGCCCTAGGCAATTTAGCAGGACACTGTCTCAAATTTTTTAAATTAAATTTTCTATTTATTCGAATGTGTTGTACACTATGGCAGAATGCAATTCATTCGTATTATACATATAGAGCACAGTTTTTCAAGTCACTGATTGTACACAAGTACTTTTACACCATTTATGTCTTCATACATATACTTAGGGTATTGATGCCTAACTCATTCCACCATAATTCCTACTCCCTTCCTCCCTCTATTCCCCTTCCTCCCCATTGTCCTATGTAAAGTTCCTCCATTCCTCCCATGCCTCCCCATGCATCTCCATAATAAGTCAGCTTTCTCATATCAGGAAAAATATTTGATCTTTGTTTTTCTGCGATTGGCTATCTTCACTTAGCATTATATTTTTCAACTCCATACATTTACCTGCAAATGCCATGATTTTATTCTCTTTTAATGCTGAGTAATGTTCCATTGTGTATATATACCAGTTTCCCAATCCATTCATCTACTGAAGGGCATGTGGGTTGGTTCCACAAGTTAGCTATTGTGAATGGTGCTGCTATAAACACTGATATGACTGTATCCCTGTATAGTTTTCTGGTTTTTAAGTGCTTTGAGTATAAAGTGAGGAGTGGGATTGCTGGGTCAAATGGTGGTTCCACTCCAAGTTTTCCAAGGAATCTTCATGTTGCTTTCTAGATTGGCTGCACCAATTTGCAGTTCCATCAGCAATGTATGAGTGATGAGTGTGTCTTTCCCCTCACTTCCTCACCAACACTTATTATTGTTTGTATTCTTGATAGCTGCCCTTCTGACCAGAGTAAGATAAAATCTTAGAGTAGTTTTTATTTGTATTTCTCTAATTGCTAGAGATATTGAACATTTTTATATGTATGTTGATTAATTGTATATCTTCTTCTGAGAAATGTCTGTTCAGTTTATTGATCCATTTATTGATTATGTTATTTATTTATTTATTTGGTGTTAAGGTTTTTTGAGTGCTTTATATATTCTAGAAATTTGTGCTCTATCTGATGTGCAAGTGGTAAAAATTTGCTCTCATTCTGTAGGCTTTCTATTTACCTCACTGATATATTTTTTTTTCTGAGAAGAAACTTTATAGTTTGAATCCATCCATTTATTGATTCTTGGTTTTAATTCTTGTTCAATAGGAGTCTTACTAAAGAAGTTGGGGCATAATCTGATATGATGGAGATTTGAGCCTACTTTTTCTTCCATTAGGTGAAAGGTCTCTGGTTTAATTCCTAGGTGCTTGATCCACTTGAGTTGCACTTTGGATATGGTGAGAGAGAGAGTTTTAGTTTCTTTTGTTACATAGGAATTTCCAGTTTTTCCAGAATCATTTGTTGAAAAGGCTATATTTTCTCCAATGTACTTTTTAGGTGCCTTTGTCTAACATACCTGTAGTTATGTGACTTAGTCTCTGTGTCCTCTATTCTGTACCATTGGTCTACAGGTCTATTTTGGTGATAATACTATGCTGTTTTTGCTACTATTGCTCTGTAGTATAGTTTAAGATCTGGAATAGTAATGCCACCTGCTTTACTCTTCTTGCTAAGGATTGCATTGGCTATGTTGATCTCTTATTTTTCCAGATGAATTTCATGATTGTCTTTTCTATTTCTATGAGGAATGTCATTGGGATTTTGATGGGGGATTGCATTGAATCTGTATAGTGCTCTTGGTAGTATGATCATTTTGATAATATTAATTCTGCCTATCCAAGAGCAAGGTAGATCTTTCCATCTTCTTAGGTCTTCTTTGATTTCTTTCTTTTGGTTCTGTAATTTTCATTGTATAGATCTTTAGCCTCTATCATTAAGTTGATTCCCAAGTTTTTTTGTTTTTGTTTTTTTTTTTTTTTGAGGAAATTGTATATGGGGTAGTTTTCCTCATTTACCTTTCAGAGGATTTGTCACTGATATACAGAAATGCCTGTGATTTATAGGTGTTGATTTTATATCCAATTAAGTGCTTTTTCTTATACATTAAACAGAAATTATAGAAATTTCAGGACTAGCAGTAGCCAAAATGAAGACTATTTTCCTGACAACAGGATTTTTATATCTGTGATTATTTTGTATTACTACTTTTTGTCAGAAACTAACAAAAAAAAATTCTATTTAATACCATATTTTATACAATATGTCTTGAAGAATATTTCCTTTAGTTCCTATATTTCAAGAGGTTTTGAAATCTTACTTCTTTCCATGGATAAAATGATAATAACAATTTAAGTTTCTTGATTTAAGATTAGCCTCCCTTTTCAACCAACAGTGAATAACAACTGTTGGATTGCTCAGACCATTACTGGTTAAATCTGAAGGTATAGATCTGATGGCTGCCTGTTGATATTTTACTTTAGATGTACTGTTCCCAATATCATGTGTTTTCATTTAAGGTAGTAAATGGATTTTATTCCAAGATCTCTAACTACAACTTCTTCCTGTGGAGCACAATTAGAAGCATTCTGAATTTCCTACTGTTGCCAAAAACATGTTAAATCATTTGACAGGTATTTTAAGGCTTACTAGCTGGCAAGTAGAAAATAATTAATTGTTTGGGCTAATTGCACAGTGCAGATCTCTGAGGAGGTATAGTAATAAGACAGTGTAATGAAAAAAGAAAGTACAGAGAAAAGAGAAAGAATGAAGAAAATAATGGGAATGTTCATAAAATGCATACCCATGTGTAAATAAAATAATTACAACATTTTTATTGTAATAAAAAATAAAAATGTTATGAATTCTTGGACTAAAAGAATGTGATTTACAGACTCCTTTTTTGTTATATTTTCCATAGTACTAACTATCAAACCTAAGACTCTCACTTAATAAATGGTCTTACATGGTGCACCTTCAAATATTCATACTTTAATTATCTTTATTTTCAAGAGGGAAAAATGGAAATCCTGGTGCTGAGGCTGTAGCTCAATGGTGGAGTGCTTGCTTAACACGTGTGAAGCACTGGATTCAATACTCAGCACCACATTAAAAAAAATCACTAAATAAAATAAAGGTATCATGTCCATCTACTATCTATCTCTATCTATCTATCTATCTATCTATCTATCTATCTATATAAAGGTATATAAGCTTAAAATGGTAATTCTCTTAAACTTCTCAAATTCACACACTTTTTAAAAGATTGAATAATATCACCATATCTAAAATGATTCATTTTGATATTTAAGGAGATCATTTCAGAGAAAGTTTTCATTAACTTGTAGTTAACATGTATATCTTATTTTCTTTAGCAAGAGACAAAGTAAAACTAGAAGCTTTATATTTTAACATTTCATCAGTTTCATATATCTTTAAGCACAATTTTACTTGCCCTTCAGCAAGACAGATTTATTTCTATTTTATTAAAGAATTCTTGAAGCAATTTTAATAATTATGAAGTTAAAATACTAACTTAAATGGAAAATAATGTAAGATATCTCCAGATCTTATTTGTGATCTCTTTAGCAAATCCATATTATTACAAAAATATTGATAGCATAACAAAAACATATTCTAAACACCTCTTTATGTTCTATATACAAGGAAAATTTGAAATATATTTGAGATTAATGAACAACATGAGTGCACCATGATAGTTAAAAACAATTAAGATTAGTTCTTTCAAACTTCAGTTATACGTTATGAGAAATATAAAATTGAATAATATTTTTGTGTCTCAGTGCCTTCGACTTAGAATCAGAGAATTATTCCAGAGAAAACCTTGAATTAACAATAACCTATACATGTTTGATACAAAACACAATAATATAAATGGTATCCCAAAGAAGAAGGAAAGATGCTTATTCTATTCAGAATTCAGAGGAATGAGATTCAAAGAAGAAATCAGAAAAATAATAAAGGTTCTATTAATCTGTGTTTCTTTTTGGTATGCATGGAGTATGTGCAATTACTCATTTATGTAAATTGGTTAAATAAATTTAAATGAGTGTGAATCAGTCAAATCAGTGCAGATATCAGACCAATTTTAATTATTTAAGGGGTTAACACATCTGCGATGAAATTGGTCGCTCTTTGTGTGTGTGTGTGTGTGTGTGTGTGTGTGTAGACTTTTTTACTGATATTTAATATTTGAACAAAAATATTAAATATTTTCCAAACTCAAAAATAAATTGGGCAAATGACATGAGAGAATGACAAAACTACTAACACCTTATTTTTCATTTTGTATAATTATGCTTTCTTCAATTCTACCTTAAAACAATAAGGTATAATTCACATTTTAAAAGTTATTTCTCACTGTTAAAAATCCAGAATAAGGATAGAATTTCTAACTCTTTTGAGATAATATTAATTAATAATTAATATTTTATAGGAGAAGAAAACATAAAACTGTTTCTTTTAAATGGCTTCATGGGATGTCACATATTGATAGGAAAACATGCTTAATTTTTCAAAATATTGTTTCTATTTGTTATAAGCTTTCAGAATTTTATATTCATGCATGGCCTAATTGAAGAACAAATTTATGGTACACACTTAGCACAATAAAAGTAGAGAAAAGCATATTATCATCTCTTGACAATGATGAAATGCCAGTAGGATTTTGTTGGCTCAAAGCCAGAAAAATCACCTTAATGAAGTTTGCAGGAACTCAGCAACATTAGATGTACAATGGCTATTTGATTTAAAGCTGATGTAACACTTACAAACAGATTTATTCTTTCAAAAGACAAGGTTACAATAAATTAGTTATAGACTTAATTGGCATTGATTTAAATTGGATTTTAAAAAATAGAATGAAAGGTACTACTGGGCGATGGCAGAATAGTGGGTTTCGTAAGGCACAAATGAGGAAACAGAACAACAGAAGTAAAACTGGTTAACATCAGGTCACTTCAGGTTACTTTCCTGTTTTGTATTTTGTCAGTGTTAAGCAAGGGAACTTCTTTATTATGCTGACTCAGATAGACTGAACTCTCTTATTTTTCAGAAAAACTCGTCTATTTCTGGATTGATCTGTTTTCTCTGGGTTTCATCTTGATGATGTGGCCTTTAGCATGAGTGACTCAATTTTGCTTTGCTCTGCTCTTTTGGGGCCAAGTATAGAAGCTCAGTCAAAATAATAACCTCTCAATTTTTTTAATACTTGTTTTCAGGAAAATAGGTTTCAGTTTTATACAGGGAAACATAATTTATAAAATAACATACTTTGGTAGGTACTTAACTATTTTCTAAGTGAAGAAATATAATTTTTAAAAAATTGAATAAAAATATGTATTTGTACCTTGAGAATTAAATGGGTGATCTTAAGAATCATGATATATAGACCCTTTGACTTTATGTCACCCTCTTAAGTGATGTGAAAAAAACTAAAAAATTTTAATCCTCCTAGATGTAGTAATATAATTATGTATGTTCTTACCTTTCCTACAGTTGAAATATGTATTTTTAAATTTTCCTGCATAAATTATAAATATTCCAAGAACACAGAAACTATTTCATAGGTTGTTTATATAGGAGGTGTCCCCCTAACAGCTCCTATGTTGATGCTGGAGTCTCCAGTCTCCTTGTATTTTGGCTAACATATCTTATTCATATGTCTTCCCAGTCTTCTGACATGGCAGGGCTGATTAGAGGTGTTAAAGCAGAATACAATTAAGAGCAGGTCTGGCAGTGTTGTATGCCAGTTCTCCTAGTGTTCCACTGACCCAGATCTAGAATCTCTGGTGCAGAACAAGAAAAGCTGGGTAATCTAACAACATGTGTAAGTTTGCAAAACACTATAGATCTCTGACACATTATCCTAATCACCATATAGCAAATATTTGCATGATTCTATCACCAAGCTTTGTTCCTAGTGTTTCACATATATTGATCCACTAATCTCCACATAACTTTATGGAATAAATACTACTAAGAATTCTCATCTAGTAGCTAGAGATAGGCAATTCTACTACAATCTACCCACAGACTGAGTTCTTAGCTTTATATTATGAAAACCTATTGCTCTTTCATATCACATTGGGTTGCAAGGGGTCATAGGGAGATCCTTCTCCAAGTGTCATACAGGCTCATTGCCATCTTCTGTCCTGTGCATCTTTAGAGTTCTTTCCTTTTTAAACATCGATGGTAAAGAAAAACAAAATTATTCATGAGTTGATTGTATGTACCAGGTCTGAATGTGCTGTGATCACATTTATTAATATTTTACTCATTAGAAGAGACTCATCTGGGCTGATGTGAATGTTTATGAGATGTAAAATATACTTGAATTCTACATCATGTATACACACACACACACACACACACACACACAAAGATGAACAGAGATAATGATAAGTTTTGGCAGTTGTTGCCATGCTCTCATCTTAAGTGGGATATCAAGGAAAATAGAGCTTAAATAACAGCGTGTTCAATTTCACATAGCTGGGCGGTGACAGAAAAGAACTTGAACCCTTATAATTTAGTTTGATATTCTGTAAAAAGTATGTCTTACAATGCAAAAATGTTTAATAGATATCCCAAATTAATGACTCTAGAATAGATAAAATAGATAATTTTACTCAGAATGCAGAATTAATATTTTTTCTTAATATACATTTATTAAATGATTTAATATGAACCATAATTTTACACAGTCATTTAACATAAAGCTCTCTTTGGTTATTCTCTTACTGGCATTTTTATGCCACTTGTAAGTTACTATGTAGGCCTATTTTAGTATTTAATATCTGGAGAGATTTTTTTGTAGATATTCAGTTTCATATCAGTGAAATTTTCTTGCATCAATTTTAATGATTATCTATTCAGTCTTGCATCTGTCTTTCTGGCTTTTTATCTTCACTTTCATCTTTTCAAAAACAGATACCCTTTTGGTATAAATAGAAAAACTCGGAGTTAGTCTTCATTTTTCTCTAATTAATTCAGAAAAATGTTTAAATAGGGAGAAAAAAAGATGGTGAATCATTGAACACTTCCATTTAGTTGGAGGAAACCATTACCATTGTGGAGGAAAAGGAAGAAAACTGAACCTGAAGGAAAGGTAACTTTCACATGGAATAAAAAATATTTTTAAAGCCTCTCATCTGTCTGCAATGAACTGGTTATACTGTTAATGATGTGTGAATCTTTAATTACAGATAAATGTTCATGTTAGTATCTATCCTCAGGGCAAAAATGCAAACACATTACACCACAGGAGAAGCAAAGAAATGAATTTATACTTTAATGAGCTGTGGAGTCTTATTATTCACTTAATATGATATGACACTTTGACTTTGTACTGGAAGCAAACTGGGAATATAAGTTCCAATTTTTATTAGGGGAAATTGTTTACTCTGAAAATTTATCTGATGATTAGTCATTTTTTTCTTTCATATCTCAAACACTTCCTTTCATTGTTTTCCTTTATATTTTTAATTAGTTTGAAGTAATTATTGAAAATTTAACATTAATTTTGCTTTTAATCTTGAGGGAAAGTATTCATGGAAACATCTGATGTTAGGTTTGACATTTTACTGTGGCACTGTGGATTTAGTTATCCATATAGGTACAAATAGAAGCCGACATAATGACTGACCCACATGATAATAAACTGTCCATCCAATGTAGTACCTTTCATTATGTAGCAATGCCAGATTTAATTGAGCATTTAATTCATAGTTTGTCACTTGCTGGTTGCCTGATAATTTATATCCAATCTTCATAGAAAGCCAGAAGGCAGTGTTGATTTTAATGAGACATCAAAACAAACTTGTGACAAGACATAGAATATGTCCATTAAATACATTGTGGCAATTGTCACTTTTTATTGTTATTGTTCATGTTCCAAGTAAGAGATGGAAAAAGTAATAATGTTGGTCAATGAAGTTATGGTTTTATAAATGAAATTACATTCAGTTCTATCATATAATGGAAAATTAAATGCTATTTTAAGAGCTACAATTATTAAACACCCAATGTTTTACTTATATTAGAAGGTAAAAACATAGAAGATATAGTAACAATTCTACAATATGTACAATTAGTTGAAGCTTCAGGGAAAAATAGTATTTCCTCTACCTGAGAGTTACTTCACTACAGATCAGGGACTTGCGACTTCAAATCTAAATAGTGGTAGTGAGTACCAAGAGAGAAAATCAGTTCTAAGATGTTAAAAGTTAATGTTCAGATAAGAGTGAGTGTATCTACTGGTTTTCTTGATACTCTAGCTACACACATTTACTGCTTCTTCAATGTACTTACCCCAAATTAAATCTCTATTCCAGGTGTTTCTCTTTGCCTTTTTTTCTTGAATTGTTAAGAAGTGTTACATTCCTTTTCCTTATTTAAATGGTCCCATCATAAACAATTGAATATTTTAATTTGTTATGTCCATATTCTTTCTTTTTTTCAATATTTTTTTTGCTTCCAATTTTGATGAATTCTTGTCACTATTATTAGCTCCAACATATACACTTAGCAATATGATTGTCAGTGTCATTGATTTCAGCATAAATATGTAACAAAACACTATTTTTTTTTCTTTCCAACTTCAATTCTGTTAGCTCCTTTGTGGGCAGAATCTTTTGGGTCTATGATATATATCAACAGACTAGGAATTTTCTTCACACAATATTGCTGCTCAATACAAATTAATACAACTCTGCTTAAATCAATAACGTCATTGATTTATAGATGATAAATATAAAATGTACCATATATGCTAATACTTTCATTCTTTTGCATGAAGAAAAACATCATACAAAGCATCAATAGAAGAGTGTATAGAATTTTGTGATAATATAATTAAATCATTAAATTTTAAAATTTTCAAGTAAAGTTGAGCCTATAAGATAATGTGTATCCTTAGACACATTTCGATTTATTTTGTACCTATACCTTATATTTTCTTTATGCTGAGTTGTCATTTTACTTCTTTTTTTATATAAACTCTGAGAAAAAATTATTATTTATTATTTACATAAATAGATATGTTGTTCATGAATTATATAAATTCTGTTAATCATTTCTATTGAAAGATTTCCATACCATTAATTTGTCTTTTTTTTTTTTTTTTTTTTTTGCTTTTCTGCTTTTATTTTTCATTTATTATAAATTTTCCAGTTTCCCTAATGGAAAATTAAAATTACTTATATATTTTTTCACATTGTAATGTATAATTGACTCTATGCTCATTTCTTGAATACATTTTTGGAATGAAAAAATAATATTGTATTTAAATTAATAATTATTCAAAATTCAAATATAGTTTAATTTTCAAAACACAGAAGTTATTGTTTGCTATTCAAATTCTGTTATTTAATTTGTGTGATATTTTGTATTCTTGGTAATTTTTCTTGGTATGATTTCTTCATTAATAATCAGAGAATATGATATGTTCCCCCATCAAAACTTAGTTCTTTTTGATGTGAAGATTAGTTTATTAGCACAAACATGATTACATTTTGTATCTTCCAAAATCTGTTTTGTTTGCATGCTTGAGTCTTTGTATGTCTACATATGTCTACATGATTGAGAGCTTTATTGTTAATATTTTCTATTTGTTTATGTAACATAAATTAACATTTAATATAATGGTTACTCAGGAACTTCTGGAGTGTAGATTAACAGATTTCATCACAGAATTGTAAAATTGTTTTCCTTAGACATTTCAGTTCTATATACATGTTTGTAATAGGGATATTTTATTAATTCTCAGAGTACACCTTTCAGATTGAGTTACATTATACATTCTACATTGATTACTCCCTGATATAAATTTTATTTCCAAATTTTCTATTTCTTATATTTTAAAATTTTAATATTAACAGCTGTGATTAGAGGCCCCCTTTTCTCAGTGTTGCTCTGTTTTCTTTTTTTTTCTAACCCTGTTACTTTTTGAAACCTTTTGAAACTGTTCACTATAAATACTCAAAAAACATGTCTATTGAAATTTTAGTCATCTAGACATCTAGAATACCCTTTTCAATAACATGGATACATTTCAACCATGTGGTTTATATTTTAATTTTTAACTGCATTTTCTACATTAATGAACTCAGTTTTTATATGTTACTTGCATTTTTCTTTGCAATCCTCTCTCTGTGACATTTTATTATCCTCAATTCCTTCCATTTTTAAAGTTAATAATTATTTATTTTATTGTTTTTATATTTACTGCCCATTTTAAATGCAAATTTCCATGCCAAGAATGTCAAAAATTTCCAATATTCTTGATTTGTTTTGTTTTGAAAAGTAATTAAAGCTTTTGAATTTCCCCTCTAATTTATTCCAGTCTATTCTATCTTTACTTTTCACTACCATTTATTTCCTGATTTTCCTTCCACAGGAATTTTTAAAAATCTGCTATTGATTTTATTTTTTTTAATGCATGGCAGTAGTGGAATGTACTACAATTCTTATTACACATATAGAGCACAATTTTTCATACCTCTGTATATAAAGTATGTTCATGCCAATTTATGCCTTTATACATGTACTTTGTTTTTTTCTGCATTACAATTCTTAAAACACATATATACCACAATTTTTCATATCTCAGTTTGTATATGAAGTATATTGACACCCAATTCAAATCTTCATACATGTATTATGTGTAATGATGTCCATCACTTTCCACCCTCCTTGCTAATCCCCTGCCCCCTCCCTCTCCCTAACACTCCTTTGCCTTATATAGAATTCATCTAATCCTCCCATGCTCCCCCTCCCCACCCCACTATGAGTCAATCTCCTTATATCAGAGAAAACATTCTGCATTGCTCTTCCCATCACATATTCTTTTTTGATCATTCTTAGAGATACTTATGTCAGCTTTTTATTTGTTTGATTCTAGTACATAAAATTACTTCAAGTTGATATTGTATGAAAGTTTTAACAAAAAGGTGATCATTATTATGGTTCAGCAAAGTTTTATCTATTGCTACATTCCTGTCACCAAACTAAACAATTAGACTATTTTTACAGTTTTTAGTTTAATTAAGTATGCTTGTGTGTATATATGTTTATATGTATACACATACACACATATTTAATTGTCAGTGTGTGTGTGTGTGTATATATGTGTGTTTGTAATTTATTGCAAACCACACTTATCACACTAATCATTTTTGAATTAAAAAAAACTGTTTGTGTATTTTTATTTACGATGTTAAAAACTATATTTCCAGATGAAATCCCTGCTACTGTAATACATCCAGATTTTTTAATATTTAATAGTGCCATATTCAATAGATAATATCCTAACAAGTATATAAGACATAATATTATTTATTTGTATGTACATTAAGATATTTTAATAAGTTATAATATACTTGTATATTCACTAATTATATTCCCCAATATGTGCACTTTCCTCTCCCTATGTTTTGTTTATTCATTGATTTGAATATTCTTCAAATTTTGTGTTAGTTATTTTAAGGGTTAGATTTAACTTTTGTACATCAACAATGAATGTTGATATTACAAATTTTTTAAAACAATTTATGTAAATTGTCTTATTATTTTTTACCTAAATATTCTTCAAAGTGTGAGTTGTACTAAGAAACATTTTTAAGATTGAATTAATTTTAAATATTAGAATATAACTTGCTTGATTTATTGCTACTTTAATTAACATGCTGCTGTGCTTACCTTTACTAGTAGGATACTTTCAGTAATAGCCATCATTTTTGTTGACCAATTTTTCTGTATTTTTCTTATATGCTTGACAAAATTAGTCATTAATATATGTTCATTTTGAAAAAAACTAAAACTTACATTATTTTTCTCTCTTCTGAGTCACTTTTAATGGCAAAATATAAAGCTTGAACATTTGAAACACTTTAACAAATAAAACTGTCAAATGTTGGTTCTTTAGAAGACTCACTTTATGTTCACACTTTAAATTGTTGTATGTAGTAATAATTTATTTAATTGATTTTTATTTTTAAAAATTTTTTATTATATTTATTTATTTTTATGTGGTACAGAGAATCAAACCCAGTGCCTTGCATGTGCTAGGTGAGTGCTCTACTGCTGAGCCACAAACCCATCCCCAGAATTTTTATTTTTTTTATTTTTATTTTTTGTTACTGGGAATTGAACTCAGGGGTGCTTTATTATTAAGTTACATCCCATGTTCTTTTTATTTTATTTATTAATTTTTAAAAATTTTGATACAAGTTCTTGCTTAGCTGCTGAGCATATTGTTAAGCTACTAAGGCTGGCTTCAAACTGGTGACCCTCTTGCCTCAGCCTCCAAATTTGCTGGAATTACAGGTATGCACCATCATGCCAGGTTTATTTTATTGGTTCTTGGTAATTTCTATGCTCAAAACATTTTGTAACTTAAAAGTGTTTCCTTAATGTCTACATATTTGTCTAGACCTGTGGAGCATCTAATTCCTAAATACTTGTTACAAAACTTAATGTCAATGCCTTGTAGTATTTTTTAGTTCTATGACTTCATCGAACTAAAAATTATTACTTCCATGGAGTAGTAAATTCTACTAAGTAAATATTACTAAGTAAAAGTCTGACTTTTTAAGAAAAATAATATTCTCATTTTTAGGTTTTCGGATTCTTAAAACAGTACTACTCCTTGCTATAAATTTTCGTAAGTTAATGTCTTTTGAGTAACTTTATATGACAACTCTTGTTCTAGGTACTTAAGACAAGCATGGGATAGAGTGGACAATTGTTTTCAATAGATTTATGTTTAGTGAAAACAAAACAAGTAAATGGTAAGCATAATTTCATTTAGTGAAGATGATAAAAAAAATGATACATGATTGGCAAACTCATGTTTTATCAGGTGGAGAGAAAAAGTTTCTCCAGAAGGTAATTGCTGTGAATAAAATGAGAAGAGGAATCCATGCATAAATCAGAAAAAAATGTGTCGCTAAAAGAAGGAACAAGTGCAAAAGCATTGAGATGAATGTGAGGAAGGGAGAACGGAGTGAGGTAAAGTTAAAAGCTTAACAGGAAACCACATCAAACAGATGGCCCTGTCAAAACTGCACACTATTCCAACAAATCGGATACAGATCCATTTTCTGATTTAGGCAAACTAATCCAGATATTCTACCATAAGCTCAACATTCAAAATCAGTTTTGGACTTCATCTATATTTGTCCTATATTTGTGCTGCCTTATTTTGATGAACATTTCATTCCACTATCATTTCAACAATATTTTTAAGAAGTTTCCCTAAAGCACTTAGCACCCTGAAGCTTTCCTGATAATGCTGGGAGCAGATCAGGCTGTTCTTCCTGGATATCTCTCAGATTGTCTGAAGGAACTTTCCATAAACATCCAGCACAGAGGGGAGGGGTCCCATGTTCCTCTCTATGTGAGCTGTATATTGTCTAACTTGAGATCTATGCTCATCTTCTAGATCTTTTGAGTAAATCGGGCCATTATTATTCAGATCTCTCCTCTTTTTCTCTCAGATTTCTGTGAGTTCCATACATCCTTTCTGATTTTGTGATATCCACAATACCTAAAACTTATCTAAAATATTTTTGTTTCTTGAGTAGATGCATCCAATTTTTGTTTTTATATAAAAAATCTGATGTTTTTATTTTGGACTTTAAAATCTCATGTTCTATTTAATTTGTCTAGCCTTTCTTTTTAGATGTTAAATTTTCTGTCAAGGGTTTCTGTTTCTGTGTCACACTAGTTATTCTATATTTTCACATTTATTTTTTTCTGCCATAAATGTCCTAATAAGACATTTTATTTTTAATTTTTTTAACATTTCTTCTTTGAAGAAATTATCTTTATTATGCACTTAATATTTGAAATAACTTATAGATTTGTTGTCTCTGTGAATACAACTTCAAAACACTTTTACTTTCTACAAGTTTTGTATGTTACAATATATCACCTTCCAAATTCTGAATCCTTTTCATAAATTGTGGTAGGTAAGGATCAACACTTTGACCAAAATGTTTTGATCTGGTACTGTCTACTTTGGTCTTGTTTTAAATATTTATGGATGGACTCTTAACCTGTGTATGATGTGGTCACTTGTGCAGAAACAAAAGTCCTTTGCAATTTAAAAGACAAACTCACACTCTGTGAATCCTAGTTGAGAAACAGCAGAAAATAACACTGCAATGTAATATCCAAAAGTTCTATATAGAGCAAGGTTATACAATAAGGCAGGCTTTATATCTGCCCAGTTCAACAATGCTCACACCCAGTTTAAAAGATCTATAGTTGAAACCTTGTCTGTATATAAGGAGTTACTCCCCTACATGAAAACTATCCACTTCTTTTAAGAAGACAAATCTACCACTATATGGAATGCTTCAAAATTTCTTAAAGAACTTTCTTAAAGATTAAGACCTAAAACCTACCTCTGGTCAATAGAAGTGAGGTTAATGTAGGTATTAATTTTTTACCTCCTTTTCCTTAAGATTCCTGGACTCCTCTCTGGATCAAGTATAGGAATGGCTGTGTACTAAGTAGTGATGGCACACAGAATAAGATCAAAATATCATACTTTAAATCTTTATAACTTTTTGGTTGTATATGAACACAATATGTATATGAACACAATACCTTTATTTTATTTATTTACTTTGTAATATTTACTTTTTTAGTTGTACTTGGACATAATGCCTTTATTTATTTATTTTTATGTGGTGCTAAGGATCAATTCCAGAGCCTCACACATGCTAGGCAAGTGCTCTACCATTAAGCTACAGGTCCAGACCCTAAATCATTTTTTTTAAAGACATGGTAGAATATATGTTTAGAAGAGAGGACCAATGAGCCATACCAACATCACTTTGACAGTCCTAACTTTCAGATATCATGGCCACTTTCACTTTCTATGTGGTTATCTTAGCCTTCCTGGTCTTATTTAATCTTCAAATTTGTCAATATTTTTTTCTTCGTTTTGAAGAAAAGAAATCCTTTTCTCTTACTTAAGGATACCAAATCGATCATACTTTTTTCTATCCTGAATAACCACTCCTCTCATGTTTTTCTTGTTTCTTTCTTCTGAATTCAGTGTTTGTTTTTCTCCTCTTGTTTTATAGATTCATTACACATTTTAATTCTAATGTTGGACCTATTTTTATAAAAGCTTTGATTAGATTTTCTTTTTATAGCTTTATGTATAATTCATATTATGTATAACCTCAAATACTCATAGCACTTATTGTCTATAATATTCTTCATTATTTTGAAACAATATATTGAAATATAATTTGAATTTTTGTTTGCTTTTGCAGTACTGGGATTGACTTTAGAGATGGTGTACCACTTAGCTAGATTCCTGTCCCTTTCTTATTTTTATTTTTATATTGAGACAAGCTCTTACTAAGTTGCCCAAGGTGGTCTAGAAGTTGTAACCTTTTGCCTTAGCCTCTCGACTAGCTAAGATTACAAGTATGTTTCTCCATATTTATCTCCATTGTAGATTTGTTCATTTTCTTTTATTATTGTTATTTGGAATGTCTATATATTCATTTTTTATTATTTCATTTTTTAAATTTATGTTAGTGTCATATATACCTACTTCTCTTATTTCCTCCAAATCATGTGGACGCTATCTTGTTATGTTTGTTTGTGAACGTGTATTTCTAGGCAGGATGATACTAATTCTGAATATAGTTTGGTGGTTCAGCTACCTTAGAGACATAGTACACTAAAAGGTAAAATATTGGTGCTTCTGTACAAAGCCCTCCATCAAAACCAATCTATTAATTAATTCAATAAATAGCTATTAAATGGTTCCTTGTTTTATGTACTCTTATGTGTTGGAGAAGAACACTGAGACAAAACAAACAAAAACGTGAATTCTATTTAGAAGATATAAAAATGATACAAAAATGACATCAAATATATTAAATCTTAGTGATAAGTGATGTTAAGAAAATTAAGCAGAAGGAATATATGTTTGTAGCAGATGGCACTTTTCAAATATATCCAGAAGTATATCACGCATCCTACATGCTATTTTAAAAAGTGATGCCTCTTCCTGACATTAAAAAGGTGGTATCTAGGCCACATTGGTTTGAATTTTGGTGCACTGAAGACAATTCTAACCCAAAGGATGTAGTTTGCAATGACAATATGTGGTTCTACAGGTGAGTCATAAAGATTTCACTTGGTCCACTGGTACACTAGATTCTGGTGCTCTGGGCTTCCCTAGAAGAAGTCTAATTATCCTAAAATTTCTGTATGAAAAGTGCGTTCCAAGAAGTAACCTAATTTTAATTGAAGATCCAGGGTGAGGTCCCAGTTAAAGACCAGGCATGTGATTGAAGACATCACCAAATAATTCCCCACCTAGTCATCATCATAGCTATCAGTAAACCATCCCTGTGTTTACCTTTTCAAATTTCTGACCCACAGTATCTGATTTCTTGATAGAATACTGTTTTTATTTCACTATGATTTGGGACAATCTTTTACAATAATAACTAGAAATTGTGATCTAACAGTTTAGATGGGATGACCAGGGAAGGGTGACATCTATACAGGTTTGAGTTGCCTATTTGATATGCACGTTGTTTTTATCAGCAAAGAGGATATTTGACCTAAAATCTAGTCTCCAAATTACTTTAGTTCTTAATGGAATATTATTTTTCCCCATATATATTACCAAAATTATATTTGAACACTGAGGTACAAACACTCCACAATAAATTCAAATCCTATTCTCTTTAGACTGAATTCAATTTAATTGTTGTCTTAATTAAAATATAAAAAATTAAATTTTGAAAACAATTAGATAGTGAATTATAAATGGTTTGGGAATTATTATAATCTTACTAACCACTCCCCAGCCCACCCTTGAGGTGCACAAATCATATTTTGTTTATAAATAACCAGAAAGTGTGTCTTGAGTCAGATTTTGTTTGTTCTGTTTATTATGCATATCACCATGAGAAATAAAACCTGCATGGCTGAGATTATGTTTATGAGCATCACTGATTTTGTAACTGTGATGAAATATGTACAAGCAAATAAATATATTTATGCTATGTGTTCTCATTGAGTAATTCATAAGTCAAAAATAGAAAACAAATTAAAGAAAACATATTACCTGAAATGTTTATATGACAAAACAAATGTTTTCATAAGCAAATTTCTAAAACTGCCCATATTAAACATAATAGATTACATATCTAGTGAATAAAAATTTGAATAATTATGTTATTGTCTAATTAGCATGATAATATTAATGTTTCTAAGTGTCAGGTTTACATGTATGAATAATGTGTTTTCCATTTTTAGCATATTATATGTCATATTAAAGTGTTTTTTTTGCAACAATAGCATAATATGATAGATTTACTCTGCTTCATACTATTTAGTGGATGTCTCTGAGGTGTAGTTTAAAGATGAGCTGTGTGCAATAGATGTATAAATGATTTGTTTACATTAATCTATATAAATGATTTGTTTGCTTAATGTCTTGGAAATTATTTGATGTATTATGGTTGCTGATGCTGTTCTCATCGGATTACTACAATAAACAAGATCTGTATCTAATTTAGTCATGCAACTTCTCTAAACCAAATGCAGGTATTTTTATATCCATTTTTTATGTTAATAGCATATCAACTTCATATCAATATATCATATTTATATTACTTCAGTTCTATCTTACTAAAATTATTTTTTCACAAATAAGAAGTGTTATTAACAAGAAAAATAGGACATAATATGAGAAATATCTATGCATAACTTACCAAGATACAAGAAAAGTTAATAGCCTTTTAATATATTTACATTAGACTCATCACTTTTAAAATATAAAATATTGTAAATGAACTTGTGCATTCATTGATCCTTCAATGAAGCATCATTCTAGTGTTCATATTTATACAGTGGATTAATATTATATTTTTATTATTTATGTTTATATTCATATATATATATATATATATATATATATATATATATATATACATATATATACATATATATTTGCTTTAATAGATAGGAATAGCATTATATGTACATGTAATTTTTTTCAATTTAGTGGTTTTACTAATTTTTTTGTTCCAGCTTGATTTATATTCTTTGATAAAGGTTATATACATCATTGAATTCATTTTCCAATATCACCTGGCCCACAGTGTATGTACTGACTGTATCTAGAACTATATTTGTTCCATCTTATGACATGAGACCTTTCACATTTATTAACTGAATTAGTTATGTATCAATGTATAATAATTTTTCCTCAAAATTTAAACTGTTTGAAAGAATGAATATTCTACCATTTTCTCAAGGTGAGGAATTCAGTCATTGCTCAGCTGGTCCTAGGTCTTCCGAAGCCTACAATCAACTGAAGGATCAATTGAGGGTGCTTCTGCCCCAAAGCTCTCCCATGTAGTTTTTGATGGGAAGTGCTACCTTTCAGGAATATTGAACTAAGGAACCATATTCCTCCCAGCTCATTGCTGCATAAAGAGCCTCAGTTTTCTTCTCATGGCACCTCACAAGACAACAGACTTCATCAAAATAAGCAAGGCAGAACTCAAAAGGGGGATCAAGCTTTGTAATGTAATGCCAGAAGTGACATCTTGTGATTTTGCTATATAGTCCACATATATGAGAGGCTAGTGTCTAGATAAGCTTATATTCAGGGACCTGCTATCAACCCAGTTTACATTTTAAATATGAACAAAGTCCCTCTAGTCCTTTTTCTGAGTATTTAGTAGCAGATTCACATGCACAGAAGCTACAATCAATAACTTATGGACAATAAAACTTTCTTAGAAAATGACACACATTACTACTTCTTATATTTGATTTGTTAGTTATGAAAATTGCCAAAATTGATGTTAAAATATATACTATGCAGAAAATAAACAAAATACTTATTAGTAGTCCTAATGATTATTACAATATTGCTTTTGAAAATGGACAAAAAAATGTTTGAGAAGATTTCTAAATCTTTGACACATACTCAGAAAAACATTCCAAATAATGTAATATAATGTCTAATATGCATCTATCATCTATATATCTATATGGAGAAGTCTAATTATGGATGTTTCATTTTTATACTATATTTACATATAGGACTGAGTTACATTCATCTAAACAGCATGGTATTGTCATAAAAAAAAAAAAACAGTTTAACAGAATAGAAACCCCAGAAATAATTCCACACATTTACAATCAATTATAAATGATTGTTGACAAAGAGGCTAAGAAGATACAAAGAAAAAGGACAGTCTCTTCAAATAAATGGTGCTGAGAAAACTATAAATCTACCCACATAAGAGTAAAATGAGATCCTTATTTCTTACCAGTTAAAAATATTAATTCAAATGGATTAACAACATAGATGCCAAACCTAAAATAATGGAAACAGTAGAAAACATATGAGCTTGTCCCAGGACAATGGCCAGGGTGATGATATTGTTTTTGGAAATGACACAAAAATACACAGAAAACAAAAACAAACTTGACACAAGGAAATGTATCAAACTAGAAAGCTTCTTTACAGAAAATTAAACAATAGCAGAAAAAAAGAGAAAGTGTTGTAAACTATGCATTTGAAAAAGTGTAAATACTGAAAATATATAAGGAACTTCAAAACTCCATAGAAAGAAAACAAACAACCAGTTAAAAATGGCTAAATATATGAAAAAAGTTTTTCTCAAAAGAAAACATAAAATATGGCACTGATTTTTTTTGCATAACACATTCTATGTGCAAAAGCTATGTGTCAACCAAAAGCATTCAAAAAGCAATTATGCCATAAAAATATGATACAGGCATATGTAATTAGAGCAGACTCTATTTATATGTTTATTTTAGTGTGGATTGATGCATATGTAGAAATCTTTCTACACTTAAATATGTACTGAAAGGGTTTTGTAATTTTTTTAAAATGTTCAATTATTTAGTAAAATTTTTACCATATTGAATTTATCTGATATCATTTTTCTTGGTATTTGAGCTATTGGGAATATTTAGTTATGTAATAGCAAAGTTAATGAAGCTTTAAACAAAAATAGAAATCTATTAGTCTACACTAATATGTCTTTCAGTTCAAATTAAAAATTTACTGTCAAAACCAATGACATATATTTGCTGGATGAAATACCAACATTTTTGTACTTGATGATTTTAAGGGCTACACTGATATTTTAAATTTTGCTAAATAATGAATACAAATATAGAATGAATCTCTGAAAATATGTGCAAAACTAGAGTAATATATTAGTAAAGTACTTATTTGCTCTTTCCCAAGGATGTAGTCACTGTAGAACATAAAATACTTAAACTTCAATTTGTAAATAAGGTAATCCTTTTTAAAAAGTTTCATTTCTTTTTAATAAATTCAACTTTTAGTTTAAAAAATAATTTATATTCACTGTAGCATGAATATTTAACCTGAATATTCTGCCATGATTCTAGAAATATTTGTAACACTATTTAAAATCTTGCATCTATTCTTACTGAGGCTCTTGGTTTTGCCATTGTGTGACCTCAATATATATGATAATAACTTTTGATCACTTTTTGTTTCTTTTCATCCCAGAAACTCTGTAATTAATAATGTGAATGTAACACATGCTATTTTATCTGTAAATCAGAGACAGGAAGCATGCTCATCAAAGAAACCAGTAGTGGTCTTCTGTAAGGTTTCTCTATTGCTTATTGAATTCTATCTTACCTACATGTTGTAGACATTTGAAGGCATGCCTGCAACTATGTAATATTGGTATTCATATAAAGTCAAGTTTGTATTTTAGTACATGAATTAAGTATTGTTTTGGAAATCCATGTCATCTTTTGAAATATATGTGGGGAAATTAGTTTGGTGATATAAAGACCAATGGATTTTCATTCAAATACAATGAACTTGAAGCATAGATAGCTATTTTAATCAAAATCCTTTAGGTATTACTTTTAGTTAAGGACATAAGAACATTGTAGCTGATAAGTAGAACACAATGTAGAAAGATATAGAAGTTTTATTTTAAATTATAAATTAGAACAAATGTTTGTGCTGAAGCATTGGAATGTACTGGAATCTGTACTTTTAAAAAGTGTGCAAAATTAAGTTTGTTCTAATTATTTATATACAAAAATATATTTCAAACAATTCAGCTTCTTTTAATTTGCTTTAGAAAATCAACACAACTAGGCCCAACTAACAAAATCTCAACCAGAACCAGAATTTTTTATTTAACAAAGCATGTATTTCAATTTTAACTTTGAAATTATTGTTTTTCTTTTAAATCATATCTCCATATTCAATTACTATGTTTAATATTTTTCTACTAAAGTACAATGAATTTTCATGTATGTATTTTGTAGGCAAGAAACTTCTAATAGTGAAATGCGGTAAATCCTTCAAGGGTGGAATAATATTTGGTACTGTGACAGACACTAGTCTCAGTATCTATTGTATGGATAAGTGAACAGAGCAGTGTACTAGGAAATAGAAGGCAAGTCAAATATGACGAGCCTGGGAAAGTGATTTGCATAAGTTCTGAACATCCTCAAGAGCACAGCTTCATGGAAACATGAGACATTTCAAATAATCACAAATATTACGGTTTTTGTAACTTTAAGATTCTCTCTCTCTCTCTCTCTCTCTCTCTATATATATATATATATATATATATATATATATATATATATATATATACACACACACACACACAAATACATTGAGTTAATTAACACACACATGATCTCTCTTATATGTGATATCTGGAGAAATTGAACTCATAGAAACGGAGAATACTATGTTAGTTTCTCAGGCTGGAGATAGAATTGATGTTGGTCAAATAATTTTAAAACTTCAATTACATAGTAGGAATAAATTCAATGTATCCATTTTAAAACATGGTTATCATAGTTAATAACAACATGTTGCATTCTTGAAAATTGTTGAGAGTAGATTTCAAGTTTTCTCAACTTGAGTAGTCACAATTAAGTCTGCGGTAATAAGTGCTTCAGGCAGAATGATAATGATGAGGTTATATAAAATGTGTTGATTTTAATTAAACCCAGAGTAATCTCCAAACTGTTTGTGTAAATTATATTTTTATCAGACTGAGCTACCTGGAATAAAAGCTAAATTGCTTTTATACATTTTACTTCTGGGCCCAACATTTTCTATCCAGGAAGCAGATTACCAAGCAGAATATTCTCTGCAATGCATTCATGAGATGTGGCCATGGAGCATGGTTTCAAAGGATAGACATCCTGGACGTGGATCCATGAGTTATAAGAAAGTATTGAAGCTGGGCACATTGGCACACACCTGTAATCCCAGTGGCTTGGGAGGCTGAGGCAGGAGGATTGCTAGTTCAAAGCCAGCCTCAGTAACAGAGAAGTGCTAAGCAACTCCATGTGACCCTATCTCTAAATAAAATACAAAATAGTGCTGGCGATGTGGATCAGTGGTCAAGTACCCCTGAGTTCAATCCCTCAATAAAACAAAAAGAAAGTGTTGAACTGCTGTGTCATTTCATTCTAAAATCCTTCTACTCCACTTATTTATAAGACACTATCTTATGATTTTTCATTTGAATGGCTACTTCCCAGTGTGATTTACATTATTGTCTAACTCTTGAGATTCCAGGTTCACCAACATTAAATTTTTGCACTATGGAGACATTCCCTGACTTAGGCACTGAAAGCTTTTGTTCATTATATACAAATGAAATTGCATTTCAAATTAAAAATAGTTCCCATGCAAACCACTTGCAAGTGCAAACTCACTTGAATACCTAAAAAGGAGCCTGATTTTTACAATCACAAAATTAAATTTAATGTCTCTTCTCTTTCCAACACACACATAAACATGCGCACATGAACACACATGCACACACAGCCACACACACACATACAAAAAAACCCCACAAACCATGCACACTCATACCCCTAAAATTAAAATTATATGGGTACTTTGCATACACAGATAAGTATGCACATTAAAATACAAATATTTACTATTTCTTCACATAGTTTTCATTTGATTAAGTAGCACATCCGTGAACAGGCAGTGACAATTTTGTCTTGAAATATTTTAATTAGTGTTAATAACTGATGGGTTACAATTAACTTTAGTGGAATTGCAGCAGAATAAATGGAAGTTTAATGTCTCTAAGTAGAGAAAATGCATACAAGTGGAAAGATGGACAAAAATGAAGAGAAAAAAAAACAAAGAAAAAACTATTATCTAAGAAGAATGGTAGACATTGAAGTGTATATGTTTTTAAAAGTTATTAAATTTATTATTTTACAATCAAGAAAACAATAATTCTGTTAAAATCTAATATAAGCATAAGGGTTAAATTAATAAAATGAGATTTCTGAGACATTATAAGGGAAGCAGTTATTCATAAGATTAATTCTGGGAAAAAATTAATTGCACTCTCATAGTTGAACAATATTTACATTAGGAAACAAGTAAGATTATACATAATTAATATATTATATAAATTAATATGGACATTATATATATGTAAAGATAAAACATTTCTAAAATTTAAGCTGATAAACTTATGATTTTGAATATATAGACATTAGTTATTTAGTTAAAATATTTATTTAGTAGATTAAAATATTAAGTCAACAGAATTATAGCTACTGCTTTAATACAGAATATTTTTCAAATGAAAATGTTAAATTAAAAGATAATTTTGAGTATTTTTTATCTCTGAATCTACAGATGAATTGGCTTTTTAAGTTTATTGTTTACTAGTTTTAGTGGTTGATATTTCAAATAGTCCATAAAATTATAAATTAATTTTCACATATTATTTCATGATACACCATATCAAATAGGGCAAAAGTTAATTAAACATAAAATTTTGATAATGTAAAGTCGCCAGATTATTTTAAAGCCCTACTTATCTCTTCTCTTTTTTTGATCTTTATACTTTTATAAAAGAGAATTATAGAGGCTTCTAAAATTATGAACAGGAAAATATTAACCTATCAAAAATGAAAACTTTTGACTCATTCAGGCAAATATTCCTGTTGTGTTTAATCTTGATCTTTGAGCCACTTATCAAACATAGCTAAATGTGAGCATATCAAGGATTTCCATTTTGATGGATACTTTAGAGTACAACATTTCTTCAGACAGATTAAGTGTTATCTTTTAAAATAATTTGTATCGTAGATATCCAAAGAACACATCTACATGATCATATCAATAGACTCAACAAAAAAGCATTTCATGAAACCCAATACATATTCATTATAATGAATCTCAGTAAACTAAGAATAAAGGGGAACTTCCTCAACTTTATAAGTGACATCCTTAAAAAGCTGATGCTAAAATCATTTAGATAGCCATAAACCTAAAGCTTTTTTTGTTATGTGTGAGGCACTGGCTTTTATCTCAGCACTGTATTTAAAATATAAAATAGAATAAAGTTATCACATCCATCTACAACTAAGAAAACAATTTTAAAAAATAGGATATTCCCTTTTATGCTCTCCAACATTATATTGGAAGTCCTATTAGTACAACAAGAAAAGAGAAAAGGAAGTCTTTGTTCACAGAGGATATGATTATCTATGTTTAATAAATTGGACCTTGTAATTATAGTAGTTTATAGTAATTTTGCAGGATACAAAGCTTATGTACAAAAGTCAATTGACTTCTTTTATGCTAGTGACAAACCAGTGAAATATGAATCAAAAAACACAACAGCACTTACTTTAGCACCCAAAAAAGGAAATCACTAGGTACAAATTGAGCAAAGCATGTGTAAGATACAGATGAGAAAATATAACAAAATTCTAATGAATAAAAGCAAAACAGAACTAAATAAATCAAAAGATGGTTCATGTTTTGGAATTGAAATCCTCAATATTTTCAACACATCAGTTCTTCGTCTACTTGATCTATTGATCTGATGTAATTTCAGTCAAAATTTGAACAAGGTATTCTTTGATATCAAACTTATTTTAAATTTGAAATGGAGATACCAATTATCTTATATAGCCAAGAGAGCATTAGAGAGAACCCATTTGGGAGATACAATACAAAACTTCAAAACTTACTTATAAAGCTATAGTAATTGTGACAATCTGGTATTAATCAATAGATATACAGATCAATGATACAGAACAGTGAATCAAGAAACTGACCCACTCATAAATTCAGAACTAATATGAGATGGAGCAGAATTAATACAATGGACAGAGATAATCTTTTCAACAAATATTTCTGGAACAATTGGACATCAACATGTAAAAACAGTGAGTCTAAAACCTGAGCTTTCATGAAAACTAACTGAAAAGTAATCATGGATCTAAATATAAAACACAAAACTACAAATCTTCCTGGTGTTAAAAAGAGAAAATCTGTACAACTCCATGTGGGTATGACAATGACTTTTAGATGAAACAGCAAAGTCATGATACATAAAGAAATAATTAATGAGCTAAACCTCATTAAACTTAAACCTTCTCTGAAAAAGAGTTAAGAGAATGAGAAAACAGGATATGCACTAGGAGATTTCTAAAGATAGGATTGCTAAAGGTCTTTAGGATATTTTTTCAAAAAAAATCACAAAAAACCCCTGAATTCTCAACAATAATAAAAAAGAAATCTAATGAAAGAATTAGAAAAAATGTGAATGCACTGATAAAAATAACCTCACAAAACAAATTAAACATATGAAAAAATGTTCCACATCATATCATCAAGAAAATATGCAAATTAGAACACCAATGAGATGCCATTACCTACATACTAAAATGGCCAAATTTATAACACTAATTATCCCACAATCCTAGCAAGGATATGGAACTGTAGAAATTCTAATTTCTTGCTCATCAGAATGCAAACTGTATACCAATATAGGTAAAAACTTTACAGATTCATAAAAAAATCAACAGATACTTTCTATAAGATATACAATCATGCTCCTTGGTATATACTGAAAACTTATTTCCACAAAACTCCTGTATATAGATACTATACCACCTTTATTTACAATTAGCAAAACATGCAAGAAAGCAAGGTGTTGTTCAGCAGGTAAAGGAAACCCTACACTGTGGTACATTCACATCCCAGTGTATCATTCAGGGCTAAAAAGGAAATGAGACCTCAAGTCATAAAAAGATATAAAGGAACCTAAAAAGCATATAATTAAGTGAAATATGTCAATCTGAAAATATTACATTAGACAATATTCTGATTATATAGGTTTTTAGAAAAGACAAACATTATGGAGAGAGCAGAATATCAGTGGTTGCCAAGATCTGGTAGGAAAGAGGATTAACTGAAGTACAGATAATTTTAAGGGCATTTAAAATATTCTGCATCATACTAATGATGTATACATAGCATCATACATTTGTCAAAACATGTAGAATATATAACACCAAAAATGATTCCTAATGTAAATTATAACCTCTAGATGATTAAATTGTGTTATGTAGGTTTATCAATTGTAACAGATGTCATCTATTGAGGGATGTTGTAATAGTGGAGGCTACATATATGTGAAGTGAGTGATTATATGAAAAATCAGGAAATTTATGTATCTTCCTCTCAATTTTCCAAAAAATCATACTATTTTTAGTAAACTCTTAAAAATATTATTGATAAATAAATAATATTCATAAATATTATAGTTGATATTTTCAATGCTTTCAAAAAGTACACAGAATGTTTTAAATAGAACAATCTTGAAAAAATTCATTTAATGCATGCAAGTACTTGAAAACTTGGGTCTAGAGTTGCTTATAAAAAGTCTTTTTAAATGACAATTTTGACACCTATTCTATAACTCAGAAACTCTTACCAATTTTTTTTTCTATCATGGGAGGATTGTTCTTGAGGTGATAAAAATTGAAGTTTCTGGACAAAGAATAAGTGTTTTTTATCAATAAAATTTTGAGGTTTTCTAAAATATGCAAAGGAATTCTAATTTGTAAACCCAATAATACAAAAACCACCTGCATATTTTTTAGAAATATCAAGATAGATTTTAAGATATATCTCAGTTGATATACTTTCTGATTTTAAGAAACACCACCACCACCCAGCGTCCTATAGGGTGGTCAGAGTGGATTTATTGAAGAAATTTTTTCCATAGCTGAAATAATTTCTAATTGGTTCAACAACTTCAAGTTTATTACCAAAATAAAATAAAGCTTTTTCTTTCTATCAAATGTGTGATCATATATTTTTCTTGCAAACTCTACTTCAGCTTTTTAAAATAATTTGAGACAAAGTACTAAACATTCCTCCCATGCCTATTATTTTCAATAAAATAAGTAGAATAAAATCTAAAGATAACTATTAGACATACCATGCTTATTGGGCATCTATTATTTTAATTAAATTCATTATTATCATAATTATTCCCATTTTTAGATAAATGAATCAAAAGACTGTCATATGGCAGTTTATATATAAAGCATATTCTCTGGGAGGATGTATATCTTTTTGTGAGTGTGCTTCCCTTAAAGATATTGTAAATGACAAAGATGGATTCAAAGTCAGGTGTTTCTAATTTCAAAGGCAATGAACAAACTATTACAAATAATGACTGTCACAAAATTGACAGTATCATGCATACCTTGGGTCTATTATGAGATCAAATTGTCTTGATTAGTAATAATTTTGGAAAGTGATAGTTATTGATTATAATGTTATCAGGAGCCTTGTATCAATATTCATTTAGTGAATATTGATATTCTGTAGTGTTTCAGAGAGGTAAGAATGTCAATTAATTTTACCTATATAAAATGTTACATTTAAATATTTTGCTACATTTGAACAATTTGAATGGCAAAAAGTGCACCCATTTTGTAATCTATGTTATAGAATGATAACTCAAAATGAAGCACATTTTAAAACTTTGGAAAAGTTTTTTAAAAATACCAATGCTACCACTTACAAAAGGGTTTTTTTTTTTGGTACATTGTTAAAAAAAATGACTCCCTGGAGTCCTTCATTCAATTTAAAGTGTTTAATCAAATGAGAAAATGGAAACTGTTAATCAAATGGGAAAAATCTAAAGTTTTCCCACTGAGGATGTGCTCAGGTTCCTATTGACAGAGTTAATGAGATTTGGATACTTGGGTATAAAACCTCTTATTAAGGGGTAAAAATGTGTCAGATCTCTGAAGGATTTTAGTATACATTTAACAAAATCAAGGGCTGCAATAGATAAAAAGCATAATCTTCTATTCTACATCATCATTTATTTCCAAAAAGTAGTCGCTTATTAAAAAATTATCCTGTACATACAGGAATACATATACATGCATGTGTATACACACACACACACACACACACACACTCACACACACACACACTCACACACACACACACACACACACATCTTTTCAGGGAAAAAGTTTTTTTTCAAGAGGGCATTACTGAGATTTAAGTGCAATGAAAAGCATGATATAAGTTATATATAAAACAAGTAAGCAATAACCCAAGGCCATAGATATCCACAGCTAGAACTGAATTATACTTATTTTGTGTTATATAAAGCATATTTACTTAAACTTCACATCTTGACTGAGATATGCTCTGATATATGTTCTACTTTTTGAGAACAAAATAATGGTTAGGTCAAAATCTCTAAAATCAATTTAAAAATTAAATTAAAAATTAAAATTAATATTTCATTTTAAGTGTTAAAATACCAATGCCTGCCTATTTATACAAAGATTTTTTAAAAATAGGTAATAGGTTCTGAGAGAAGGAACACAGAAAAAAAACATGTAAAAGAATAAATGCAATTTTGTGAAGAACATGTGGAACTTGGAGAAATGTATTTTAAAAGCTAAACAACAGATGCTTTTAGAATGAAACATAAATTAATAAAATTGACATCAATAATAGTTTCAGTTTTATTCAAAGTGATCCAGAATATAGAAAATGTAAAATATTTCCAGTCATTTTACAAAGCTATCATAACTCAGCACAAATAACATTGCAAATACATTTTATTTTGAATATATGCCAAAATATAAATAAAATATTATAAAACCCAACCATGCAGAGGTATTTAAATCAAAATGAATCAGGATAAATAGGCTTTATTCCAGGAATGTAGGGTAACCTATCATTAGAGAAACCTATCAGCATTATGTATTATTTTATTATCTATCTTAGAGATGTTTTGTTCTTGTCAATAAGAAGTTTGGGAGTTATAAAAGATAAAGAAATGTATTCCTGGTTTGGGTAAGAAATGAAAGATCCATGCAAGATGTGGAGAATTAACTAGTTTTCTTTTGTAAAAGATCAAAGCATTTAGAAATATGAGTAAGGTTACAAAGAATTAATCTAAACTTGAAAACAAGAATAAAATGTTGTACAATTTGTCCAAATATAAGTGATAGTATTTTTAAATGTGGCCTTTCAAAGAATTTTGAATGACCTCCCAGAGTTTATTTCATTAAATATAAACTCCCAATTTTGATGGTGTTTCAGGTTAAAAAAAAAATATTCAGAGTAGCACGTTCATGCTGCTATGGGAAATTTTCTTCTATAAAAACACATTTTTCACATTTTACTCATAAACACTAGTAATGAGGGGGAAATTATGAATACATGTTAGAAGTTGGGTTGTTTCATATCTGATTTTACTAAAGAGGAGCCAACATAGTAAGAGAAAAACTGTAATTCAGAAAAGAAAAAAAAATTGGCACATATTTTGCTTGGGTGCCTCCTAAGAAGGGGTCCCTTTGTAGCTCTATTTTAGGAAATTGAAAATGAGTCCTTGAACTCATCATTTTCACCCTAGAGAGCCAGAATCACACCCCTGCAGAGTTCTAGCCTCCTGGCAGGTTTTACTTTCTCTGGTGTTCAGAGCTGCATTTCTCTCTGCATTGATTCAGTACCTCCCACAAGCCAGACTTTCTTCTCTATTGTTTTTTGCAAGTTTAATATTCCCTCAGGCATCCTCCTGACAGCTTGTGCTGCCTGCCTGGTCTGCCCACATCATTTCCCAAGGCACCAATTATTGGTTTTGTTAGTGTTATGTTTACATACCTGCATAGGTTTTGGCCAATGACATTTTCCTCCTAAGCCCTGTGACTGTTAGTGGTTATTTTGCAGAATTCCAGGTCTTTCAGATACATATGTGTTTTATTCAAGGAGATAAACCCTTACTAAGGATAGTGCAGGAAATCCTTCTTCCAGAAAGCAGATATTTTAAAAAATAGAAAAGGCATACCTAATGTTAAGGAGCAAATGATAATAGAAAACCCATAGACTGGGCAGATATCATTGAAAACAAAATAGAATAAAAATTAAGATTATCTGGGTTATATTTACAGTCATATTCCATTAGCTTACCTATGCTTTTCATGTGCTTACATAAAAAAAACTGCTAACAAAATGAAACAAATATTAAAGCAAGCGATTTTATTAGCATTAGAAACATTTATTACTATATCTCTATTTTTAAATAATTATGTCAGATATTACAGGTTTGCATGTGTCTCTGACCAACCCATAATAAATATGTGTCTGTGTGGAATATATGATTCATAAATATTTTCTCCAATGAAAACATAGAGAAGAATACTTACAGGCAACTGTGAATAAGTCAAGCCTTCCTGGAAAAATATCAGCTATATACTAGAAGCAAAAATGTTTATCAGCTTAAACAAAGTAATTTTATCAGCTTTCCACAAAGTAATCAGACAGAAAGCCGTCCTCAAATCTGGTGGAAGACAGCAGTAGCTGGATGTATGGCTGATAAGGAAACCAGCTTTTGCTCAATCAAATTTTGGACTCCCGGGAGACATAAGTTTGGTTCATATGCCAGAATATAGTATATGATGCTACCAGGAAAAGAATAGATAAGGATGTAAGAAAATTTAATTTAAATGTGAGTTCACAGAAAAAATAACTTTATGTTGTAAAGAAATTAATGGAATTCATGTGTTATTTTAACATTGGAAATACACTGTTTCATAAAAATATAGTTTTGGACAATGTCCTTGTGCAAATTGTTAACAAAGTTTAGAAGCTACAAACAAGCCTTAAGTTTGAAACAGGATTCAGGTGTTTGACAAATTCCAACCCACCTTTGGCAGTGACAGCATGCTTTTATTTCAAGTTCTAGGATTATTGCTCTATGCTTAGACACTGGAAAACATTTGATGACAATAAGGAAATATATAAAATATACAATGGAATGATTTTGAATAGTGTAGGAGTGGAAATAAAATTGTATATTCATTTAATAATTACTATTTTGCATGATATTTGAAGAAAGTAGGACAAACTGACAAAATGATTTGTTGAAACAGTAAAATTAGTATAAGAAAATAATTGTTCTTACAAAAGTTAAAATTTTAATTTACTGTGTGTGCAAGTTTTTTTTTCTTTAGAATTAATGCATATAGAGTAAATAAATGAAACATTACAACAAATCAAAAACTATCAGTAATTATTTTTCTGTAACAAAGTAACTTGAAGAGAGATTAATTATTAATGAATACCACAATTTTTGGTTATTTTTTACTTGCTAATGCATTGAACTTTCTTGTTTGCTGGTATTATTTTTTCCAGTTTACTACTGGATATTTCTCAGATACAATAGGGATATTAAACATTATTCAAAAAAATTAGAGAAGAAAAATCAATAAATTATTTCACTTTATTTGGTATTTATTTATGTATCATCAGGAAAAGTGTGTATAGACCCAAATTTAAAAGGTGTCAGTAAAATTTTAAAAATATTTAAAAAAAAATTTAAGCATTGCAGAGAAAAGTGAGAATGTCACAAAATACCAAATTAAATTAGAAACATGATTGACATATAGTTTCCATAATTATTGATTTAGAACAGATAAATAAATTGGTACTGAATAAATCATGGCCATTCCCTTCATCTCTCCCTTCTTAGCCTGAAACTTCACAAGATATCAAGGAGATGTCCAGCCAGTGTCCTTTGGACAGGGTGTGTTCTCACTCTACAGATAATTTTTAGGCCATTCAACTTTGAGATGCAATTTATGATATACTAGATATGCCCCATAAAATCACACTATCTCTTATTTACCAATATGGTTGTATAACAAATTCAAAATTTCTTATCAACTTTCCAGTATGAACCACACTTATATATCTCACTAAGGAACATATTCTTGCTTAGAAGAATGCTTTGAAAATAAATAAAAAGTATTTATAATTAGAATGATCTTCAACTTGTTTTGGAAGGAATGAGAGAAAATATTTGTAAATTATACATCTTATAAGGAATTAATATTCGAAATATATAAAAGCTCCCAAAACTCAACTATCCACATGCAAAATTAACCTGATTGAAAACAGGCAATGGACTTCAATAGACATGTATCCAAAGAGGACGTACAAATAGTTAATAGGCATATAAAAATATTCAAATATCACTAATCACCAGGAAAATGCAAATTAAGACCACAATGAGATATCACAACTTTTCAGTTAAGATATTTATTACCAAAAAAGAAAATAATAAATGGATAAATCAGAGTCCTTCTACACTGTGGGTGGGGATATAAAATGGAGCAGCCACTACACAAATCAGTATGAAGAGTCCTCAAAAAATTAGGAATAAAACTACCATAATATCTGGAAATCTCACTTCTGTATATATAGAAGACATAATTTAAATCAGGATCTCAAAATGTATCCATACTCACATTTTAACTAAAGAATTATTCTTAATGTCAAAGTATGGAAATATCCCAAATGTACAAGAAATGTTTTGTACAGTCACAATGGAATGATATTCAGCCTTATAAATGAAGGTAAGCCTACTATTTGTG
Organism: Callospermophilus lateralis; assembly: GCF_048772815.1. Lineage (NCBI taxonomy): Eukaryota > Metazoa > Chordata > Mammalia > Rodentia > Sciuridae > Callospermophilus > Callospermophilus lateralis. Next base: position 2,042,404 of record NW_027511570.1, on the reverse strand, counting down.
ACAATATAAATGAACCTAGAAGGTAGAATCCTAAATGAAATAATTTGAACAAAGAAGAAAAAAATAACATTTGGAGATACACTGATCAACATAGAGACTAGTTAACAATAAGTTATTGGGCACTTAAAAATTTAAGAACTTAGATTTCATTTTAAGTTTTCTTAATACACCCACACACAAATACATACATACATCAAAAAAATAAAGTAATACCAAAGGGACATAGGCAAGCATTTTGAGGGATGAATATGTCTACTGCATGGATTATGATGATTGTGACCAAAATTTATGTGCGTGTGTGTGTGTGTGTGTGTGTGTGTGTGTGACACCCTTGCATATCTGTGTGTACATATAAATGTGTATATACATATTAAATCTCACCATACAATGTGCATTGATTATATTCAATTAGTATGCCAACTATAACTCAATAAATTTATCAAAATGTTTTTTGGATATTGACAAGTATATCAAAAGGTATAAAGAAATTCCAAGGAATTTTAAAAAGAAAGAAAAATAATGGAGGAGTTATCTTCCAGATTTTGATATGTGCTAACAAGTGGTTAGAACAGCAATATAGTACAAAGATAATGACAAATCAAAAATAAAAATGTGGAAATAATATATATTTATATGTCTAAATAACTAAGAAGAATAAATCATTTCAAGCAATTAAATGTTTTTTTTAATTAGAGTCTCCATATCAAAGATAGAGTTTCTTCCTGACTTCAAACTATCACAAATATATCTCAAATAGATTAAAAGCTAAGATTTTTAAATGGACAGGAAAAAAAACTTCAAAATTAAGTCAATTATGTATTAAACATATTTACAGTGAATTGTTTTAGAAAGGAGTTTTAATCAATGCAAAAATCCAAATGTGAAGCAAAAAGTTGATAGATTTTATTATATGACTTTATATGTGTTTATCTAAGTAGAGTCACTATAAAGTACATAAAAATCTAAGATTAAGAGAAAAATATCTGGAGTGTTTCTAATAATAAGAAGTTTGCATTTCTAAAACATGAATTTTCCACAAATTAATGAGGAAAATATTATAAAAGAAGCATGTGAACAATGACAGAAAATAAAGACAAATGCTCAAAAACATTGTAAATATTCCTAATGATTTAATATATTCAAATCATTATATTATAATAATAATTTACAAATTGGTATATATAAAGTAATTTGAGGAGATTCAATAATAGATAAGCATGTCAAGTAAACAATATTCCTATGCTCTGCAGATAGATATAAAAATTAGTACAGAATTTGAGAGAGCATACACTTCTATTTTTGAAAGTGACATGAATTACAATTTATTCATGAATGCCACTCAAAAGAATATCCTATACAGAGCATCAGACTTAAACTGATTAACAAATTTGATAGCAATAATATTTTGAAATCGAAATTATTGGTTTCCTCAAACTTTATAAATTGATTATCTTTATGGCCTTTAATTCATCACATTAAAAAATTTCAAGTGCTTTATAATTTCATATTATATTTGAGGAGAACGCTAAGAGTATGAAAAATACATTTAATTATATTAGTATTTATTTGAGCAAGAATTAAAAAGCAATAAAGAATGAGACAGTAGAAAATAATGTACTTTTTTATATTCAGAGAGAAAAGCAAATGCAATTTAATGACCCATTGGCATAGAAAGACTGCTATTAGTGATACAAGGGATCAGAAGCAAACTAAATGTCCAGACAACATATTTAGAAACATGAATTCATGGAAGCAATGGAAGTAATACTGTTTGGATAAATAAAGCACAAAATTAATTTGGAGAAATGAAATATTCTTATCTAGGCATCAAGTGTCATGTGAAATCTAAAGTTGCATTTTTTTTTCATCAATTCAGTAAGTGAAATGAAGTGTGCTTTCTGGATGAGGAGCACAGTACCCAGAGTCCAGGGACAATGTGCCCTTCATTGAACAACCTACCCCAAAGTGTTAGGTGGAAGTAGTATCCATGCCAAATGAAAAGAAGAATCCAATTTCAGAGTTAATGATCTTTCAACCTGTGCACATTTGAGTCCCGCTGAATTGCTACATTTATATGCTGCCTCATTAGATAATACTTAAGATCAGTTACCTTGACTATAGTTTATTTTTTCTAAATTTCTAATTTTCACTGGAGTGTCTAAGACAACTCCAGGGGAATTTAAAGGAGATAAAATAAAGGTTATGATTGACTAAAGTTTTCCTTCTCAGATCATATCAGATCATATATGACAAATCATCTGATCAGTTTCTCAATATTTATTTGGATATTTTTTAACCTTGTGTATTATTCAGCCTTCTCTAGAGGAACAGAACCAACAGGCATATCTCCCAACAAGAAGCTGGTTTGTGGTATCACAATGGCTGTCCATAGACTTCCGTCTGCAGACCTGGAGGAACCAGTAGCTGTTCAATTAAAGAAGCTGCAGCCTCAGAACAAGAGGGATCAATGATGACACCTCAGTCCAGAACAGAAGGCCTGAAAACTCCTAGAGAGTCACTGGGTAGATTTTGCTTTGTAAGAGTGAAGAAGCTGAAGTCTTATGTTCTCAGGTGATCCCAGTAGCAATGGAGAACCCATTGGTGAAGAATTGAGCTTGTATCTGCTGCTACTTCCTTGTTCTTTTTGTTCCATCCAGGTCTCCAACCTATTAAACTATTCTACCTACAGTTAGGGTGGGTGTCTGCTGTCCCACATGCCAACTGTTTCTAGACATACCCTTACCAAAACAACCAGAAGCCTTCTATTGTTCTGTGTCTCTTAATCCAATTAAGTTAATTCAGATTAACTATCACACATTCTGTTTGAGGCTTTTCTATTCTTTCACATTAATTAAAAGCTATAATCAGGTGAATGGCCTCATACTACTACTATCCTTAAGAGCTTGAGTAGAAAGGGCATGAGGATTGTGTTTTAGTATAGAGATAAATTTAAAATAATGTTTTATAGAAATCATATTTAGGGTGTGTGGTTTTTTTCCTGAACATTTGTAGGTAACCAATTTCAGCTTACTTGAAACAAAGATAATTCACAGCTAGTGTTGTCTTTGTAAGCATAAATTTCATCTCAAGTATAAATCATATGCAAAACCCAATGATAAATTGACTAAAGTAAGAAACAAGAATTCTTATTTCATTTTATAAATTTCTCAAAATAAAAGCACTTCTGTGGCCCAAATTATGACATATAACTTATAGGCACAGGAACACAAAGTAAATATCAATAACAAAAGCTTGTTATAGTTTGTAGTTTTTCTTTTAGTTTCAAAATTTTACCTTCATAATTTCCACCATCAACTTATTAACCTCCTTGTATTTTAGTATGAACAATAGCAAAAATACATCATTGTCATAATTTGTTATGGGTTGTCTAATCATTTTTTTCTATAAATACTTAGTGAACAGTATCTATATTGAAGTCATGGTAGGCACCAAAGCTGTTGAATTGGTAATGAATAGGCACCAATTAAAAAAATTGCATTATTCTTTCCTTTTAACTCTGTGCCATTTTTAAAACTGAAGACGTCTTTCTTCATACTATGGGTATTGAGATTCCCAGATGATAATGAATGAGACAGGGAAAAAGTTTTGGCAGATAATCAACAAAAACAATATTTTTAGAGAGAAAGGGATGGACAAAAATGCCAAGCTGGCAACTGCTGACTGGTTTAGAGTCCTGAAAAGATCAAGGGAGACCACATTTAGAAACATGGCATATGCTGGGGTTTTGAATGATTCATGTCCCTCAATGACTTGTAATTCAAAAAGATCATTCTGGCTGAGTAGATTACAGCAGAGTGGAGTCAACAGCCTGAGGATTCTAGCCAAACAACACTGACCATGAGCTACAAACTGCTTTTGACATTTGTTGTTAGTTAGACAATATTGCCATTATAAGGGAAATTTATGGGAAGCATTCATAGAATCTAAGCAACGTATCCCTGAGGTAGGAATAACACAGTTTCTGGGTAAAGAAGCTAAATGTGATTTAAAGAAAAAAAAAAGAAAGTAAGAAAAGAAGAAAAAGACAAAAGCAGGTCTTGTTGTAATGTGATAGATGCAAGTGGTTTCTTGGGTAAAATGATAAAACAGCCTCTGTAAAATATGTTCCATGCACTAAACAAGTTAGATTGCTTGAATTCACTCTGGGATTGATAAACTAGAGCTTTTGCTGAACTTCAAAACTCTGAATCAGAAAACGGCAATGGTCTCTAACCTTTGTGTAAATATTTTAGAATTTCATGTCTTATAATTTCAGGTAGTTTTCATGTTTTATGAACAAAGTCTCAAGTAATATGCTTCTTACTGTTCTTTTATATAACTGCTAATCATGATCATTTCACACATTCCAATTAATCTTCAAAATAAATGTAGTATCTTTAGATCAACAAATACCCTAGTGGTGATATGAAATGTGCTCCCCCCACCTTTTTTGTTTTAGAAGAGAAGAAAATTCCAGAGACAAATCTGATCTTATTGCTTCACAGCAAAAAGTGGAGCTGTTTTTTCTTTTAAGTTTATACTTAGTGGACACTACACAGTAGTTAACAAAGCTGCTGGGATTGGAAAGTAGAAAAAAAATAGCACCACTCATCTTTATTCTACTAAGAAGCAATTGAGAAAGAAGTCTAAATATGGAGCGGGGTGGAAGAGTAAATAAGACCTTGGCTATTGGGGAATTTTGAATCAAGAAAGTGGCCAATGAAATTTCTTTTATTGATGCCAATATCTGTATGATTTATCATTCTCAAAATTATATTGCATGAATTCAGTTACTATAGTCAGCTGATATTCATTGAATATTTGTTAGTATAAGAATACTTTTTCTTCCACATTTATTATAATAAATATTATAATCATATAAATATTATAATCATTGTGTGTGTGTGTGTGTGTGTGTGTGTGTGTGTGTGTGTGTGTGTAAATCATTCATCAAGTTCTGGGGGGAAACTAGTGAAGCTGAGCAAAGCAAAGAAGCTTCTATTGTACTTATGCCCAATAAACACCTTTAGTCTCTGCATGTGCTTTTTTCATGGGGTCACAGAATGCATCACACATTCCATACACTTTCAATCAATGCTTGATATTCAAGAGCTCACCTTTCAATGCTGTTGAGCCACAGCACTCTTCTCTCCATATCTGTTTCTTACTTCTAGCATACTTTATTTTATAAACAATTTCTAGCCACTTTGTTAACATTCCATCTTCAATTAGAAATAATTACCATTAACTTCATCCTGAAAGTCTCTGATTATAATTTGGGAGCCAAAAAATGGGTTAAGGTACAATTCTGAAAGTCCAATATTCCTATGCAGAGCCAAATAAAATATGAAGAAAAAGAACATTGAATAATAAGTCCATTAGAAAGCTCCTATGACAACCAGCGTTTGATGATTCACAATCAAAGAGAGAAGGAAACCAAGTAAGAGAGTTTATAATCCTTCAGATGGAGTGAGACTATGAGCAGCAATTTCTAGATGCAGAGAAAAAAAAAAAAGAAGAGTGAGAGAGATTTCTTTGACTTTCATTGGCAAGGGAAGAGACCATATTGGTATTTATGACTACTAGGTTAACCAAAATTTGAGCATGCAAAGGTGCCAGAAAACGTGAAGGCCAAAGACAGGAGCAGGAAAAGCAGTTTGTCTGTCTTCCAGCCATTTTGCAATATGTATAAATATTTTTGTGCAGAACAGGGTGTTATAATTCAAGGAGAAAGAATAAAGAAATTCTGTTTTTTTTCTTTCAATGTGTGTGTGTGTGTTATTTTCAGAGTTCAAAAGGAACAGAAATTGGAGTTTAATCCTTTCAAAGAAGAATAAATTCAATTATATACCAATATTAATATTTATTATTCTTAAATATTATAAAACTGAACATAACAGAATCAAAATAGAATGAACTAAAAAATAGTTTAAAGATTACTTCCTTGGCTTAGGTCAGTATTAATGTGATATTCTTTCAGTTTTTGGTTCCTTCAAGAGAATAGCACTATCCTTCTATGTAGGATAAAAACAAAACTGAAAGTCTTTATAAGTTTTCATATGTAATTTTAATGGTTATTTTTATGTAAAAACTGAATATACTATGGTACCAGATTGTTTGGTCAAACACTAATCCATGTGGTGCTGTGAAGTTATTTTTATATGTAATTAATATTGATAATCAGTTAACTTTACATTGAGCAGATTATCTGTAATGATGTGAGTGGACTTCATATCACTTATCTAATCTTTTGAGACCTTCAGAGGAAAAGCAAATTTTTCCGGGAGAAAAAGGAAATATTATTACGAGACTAGAAAAACAGCTTTTGCCTGATTTTCCAGCTTGCACACCTACTCTAAAGAACTCAGGTTTGTGAGCATCAGCAGGTGCAGGAACCAGTTTCTTAATATTCACCTTCTGCCCCAACTAACTCATATAATATACCCTCAATTAAAACAAAAGTGATTAGGCATACAAAAAATAAGACAGAATGGAAAAAATAATATAAGTAGATGCTGGAACCATAATCCAAGATAAACAACCTACCACAATTAACAAATGTAGATATGAAAGTTATTAGGAGTTCTGTGTCCCAAAAGTAAATGATGAATGGAAAATTTAACTCCTAACCAACAAAGAATCAAATGTATATATTTTTTGAATTAAAACTGAGTAATAGTGATTAAAAATAATAGATTATTTGGGCATAATACTGGCCACAGCAGGAGCCAGATGCCAGATAAGCAAAAACATTCAGGCTAAAATTGAAATTTAAAAAAGTATGAATAATACAGAAGAGGAAAATAGCATAAATTACATGTGACATATAATCATCAGATTATATATGTATATATTTAGAGTCAAAGAAAAACAACAATGCAACATAGAAACAGAAATAATAATTCAATAGAGATATACTGACAATGTCTGAAGACTTTGATGGGGTAGGTTACCCAAAAGTTTATAAGAATGTTGGGCAAAGAATGCAACTGATTTAATGATTTAGAATACATTTTTTATTTCTTAACTCTGACAAAGAGCCCTCTTTAACTTTTGCCATACACATTTTAGTCAAAGAATCCTATGAAAATTTATTAAAGTTACATTGCCCAAATTCAATGATAGTACAAAATGAAAGTAGCAGATAACACAGTTTTCAAAAGGATTTTAAGCACAACAATAATTGTCTAGAATCAATAAAGTGAGAATTAAATATAAATGTAAGTTTCTTAGTTAAGATAGGAAAACTCAGTTTTAGTAGGAGAAATCACAATCTTTGGATTTGCAAAATTATCCAAGGAAATATTTGGTTATCTATGAGAACCTGAACACAGTCTGAGCCAATAATATCATAATGCTGCTGACACAGATACCATGTGCATAAGTTATAACAACATCATAATCAGTAATGAAACAGCAATCATCCTCCTAAATTCATGATTGAAAATGATATTATGAACTATATATAGCTCTTTAGCAGTACTCTTCTGTGAAATATATTATGCAAGAAATAAGTAAAAAAAATGTTATGCTTCCTAGGTGGGTATATCAAGAATGTAAAACAGATTATTTCATAATAAAAAATAGTGTTGCATTGATTAAATCCTGTGTTTAATGCCATGTTTAGAAATTTTGCCTTACTTGGAGAGAGATAAAGTTGTTGTTGTTGTTGTTGTTGTTTTTTGGGGGGAGGGTTGGTACCACAGATTGAACTCAGGGGCACTCAATCCCTGAGTCACATCCCCACCCCTATTTTTTATAATTGATATAAACACAGGGTCTCAGTTGCTCAGCACATTACCAATGCTGAGACTATCTTTGACCTCCTCCTGCCTTAGTCTCCTGAGACATAGAGATCACAGGTGTACACCACTGAGTTGGCTAGAGGTTGATAATGTTTTAAAGGTTTTTGAATAGAAATTTGCATAATTAGAAAAGTTATCATATAAGTCATTATGTGGAAGAATATGGGATAAATATTTTAGAGGTCATTGTCACTTACAAATATATTAATGGAGTTGAGAATATAAATTCTAAAAGACTGAAATGTGGATAAAATTCAATATTAATGTTTTGAAAGTGCATGGAAAGTCCTAAATGGATCTTTAAGATCACAGTGAGAAATAATTTGTATCTATTGCCAAGAGTGGTTTTAATAGTGAGAGGATTTATAATAACATGTATTAGATCTGAAAAAAGGTCAACTTACAGAAATTATGATTTATTTGTTAGTGATTGGAATGGATATTCATTTTTTAAAAACAAATTGCAATACAGAGTACTGTGGACTGGAAGAAATGAGAAGAGAATATGTTGGAAGCAAATGAGAAGTGCAGCAGGAAATTGCAATTAGATGCATATAAATAAATTTTATATGGACCAAGGCAAAAAAAATATGTAAAAGAAAAATAAGAGGGGAATAATGGAAAAACTGTGCAGGTAATTAGTGACCTTGAATGTCAGGATTGATTTATGAAAAATTTGCTTAGTTTTTAACTGTGTCTTTAATATGTCCAACAATTCATATCCTCCATTCCACATTTTAATGATAATAATAGGAAGAATTTTTATCTTGAAAAACTTAACACCACTTTCTCAGGGATAAATATAAGAAAGAATATCTAAACTGCTTTTAGTTTTAGTATTGAGATAATAAGGCCCAGAGAAATAGCATTTGTGTTGGTGATAGAAAGTAAAAGATAATAAAAGGTATATTATAATGCTAGGATCAACACTATGTAGGAGTTAAATAATTTTATTAAAATTAGGTATGCAATGAAAACATGAAGGTTTCAAGACTATGATCTAGAGATATTATAAAAATATTAAAATGAATAATAGTTTCAAGAATAAGATATTGAAAATATTAATTTCATACTGCTCATGCAGAATGTGACTTCTTAAAATGCACAATTCATGGAAAGCGCAACATTCTCTCATACCACAAGCTGCTGATTGATGAATGGGTTTATTATTATTAGCAACATAAAAATTAGTCTTAAGATAGGGGAATCCTTTTTTGATAAACTGTCAGATGTAAAAAACCTTGTGAAAGTTCCCCTCATTCTTTTACACATGTAATTTTACTATGCAGATTTTCTTCTTGTTTCGTGAATAGGTAGAGTGCAACTTGCCATTTTGCTTGTGCAGATCAGTGCACCATTGTATATATGACAGAACTGTAGGCTGGACTCACGCTTTGCACTATGACTTGTCATTTGTGGCTGCTGGGAATCTTCAAACATGGTATGAATGAGCCAGGAGATTATTTCTAGCCATCATATATCCTATTTGAAGCCATGCTCAATTGTCAGCTTGTAACAAGCTCTCCCCTGGAGCAGAACTACTCAGATAACCATAAGTATCCTAAGAGATAGTAAAAGATTTTGTTTTGAAACAATGTATGTTGAGGTTGCTTATTTCACAGCAATTGCTAACAAATATGTAAATTGGGGTCTACAAGTGAGATACTCTCTTAACAAAACCCAAGTGTATGTCCTTGATTGGGTCCCAAGCACCAGCCTCATACTAGACAAATGATGACAAATATATTTAAAAGTCTAGAATACTGGCAAGGGAAAAGTTAGCAAAAACTAAAAGGTAGTGAGGTAATGAAAAGAAAAGTCTGAAAAAATAACATCTAGGTTAAGTAGTAGTAAAATATCTGGCAAAATATTGCTTGCAGTGTCATTCAAAATAGCGCAGATACTAAAAGACCATTTGCTTATTAAAAAATTATTTGGCTTTTACTAGCTAAATATGATCATTATTGCAAGAGGGAACTAAACAAAAAGAAAGAATTGTTTAGTTTTAAGGAGTTTATAAAGGCTTTTTCACTTCTGTTATTTCTACTCAACACAATTTCCAAATAGGGAGAGCAAATTTATAATACAACGAATTATAAGCTTGTAACATGCTTGAGGCATTTAAAAGATTTAACATGGTGTGAAGCTGACAAATTTAGCTGGAGGAAAAAAGATTTAAGACTCTAAAAAATATCATCTGATTGCAATTAGGCATGTGATCCAAGGTAAAAAATTAAAAAAAGAAAACTCTGTTTCATTAAAATATGTGAATGTGGCTTTTGATATAGGGAATATACTCAAACATACTTCATAGTTGTTAAGAGATTACTATGAATGGATGTAATGACAAATTGTATTACAAAATACTAATTTGTTTAAGTTACAAAATTGAATCTGAGCCCCAAATTTCTACAGAAACTAATTTGGATGGAATATTACCAACTATAATCTTGGGACATTATTATAAAAAGGGAACATCAAATCAGTAGGCAAGTTCAAGATTTTATTTGAATTTAAAGTAAAAAGTCAGAAGACAATAAACCAGGAATCATGTAGAAGGTAGCTGATCATATCCCAATGATTTCATAATTGCTTCTTTTTTCTCCATTGTTTTAAACAAACGTGTATTATGATTATTTGCTTCCAATCTCACTTTCTGTCTTACTTTTGCGCGTTGAAAATATGCAAGTTGGATAAATATGACTTTTCTTTCACTGCCTTGAATCAAGAGATAGTGATCATAAGGACTTACATGTAATGAGCTTTATCTGTTCCTGGACCTAATAAAGTACATGAGATTATTAATTATCAGCCCAGTGCCCAAAATGAAAAATAATTTTGATGTTATTGAGAACAGGGTGAATGCATTTTAATGAGGGAGTAACTTACATTGGGTTCCTGGAAATATACTTAACAAAACTCCTAAAGCTCAAAAATAAAACAAAGAATCAATAAGTGGGATGGCATCAAATTAAAAAGCTTCTGCACAGCAGAGGGAACAATTAAGAGCATGAAGACAGAGCCTACAGAATGGGCAAAGAACTTCGCCAGTAGCTCCTCCAATAGGGGATTAATACCACTAATATACAAATAACTCAAAAAATTTAACATCAAAACCACCACTAACAGCAATAAGAAAAACTCAATCAACAAATGGGCAAACAAGATGAACAGAAATTTCTCAAAGAATAAATTCAAGTGGCTAACAAATATATGAAAACCTGTTCAACATCCCTACTAATAAGGAAAATTAAAATCAAAACTACATTAACATTTCATCACATGTCAGTCAGAATGGCAATCATCAAGAATACAAATAATATTAAATGTTGACAAGGATGTGCAGAAAAGGGTACACTCATATATTGTTGGTGGGACTACTGCTGTCCTTCAGGTATAAACTGAGGAGTGAGATAATTTGGTCAAATGGTGGTGCCATTCCAAGTTTTCTAAGGAATCTCCATACTGCTTTCCAGTGTGGTTGCACCAATTTGCAGTTTCACCAGAAATGTATGAGTGAATCTTTTCCCCCTCATCCTCAATAATATTTATTGTTACTTGTATTCCTGGTAATTGCCTTTCTGACTGGAGTCAGATGGAATCTCAGTGTAGTTATAATTTGCATTTTCTAATTTCTGGAAGTGTTGAACATCATTTAAATGGCTGCTGCCATTGCAAGCTGAATTAGCCACCTTTGTCATGGAACATAATTTCATGTTATGTTATTTAGATGGAATGATGGTTATTTAGATGGGTATTGGAAAAGCTTCTTCTTCTTCTTTTTTTCTAAATGAGCAAGATAAACCTGACACTTCTAGGGCAATAATAGTGCTTATTTCCAATGATAAAATTCAAACTTCCAAATTAAAATTAAAACCCCCCAAAATTTCTCTGTCACTGTGAACATAACAGCTTTTCAAAATTTGAAGACATTTTCTGATGACTCAGTAATGAAATATTGACATGAAGAAGTTTGACTTTTTTTATTGAGAATTTTGAATAATTCATTGAACCAGTATTTTCCAAATGACCAAAGCCTGATGTTATAAAATCACACAGGGGTAGATGACCCAGCCAAATTACAAAATGGATCAATGGATTTTAATGTAATAGAATCTGAAAAGTTCATTGCTATTATTTCATATTCTACATTGCAACTAACCTTTACGAAATTACAACTTGTTGGATGTTGGTATGGTAGCAAATCAGAAGGAAGAATGTCAATTCTCTAGAAAGGTCATTAACATATACATGCCTTTCCTTGTAATTCTCTTTGTGGTGTGATTTCTTCATATGCTTCTACAAAAACAAGATAAATGCAGCAGATAGAATGCAGAAGAAAACATAAAAGTTCAGTGTTTTATCAAGCTGGTTATTGAAAGATTTTAAAAATGTAAATCCAAACTTTTTATTTCTTCATATTTTTTATTTTGGAAAATGCAGTTTTTTCATAAAAGATTTCATGTTAAGATACAATGTGTCTGTTGATGTTATGAATGAATTAGTAAACATTTTTTTAAATTTTCTCATCTTCATTCCTTTTATAACAAATAAATACAACCCCCACATTAAAAAAAAAGAAAAAGAAAAACTAAATAAAATCAGCACACTAGAGTGATACAGCCACATCGATGATTATAGGAGCATGATTCACAATATCCCAGTCATGAAACCAGTGCAAGTGCCTATGGAAGGATGAATGGGTACATAAAACATGGTATATATACACAATGGCGTTTTACTCAGCCATAAAGAAGAATGAAATTATCATGTTTGCTGGTGAGTGGACGGAACTGCAGAACACTCATGCTAAGTAAAATAGTCAGACTCAGGAGGTCAAGAGTTGAATATTTCCCTCATGAAGAAACTAGAACAAAGCAAGGGGAAAAAAAAGAGGAACTCCAGAAAATAGAAGGGATTTCAGTAGAGTAGAGGAAGGGATTGAGGGGAAGAAGAAGGGACAGGAAAAGTCAGTAAAATTAAGTTGACCAAATTATTCTAAGTACAGATATGAATATGCCATAGTGAATTACAGCTTTATGTATATCTTTAAAACACCAATTGCAAAAAAAAAAAAAGAAGAATAAATAGTGGGGAGACCTGTAGTAGGAATGAACAGCAAGAGGGAGGGAAAAATTTGGAATTGAATATAAATTGAAATGAATCAATTTATACTCTATGAGTATATTATTATATAAATAAACCTCTGCATTATTTATAATTCCTTTATAAAAGATATTATTATTATTATTATTATTATTATTATTATTATTATTATTATTATTATAAATTCTTTTGGTACCAGGGATTGAATCTAGGGGCATTTAACCAATGACTCACATCTACAGCCCTTTTAAAAATATTTTATTTTGAGACAGGGTCTTGCCAAGTTGCTTAGGGTCTTCTTAAGATGCTGAGGCTGGCTTTGAAATCAGGATCCTCCTTACTCAGCCTCTGAGTACTGAGCCTGGTGATCCTAATAAAAAAATTATTAAAATAAATTTTTTGCATGTTGTTTATTGAAGAACATTTTCAGAAACTAACCATCAAGGGATTGATGGAAGCCTCCTCCAACAGAGGAAGAATCTGAACTCTAATGAAGTCACAACAAATCCTTCATATTAACAGACAGTACTGGAACAAACATGGAGCTTCAAAGTTGAGACAGAATATTTCAAAGAGGCCAAGGCTTAATACCCAGTATCACCAGATAATTGTTGCCTTCACCAGAAGAGAGCAGATATATTAGAGGAAGTAATTCCCAAGATATAAGGACACTTCCTAAAACTAGGTCAAACTTTGAGCTTTTTAAAGAAAATTCTCTTGCAGGTAGGGGAAATATTATTTTTGTTTTTACAGGAGAATATAGAGAACGGACAACAGCATCCACTAGAATAAGAAATGTGACTAATTTAATGCCAGGGAACATTCTTTGGTAAACAAAAAACATGTCAAAAATTTCTTCTATATTTGTGTATCTTTTTTGTTTGAAATGTGATTTCACCACTAATTCTATCAAGAGGAAGTCTCTGATTCTCAAACCTGTAGTTGGTCGTGAAACATTCTTTGCTCAGCGAGATGCTTGGAACATGATTTAAAATGCTGATAAGAGATAATTTGGAGAGAGAGCATGAATAACTACATGGAGTGAGAAGCCTAGTTTTCTCACTCTCCATTCACCCCAGCTAAAGTCAAAGACATGTGCTTACAGCCATGTTGGACAAGCTGCATACAACCCACAACACTGAAGAAAAAATAAATCATGGTTGCATAAAGTCAATAAATTTTGAAGTAGTTTTTATACATTTAATTAATAAACACAGCTATTAAGAATAGATATGTGTATATTAACAATTATTTACTTTTTCTACTTTCAAGTAATATCATGTTTTCTATAGTGTAGATTTATATAATATATGTGGATCACATCGACCAGGGGTGAAAAGTGGCTAAGAAGATTCAAGGGTAAAAAATTTATAATTTAGAGAAAAAATTAAAAGATATACTTATTGTATAGTTTGAAAAATCAAATAATTTGTTGGTAGAATGGTTAATATTTAAAACTAGTAGTAAGTTCCTTCATTATTTTCTATGTGGAGAAAATATAGAAAAAATCTACATTATATTTTATGTACAATTTTAGTACCTACTATTAATCATTTTTTCATAGGTAAAAATAAATGCACATTACTATAGATGTAAAAATAGCTATTTTGGAATGTAACAGATGGAATAATTTAAGTAATTTATTTATTATAATAAAGACACAGCAGAGCAAATCAACAGAATACTTTTTGTGTTTTTTTTTTCATTTTCACATTTAATATTTTAAAATTCATCATTATTATGTACTTTCTTGCATGTTCACCAAGGTATATGACTTTATGGTAGTAAAATATCTTAAAAATAATAACTATAGAATGCATATATAGTAAAAATAGATTTTTGTTTTTAACTTTATGTCAAAAATGACTGCCACAACAAAATATTAATACAGGCTAAGTTAGGTTATACTAAAAAAATCACAGATCTTCTTACTTCATTACTTGGGCTCTTTCCCCATACATCATAAATACAGATATAATGTCCCTCTGATATTTTAACAAAAATAGCCTCTATTTCATTGTTATTATGGAAATTAAATGCAGGCTACCATGATATCTGAGAAAATTTTCATTTTTGTTTTATTAAGGTATGTTGAGAAGCAACTGATGACCAAATAGTAATTTTAATTATTCAATGAAATGGACTTAAATGTTTTCAATTATTTTCATTACAGATCTTTCTATAGATCATAAAACTCAGAAAGAAATTTAGTTTAAAACTTTTCTGACTATTGTTTTCTACTCTAACAAAGATGTCCATAATTACCACATGTTTTTCCTATGCTTCCATATTTTCTATGATTCAGTCTGCTGTATCATCACAGGGGAAAATTTCTTTACAGACTATTATAAATAGAATTTCATTTTAATTTGATGTCAGTGTATAGGATATATACTTAAAAGCTATTTTCACTAAATATTTCAAACATGATTTTTTCATAAAATATTTGTACATACAAAAGTATACCAAATTCAACCTTCAAATATTTAGCATGGCTACAATATAAAATATATTTAACAAAAATTTTTTTATCAAAAACTAAAAATTGATTTAGTATTTTGTTATGGTGAGATAGCAATATATTACTGAGTTGATCAGGAGTTGGAAATTTTATTCACCAGCTGGTGGTCTGGATCCACCAACTGCTGGGCCAAAGAGCAGGTGTAGACCCTTTGACCCCCTCCTGGGATTTGTTAATATTTATATTTATTTTGGATTTTATAGTCCAAAACCATATTAATCATAAGTTGCTGTTGCTATCATTCAAAACCATAAACAAATGTCATGAGATGTAAAATCATAAACAGAAGAGGAAGTGGGTCAAAACAACCCTACCTGAGTACAAGTTAAAGAATGGTTACTAATGTCTAGATAGCTAATCTCTAACAGGGTATACTTTTCAAGAAAAATGGGAACAAAAAAAATAGAACAATTTTTCATTGTATAAGAATTGCCATTTTGTGTTGCCAAACATGCTATGCTACTTAACTCTTGGTGGGTACGGAGGCAGAATGTTCCCATGGAAGAAGCATTTCTTACATGATATGGAGTCTCAGTGTAAAATGGAGTCTGTTTAGTCACTGCCCATAAAACCTGGCTCATAACAATTTGCCAAAATATTTTAAATTCTATGTCAAGATACTGAAAACACAGATTTAATGATTGTTAGTTTATATTGTATCAATCATTGTCATGTTTACCTAAATATCTATCCACTCAAAAATTATATAGAGAAAGCATAATACATTATACATTATATTTGATAAACTTTTAAAATTCCCTTTAAAAAACATCAATATTTTTTATGGCTGCATAACATACCATGTTTTCTTTATCCATAAATCCACTGAAGGGAATCTTAATTGATATCATAATTTAGCTATTGTGTATAGATCAGTGGATGAATGAATTAAAAAAAATGTTGTATGTATTCTTTATAAATTACCCATCCTGTGAAATTCAGATATAGCAAAAGATTGGGTTAGCATTGGATTTCTTTATGATCGAAAAGATTGGATAATAGCATTAATTTCTTTTGGTGTTTCTGAATAATATTTAATTTCATTTGTCTGTATACAGTATCTTATTTTGCTTTGTTCATATACATATTACTATTCAAACATTTAATGCTAATTTATTCAAAATTTCTAATTTTTTCTTGGTGGCTTGTTCTTTTTGTGTCTTAAAAATCTCTTCCCTAATTTAAACTATTATTCAGTGTTTTTCTACACATTTAATATTTTTTATATACTTTGAAAAACAAAACAAGTTCCAACTTGTTGCATGTATTTCGAACTAAGAAACAATAATTTTTTAAATGATTTCCCAATTGTATCAGAATTATTTACTATTTGTAGATATTTGAAACATTAGTTAGACAATTTTAAATATAAAATTATAAGTGTGGGACTGCTTCTAATTTTCTATTATTTCTATTTTACTAGTCATCTTCTTGATTATTGTAAATTCTCAGTAGGTCTCCATACATGGTTAGTTATTTTATGTCCTCATATAACTGAGAAATTATTACCTCATCAGTTAATACCCCACTCCTTTTTATAATTCAAATAAATTATATTTACCCCTTACTATATAAAAATACATCAAAACCTTTTTATTTATTAGTGCATTTTAGTTATATATAATATTGTTTTTCATTTTGACATCATCATATAAGCATGGAATATAATTTGCTCTATTTCAATTGCCATTTAAAGAGAATTTGAGAGAAGAAAACAAATACAAGCAGAGGCAGTAAACAATCATAGTTAAATATAGAAGCATACAAGTTATTTTTCAATAACCTTTTCAAGAAAATATCACAAACATAGCCTTATGTCATGTTATTTAAAATCAAACCACGGTTTTAGAGAGAAACACTAAGTTATAGCTTATATTTGACACATATATTACACAGAATTTGTATATATGCACAACTTTTTCTTTAATCAATTGCTGACCCTAAGACACCAACTAGATTGACAAATGTAGCATATAAGATCAAAACTCTCCCTTGAATGACTTATGTTAATTCAGCAAGAAATATATTGTGAGAATATGATCCCACCAATCATGATGTTTATAATATATATAATTATGAGATATTTCATCTGTATGTATATGAAAGAGGGGAGCCAGAGACATTCCCAGGATTTGGAAGTGACATTTAGTTCAAGATATAACACCTGTTGAGAAATTAAATTTCAATATGTTTGGACTAACTGTCACTTTAAAAGTAGGCAATGAGGGAGGTGTTGTGGTGCATGCCTGTAATCCCAGCAAATGGAGGCTGAGGCAAGAGGATCCCACTTTCATATTGATCCTTAGCAATTAGTGTGACCTTCTGCCCAGTAGTACCTGTGATATTTCTCAGTTAAAAAAGGATAGACATTTTTGATTTTTGTTCTATACATTTCTGTACCTTAAATATAAAGAGAATAATATAATTTAGAATAATTTCATTTTTAAAAATATTTCAATTCTCATTAATCATAAACACAATTTAATTTTTTAATATACATAAAATCATTTAAAGTATATGCCATCAAAGTGGATTTGTTTTTGTTTTTAACATTCACAATCAACTAAAGGGAGATCTCAATGAAGTCTCAGAGCTGTGGCTGAAGCAGGAGGCTATGCTGAAGAGGAAGGAGTGGCTCTGAGCAATTTTTTTATCTTATTGGAGCAGAAATTACTAGTGTGATGTTACTTCTTGTGGCAGCTGACAACATGGAAACTTAGATCATCTTCACCCAGCTGTGCTTGTGGGTAAGCTGTCAGAAGTACATTTTATGATTCTGCCTTGCAGATGAAAAAATGTCCAAAGTAGACTCTTTCTGGGTGTTGTAGTCTGAGAGAGTGTTGTTATTCTTCAGCTGTTTGAAAATAATCTTACTCTGCTTGTAAGAGGGGGATGCTCTCATTGACTTGGATTTGGGTTCAAAGTTTTGTATGGTTTCTATGGACCTGACCTCAAGGGTGATGGTGGTCCCGTCAGGCTCTTCACAGACATCTGTATTTCTGCAGTTGAAAAGAGAAAGCTCAGATAAGATTTTGTGGCAGAAAATTTGGACTACCAAATAAACAAAGTATTTTCTATTTTTTAGAGCTTTCTCTATAAATGAACATACATAATGTATATATTTGTGTTTATTCAAAACTTATACACATACACTCATATTTTTATATCTAATATATTTTTATATATTTGCCTGTAAAACATATACATATTATATGTAACATATATGTGAAATCATAAGAAGAATAGCACATTGATATATCCATAAAAACACTTTAATTTTTAAAAGGCCAGGGTAAGAAAGGAATACATAACAAATATTAAATAATTTAATAGATAAATAAATACACTATAGTTTATATACACGATGGCAAACTATAAAGCTGAAAAATGGACAAATTAAAAAAACAGAGATGCAAGCATGCAAAAGATTTCAAGCACAATTGTAGGGTGATTATATTTTCAAGAAGCTAGAATACTGGCAAGGTGCCAATTGTGAAGGCGTCATTAGTTCATTTCTTAATTTGTTCTTGTCATGACAATATAACATATTATACATACATGGAGTATACATTCCCACTCTTCTAGTTGTACATGATATGGAATTACATTGGTAGTGTACTCATATATGGACATAGGAAAGTAATGTGCAATTCATTCTACTATCTTTCTACTGAGTTAAAAAATTAGCAAATAATTTTTATTTGTTTATCTAATTTTTAAATTTTTTAATTATTTTATTGGTTCTTCTTAGTTATACATAACATCACAACAATAGGATTTATTTTGACATAATTATATAATCATGAAATATACTTTATTCTAATTCAGTCCCCAGCACTTCTCCTTTCTCTTCCCTCTCCCCTCACTTATTATCTTTTTCACTGTTCTAACTGCTATTTACTTCTAGCTTTTTTTTTTAATTAATTTCTCGTGGATGTACATTATGGTGAGTTTCACTGTGGGGTATTCATACACATACACAGGAAAGTTTAGATCAGATTCATTCCACTGTCCAAGTGTTTAAGAAGCTGGTGAATGAATCCAGGCCCAACAGCCTGCTAGGCAAGTGCTCTAGTCCCGAGGTACATGTTGAACCCAACAACAGTTATTTGGAATCAAGGGAAATGGAATAAAGGGAATTCTAAAGGAGAGAACGAGAGTGGAAATTCTAAAAGAGAGAACGAGAGTGGAACGAGTTGTGCAGAATAATTTGTGTGATGTTTTCAGTGGGAATTTTTGATGTCATATTGGAAATATACTCACAACTTCTTTACTTTTTTCTTTCTCTTTTCTATTTTTTTTTTTGTGTGTATATGTTTCTTGGAATTGAACCTATATCCTTGCACCATCTAATCATGTGCTCTATAACTGAGGTCCAATCCTAGCTCCATCTTTTATTTTTAGATAGGGTCTTACTAAATTTCCTAGGCTGGACTCAAAGTCATGAACCTCCTGCCTTACCTAAACAACTGCCTTAGTTTTCCAAATAGCCAGGATTACATGTGTGCGCCATATGTCCAGCTTTTAATTTTTAAAATAATTTATATGAATATTGAACAGTGAAGCATAGCTGCTAAGTTATTCATAGATATTCTAGAAAGAACATTGCACTCATTCAGTATATAAACATGTCTTGTATGCATTAGCACTAAAATTTAAATTGAGTTGTAACTTTAAGTATTTTAAATAGAAGAATTTAAATTTTGAGTATCATAGAGAAAACCAAGATGACAACAAATGAAAATGCAAATTTTAGTATAATATTAGAAATTCTAAATATACTCAACCATCACTTAGAAGATAATAGTAATGTGGATATTTTAGCAACTTTTTATGCAGAGCAACTTAGCAAGTAGTAGTTATTAACACTATATAGGAACTTTGAGATTGTTCACCTAATTGTTTACTATTTCCATAACATATGGTGGTTACAGAAATGTCCAGCTAACTGATCTGAAATTTTAAGGTTTACTCTGGTTCACATGTGATAATAAGCAATTGTATAAATTAGCAATGAGTGCATGAATTTTACCTTTAAAGAATAGTACTAATCAGTAAAAAACTGAACATTTTGTATGTTTTGTTTTATTTACAACTAACATAATAATGAATTAGTTTATTTTATTCATTTATCTGAAGTATGGATACTAAATTGAAAAACATTTTGAAGAAAATCATACATAATAATAAGATAGTCGGTAGAATGATTGCAATTATTTGAATGGTGATTTTCAAGGAACAAATCTTGTATTTTAAAAGATTACGAGTAGATTAGATTCTTTTTATAGTAAACTTTAATAGCTATTTATTTTAGAAAACATTGAAAATACACACTATTTTTTCATTAATTTATACCTGTTTCAGTTCCTCTGTACTGCATTTATTTGTGTAGTAAAGACATTTATTATTAAACCTTACCTAAATATATTTTCTAGTTTTAAAATATTGTGACATTTTAATTTTTCTAATTTTCCATTACAATATGATGACATAATTTATTTAACATTGTTTTTTCTCTCCTTGATTCAGTATTGATCATTTAATAATATACAGAGAAACAAAAATAATTCATTTTGAGAACATCTATTCAAAAAAATTGGTACATCTTTAACTCCTGTGTGTGTGTGTGTACACACACACACACACACACACACACATATATATATATATGTAACAAATTAACATATTATAAACATATATAAACACACACATATACATATATATATATATATATATATGTATATCTCCAATGTAGTGATATTTTCATGTAGTAATATATAGGCTATGCTAAGATAATAAATATTTGTTCCAGGAGGTAATTTGTATGTTTTCTTTTTTTTAAAAAAAAAGAATGTGTGCTCTTTTAGTAGAATGTATGATACTTGTGTTCGGTAAGGAGTAATTATGATCTTGGTATTGTTGTTATTTGGATACTAAGTATGGGAGTGCCTAGCTACAGAGGTTGGGTTTGTGATGGTTAATTTTATGTATCAAATTCACTGAGTAAAGGATGTCCAGGTAGCTGGTAAAACATCATTTCTGGGTGTATCTCTAAAGTTAATGGAAGAGATTATCTGACAAATTAGTACACTGAGTAAATAATAGACTGAATAAAGATTGTATGCTATTATGATTGTGGGACATTATCATATAATTCATTTAAAGTTTGAATAGAACAAAAACATAAAGAACAGAAAAATTTTCTCTAGTGGATCTGAGACTTTTATCTTCTCTGCCTTCAGGCATTGAGGTTCATTGTTCTGAGGAATTCTCAGTATTTCAGACACAGATCAAATTACACCAACAGGGCCCTTGGTTGTCCAGCTTAGAGAGAGAATAGAGGATGTGACATTTCCATAATTATATGAACCAACTTTCATGATAATTTTCTCTTCTTCCTTTTCTTTCTGTATATTTAAACATGTATCTATGTACAGATTTGCACATCATAATACAAATATATACTCATAACCTATATATACATTTATACATATATACACATATATACATTCATGATCGACACATATATATCTATTGGATTTCCCTGGAGACTCCCTAATAATACAAATATTAAACCTGAAGGCTAGTGATGTTTTATTCTTTTTTATTCTATCTATATCAATGTTTGAACTCTGCCTTCTTTATTCAGAGTTGTCAAGCATGCTACTTTGTTCCTCACCCTCAACAATAGGATAGCTATTTGTTCAAAAATAACATGTTGATCTTATTTCAGAATCTTCTTTGATATAGAAATTACAGAAGTATTGTGCTTATAATATTATTTTAAAGGAATTTTTTTCTTCTCTGTTCCAGGGATGTTTCTTTTTTTTTAATTTTATTTTTTTTATTAGCTACACATGACATTACAATGATCTTGGCAAATTCATACATTTGAATCATTGGGGTATAATTTCTCATTTTTCTAATTACAGATTGCAGAATCACACTGTTTATAGAGTAAAAGAAATTTTTTTTTTCTTCTAGGAACACCATGACAAACCATAGGACTTTGGGAGTCAGTCTACTCTGATTGCTAGTTTCATTCTGCAATCTATTATAGTAATTATGCTTTCTTAATCTAGTTGCTGTTGTTGTAACAAGAACCTGGATACCACAAGTTTATTTAAAAAGTGAAAGTTTACTTGTCTCCCAGTATTGGATTCCAGAAAGCACAAGAACATGCTGATGCTATCTTCTGGAGATTCTGTGAGAAAATAAATGTGCTAGGTTGGGCCTCCTCCATCTGCTTATAAAACCCCACCCTCATGACTTCATCTAATCCTAATTACTTCAAAAAACCCTCACCTCCAAATATCATTGATATGTGAAATTGAGAATTAAATGGAACTCATGAAATTTGGGGGAGACAAAAAAACGACAGCATTTTCACCACAGCCCCAATTTCATGTTTTTATCACATGGAAAATACCTATTTTCTAGCTCCATGTCTGTAAAGTCTCAATTAATTTCAGTGTCAAATAAAAAATCCAAAATTCAGATTATTTTGTGAATCAGGCACATAAGGCATAAATCATCCTAGGGTGAATTCACTCCAGCTATGAGCTATAAAATTAAAACAAGTATGCTACTTCACAACTTCAATGTTAGAACAGACATAAAACTGACACACATTGCAAAAGGTAGAAATTAGCAAAGTAGGTCCAAATTCAATAATGGAAGCAACATTAAGTCAAGATCTTGCATTATTCAGGCTTGCAGAAATAACAACACAGGGACTCTGCCAAGTTTGATAGCTTGTGTCTTCTAGAGCAATGAGTTGATTTATACATAAGGTCACTTGACTAGCAGTTGGAATAGCCACACCACAATGCAGGCTAAAGAGACTCAGGGTGGTCCAGGGCAGTGATTCCATGGAGAATGTCCTTACTCATCCTACAAAATCATGTTGTCTGCTAGATCACTGGGCCTGTGCTGAAAGTGGTAGCCTTGAAGCTACCCTTAAGATTCTCATTATCTTGATGATTGCATTTATTCATACTAATCTCACTAACAAGTAGTTTCTAGTTTACATCCTTAATTTATTCTCCTAGAATCTTTTATTTTCTACCACATAGACAAACTTAGAATTTTTCAAATGCCTCTGTTCATTTTTAATTACTTTTCTGGTTTAAATTTTCTTTTTGCTTTTTCATTTTATTTTAAACAGTTAAAAGTAGCCATATAAAAGCCTGAATAGTTTCATAGTTCTGAGTCTTACTTTCAGTATTTAACTTGTTTTGAGTTGGTTTTGTAACTGGTGGAAGATAGTCATTGAATATCATTTGTCTGCATAGGAATATCCATTTTTCCCACCACCATCTGTTGAAAAGAATGTCTTTTTCACAATGCATATTTTAGCAACTTTTTTTGAAAATCAGTTGGCTATAGATGCATACTTTTATGTCTGGATTCCTTTTTCCATTTCACTGGTCTGTATGTCTGTTCTTACACTATATTATGCTGTTTTGTTTTCTCTGTCCTATATATATAGTACAATTTGAAGTCAGGTAGTGGAATACCTGTTGCTTTGTTCATTTTTCTCAATGTGTTTTTCACTATTCGGGAATTTTTGTGGTTCCATAGAAATTTTAGGATGTTTTCCCTCTAGATCTATGAAGAATGTCACTGGTATTTTTATAGGTTTTTACAGAATCTCTGCATTATTTTGATTAACATGAACATTTCAACAATATTGATTTTACCTATCCATGAACACAAGATGCCTTTCTATTTATATGTATGTGTCTTTTTCAACCTTTTAATTGGTGGTTTATGGGTTTTATTGTAAAAATAACTTACCTCTTTTGTGAAATTTATTCCTTGGGAGTTTATTAATTTTTAATTGCTATTACACTTGGAATTTCTTTTTTGCTTTCTATTTCAGATAATTTCCCATTGGTGTTTAGAAGCACTATTGATTTTTTTTTAATTGTATATCCTGCTGAGATAATTTATTTTCTAATAGCTAATTTAGGGAGATGAAGTTTGGGGGATTTTCTATGCATAAGATTATATCATGTGCAAATATTTGAAATATGACTTTTTTTCCAAGTTGGGTCTCCTCTTTTCCAAATTTTCTAGGAGTATATTTTAAAAAGTGGTGAATTGAGAATCCGCATCTTATTCCAGATCTTTGAAGAAAATTTTTCAGCTTTACCAAATTCAGAATCATATTAGTTGCATGCTTATAATATATGGTCTTTATTATGTTAAGATTAATTTCCTCTATACCCAATTTGTTCCACATTTTTATCATGAAGTGATGTTGCCTATCATAAAAATCATGTTGTACATCTCTTGAAATTATCATATGCTTTTGGTTCTTAAATGTTTATTAAATGTCATAATGTATGCTAATTTGCATGTATTGAATAATGTTTTATCCCTGCAGTAAATTCCACTTGATCATGGTGAATAAACTTAGTAAAGTGCTATCATTTTCAGTTTGGTAATATTTTGTTGAGGAGTTTTGCATTGCTATATCTCTTCTTCTTGTGTTTCATATGATTAAGCAGTGAAGTCATCTTGTCATGGGTTTTTCTTTAATGTAATACAGAATACATTTTTATTTATTTTTACTAATACTTATTTTTAACTTTACCTATTATTAGTCTGGGTTTTCTATTTTATTGTGATTTAATATTTGAAAACTATGTGTGTGTCCAAGAACTTGTCTATTTATTTTATTGTATCTGGTTGTTGGCAGGCAGTTGTTCACAACAGTCTCTAATGATCTCTAGCATATCTGTCGGAATCTACTAGACTAGCTATTTGAGAATTCATCTTTTGAAAATTCAGTCCTTCATCTTTTGATCTCTATTTTATTTATTTCTACTATAATGTTCATTAGTTATTCATTATACTAAATTTTTGTTTAATTTTTTTTAATTTATAATATTTTGATATATAAAAACAAGTATTTTTTTTTCAATTTTTAATTTGAGATCTTTCTGCTTCTTGATATGAGCATTGATTTCTACTCACTTCCTTATATATATCCCTTTTCTGCATCTCTTGGCTTTGTTTAATGCATCTACAATTTTATTTGTTTCAAGACATTTATTCATTACTTTTAATTTCTTCCTTGATCAAATGGTTGTTTAAAGTTATGTGTCAACTTTCAGAATTAGGTACAAATTTTAACAAATTGATAAAATATTAAGTAGCTAATATTTTTTCTCAACTTATGAATATTAGAGTTCCAACAAACATAATGATTTTCAAAAATTCAAATGAGTATAATTAAAAGTATAATTCTTACCTAGGAGAAGCAAAATCACCTACCAAATAGAGAGACACGATATTATATGAAATTTTTGTAATAAATATTCTGTTTTTATTTATTTATATAGGTTTACAATTATTTCCATATAATCCAACTTTCTTTTAAAATATTACCAGGGGCTGGGGATGTGGCTCAGCTGTAGAACGCTCACCAAGCATGTGCCAGGACCTGGGTTCAATCCTCAGCACCACATAAAAATAAATAAAATACAAGTATCATGTCCAACTACTTCTAAAAATTAAATATTAAAAAAAATCCACCTTGCTTAACATAGCTTGCTTTGATGTGTAAACAAGGTTAAATTTAGTAGCATTTCAGTTTAGTCACATGTAATTATATATTGCATTCCCCATACATAAAGACTTCTAAAAGGATGTAATCAAAGTCTGCTTCCTTATTATTTGAAAAATTCATTAAAATATATTGTAGATTGTTTTTAAACATTTGTAATAGAGAAGTTTCTTTTTTAAAAAATATTTGCAAGACATTTTTAATACATATTCTTTTTTGGGTGAGGGTTACTGGTGATTGAACTAAGGAGCACTCAACCACTGAACCACATCGCCAGCCCTATTTTGTATTTTATTGAGAGACAGGATCTCTCTAAGTTGCTCAGTGCCTCACTTTTGCTGAGACTGGCTTTGAACTTGAGATCCTCTTGCCTCCACCTCCTGAGCTGCTGGGATTACAGGCATACACCATTGTGCCCGGCCAATTTTTAATATATATTCTTGACTCATGCCACTTTTCAGGTTTCATACAGCTTTCATATGATCCATTTTTTTAATTTTCATTACAATATTTATCTTTGTCTCCTAGAAAATTGATTCTGTATTCTTCATCTATATAATTGAATTTATTCAGCACTTTACACAATCTAAAATTTATTTCTCTATGAACTACAAAAGATCAAAGAAAATAAGATTTCTCTTCCATAATAAATCCTATATAGACACAAAGTCCTGTTAACTCATGATGTTTATTTCTCTTTCCTAGTTAGCCACACTCTTCTTATGTACTTATCAAAAGTCAACTACTTTTTGTCTTAAACCTGGTAAAAATAGTTTTACTACACTTTCTAATTATGTTTATTACTAAATCAAATATACATATAAAATCATTAGAAAAAAATGTAATTCTATTAAGAAAATTGAATGTTTTGGAAAGTATAAAGATGAGTCAGAATAATTATTGTCAAGACAGTATGAGTCAAGTATAATAGGTGATTGAACTAAAGGGATTACAAGTTTCTTAAAGACCAAAGAACTGCTAAAATTCTCTCCTATCTTGGTAAAATAAAAGTGATTACTAAAAATATGTTTGGAGTATATAATAAAGACAGCATGCAATTCCATCAACTAAGGACCTCCATACTCAAATTAAGGCTTTGATCATCATTACAGGAATTGTATGCTTGTACACATTTTCAAGTGAAATAAAATATACAGTTTTTCATTGAAAATTATTTATTTAACCTTTTTGTATTAAGAATTTAACTCCGATTCTCAATCAAAATTATAATTCAAGAAAAACTTCACATTTTTTGACTTGGAAAAAGAAACACAAAGTGTAATGCATGAATAGGTTAAGAAAATCATAATTTACCTTGGAAAATTAACAAAAACAAATACTTTATAAACATTTGCTCTCAGAAAAGGCAAAATCACAACTTCGTTTGTGCTTTCTTTTCTTTGGTATTATCTTTATTTTTGAAAAACAAAATATACAGAAAAGTTCATATGAAAAAAAATCAAACAGTTTTTATGACTCCATTACCATATGTGTTTATCTCTACAGACCATTGTTCAGTATTTAATCAAAAACCTTAATCTACTCAAAAATGTATATTTTGGTATATATTTTTTGCCTTCCTAAAACTTTAACTGTAAGTTTATAAATTTTCATTTTCTTTGCCCTTAAAAAAACCTATAAACTGCATAAACCCTTTTATTTATGGTGTTTACAATGATTTACTCCCATACAAAATATATCTTTATGGTATGTGCCAATAGGTTTGAATTATGCAATGTGGATTTTTCAACATTGTCTGTCTTTAAACTCCAGGGGCTGGCAGAATTTACTTTTTTGCAGAAGATTGAGTATACTTTGCATATAATGTTTAGGGCTTTCACACACTTTAACATCAAGATCCTCTTGGAGTGGGATAAAACTGGGAATGGAAACACAAGCACTTGTAGGCCATGGATCCAGTGTCATAATTATAGGTGGAATGTTGAGCAGATCAAGCATAGCGACTGAATGCTGCTTTCTGTTTGTTTAATTAATAACTTTTAAATATCATAATCTAAGAGAGGATTCTATTTATTTAGGCCTGGTTTCCAAAAAGCTAAGTGTGCATATTGTTTTGTGCGTATTTTAGTAAACTTTATTACTCCTCTAAATGTTGAACATAAAATCAGTAGTAAAGTTTCTCTGAGAAGTGTTTCGGATTATTTTCAGAACAAAACCATTCAATGAGTTATTTACCTTATGACATTCCATGGATGACCTTTTCAATCATTACATTTCTAGTAATTATTTGACTATATCTTCAAGGATAGTTTTAACTATAAATCAATTTATATGTCTTGTCTCTAAGTGTACAATTATTATCTTCAATTTTTCAATTCAAGAGTCACCAATAGCAAAATATATCAATCATCTTGCTTATTAATATATATATATATATATATATATATATATATATATATATATAGATGTATTATATATATGTATATAATGTATATATTGCATTATTTTGTATATAATGTATATAATACATACATATATTTTTAAAATATTTTTACTTTACACTTTGAATATTAGCTGCAGCTTCTTACTTAAAAAGTTGAGGAACTCGGCTAGGTTTGTAGCTCAGGGTTGGAGCTCTTGCCTAGATCATGTGAGACACTAGGTTCAATTCCTCAGTAGTGCATTAAAAAGTAATTAATTTAAAGGTACTGTGTCCATCTACAACAACAAAAAAATTAAAAAGTTGAAGAGTCTTTCATATAGAAATAGTGAACATTTGCAGTATATTTTTAACCTCTCGTGGTAACTTAGAAACACTAAATTTGGTAGTAAATAACTTCTTCCCACTCCAAAAGATTAAACTGTGGAATTAGCATTCTGAAGTTTTAATATTATGATCAATGGCACTTTTATTATTTTATACTCTACAAGTATCTTTATTTTTCCATTTCCAGGTGACTTTTTCAACTTTCAAAAGAAGGTATCTTCAGAGGCATTATTTAATTTAACCTGAAAGTATGGATTTTAATTCAAAAAATGAAAATTATTACATGTTGCTTCTTCATAAGTTATAACTGAATGTTTACTTTGATTCAGAATAGTTTCACAAAATGCACAGATTTTCAAATTAATAACCAAAATTAATTTTATAACCTATATATTTTTTTGAATATTCATCCTTTTGCCTGACTTTGAACAAACTTTAGAAATTAAGTTTATTTCATTTTAAGTTCAGGCTATTTTTCATAATACTTATTTTTTAGTTACAGGTGGACACAATTTCTTTGTTTTATTTTGATGTGGTGCTGAGGATCGAACCCAGAACCCAGTGCCTCATGCATAGTAGGTGAGCGCTCTACCTTTGAGCCACAACCCCAGCCCTGAACAATTTACTTTAAACTAGGTATTTTTAATCCAGACATGATCTCTAGCAAAAAGTAATTCTACATTAATGAAAGACTATTGAGTGTTTAACTTGAAAAAGAATACTACTTCAAAAAAATGCTTTTTCTTTTTAAAGTTATTTACAAGTAAAAGTTAAGAAAATAAAAATGATTTTGCCTCACTCACCACGCATTTTAAAATCATTCCAGAAATACATACTGTATTCCTGTTTAAGGCATAATAAATTATAAATTGTATTCTGAGCAAAATACATAAAATGAATCAGAAAACTTCCCAATATCTCCATAAATAATTCAGTGGTATAGTCTTCATTCCTCTTCTACTGAAAGTCACTATGTTATTTTTGACCTAACAAATATCACTGATATTATCCTTTACAATTGAAATCAAAGATCAACTATTACAAAGCCATATAATATATATGGAGAATCTAATGTATTAAACTTAATAGAATACATGTATCTTCAAAATACCTTAAAATACTTAATAATATATATTTATAATGAAAAAATAAGTACATATATATATAAACATATACAATCATAAAATTTTTTTAAATTCCTACCACTAAAATTAAATGTGAAAGAAAGTTAATGGTATTTGTCTTTTAATATTTGAAAAGTTCTCTTAATATTATTGTTTTGGAGTATATATATTTTATGCCTACATATCAGGTATGACTATATTATTTATGTTATCAGTGTAGAAGTAAAAATGTAAAATTATCACCACTTAACAAAAACTTTACTAAATTTGTCATCAAGCTCCATACAAGATAACTATGAAATGTTAAAACAAAATTGAACAATATATGCAAGGATCACATAGAATCTGAACTATTTATATGTAATATCACTCTTAGATCTAGGCAATATTAAGGCATCTATTTTCAATGCGTGTGTGTCTATGTACACATATGCACATACAGATATATGTGTATATACAAATACATACTAAGAATTCAATGAGCTAATTATTGTTATGAACATTAAACTTATGTATTTATTTAGCTATATATTTCATAATTGACTCTAGAAAATGTTCCCAATCATACACATAGTTTTAAAAAAAATGAATGTTTTTACTTGAATTATTTAAAAAATTGGTAAAATTAAATCACAAATCTTAATTTTAGAGATAATAATACAATTCAAAGTTGAATATCTGTTTAGTCTATATTTTATAAATTCCAAATACTAAGTGGATCAATCTGAGAAACCCAAGACATAATATAAGTCATTGCTCTGTCCTGATTAAAATAGTGAGGATGTGATTATGATCCCTAAATTAATAAATTGTGCTACATCAAATCATAAATTGACGTGTAATTTAGTTAATGGTCACTGTTTGAGATACACACACACACACACACACACACACACATATAAAACAAATGTTGGATTTACAGAAGAAAGTTCTTCAAGTGGTATCCTCTTAAACTTTAGTGGCAATGAAAACTGCTGAAATTTTCTCTGTCTCTGATACTATCTTTCAAATTATTGCATTATGAGAATAATAATAAAATTATTCAGTCAAGTACTGTATAATAATATGTATCAATCATTTCTATTCTGGTTTGATGTCAATACTATAAGAAAATTTTAAGACTCAAACTAACTGCAAAATTTTATATAAACATTATATAAAACTTGACAACCTGGAGGAAAGGGTTCAGGAGAGTCAAATTTACAAGTTAACACATTTTAAATAACATTTACAATTATTTAAACTTCTATGTATTTATTTATCAACGTGTTTGTGTTTATGTTTTCTTTTCTTATAAAGGTAATTTTATATAATTTTAATGGAATATAACAAATTTGAATTGATTGGGGAAAAAAGAGTAAAACCAAGCAGCATTTTAATTGCAAAGACTAAAGATTTTATTACAAAATTACACATGTAAGAAATAATGTACTTGTTGGGGATGGGTTTCAGTGCAGTTCTTTGCTTTCCAGATGAACCTGGCCTGGGTAAAAATGTAAATGGTTCATAAGATCAATGCCAATCTATTTGCTCAGGAAATGCATAAGCAATCTCAATTAAAAGAAACAGAAAAACAAAACAGAGAGTATTTTCTTCAAAGGAAATCTCTATTGCTTTGTAACCATAAATAATATGACTGTCAGTTGCTTTTCATGGAGATGGATTTACACAGTCACATAACTCAATAGCTGCAATTATTTCAAGAGAATTCAGAAGAACATGAGGTGATGCAATTACTCACTTTTCTTATTGTCTGAACTACTGAACAGTAGATTTCAGACTGTGGGAAGAACTGATAAACAGAACAGCCTTGGAGAAATGTGCCACAAATAGACTTCTCTCAGAAGAGTCTTTGATAGATAGACATTGGGCAAAAGGGAATTTGAGATTGTATTCCCTGGCAAGTAATTGGAATAAAGCAATTCTATGCTGCCAGATAAATATTGACCTACATGTTATAAGAGACAGTCAAGCTTGGAATAGAGTTGACCTTCTCTCATGGAAATTGCATAGCCTAGCCAGGATATGTGGCTGAATGAAAGGCTATCTGAAATCAATTTCATAGGTACTTGAATGAGCACCTGCAGGCAGGGCAATGTTCTCCTGAGCATAGTTCTAATCCACTACATTTTGCAGGGGTAGCCAACTAAATATTCAAAACTCTCCTATGGTTATTATAGTCACAGCTCCTTTAAATAGAAAACTTTTAAGCTGATTGTTATTATGTAGGTATACACCACACAATTAAAAGTGAAATAAAATACAAAAATTAAATAAATTGAAAGTATCCATGAACCACTTATCATTTAAAATAGTTTCATATAATTTATTTTTCAGCTACTATAAATAATTGTAAACAGTGTTCAAATTATAAGAATAAATCTATTTATGACATGTTTGTGTGTTTTAAACACTGGGAGCAGTCAAAGATTGCAAAAATTGCGACTATCTAATATTTCTCGTGGGAATGTAAAATGTTGAAACCACTATGGAAAACATATTAATGGCTCTTCAATAAGGTTAATGTAGAATTAAAATATCACTTCACAATTCTGACTCTAGTTAAAAAATAAGTGGTCAAGCACAAACATGTATAAAAAGATCTATAGCAGCACTATTCATAATAGATAAAAGGTAGAAATAACCCAAATATTCATGACTGATGATAAGCCAAATGTACTACATCTATAAGATGGAATAATATTTGGCATGAAGAAAAAAGAATGATATATTTATGAATGTTACACATTGATAATTTTTTAATTCTTAAAAGCATTATGTTAAGTGGAATATGCCAGACACCAAAGGTGATGTGTGTGATGAAATATATACTTTGTATGAAAGGTTCACAATAGACAAATCTACATAGAAAGCACTAGTGGCTGGCAGAGGCTGGGGCAGGAGCAAGTGAGGAGTGGCTGTGTAATGGACTTTAGGCTTTCCTTCTGGGATGACTAAAAGTTCTGGAATTAGTGGTGTTGTGGTAGAACAGTGAGGATGTACCAAATATCACTGAATTTTATAATCTAAAATGCAAAATGTTAAATTTTGTTGTATGTATTTTACTTCAGTGAAATATGCATATTACTATATTTACATGAAGAAAATTTGTTTTAAAGAAAAATCCAGCCTCTGATGAATGAGGGTTTAATTCTTTAAAACATTTGAGGAATAAACTGTACTACTTTTATACAAATGCTTCCAGTGAATAGAAAGATCCGATACTCTTCCCAACTATTAAAAATAGTTTGGTACAATTTATTTTTCATCTACTATAAATAATTGTAAACATTATTTAAGCTATTAGAAGAAACCTAATTATGACACGTTTCTGTGTTTTAAACACTGGATATGTCAAGGATATGGAAAAATTGCAACTATTTTCATATTTCTCATGGGAATATTAAATGTTGAAATCACTATGCAAAACATATTAGTGGCTCTTCAATAAAGTTAATATAGAATTACAATATCACTTAGCAATTCTACTTCTAGGTTAAAAGTAAGTGGTCAAGCACAAATTTAAGGGCAATGTGAATTTGATATCAAAAATTGTCCAATATATTCCAGAAAACTATTATAGCTGATTAACACAAATTCCATATAAACATTTCCTGCTCTACAGTTCTAGTCAGGTCTTTAGTCACAGCAGCAAATTTGAAAGCTGATAAAGGCTCTTTACCATTACATTTATTATAATAAATATTATAAACAATGGCAAAATCTCTTCCTGAGATCCTTAATGGTTCTAGAATTCCATAAAAAACTACATATCCATCTCTTTCACAGTTAATATGGAAAAATCAGGTAATACCAAAATAATTAGACTTATACTATTTAAGTCATATAATAAACAAATAAAATGTTACTATTTGCAAATGGATAAGTATTTTAAATACTCAAAAATCTCCAGAAAAATTTTATAACTGATGAAATCTATCATCATAAAATGAATATACAAATACCAATTTTTCATCAACTTTATTGAACAGAAAATTTAAAAATTAAGCAATACAATTCAATATTTTATACACAAATCAAATAAATTTGACTCTTAAATAATGTTAATAAGTTAACACTAATGCAATTATACATTTTCACATTTGCACAATTATTGATACATTTAAAAACTGTAAATGTAGGGTTATGTGTTGCTCAAGTATTGAAATAATCAATTATAATAACCATATTATATTAGATAGAAATTGAATCTAAACACTATGATAGCATATTTGTACATGTGTCTCTCTGTGTGTATAAGAGACAGAGAAAGAAAATTAATAGTTCAATTTAAATATATATGTAAAAAAGAACTACTAACAGGAAAATTAATTGAGAAAAAAATTTGAAGGAATTATCTGACCATACATTAGGAATTATTGTAAAGCTATTCTAAATTTGACAACATTACATAGACAGAAAAATCAAAACTGTGAAACAAAGTAGAAATTCCAGAAATATCTTCTCTATGTGTGCTCATTTAATTTATGGCAGGAAATATTATAATATAATCAGGGAAGAAGATCTTTTTTAAAATGGTGTAAAATGAATGGGATGCCAAATTGGGAAAAAAAGTGATACTTGATTTCTACCTCATACCGTGTATAAATATGAATTTAACATCTATTCTATACATATATAGAAGAATTAAAGAAGTAACTATCAGACACTAACATAGAAACCTATTATTATAAATTTGAGATAAGTCAATATAAGATAAAACAAAATATCTTTAATCATAATATTAAAGATTAAAATATTTGATTACATGAAAGAAAGACTTTTTATTAATAAAAGGGATCCTAAAGAAAATGAAAACTCGTATCTTAATTATGTACAAGACATTTAATATCCATGCAAGCAACAAAATTCTTGTATCCATAATATATACAAGCATCTTCAAATCATACACACACACAAAAGATAATCTGGTAAGAAATAATGGGGGGAGAAGGATTTGAATGAACACTTTGCTGTGATATTTAAATGATCAATATGGAAATTTCAAGATACTCATCTTCATTTATGTATATGTTAGACAAATTGAAGCCACAGTGAAGTATTTCTATCAGAATGATGAAAATATTACGGGCTCGATGGTGAGGACGTAGAAAAACAGAAGGATTTCGACACAGGAGTTATGAGTAAATGTTTGTAAAAATCACTTTGGAAAACTTTTTCCATGGACATTACACATCACAAAATGGTGTAAAAACTACTAGATATATAAATGGATGCACATAATGACTCCTTTTATACTAAGTAAAAAGGGAAGAATTAATCTATGGTGATAGCAATCAGAGGAGAACTTGTTCTTGGGAGTTTGAGCAGTGTTTAAAGAAACCATCTAAAATGTTTTTTTTTGTGTGTGTGTGGTTCAGGTAATATTCCTTTCACTTTTTTACAAATCTAAGTAATAGTAACACAGATGTGTTCATTCTGTGATAATGTATATTTTGTACATGTAAAATTTATGTACTTTCCCTATCTAATATTTCAATTTACCTAATAAACTAAAATGAAGAGGCAATCAAATGTGACACCTTTATATTAAGCCAAATTCTAGTGATGTGTCTTTTATATATGCTCTCTAGAATCCAAGATACAGAAAATTTAGATTTATAAATCTAAGATTTGTAAAATGTGAGAAAAACCAGTATTAAATTGCATGATGCTAACAACTCTCTTCTATCACATCTGTGATGTAGTCATTCCAGGGCATAGAAGTTTAGTCAAATAGTGTGTATCAACAATGATGCTTTAAGTGTATATGAAAATAAAAGTGTGATAAACATATTTATTCAAATTCAGCTTGACATTTAAAATTTGGTGTCAATGAAGTGAAACAACACTTAATGAAATGACCATAACATTTCCAAAAATACATATCACTTCATCCTAAACAGAAGACATACTCATGTTCCTTCATAAAAGATCTTTAAGCAAACCAACATTAGCTTTGTATCAATTATAAAACCAACCTTTGTAAAGCTCTATTTGTTCATGTTCACAGGAGTAGATATTTTATAGTCAAGTAAATATTCTGGTGAATTGAATACATTTTTTTAAATGGAAAATTTCAATCATCCATCAAACTAAACCATATCTTAGGGAAAAATGGGACAGAGAAAGAAAAAAAGGAAGGAAGGAAGGAAGGAAGGAAGGAAGGAAGGAAGGAAGGAAGGAAGGAAGGAAGGGAGGGATGGATGGAGGGAGAGAGGGAGGGAGGAAGGACAGAAGGGAGGGAGGAAAGAAATTTGCATGGTAGATTTTGTACTCCCATCTTAGATTCCCTGTTTAAAATTTCCACTTTGAAGTATACGGTGGGATCACAAAACCAGCTCCTAGGATGGTTATGTTTTGTGAACTCTTCTTTAGTTTTCTTGTCTCTTCATGCAATGAATGTGGTTTGAACTTTTTCGTAGGACTTTTTTATTTTTTTGTTGCACAATTTTATTTGCTGTCTTAAAATTGTTACATCTTAGTTTAATCTACTTGGCTTCCTAACACTCTGTTGCAATTGGTATTTATTTATTTTTATGTTGTTTCATAATAGTTATACATAATAGTTATGCATAACATTAGGATTTGCATGGAGTTTATTTTGCTCTGAAGTCCCTAGTATTTCCCCTTTCTCTTCCTCTTCTTCATCCCTTTGTTCCCTTCCCTATACTCTATTGATTGTTTTAATTATTTACATTTTTTTCAAAAGGATTAGCATTTTAGGAATATATATAATGATGAGAGTCATTGTATATTTTCATATATGTACACTGGAAAGTTAGGCAAGTTTCATTTCTCTGTTTTTCTTATCCTGTCCCTACCCCCATCAACCTTCTTCTAATCATCTGATCTTTCTTTTATTTTGATGGAATTTCCCAGTTTCTTTTTTCTCTCTCCAACTGCCCCTCAACAATTTTGGCTTCCACATATCAGAGATAACATGAGTAATTTTGAGTCTGACTTATTTCACTTAGCATTATAGTCTCCAGTTCCATCCATTTAACAGTAAATGACATAATTTTATACATTGTCATGGCTGAATAATTCTCTATTGCATGTGTATGTATGTATGTGTATATATATATATATATATTTTTTTTTTTTTTCTTCATCCATTCATCTGTTGGAAGGCACCTGGTTTTGTTCCATAGTCTGGCTATTGTGAATCATGCTGATATAAGCATTTATGTGGCTGTCTCCTTATACTATGCTCTTTTTAGATCTTTTGAATAAATACCAAGGAGTAGGATAACTGGGTCATAAAGTGGTTTCCATCCTAGGTTTTTAGGACTTTCCATTCTGCCTTCCAGAATGGTTGCACTATTTTTTTTCTTTTTAAATTCAACATTCAATAGGATTTTAATTGTTTGTGTAAAGAAGAGAGGAAAGAAAAAAGAAGGGACAGAAAGGGAAAAATAGTAAAGAAACAGAGATTAGGAGTCACTACTTTGTCCTTGTCAATTGTAATATACAAATGGAAACTATTTTCTTATCTAGTATTTTAACCCTATGGAATTATACCATTTTAAAGATATACTTTTCAGTTAAATTTTTTTGTTATTACTTGTTATTATGAATTATTTTATTTAACAATATTCTTAATATTACAGAATTTTTTTTCAGTGCTGGGGATTGAACCCAGGGTCCCTTGCATGCTAGACAAATATTCTACCACTGGGCTACTCCTACACTCCAAGACTATATTCTTAATATTAATTGTGAATCACAAAGGAAGCCAAAATAAACATAATCTTGGAAATAAAGATAAAAGGACTTTTCAAGATTAAAAATAAAAGATATGCTGGTACATGATAGAATAAAACAAGAACTGACTCTCTTTACCTATTCATTAAATTTTGTTCCATATTGCCCAGTAAAGGTAATTCCACCCAATTATCATATTCACCTTTTAGGCTTATGCTCTATAATCTTATCAGAATTGTACTCTACAACATATTAGAAAAGTCCTAAGTACAGACAATCTTGTTTAGTTATACAAAATATATGCCTTAGACAATTTGACAAGCTCTGATCTCAATCCTGATAAATCTTTCTTTGCAACGCAAAATGTCTCTGATGTATTTTTCAGAGTAAATGAGGGATTTATAAAAGTTGATTTTTTAATATTCAAAGCATCATTAATATCATGTGCATACTCTTTTCTCCCCAATTTCTGAAGTCATATTTTATTAAGGATTTCAAATAAATCAAATCCAGGTGTTTTCAATACAAGATATTCACAGTTGTGAATTAATGATAATTATTTTATTTTAAAATTATTTTGTTCTTTTTAGATATATTTGAAAATAGGGCATATTTTGATATATCATATGTACATGAATTATAACTTATTCTAATTAGAATTCCAGACTTAAAGTTGTACATGATGTGGAATTTCACTGTGTTGTATTCATATATGAACATTAAAAAAAAAGGATTTTAAGATGGGCTACTCTGAAATCATAGAACTCCTCTTCAGGATCAAGGGTAGAATCTCCTGCCAAGTATAAGACAGAATTATAAGAAGTTACAGTTTTTGCTGTGACCGAATCTAGCAATATGAACAAACTGAATAATCAATAGAGAGACAGTAAGAAATGTGATCTAAGCAAGTTCCAACAGGAGCATGTGAAGTAATATTTTGTTGTTTAAATAGGTAAATAGAAGTGTGATGCAAATACCAAAAAGTGACTGAGGAAAACATGTCTTTTGATCCCTGTCAGACGTTCCTAAGGCTGAATTGCAAAGTCTGAGTAAGAGAGACAGCTGACATGCTCAGGCAAGAGAGGTTTTATTTTGTTGAAAACAGTTTCAGGAGTTCTAAAAAACGAAAGTTTATCATGAGATGGCTTTTTTACAATGCAAATTCAATTTATTTTTAACTTTTTACAATTGTTTTCGCTTATACATAAAAACATACTAATCATACAGATTAAGGGGTATCATATAGTATTTCAATGCATGCATAACTTATGTAATGTTTAAATTGTGTTGAACATATCTATGTCCTCAAACATTCATGGTTCCTTTATGACAAAAGATTTCAAAAGTATTCCAGCATTTTGAAATGTAGAGTATCTAAATGCTATCTGTATCACCCTATCATGTAATAGCACACAAGAACTTTTAAAAAATACCATTTGTATTGGTGCGTATTTATTATGTAGAATAATGTTTTTGTGATTTATTATAAAATGAATGTGGCATCTTTATACATGAACATAACATTATTTGATCAATTTGTCTCCCCAGTACTATCTGTTACACTCCCGTCTTTCTTCTTCCTGAACACCTTCCTCAACCATTATGGTTTCCCTTCTACTTTCAAGACATACTCCTCCCCCGCTTTTAAAAAAATTTTCCAACCAGATTCCACATATGAGAAGGAATTTTACAACACTCATCTGAGTTTGGCTTATTTTGCTTAACCTGTTATCAAGTCCCATGCATTTTCCTGCAAATGACTTCATTTCATATTTTTGTGGATGTGGCTGAACAAAACTCTACCATCTATGTATACCATGTTTTCTTTATCTAGTCATCTGTTAAATGGACACCTATGCTGGTTCTACAACTTGGTTATTGTGAATTGTGCTGTGATAAACATGATATGCATGTGTCTCTAAAGTAAGCTGACTTTAATCCTTTTGGAAAACATCAAGGAGTGATAAAATTGCATTGTATGAAAGTTCAATTTTTTTATTTTGGGGGGAAACCTGCATTACTGATTTCCATAATGACTGCACTGCCAACAGTATATATGTTTCTTCCCCCACATTCTCATAAGCATTTTTTATTTGTATTATTGACAATTGCCTTTCTGGCCAGATGAGAATTTCAGTGTAGTTTTGATTTGCATTTGTCTGATAACTAAAGGTACCAAACATTTTTTTTTCATATACTTTTGACTATTTGTACTTCTTTTGAGGATTGTCTGTTTGATTTGTTCATTTATTGAATAGGTTATTTTTGGGGAAAGAGTGAGTTTTTTTTTAGTTCCTTTTTCTGGATATCAATCCTTAGTTGGTGGACTAGTTGGTAAAGATTTTTTCCCCTTCTGCAGACTTTTTATTCACACTATTGTTTCCCTGGTTGTACAGAATCTTTTTAATTAGATGCCATCCCATTTATTGATTCTTGGCCTCATTTCCTAAGTTATAGGAGCACTCTTCAGGGAGTCATTGACTTTGCCTATGTGATGCAGTGTTTCCACCATGTTTTTCCTATAATAGTTGTAAAGCTTCTGGTCTACACCTAGGTGTCTAACAGAATTTGAGCTAACTTTTGTGCAGGGTGAAATAAAGGGATTTAGTTTCATTCTTCTGCATGTAGATACCCAGGTTTCCCATAACTGTTTGTTCAAGAGGCTTTCTTTTCTTAAAACATTTATGCCAGAACTTCTTGACCTTATGTAACTATATCTTATACCTATTGATCAATCTTTCCATATTCTTCTCTGGCTGTTACTTTCCCCACTGTTTTACATTTTCTGATTCAGCATTTGAATGAAATCATGTGGTACCTTTTTGTGTGTGTGCCTGGCTTCTTCCTATAGTTCTATTCATTTTCTGATGATACTATTTCATTATTTTTTTGAGAGAGAGAGAGAGAGAGTTTTTATTTTTTATTTTTTTAGTTTTCAGTGGACACAACATCTTTGTTTGTATGTGGTGCTGAGGATCAAACCAGGGCCGCACGCATGCCAGGCGAACCCGCTACTGCTTGAGCCACATCCCCAGCCCTATTTCATTATTTTTTTTTTATGGATCAAAGTATTCCATTGTGTTTATGCACCACATTTGATTATCAATTCATCATCTGATAAAAACCTCAGTTGTTCTCATTTCTTGGCTCTTGTCAATAGTGCTGCAATGAACAAGGGGGTGTAGGTGTCTGTTGAGCACACTGATTTCATTCCTTTGGGTAGATACTCAGTAATGGAATTACTGGGTCATGTGTTAGTACTATTTTTAATTTTGAGAAATCTCAATACTACTTTTTATATTGCCTATATAATTTGTATTGCACCAACAGAATGTAGGTCTCCCCTATTCTTCATATTCTCACAAGCACTTATTATCTTTAATGTTTCACTAATAGCTATTCTTACTGGGGTTAGATGACATACATCATTGTAGATGTATTTTTATTTCACAAATGATTAGTACAATTGAGAAATATTCATATAGTTGTTGACCATTTGTATTTTTTTTAGAAATGTCTATTTAGATGTATCATTCATTTTTTAAATTTATTTATTTGGGTTTTGTTCACTGTGGTATTTGTCTTTATCCTTGAAGTTTTGCTCCTTTATATGCCCTAAATAAGAACTCTTTTTCAGTTGTTACATATTCTTTTCGAGTCCACAGGTTGATCTTTCACTCTGCTGATTGTTTTATTTGCCCCACTGAAGCTTTTTACTTTGATGTATCCAGCTGCTTATACTTCTGTTTTGTGTGCTTTTTTATGACCCTTTTTCAAAAATCTGTGAATTCCAATGTTGTAAAACATTTGCCCTATGTTTTCTTCTATTCATCTCATTGTTTTCATCTATGTTCAACTTTTTAACCCATGTGAGTTGATTTTGTAATTGATGAGTGGTTCTAGTTTCATTCTTCTGCCTTGTGAATATGCAATTCTTCTAGAACCTTTTATTAAAAGACTCTTCTTTGTCCAGTTCATAAACTCAGGTATATTTTGAAAATTGGTTGACTGTAGATGTGTGAGTTTGTTAGGATCTTTATTCTGTTTCATTAGCCCATTTGTCCATGTTTATGTCAATACCATACTTTTTTAATTACTACAGCTTTGTAGTGTATTTCAAAATCAGATAGAGTAATGCTTCCTGCTTTGTTCATTTTGCTTAGAATGGCTGTGGCTGTTTTGGATTTTTTTTCTAATTCCATATAAAATTTAGTATTTTTTCTCATTATTAGAAGAATGTTATTGATATATTGATAAGTATTGCATTTAATCTGTAGATTGTTTTGGATAGTATGGCAATTAAGCCAGGCTCATAAAATTAAGAGTTGTTCTTTATTGATCAATACAGAAGCTAAAGCAAAATAAGGAAAAAGGGGAGGGGGTCAGATATCATAAAGCTATGAGAAGACCAGGGGATTAGGAGAGAGAAGCAGGAAGAAAAGGATAGGGGAGGAAGTGTGAAATGAATTTAACAAAACCATACAATTTGCATGTATCCATATACTGCAGTGAATTCTACCTTTCAGTGTATGTCTAAAGCACCAAGCAAAAATAAATGAGTGAAAGAAAGACCAGTGGAGAATGTTGAATGGGGGGAGAGTGGAGGAAAAGGAAAGTGAGGATGGACTGAAATGAAGTAAACCAGATTTCATGCATGTGTGATTTTATCAAAATGAACCCATCTTCTCTGCAGAAATATAATACTCTAATAAAAAATAAAATAAAATAAAAATGTTTATATTGGGACTAGGGTTGTAGCTCAGTAGTTGAGCACTTGCCTCACATGTATGAGGCTCTGGGTTCGATCCTCAGCACCACATACAAATAAATAAAATAAAAGTATTGTGTCCAA
The DNA here is from genome assembly GCF_048772815.1 of Callospermophilus lateralis. Classification (NCBI taxonomy): domain Eukaryota; kingdom Metazoa; phylum Chordata; class Mammalia; order Rodentia; family Sciuridae; genus Callospermophilus; species Callospermophilus lateralis. The sequence continues at coordinate 1,999,985 of NW_027511570.1, read as the reverse complement.
CTACAACTAAAAAATAAAATATTAAAAAAAGAAAAAAAATGAAATATATAATACTGCAAAGTCAAACCAAAGAAAATAGTATTTTACTTATCTTTTCACAAAGAAATATCTTATATTACAACTTTCACAGTGTATTCATAAATCTTGTTTGACTAGATTTACACAATTGGCTATTCATTGAGGTTATACTCTTAATTGTTATATACTAGTAATAGATAAAATAATTACATCAAGAACATTAAATAGCAATGCACTGAAAGTATATACACCAGATTCTTTGCATCCTTTAAGTTTATGGACACTTAAGGATATTTGAAGATCCTATAGATGATTAATGCTAATTTTATTAAATTAAGTTTATGGATGAATTTCTGTTCAATTTATAGAGCACTATCTCCATTTGACTTTGTTTTAAAATTTTTATCATTGTTATTATAGTCTAATGAATTGAACATACCTCTAAACTAATTTTTACTACCAAAATTGAGGAAATACATACCTCTTACTGGAAATTATTATATCATTTTCTACCACTTTGTTTCCAAGTAAGTGCACCTGTAATCACTTCAAATTTTTTAGACACTAATATTTTGATTAGTTACCCCCAAATTTGAAAATGAACATGGATTGTTCCCCAGCTATATTGGGTTATATACTTATGTGTATTCACATAAGCCCAACATGTGAGAAATAGACATTTGATGGTAGAATAAAGATACGTGTATAAGTTTTAGTAATAAGATAATTTCAGGCATATTAAAAAATAAATGAATCTCTTTGAATGTTTTTGAAGCTTTCCTTTAATATTTTTAAGTCAATAGTGATCATTCATTTGTCTGGTTATATATGTGAAAAAGTATATTACTATAAAATTAAATGCTTTATTGTTCAAACACACTGAACTCAATATTATCCTACAAATTGAGCCAGTAGTGTATCATTTGGCTATCTATGCATTTTAAGAGAAATTATTCACTGAAGTGGTGACATGTTGCACTCTATAATGCCTTTCATTAATTTTTATTGATCTGTATCTCATATGTCTTCAATACTCTTGGCTCTATATGCACCTAAATGTTATTGGTGGATTTTGTACATGATTTTATGCACTTTGAATGAATAATAGTTTATTAGTTGTCTATTATTAATGTAACAAGTTATAACAAGCCAAATGATTCCAAACAATAAAAATTGATCATCTTAAATTTCTAGAGTTCAGATTTCTGAAACTGACATTTTGGAAGAAATTTAAGGAGTATAAAATACTGCATTCCTTTTGGAGGCTCAAAAAAAACATCACTTTCCTGATACTAAGAGCCAATAACATTCTCTTCCTTGTGATCCCATTCTTCCATCTTAAAGTAAAAAAATATATATAAAATAAGCAAACAAGCATAGTCCTCATGCTTGTGTAAAATTATCAAGGGATATCTAGCTCACATTTCTGCCCATCTTTTCTTTTGGATGGGATCTTTTATTAGATACCATCAGAGAATTGAACTCCAGTGTCTTTCTTCCTGTATCCATGAGATCACAATGGGTCTAAATTGATGTTTTCATTAATTTCTTGACATTACACTTCTATGAATTAAATCATAATACAAGTTACAAGAGATCGCATAAACTCTCTCCCCTTGTCACCCAGATCAAATTCCTAATATGTTTGATCCCTTGACTGTTCTTGTGTGACTAAAAAGTGATGTTTTATATATTTTGTCCTGTTATAATCAGTTTAGGGGCTCAATCTGATAGAAGAAAATCTGTGACAACTAGAAATGAAAATTAAATAGTTTTTTTACACTAATAATCATTATAGTTTACTTGGATCTTTACAGGGTTGGGTTCTCCTCCTTCTCCTCCTTCTACTTCTCCTTCTTCTTCTTCTTCTCCCCATGGGTTTCCCACTGAAATGTTGTATCAAAAAATAGTCCCTGATTATACTGTCAAAACTTGCCACTTGCTCAAATCTCTATTGCATGATATGTATACTTACTTTTTAGTGTCTTATTTGGCACTATTTATAATAAATGTTTGCTTGCACTTGTGTCTGTTTCATGTCACAATGAATTCCTCCGTTAAATCATTTGTCTTCAACATTTCAGTATCCTCAGCATGCATAATGGCATTACTCATTTCTCTGGTAAAATATATGTGGAAAAATATAATATTTCAAAATTAAAGGTAATTATAGTTATAATTAAAATTCTGTGTTTTTTAAAGAAGAACAGAAAAATTAATAATGCAACAATATCAAAAGACAAATGCAGATTTTTGCTGTATGATATTTTAATATATATAAAGTGACATTTTAAATTTACAAAGAAGGGTTATGCATTAAACTTGGCTCAGATATTTGTGGCATTTTTCATACCTCCTATATCATGGTTGTAAGTTATAAATATCACCTCTTTAAATATATAAAATTAATAAAGATGTATCATTCCTCCATCTTTAAAGTGTGAGCAGAAAGAGAATCATGATAGTTGACAATGGTTGGGGTAAACAATCAGCAAGATCTAACTTATGGAAATATAGATAGCACATAGTAAACTAAGTTTTAAAAGAATTACAAAAATAGAGAAAAATCTCCAAATTATTAAAAAAAACTTAGAAATAGTCAAATTTTTAAAGGGTTTCCAAATAAAAATCTACAAAAAATATTATAAGTTAAATCTACAGAATCTTTATAAGTTGCAACAGTGGAGTCTATTTGGTGAATTGTTGGGGAACCCTCAAGACAACAATTTATGTAAATATTTTAGAAGTACTTGGAAATCAGGGCTGAGGTTGGAGCTCAGTGGTAGAGCACTTGCCTGACATGTGTGAAACACTGGGTTTAATTCTCTCCACTGCATACAAATAAGTGAATAAAACAAAGGTCCATCAACAACTTAAAAAAAAAAATTAAAAAAGGAAGTACTTGTAAATCATTGAAATTTAAAATAATATCCTGTTTTATCTCTCACTTTAATTTGATGAAATCTGTATTAGAAATAAAAATTAACATTTATTAGTTAATTTTAGCCAAAATTATTTGAGGCATTTGCTTATAAAATTATTTAATTTAAAAAATGATGTCATAAAGTAATTACTGGCACTGCCTTATCTTATGAATAAGAAATTAGAGGTAGAGAAATCAAAGCAACTTTCCTGTTCACACAGGTCAACAGGAGATGAGAGTCTACTCAGGGCATTCCATCTTTTTAAGATGACTCTTTAATGTAAAGAAATACATGCCCCTTGGGGTGAATATGCACAGATATGTTTTATAATTCTAATAAAATGGCAAATAAATTTTGTTTAATAGTGTAAGGCAGTTAAATATTAATTATTACACTCTGGAAAATTATGGATTTTTTGAAAAAATGAGTTAAATTAAAAAGCAAGGGGATATAGAACAAAGACATAAAAACTAAAACCAAAAATATACACACATGCAAACAAAAAGCAAATGACTTAAAAACAATTTCCTTTAGAGAAAAATGGAAATTGGGTGTAATTTTATGTTTTGATCATTATAATTCTGTTCTTTAATAAAGAAGTAATAGAAATTTTAAATAAAAATGTCAATGTAATAATTTTGATTAACAATCAGAAACTATCAGCATACTAACTTTTAAATATGGTTAAATATGAGAAGCAGGGCTAAGAAATGTGGGGAAAGGAGCAGTAGATTTTAGCTCCTTTTCAATTTATAATGACATTATTTATTTTGAAACATGTGTGAATTGCTTTTGTAATATAAAAACAGCATTGCACAGCAGTATTGCTCTTAATGTCACTGAAAAATGGTCAAATGTAAAATTTTGTGTATTTGACCACTATGTAAAAAATGAGTAAATAAATAAAGTAATCAAAAGAAGAGCATGGTTAGCATAATCTTATTTTAATAAGATGTTTTCCTTAATTCATCCATTAGTTCTTCTAGGTGTCCATTCATCAGTCTGTCTGTATGGATCAAGAGTAGTTCAGAGAAATGCCATCTAAGTTTATGAGATTTTTATTGACTGTAAGATTTTGGACATTAACATTTTTTGTTTGTGTTCTCTTTTCTTTTTTTATGCTTTAATATATTATTTGAAAAGTTCATTATGTACATATGTAATTTTTAAATGAGCTATACAAATATTTCAAAATACAAATTAATTATCCCAGTGGCTAATATAAAAATAGATTTATAACTGTATATGAAAAGAAAAGAACCTACAAAATGATAACAAGAATATATTTTTCAGATAGTATCTCCTTTGCTCATCCCATCACTTTCTAAAACTGGATTTTTTTTTCTTTTCTCCCATTAGAAAATTGAATGTAAAAGCCAAATTCCTAACGTGTCAGATGGAGGAGTTACATGTTCATTATAGCTTCAATCCATTTTCTTAATTAGATTGAATTTTATTGTCTTATTACTTTCTCTCTCCATTTTATGATCCAGAATTTGTATTTTTTGTTTCTTTGCTAGTCAACTGCTATCTCACCATCTGCCAGCAGAGAAAAAAATGTCACAGATGACAAAATATACAGGATACTCCATTGCTTCCAATATGAAGCATGTAGTGCTCTTGTTTATCAAGTCTCATTACAATCTTGTTTTTTTACATTTGGCAAAATGTATTTCAATTTAATCCAAAATGTTCATTTCACTGCAGCAACATTGCTTTTAAGCAATTATTCAGACATTATGTTAATTTAATGGTTTGCTTTTGTCCCATCCACAATTCACCTCTCTCTAACCTTTCATTCTACAGTCCCAACTTCAATGCTGTGGTCAACAACTAAACATAAACAAGACTATCCTTATCTATTAAGAAGGGAAAAATTTTTGTCCTATGTGTATTCTTGAGATTAAGTATTTTTCACAAGAGTAGTATTAGTAGAGTCTGCTTATATTACTATTATTTATTTGTTATTCTATAAACATTAAGAATAAAGAGAGTGATATAAATTATTCTTTTTTAATAGACAGTACAGTGTTTAATATATAACATTTATCACATTCTAATTCTTTTAAAATACTTCTTTTTAAGGTAAATCATTATCTCTAGTTTTGCTTCAGTGAAAAGTTAATTCTAAATACCTCAGAAGCCACGTTGAAATAAGCTTTTATTATTAAATCATCTGGTGTACTAAGTCTTTCAACTATTATTGAAAGAGGAAAATCAAAAAATGTTCTCCCCTTCCAGACAATGGTTTGGCTTCAAGTGACAAAAATAATGAGGTAAATTAAGATGTTTACTTAGATAAGAAAAGTAAAAGTGAAGATCTTGTTTAACTGGTGCTTGCCAAAATTTTATTGAAAATCCACCATGTGTTTGGATATCTTTTGCCTGATTGAAACAGCAGATAGTTATTATTGGGTGTGATCACTGTCCCAATATAGCATTTGCTCTCAAGTGAAGAGGTCAGCAGGCAATTGTCCTGAAGTGTGACTAGGGCTACCAGACAGTATGTATAAAATCTTATGAAAGCAAAGAGGGTGTTTCTCAGGAAAACTGCAGGATAGTTGAATAGTTTTCAGTGTCTGAGTAAAACTAGAATGTGTAAAATGAAGCTTTAGGTAGTATAGTATGAGTGATAGATGAATCAGTTTCTTGAGGAAAGGGTAAGGAGATGGCAAGATATTCGAATGTCTGATATAAAATACATGTAAAACAAATTTGCCATGACTGTGGTCCATCACACAATGCTGTCTCCCTGATCTATTTAGTAGCCTCCTATCCAGGACCTCACCTCTTCCCCTTAGATAGTAAAAAGTATGACTATATTTTTAAAATACTAAACAGATATTCATAGTTACTCTCTTGAACTATTCTATTTTTAACCAATTATGAAAGCCCATGGGTCTTGTTTCCCATTCAAGTTTCACTTATTTCCATCTATTTACTGTTTTCCAGGCATAGTAATCTTGCAAATTCTCAAAATCAATGAGATCTTTCCCTTGTAAGAGTCTTCAAATTTACTTTTTTGTGCATCTTAAATCCCTCTTCTGTCATCATTTTTTTAGTAGCATCTATGTATTCTTTCATACTCAGATTGAGTATTTTTAACCGGGTGTTATGTGTCAGACCCAGTGATTTACCCTATTTATTGTATTCATCCCCACATGATCTTAAAAAAATAAGAAATAAGAGCAGAAATAAGAGCTCAGTATACGCTTTTGTGGAAAGATAAATAACACTACAAGAATAAATAGAAAATGGAGAGCTGTAAATTAAGCCTTCTGACATGGGAATATATAGGAGAATGTTAATCTGAAACTGGAAGATGATTAGGAGAGGTGTTGACAAGAGTATTTTAAATCACCCCGGAGCAGTGTTTAAAATATACTGGGCTTAAGGTGTGCACGTTTATGATTTTTCAGTATTACTTCTATAAAAGAGAAGAGAAAAATGTGAACTGTAGAGAGAAGAAAACTTACAAAGTATTTTTGCTGCAGCATAGACTTACATAATGTTAAAACTTATGGGAAGGACCTAATTAGGAAGTAGATGCAAAAGAAAAACTGATAGCTACATAAGGAAATTCCACACTTGTGAACGCATAAATACTTGGGACTCATATATTAGAATTAAGAATTTGGTTTAGAAGCCAAGAGGAAGAGGGAGGTTCAGAAAAATGTACATGCTTAGTGTCAAACAAATATGTTAATTTATATCTAGTGTCATTAACTCATGAGAAATGGAAATTCATGTCATCTTCTGAAAGTGACACCAAGTTGAAATGGTCAAAGGAAACAGAAAACTAAAAATTTAAAACTGCTACCTGATACTATACTGAATGAAAATATGAGGTTATTTTTATTTGTTTTCAAAATAGTTAACTAGCTTTAATTTATATTCTCATGAATTTTCAAATGTTTTGCTCTGTTAATTCACATTAAGTAAAATTATTGCATATTGTAGAATAGAAGAGGTAAGAATATCACATTAATTCTTTTTCTGGGGGTGAGGGATGGTACAGGAGATTGAAGTCAGGAACACTCAACCAATGAGCTACATTCCCAGCCCTATTTTGTATTTTATTTAGAGAAAGTGTTTTTACTGAGTTGCTTAGCACCTCACTGTTGCTGACTTTGAAGCCACAATCCGCTCCTCCTTTCTCAGCCTCCCAAGCTGCTAAGATTACAGGCATGTACCACTGCCCCTGGCCACATTTCTTATTATTAAGTCTATTCCTGACTGTACCTGGTGGGATTGTTCAAAACTGCAATTGTCAAGTGGGAAGGTATTACAGTAGGAAGTGGAAGTTCACTGAATTCAGATCATCAGTTTTGATGAGCCAGATTTTTGTGAGTTGAAGATAGAATATACACTTGAGTAACACTGTTAAGTTAAATCAAATTGTCCAGTTTTAGGATGGGAGAACCCCACTTTGTCAAATTCCCCACATGATATATTTTTAAATAAAAAAAATACCTTAAAATTTTTACATTAAATAGGTTCAGTTTAATTTATATTGCAGTTAAATTGTAATAATTTCCATAAAATACTTTAATGTGTTTAATTTTTTTAAAGAGAGGAGAGAGAGAGAGGAAAGAGAGAGAGAGAGAGAAAAAAAATTTTTTAATATCTATTTATTTATTTATTTATTAGTTTTCGGCAGACACAACATCTTTGTTTGTATGTGGTGCTGAGGATCAAACCCAGGGTACACACATACCAGACGAGCACGCTACCACTTGAGCCACATCCCCAACCCAATGTGTTTAATTTTTAAATAAAAGAAGACTTTGAAAACATTTGCAGCTTTATAATACTGTCTACAGGTGTCTTATTCCCTGCTATCTCCATATAGTTGGAGATTCATTACTTCTAGAGATCTCATCTTATGTAAATGATTAAGTGAGAAATAATTGCATTCAAAGAATGTGGCTTCATTAAAGAATACAAAAATAAGCACTAAATCCCTAATTTTTCCATATCAACTTTTTATGGTTGCTATAAGAAAGTCTAATGGGAAAACATACATCAAAATGTGTTGTACTGCTTTTGTTATGTTTCTCTATCAAGCTCTAGAGAAAGTATGATTATGAATAGCAGTTTTTGCTATTGAACCTATATTGCTTTTCCAATAAAACATAATCCAGAAATCCAGAACTTTTTGAAACTAGCTAGGTAACAGATGTAATAGTAGCAAAGGTATCTATGGCTTTCACCCCAAAATCATAAAAGTAATTACAAGAGCTGCTGTCTAGGCTAAATCCCCTTGATGATTTTACAGAATAATATTTTTTATTTATTTCCTATGCAACAGAATGATTTTATTTTTTTCCACTGGATATGTAGTTGTGAACCAATTTCTTGATTTCTAACAAACCAGGACCAATTTCTTGAATCTCCTTGAAAAATCAGGAGTCTCTGTGGACACAGATTATAGGTTTTATCATTTATTTATTGACTGATTAATTATTTGAAGATATGCATTCCAGATTTTCTTGATGGGTTGGTTATACTCAAAAGATATTGAAATTAAGATATAATTTATTCAAGTGTATGAATTAGTAAAATGCATCAAGATTTTGGAAAAGTTAATTTTTTTCAGTTTTTGGCTGGTTTATCTATTGAAATCAGTTAACATACTATTCTTGGGCTTGAAATCTGTCTCTCAAGAGTTTACAGAAGGAAATTTGGAAGACATTTTAAGTCACCATGTGGAATGAAAAATAATTAAGGAGTATGTGCATTAATAATAACATTTTAAATAATCTGTGGTAAAATTCAATCATAAAAGTCTGGATTCTCCATTAAGAGAAAACAATATAACTACTATGCAAGGTAGCCAGGCAGACAGATTCTGCTTGAACACAGGATGAATTCCACAATTTGTTTTTAGTGAATTTGACTACCTATTTCCAGGTCCTAAGGCCTTCTTAGCTTCACTATATTCTACACAGGAGCAATCCTGCCCTGGGATCAGAAAACTTTTTGACTCTCTTCAGATTATCATAGTCACTACTCAGAATTATCCTAGTAAAACCTCATTAGTGGATCTTGCAGAGGTTGGTAAATCCCCTTTGTATACACTCTGAGAAATGCCTACTTCTGTTTGCTTACTGATTTCACATTTTCCCCATATCTAGGAGTAGTACTTTAGGTCTGTTTCATCTCTCTCCTGATATGTCTATAAATTGAAAAGAAAAAAAATTTCAGCATCTCCATCAACAAAGAAGATTTTATGGTTTTGAGATAAGATATGGAGGATCCCTCTTTGGAACTAACTACAGATATCATGACACTTTGAGAGAGAAAATTTATTTTCCTTCTTCACAGTAGCAACTAATGAAATGTTCTCTGTTTATCCAAAGAAAAATAAAACATGGAATACTGGTTTGGTGGAAATACGTAGGAGTGTGTTAAAGAGATTGAAATAATGAGTAAATACATATTTAATTCATAATCTTTGCATTTTTACTATATTTATATTTTTTGCAATATAGAATATTTTTTCCATTTTATTTATTTATTTATTACATAGATGACAATAGTGGAGCAAATTACATTCATAATTATCCATTCACAGCACAATTTTTATGGAATAATTTGGCGTGAGCATTCTTTATATACAGAACATGTTTATAACTGAACTTCTAAGCCTAACATTTCAAAAAACATCAGGCTTAACAAAAATAGTTGAAGATTCAAAATGGTTCATTCACGAAGGGTTTGGGATTTAATTGTGTGTTCTTTTTCAGCTGCTGAGCCTAAAAATGATAGTAAATTTCACATTGCCAATTAGTAAAAAAATTATATTTTATATAATTAATATACAATTTCATGAGGGAAAAATGGCTCATTAGATTTTGAGATCTTCTATATATTTTGAGTATTTTCACAATATTTTCATGATTAATTTGCTAAAGCACACTGTTGTCATATTTCTATTTCATGTGTCCAGAATGTACAGTGTCCTAGGGCATCTGCTATGCACCAAATATGAGATTGTAAATAAGATGTGTGTGTCCACTCCTGATCTCACAGGGTATTTTGCCTATTTGGTTTAAGGGAGGAAAACGCAATGGTACAAAATATGTAGTGAAAATATGTAGCAACACAAATGTATGACATTGCTATAAGGGAAAAACTGGATTTAAATGTTGTAAAGAAATAATAATAATAAAGGAAGACACAGAGACAAGGTGCAGAGGAAGGGAAGGTGGCAGAGTTGCCCTTTGTTCAAGGGGCCATGTTTATTTATACCAATAGGTTACATTAGGTCATTAGTACCATAACTATATTATTGTTTAGAGTATCAGTGAGGTTGCTTATTCTACAGTTATATTATACTATAAAGGGACATCTAGCCACCTACTGTAATTACTTAAATAAAAGTTATAAACTGTGAAACTGACCTAATCTTTAAAGAGTTTGCAACAAATTGCCATCATTTTAAAACTGAGATGTAAGAGGAAAGTTGGTATTCAGGATTAGTTTTGAAGAAATGGAAAATGTGAAAACAACAGATAAGAGCCAATGTGATATTAGTCCCCTGGATCTGGGCAGGCTTTTCTAATTTTGGATAAAGGATACATCAGCCTAGGTATGTCCACTGCTCCATTTCATGTTTACCTGTTGACTCTGAGATTAAAATTTGGTATTTCTTATATATATATATATATATATATATATATATATATATATATATATATATATATATATATATATCTTATTTTACTTAATTTGTAAAATGAGGCAAGAATTTAATGTGGTAATATTTACAATGGACTTACAGAATCACTTAATATATAAACTTAACACATATATAAAATTATGACGTGAAATTGCAAAAATTACACAAATAGAGAAAAAGAAAAAGAAACAACTCAAATAATGTGCTTTGTTTTCTTGAATAATAGGCCCTTGCAAGTCATATATGATCCTTCTATAATACATGAATAAAGGCTTTCTGGAGGAAAGCTGAATAGGTTGAAACCTGAAGGATAAACAGGGTGATAAACAAAATCATTTAGCTATTACACATTTATCCTCTCAGGTAATACATGTTTACTGAATATGTGGTGGGGGAAATTGTGGTACACTGGTTTAGAAACATAACTGCTCCCTCTTTGCATGAGAATAGTATCCTGAAGGAAAAATATATGCCACGTCCCAGGATTTGGCAAAAAAAAACACAAGAAATTTGAATAAGTTTAGTATGGTTTCAGATAGTATCTAAGAATGTGAATACACTATTTTGGAACATAAAACAAGATCTATATTAAGAAATCATATGATTGTGATATTAAGAAAATCCTGAGGAGGATCATAAATGGAAGGCATTTCAGGGTCATAATATAAGTGTGTGTGTGTGTGTGTGTGTGTGTGTGTGTGTGTGTGTGTGTTTGTGTGTGTGTGTACATGCTTGATAAGACTTCCTTGACTGCAGATTGAAGAACTAATTGAAGAGGTAGAAGACAATGCTATGTAAGCTGGTTAGCTTACTACATCAGTAAAACAAGTGAGGTTCCCTGAAATAATGATGGTGGTGTTGATAAGCAGTGAACTGAATAGAGAGTGACATGTTACTTAAATAAATATGAACATGTAGACATCCGTTCCAATTTCCTCAGTATCTAATACATTTGGGGAAACAGGTGACATCTGTGATTATATTATGCACTGTTTTGTTATAAATCATCTTATGTATTACACAGTGTGCCAGTCCCAGAATATGTCTCCAGTAAGTGTTACCTATAAAACAGTCAGTAAGGGTAATGTAAGTAACTATTTGGGACTGGAATTCAGACTGTTTATTCAACCAACTTCTACTTATTATCTGTATGACATGGATACATATTGTTTATTATTGTGCCTCAATTACTTCATTTGTAAAATGAGGCAAGAATTAAATGTGGTAATGTTTACAATGGACTTACAGAATCATGTAACATATGGAAATAAATTAGAATTTCAGGTTCCATCTTAGTAATGTATTTTGGTCAACTTATTTGTCACTGTGATAAAGATCTGTCAAGAACCATTAGAGGAGAGGACGTTTATTTGGGACTTATAGTTTCAAAGGTCTCGTCCGTAGATGGCCAACTGCATTGTTCTCAGACTAACGGAGGAAGAACATCATTGTGGAAAGGTATGGAGGAGAAAAGCAGCCTAAGACATGGCAACAAGGAAGCTTACCAGCAACACATTATATATCCCAAAGGCACACTCCCAATGACCAGCTTCCTCCAGCCACACCTTGCATGTCTACAGGTATCACCCAGTTAATCCATTCAAGAGGATAAATGCACTGATTACTTTAAGATTCTCATAATCTGATCATTTTGCCTCTGAATTTTCTTGCATTGTCTCATACATGAGCTTTTGGGGGACACCTCATATCTAAACCATAATAGCGAGATTGGCAATGATGCCACTCTAACCCTTTCATGTGATAATACTTTATGACAATTTACATTGCCATTCTTATTCAGAGACCTCAAGGAAGTTCTTGTTTTAAAAACAAAGGTGGTATGAAGATAAGAGGTAATAGGGACGTGTAGTTCCCATGAACAAATTTGCAGTTTCAAACCTAGTAGCCACATGCAAAAATGATGGATAAATATACCAACTGAACTGTTGTCTCATGAATGACAATGTTCCATATATTAAAGAAATATAAAGAACACAGAAAGTAGGATTATCTTAATTCATAAAGAAATTCAAAGAACATAGAAAGTAGAATTACCTTAATTCTTAAATTCTTCAATAAAAAAGCTACAAAGAGGGGAACTACTAGAAAGAAAAAATAATAAAAGAACTGCTACTTTTAGATCTGAAAGGCAATTTAATTAGCAAATCAGTTGACAAAAAAAAATACATACATGTAGCTCAATTTTGTTTATAGTTTAACATTTAGTCTAAATAAATGTTGCCTTATATAATAATGAGTAAAATTTATCCAGATACAGCAAACTAAGAATAATATCGGTAAAGGAGTGTCCAGACAATTGAAAGAAACATTAGTAAAATATTACTGAACAAATATTTGTGAATATAAATCTTTTGTTATTTTTGTATTAAAAGGATCTTTCTAAAGCAGAAATATAGTTCGGTCTGTGATCACTCATGCTATAAACCAACCCTTCGACAAAGAAGATTATGAACCAAAGACTTGCATGTTGATAGCTTTTTTCCCAAATGGTACCAAAGGAGCAAGATTAAGGATGATGTGGAACATGGAGAAATCAAAATTCAACTAATAAATTAGATATGAAGGATAGTTTGATGGTTAAAATGTTTGTGTCCCTAAACAATTTATGTTTTAATCTAATCCCCAATGTGGTGGTGTTAACAAGTGGAGCTTTTGGGCCTTTGAGAGGTGAATATATCATGAGAGTTTTGTCCTAACCTATGGGATCAGTGTCTTCATAAAAGAGACCTGAGAAATCTGCTTCTCTCTTTGCCAGGTAAAGATACAGCTAGAAGGCACCATTTAAGAAACAGGGAGCTCTAATCAGACACTGAATCTGAGGATACACTGATCTTGAACTTTCCAGCCTCCAGATTTGTGAAAAACAAATTTCTGTTGTTTTAAATTATCCAGTTGTTTATTGTATCAACGCCAAACAACCAGCAAACAAAAAGTAGATGTTTGAAGATGAAATTGGGGTTTCAATTTGGTAACTGGTGAATAACCTCCGTGAGATGTGCTGTTGAACATTTGGAAATGAGTCTCAGAACTTCGAACAGTAAAGGGTAACACCAATTGGTTGCCTGGCATTGATAATGAGGCATTGGTAATGAATGTCACTTACAGGATACTCATGAATGAATGGTAGTTGAGCCACATGTCAAAGAACTAAGTAAGATGAACTGAGTGGGGTAAACATGAAATAATCCAGTCACTTCAACAGTGGCTTATAAACATTAAATAATCCAGTCACTTCAACAGTGGCTTGTCATGGCTAAGGGGATTTAACTGGTATCCCAGAGAAATTGAATTATGTTCTCTAACTCCATCCATTTACCTGCAAATTCCATGATTTTATTCATGAGCAATATTCCATTGTGCAGGTGGCATCACTATACCAGACCTTAAACTATACCACAGAGCAATAGTAAAAAGAAAGAAAGAAAGAAAGAAAGAAAGAAAGAAAGAAAGAAAGAAAGAAAGAAAGAAAGAAAGAAAAACAGCATGGTATGGGCACCAAAACAGACTGGTAGACCAATAGTACAAAATAGAGGACACAAGGGCTGGGGCTGTAGCTCAGTGGCAGAGTGCTTTCCTAGAACATGTGAAGCACTGGGTTTAATCCTCAGCTGCACCACATAAAATAAATAAAAGTTTTGAGAAAATAGAGGACATCGAGACTCACCCACAAAAATACAATTATCTTATATTAGACAGAGGTGCCAAAAACTTGCATTGGAGAAATGATAGCATCTTCAACAAATGGTGCTGGGAAAACTGGAAATCTATATGCAACAAAATAAAATTAAACCCCTATCTCTCATCGTGCCAAAAACTCAACTCAACATGGATCAAGGACTTAGGAAAAAACAGAGACCCTGCTTCTAACAGAAGAAAAAGCAGGCTCTAATCTCTATCATGTGGGATTAGGACCCAATTTAATTAAATTTATTTTTTGTAACCAATAGATACAAATTTGATATCAATAAATGATTCTTATATCACAGTATTATATATTATATATATTTCTTTTAAAAATCATGTAGATTTGATGATTTTGTTTTGTGTTCTTCATTATATTTACAACTTTTGTGCAAGTAAATTTGTTCTTGAGAAATATTATCAAATAATCAATAAAGCCCTGTACAGATAATATCAGCACGAGTGGTAATTCAAACTCTAATAGAGAAAGGTTTTGTGGAGCAATTAGATTAATTTCTAAAAGTTTTATCTGGAGATTCAATTTGTAATCTGAACTCAAGATGGTAACTGGTAGCTTTAAAAATATTGCACTGAATCTAGTATTCTCTTGAAACTATTTTCATCTGTATCCTTAGATAATTTATGTTGAGAAAAAGAGAAATGATTCTCTGAAATTTAATTACAACATTAATTGGCATTCAGACAAAATTCTAAGCAAGGTGGTGTGAAATAGACCTAGATCAAAATAATGTAAACTGTACACATGATAGATTTCAACTTTCATTTTTTAAGAGAAGAAGATATTCATTTTTCTCAGGCTAAGTGAATTATTTAAATACTATAACAGGACAGAAAATTATTTCATCACAGATACACACATTGCCAGCTGATGATTTTGTAACATTTAGAATCCTTAAGTAATAGAATTATAAGTGTGTGCATTATTGAAACATAAATGATCAATGTGTCTACATGTAGTCAGTGACAGAACAAAATTAACATGCTAGTCATTCTGGCTCCATGGCCCAAGTTCAATTTCTTCTCTTTTTTCTTCTTCTTCTTCTTCTTCTTCTTTTTTTTTAAAACACACAATGAGTCTATCAGCATCACTGTTTGAATGTTACCATACACAATGGGAAAACAAAAGCTGCAAGTGTATATTTGATAAGAGTAATTATTAAAAATTTATAGATATAGAGTAATTGTTAAAAATTTTCAAAATATAAATCTGAGTGGAAAAATAATGTGTATCTTGTTGGGAGAAAAACATATTTGTATGTAATGAGGGTTCAATTAAGTGGATCCAAAAAGGGTATCTGAAATCATCTATAGGTACAGTCATAAGGAAGCAGCATGACAGGAAGTAGCTTGCTAAAGGAGATACTACCGTTTTGAAAATATGGAAAAGTGTTTTTTAAATTTGCTACTTAATTAATTTCTACACTGGAGGAGGGCCAAGAGAACCTAATTAATTACCCCTCCTCCCTAATGAATTCTAACTAATTAGAACTTCATTGAATAGACATATTCAAATGGGAACAAAAACAGCATCTTATTTCTGCTATAGCTGCATAGGAGAACTTGCTTTTATTGTAGGAATAAAAATTGTACCAAACCATCTCCATAATGAATTAAAATAATTATCTCTCTCTCTCTCTCTGTCCTCCACTTCTTATATGAGATGAACAGGTGGAGAATAGGCCCCCATGGTTGGTGATAAATGTAGGGTCTCATCTTGGGAGTGAGGAAGCAGGAAACAAGGAACATCTGCCCCAAGGACCTTAAGTATCAGAAAAGGAGAGAAAAAAAGCACAGCTTGGACCTACCCCAGATACAAACTTGATAGAGAGCCCAGATCTGCACACTTTCAAATAAGATGCTACCATACTGTCTGCTGAAATATCTGCTTCAAAGGAGAACCATCTCTAAGGAGCTAGCTGCAGTGCTTGAACTGGGAAAGGAACGCAAGGTAAATACAGAAGTCAACTTACTGACAATTTGGTAAATATCATCTAAAATGGCTGAGTAACCAGAAAAAAAAGGAAATTCTTGGACATTGTAAGTCTTAGAATGAAAAGATAAATTGAATCAGACATTTTGAATTTCTGTTTAACAAAAAATTGTAGCTAACACTTGGGTGCTTCCTAAGGGAGAGATACACTTAATCCTTAAAACAGCTCTGAAAGTTAGTTACTGTTCATTACCCTTTTTCCTAAATGAAAAATCCAGATACAGAGAATTTAAATACCTCGCCCAGATTATTTAGTGCAATTAAGATTGGTGAAGCTTTTACATAACCCAAGACAACTGAATGTTAGGATTATGTTTTTCATCATCTTATAATAATAATTTTAAGATCTAATATACTATCAAATATTGTTTGTACACTACTATGTTTACTCAATAAAACTATTGAGCAGTATGTTGAATTCAATATATAATTCAAAATAATAAGGATGCCATAATATTAATTTCTACATGAAAAACTAAAAAATAAAGCTTAATTATTTCTCAAATTCTTGAATTTAGTTTCATCGGGAATTCCCATTTGACTAAGTTTTTTTTAACATTCTGAGAATAATTTCATTAATATATAATATATAAAAGACAGTATCATAATACATTTTTCCTATTCTTAGCTATACAGTCATCTTTAGATTTGCATCATATAATTTGTAGTTTAAATTAGAAAAACAAAAATTAACATTATGCTTATCACATATTTATAATATAACATAGAGAATAGTATGTGAAGTTAATGAATGTACCTGTAAATAAATGAATGAAATAATGGAATGGGTAGTGAAAAATACAGCCTACAGAAATTTGTTAATCTAAAAAGTTTTTATGTATAAAAGTAAGTGAAGATATAAGAAAAACATCAATATATATATAAGAAAAACATCAATATATATAAGAAAAACATCTATTGTAAGGTAATACAATGTGTCTTAAACTATCACAGAGCATAATAAATGGGAAAATCTTTTTAATCAGTTTTTTAATGAAAGGATAAAATTATTTCAAAATTGCCAACAAATACACCAAACAAATAAAGACATATACCGAACTAATTCATGAACACTAGTGTATCAATATTAAATGAAATATTGTAAAAAATAAATAGCATATAGAAAGTAAAATGTTAAAAAATAAATTGTGACTTAATGGAGTTTGTACCAATCCAAATTCAAGTGTATTAGTATTATTTAATGCTTCACCTAATCTATCATAATATGATAAGAGAAAAGGCAAATGGTAATCATAAATTACAAAAAAAAGATTTGAATATTCATTTACATTAAGAACCCTAAATAAAATGATAAGTGATAGAATTGTATAGTTTTAATCAAAGTCCTCCATTTTGTTTAATGGAATTACAAATACATGTTTCTGCTAAAATCAAATATATAATGTCCTCTTTTTTCATTGCTCTTTACAGTATGGTGGATGACATTGCAATTAGACAAGAACAAAGAAAAAGCCACACAATCTGATAGAAGTGAAGCAAATATTATTGATGATAAGGTATATTTTTTCCTGGAAATATTAAGAAATCAATGGAAAAACTACAAGGAAACTTAGCATAGTAATATAATATAGATAATTTGTTGAGTTTTCTGCCCTTGCCCCCTTCCCCACATTTATTCTTCCTTGGCTCTCTATCCTTGTCTGGGTTTGAGCAAAGGATTGCTTCTTGGTGCCTGGTCAATTTGTGACCAGTCACCACCACACAGGTTTGGTTGGTTGGAAGCCTATCAGTAAGACTTATTAGCTGAAATGTTTATACTGATTATGGTCTCCCACTCTTAAAAAAAAAATAGTGTTTTTGAGCATCAGGAAAGCACTAGTTAGGAGCTGAAGATCCCCAAATTGAAAAGTGCCTGAGAGAAAGAAACTTCAAATGTTTATCTCTTGGTCTACTGTTTTAGTTTTACAGTGAGACTATGAGGAGAAGACTGAAATCACCCAAGGGAGTGTGCTAACCTGAGGCAGAAACTAGAATCATGTTTCACATTGTCCCCACCCATTCACAACCACAACAAACCCAAGGCCATGGGTAAGAAAGTTTGTAAGTAAGCAAAAATAAAGGCAGCCATGTAAGAGTTTTTAGTATCTGTCCACAGAATTTTAGCCAGAATTCAGGCAACCTGTACAATGCAAAATGCTGCTCAGAACAACAGATGTAAATAAGGAACAGGACATTATTTTTTAAGTCAGGAAGTGAGTCCGTTGACTTTGGATAATAAGAGATCCCTCCAGCTCCAGCTCCAGCTCTTCTTTCCAAGTCTTTACTTCAAAATCAGGTCTCATTGTCAACCCACCACAACATAAATTAATCTCTTGTGATGCTGAATGGTGGCAGTGAACCCAGCTTTTAGTCCGTCCTACAATAATGAGGAAAAACAACTAATACTCTACAGTGTATGTTGCTAAGCTGCAGTGTGCAGTCTATGTTGCTAGGCTACAATGCTTGATAGGTAAGGTGTATCAAATGCATTTTTGATTTACAATGAGTTTATCAGAATAAAATCTCATCATAAATGAAAGAGCATCTATAATTTTGATGTGAAGAATGAAGATAAGGAATAACTCAAAAATAGTTAATACTTCTTAAGAAATGGTATTTTTGGTTAGGCTTACTGCTATAGTGGGTGAAGGTTAAATTATATTTGATTGATATTTCATTTCTATATATAACTATCAAAGCCAAATGATGGACTCATTACTGTCTAGTTTTTTTGCATGTTTGAAAAATTCTATAAATTATTAAAAAATATTTTGTATATAAAAAAAGAAACCTGAATTAGGATTAGAAAGTACATTCAAAATAAAGTAAAAATGGGAAAAACAATTTACAAGCAATCATTTCAGTTCCTAAAAGGTTGATGTACATTTCAGATTAATTTATGGAGTAGTGACAGAAATATATAACTTCCGTGAAAATCAATAAAAGAGTTATCTCATTTTAAAGAGATCAACTCAGAAACACTCAGGCAAGGCTGAAAAATTCAAAATATAAAATAAATGCAAGGTCTGTGGCCTAAATACACTCAGGTGAAGGTGGACTTGAAGATGGTGAACATAACCAAATGAATTAGAATCTGAAAGGGTCACTTCAGAGATTAGCAGAACAATTTCCTCATTTTATAAGTAAGCAGAAAAAACTGGAGAAACATAGTGAGAAGAGGGTCATAGATCACATTCCTGATGCTCTTTGCAGTTATATATATTTAAAATATGCTTAAAATATATAGTTAAAAGT
The DNA here is from genome assembly GCF_048772815.1 of Callospermophilus lateralis. NCBI lineage: Eukaryota > Metazoa > Chordata > Mammalia > Rodentia > Sciuridae > Callospermophilus > Callospermophilus lateralis. The sequence continues at coordinate 1,980,391 of NW_027511570.1, read as the reverse complement.
ATAAAGAGATTTCTGGGTGTAGTTGTGTAATCCCAGCTGATCTGGAAGTTGAGGCAAGAAGATGACCAAGTTGAGGCTATCCTCAGCAACTCATCGATGCTCTAAGGAACTTATGGGACCTGCAGCAAAATAATTAAAAAAAAATTGGGGTGTGTAGTTTAGTGGTACAGCAACCTTGGGTAAAGTCTCCCATAGCAAAACAAAATGAAAATATATAAAAGGTGATAAATATCCAGAACACATTAAGCTCAATGATTTAAAACAGTTCAAGAGGGGCACTGGGGATGTGGCTCAAGCTGTAGTGCACTCGCCTGGCATGCGTGTGGCCCAGGTTCGATCCTCAGCACCATATACAAACAAAGATGTTGTGTCCACTGAAAACTGAAAAAATAAATATTGAAAAAAAATTCTTTTTCTCTCTCTCTTTAAAAAAAAACATTTCAAGAGAGATGAACAGGTAGAGGGTGAAATTGTTAAAAGAGAGCAGCAGCTCACCTCACATGTTAAAGAGATTAAACAGAAAGAAATGATCTCTCAAAGATGTCAGTGCTCAGTTTTCATAGAAATAGTCAATTTTCTATCCAAAATTCCTATTGAAAATTTGGTACCTTAAAAACTGTGCAGAGCTGGAGATGTGGCTCAAGTGGTAGCGCACTTGCCTGGCATGTGCGGGGCACTGGATTTGATCCTCAGCACCATATAAAAATAAAATAAAGATATTGTGTCCACCTAAAACTAATAAATAAATAAACAAAAACTGTGCTTTCTTAATCAATTGATTACACTTCATTTTCTTTCCTATCTTTTTAAATAGAACACTGGGTGCTTCTAACCTAAGCAACATTATGTTGTATGTGCATTTTAATTGCATGTCTTAGGAAAAAATGGAATTCATGATGTTTTGGTAATTCAGAGTGTTTTTTTATATAAAAATGAAAATCTCTCTATCAGAATATACTTTATACTGGGAAAATAAAATAAACAATAAAATAGACCTATTCAGGGTAAATATTAATTTTTGTAGATTTTAGTATAGAACAGTCTGTTGTCTCAAAGTGGCTCAACTTCCAATTTAAGATTTTTTATTAGTTGATATTATATTATATTGTCATTTCTTCTTATACTACATCATCTTCAAGCCAGCTCTGAGCACTTAACATTTATTCTGATTAATTGTTGCAAACTTTGTCAGAAGCATCTGAAACACTGGTGGTGAAAAAGTTCGCTACAACATGTCCAGCAATTGCTGTGGTTGTCCACAGATAACAATTGCATTTGTCAGGCTCTCCTTGAGCTAGTCACTCTTAACCAAGTTGTATTTCTCTGAGGGAGAATTATTGAACGGATTCAGTTTCTATATGGTCAGGTACCTTGGAAAGCCCAGCTCTCTCCTTGACAAGCTTGTTTCTCTCTTTATTCTCAAAGTCTGTTCTTGAAGTTGGAGTCAGCCTTTGCCAGTTAAAATAGATGCAGTATTCAATAAAGAGGGCCCTGAACACTCACTGGCAATGGTGCCAGTCTATCCCACCATCTTCTCTTGCATCTAGAGTGACATAAAGAGAGAGAATCACCTTGATACTGACTGCTGCTCAGAGTTATGGTTGGATAAATAAATGTTTCAATTCTGAAAAAGGCAGTAAATCGAAGGTTGATATGGTTAACACAGCATCCTGTAGAGCACACAACTCTATAATACAAGTACCACCACAATATGGCCAAAAGAAGTGAAGAGAAAGTTAACAAAAACTATACCAATGACTAATAATCACATAAATATGTATTCCAACAGCATTAATGTCAGAGAAATACAGATTAAAATTATAATACTGTATGAAAAATGATAAATAGTTCAACATCAAAAACTGAGACCCTATTGTATTGGCAATTATTTGAGTGTGCAGAAGCTCTCATTAACCATTGCTGGTGAAAGTATAATACATTGCAACTGCTTGAAAAATAAAAAGTCTTAGCAAAGTTAAAAATATACCCATCATGTGAAAATAATTTTTTCTCTGCAGTGAGTCAAGAAAAATGAAAACATGCAATCAAAAGAGATTTGCCATAGTAGCTTAAAATTGGAAACAGCCCAATAGGACATCTATAAGTAGATAAGGAAGTAAATTGTGGAGTATTCAACATAACAGAATATTACCTAATATTTAAGTAACTAATAAATTCAATATATAGATGAATCTCATTATATTGAATAAAAGATTTTGGTTATAAATGCTACATATTAAACAATGTCAAAACAAGGAGGTAAGGACACAACCAAAATTTATGTCTAGTTAGAGAACTAGAAATGTAGCTTGTAGTTGATTATGGAGGAAAAATTGCCCTGAAATGTGCCCAAATAATCAATCTTCCTATTACTTAGACCCATTTAATTTAATTAACTTAATTTTCTTTCTAAATAGTATTTAATATTTGTGTTCTAATTCCTGAAACTTAAACTGAAGTGGGTTTCAATATATAAATAGGATCCTGACATTCCTCTTGTGTTTATGTATTTATTATATGTTTGAATTCATTTTTATAAGGAAGGACTCTTCTGTCCATTTTCTGTGTGGAATCTATAGATCTTTGACTCAGCAAGAGTATGCATGATTAATAAAAGTGTTTTAAAAGATAAAGCTGTAAGTAACATTACTATTTTAACACATGTAATGTTTCCATTCACCATTTTACTTGAGGAAAACTATGGTAACATCATTTAAATTGCAATGTTAATAACATAATTTTTTTAAAAAAGGATCTATGGGAGATATAAATGTAACTGTTTTGTTTTTTTTTTAATTAGATATGGCAAAAATCCTTTACTGTAAAATACCTATATTTAGGTTGATTATCAATTCTTAAAATGACCTTGAAAAATATGTGCCTGTCTAGAGACTAAAGACAGATGGATTTTTATGGATTTGAAAGAGCAGTTTAATTTTGCTTATAAAATATAACAGGAAACAAAATGGGATAGTGAATTTTTTAGTATCACTATTTAGACATATAATAAAGATATTGCAATGCCATAAGATTAAAACTAAATCACTTTTTTCCCCAATTTTCTGATGAAACTTATATGATACATTATACTACTCTCTTCATTTAAAGTATGAGTATTTAATATGTATAATCTGTGTCAAAATTTTGTCTAGGAGACAAAATACATTGGTGGTTAATATCACCATATTTAAAGTAAGAGAGAACAGATTGATTTTTCTCAAATCCTCCCCACGCTCTGTGTCCCACATACATTTGGGCATTATCTGGATACAGCTTTTGTTGTCATAACCAGGGCAGGGATGGAGAGTGTTGCTAGTATCTAGTGGGTAGAGCCCAGGATGTTAATCCTGTGAGGCATAGAATGTCTCACCACAAGAATTATCTAGCCCTACGAGATCAATAGTGCTAAGGTATATAAACCCTGGATTATAGTATATTCTACTCTCTGCCACAAAATGCTCATGCCTATCAATTTTATAAGACTGTTTCCCTGTCTTTGCAGATATGTTCAAAATAAAGTCTATCCTGAAAGGTAATGTAAAAATTCAGTAAAGCAGCATATCTAAAATATAATAACTTGGTGCATGCATACAACAAAGAACACAACTGATGCCTGTTATTTATTTTCATTACAAAATTTGTTACGTACCTGTATATCCTGAAATGCTTAAGATTTCTGTACTATTCAGTCGCATAAAGAGGAAACACAGATATTTTTTCTTTTTGTCTGCTTCTGGAAGTTCTCCAAAATAAATCAATTGTTAATTAAGTCCCTTCTTCTTTGTGAGTCTAACATTGCTTTTTACAGTCTTATTACAACTTTCTCCATTAGAATTCTAAAATTTTTTTACTTGAGCTTACTCCAAATTTATATACCTACAGTCTCATATCCCTCAGAAGCATTGTGTTATTGATCCCACAAAAAATCTTAGAGAACATCAGTTTCAAAAAGAGAGAGAGATGTGTTGATAAGAGATTTATGTCTTTCAGCTAAATCAGAATGGAACAGAGCTCAGTTTTAGAAACAGTGTCCTGTTGTGCCAAAAATCTCTAAAATATGGCCAAAGAGTCTAGTGTGCAACTGTGTTTTCCAGGTAGGACTTAGAAAGTTTGAAACATCACTCCCTCCTTAATCACACACAAACAAACACATGCAAAACACTAGGACATTTGTAAATCCACAATTTTCTTGAATTCATTTAGCATATGGTGTCACTAGGTAATCATCCCCAAAAACCTAAAAAAGAAAGAAAGAAAGAAAGAAAGAAAGAAAGAAAGAAAGAAAGAAAGAAAGAAAGAAAGAAAGAAAGAGACATCTTTAAATATAAAAATGATACTGATACTATACAACTTGGAACATGTGGTACTACACACCAGTAAGAATTCAGTAAAAAAATGTTGTATTCATCATTAAAAGAGGGAAAGCCAAAGATTATAAAAATTTCAACATCATCTACATAGAGAAATTCATCATCTCTCTCAGAACCCTTTATTAGGACAATAATGTGTGTGTACAAAAATGAAGTAAATGATGGTTGTCATAACCAGGGCAGGGGTGGAGAGTGTTTTTATATTTAAAGATGTCTCATGACCCCTGAGAGCACCCCTCAGTAGAGTGGACACTATGTTAGGAGCACACACACAGATTGTTCTTTCTCAGCCCTCCTTGAAAGCTGAAAAAGTGAAGCCTAAAACTACTGGAAATGAAACAATAATTAACAAAGCCAAAAAATATATTACACAGGTTAAGATATGATTCAGTAGTAAAGTATTTGCCTGGCATATGTGAGGTCCTGGTTTTGATCCCCAGCATGATACACACACACATATGTATATAATTATATATATATATATATATATATATAATTATATATATATATATATAATATAGGAATTTTATGTTGTTCATACCCTATGCTGAAACATATTAAAAAGTTTAATTAATCCCAATATTGTATTATAATCATGCATACCTTGTTATTTTTCTTGTTGACTATATTTCTTTGTGGAGCACTATATGAAGATTTCATTATGTTCTAGTTAAAAATTTGTATGTTTTCATTAAAACATTTATCTTCTTTTTTTGTGAGTTAAGGGTACTGGTTAGGATGTAAAGAATAAAAGTTACAGGGGCTGCTACACCTCTGCCCATATGATGAAGGAGGCTTCATGTCTCAAGTGATATATATATTTAAAAGATAGTAAACCATCCTCTGTCTAAAGTCTCAGAAGGACAGGTTTGCCAATCCTCTGCCACCTACATGTGACATGAGAAAATATAGGCATATAGATCAATAAAAGAGAATCTATAACCTAGAAACACTACCTGTTTGTCCATCAAGGGAAATTCAATATGATTCAGTACGATGAGTAAAAAGAAAGAAAATCTTTCAAATGTAAGCCTGGCATATTCTAAACTTTTAAATTCAAACAAACAAAGAAACAAAAAACTAGACTAAAATTAACTGAAAACAAATCATTGTCCTAAATGTAAAATCTAAAAATGAAATTTCTTAAATATGCATAAGAGAAAATATTTGTGTCTTCAGTTTAGTTAATCATTTTTAGATATGTGATTGGAAACATTATTTAACAAATTGGACTATATTAATATTTAAATAATTTGCTCTTAAAAACTACCATTTAAAAAGTTAAAGGAAAAGGTATTAAATATGGGGTTATATTTGAGAACAGCATTTCTGTGTTTGAATTCTATACTGAATTTCTTGAAATGTCAATAAGTAATAGTAAAATAAACAAAGCTACAGTGTAAAGGCACAAAGTCATGTGAAGATGTGGTCCAGAATAAAGGAAAATTTAATGGTACTATTTTTTCCCAGTTTGTTGTGAATCCTGTGGCCTATATTTTTGAATTTTGTGTAGGAATACAAGATTCAGTAAAGTGGAGACAGTCAGATCAGAAGTTGAATCAGCCATCTCTGTAGGAACAACTGTACTCAAAATATACCATTTTCAGTGAATAGAACAGTATAATGTTATATAACTTCAGAAATAAGGATCTTCTATTATAACTTTCCTGTTCTTTACATCTTAAGCAGTACTCTTAAATCATAAAAAAAAGAGATTAAATAAACTTTTAAAGGAAACACATAAATTTATTATTAGGATATTTTTAAAAAACTATTCTTATACTACGCCACAAAGATTATAAGAAATCTAATTAACTAATATACAGAGATTCAGATATTCTTTCTTGCTCTGAAATTTCCAGCCCATTGCAGTTAGATAGAGTGATCAGAAAGATCCTGGATAATGAAATAAAAGCATAAATCAAGTATTTTAATTCCAAGTGTCAGAACAATCTTTGTGTTTCATTCCCCTTACTTTGCCTTCATGATGGAAGAGGTTGCTTGTCCCATGAGCTGTAGTTAAAAGACAATAAATTCTCCATGCCTAAAATCTCACAATGACAGATTTGCCCATCTTCCTCTGACATTATATGTGAAAAAAACTATATTTTTTGTTATAAAAATTCATTGCATTTGCTGCTGTCATTGTAGTAGTGGTTTTTGCAGCATGATTTCATCCACTCTTACTAGTCACCATATTTGTTTCAGTAATTGGTTATTGTATGTATAAAACATCTGAATGTGTGGCACTTGCTGAGAAATTGAGTTTCAAGTATGAGGAGCTTCATGGATAAGATAGAACAGATGGAATTACCTGTTATATAGTGGCAAAATAGTCCTATGATGTAAAAAAAAAAAAAAGTATAAAATCTAGGTGAACAAGTTTGAAAACCAAACCTAATATTGAATGAAGAAAATTATTATGAGGTTTACTCAATCTAATAAAGAAATGAGGAGCTTAGATAAAGGCCCATTTAAAAATGGGAAAAAAACAAACAAATAAAACATAAAGGAATAAAAACATAACTAGCATTAAAAAATCGTCCCTCACACAAAACATAAAAACAAACAAACAAAACACAAAAAACAGTGAATGATGTCTTCATTCTTTTCTTTTTCCTGGAACCCAATGTCTCTTCTCACAAATTTGCACTTATATACAAAAATTGTCATCTCCAAATATGATTTTCCAGTCTTTTTATTATCTTATACTACTTATTTTCTCATCTTCTATACAATGAGACTTTATCTACCAAACCAATGCTGACTTTGTCTACTAGATTCCACTCAAATAAATTTTCTTACCCTTTCAGAACTCTCTTTTTTCCAGAAAAGAAAGATGTATCTCTTACTTTTCGCATCTCCATGACGTCCTGGAATTATACCTTCTATAAAACTATACTTTCACTTTGACTATTACGCATTTTAATATAACTTTGTCTCACCAAGGCTGAAGTGCCCTTGAAGTCAGATTCTGTTTTTTTACATAATTTTCCACTTAGTACCCAGCATTTAGTACAAGCTAAATCAAAACTTAGAAATGGCTGAATTAACCAGACAGTTTCATTTCTTGCATTAACTGAAGAAAAATATATTTTGTGTGGCAATATTTTAAAATTAAAAATAATTAGGTGGCATATTGTAATTAATGATATTTTTTGACATTTTATTTCTTTTGGATTCCTCATTTTTACTTATTGATTTCTTTCTTAATGAAAGCTAATTAATGAGATACCTCAATTTCTATTCAGCCTGAAACCTCTCAGATCTTTCAATAGAATTTTACTACTTTTCTTGCTATGCTTTGATATAATGCAATTATTTTTTTTCTTTCTGGTTGTATGAATAGCTATGTTAAGAAAATAGTATTTGAACTTTTCATCTCATGTTTTCTAGTTGTTCTTCTAAGAATCACTATGTTAGAAGAGTGGCATTAGACTTTTCCAGAAAAATAGAACCAGAGTGCATGGGTATGTACATAGACACATAGATAGAAATATTTCTAGATGTGGATAAGAGAGATGAGAGAGACAGAAAGGAAGAGAAAGAGAGGTTTACCATTAGAGATTGATTTCTCATGCATGTTGACACACACATGTAATTCCAGAAACTTGGGAAGCTGAGGCAGTAGGAATGAAAATTTGAGCCAGCTTGGGCAAATTAGCAGGACTATATCAAAATGAAAATGAAAAAACGAAGGTAACATAGGCCAGTGAATACAGTACCGCAGAGTTTAATTGCTCAGTTCCATACTGAAAGGAAGAAAACAAAGAAGAGAAGGAATGAGGGCGGGGGAGAAGTTGACTCATACAATGTGGGATCATGTCCCAAGTTCTGTAGAGTAAGTCAGAAAGCTGAAGACTCAGAAGAGTCACTGGTTACTTCTGCTCTGAGTGCCAAGGCCTGAAAGCCTGGAGAACCAGCCTCAGCAAGTGAAGGCTGAAGATCCAACAAGTTACACTGCTTCAGAATGTATTTGGAGGTGAGGGATTGTCAAATTACTGTTCAAAAGTTTTTTATCAGAAAAAAAATTTCTTAGTGGAGAAATCATTTCATTTTTCTTGTTTTTGTGTTTTCTATTTCAGGCCTTCAACTAGATTGGATGAGTCTGCCAAGGGACCAGTGCTGGCTTCATTAAAGAAGGTTGGATTCCTGAGTAAAACGCTAGAGAGTTTTAAATTAAAGAGACAAGACTCTAATTACCTTTAAAACCAGCTCCAGGACAGCTTCTCCTAGCTCCAGCCTCCAGCCACCTAATCGGCAGCAAGGTTTACTGGAGAGGCAAGAGAGAGAGAGAGAGAGAGAGAGAGAGAGAGAGAGAAGAGAAGAGAGGAGAGGGGGAGAGAGAGGGAGAGAGAGAGAGAGGAGAAGAGAGGAGAGGGAGGGAGGGGGAGAGGGAAAGAGAGGGAGAAGGAGAGAGAGGGAGAGAGAGAGAGAGAGAGAGAGAGAGAGAGGGAGAAGGAGGGAGGAGGGGGAGGAGGAGAGGGATAGGGAGGGGGAGAGGGAAAGAGGGGGCAGGGGAGGGGTAGAGGGAAGAAGGGAGGGAATGAGGGAGGGGGAGGGGGAGAGGGAGGTAGGAAGTGAGGGAGGTGAGGGGAGGATGGGGAGAGAACATGTCAGGGAGTGGACTTTTATTGGGGAACTAAAAATTCTGGGGAAAATCTCATCCAAGGAAGGTTAAGGGAGGCAGCATCCCAAGGTCAGGAGCAATGATTGGGTCTTCAGGGCAGTGGCCAAACATGCCTCTGCACTAACAAGCCCTTGGACCTGGAGAAGGGTGGGGAAAGCTCTGACACAACTGTGTCTAAGCATCTCTCACACAGCCAGGGAGGTAACTCAAATCATGTGCCAGGATGGCCTCCCACGGATGAGATTCTCTTATATTAGGGATGGGGATATGCTTTATATATCTGCTCATTAAATTGATTACCTCATAAAAAAACACATTTAAAAAATGAATAATATTTGACTAAATATCTGAGTACCATGTGCCTCAATTAGACTCATAAAAATAACCATTTTTTTCATTTTCGTAATACATGTAAAGCTTACATCTATAACTAAATTATATAATGATTTTGAATTCAATATTTAGCTATTAATGTGAAATTTTAAAAACTGTGGAAGAATTTCAGAGTTATTTAAGAATATAATATTTTCATAGTTGGAACTGGCTATGAGGAAGGTCAGAAAATAATTGAATATTGAAGTTCAGTAGTGGAGCAGAAGTACAAATTCATCATGATTTAAAGGAGAAATTAGTTATGCCCCCATGACCAAACAGAAAACAAGAAATTAGGGTTCTGTTTTGTTTTGTTTTGTTTTGTTTTTGTGTGTGTATTTCAGGAAAGACAGCACATGCCTATAATTCCAGAGATTTGGGAGGCTGAAGAAGTAAGATAGTTAGTTCAAAGCCAGCTTCAAAATAAGCATAATGGGCTGGGGCTGTAGATCAGTAGCAGAGCACCTCATGAGTGAGGCACTGGGTTTGATCCTCAGCACCACATAAAAATAAAGATATATAAAAAATAAGCATGATGATGTAAATTAGGATGGCATATTTAAAGTGATTTGTTTTTCTCTTCTTGAAAAAGGAACTGTAGAAGCAATAGGCTAAATGTCTAATTCAAATGTTTTTTAAAAGTTCACTGTCTTGAGGCTGGGGCTATGATTCAGTGGCACTGTGTTTGCCTGGCTTGTGTGAGGCTCTGGGTTTGATTCTCAGCAACACATGTAAATAAATGAAATAAAGATCTATCAACAACTAAAAAAATTTTTTTTAAAATGGTTCACTGTCTGATATGGTTCCAGCTTATTATACATAGAAAAAATGTGGAGATGAGTTGGGACAGAACCATTCACTTAGTAGTTTTAAGTAAAAGTTATCTGGGTTTTGTTCTTGTTGTTGTTGTTGTTGTTTTGTTTTGTTTTTGTTGTTGTTGAATCATACTATTTAGTAAAATAAACATAATCAATGTTTAAAAATTTTTTATATGAACTATTTTAAATTATATTTAGAAAATAATAAGGATATTTGCCAGGCACAGTGGTGTACACCTATAATCTCAGCAACTTCAGAGGCTGAGGCAGGAGGATATGTAGGTCAAAGACAGCTTCAGCAAAAGCAAGATGCTAAACAACACAGTGAGACCCTGTCTCCAAATAAAATACAAAATAAAGCTATGGAGGTGGCTCAGTGATCAAGTAGCCCTGAGTTCAATCCCTGGTACCCTCCCCCCATAAAAGAAAATAATAAAGATATTTGGAATATCATAAATAAAGATTATTGTGGCTGGCAAATTATGCTGGATAAAAAATCAGTCTAAAAATATAAATGTCTTCTAATTTAAACCTTTATATAGTAGGCTTATTTTAAATGAATTTCAAAATTATTTTTCTGTCAGTTGTCTAGAAGTGTCCCTTTTTTATTGACTCTTTTTAGGATACATTTTGATATAATCACAGAAGCCTGGAACCTATTTTGTTCTAATTCAGCCTTTAGCATTGCCTCCCTTCCCTCCTCCCTCCCCCTGTACCGCTTTGTCTACTCTACTGATCTTTTTGCAATTTACTTACAGGTTTGTTTTTGTTGTTGGTTTTGAATGAGTGTCCACTGGATTAGCTTATTTGCATTCCTTATGTTTGGCAAGCTGCCAATAGTAGGGGAAGATTGAAGGCATACATAATTCTGTGAAGGTGAAAATTGCAGTGTGACAATATCATTTAAATTAAAAAAAGGTTTATTGTTTTAATGTATTTATTCATTATTTGTTAGTTAAATGCAACTGAAGTTTTTTTTTTCTTTCTTTCTTACTCATGTGAACCTGAAATGGATTTTCTTGGTCAGGAGTCTTTCATATAATAATCAGGGACCCATGTTCAATCCCCAGTTTGATGTGCCCTCCTTCAGAAATCAACATTCTGTGAATTCAGCAAAAAGGTTGCATAAAGTATAAGATTCACTCTTGGGAGATATCTAGGACTAGACCCACATTTAGAAGTAATCCATAACTTCTTACTACATTATGTTTTCCACAGCTCAGTCACATGACCAATGATAACTGCAAGGTAACTGGGCAGAAATCTGCAATGGAAAGATGAAATTTCTCATCTATATTTCAGGAGACCCATAATTTTCAATTGTAAACTTCTTCAGAAATGAAATGATTTATACAAATTAGCTCATATATAAATGTAAGTAGGTATACTAGTTGGATTAAAAAAATATTCCTAAAGACATATAATAATCCATCATAGGATTTTTCCCTAATAGCATATTCCTAAATTTCATAAGTAATATTTTTAACCCCAAGTCAGGCACAAAAAACATAAAGTAATAATTTAGACTGTGACTAAAAAGAGAATCTCTAAAACTCCATGGAAATCAATAGGGATTTTTGAAAAACAATAAAAAATTTACACAGAGCCTTGCTTCATTGTCGGATATCACGGAAATTAGAGGAAAAATGTTAATTATCCCATACAATATGTTTGATTTTACTATTAGAATTTGGAAAGATAATTATGAAATATACACCAAACATGAATGCCAATTTGACAGGTAAATATTAATTCTGAAAATTAAAGTTCAAGACATTTAAATATATAGAAAATTGAAGTGAAAAGTTGTGATTTGCCTCAACAAGATTCTTATTAGTGTGAAAATCAGATCCACACACATGGCTATAGGAATTCGTTTTTGTGAGCATGGAAAATATATATATCTCATACGTATTGATTTGGGACATTATACTTAAGTTACTGACATTATTGTCAATTATATTCTATACTATAACCACATGAATAGCTTGATAAATGCTAATGAGCTTAAGGTACTGTCATCACATATTATCTAGTATAAAATGTCAATTATTTAAACCATTATTCATTATAAAATATTTTAGTTTTATTTAGAGATGATAGTAAAGTATCATTTGTAATTAAATATAAGAATAATATGAAATAAATGAAATAGTTTTGATGTTCTAAAACTTTCTCACATTCTGCCTTTCCTGAATCACATTTGGATGATTTTCCCCCTACTTATTTAAACATTTTATATAGTTTTTAAAATTAACAAATTCAACATATGAATTCAGTCTCATTGCGAAAGTACAAAATACACAAATCTGATATGATTACAATCAAGATAATAAACATGTGCCCTTGTGTCCCTTAGTCTTCTTATTGTTTGTTTATTTGGTGGGTTTTTAGAGTTTTTTTGGGGGGAAGGGTAAGAATATAATGTGAAATCTTCCCCCTTCACAGATTTTTTAGTGCACAGTACCGTATTACTATTTCTAATTATAGGTGTCAAGATTATGGGAGACAGCAATTATTAATTTAACATAATTGAAATTTATATTCATTGAACAAGTTCCCATTTCTACTACTTGCCAATCTGGTGCAACTGAATTATATTCTCAGCTTCTATAAAATTGTATATTATATTGTATAACTTATAATTAATTTTATTTACATATTAATCATATAAGTTGAATCATGAAATAGTTTTCCTTATATGACAGGCTTATTTCACATAGCTTAACATGCTCCAACTTCATGTTGCAAATGGAAAGACATAATTCAATGCATGTATATATCACATTTTCTTTATCTATAATCTATAATCTATCAATGACATTAAGCTGTTGACTTTTCATATCCTGACTGTTATTAATAATGCTGCAAAACATATGGAAGTTCAGACAACTCTTCAAGATCCTCCTTTCAATACTTTTGTGCTATGCTCTGAATGTGTCACTTTCATACTTATATTACAGTTTTTTTGTATTGGATTAGTGATATATATATATATATATATATATATATATATATATATATATATATATATTAAATTTATATATAAAATTTTCATCTCTTGTCCCATGAATGCATCCAGAAATTCCACCTTAGAAGCACAAAGCAGCTCTCATCAGATGTAAAATCTGTTGGTACCTTAGTCTCGGACGTTCCATCTTCCAACAAATATGAGAAAATTGATTTTAGTTTCCATAAATTATCACATTTCATGCATTTTGCTACTGCAGCAGGAATGGACTAACAGATTTTGGATATGTACTCAATAGTGGTAATGTCAGATTGTGTAGTACTTCCATTATTAATATTCTGGAAAACCTCAATAGAATTTTCCATAGTAGCTGCACCATCACACTTATCCACCAGCAATGAAACCAATGGTCTATTTTTTTCATCCTCATAAATACCTAGTTTAAATTATGGCCAATCGAGTATATATGAACTAACATTGCATTTTAAAACTACCTTGATAATAAAAGATGGCTAGTGTTTTTTGTTTGTTTGTTTAGACATCTACTGGCCATTTGTATGTCTATATGGAAAAATTCATGTTCAATATTTTGCAAATATTCAAATCAAGTTAGGGCATTTTATATGTTTTCCTTGTGTTGCTATTAAATTGCATTCTAGACTGCTTGGTCAGCTATAAGAAAAATGCCCCAAAAATATTGCAAATTATAAATGACAGAAATGTTTCTCATAGTTCCATAGGCTGGGAAGTAGATAAGGGTATCAGCATGGTCAGGTTCTGGTACAAAGTTTCTTTGCAGAGAGTGTCTTCTTACTGCAACCCCATGTGGAAAAGGGTACTAAATAGCTCTTTGAGGTCATTTTTTTTTAAGGAAATGAATCTGTTATTCAAGCAGAGCCCTCATAACTTAATGACACCATATTAGTGATTAGGTTTCAATGTATAAACTTTACAGGGAAACAAACATTCAGACCATAATAAGCAATATAACTACCTCATATATTTTGAAAATCACCTTTTTTTATCAGATCCATGATTTGCAAAAAATATTCCTTGATCCACAAGTTCCTTTTTCATTTTGTTGATTGTTTCTTTTCCTCTGCATTTGTAGAAAAGAAAATCACAAGCCAATATTCATAAGAAAGAAATGCAAAATACTCAACAAAATACTAAGATACCAAATTCAATAGTACACACAAAAATCATACATCATAATGAAGTGGAATTAAACCTGGGTATACAAGGATGTTTCAACTACACATAACAGTAAATATGTTTGTTATGCCACATTAACAGAATAAGGGTAAATTTTGCTCAATTATCTCAAAAGAAATAGAAAAATCATGTAATAAATAATGGCAAAATTAAGCAGAGGAGGTGTAAAAAGAATGTAGATCAACATAAGGAAAGTGATATATTAAAAAATCCAAAGTAAACATCAAACTCTGTGATGAAAAATTGAAAGATATTTCCTTCAAGATAGGAATAAGATATGGTTTCATTCACTATTGCTGCTCAAAAATGCCAGAAGTTCTAGCCAGATAAATTAAGAAAAAAAGATTCATATCAGAAAAGAAAATGTCAAATTATCTCTACAGATGACAGAGCCCTACATGTAACAATAAAAAATTCTACACAAAACTAACAATATAAATAAGAGTAAAGTTGCAGGATAAAAAATCATGAGGCAAAATGTTAGTTGCATTTGTATTCACTAATCAGGAGTACATGAAGAAAACAATCATGTTTATGATAACATAAAAAGAATAATGTACTTATTTCTAAGTACATTATTTTATTTCTAAATTAATTAATTTATTAATTTATTTCTAAATTCATTCAAGGTGGTGAAAGGTTTGTACAATGAAAACTAGAAATATTGGTGAAAGAAATTAAAGACAAAAATGCATGGATATACATCTCAAGCTCATAGACTGAAGGAGCTAGCATCATTATAATTCCCATACTACCTAAACTTGTCTACAGATACAATCTTATTTTCATCAAAATTCCTATGATACTTTCATAAAAATAAAAGAAACAATCATTAAATTTATACAAAACCATATAAAATTCAATATAGCAAAAGAAACCTTGAGACTAAATGAAGACAAACTCATCACACTTTCTGATTTCAAAATATATTACAATGCTAGAGTCATTAAAACAATGATACTGGTATAAATACAGAGAGACAGAACAATTGTATTGATAGGTTGTTTGTGCCTGTCCCATTAATATGCTGAAATTCTTCCCCCCAATGGGATGTAATTAAGAGATGAGGTTTTCTTGAGGTCATTTGGTCTTGAGGGTCTAGTCTCTATAATTGGTGTAAGTATTCTGATAAGAAGCCCCAAAGAGCACTTTCACCCCTTTGGTCAATAGAGGTTGCTACAAGAAGATGTCTATTTAGAAAGGGACCTGAACAGATGCAAAATATACCAGAGCCTTGACTTTGGATTTCCAGACTCCAGAATAGTGAGACATAATTGTTTTGCTGTTTAAACCACCTAGTTTATTGAATTTTTAATATCAAATTGAAAGGACTAAGACAGTATAGGAATACAATGGGAAGTTCAGAAACATGTTTAGCTAATTTTCAGCAAGAGTACCAAGAACACAGAATTGGAAAGTATTGTTGCTTTAACAAATTGTAATCAAAAAACTGCATATCCTCATGTAATAAGTGAAATTGAACTCTTATAGTATACCCAAAAAGTTACTCAAAATGGAAAAGAAACTTAAATTTAAGAACTGAAACTAAAATTTCTAGGAGAAAACATAGTGGTGAATGTTCTGATATTTGTCTTTGCAATGCTTTCCTGTGCAATGACATGTGAATAAATTTTTAAGTCAGAACAATAGATACACATATTTTTTCTCCAGTAGAGGAATCTGAGTATGCAGCAACATCTTTTCAAAAATGTCTATATTTTTTTCTTTTCTGGTTTTCATCCACAGATTTAATTAATTATTTTTCTAAGTGGTGGGCATCCTTTTAATGTTTTGATGCTTGTTCTGAATCTGTGTTTTCTGTGTATGAACATGTTCATATAACAACCAAAACTCATACATCTGCTTTCTCAGCTTAGTCTGTTAACAGTTCAGCATTCACAGCGGCAAGATTAACAGCCAAATGTACATGCACAAACAAAGCAATTTTAAATGCCATTGATTGTTAAATAATTTCAGAGATATTAAAAAATGAAACATACTTTAACACAGTAATATGAAGCTTTTTAAAAATAAAACTTGACTTTGGATTTCCAAGACTCCAGAATATGATACCGTAGACTATCAAATTTTACTTTCCTTTAGTTAGTTTACAATTAACTTATTAATTGTAAAAAAAATTATTTATAGAAACATTAAATATAAAATCAGAATGTAGGAATACTTTTCATATTAATGTGAAATATGGTTCTTTTAAAAAAAGATATGTTTAAAATTATGGTATACTTTATAGGATCATTCACACTGTTGCTAATCAGGAAGATTGCATTTCATGTTTATTATATTGGACTGTAAAAATAGTTTGTATATGAACAGTCTTGTTTGATGATAATGAGAAAATGTTGAGTTTTATTTGAAATCATTAATTAGAATATTTTGTATATTCTAAGAAATGCTTAAGGCAAATATGCAAAAATATAGATTAAATTTAGTTGATGTTACAATATCTCCTAGAAAATGGAGATGGCAATAGAATATGCCATTTGCTGGGCACAATGGCACATGCCTTTAATCTCATCTTCTCTGGAGGGTGAGGCAGGAGGATCTTGAGTTCAAAGCCAGTCTTAGGAATGAGTAAGGTGCTAAGCAACTCAGTGAGACCCTGTCTATAGATAAAGTATAAAATAAGGCTGGGGATATGGCTCCGTGGTCGAATGCCCCTGATTTCAATCCCTGATACCAATAAGTAAATAAATAAATAAATAAAGTATATGCCATAGTGGTAGACAGAATAGTAGAATACATTAGATATGGAAAAGAGGAAATGCTGAATTTTACTAAGATGGTGTAGAAGTTTTCACAGCTTAAATCTATAAGTGTTCTCTTCCTTGGGAAATACTGTGGATAAGGCCATTCTACCAGATGACACAGAATAAGCCAAGATATTGAAGGATGAAACCACATAGTTTCTACTTGGAGAATACAAACCCATTTCAAGCATAAACCAATATGTACACAACTTTTTGATCACATTAAATATTTTATATGTGCGCAAATCACAGATCCCTAAGGCGATCTGTGAATCATATTTCTCTGGAAAAGAAAATAAGAATAAAAGAAAAATACCAGTAACTATAGTGCTTAGACCTATAGTATCTGAGCTCTAGCCTGTCTTAGAACACTTAAATATAAGGTAGTGTTAAAAGAAGGCCTTTCTCTTCATGTTATTGATAGTTTCCTTTGCTGAGAAAAAAACTTTGTGGTTTGAATGCATCCCATTTATTGATTCTTAATTTTACTTTTTATGCTTTACAAGACTTGCAAAGGAAGTCAGGTCCTAAGCCAACACGAAGAAGATTTGGGCCCACTTTTTTTTCTATTAAGCATAGGGTCTCTGTTTTAGTTTCTGAGTCTTTGATCCACTTTGAATTGAGTTTTGTGCAGGTGGAAAGATAGAGGTTTAATTTCATTTTGCTACATATGAATTTCCAGTTTACCCAGCACCATTTGTTGAATTGGCTATCTTTTCTCCAATGCATGGTTTTGGCACCTTTGTATATTATGAGGTAACAGCATTTATTTATTTATTTATTTTTAATATATATTTATTTTAGTTGTAAATTAACTTTTATTTTATTTATATGTGGTACTGAGACTCAAACGCAGGGCCTCGTACATGCTAGGCAAGTGCTCTACCACTGAGCCACAGCCACAGCATGGAGTTAACAGTATTTATGTTGGTTTGTGTCTATTTCTTCTATTGTGTACCATTGGTCTACATGTCTATTTTGTTGCAAATATCATGTATTTTTGTAACATCTGGTATTGTAATGCCTCCTGCTTCACTTTTGCTGAGGATTGCTTTGTCTGTTCTGGGTTTCTTATCTTTCCAAATGAATTTCATGATTGCTTTTTCTAGTTCTATGAAAAATGTCATTTGCAATTTTAATAGGAATTGTGTTAAATCTGTATAGCACTTTTTGTAGCATGGCCATTCTGACAATAATAATTCTGCGTATCTAAGAACATCAGAGAGCTGTCCATCTTCTAAGGTCTTTTTCAATTTTTTCCTCTAGGGTTCTATAGTTTTTATTGTATAGGTCTTTCACCTCTTTTGTTATATTGATTCCAAAGTATTTTTTTTGAGGCTTTTGTGAATGGGGTAGTTTTCCTAATTTCTCTTGCAGTTGATTCATCAATTATGTATAGAAATTCACTTGATTTATGGGTATTGATTTTATACCAACCTATTAAAAACTCAAAAAAACTTAACACACACAGACCCAATAAATAAATACATAAAAGAAAGAAAGAAAGAAAGAGAGAAAGAAAGAAAGAAAGAAAGAAAGAAAGAAAGAAAGAAAGAAAGAAAGAAAGAAAGAAAGAAAGAAAGAAAAAGAAATAACCAAATCAATAACTGGGATAAAGAACAGACCCTTTACAGAAGAAGAAATACAATCAGCCAACAAACACATGAAAAAAAAGTTCATCATCTCTACATATAAGAGAAATGGAAATTAAAACTACTCTAAGATTTCAACTCACTCTAGTCAGAATGGCTATTATCAAAACTATAAGCAAAAGTGTCAGTGATGATGTAGGGGAAAAGGTAAAGTCATGCATTACTGATGGGACTGCATATGGCACAACCACTAAGAAAAGCAGTATGGAAATTCCTTAGAAAACTTGGAATGGAACCACCATTTGACCCACTTATCTCACTGCTCAGTTTATACCCAAAGCACTTAAAATCATCATACTACAGTGACACAGCCACATCAATGATTGTAGCAGTCAATTCACAGTAGCTAAACTATGAAACTAAACAAGATGCCCTTCAAAAGATGAATGGATAACGAAGTAGAAAAAAAAGAAATGGAAATAAAAAAGCTGCTGTGGCAAAATCACATTAGACTTGTTGATCTTTTGTGATATGAATTTATATTCCTGTTTTTTTTATATCTCATTTCCCCCAGAATATTTTTAAACAAATGTATAACCTGATGTAATCCCAAGCCATTGGCAGGCATCTTTAGAGTGTTAATTTATTATTGGCAATAACAGATACATAACTGAAAGATTTCTCCAAAGCATAATATAAATATGAGTTTCCTTAAGTATTATTCATGCTGTATGATGAACATCACAATGATAAGCAGACGTGTCCTCTGTGGGTGGACTCAATAATAATTCTCATATTTGAAACTTGTACATTTCCAGGTGTTAGAGACCACCTGGCTCTCGACAACTAATTTTATGTTGAATATGACCCAGTCTTGTGTTACTTTTTGTTTTTGGTCCTATAACTGTGTATACGACTTAGAATTCTGATTGTGTTTTTCAAAGTTACCTGGTGAAATGTGGCCCTATTTTTAAATTTTTTATTGCCTTCTTCCCTTTTGTATGGCTGAACTTTATGTTGTTTGTGATCAATTATATAAAATGGCACATGGATGGAGGAAATTGTTCAATAAGACTAGCAATTTGAAGTAGCCCCAAAGCATACCAAGCAGAATGCTCGAATGCACCAGTATTCTTTGGACACTGGCTTGGGTCACCACTGAAAACTTTATGAAAGCTTTTCTTTCATCTCATTGTTTCTCGTAGATTTTGGGGATTTTGCATTCATTTGAAAGTGCACATTGTCATTCTCCAAAGTGGGGACAGTGAGTTTAGACCAGGATCTAGACCAATAAGGTGCAAAGCAGCACATTCTTTCCAACTATATGCTTTCACAGGGTTGTCTCAGCTGAAGTCTGCACCCTAACTCGGTAAACTCAAGCTTTGCAGTACATCTAACTCTTGTCATTGCTATAAATAGCATTTCTTTTTTTCAAAATTGCACATTCTTAACAAGAAAAACTTTGCTCTGCTTTGGCTATTTAGGGAGAACTTTGATTTGACTTGCATTGTCTTCTAGATTCTTTAGAAGAGAACTTAAATATACAATATTTAGTGATCATAGTTTTATGAATGGTATAGGGGAAAATTACAACCTAGTTTTGAATACAAAAATTTTTTTAAAAATATTTTTCCTTTAAATACTAGTAAATAAAATATGTAAAAATAATCAGTCTGCCACAGTCTGGCTGGGCACAAAATCACGAGCCACTCAAACAGGAACAAACTTTATTTTTGAAACTCCTGCCAATGCCCTGTATGCTCCTGGGAAATATGCCGACCCACACACGTGGCGTTCTCCCAGACCCACACACACAGGAAATCCCTCACCTGGAATTCCCTCCTACCGCACTTTCCCAACCAATGGGAACTCTCCAGGAGTCCTGAGGCAGGCTGAGGTGGATGGCAGGGGTCTAATATCCATTTGAATGCAGAACTTAACATAATCATATCATCTCAATGGCTTGCTGGTGTCACCTTTCAACCAAAAATGCCATGCATCATTACTACTTGGCTATGGCTCTTAGCATCTCCCTCCTTTTTTTAATTAAGTAACAAGCAATGTGGTTTAGGGACCGTGCCTGTTAGGTTGTCCAATTCAACGTATGGTCCTTACCCGTCATCAGATGAGCTAACCTCTAGGCATCAGCCTCCTGTCTTAGGTTGGTACCACTGCAATTGGATCATACCCATCACTGACTACTGATCCAGCATACAGCCATACTTGTGAATAGGCCTATGCACCAATGGGGGGGTGGGGTTCTTTGCCTCACCTCTGTTGGCCCCCAAATCCTTGGTGCCAGTGGGGGGGTGAGGTTCTTTGCCTCAGCTCTGTTGGCCCCCAAATTTTAGACCATCACTAGCAGAAGGGAGGAGGATACAGAAATGCCACGACACCAAGCCCAATTGACGGCTCCTTTGGAAAAATTGTATCACCGGTGACACCATCAGCAAAGATATGCCAGCACTACCACAATTTGCTGCACCAACAGATAGTTCACAATGCATACAAGTGATACATAGTCCAGGCAAGTTCTGCAAGTAGTTCAAAGTGGAGGAATCTATCAATATGTCCATTTCCTCCCAAAGTAAATTGACTCCTTGATTGAGCATTACTTGTTGAGTTATTATTCATTGATACATCAGTTTATACAGTTTGTTGTGATAACTATGGAAGAAGCTATAATTTGGTTTCATCTTTGTCTTCACCGGTACTGGGATGAAGATAGGAATTCTGACAATGATGCTAAAAAAAAATATGTGTAACATTCCAACAGGTACTAAGAAAACAATTTTCTGAACAATTTACATTATCCTGAACAGAATTATTAAATATAATGAAAAGGAAAGGTGAAAGTAAATAAACAGATCTGTTAATCTCCTTATTTGTTCACATATTAAAACAATCCTCAACAGCTGTTTACTCAATTTAAATTAAACCCTTAAAATCACATGAATAAAAAAAAATTGGATCCATTTATTCATGAGTGCTCCTCATATATGATATATGGAAATACGCACATACAAACATACAACACAAAACAGAAGTGTGCACACATAACATACAACACATAAGACAATAGTAAAGGCCTTGTAGCTATACATAGGTGAAATCTCCATTGCAATGTTTAAAAACTCCACAGTCAAAAAATAAAACTGATCAGAGAAACATTAACCTAGGTCTGTATGAGCTCAAAAAATAAAATAGAACTTTATGATGTGGGAAAAGGCAATAATAAAATAGATATTGAAAAAAGCATCCTGGTTAATTGATGTCACAGATGTAAAAATAGCCAAGCTGGAGCTCTGGATATTAGCTGTTATGGATTTGAGTCAAATCATCTTCTTTTTGGTCTGTAGAAATCACTTTGGTTAGTCCCTCTGGAATCCAAATCGGCTGCTGTTCTCCCTGTGGAAACACACAAACAGAACCCCAACTACAGACAATCACTGGGTCAGGTCCTTTCTATTGTCCTGTTAGAATATCCTTCCAAAGTACCTCAGGCTTATGTACATTTTTAGGATACATAAGTCTTTCTACAGCACTAAGCCCTAATGAATCCAAATTTAAAAAGTTTAGAGTAAAAAGGGTTATTTTAAGTTTATCTTTGGGGGATATATACCTCTTTCCAATTCCCTTTTTTTTGCTTTAATAAGTACATTTTAATAGTTTGATGAGCTCTTTCAACTATGCCTTGTCCCTGTGGATTGTATGAAATTCCTGTTATGTGAGTAATGCCAAATGATGAGCAAAACTGTTTAAAAGATTTAGAGGTATAGCCAGGATCATTATCTGTTTTTAACTGTTTTGGAATGCCCACAGTGGCAAAATTTTGTAAGCAATGAGCTATAATATCTTTAGTTTTTTCTCCGTCATAAAGGGAGCCCATCAAAAATCTGGAAGAAGTATCAACTGTAACATGCAAATATTTTAATTTTCCAAATTCTGGCAAGTGTGTGACGTCCATCTGCCAAATATGGTTAGGTATCAATCCTCTAGGTTTGATTCCAAGATTAACTTGTGGTAAAAATGTCACACAATTTTGACATTGTTTTATTATATGTCTGGCTTGTTCCTTAGTTATTTTAAAACGCTTTTGTAAAGTATTAGCATTGACATGGAACCTTTTATGAAAATTTATAGCTTCTTCTATTGTGGAGAAAATATGTATGTCATGTGTAGATTTATCTGCTAATTCATTGCCCAAACTTAGGGCTCCAAGCATTCCTGTATGTGCCCTGATATGTCCTATAAAGAATGGATCTTTTCTGTCCCAGATTAGACTTTGTATAGTTGAAAACAAAGAGAAAACAGTAGAGGAAGGGGAAATCCTACCAGCATCTTCAAGGGATACTATAGCATTAACTACATACTGACTATCAGAAAATAAATTAAATACAGAATCTTTAAACATCACAAAAGCATGTAATACTGCATTAAGCTCTACCTTTTGAGCTGAATGTTTGGGTACTAAAAATGTAAAAGTTTGATCAGGGGTAACTACTGCTGCTGTACCATTATTTGATCCATCAGTGAATATATTTGGAGCATTCATGATAGGGTTTTTTTTTTGTCATTTTTGGAAAAACTACAGAATTTGAAGACCAAAAAGACAACAAAGGATTAGATGGTAAGTGATTATCAAATGAAACATTAGATTTACACAGGATTATTGCCCAAGTATTTAACTCATTAGCTAACTCGTCAATTTGGTCAATAGTATATGGAGTAATAATTTTATTGGGAGAAATCCCAAACACTCCCTTTGCTGATCTTATTCCTTTGAGTATTAATTGTTCTACAGCCTCAGGATACCTAGTAAGAATAGTGTTAGGAGAATAAGATAAATGTATCCACAATAATGGACCTTCTTGCCAAAATAGTCCTGTAGGAATATTTTTTTGTTGGTAGTACAATAAATAATAAAGGCAAACTTATATGAGTTCTATCCAAATGCATATTTTCCGTATATGTTTCAATGATTCTTAATGCCTTTTTTGCTTCAGGCGTTAACATGCAGGGTGAATTTGGATCTGATTGACCTTTTAGGATATCAAATAAAGGTCCCAATTCTCCTGTTGGTATGCCTAGATAAGGCCTTATCCAATTTTTGTCTCCCAATAACTTTTGAAAGTCATTAAGTGATTTGAGTTGATCTACTCATATTTAAATTTTTGGTGGACAAACCATGGGTGAGGATAATAGAACTCCTAAATAATTAATTGGAAGATTTAATTTTACTTTATCTATTGCTATCTCTAGATTATAATTTTTTAATAAATTTTTAAGTGTGGCATAACATACTAGCAATGTGTTTTTATCTTTATGTGCCAATAATACATCATCCATATAGAGAAATATTTGTAGTTCAGGATTTTGATTTCTAAGTGGCTGGATTGTTTTGTTAACATAAATTTGACACATAGTTGGACTATTAGCCATTCCTTGAGGGAGTACTTTCCATTCATATCTCTGATCAGGACCATCATGATTTAGTGCAGGGATAGTAAATGCAAAACATGGACTATCCTCAGGATGAATTGGAATTGAGGAAAAACAATCTTTAATATCTATAGCTAAATCATACCAGGTTTTTGGCAAAGCAGACAATTGGGGAATCCCTGATTGAGGAGGTCCCATAATCACCATCTCATTATTAATGGCTCTTAAATCTTGCAATAATCTCCATTTACCAGATTTCTTTTTAATGACAAAAATGGGAGTATTATGGGGAGATATGGAAGGTTGTATATGTCCCTCTGCTAATTGTTGTTTGACCAGGTCATGGGCTACTTGTATCTTTTCTTTAGTCAGGGGCCACTGAGGAACCCATACTGGTCTTTCTGATTTCCAAGTAATTTTGATTGTGTCAGTGGCCCCTTCTGAATACCCAATCCATGTCTATTTATTCCTTGATCTATTTGAATTGGTGCTGTTATACCTTGTTCTTGTTCTCTTAATCTTTTTTCTTTCCTAAAGCCTTGTCTAGCCCTAGTAGTGGGCGCATTAGGATTGATGTTATTTGTTAATGTCAAAGCTAATTGATCTAGGACATCTCGTCCCCATAAATTCATAGGAAGATGATACAATACATATGGCTGTATAGTTCCTTCACATCCTTCAGGATCCTTCCAATCTAATACCATTGCACTTCTATGGGGATTAGTTACCACTCCTAGGCCTCGAAGCGTTTGAGTGGCTTGTTGTATGGCCAATGTTTTGGCCATTCTTGTCGAGATATGATGCTAAGGTCAGCTCCTGTGTCCAGTAGCCCATTAAATTCATTTCCTTGAATATTTAGTTTTAGCATTAGGCGAGAATCTAAATTTAAAGACAGCATAGCCCAATCCACACCTGTGGAGTCTAATCCCCTGGGAACTCTTTCCACAGTATGACTGGACAATTTATCATGCAGGCTGGGTATTATTAATAACTGTGCTATTCTATCTCCTGGTGAAATTACTGATATACCTCTTGGAGAACTAGCTATAATTTTTATTTCTCCTTCATTATCGGGATCAATTACCCCAGGACTTATCATAAGTCCTTTTAGTGTAGAAGAACTGTGTCCCAATAATAAGCCTACTGTTTCTTGGGGGAAGAGGTCCTTTTATTCCTGTGGGAATGATTTGAACTCCCATCTCTGGAGTTAGTACTGCTCTGGCGGAGGTGCAGATGTCCAACCCTGCACTCCCTCTGGTTTGTCTGATGAGGTATTTAATGGATAATGTGTCCTGAGCACTACCCTGATGGTGTTGCTGGGTTCCTCCATTGCCCCGTATATTTGTGGTTGTGGGCCCTGGAGCATTGGTTTTTTGGCAATGGAGCCTAATGACTTTCTCCACGATATCGTGGGTAAACATTTGGTCCTTGTCTGTTTTTTGATAATGGAATACCCTCTATGGTGGTTTGAGAACGGCATTCATTAGCCCAATGTCTCCCTCTGTGGCATCATGAGCAAATACCCAGTATTCTATTCCTTTGATGCCTAGCTTTGTTAAACCCTCCTCCTATGGGGCAACTCCTTTTAAAATGTCCTGTTTGTTCACAATTGTAGCATGTTTTTGGCCTGGCATCTAAAGCCTGTTGTACTACAGCTGCCAAGACTTGCCTTTGTTCATTAATGTCTCTACATAATTTGATATATGTGTTTAAATCTTCATGTCTCCATGGTCTAATGACTTTTCTGCAGTTGTTTTATTAATGGCATCACTTGTTCTGTATCCCCCAAAATTCTGGTAGATGTTTGAATAAGCCTATCTACAAATTCAGTGTAAGGTTCATTAGTTCCTTGTATTACCTTAGATAATTGTCCTTGTAAATCTCCATTCCCCTGTAAAGTTTTCCATGCCCTAACCGTATGTACAGCAATTTGTGCATATACAAGAGGATCATATTCAATTTGTTGCCATTGACCCTTATAAGGTCCCTTTCCTAACAACATATCTAGATTTCTTTAAGGGTAACCGGGTGCTGCATTTTGCCTAGCTGTCTCCTTGCAAAATTTCTCATTGGCAACCTTCCATAACAAATATTGTCCTCCATTTAGCACAGATTGACACATATTAGCCCAATCTCCTGGCATTATGTCCAAGTTGGTAATGGATTCAACCATGCTTACTGTGAAGGGTGCTTGTGGACCATAGGTCGTTACAGCCTCCTTTAACTGCTTCACTGTTTTGAAATCTAAAGCACGGTGAATTTGTTGCCCTCTTGCCTGCTCAAGTACAGGGCATGCTAATATTTGAGGTCCTGCCTCAGGATTCCATCTATCAATTACGGGGGTTGAGGGCCACTCAGCTGTCTCTATAGATGGAGCAGTTGGTTGAATTATGCCCTCTGGTGATAGATCAGAGTTAGTAGCAGCCTCCTATTGTAGTTTCCTGCCTGATAGCTATTTGTCCTTTAAGCTTTCTTCCTTTAATTTTTTTTCCTCTATCTGACTAGGTCGAGAGACCTTCCATTTTGCTTGAGCTAACATGTTTTCTACCATAGTTTGGACCTCTAACAATTTACTTAACAGTTTTTCGGTTTGTTTTTTTATTAATTTCTAATCTACTATAAAGATAACACAACCCAACAAGATAACATAAAGCAAAACCGAAACAGAATGAAACAAAAATGGAACAAAAATCATTGTATCAATTTTCTCTTTCTCAGGGCCAAACAACTTCAAACCTTGAGCCAACCATTTTTTTTCCCAGTTTGCCTGAGAAAGTTCTAGGGATAGGCAGCTTGAAACAAAAACAAAATAAATCAAAACAAGAACACATTGCTTTTTGAAATGGTCACCCATTCTCTTGCCTTCCCTCAGGGGCGAGCAATTTTACTTACCTCTGAGCTTCAGGCGTTTCCCGCATGAGCCACCAATTGCCGCAGTCTGGCTGGGCACAAAATCACGAGCCACTCAAACAGGAACAAACTTTATTTTTGAAACTCCCACCAATGCCCTGTATGCTCCTGGGAAATATGCCGACCCACACACGTGGCGTTCTCCCAGACCCACAAACACAGGAAATCCCTCCTCCGGAATTCCCTCCTACCGCACTTCCCCAACCAATGGGAACTCTCCAGGTGTCCCATAGCAGTCAAGGTGGACAGCACAGGTCTAATATCCATTTGAATGCATATCTTAACATAATCATATCATCTCAATGGCTTGCTGGTGTTACCTTTCAACCAAAAATGCCATGTATCATTACTACTTGGCTATGGCTCTTAGCATCAATCAAACAGAAAACAAGGTAAAAACCTTTAAGTGGCTTTCCTTTGAGAAGTCTCCATGTCCAGAGATTTTTTTTTCCACATTTACTCCAGTCCCCCAAAAGTGAGTTCTAATTCACAGTGACAATCGTCTCCCATTTTCTGGCATAGTAGTTTAAGGTCAGGAACTCATGGCACATGAGTTAACTGACACATTATCAAAGGAAAACTTGAAGGATGTTTTCAATACTTTCCAAATGCATGAGAATAAAGAAAGAAAATCAGGAATTTAAATTCTCCAAGGTGGTTAATATTCCTGTCTTCTGATTTTTAGAAAATTGAGTAGACAATGTCAATGGTCATTCAATAGCCAAAAATTGGACAGGGAGAATGATCAGGGATAAAGAAGAAGTCCCAGAAATGATATGAAAATACATAGATATAACCAATCTGAGAATGAACTTTAAAGAGTTCATGTGACAGGATAAAACATTTCCAAGAAAATTTTACAAATTTATCTTACAAAATGGTTTTACCTAAACATAGTCTTATAAAGAATGAATGAATGAGATAAATTGGCAATTTCAAAAATTACTTGAAAAATACACTTAGACCTTGTCAACGTAAGAGTTGTATTCAACAAAATCCAACAAGCAAGGCTATCTTTTTTCAAAACAATTGAAATAGGGGATAGGGATTAACCTCAATTGCATTCATACACATACACATGCATACACACACATACAACCCACCACAAACTGAACTTTTAGAACTAGGGTTAGAGAAATTACAGACCAACTGTGTTTGCTAATAGTCTTTACCCTATAAAAAATATTTTTCTCTCATTTCCATGGTACTTTTCCTAGGTATTTTTATAATTTAGAGGAAATACTCAACTAGTTAGGTCCTACTCTCCCAAGGTGCCTGGTAGAAGGGGAAATTATCCCTTGGAAGTTTATGTGTCAAAGAGATAATTCTCAGGTTCTTGAGAAGGACATTCATTGGGGCTTAAAACTGGCAAGATACTTCAAATAGAACTGAGGAAAACATTATAAATTACATTTTTTTTAAAATACATGCTCTAAAAAGTGGTTATTAGAGAGACTATAGAGCAGAAGAAACTTGTCTAAAATTAAGGCAAAATAAAAGGAATGCCAAAACTATCTTAGCCAACACAAATTTTAGATATAGACTTTGTGTGGATATTTCCACTGAACATCCCACAATTTTTTGAATCATTTGCAATAAGAAATTGTGGCCTGTAAAGGAAAATAGGTAGATTGGCAAATGTCCCCCCTGACCAATCTACAACATCAATGCTCTGCAAATATCTGCAAAAATAGATAAAATAAAATTCATATTGAATTGATTGTTTTTATTCTACAAATAAAGCAATGCGATCCGTGTACTCCATTGACAACAATTAGAAAATACTTCATTTGATATAAATGTTTGCAGATATTATGAAATAGTAGGTGCTTTTAAAAAATAATTTTGCCAAGATAAAGAGGAAGAACATTATGAGATTTCAGGCAGTAACTGTGAAAGAACATATCATATAACTTGCATATATTCCCTTAAGCAAAAAAGAAGGAATTTCTCTAACAATAGGGAGGAAAAAAAGGCAGAGCTTCTGAATAGCAGAGACACTACTTTGCTAAAGGTAAACCCAAGTATGATATCTTACTACCTCCACTGGGTTTCAAAGTCTACTTGAGAGGTCTGGGATCTCTAATTCCTCCCAGGCACTTTCATTTATCTAAACCTGTGTACTCTCAAAAATTAACATTTAATTCCTTCTCTATTTCACCTGACTTAGAAGAGAAGCACCCCCTTTCTAAATCAAATTACCAGATCAAAAGCTCCTAAAGACTTGTAGTTTCCTGTCATATTCAAGGACTTTTCACTTCTTTCAAGAATTTACTTCACTTCTCCTACTTAAGCCACCCACACACTTGATATTAATGAGGATAGGTCTTCTACTTATGTAGGTAGAGAAAACACCTGAAACTCAGTTCATCAGAGAAAACAATAATATACTTGAGTTCATAGTCTAAATTTTCAATACTCTAAAATTTGATTTCCTTTTTTTAGTTATAGTTGGACACAGTATCTTAATTTTATTTATTTTTATGTGGTGCTGAGGATTGAACTCAGGGCCTCGCACATGCTAAGCAAGTGCTCTAACACTGAGCCACAATCCAAGCCCCAAGTTTGATTTCTTTATTTGGTACATAACATTGATCACTCATTATCTCACAATGGTATGCCAGGTGTGCGCTGCATTCCCAGCTACTCAAAAGGTTGAGGGAGTAGGATGGTTGAGACCCTGGGGTTTTATGCCAAACTCCACCTTAAAAAATTAATTAATTAGGCTGGGTGCAGTGTTGCACACACCCATAACCCCAGTGGCTCCAGAGGCTGAGGTAGGAGGATCACCAGTTCAAAGTCAGCCTCAGCAAAAGCAAGTCACTAAGCAACACAGTAAGACTTTGTCTCTAAATTAAATATAAATAGGCTTAGGGTTGTTGCTCAGTGGTTGAATGCCACTGAGTTCAATCCCAATACCATATTCAAAAATTAGTTAAAATATATATCAAGTAGTAAATGTCAGTATCACTATTTCAGTATAAAAAGAGAATATTTTATTTATTGTACTCTATCAATTTTCTAAATTCTTTGACAAAATATCCCTTGCTTTATTTATTTATATTTTATTTTTTATTTTTGAATTTATATATGATAACAGAATGTATTACAATTCTTATTACACATATACAGCACAATTTTTCATATCTCTGGTTGTATACAAAGTATATTCACACCAATTTGTGTCTTTATACATGTACTTCAGATAATGATGATCATCACATTCCACCATCACTAATAACCCCGTGCATCCTCCCTTCCTCTCCAACTCCTCTGCCCTATCTAGAGTTCTTCTATTCCTCTCATGCTCCCTCTCCCTATCCCAGTATATATATCAGCCTCCCAATAGCAAAGAAAACATTCAGCATTTGCTTTTTTGGGATTGGCTAACTTCACTTAGCATTATCTTTGGTAACTCTAACTATTCACCTGCAAATGCCTTAACTTTATTCTCTTTTATTGTTGAGTAATATTCCATTGTGTATTTGTGCCACATTGTTTTTTATCCATTCATCTATTGAAGGGCATCTAGGTTGGTTCCACAGTTGAGCTATTTTGAGTTGTGCTGCTATAAACATTGATGTGGCTGTGTCCCTGTAGTATGCTGTTTTTAACTCCTTTGGGTATAGACCAGGGATTTATTTGATAATTTTATTTATGTTTTGAAGATCAAATTTGGAAAGAAACACTGCATCTGCAATAGCTATCATCCTTACGCAGGACATCTTAAATTTTGTATGTTGGGTGCCCTCTTTTGCCTTTGCTCACCCTTGGCCATGGCAGATGAGGGCAAAAAACAACTTGAACCTGTAAACATTAGCTGACATTCACAGGACAAACTGCCTGGTATTAGTCTTGATTTTTCTGCTTTTGTGGATAAAAGATGAGCAAGCAGAGAAGTGAATTATGTGGCCTATGAAATGATGTTGTGTCAGGGGCTAGAAGGAAATTCTCCTTCAAAGAATAGCCTGACTGCCCCCTGGGAGACATCCTGCCTGGGAGACATTCTGCAGCTACCTATCTCCCTGAAACATCCTGCGGTTATCAGGATCATCAGACATCTTGCAGCTGGCAGTTTTACCACCCACATCAGCAACTGTGGATTAGAGAGCTTCCCCATCCCCATCATATAAATACCCCTGTGTGAACAATAAAAGTTTGCAGCTTGATCAGAATTCCTGTCTTGCTGTCATCTCTCCTGTCTCTTGTCCCTTCATTCCTCCCCACCTAGGTTCGCCGCCCACATTGATGTGTCCTGCTGGATGGGACATTTGGCGCCCAATGATTGGGACTTGAGCCTTTGACTGAGGGGGAATGCAGTCCTCTGGGAAGACTTGGCCAAGCGGAGCTCAGGATCGCCTCAGCAGACACGACCGAGAGACAAATTCAGGAGGAGAGTGGGGACGACTCATGGTGAGTGACCCACCATGGGACAAGCAGTCTCGTCACATGATTTGTTTTTGTCAGGCATCAAGGAGGCCCTCAAGACACGGGAGGCACGTGTTAAAAAAAAAAAGGACTTAAAATTATTCTTTTCATACATAGGAGAATTGTGTCCGTGGTTTCCCCTTGAAGGGACCATTGATGGTAAAAGATGGCTTAGAGTAAAAGACTGTTTAAAAGATTATTATGAATCATTTGGCCCAGAAAAGGTGCCTGTTCCCACCTTTTCTTACTGGAACTTAATTAATGAATTTCTTAAAAGTTCACCCTTTGACAATGGTACCTTAAAACTTGTCAGGATTGGGGAAGAGGCTATGCAAAAGACCTCTCATCCCTCTAGTCCCCCTGCCACAGTCCCTCTAGTCCCCCTGCCACAGCCCGGCTGGCTGGGTAAAATAACCAGGGGGTGACGAACAACTTGTGTACATTGATACAGCAGGAGTAGGAGCCATTTATTGTAGGACAGGAGCTTATCTAATTAACATAAACTAGATACAGCTGTCAACCAATAAGGAATCTCCACCCTTAATGGCTCACTGGCGTTACTTCACAAACCACTCCCTCTGGCATTTTGCCAGGCGCCATCCTGACTTGTTTACAGACTGTTACATTTCCCCCTCGGCATGCCCTTCAGTTAGTATAGACATAGACCCTTCTCAGTCTCCCAGGACCCTGGGAACCTTCTTGGTCCCCCTCAAAATCCCACCCTAATGAATAAGGTTCCAACGGTTACCAACCGCCTTTATCCAGTTTTAAATCCTGGAGACACATTGACCCCTGGGGAGGAGGCTACCTTGGAGAAGGAAGCAGCTCGCTACCATTCAGAAGACCCGCCACCTCTCTGGGCCCTGCCACAGCCTATAGGACTTACACATCCACCTCCCTCCTATATCCATTCTGCCTTTTGTGCTCTGGCCCTTCAGGGGCCTACTGCCCCCTCAGATATTTTTCCCCACTTACCCTGCCTAACCTGGCTCCCTTGAGAGAGTCTCTCCAACATAGAAGGAAACAGATCCAACTCTTAAAAGAACTAAGATCCCTTGACTCTGAGGTCTGCTTATTAGCCTTAGGCATGGAGTCAACCCGAGCTGGCCCAAGGCGGTCTAATACAAAGGCTAAGCCGAGCCATTGGCCTGTTCTGCCTTCCCAGTCACCCGCAGTCAGACAGGTAATCCTGCCCAGGGTGAGGTCAAAGACTCAGAGGAGGATCAAGAGGAGGAAGCAGGGGAATGGCAAGAGGAAGATCAGGACTCAGAAGATGAGGAGTTCTCCCCTAGGCAGGAAGGAACCCAGAGTGTCTATAAAAAATTAAGCCTGCATTTTCTTGAAAAACTTAAAAAGGCTTGTGCTCACTTATGGCCCCACTGCGCCTTACACATTGGCTTTATTAGAAAGCCACAGCGCACAATGGCTTACTCCTAATGATTGGAAATTTTTAGCCCGAGCTACCCTCAGTGATGGAGACTTCCTGTTATGGAATGCAGATTTCAAAGAGCACTGTCAGGAAACTGCTCAAAAAAATTTAACTAAGTTCTCCTCTAAATCCTGGACTTATGTTAAGCTAGTGGGCAATGTGCCTTTTGACACTAACCCTAAACAGGCGTGTTTCCCTGCTGGACTTTTGGCGCAGATTCAGACGGCTGGCTTACATGCTTGGAGACACCTCCCTCAAAAGGGCTACCACTTCCCTGGCAAAAATTCGACAAGGGCCTGACGAGCCTTATATCGACTTTGTTGCCCGGCTTAACCTAGCCGCGGAACACTTGCTTGGACCAAGCAAAAAACGAAAGCACCTTTGTAAAACATCTTGCCTTTGAAAATGCCAACCCGGCATGTCAGGATGTTCTTCGACCACATAAGGATAAAGGGGAACTTTCTGACTTTATTAGACTCTGTGCCGGGGTGGGTGCAGCCCATGCCATGGGTCTCACCATAGATGCCACCTTTACCAAGGCCTTTCGCAATCCTGGCTCATGTACTTGCTTTACTTGTAAACAACCTGGCCATTTTGCAGGAGAGTGTCTGACAGACAAACAAAGCCTAGGGATAGCGTCTCCTCAAACCGGGGCTAAACCGCCCCCAGCCACCCTTTGCCCTAGATGTGGTAAAGGTTGTCACTGGGCCAATGAGTGTAGATCTAAGACAAATGCCCTTGGACAGCCTATTTCTTTCCACTTCTCAGGGAAACTCCTTTTGGGCCAGCCCCTGGCCCCGACCTCCCCCAGGACAAACCCAGTGGCAATAAGGTTTGTTCCCTCCCAAACTCCCTCCTTGCTTAATAATTCCAACCCCACCCTTGCTGATGATTGCTGGCTCTGCATGACAACAGGGGCAATCATGCCTATGGCAGTTCCTATTAATTCTATCATAGACAATGATAATACATGCCAACCCAGATTTTCTTTTAAAGTACAGCCTATAGGAACTTTTACATCATTTCTTTTAGGCGCGATGCAGAATGCAGAATAATACCTATGATATAGATGTTGGATTTACTTCCTTTGGAAATTGCTCAACAGTACAAAATTATTCCTCACTCACCCCACCTCTTTGTCCCCCCAATGGCACAGTTTTTATGTGTGGAAGAAATTCAGCCTTCCCCAGGCTTCCAGCGAATTGGACCAGTGGCTGTGTTCTTGCCTTATTACTCCCTGATATAACTATTGTTCCAGGAGATGAACCTCTACCCACTCCTAGCCTAGACACTTTAGTCAAAAGACACAGGCGGGCAATACAGGCCTTACCACTCCTTGCCAGCCTTAGAATAACAGCTGCTATGGGCACAGGTACAGCTGGCTTAGGCAGGCTATACACTCTTACCATCGCCTTTCTCAACAACTTATAGATGATGTACAAACTCTATCAGGAACCATTAAAGACTTACAGTACCAAATAGACTCCCTGGCAGAAGTGGTCCTTCAAAACAGACGAGGCTTAGATTTGCTGACAGCTAACCAGGGAGGTATTTGCTTGGCCCTAGGGGAACAATGCTGCTTTTATGCCAATAAATCAGGCATAGTATGCACTAAAATTAAGCAGCTTCAAGAAGATTTAGAAAAGAGATGAAGGGAACTATTTGAAAATCCCCTCTGGACCAGGCTTAGTGGATTTCTACCCTACCTTCTTCCCCTCTTAGGCCCTTTGTTGGGTTTACTTTTAATGGTGTCCATAGGACCCTGCATTGTAAACAGGCTGGTACAATTTATTAAAGAACAGATTAATATTTTGGCCTCTAAGCCCATACAGGTCCACTATCATCATCTGGAGATGAAAGACTGCACTGCCAACACTTAAAAGGATGTTCCACCCTTCTCACAGGCTTATTTCTTAAGTTTACATCCCCACAGATCTCTCTTTCTTATATATAAGTATAAGTATCATCTCTGACCAACCATCTTCTTCCCTTGCCATAAGGGTTAAGTTATCGCTCCTCCATAGACCCCTCCACTTGGGGGAGGACATACCCATGGAGTGAAGACATTAGGCCATAATAATGGAGGGTGCAGGAAGGACTGCAGCAGGATGGATCCACGGATCCCAAAACCCAAGACCTCTGAGTGACACGCTCTGGTGCATGGCAGTTGGCATGCTTCCCCCTCCAAACCATCTCCTCTAAAAACATGCCAAGGCCACAAAATCTCCTAGTGAAGACGCTCATTCAGATCATGAGATATTTTAAGGCCTCCTAGAGGAACAGAGCCTCTATCACCTCCTAAAAACATGGGTCCTGCTGGATGGGACAATATTGTGGTAATTTAGACTTTCAAATCACACAAGAATCTCTTCTGATCCATCCCTACAGGAATTACTCAGAGAAGATATTTTAGGAGATCCAGGTAAGTATAGCCAAGTAGACATAATAGAAAGGTATCAGTTTGTTTTATTTATTTAATATATAAAAATATATGTACTGATAAAATGTATTTGTTTTCTAATGATTTTTAAAAATCTAGCATTCTACAAAAATCTGACTTAATAAAACTAAAGAAACCAGGGATTATAGCCTAAAAATAATATGAAAAAATAGAAAATAAATTAATGAATAAATGACAAAATTTGCAAATTATTACATTATTACTTAGAGTACTCATCATGAGGGAAAACACAGTATTTAGGAAAATGAGACGCTTCACTAATTATACTTCAAATATTTTGACTTATTTGCAAGGATCTTGGCATTCTATTTTTCTTCAAACTTTATCAAAAGTTGCTACAAATGATAATAATCAAATTTTAAATAATTTTTTCATTGGTGAAAAATGCTGTGCAATCCCAACAATAAATTAAGGGAAACAATGCTTTTCTATGATCATCAATTAAAATTGTGGCGCTCTCATGTTCATGCTAACAAAGTAGGACTCATTATTCAATTATTCAATCATATGAATTATACAACTTAATGAGTTTTATTGTGATACTTCCATACATGCAAATAACATGCTCCTATC
The DNA here is from genome assembly GCF_048772815.1 of Callospermophilus lateralis. Lineage (NCBI taxonomy): Eukaryota > Metazoa > Chordata > Mammalia > Rodentia > Sciuridae > Callospermophilus > Callospermophilus lateralis. The sequence continues at coordinate 1,944,412 of NW_027511570.1, read as the reverse complement.
ATATCCACCGTTCCTATACTTCCCTCACCATTCCTTTCTTCTTTCCCCTTTCCCCCAGGCCCTTTTTCTTCCTACCAGCCCTTCTATTTTTATTTTAGATTTTTAGTTTACACATATGAGAGAAAGAAAACTTATCTTTTTGTGGTAGTACTCATTCCTTGATAATGACAAATGCACTTTGGCAATACCTTAATTATAATGCTCACATATGTTAATTGGTAAAGGCACAAGTGTAAATGCATATCTGTATAACTCATTAATCTCACATTGTTCCTAAATCTTCTCAAAGTGAATAAAAACTTAAAATAGATCTTTTGTGGAACTCCATAGGAACTGTAGCTGGGTAATTTGTTCGTCTCCAGTAGTGCTGAAAATTCCAAATGACACCTAAATGCACTCCCTGGCATACTTGTGAGACTGCTAACACATCAATTATAGATGCCTCTATTAAACTTTCCTGGAAGTATGTGTCCCAGGGAGCTAATTTATAGACCTGAAAAATTTGATAAAGGTATCAATTAAGTTGAATTTGTATTTCCTATAATCAGAATATGATAATTGAAATGTATGTTCCTTTTTCAATATAGATAATCAGTTCCAGTCTTTTGCATATTCATTCCACTATTTTTCCCATTTTATTTCAACATATCCATTTGATCTTCACAGAAAGTTGAGTGTGGTATTACCTAGTGAAGATTTTTTCTGCTAGAGGAACATTGCAAGAGCTGATATATGCAATAATTTTACTGAAAAGAGTATAGACATTATGTCATTGTAGTGTCCTGCATGATCCTATATTATTTTGATCACCTCTTATACCAGGGATTGCTGGGCCAAAGTCTAGAATCAAAAATGCATGTTTTTGCTTATTGGTAGTTATATATCTGGACTGTGGTACATGGCTGAACCTCAAAGCTAAAAAGTATTTTGATAGTCCCCCAAATCTTTATGTATGTAAAATTAACCCAAAGCATTCTATTGAATGTTCTCAAATCTCATCAGCTTAATAAGACAAATGTTTTGTTTTTCATACATCACACTTTAATGTAGAGAAGTAGCATGAGGATGATATTTGCTCAGTATTTTACCTACTCAGTTTTTTTTTTCCATTTTTACCATTGACCTGAAATCTGCCCTAACATATTCAACCAGAATATACAGAGAAAGATAATATGAAGGATCTCATTTTTTGGAAGTTTAAGGACCAGGGCTTGAAATGGATTGTCCTCATTATTTCTATACTTATCCCACTGCCTGTTAATTTATCTAGACACCCCAAATTCAAACAGAAAGGAAAATAGAAGTTGAAGTAGCAAGATTTAAAAAATGCATGGATATTGGAAGATTTTCATTTTATGCTATGATATCTTTTCTCCTTTAGTATTTAATACCCTACCCTATACTTTGTCAGTGTTCTTTCATGTTGAATGTGTATATTGCATTTGCTTTCATTCAGTGTGGATGTGTTTGCTTTATTTTGAAATGAAATGCTTAAGCATTTATTAATGTCTTAATTTGTTCAGCATTTGGTTTGGAAAGCTCTTTATAATTGCATTTTCATTTAAGAGTATTGAGAAATGATTATAAGACATATCACAGTTTACATCCTAATCTGAAAATGGTGAAATTACAAAATTAGTGACTACTTATAGAAAGAAGTATTAGAATTGTATAAACATTGTCTCATTCTGATAGGTAATGGCATTTAAATATCTACCCTTTGATTATTGTTCTACTAATCACTCAGAATATGCTATACTTACTATCTATTAATCCCATGTCATATTATGGATGAGTTAGTTAACACAAGCATAGAGTTTTCAGTTCAGTTAGAAGATGTTAAAACAATAAGCACCAAAAACCTAAAATAAACTCATTGAAATAGCTAGCATCATCACATACAATGAGACAATGGCATTATCAAGAGGCCAGATTTTTGGAGCTGCTCCATCTCTTGTTTTATGTTGGCTTTTGTTTATTGCATTGAATACTTTATCTATTGCAAAAAGCCTCATGTTAATTGAATGCCACTTAGTATATTTACTCTTATTATATCACTGTTACTGTTTTATTTCTAGAGCTAGTTATTTGGTTTTAGAATTGGCAATAGGCCATCACTGTAAATACTATCCCAGAACAATACTAACATAAACCTGCTTTAAATGTCCAATCTCAGGTCCTATTCTTCTGTATTCATTTTGTAAAACTTGGTTACTATATCTAAAAATAAAAATTTTTATAAAAGAATGTGCTGGAATACACAGGTGGAACAACAGTAATACAAAAGCTGAAGCAAAAGTTTTATCAACGGTGTTCCTCCCATAGGTAGTCAAATCCTACTTCATCTGAACATTTAATGAAATTTTCACTCTATTGGGAAATATTAAAATTGTATGACATATTACACTGGGAATAAACATTTAAAATGATCAATTTCTCTTGAGAGCTTCTATAGAAGGAAATTAAACAAATCTTGTGAATCAATTAATTCAGTCTTTTAAGACCATGTGGTATTGATAGTATTAATAGCCCATTGTGTAGAGGGGAAGAGTGAAACAAAAGGACGATAATTTAGTCTTTCAGCCTTTGCAAAGTTCTTATCATTCCTTTCCAAAGTACGAATTTAACTATTATTACCAAATAGACATAAAATTTTAAAATAGTAGAAACAGATAGGAAATGTTCACAATATATAAAGACAAAATTGACAACTCAGGTGTTCAAAAAATTTTCTGATAGGGTGGTTTGCCTAAATTGGCAATATATTTTATTGTACATTAACATATGTGATTTCCCTGAATCAAACATATAATCTACATACTGGTTTCTAGCCTTAAATTTTTGCATAACAATGTCTAGAAACAATACCAAGATAAATGGTAATGGTAGATGGGATGGGGTCCATTTTTCAGTTAAATTTAATTAGTCTATAATGCAAGTGATTTCAATTCATAACACTACTCATGGAAACAAAAGTTTCTCATGTCATATGAAAAAGCTATTCTTATAAAGATTCGTGAAGAATCCTTAAAAAAATGGTTCAACTTTTTCTCAAGTCTTTTAGATCAGTGAGGGAATAGAAAATAGTTCTTGTCTCAAGTGACAAAATTCCAGTTCATTGTCCCTCATCACAGTTAATAATGCCTGCTGTGGATAATTGCCCGATGTGGAAATAACTCTTATTATCATCCCCAAACTGTTCTTTCCAATACAGTAGCCATTTCCACAGTCATGCTAATCAAACTTCAAGTGTTCAAAAGACACTTCTGGATAGTGACAGTCATGTGAAAAATCCATAATTATACACATTTTCATCACTAAGAAAATTCCATGGCACAGCATTGATGGGATATTTATCTTAAAATTCTGAGAGAAGCTTTTGAATACCTTCACTTTTTATAAACCTTTAATATTGTTTAGAATAATATTCTTTTTTATGGATAGGATCAATGCAATAAAATTGTCTAGTATTTGTATCTCACATTACTTATTATTTTTCATGTGAATTTAATAGTGTTGCATGTTGCAATTTTGTATCAAATTCTTAATGGAATCTAATTTTTTATTTCATTTTTGATAAAAAAAAATACTTTAGGAACAGTGGAAAAATAAGCATATTTTCTCTTCAGGGTTAATTAACCATTCATTAGATATTTATGGTTAAACTGAAAAAATACCTCTGAGTAACTTCTGAGCAATTTAATAATATATAAGAACACTACCATCATGTGCTGTAAAATTGTAATGAATATAAAAATTAAACACCTATGATTTCACATCTTTACTATTCTACATGGTAGGAAAAAAAACAAACTCATTAATGACATCAAGATTTAGATTTAATTGAATGTACTTGATTACTTTCATTCAGAAAAAAAATTTGGAACTATAAGAAAGTAACCATCTATTTCATTCTTTGTTGTACATAATTGTACACTTTGTGATAATTACAATCAACACTTTACACTTCCCATGTAATGTATACATCCCATTCCAGATACAACTAACTGATTAAAGCACTAAAGGGTTTTGTTTGTTTGGTTGTTTGTTTGGGTGTGAGAAATGTAAATTAACTTCAAGTGCAAAGTGCTAGTCACTTTATTAGTTTATTCTGATATCTATCATGACACATGATAATCACTGGAGCCAGGTGGGATAATGTTTCTAACTTCAGCTTTAGATTTCTAGATTTCAATAAGATTAAATTACTTCTTAACAGGCTTAGACTTAACAGATGATACAATTGTAATTCAAATATGGGTTTCAATACTTCACTCTGAGACAGATTTTTTTCTTTTTATTTCTTTGGTCCTGGTTGAAATGTTCAAGTTCAAAAACATAGAATATCTCAAATGTTTTCTCAACTAATATGTTTGTGAAAATTATTATAAATTCCTTAGTTAAGGATCTCCTTATCTAGCTATATAAACAATGTCCATGCTTTAAACACCCATGCTTGATTAAAAATCCATTTTCTATAACTATTTTTTCTACTTGAGAATTTCATGTAAATGTTCTTTATTATTCCTGTCTTCTTCTGTGCAACATAATGTTCCTTAAATTTTTATGTTTTGATGCATATGATTTATTCTAATACATTACATAAATAACACATTGCACAAGTTGTTTATCCAGTCTTAATAAACATTTGAGTTATTTTTAATTTTGGGTTACTTTGTATCTTTGTTTGCCCAGGCATAATGATAAATAAATTTGATTGTTAAGGGCATCGAATAATACTTGGCATTATAAAGTTTGTTATTTAAGTGTGTTTCCAGTATATTTAACTGTGCGTAAATAATACCTCTATTCATATGGTGATCACAAAGAACTATGGAACACAAACTCGTTCCATCCACTACCTTTATTCAAACACTTCAATTATTCCTTAAATCTTTTAGGAAAATATCAAGCTTTTTTTTTTTAAAAAAAAAGATTTCTACAGGATTCTTCTCCTATTTTATCATATACTACCTACCTTGAGTGCTTTCCATCTACTGGTCTAACTTGATGTCCTTGCAATACTTTCACATCAAAATCATTAAAAAATTTACTTTGCCCTACAAGCTAAAATAACTATGTCTGTGCATTTTTTGAAATTTCTCTCTCTCTCTCTCTTTCTCTCTCTCTCTCTCTCTTTTTGGTACTGGGGATTGAAGTCAGGGACACTTATCCACTGAGCCACAACCCCAGGACTATATTGTTTTTTATTTAGAGACAGGGTCCCACTGAGTTGCTTAGTGACTAGCTGTTGCTGAGGCTGACTTTGAACTCGTTATTCTCCTGCCTCAGTCTCCAGAGTTGCTGGGATTACAGGCATGTACCACTGTGCCCAGCTCTTTCTCTGTGTTTTATGTATTATTTTTACTGTGTAGGCATATGACCGTGACCATGACCACAAAATCATTTCAACCCACAAACTGACAACTTTATCACTCTACAAAACAGATTAGAATCTATACTTCTGACTTGAGTCAGGTGTCACCTCAATAAGAAATGTGGTTAGATGAATGCATTTTATAATTCCTGCTCCACCATTTACAAAGTGTGGAACTATAGAGAAGACACTGAGTCTATTTCTTATATTCTTTATTAAAAAACAGGATATTATAAAATAGAGGTGATTATAGATAAGGTTTCAGACTCAGAATTAAGCAAACAAAAGAAGGAATACAGGGGTATAACCTAAAAGTATGCCATGTGACAAACATGCATATATTAGATATTGATTGCAATGCTACAAGTTTCAAAAATTATCTATCCTTTTGCTGCAATATTCTGAACACTTTGTTAAAGTTTACACCACTAAAATGGAATCATCTCATAATTTCCTAACATAATTATATTTTCTCTATACTTAAGCTTCTGAAATAGATATAATATTTTATACTGTAAGAAGCTGTCACAATGTTTGCTAAATAGTAATATCTAAAAATAGTTTGTTGAATTAAGTTAAGCTGAAAAAAGGAACACTTATTTTAAATACAGCAATATTCTTGTTGTTAAAACAATTTAAATTAGTTTTTTGCCTGTGTTACACAATGATGTAGATGAAATAATATGGAGGTATGTCTAACCCCCATTTCACATCAATTTGTCATTATTTTTTACATCTTTATGTTATAAATATATTGAAGCCTTTTTCTCCTCAAATAAATTTATTTAACAAATACATATTTAGCATTTGCTTTAAAGAAAACCTAAGCTTATATGACAGAATTTACTTTGAATTAAAAAATGTTATTCTGCATCTTTCTTAAGTTTGGTTTCAGGTACCAATAAAAATTGTTTAAAGTACTTATTGGATAGGTAAGAAAACATATTTTTTATATTTTCTGGAAGTGAGGAAATTAAATAACTGGAATCTAATTAAACTATATTTATATATCTGTATAATAATTTTCTATAATACTAATAAAAAGAGACAACAAAAATGTCCAAAAACTCACATTCTTTATACCCTTATATATTTAAAAAAAGAAAACATTCAAATCAAAATTAATAATTTTGAATTTTATATATTATATTCTAAGCTGTGTGTACATATGCACAATATGATGGGAAAGTAAATGAAATATTCAAAACTTCTTTATATCCTGCATAGAAACAAAGCAAAGGAGTTCAAAAGCCCCACACATTTGCTATTAAGTACAATAAAATGTTGGATTTTATTATTGATTTTTTCTCTGTGTGTGTCTTTGGCAGGTCATATTCTTTTATTTCATGTCTTTTTTCCTTATAAAGTACAATAAATTGCATCATTATTATAGATGCATTTGCACATTGTTTCATACTCCCATATTAAATTTAGACTTCAATCAATCAAAACCTTTATTCATCAATAATCCAAAAATATAAACAAACTGTTCATTGATATATGTTTCAATATTTTTTTAAATGAGCAAAACAAATACACATATCAAAAAAGGCTAGTTATAATATATTAATAATAGAGTACTGAATCCTGTTTTTCAGCTTTAAAATTTTGGTAGGCCTATATAAATTAGCTTAGTGTGATAACCAAGCTATAATACTAAATATATATCCTGTTTGTAAGGAAAAAGAAAATAAAAAAATAAGAAATTCTGGAAGATTATCAATTTCTCTATGCAGGGATTGAATTTTGGAGGATTTAATTTCCTATCTTTCTTTCTCTCCCCACCTACAAACACAAAAACAAACACAAACACACACACACACACACACACACACACACACACCCCTAAATTTTAGTGAAAAATTTAAAATTACAATATGCTATTTGGTAATATCATAAGTATTAAGTTCAAATATTTGTTTTTTATTTAGGTTGAGTGTCTAGTCTTCCAATATTTTGTGATATTGTTGTGTGTATCCTTTTTGGGTGGTAGGGTACTGCAAATTGAACCCAGGGGTGTTCAAACAGTGAGCCACAACTTCAGGCCTTTTTTTAAAAAAATATTTTTAGTTGTAGATGCGCAAAGTACATTTATTTATTTATTTTTATGTGGAGCTGAGGATTGAAGCTAGTGCCTCACACATATTAGGCAAGTACTCTACCACTGAGCTATAATTCCAACCCCTCCAGCCCATTTTAATATTTTATTTAGAGACAGGGTATCACTAAGTTTCTTAGGGTCTCACAGAGTTGTTTGTGCATGATCCTCCTGCCTCAACCTCCCCATCTGTTGGGATTACAGGCAGTTGCCACCAAGCCTGATACATAGTATTTTTATTTTGAGAGTAATAGGTATTTTCTATGGGACAAAAATTCCTAAATCTTCTTAAATTAATTTTAAAGAAGTCAGTATTTTATCCATGTTAAATTCTAACAAATAGAAAATCATTTTTGGTAAAAGTGTTTTCACTTATGAAATGTTCATATTTTATATTACTGTGGTTTAAATAACTTAAGATAGAGAATCATAAATCATAATCAGTTTCATATTAAACAGGGAATGATGTTTCCTGGAATCTCCTACCATATTTGGTTTCAGATAAAAATCTTAAAACAGTGGATTTCTCATGTTACTAAAAAGTCACAAGGCATACAAGTAATCTCTGCAGGAGGTCAAGACAGGAGGATCAAAAGCTCAAAGCCAGCCTTAACAGGAGGCACTAAGCAACACAGTTAGACCTGTCTCTAAATAATTTTCAAAATAGGGTTCGGAGTTTGGCTCAGTGCTTGAGTGCTCCTGAGTTTAAACCCTGGTACCCTCATCCCCTCACTAAAAATCTCACAAATTATACCTACAGCCATTATCCCAGAAGGCTTCTGGGATCATACATTGTATTTGTACAAGGTTTATTAACTTGTGCTAATGTTTTTGGTAGTGATATACTATTCAGTCATTCAACCAAACACTTTGTGTTGTTCCTTTAACTGAACAAGGCTATATTCCTAAAAACTGCATTCATTTAAATATGTTGACATTTTTCCTAAGCTTTATGAATGAAAGAGTACCACAATTTATTTGAGTTAATTAAAATGTTGAACAAATATACAAGCTTTTTTCCCATCTTTCCATTCATAAAACTAAAAGTCTTTTTATATATACTAGTCATGTGTCTGGGGAAACACAAATGTTATTAATATGTAGAAGAAATAAATGAGATTCTCCCTAAGGAAAATCCAGGTATGAATTCCTGTATTCTTTCACATAGCTACTTTGTTTGTTTGTTTGTTTGTTTGTCCAGGACTCCTCTCATTATCCATTAACATTAATATATACAGTGGGGGAGAGAGAAGTTTTGGGGAAGGTTATTAACCAGATTATATTGCTAGATGAGTGCATGTAAAAATATGTAAAAAGAAATCCCATAATTTTGTACAATTATAACAAACCAGTTAAAATGGGGAGAAAATAAGAGCAAAAGAGCAAAAAAATACAGTAATTTAGTTTTTCTTTTAAGAATTTTATCTATAAGATAAACTAGACTAGTACATGTCATTTTATATAATTTTTACAATGATATCAACTTTTTAAAATTAATTTTTACTATTTATTACTTTGTGTTTGATCTTAATACGTTTGTATATATAGGTGTTTGTGTGCACAGAGGTACATAAATATATGCTTATAATTATAGTAAATAAGATGAAATGACAGAATTTATTTCTATCACATTACATACATATTATAATTAACTAAAAGAGTATGCTGGCATTTATAACATAATAGAATTTATTGGAAGCCAGACAATATTTCTGAATCTAAAAAAGAAATTATTCTATTTTGTTTGAAAATTATCAACTCCTATGAATTTCATCTAGGCCTTTATAACTAAAACTCTGTGGTCTTATGATTAAATTATTAAAATTCTTTAACTCCTGAGAAAGTCTCAAAGTGGCTTCTATTTCTTCTTATCTAGGAAGGAAGACTATTAACAATTTCCTTGTTAAAATGTTTCTTCTGAGGTATGCTTTCAGTTAAAGAAAAAGGTTTTATAATTTAATTTTATACAGATAGTATAAAATGCTTCTCTCACTAGATATTTCTAGAGTGTGCATATAATGATAGAAAACTTCTTATATTTATCACATTGCTGAAGTTTCTTATTAGAAAGTAAACTAAGAAAAAAAATGCAAAAAGAAAAAGATACCTGACCCTGAGAGAGGAATATACATAATTAGCAATCTGAAAAGCTCATTAACTTTTCTCTGCAAGCAAAAGAAAAAAATTATTTGTGGAAAGACCCATGTTTTTTCACATGCATAAAGAAAGAAAGACATTATGCTTTATTAAATAATAACATTCTGAAAATTGTTGTTTGCTGTATGATTAACAAAATAAAATTATATAAGTGTACCACAAGGTAGAGAAATGAAAGAATGGAATATTTAGCATGTTAACTACTATAATTTCCTCTTTTTTAACTCATAATAAAGAATTCTCCTCATGACAATTACATTACTGTTTGTCTAATCATTCATCAAAGGAGCAATCAATTGTCCCTTAGTCATAGAATTTTCAGTATTTTATTTAGTAGAATTAAGCTTTTCAAAAAGGTTTGCACATGAGAAATTCAACGTGGATAGAATCATGCTTGTAAAAATCTTATTTCTACACATTCTGGCCAAAATTAAGCCATAACAAATTCAGTGTCAAACAAGTCTTTCAGCACAGGGCAAATGCAACAAAATAAAACTGGTCTCAAAGTTATTAATGATTAAATTAAAGGAAGACTTTGCATTATTTTGAAAAATTTGAAAAATTAATTCTGGGCAAAAGGGCCTACTAAACCCATGAGAACTTTTGAAAAACTCCAAGGACAGGCCATCAAGATTATGTTGATCTTCTGCCAGTTCTTTTTCCTTTTAAACACATAGCTGACAATAATTGGAATAGACACAAAGACAGATGGTAGTGCTGTTGGACAAGCCAGATTTTCTCGCAGGAAAAGAGTTTTGAAATATGATCATTTAATCTAGTGATTGTTTTTAAAGTTCCCTTTCCTAAGGGACAAAATGATGTGAGAGTACATGGGAATTCCGTGATTGCAACATAGATTAGATATCTGTGTCGTGATCAAGCTTTGTCACTAACATAAACCAAACACATTTGTGTCTTTCCACAGTGTCAGAACGTATTGGATAACAATACATTCACAGGCTACCCCACGTTTATTAATGACAGTTCTCTGAATATTCATGGGTCACCTGATATTTATAAGCTGGGCAAACACAAGATTTTATTATTATTATCATTATTATTATTATTATTATTATTTTAATTTATAATATCTATAACACTCAATTTACAAAACACAATTCACACAATTATATATAAATAGATCCCAGAAAGACTAAGAAAGAGTTAGGATGGCCAGTTGGAGAATGCTGAGCCAAGAAGACAGGTGGAGAAAGAGGTGAATTAGAGTTACTGTAGGTGGTAAGATACAGATTTATTGAATCCATTCTCCAGTGTTTTCAAAACAAAGGGTCCCAACAGACAACCGTTTAATTTGCTGAATGTGAGCTCAAGGTGTCAGCTTGGAGTTTCTGCTTAAAATGAAGCAGCTCATGGCAGACTATGACTTTACAAAATGGAATAACTCAGATTTGGGCAGAGCCTGAACAGTCTTCTCTCCACAGTATGACTTTTCACTTTATCTCACTTTGACCATCTTGGAGTATAAATCTGGAGACTTCTTAGCACGATATTTCAAACTGATGGCATTAAGGATGCAATACTCGATCTGAATGGAGCCTCCAGAGACTGACAAGTACTGGCTCTCCGAACATCCACCAGAAAAAAGAAAACCAGAAAAGTTTACTTAAAACTACATTGAGGCAGAAGGTATACAATCACAACAGCATTTTAAAATTTCTTAATAGGTTTTCAGCATAATAAATTTGAGAAAAAATACTTTTGCCTATTAAAATAAATGTATTAATAAATATATCATGGCAACCATTACATTTTTGAAATATATTTCTAGGATAGATAGACAAGACACTATGTGCATATGGTACAAAACCACATGCTCTTCAATATTTTTGATTGGCTCAGATCACTCTCCATCAGGGGCACTTCATGGTTTGACATCACCTAAGGAGACAAAGAAAAAAAAAGAAATTAAACATTTCTGCATTTCCCTTGTTCCCCACTAAATATGTTTGAATATGTGGCATATTAATGGAGATTGAAATGCTGTATTTTAAATTAGTTCCAATGTTATTCAAAATATGTACAAAAGGTAACTTTTCAATGTATAGTTATTATCATTAATATAAATAATTAATTTACTCATAATTGAAAAAAATCAGTGCAATAAATTTTATAAAGCATTAAAAAATAAAATGAGCACAACAAAATTATTTGACTCCTTGAGTAGAGAATTAGTAAGATAGTGATGTTTGTCCAAAGGAAGAAGTGATGAATTGTGGACTCAAATGAATTTTCCAGCAGACAAAATTTAGAAACTGTACTGATTTTAAATGAAGGAACATTTCAGGTTGTATTTTCTTTTCTTTCTTTCTTTTTCCTTTGCATAGGGAAATCAGAACTCTGTTCTTTGGCCTTCAGGTTATATTTTCTATTACATAATAAATCAATTAAATAATTTCCCCAATGCCTGAGATATATTCCAACAGAAAAATGGAAACCCATAGTTACATTTTGTAGAGAACAAATTATTCATGCTTGCCTCTGTTATTCTTTAGCATGACCTTACAAATCCATCCTATCAACCTATTCCATTGTTTCTAAGTTTTGGATAATTGTTCCTTATAACTAACATCAGTACATTTAAACTTTTTAAAAGTTTCAAAATTATCTGGGCTTTATAAAATTTGAATATTTTTTCAAAGAACTCATATTATTTTCCAACTGCCTTTATCTAATATGAATATTTTACCTTGATTTCTAAATACCTTTGTTCAATGAAGGAACCAGTATTCTCATTTAAAAAGTAGTTGATTCTTGATTGTGCTGATGTATAAGACAAGATGTATGTGGGAAATACCCTTTGTTTTCAGAAGCAAAAAAAAAAACAAAAAACAAAAAACAAAAAACCTGTATCAAAAGAACCCAAGAGACAACTTGATGATTTCCTACTTAGTACAGTTGAAGAAATTGGAACATTTCCCTTGTGTGTATATATATATATATATATATATATATATATATATATATATATATATATAATGACACAGAGGATATCTTAAAACAAAGGGAAATTGTTCTGATAACTATTGAATAATAAAAAATAGAATATTTCATAAGTAATTTTATCACTCCCGTCCTCCAATAGAAAACTTTATAGTTAAATAGTGTAAATTAAAAATAAAGACTTTCTGAGTATAAAATGGAAAAGTTAGTGTATCAAAAGTCAACTTTTGCTTTGTTTTGTTACTTGTAGTATGTATATACAGTAGGTGACCATTTCAAATTACTTAGAATATTCAGCTTACACACACCTTCAAAAATGTGTATAAATAAAGATTGTTAGCTTTACCAATTTGAAAGCCAAGAGTATGAAATGTAGGCTTTCTAGTCTGCATTTACTATGAGAAAATATGTATTTATTATAACAAATACTATAATAGGAATTTACTATAATAAATAAATATAATCAGTATCAAACAATGATTATAATATTAGAAATAATAATAAAATAGTGCATTAAATAGAATAATAAAAACCATAAGTATTTAATGTAATAAAACCAGTAGAAAAACAGTTATTAAACTCATGAGTTAATGAATTTATTAATTTTTACTGAATTTCTACTGTATACCAGGTACTCTCAGAGAGCATTTCCTTCCTAGAATTTTCATTAGCATAAAAACTTTTATCTAGCACTTAAACATGAACAAGGCACATTTTAAATACTGTTCACATACACTCATTTAACTTTTAAAACTTTGTGTTGTAATTGGGTTAATATGTTCTTGTTACAAATTAAAACCAAAATTTAACAAATAAAAAAAGAATAAAACACCAGAGACAAATAATTTTCATTTGATGGTTTACATGTGGAACTTTTAATTGAAGGTGTTACATTGCAATATGTATGTACACTTTCAAATCAAAAAAAGTCTGTTGGTTTTATAGAACAGATAATCAAAGAGTTAATTGTTAAGAACTTTGAAATACAGCTCTACAAATAGCATTATTTAATTCCACTAAGAAAGATAAACAAAAATCAGCTTTAGTGATTACTAAATTTCCATGGAAACTAGAACTGTGTATTTATAGAAAACTCAATAGTTTATAAATATCAAATTGTATGATTATCTGCAGATGAGATGTGCCGGTTCTGTCAAACTAAGCCAAAATTATGTAACTGTTTCTAAAACAAATTGTGATGAAAATGAAGTATAATGAAAATGCCATTTCTCTTCCTAACTTGAAATTTTAAAAATTGGTACATAATGAAAGATAAAATTTATTTTTTATTTTAAAATTAAAAATAGATTTGGTAATTCTAATATAATCTAATTATACTTTGTGACTAAACAGTCAATTGAAATTTTTATGACATTACTGAATCTCTTAAAAATATTATTAAATTGCTTTTCTTTCAAAAATATAAAATTTTAAAGAAAATAATGAGATGCAAACTTACTGTAAGCAGTAAATGTTACTAAGGTGTATATAAGCCATAATTCTAATTATTTATTAATAGTGTAAAAGATGTATAGGTCTCATATAGCAAATGCAAAATGAATACATATATTTTTGCACTAATCAAAATTGGGGAAGAAGAGAGGATTTCTTTCATAACTTGCTTACTAATTCCTTCTCTCATCCCTCTGTTGTATTATGTTATTTAGTGCTACATAAAAGAAAAGAAAAGAAAATCCATTCAATAAATAGTTCAACAAGGATGATTATATAATACTGTTTTTAGCCAATTCTTGACACAAAACATGCTATGTATTAATCATATATTTTTTCCTAGTAATGCCAATCAATCACAACATTCGTACACAAATTCCTTTGTCTTATATATAACTTGGAAATAACAATCAGGAAATAACTGATTAGTGCATATTATTGTCTAATAAAACTAACCAGGATTCACTTCTATTTTACATAATTAACATTACATTAAAATATTACTCAAGCTTTGCTATGTAATCACTAAAGCATATATGACTTTACATTAATGCTATGTCTGCCACATTTATAAGTATATTAACTTTTCTGTTTTTATACTTTAATTGACATCATCGGTTTGGATGAATCGTTATTAAATTATTTAGCAATTATGCAACCATTCTTGTTTAATATATGATTGTCCAGGCATCTCTCAGTGCAACCTTATCATTGAGGTTTTTTTTTTTTTTTTAAAACATCCACATCGTTTTCATTTGCGTATATATGCTCATATCAGTTCCAACCTTTGTTGATAGCAATTTGGCAGCAAAAGTCCATGTTATCGGCCTTTATGAACTGATGAAAGTGGTTTCCTTAGCAACTGAAGCACTGTAGAATCTCTCAGAACACCTGTTTTTCCCACTCATGATTCCTGCAGATGAGATGTATGCACTTGAAAACTGCCTTTTTATTTTGATTGCTTTTACATGATCAGGTAGGTTAGAATAAGGGGAGTGTGCTGAGCTTGACTACTTACATAGTTCAAAAGACTGAAGAATCAGCATGCTTTAGACTTAGTTCCATGGATAGCAATTAGTATATCATCTTCTCAGCCCTCAAAGTATTCCTCATGTATTTTCCAAAATCTTTAGTATCCAGCAATAATGGTAAGATTTGCAAATCCAGCTAGGGCAGTGAACATTCTGTAAGTGCGAATGACAAACGTGGCTTCATTGTCACCCTCAGGCTTTTTATTCAGCCAACATTCATAATTCATTGGACCTGGTAATATAAAAGGGCAATGTGCCTGGCTGCTTCAGAAAATTACTGTCATATTTTAACTTATAATTTTTTTAAATTATTCATTTTCTTGATTGTGTAAGGTCATTCTTCTCTTTTTCTTGAAAATTTAACTGAACTTATTCAGATGTACTATGTGTATTACAGCTCATAAAAGCAATTATACGACCTAAAAAAGTTCACTCAGTTATTTTATCTTAGAACAAATTAAACGACCTAAACTTAAGTTGTATTTTACCTTTCCATTCTAAAATTTCATAAAAAGTTTCTTCTAATTTGAGGATCAACCTTAATAAGGTATCTTTTAAAAAAACTAAATGTATCAAAGGACAAAAATGCCTATGCAATCATACAATACTTTCTACATTCTGAAATCCTTCACAAAGCAATAGCTCAGAGGAGAAATTAAAGCTATTTTGAAATATCTTGTCCAATCAATCAGTTGTCAATGTTTTCCTCATACAGCAATAGACCCTGCTATTTGATTGAACACTTTTCCCTTATTTATAAGTCTTTTTTTTTTTTTTTTTTTTTGCTACCAGGCTAACTCAAACACTGAGACATATCCTCAGTCCTTATTTCTTTCTTTCTTTATTCATTTTTTGACACAGGGTCTCACTAGGTTACTTACAGCCTTGCTAAATTGCTCAGTCTGGCTTCAAACCTGCCATTCTCCTGCCTCAGATTCCTGAGATGCTAGGAGTACAGGCATGAGCCATTACACCTGGCTCATTAGTCACTTATTTAAAAATAAAATTAGTCACATTGTCCAAAAGCTGACTTTTTACTAATTAATTAAATGCTTTAAGAAAAATTTTAAAAATTAGCTCAACATCAGATCAAACTCTAATTAAAGGTAATTATTATTTTCCTGTTAATAAAAAGAAAATAAATCAAAGATGCAAAAGTCATTACCAATTTTTCATTCATTATTTTCCTCAAATAAGCCTATTTAAAAATGATTTTATAAACATGTCACATTTTATAGTTAATTATAATTAATTATTGACATAAATATTATATGCTATATTATTAGAGACCCTTATATTAAGAAATAATTTTTATTTCTCCTTTACCATCAGGAACAATTCTCTTTCTTCTGGAAAGTATATGTATGCCATTGTGTACTCAGCATCCTAAGGAAATATATATTTAAAGATACCTTTTATTGTTCAGAAGCTCTACTGCTTTAGGACATCTTCATTATTACATTTTGAAATATAGATAGGAAGAAATAGCACAGTTAAACTTTAGATTCCATTCTCTGATAGCTCCTTCTCAACACGTAACTCATATTTGAATTTTACCAGGTGATGCTCCCCATAGTGCCATCACAACTTTTTTCTTCCTTCTTAAATTCTTCCTCATCCTCCACATTCTTCTTCCTGTTGAATTTGTTGTACTAATAGTAGGAACATGTTTTCTTCCTTCTTCAATACTGTATCCCCAGAGACAAACATATATGACTAACTTTTAAAATGGGCTCAATATAACTTTTATTGTGCACAATCATTTACAATCACATATAAAAAACTAAAGATTTTAGAGCTAAAATTAGCATTATAGCTAAAATAAAGCATTACAGCTCTTCGAGTAATTCTACCCACTGGAACAAGTGAATCTATAAATTTTTCTGGCATAGTGTTATAGACATTTATTTCATACTCAAATAACAGTGCTATGGCATTATATTCTCCAGTGTGCCTGCATAGAAATCCAGAGATGAGCACAAATACAGGACTTCTGCATTGTTTTTCATACCCAGGTCCTCTGCATCCTTACAATTAGTAGATTTCAAAACATAAAATATAGTTGTTGTTTTTTTTTTAAAAAAACAAACATTTTCAGAACAATTTTATGAAGACTTTGAGAAGTTACTATGAAGATTTCCAATACACCCACACACAGCTTCTTCTATTAACACCTTATGTTACCACGGTATTTGTTAAGATTACTTAACTGATATTGGCCCATTGTTTTTAAATAAAGTCCATACCATAATAAATATTCTTAGCTGTCCCTTGATCACAACGTGGATAGAGGATGCCACCTTAAATTTAGTGAATATATTTCTTAGTCTATTCTTGAATGTGACTGTTTCACAGTATTTTTTTGTTTTTGATAACTTTGACCACTCAAGTATTTGTAGAATATGCCTCAGTTTTAATTTCTATATTTTACTTATTTTTTGGTGTTACATATATGAATTTGGGGGTAGAATACAATAGAGGAAAAATGCAGTTTTACCAAATCACATCAAATTGTCTATTATAAATGTTGTTTTCCACTTCTTTTATTGACCTCAGCTATTTACATGAGATAGTGTTTGTCAGGTTTCTCCACTATAAATTTATTCATTTTTCATCTTTCAGTTTTGCACTCTTTAAAGGGAAACAAATTATGTAGCCTGCATTTATGGTGATGGTGGAGCCATTTCAGGGTGTTTAGGAAAGTATTTATACTTCTTCTGCATGAGAGATTTGTCCATTATCTTACATATCTTTATTCAACAATTTATTTATAACAGCATCCACTATTAAACATTTATTTCATCTCTTGTATTATAATCCAGTAGTTCTTTATAATAGAGAGTATATTCACCTTCCTAAAAATTTCCTGTGATCCCCTATTAAACTAGCCCTCCTCGCTTGAAACCCCAACAATTATTACTTTTAACTATTATTTTTTTAAAACTATTTTAATACTATACCTTTTCAAGATATGATATAATTGGAATCATATAGTATGTATCCTTTACAGGATGACTTCTTTCACTTAACAATATACATTTAAAGTTCATCATTGATTTTCTAGGACTTCCATAGTCAATTATTTTCATTGCTGAAAAGTATGCAGTATGCACATTTCTTTTTATCCATTTATCTATCAAAGGATGTTCTGTTTGCTTCAAGTTTTTTGATAAGCATAAATAAACTGCTATGAAATACATACATGCAGGACTTTGCACGAACATAACCTTTAAGACTAGTTTAATAAATTCTGAGGGGTACAAGTAGTGGATCATGTGTTGAGACTGGTCTCATTTAATAAGAAACTGAAACTTATTATCCAAAGTATCTGTGCTCTTTGTATTACAAGCAGCAAAAAATGTGGGCTTTTGATGCTTCACATATTCACCTGCAGTTAACATTATCAGTTTTTCTGTTAGTAATTTTATTAGGTGGCTAGTGTTATCTCATTATGTTTTGGTTTGAGTTTCTGTTATAAAAATTATAGTTTACATCTTTTCAGATGTTTATTAGCCATCTTCCTATCAGCTTAGATTCATATCTATCAGAATTTTTGCCTGGGTCTTTAAGGAATTTGTTTGTATATTTTATTGTTGAGTTTTAAAGTTCTTTGTCACTTTTATATACATTTTCTTAAGTATATATGTTGTGTGAAAAGACTTTTTCTATTAGTAGTGATTAAACTACTCATGTTACTAAATATTGCAAACTTTATCAGTAATATAATAATCAAAATTATTTTACATTTTATTCCCCTACATTCCAAAAGTATGTTACATATCAATGTAATATATATCATTTTAAGATAAATTTAAAAGTTTTGTAAGCATTTTAGTGTTAAAATTTTATTATTAAACCTTTTAGTACTTTTTATATTTAAAAATGATTCAACATCTTATCTAAATATTCTTAATAATAGTCACTTTCATTTCTTTTATATTTGAAAACAAAATTCACTCAGCTAAGTGTTCTTAAGTGTTAACATTTTACCTGTTACCAAATATTTTATATTTATTTTTAGTTATACATGACAATAGAATATATTGTGACATAATTATAAAAGCATGAAGTATAATTTCTTCAAATTCAGTCCCAGGTATTTCCACTTCCTCATTATTTTTTTCTATCAGACTTTCATTTTCTTTTGTCATGTGTTTTAAACATTTTTGAATCCAGATATGCTATATTTGAGAATAGAAACTTGAATAAATGGTTTTAGCTTGTTGTTTTGTATTCACCTCATTAGGTAATACCCTTGTTTAATATTTTATTATTGTTTTTTTTTTTTTTTTGCTTTTCTTTTTGTTGCTGCAATTGCCAGAGGCTTTCAAACTCCTCTGACATCCTGTGTTTTGTCACACTTCCTGTCTTTAGGCTTTCAAAGAACATCTCACAAATGGGGGTCTGTGCCTTGCAGCCCTTTCACTTGCAGACCTATTTATTTGGTGGGAACCAAACTGGAAAATGGAAAATATTCTATAACCTTATGTTTAAATAAGAGTCTTTTAGAGCACCTATGTAATTCTGCAGTGACCTTAAAAAGAATGTATCCTTCCCTTCCCATATCTTAACTGAGTTGGATGGTTTAGTTGGAGTGGGGTTGTATAATAGTTCCTTTCTCTCCTTAGATAAGATTTCCCTGCAGTAGCTTTCCTTGACAAACGGATTTTTTCCCCCTTGGGAATTGGCTGGGCAATTCAAAATATTTTCTTTTTCCCTTACTCTGCCAGAATATAAGAGGTTTCCATGGACCTCCATGAGACGTTTCATACTGAGAACTTGGTAGAAATGTGTTGTGACCTTAAGAGGTTGGGTAATTTCTGTGTCATATAGTAGGAGTTTAAACTCTGCTATAATGGAGTACTATTTAAGTGTTCATGCCACTTTGTGGCTCTAGTATGTTCCACTATTGGATAGTTGATTCTGGATGTATTTATTTTTATTCCCATTTATCTCTAGTTTTGTGGTCATAATGTGTCCTGTGACCTAAATTCTCTGATAGATTAAAGGAAAAAAATCTTTAATTTTGGTTTGCTTATCTATTTTCTATCTGGAATCTCAGAGTGGCAACTTCCAATTTCTGCATGTTAGAGTTGAAACTGATTGTCTGACATATTGACTTTTACTATTTTTTTTTGAAGAGGCACATCAAGTAGGTCTCAATATAATTAGCAAAAAATTATTAACATGGCTCCAGTTGGCTGCAAAGTATTCTGAGGAGTATAGTCAGTTCCTTGCTGAACATCTATATCCTTTTGACAATGCCTTACAAAGAATCACAGGATTTGGTGGACAGTTGGCTCTCTCACATATGATACCTATGAAGAAAAAGACACAATCAACATTGAAAAAGCACTTTCAGACTTCTGAATACAATGCATTTGTTATGGTTTGGATCTGGAATTCTCCTCCATAATGCCCATATTCTGAAAGCATGGTCCCTATTGCAGCAAAGTTCAGAAGTGAAACTTATATGAAATGATTGGATGATTACCATTGTAGCCTTATCAGTGAATTAATCCACTTGATGGAGCAATTTTTTGTTTTGTTTTGGGGTTTTTTGGTGGTGCTGGGGATTGAACCCAGTGTCCTATGCTTGTGAAGCAAGCACTCTACCAACTAAGCTATATCCCCCACCCCTGAAGTAATAATTTGAATACATTACTGGATGGTGAGTGCAGGGAAGTGGGGTATGGATTGAGGAAATAGGCAACTGGGAGCTTACCTATAGGGACTATATTTTGTCCCTGGCTCCTTGTTCTCACTCTCTGCTTCCTGGCTTCTATAAGCAGCATGGTTTTGTTAACCATGGCTTTCTGCCATGATGTTCTGCCTCACCTCATGCCCAGAGCCATGGAATCAGCTGACCGTGGATTGAAACTGTAAAATCATGATTTCAAGTTAACTTTTCCTCTTCCAAGTCATTCTTCTCAGGTACTTTCATCACAGCAACACAAAGCTGACACAGTGGTGTGTTTTATGTATGTGATTTCATTTATAATTTATTACAACAAAAGATTATTAGACCATGTAGTAAATTTGATCAGAGAATTTATTCAAATACTCAAGTGCACACCTAAATCCTTATAACTCCAAAGGCCACTTACTATGGAAAATAGTTCAGCTGGGTAAGAGAATTTATTGAAATTTAATGTAAATATGATCATACTTATAAAACCATTTGAGAAAAATCAATCATTTATACTAGAAAGTCTAAATCAAAAAATGTTGCATTTTTCTTTACTTAGTCAAATTACTTCTTATATATTTGCCATTGTCTCAATGTAAAACATAAAACAACCTCACACCAGATTTTCCCGAGGAAAAATAGTGTTCAGATTTTTTTTTTCCATGTAATGGCTTGTGACCTACATCAGCCCTCCTCAGTAATCCAGAACTCCTTATACCATTTGTATTGAATTTATTTTGCTGTTTTGAATTGGGTATTCTAACTACAATGTCTTAGGATTCAGTATAAAAGAATGTTTTTCACATACTAATTGACTTCCTTATTGAATTCAATTTTAATATTTTCTTTGTTGAATCTACTGAGTATACCAAGAAGCCAAGCATATCACTAGAAAGCAATAATGCCACTTAATTTTCAGTATTATAGATATTTTTTCATATTGTATTTTCTATGATATTATAAAACAATAACAATAGTAGTAAGCATGTGTGTCATTTATACATCAATTCCTCCTGTTATTGTTACAAAGAACTCTCAACTAGTCTCTGTTTGTATTCAATATAATCAATCTCTAATATAGTCATGTTTAAAGTTTTGCTTAAAGTTTGATTTGTACTGGTTAGATCATTAATGACAGGAAGTATGAAATTGATGTCAATGACAACTTCCATAGAGATTTTCATACCATCCACTGCAAAATTTGTGTTCTATCCCTGAGATTTACTTTAAAATGTTTTTAGTTCTTTGAAACATCTTGAATAATTATACAGAATAAATAGGATTAACAGAATCCTGTTAATAACTGTATTTGAGAAAGAAAAAAAGTTACCAGAATCTGTAGATACTATAAATTAGGGTTTCCCGATGCATGGCAATCTGGCATGAAGAGTGATGGGGGAATTGGTAGTATCCTCACTGTCCTCCCTCATTCCTACTCCTGCCAATAATGCTCTCAGAAAAACCCACCTGGAAGCCAGATCATAAGGGAGCTCATTAATGAAGTCCAGAAATGTAGTTTTACTAGACACTGAGCAGAAAAACAAGAAGCAATGGACAAAGCTTGTGAAGACTGCAAAGGAAATAATGCAATACAGCTCACCCCTATTCATCCTTGACATATTGTTTCCCAATGCACAGTCAGATCAACTATTGTAATTCTGTGTGGTAAGAGCAATTCAATCATAATAATTTTCAATCCTAAATTATTAATTTTCACCAGTGACTTTCATATAAGCCATTGAAAACAAAATAAGGAAATAAATATCTAAAATAAGTGGAGTAATTATTGTCACTGTTGCTCTTATCAGGACACAAAGTCTAACTTTTATTTTTGCAATTGTATCTTAAAATTTTTAGGCATCTTGGGAGAATTGAGGACATAAAGAAATGATGCAATTCTTTCTTTCTGTGATATCTGAGACCCTATTTTGGAGTTTGTTGTATTTTTGTACTTAAACAAGGACTTTTAAAATAGTGACTATATTACAGAGTAACTTCCTGAGTAGACCTGGTTCCAGACATAGTTCCTATGGCCATATTAGAAGAATAAAAATTACTTTCCATAATCAGGATTTATTCCTGTTGTAATTGTCTCCATGTCTGTTGTTTGAGACTAGACAATTACCTTAATTTCAAATTTAGCAGAAAAGCTATATATATAGCTTTTCTGATAAATCATATATACATATATATATATATATATATATATGTATATATGATTTTGTTGGTTGATAGGCTTCTGATGGTGTCTTCTGTTCCATTGCTTAAAATTTAGCTGTTTAAATTGTGTATATTATCCTGATTCAATTTAGGCAAATCAAATTGATGCCAATGACAACTCCCATAGATATTTTCATAACATCCACTGAAAAATTTGTGTTCTGCCCCTGTAATTTTCTTTAAAATTTTAAAATTTCTTTAAAAATATTATATATATATATATATATATATATATATATATATATATATATACACACACACACACACACACACACACACACACACACACATATATAGCTTTTCTGCTAAATTAGATATTTGTATATATGGATAGATAGATTTTTCTCTCTATATATACAGAGAGAGAATATATATATACTGATAGAAACAATCCTCGGGCTACTCTTAAGTTCCTCTCATGTTTTACACCTCTGCATTTTTTAAAAATTCTAATTTGTTATATATGACAGTGGAATGTATTACAATACATATTACACATGGAGAGCACAGTTTTTCATATCTCTGATTGTAAACAAAGTTGAGTTACATAATTTATATCTTCATACATGTACTTTGGGTAATGATGTCCATCTCATTCCACTGTCTTTCCCATTCCTCATGCCCCCTCTTTTCCCCTACCACCTCTTTGCCCTATCTAGTGTTCTTCTAATCCTGCCATGCTCTCTGCCCCAACCACTTCATGAACCAACATCCTTATATCAGAGAAAATATTTTGCATCTGTTTTTTTGGGATTGGCTAACTTCACTTTTTGTTCTTCAACTCCATCCATTTACCTGCAAATGCCATGATTTTATTATATTTTAATGCTGAATAATATTCCATTATGTATTTATACCACATTTTCTTTATCTATTTATTTACTGAAGATCATGTAGATTGCTTCCACAGTTTAGCTATTGTGAGTTGTGCTGCTATAAACATTAATGTGTCTATGTTCCTGTAGTATTCTATTTTTAGGTCCTTTGGGTATTGGTTGAGGCATGGGATAGCTAAGTCAAATCGTGGTTCTATTCCAAGTTTTCCAAGGAATCTCTATACTGCCTTTCATATTTGCTGCACCAATTTGCAGTCCCTCCAGCTATGTATGGGTGTGCCTTTTCCCCCACAACCTCACCAACACTTATTGATGTTGGTATTCTTAATAGCTGCCATTCTGACTAGAGTGAGATGAAATCTTTGAGTAGTTTTGTTTGCATTTCTCTAATTACTAGAGATGTTACACATTTTTTCCATATATTTGTTGACCATATATCATCTTCTGAGAAGAGTCTGTTCAGTTCCTTGGCCCATTTATTGATTGAGTTATTTGTTTCATTGGTGTTAAGATTTTTAGTTCTTTATATTCCCTACAGATTAGTGCTCTAATGATGTGCGTATGGTAAAAATTTGCTCCCAAAATGCAGGCTCTCTATTCACCTCACTAATTGTTTCTTTTGTGGAGAAGCAGCTTTTTAGTTTGAATCCATCCTATTTATTGATTCTTGATTTTAATTCTTGAACTATAGTAGTCTTATTAAGGAAGTCAGGGCCTAATCTAAAATGATGGAGATTAAGGCTTACTTTTTTTTTTCTAACAGGCACAGTCTCCATGGTTTAGTTCTTAGGTTCTTGATCCACTTTGAGTTAAGTTTTGTGAATTTTGAGAGATAGGGGTTTAATTTCATTTTGTAGTATATGGATTTCCAGTTTTCCCAGGACCATTTATTGAAAGGCTATCTTTCTCCAATGTGTGTTGTTGGTTTCTTTGTCTAATATAACTATAATTATGTGGGTTCATCTCTGTGTCTTCTATTCTGTACCATTTGTCTACCATTAGTGCCAATACCATGCTGTTTTTGTTACTATTGCTCTGTAGTATAGTTTAAGGTCTGGTGTAGTGATGCCACCTGCTTCACTCTTCTTGCTGAGGATTGCTGTTTCTATTCTGGGTCTCTTATTATTTCAGATAAATTTCATGACTGCCTTTTCTTTTTCTATGAGGAGTGTCATTGGGATTTTGATGGGGGATTGCCTTGAAAATGTATAGTGCTCTTGGTAGTATGGTCATTTTGACAATATTAATTCTGTCTATCCAAGAGCAAGGTAGATCTTTCCATCTTCTAAAGTCTTTTTTTATTTCTTTCTTTAGTGTTCTGTAGTTTTCATTGTATAGATCTTTCACCTCTTTTTTTAAGTTGATTCCAAATTATTTTATTTTATTTTTTGAGGCTATTTTAAATGGGGTGGTTTTCCTCATTTCCCTTTCAGAGGATTTGTCACTGGTGTACAGAAATGCCTTTAGTTTATGGGTATTGATTTTATATTCTGCTACTTGGCTGAATTAATTTACTAGTTCTAGAAGTTTGCTGGTGGAATTTTTTTGGTCTTCTGGGTATAGAATCATATTGTCAGCAAATAGTGATAATTTGAGTTCTTTTTTTTCTATTTGTATCCCTTTAATTTATTTCATCTGTCTAATTTCTCTGGCCTGTATTTCAAGAATTATGTTAAATAGAAGTGGTGAACGAGGGCATTGCTGTCTTATTCCAGTTTTTAGAGGGAAAGTTTTCAAATTTTCTCCATTTAGAGTGATATTGACCTGGGGCTTAGCATACATAGCTTTTACAATATTGAGATATGTTCCTGTTATTCCCAGTTTCCCTACTTACTTGCACATGAAGGAGTACAGTATTTTGTTGAATGCTTTCTCTTGATCTATTGAGATGATCATATGATTCTATAAGTCTATTGATGTGATGAATTACACTTGTTGATTTCCATATGTTTAACCAGCCTTGCATTCCTGGGACAAATCCCACTTCATCATGATGCACTATCTTTCTGATATGGTTTTGTATTAAATTTGCAAGAATTTTATTAAGAATTTTTGCACCTATGTTCATTAGCAATATTGGTCTGAAGTTTTCTTTCTTTGATGGTCTTTGCCTGCTTTTGGAATCAGGGTAATATTGGCCTCAGAATGAGTTTGGAAGTAGTCCCTTTTTTCCTATTTCCTGAAACAAATTGAAGAATATTAGTATTAGTTCTCCTTTAATGGTCTTGTAGAATTCCACTCTGTATTCATCTGGTGTTGGGCTTTTCTGGGTTGGTAGGCTTCTGATGTTGTCTTCTATTCCATTGCTTGAAATTGATCTGTTTATATTGTGTGCACCATCCTGTTACAATTTGGGAAAATCATATGACTCTAGAAATTTGTCATTTCCTTTGATATTTTCTATTTTATTGCGGTACAAGTTTTCAAAATAATTGCTAGTTATCTGTAGTATCTGTTGTGGTATTTCCATTTTCATCATGTATGTTAATAATTTAATTTTTCTCTCTCCTTCTTTTTATTACCATGCCTAAGGGTTGTCAATTTTATTTATTTTTTTAAAAAATATCTTTTTTTGTCAATTTTTTCAATTGTTTCTTTTTTCTTAATTTCATTGTTTTCAGCTGTGTTTTTAATTATTTCCTGTCTTCTGTTCTTTTGGTGTTGATTTGTTCCTGTTTTTCTAGGACTTTGAGATGTAATGTTAGGTCAATTATTTGTTAACATTTTTTTTTAAAGGAATGAGCTCCATGCAATGAACTTTCTTCTTAGAACTGCTTTTATAGTGTTTCAGAGATTTTGGTATGTTGTATTAGTGTTCTCATTTACTTTTAAATTTTTTTTAATCTCATTCTTGATGTCTTTTGCAACCCATTGTTCATTCAGTAGCATATTATTTAGTCTCCAGATGTTGCAGTGTTTTTTTTTTTAATTTTGTCATTGATTTTTAATTTCTCTTCATTATGATTTGATAAAATGCAGGGTTGTATCTCTACCTTTTTGTATTTGCTAAGAGTTGCTTTTTGGCACAATATATGGTCTATTTTAGATAAGAATCCATGTGTTGCTGAGAAGAAAGTGCATTCACTCACTGAAGGATAAAATATTTTATATATGTCAGTTAAGTCTAAGTTAATGATGTGTTGTTGAGTTCTGTAGTTTCTTTGTTCAGCTTTTGTTTGGAAGATCTATCCAATGGTGAAAGATGTGTGTTAAAATCACCCAGAATTATTATGTTGTGGTCTATTTGACTCTTGAACTTGAGAAGAATTTGTTGGATGAATGTAGATGCTCCATTGTTTGGAGAATATATATTTATAATTGTTATGTCTTATTGGTGTATAGTTTCTTGAGCAGAATAAAATGACCTTCTTTATCCCTTTTGGTTAACTTTAGCTTAAATCTATTTTATTTATAATGAGGATGGCAACTGGTGCTTGCTTCAGTGGTCCATATGATTGGTATGTTTATCCCCAACCTTTCCCCTTCAGTCTGTCACTTTCAGTCTATTCGTATGAGATGTATCTCCTGGAAGCAAAATACTGTTTTTTTTTTGTTTTGTTTTAATCCAATCTGCTAGTCTATGTCTTTTGATTGGAGAGTTTAGGCCATTAACTCAGGGTTATTATTGAGACATGATTGTATTCCCAGTCATTTTTGTTTATTTTCGGTATTTAACTTGACTTGGTTTTTCCTTTGGTGTAATACCTCCCTCTGCTGATTTTTTCATCATTATTTTTCATTTTCTCTTCATGGAATATTATGCTGAGGAAGTTCTGTAGTTCGAGCTTTCCAGTTGTAATTTTTTTAAACTTTTGTTTATCATGAAAGGTTTTTATTTCATCATCAAATATAAAGCTTAATTTTGATGGATATAAGATTTTTGGTTGACAAGCATTTTCTTCTTTTACTGTTTATTTTTTATTTGTACACAATACTTTTATTTTGTTTATTTATTTTTATGTGGTGTTGAGTATCAAACCCAGAGCCTCGCACTTGCTAGGCAAGAGCTGTACCACTGAGCCACAACACCAGTGCCCCCCCCCCAACCATTTTATTTTAGAGTTTGGTATATGTTGTTCCAGAATCTTCTAGCTTTCAGAGTCTGGGTTGAAAAATCTGCACATAATCTAATTGTTTTTCACTTATATGGAATCTGATTCCTTTCTCTCATGGCTTTTGAAATTCTCTCCTTATTCTCTATGCTAGGCATTTTCATTGTAATGTGCCTTGGTGTGGATCTGTTGTGATTTTGTACATTTGGCATCCTGTAAGCCTCTTGTAATTTGGCTTTCCAGTTCATTCTTTATGTTTGGAAATTTTTCTGATTTTTTTTCATTGCATAGATTGTTCATTATTTTGGTTTGAAACTTTTTGCCTTCCTCTACCCAAATATCTCTTACATTTTGTCTTTTGATGCTATCCCATATTTTTTAATGTTCTGCTCATCATTTATTACCATCTTTACTGTGTGGTCTACATTCTTTTCAAAGATTATGTATTTTGTCTTCATTGTCTGAGGTGTTGTCTTCCAAGTGGTCTAATCTGCTAGTAATGCCTTCAATTGAACTTTTAATTTTTTTTGTTTCTTTCATTTCAAGTATTTCTGTTTTTTTTAGAACCCCTGTTTCTGTATTGAAGTAATCTTTTGCTTCATTTATTTGCTTATGTAACTCTTTATTAAAATGATATTTTGCTGCCTGTATTTGCTCTCATATTATGCTTTAATTCACAGAACATTTTAATTATGTACATCCTGAACTTCTTCTCTGTCATTTTGCTGCTGTGCTGATCATAGATTCTAATAATGTAGTATCTTGATTTGTTTTGGACACTTTCTTCTCTTGTGTCTTTTGTTGTTCATGTGTCTTTCCTTCTAGCACCATGCATCTGAGGCATTACCATTTTACCCTTTAGGCTTATAGGGCCCCTGCAGCATTCCAATATCTCTCCTTTGAGGGGAAGAACAATGTTAACAGATCACAATACATACAATATACAATCTTAAACCTAGTAGTTACTATTAAGACATTTACAGTTTGGTCACAATATGCAGAAATGGTAAATTCAATTATTGCCTACAATATAAACAGTAGGTTTTCAAATGGGTCTACAGTTTCTGATAGTGGACAAAAAACTGGGGGTGAGGTGTAGGATGATATGCTGAGGAGGTAGAAAGTGAAGATATATAGTTATTATATCTTAGAAAGTGTGAAGGAGGAATCTTAAGAAGAAGATTAGTAGAGGGAGAAGAGACAAGAAGTAATTTGGGGTAGACAAGTAAGTGGGGAGACTAGAGTACATAAACAAACACACATAAATATTAAGAAAAAATGTGAAAATAGTAAAAACAGTAGAAAAAGAAAAGAAAAATAATATATAACACAACTGTAATACAATATTCAAACATCCCAGTCCTTGGTATCCTAATTCATGGACAGTACTGGGTTTCAGGTATGTTGGGGATATGAAGGCAGCAGAATAGTGAGGGAGAAGGGAAAAAAAAACTAGAAGGAAGAAACATGGATTGTTTTGGTTGGCAATCAGTATCTTTTCTGCTTCCCTTCTCATCCAATAGGTGATGTTGTTTGTTCTTAGCTGGTATCTCTGCCCCCAGGATGGTGGGCATTACTAGGGTGTAAGGGTTGGTCTTGGGTGCAGAGCACCTGGACATGGGATATGGTGCCTGCTGATTCCTATGGAAGACTGCACCTCAAGGATCTCCTTTGGGGCCTGCTCATGTGATGTGGGTGCCTGGTCTTATCTACTAATCTTGCCTGTAGGCCTCACAGTTCCTGACCTCTAAATGAGTCTCTATAGTGTATTTCTCTCACCCCCTCCATTTCTACATTCTTATCAGGAACCTTTATCTCTGGGGGTCTTGTGTGTTACACTCTGGTGGCTGAGCATCAGTTGTGGAGGTCTATATTGTATTGTTCAGTTGCTGTATAAGGTTAGTGGCTTCTGAGGATTAGGGGAAACTAGAAAACTATGAGTACCTGGCTATCCAGTGTTTCAAACTGGTAGTTGCCCCAACTAAAGTTGGTGATGGAGGTCATCCAAGATGGAGGAGGCTGCTTTCAGTGATGGGATGTTGGTGGGTGGGGGAAGCCAGGCGATGGCGTTGTGCTCACAGATGAGCTCTGTGGCATGCGGCTCTAGGGTGTCTTTGGAGCGTATGATGTCCCAGATGCAGCCAGGCTACCATGTAGGGGATTATGGCAGTAGCTGCATAAGTCTCAAGATACCATAGATTCCCAAGATGGAGGAAAACCTGGGGAGCCCCACTTTGGCAGATGTGTGTCCATAGGGGAGTGGTGGCCAGAGTTCCTGCATGTGGGTAGTGGTTGGGTATATTGTGTGGGAGCTGCATCTGTGAATTCTGCGCTGGTTCTGATGCTGGTGGTCCCACTAAGGCACTCATGAGACCTGAGACCTGCGTGGATGAGTAGTCAGGAGTCAGGAGTCCTGTTGTAAAGCCGAGTCCCGGCGTCCTGCAAGGGCATGGCAACCCTGATTCTTGTGTAGGACCAGCTGTGGACATGTCCTCTATCACTCTCAGAAAAGCAGTATTACCACTAATTGAGACTCAGGTCATGGAGCAGCACTAATTGCTGTTTCCCTCTGGCCCACCATCTTGCATTCATTCCAAGTCTCTGCATTTTGACTGTAAGGCCATTGTTTTAATGGTGAAGTAAAAGCCCGCCAAGTATCTTCCAATGGTACTATAATAGAAACATCAGCAGAACATGTGTCCCTTAGAAAAAACCAGTTACTCTGTGATATTAGAGCACTGGAATTTTAAATTCATGTTTAAGTCTATTGCTCTACTACTACTTCCATAAAAAGAGACGGTTGGCTGGTATTCTGTAATTACAAATAATGGTGATGGCAGAGATATTGCAGACAAGAAAGGCAAAGCTATATTCAAAATAACAGATCTAATTTTTGTAGGACAAATCACCATTCTATCATTGAAAAGATCTAGCAAAATCCAATAGTTTTCTTGGCTGAGAAAATTTTCCTATTGATGGGTCAATTTTCAGTCAATGTTTGGGGAAAACAAACCCCCAAAAATAGAATGTTGGGGGTTGGGGTTGTGGCTCAGTGGTAGAGGGCTTGCCTAGCATGTGTGAAGCACTGGATTCGATCCCCAGCACCACATAAAAACAAACAAATAAAGGTATTAAAAAATAGAATATTGGTCAATCCAGGCATAGCTCATTTTTTTTGCCACTACAACAAAAGTTTTCATAGACCTCTTGAACAAGATTTAGGTGACAATGTGTAAATGCTATAAAGTATCTATAAAACTTCAAACAAATTGTTTTGTCTTTAATCTACTGTGAGAAATAGATGAAAGTTTATTGTAACCAAACTTTTTTTTATAAGATTTCAGATATGTAATGTTTGTTGTCTGTACAACTTTACTACAACTACTCATATCTGCAGTTGTTATCATAAAAGTACCCACAGACCATACATAAATGAATAAATGAGACTGTGTTACAATTAAACTTAAATTACCCAAACAGTGTGACAGGTCAAATTTACAGTCATGGTTTGCCAGTTTCTGACCTATGTGATTATTGAGCATTTCTTCATTAGTCTATAAGCTAACCTTCTGATAATGGGAAATTACCAAGGGTCCAGTTCAAGTTTCTGTCACATGAGCTTGATGCAGTGGTATGCTGGAGCTGGCATAACAAAGCTTCCACAAGTCAATTAGGTACTCTTTTCTAATCTCCAAGTATCAATACTGGTCAACCAGTTTAGGAGTAGTATTGCCATGGAAATGAGCAACTGCTACTAATTAGGGTTTCAGACCATGTCTAAAAGGAAAGCTAGTTATCACCAATACACCACTTGTCTGCACTCTTCCACATACAGTTTAGTTATCATCAGGCTTGTTTTAATGTTTGCAAGTTCTATTTTATAATACTACACTGCTTTTGACATCTGGTTTTATGGATAGGTAGGCCATAGTATACTTAATTTATGAGACCTTAATAGATTTCTCTCTCTTCAGTAATTGTCTGATTCCATACGAAGCAGAATCTTATTAGTTGCCCATGCAGTTGATTCATAGGAACCCCCTTATCAAGCAGCCATTATTCAGACCCCTGCTGGTAAAAACATAAGGAGAATTACTTGGCTCTGTTACTTACTATGATAATTAAGTGATCTTGATTTTGCTGATTATACATAAAACCCAGCCTCTATCCTCATACTAATAATTCTATTGAGATTAATAATTCATTCAACTTAATCATGATTCATTCATCTTAATTTCTATCTTTACTAACAACCTCCACTTCAGATATTTCCAATAAGGTTGGTGGCTATGTCTCCAATGGATTCCTTAAATAGAGTCCAGTCATCACATCCCTACAGGATTATTGTAGGATATAACTGAATAAGAACCATATAATAGATACATTTCATATTTTTTTAATTCTCTGAATTTCTTTCTGTTCAAAAATTGCACAAAAATTCAACCAATCTACTTTACTCCATTAATTTAGTCATTAAATTATCCAACTAGCAGATTACTAATGGCACCCCCCAGGTGATAAATCCAACATAACCCATAGAGGCCTTTATTTCTCTGAAATTTTGTTGTCAATTATCTTATGAGTCAGATATCTAATAATCTACATTGCATAGTCAAGTGAGTAATTAAATAGTCTTTGAGAAAGGAGCTATTTTCAAGTAAGTGGGTGAATATTACAAAATCTGCAAGCAATGGTATATGGTTCCCCGGGACAGGAGCAGTTAGAATTTTATGACTGAAAATCTGAAGAGAAAGTGAAAGAGGTTCTTTGAGAATTGATGCCCATGAGTTATTTTTATGACAGAGAAGCACAGCAAATATGTAATGATCAGACAGGGTGATTACTAGAGAGATAATTACCTTAAAGTAGCAAGACTCAATTAATAGACATATCATTAGGGACACTGAGGCTGTCCACTAAAAAGCTAGAGCTCTTATATTACAGATACCATTTGATCAAGAGTGAATCTGTAAAGTTCATAAGAAAATATCTAGCATAGATCGAATAATAAGTCACAGAGGTTGTTCTCAGAAAATTATAAATTTGAAAAAGTGTTGGGAAAATAAGAGTATCAGAAGAGCCAAAGGAAAAATGTCAGAGGTAAATGACTTGATCAATAAAAACACTGACAAGTAAGTACTATGTCAACTTTAACAGCTTTAATTTATTGCATATATAATGTTTCCTGGGCACTGGAAAAACATTATTACTTCTTAAAACATCTACATGCAGTATGGTATATTTTCCTAATTATAAGGAGTATGTCTCAGAGAGGTGTACACGATCTCAAAGGTTACACAGAATAATTTGAAGTCCAAAGTCAGCTCCTCAAATACTGAACTTTAAATAATAAGTTCAAGAATTATGGAGCAGTTAAAGAAGGAAAAGCTAAGAACATATTGTTGATGTTGACCAAGTTGCTTGTAGGTAATTATAGATTGCTGATTTTAAATTGATGGACTCTATAAAAATTGGAGGCAGCCGTTATAAATCACACATTCTCAGAAATTTTGTTTTAAACTATGAAATTTGGGTCAAATTTTAAATAAAGGCTGTCAGTTTTAAGCAAATTAAAATATTTTGTACAAACACAAATGCACTGATTTTTATATCCTAAAATATTAGATGTTTTAGAATATATTCTTTATTATAATTAGTAGAATATGATATTTTGAAATCAATATTATTTTCTTACTTTTGCCAATGACCTGTAAATAATTAGCCTTTTTAAAAAACATATTTGGAATTTTTTGAAAACTTACTTGTAATTATCCAGACTATCTTTCCAAAGAGTCTACACAGCTTTTGAAAAGTTAAAAATAAAGTAACATTTTGACTTATTCATTGCCATATCACTTTTCTGAGGAATGTTCAAGTAAAACTCCATGTATTTCACTGATGCAGAATAATACAAGGTGGTTAAATAATCAGCCAGATGTATGCAGCACAAGTTTTGAAGCAGCCTGGCTGTTGATGTTGAGAGCCTTTCTTTTAAACACTAATCTGCAAAACTCAAGTCTATGAAACCAAGGTTCTTGATATAAACTGTACATTTTAATCTGCATTGTCAATCACTAGATTTGTCTTAAATGGCTGATGGAGAAGACAAAACTGCATTATTTCCTTTTCTCTGACACAAGAAGATTTTAGCCAACATCTCAGTGGTCAAACTGCACAGTATTAAATGACTCTTGAAAGGGAATTCAAGTATTTTATAAAAAAATTTGAACCAAAATAAAAGTGAAAACAATCAGTTTTAGTTTTAGTTTCAGGGAAGTGAGACTTTTTTCCTTAGTTGTCTTGCTACTATCCTCCCACCTTATTGTGGTTACGTCAACAAATGCTCTTTTGTGTGTGTGTGTGTGTGTGTGTGTGTGTGTGTGTGTGTGTGTGTGAATCTTAGGTTAAAAAAACAGCTACAGAAAAACAAGGGGTAAGTATTTTAAAAACTAGATAAAATCACTGTTTCATTTACAAAAATAATTTGAGTTTTACTTTTCATTTTGGAACTAGCTATCATGTCTTATTCCTATTATAAGAGAAAGATGAATTTCTCTAGATGATTCCATTCATTTAAAGATGTAAAAAGGTGGTATTCTCATTATTTAACCAAAACTTAGTCTGATTTATAAAATATTAAAACTACACAGGATAGCATAACACATAGTTAATATATTTATAGATATTCTTTTAAATATGTATTGGAATCTAATTCAATATAGTTTTTTGATTTCACAGCATGTTCAAAATTATAATCCCATATTTTACTTAATTAACTGAATGGTCATGTTGATGATTTTTTTTTCACAAAATAATTTTAATACTTTGTGCCTCGGGTAGCAGCAATTTGCACTATGACATTCCTATACATACATAAGCATTTTATCCAAGTACAAATGTTAAAAGCAGAGTAATGTAAGCAATTGCTTATACAAAGGTAAATAGACACTGTAATGTTTTCTTCTTGAATCATTTTTGCTGCATAGTAAATTGCAATTACATGTCAGTATGTTACTGATCTATAGAATACACTTTGAATTGTGAGGTATGGCAACTCCCTCTGAGAGGGAGCTAACATGTAAACCTGAATATTTTGAGCGAGTTTTTTTTTTTTTAATAGCTGCCATAAATGGGAAAGACAAAGAAAAATCCAGCACTCAAATACCCTAGAAACTTATTTTCCTAATAAATAAATTAAAATATTTTAGTAATTCTTAGCTACTTCCTATTATTATCAAAGAATGGACAAAGGTAAATACTGAAGTGAAGCTATGTAATGGAATTATGGATTAAACCAATTATTTAAAAAAGAAATCCGCCAGGTAACTGCTCATTTACTTTACATCAAGCTGAGATCCTCATAGATACATCTCAACTTTATAATTCAAGACTGCAGTTAAATACTTCTAATTCACTTGAATTACCAGGGTAATAAGACAATTAGGAACCTTATATTTTCTTGAAAAGGACATGCTTAACGATTTCTGACATTACTTCTAAACTCAAGATTCCTAAGCACAAAATCCCCCTGCAAAATGAGTATTCTGCTCTAAAAGTTAATTGGTTGAGAATTGGTTGCAAAAGCTATCACAGTTTAACATTTCCACCAGAGTAGATACAAATAAACATAAGTATTGTTTAAATACCTAATGGATAACAAATTAACATGAACCAAATAACTGAAATTACAAGAATACTGTCATTCCAGTTTGACTATTTTCAGTATTTTAAGTTTCACATTTTCAAAATGGATAGTAATGTAGTTTGCCTACATTTTGAATCAATTTCATTTCAAATATTATGCCTGGATTATATATTTAAGGTTAAAATCGGGTGATATCTCATACATTATTCAAATACTCTAAAATAAATCATGATTAGTTAAGTTAATCATAATTATCTATCATAAAACATCACTGGAAATAAAAGCACAAAAATGAGACCAAATAGAATAAAGAACAAGTAGAGTTACAAAAAAGCTAGTTGAACACTAAGTGGATAAAGAGATCTAAGGGGTCAGGGGACTTGCAATGTTCTTATAGGAAAGGGTAAACCTCATGTTTTGTTCCATTAACATTGTATGCAAGATGATAGTCCTGTTTTCTAGATTGAGACTGTCTTTAGTATATAGTGCTGGGCAGGCACTTTAGTGACAACATAGAAATGATAGTGGTTAGAAAAAGAAAAATTACCCAGCTACAAATAGGTATCACTAGCCAAATTTGTATTTCTTTGCCAGACTCCTATAGAGGATATGTATTTTTATAAAGTGAATTAAATAAAAACTTCAACTGCCTAATTTTTAAATATAAATTTGCTTTTACGAAGATTATAGCAATTTCTGTTAGAGATTGCAGGAGATGTTTGCTGACCTGTTCAATAATGATCTACATACAGGAAAGCTGTGGTATCTGATTTTTTACCAGCCAGAACCTTTGAACATCCAATGCAATCTTGACTTCACTAGATCACTACATAAAATGTTCTAATCACACAACAGAATACTGGACCACAATGGGGTTAATAATATGCTATTTTCAGAGTGGTAAGAGAAGTGAAGATGGCCAATCAGAAGAATACCACATGTCAACAGGACTCAACAGTAATTTCAATAAATTTTCACTGTCCACTATGGGGGATAAAAGTTTTTTTTTTCTTCTTCTTCTTCTGTATTATTACATCATAGGGAGGAAAATAAGTAAGTAACCTGGTGTAATAAGTTACCTTGAAAAGTACACCTCCCTTGGTACTATGGGAATGCAGAGATTTCATTCCCATCAGTAAAGCACTGAAAAGTGAGATACAAAGTTTTGTTTGTGCTACACCTAAAGTCATCAACTATAAAAAGTTAAAAACTTCCCTCACATCACACTTAAGATAGTAAAAATGTTTTTCTTAGAACAACTATTGTACATATAAATAAAAGTATGAAGAACTAAAGATTCATAAAGTGACTGCTAATGCAAATTATGGGGGGAAATTTGGATCAACTCAAAGAACTGATTAATTTACTAATTTAAGAACCATTAAAACTACCCACAAATCATTTCCCCCAATAAATCCTTCTTCAAGAAGACGTTCTGTCTGAGCTAGAATAATCTCACAGAATCATTAATACAACATAAAACAGTGAATGTTCCATATTTCAAAAAATTTAGTAACATTTTCTTTAAGCCTCACCCGTTCAGTTTAAGCTAATTTTTAAATATTTTTTTAAAAAATTACAGAAAAATGTGAAGAACTCTTCAGTGTTCTACATACTAACTTAGAGGTCATGAGAATTTAATTTTCTTCAAAAATCATTCAAGGCACTTTCTTTTTGGGGACTTCATTTAGAAAAAAAATAGTGCTACATCGATTTATCACATTCTATTTAGAACCATTTTGGACAAAGGTCAAAAGAGCTAGACAATTCTGAAAAGAACAAATACAAATTTGGCTTAAAAGAAAAAAGCAAAATAGAAAGTCACTTGAAAATTGAACACTCTCCTTGTTTTTTAGCATCTGGTAATATAAAGCAAAACATCTTTCTTTGATCATTAAAAACCTTTTTTTCCTATAGAATATACAAATTATGAAAGGAAGCATTTACTTAATTTAAATTACAGTAAAGATGGTTGGTTAATGTCATGATTGAAAGAATACTAATAAAGAATCAAGAAATTTTAAAAAATAAAATGGTAAGTAACTGAATTATAATAAAAAATGTGACAGATTCCTGTATTTTTTTAATGTTTCTGTAAGAGGCTCTATCATAAAACTGAACTGTAAAATTATTTTAAAAATGTAATACATAGAACACAAAATGAATTTTTAGCAAACCTTAGGAAATTCTTGTTATAAATTACCCAAAATTTATAAACAAATCCCCCCTAACTTGCATTTTGTTTAAAGTAATAACTTTATATCATACAAATAAATTTCAAGTATGAAAAGTGCATTATTGCAATAATACCTCTTTGCAAGTCCAAAGTTCTTGGTTTATAATAAACTGTAAAGTGTTTAAAAAAAAGTAAAACCATCAGTGCCATCTATTGCAGAAGTCCAACATCTTCTTAAAATGTTGCTCAACAAGTTGCAGAGAAACATGTCTGGAAGCAACATATAATTGCAAAGAAACTACTTGTGTCCTTACCATTTTACATTATTATTATTATTTCTAGAATTGTCTCCTTTCCCAATAGAAATTCACACCCTTTGTGTTTGTCTTCAGTCAGCCATTCTGTGCAGTTGCTACTTGCATGTTTCCAAAATCATCTTCTTCCTCATGTGTTCTTTTCAAACTGCCTGTGGTACCAGAATGTACAGATAAGGACCTTTCTATCTGGAGTGGTGACATCATCTGTATTGTTAATTTTGCTAGGTAAATGGCTTCATATTCCTGAAGTTGATGGACAAATCCAGCATTTGGATTAATACAAAATCTTCTTTCTTGGACATAAGCAAATGCATCTCTGTATTTCACTCCAAATGTTTCCATAATATATGCAATAACAAAGGCAGCACTTCTGGAAATCCCTGCATTTCCATGGACAAGAACTTTTCCTCCAGTTTGTAAGCTCCCATCAATAAATTCCTTACTCATAGGGAAAAAAGTATGATATTTTCAACTGGATTATCTGCAATATCCAAGACTAAATATCTAAATAATTGTTGAAAGTTTGGTTTAATAAAGTTTGCTTCAATATTTTGTCGTATACAAATTATATGGGTTATTCCATGTTTCTGTAGTATAGGTAGCTTGCTTTTCATAGCAGAAGAATATGGGCCTAAGAATAATCCAGGTAAAATTTCCTGCATCTCTCGTCTCATAGGGTAGGTCCACTCCTCGGCGTCTTCTTTGCACTGTGGGAGGGAAGGGAACTCCAGCTTCACGTCCTCCATGGTCCGTGGGCTGGTGGGTGGGGTGGGAGGATGAGTTACCCTGCCGGCCAGACCCTCGGGCTGGCAGTGGCGGCGAAAAGAAAGAGGGCCGGTGGAGCGTAGGGTTGTCCGATGGGCGGCGGCTCACAACTAACAGACGCAGACTAGAGGGTCGCAGTGACTCCTGTGGCGGCGGCGGCGACAGTGAGGAAAAGGTGGGCTGTGCGGCTCCCTCCCAGCCGCCATGCTGCTGCTGTCTCCCTCCCCCAGTCTCCGCGCCCCCCTCATGTTGATAATTTTAACTTCAACATTAATAATTTATTGTGTTCACGTGAACAAAACAATACAATAGAAATATGTGACAGTTCCACAAAATGATTAAGAAAACAACAATCTCACATTTGTTTAAGTGGTGGAAGATAAGTAGAATATTATTAGTGAAAAAATTACCAAATGTTCTTTAATACAGACAGGAAAAAAGTACATGAGATATAAACTACAAATACTGTTAAAGTGACTCAACCTCTTGGTGGGGTAATTGTTGTTTGTCAAATGGTAATACCATCTTATATCTTCCTAGGGTCAATTTTTTTTCGTCTTGCCAAATACAGTTTTTGTGAAGAGTTAGAAAAGTAAAACTGTGCTAGAATCCAGAAATATTATAAATTAACTACATTCAAATGTTCCGTTTTTCCTAAGTATAAGCAAAATTTTATTCAGATATCAAGATTAAAAAGAAAGTGAAACCATGTATAATGATTTCTGGTGTATCTTGAATATTCATATTTGGGTCATTATCTTTCCAAGGACAGTAGATACTTTGATTCCCATGTTACCTAATGGGCATATTCCTTTAGGCATCAACAACTAAGAAAGAATTTTAAATCAGACTTATGCCTAATGGAGAAATATATGAAACAATTAATTCTTGCTATCATTTTTGCTCTGAATTCTGCTATTTTAATTCAATTTGTGAGGCACTAAACTTTTCATTGACAACATTCCCTCTCTTTAAATGCATTTTTCCCTAACCTTCACTCTGAGAAATAAAGTTAAGTATGCTAATAATATTTATGCATAAAATGTGAAAATGAATTATTTTGGGAAGTTCTTTAAAAAAACATAGAAACTAAAACAGGACATAATTCTCTATAAGAACATTGCCTTAAAATGCTTTGATGTGTTGAGGAAATCAGCTATTTGATAAAGTCAATATTAGACATTTTAATAAAATGTTCTTTATAAGACATTAAATACTGTTTAAATTTATTTATATAAAATGTAAAACATATTATACTTTGCTTAAATTCATTAATACAAGGTATAAAGTTCAAACTAATTATTTCTCCAAGTTATAGTTAGTATTGTGGTATGGTTTATTTGAATGTCATTGAAATGATATTTGAAGGTAAAGTAAACAATTTTAATTCACTACACTCACCAGCTATATATAGTTTGATTATTTCTATTAATTTATTTATTTCACCATCTTGTCAGACAAAATTCTTTGAGTACACACTTGCAAATTATATGAATGTTGTCCTTATATATGAAAGATGTGTAGCCACAGGAACGAAAGTCATCCTTGATAGCTGGAACTAAAAAATAAATAAATAAATAAATAGCACAAATATAGTTAATTACACTTAAACCAATATTAATTCTTAATTTTAGCATAAAATTTAACTACATTTCTTTTCATATTTTCTAAGCCTTATTTGAATTTTATATTATTTGTTTTGTGTCAAGCAGTCTGAATCAAATTATATATATAAATTTACATGTTTGATAAATTATATATACAATAATAGCCTTACACTCAAAAAATGTATGCATGTATCATTAAAGGATAATTATGTTAAAATTAATGTAGGAAAAAGAGAGACATGGCATTTATAAAATTTGAATGAATTAAACATCTAAATATTGTTTTCATAGTATTTTCATAGTACTCTAAAAAATCCATGCATTAATTCAATAAGAAATGTATTTTTTACAGATCATGATAATCTTCAAATGTCATTAGTGTGAACTATCATTTATTTAATGACTATTATTTCCAAGACACTAAAGATTTTATAACCACTATTTAACAATCTTTAAAATGATTCTTCAAGGCACCAATTATATATTTCTTTTTATGTGCACATGTAAGTAACCAGACCAAAGTTAGAGAGCAAATTTGTTGCTTATACAATATTTGAGTGTAAATTTCAAGGTACTTTCATTTTACTTTTCTGCCTTTATATTAAGATTTGCAATATACATAGAAACTTTGTGCTTTCATTTAATGGTTTTCAGAATAAAAAT
Organism: Callospermophilus lateralis; assembly: GCF_048772815.1. Taxonomy (NCBI): domain Eukaryota; kingdom Metazoa; phylum Chordata; class Mammalia; order Rodentia; family Sciuridae; genus Callospermophilus; species Callospermophilus lateralis. The sequence goes on along the minus strand of NW_027511570.1, from coordinate 1,903,366 downwards.
TAAAGTCAACATTTTCACATAAATTTGCTGTCCAAACTGAATTGTGAACCCCATGAAAGCAAGCACACATATTTTTATTTTCTTCAATTTTTTGAAAAGCAAATAGAAATAATAGAAGCTATATTGCCTTAAGAGTTGGATTGCTCTGTTGCAAGTTCTAACTTTTGACTCAATTGTTAGTACATCTGTAGACAAATTGTAATAACTTCATTATGTTGCTGTATGTATTCAATAAAATCATTATATGAAAGACTGGCGATTCATGACATTCAGCACCTTTTTGTTTAACATTTTGCTCAAGATAAATATTTATTTACTGATTTATTTATCCCCTTATAGAATTCAAAACATAATGTTCATTATCTGTTTACCTACAAATTTGAACCCATTAACCATTATGTAATTTGAGGTTAAGAAATCATTGATTTTTATAGTTAAAATAGCTTTAAATTCTTCCTCCTGTAGTGTCTGAACAGATGTAAAACAAAAAGTTGGTTATTGTCTTCTCCACTTCACACTAGAGTCAGACAGTTCAGAGTGAACATCATAGAGCACCTTCCCTGTTTGTGTATTAAACTTTAAAACTCAGGTACATGGGGCAACTTGCATTAGAGCTCCCCTGTGACAAACACACTTGGGAAAAAACAAAACAAAACAAAACAAGGTGAACACATCTGGGACACAGAACTTGTCTCATTCAATGATCAAGTACATCTTTCCAAACCCACTCAATCAGTGGGTTATATGTCCTCCTGCAGAGCCAATCTTCATTGCTTTCTTCCTTATACATCCACAGTTTTAGCCAATCACTCTATAGTTACAGTTTTCAAACTCATTTCAGCAACCACATGGCTAACATTTCTAACATAGTATCTGTGATGTTGCTTACTGACATTTATCTAATTTCTTTTGACCATGAGTGATCACTAAAAACATTTACTCTAGAGACCTTGAATTCAAGTATATACACTTTTTGTCATAGATAATTCGCACCTATTCAGGCCTCTTTTATTTGACACACTGCCTCAAATTTTAAATTCTTGGACATGATCCATCCTTTTATGACTCTCATTTTTATTAATGATTTTAGTTCTACCTGTTGAATTGTTTCCCAACTAAATTCCAGCCAATCTGTTTATTTCAGTAAACTTGCCCCGCCTTTTTTTCCACCTTTCTGGAAAGATCTCATTGATAGATCCACCCTCTCTTTTTTGAATATGTTACAGTTGCAAAGTGTTTTTAGAGAAAATCACACAGCCACTGGCTCTGATTCTGTTATAAATTCAAACAGCCAGCACCAACAGAGGTATAAAAGCAAACTAGTGGATATTTTTACCTGTCTCTGTTAACTTATCCTTGCCACATTCCACTCAGTTTATGGCATAATTTCTTGTTTGTTTGTTTGTTTGTTAAACACAAACTTCTTCTACCCCATATTCTTCCTTGAGCAGCCAATTCTCCATTGTACATCTAAACAACATGAAAACTCATCCAAGAGCAACATAAAATCACATGGATACATACTGAAGTGCTACAACCTACCTCATAACCAGCTTCCCAGTCCATATTGATGTTTTTCAATCATATTATTTTCACAATAAATTTGGTGATTCTCTTAAATTTCAATAAAGCAAATGTTAAACTGATCATGTTCCTTCTGGCCTACAGGGAAAGCTTGTCATTGGATGATCCCCTTAATTTCCTTCTCATTGTTTCTCAATCTCTGTGAAATCTTTAGAGTTTTTTCAGTAGCATTTTAACCATGCATGGTTAGTCCTTTTTGTAAAATCAACGATGAATAAATAAAGTAGCTCTCCTTTGATCCATTTATTGCCCTTCTCTACTTATTCTTTCCTCTTTTATCCTAGTAAATTTTTTGAACTGTATTTGCATAATTTGTCTTCACTAATCTCACACTAATTTTCCACTCACTGTCATACAAATATAGACATCTTACAAACTATGACTCTGAAAAGATATTTTCAAATCATTAAAAAAATGTGTGTATGTTCATCTGTATATATATATATATATATATATATATATATATATATATATATATATATTTGATGAGTCAAATATCAAATGACCCTTTTCAATCCTTACTTCAAAAAACCTCTTGGAACTACATAGCACCCCACCTTTTAACATGTCATCACTCTAGGTGCAGGCACATGTCTGCAATCACAGTGAATTTAGAGGCTGTGGCAGGAGGATTGTAAGTTCAAAGCCAGCCTCAGCAACTTAGTAAGGCCCTAAGCAACTTTCAGAGACCCTGTCTCAAAATATAAAATAAAAAGGGGCTGGGATGTCGCTCAGTGGTTAAGGGCCCCTGAATTCAATCCCCAATATCAAAATAAGTAAATAAATAAATAGATGGCATCATATCACTCTTGCTTTTCTGTAAGCATTCAATAGCTCCAAAGTAATCAACATAAGCTCAATGTGATGATGAAGAGCAGACTCATAAAATAGCCTCTTGCTCTCCCATACATTGTTCATTTTTTAACCTTTCTGCTTCTTTCTTTTCAATGTTTAGTATATAGAAAATACTTTTCATGATCTCACGTAAGGGCTTTTGTAAAGAAACTTTCTTAACCTGGTAGATACCTGTCTTACAAACACCCACCTCTTTCATCTGTATCACTCATAATGGTCATTCATTTTTTATCATGACTGACCATCCCTTTCTTACACTCCTGCAAAGCTATCTACTTTCTAACTCTATATCTATGTAACACCACATTGTTACAAGCTTCATTATTCATCCAGACATGACACCATGTGAGAACAGATATTTCATTCACTCTATATTCTTGCACTTAACAGATATTTGTTGTGCCTAAGGTGAAATTTTATATTCATTTTTAAGACAGAGAATTGAGCTTTCACTATCTTATCTTATTCTTGAAATGAGACCTATCCTGAGTTTAAAAACACAATATTTTTCTAATATCAAATATTTTAAATGTTATGAAAGAAAAGTATAAGGCAATTTTTAGAATAGCTGATTATATGTCAATACAATGAAATATTAAGTAGAGGTTATAATTTCATTAATTATTTTATTAATTGTAGAAAATTATTTCATAGTTCAGTGTTTCAGCATAACAATTAACTGCATTTATTACAAATGTAATGTTTTAAGAGGATTGTATTTATTTTGTATATTTATATTATTATAGAACAGTAGCTGAAATATTTCCTTTATGCTAGCTTATACTTAACTCCAAAATGAAGGAAAAATAGATGGTTAGTATTATTACAAATTACATTACAAGATTAAAGTACTAGTGGGTATTAGAGTTAATCAAAACTCACAGCATTTTCTAAGACAAATACAGAATACTTTGATAAAGAATAAATTAATTATGGTAGAGAAAATATCTTGTTTTACTCAAATTAATAGTAGTAGGTGAAAAGAAAACAGGGAATGCTAGGAGATACAATTTTTAACTATATATTTTGAAAATCACCCTGAATTCTTGCTTAAAATCATTATTACTCATTTCTGAAAGTTATATGCAGAGGAAAGGAAATAAATGAGTAAAGCAAATTAAATCACCAAAAAAGAAATTTGAATTCCTCTCTAGCCAATGCTTTGTATATCTGTATTCTCTCCAGCCCTGACATTTAACATTGTGTGTAGTGTGAATAGTAGGTAAATGCTCTGCCTCTCCAAAGAGAATGTGTAATGCTATTCTTGATTTGTGTAACCGACCTGAAGGAATCTATGTGAAGTTAATATTCATGCTCCTTTTGTGTTGGCATATAATTCTGAAGGACTGAGAGGAGGCTGAGGTCAGAATGTAGATAGTGAACTTCTTGAACTTTCATGCTGAGCTTATTTGCATAGCTCTGTGGTTCATAAGCTCACCTAACAGAAACTTTCTATTTTATTTAGGCAGTTTTCTCATTATACCTGTTGTTTCTGTATTTTTTCTAACTCTTTTCTTCCTGATAGATATGATTCTTTTTTTCATATTTATAAATAGATGGTATCTGACTACAACTAGATGAGATATCTCTATTCATCCATCACTGGACACATTGCCAACAAAACTGATTAATAAAAGTTCTGATTTCTGAATGTGATTGAAATGTATTTTGTTTCCCACTATGTCTTTTAAATAGAATGAATTTTCAATGGAGAGGCAAGAGTCATGGATAAATGATCTAGGAAAACAAATATCTCCTTTCCAGATACGCATCATATTTTAGTGCTTATAGGTTATAATTAATATTGATTTTTTTATTATCATAAATTATGAAGGCATCAAAAATATAAATATGCCTTAAGCTGTTTTCATGAAATGTCAAGTACCTATTTTAAAGCCCTGGAATATACTAGACTAGTACAAGGACTAATTTGTGTGTGTGTCTGTGTGTTTAAGTGAATATGTAACACATTTGTATGAACAAAATAAATAACAAAAACCTCCCAAGAATGAATAGTTAGAGAAATTAAAATGAGTATTTGAGAATTTCTTCATCTCAAACAAGACATGGCAGCAAAAATTATCAGTGTGAAAAATATCACTCCAACATCAAGAAATAATACAATAAATCACAATGTTCATTATTAAAATGCTGCCATTTGTTGTTGCAACCAGAGTTATACATCATTATAGAGATTTTTAAAATTATCCACCCATGTTCTTCAGTTACTACCTCAGAATAAATACACATGACATAAGTACAAAATAGCAATGCAAGTAAACAGTTAAAACAGAATTATTGTGCTTTAGCGCCAGTCATTTGTGATTAGCTTAAAGGCTCCTTCCAACTCGAGCCATGATTTGTGCCCTTAAGAAGATTATTATCTCTAGTGCTAACTAACTAGCTTTAAGTGATCTCTAGGACCAAAATTAATCTAAATAAATAAATAAATACAGAGAGAGAGAGAGAGAGAGAGAGAGAGAGAGAGAGAGAGAGAGATTTCTGTTTTTATTCCTGCCCTTCAAATATGCACCTCTGCTTTAAGAGGCAATATTTAAATTTAATTGACTATTTTTTCAGAAAAATGTTAAATCTATAATTTCTCATTTATAATTTAAAACATGCTATTTTATGAAAAAGGGATAACATGGACAATTTTTTCTATTTTTATATAACAAATAAATATGTTTTCATACTTAATATTGCATTACCCTCTTTTGATTTCTTAATTTCTTTTGAAAATGGATGCAATATAACAACTATGTGGAAATAAAGTGTTATTGTACAAGGAGTGAATATATTGAATCTCTAGAATTTACATTATTAAAGTTTAATTTAAAAAACAGAATTTCTCTTTTAGTGATTCACACTGAACTTCAGGTTATTCCTAAATAAGAAAACTATACAAAACAATGTAACAAAAATGAAAACTGAGATGAAGTAAGTTGAATATGCACACTTGAGATATAAACCAGTGATTGGAAGGATATTAAATTGAATAAAGCGTGATCTTATTGGATGGAATGATATTTAGTTTTATAGTGTGTTTCTATGGGGAAACAAAGCAAATCTTCTTAGCTACACAATTGTGGTAAAGATACAAAAAATGCAGATAAATGTCAAATAAACATATTCATAAATAAGACAGATAAAACTAAATGTATCTTGTACAAGATTCTAATAAAATATGCAATAGTTATTTTCATTGTTAATAGAATGGTACCAAATGCCTTTCATGAAAAAAAAAGCAAAAATGTGTCTTAGAGCATGGGTTATGTGTGTTCAGGAGTGGGATGCTCACTTCCATTAGCCTGTATAAGTATCTGTTTGCTGATCTGATGTTAGTAAGCAGCATATATAGTATCTCCAATGGTGTTGGATGAGGTGATGGGGGTAATTTTGTCATTCAATCATTCCTTAGTGAAAAGTGTGTCCTCACCCTCAATACCATGGAGCTTTCAGAAATACTCATAGCACTCTATTTATAATTTATATCTAGCTAAAATTATTCTAGTGTTTGGTATTTAACTTCCAGTGTATCAAAAATATATACACATAAAATATATTCTGAGTTTATTTATTAGAGTTTGATTAATCTGCACTTAATTTTTTATAATGATATACAGAAAGGTCTATATCTCGTTGCACAGATATAGTATTATATGTGGAAAACAGTTATATGTCTTTGAATGACTAATAGAACTGAGGTTTGTGAGAGCAAGATTGATATTTTTCAGTCAAAGTTTAGTTGTTTAAAAGATGCATTTGCATGTAAGAAAGTTAATCCATCCTTTGCTCAAAGACCTCTCAAAATATCACTTTAAATGTGCTTGAGCAAGCAAGCATTCAGTCACAGGTCACAAAAATTTCACTCCATATTCCAGAGTCCTAATAATTTTATACTTAATAAGGAAAGAAAAAAAATAACTAATTTTCAGCATATATTTTATTTTTTCAAAATGAACATAAATGTATATTACCAGTTGTTCAACAGGAAAAAATACTGCTCACATATTCCTCAAGATAAACTATGTATGAACTATAGTTATACTAAGTGAATAATTTGAGATAACTAGTTATATGAACTGCTTTTTATAAAGCAGATAAAAGTCCCTCTTCCAAAAGTAATTTCATTTTTTAAAAAATTTTTGTTATAACTATATTATCTACATAATATCATATATCATGTATAAATATATTTATTATACATAAAATATATAAACATATAAACCAGTACTTATTTTTAACTTTTCAATTTTGTATTTACAGAAAAGTTACCAAGACAGTGCAGAGTTCTATACACCCTTCACTCAGATCCCTTTGTTAAGCCCTTTATATTATCATGATACACACAGCAAGGAAACAGCAAGTTGGGTTACTACTAATGGGATTCTAGACTTTATTTGGATTTCACTTCTTTCCCACAAATCAGATTGATTATCCAATCAAACAAGGGTTTCAAAATTTAGCAGAGCAAATAATTAAACTTTTTAAATAATGGATAAATTTAAGATATCTAAAGTTAATAAAGCATTAAAAAAGCACACCATGTCAATGAGGATAATATTGTATCATTCACTGTTCCTTTTAATACCTTATGCATTTTGACTTAATGGGGGTTTTATTGTAAGAAAATATTGTTAGTATATATTGTTAGAAGGAGATACCATGTTATATATATTTTTAAAAAGTGGCCTGGGGACTGGAAATTAAAAAGAAACATCAGATCAGTTGAACATGCTACATGAATATGAAGGAACAATATAGTAACTCAGTGAACTTTGAAAATGTTACTACTCTCCAGGCTAAATTACCAAGTGATTTTATTCCAGAATCAATGTTCATTGTCAAAATACTATCACTTCTTATCTCAGAACTTTCTTAGAGATATGTTTTACAAAGTGCTTAAAACTTTGTACAAAGTTAAAGTTATATAGAAGGAAGAAGTTATGGTGTGTTATTGCATGACAAAGTGACTAGAGATAAAAGGAAGTTGCTATGTAATTTTAAAAGCTAGCAAAAATAATTTTAGTGCTTTCATTATACATAAAATAAATGTGTAAGGAAGTAGACATGTTTAATCTGTCTTACACAATAAAAAGAAGATTCTCATTTACTTGAGATATGTTAAAGAAAAGCTAAGAGAATATTTACCATGCCAATATATTCTAGGACTTATGTTTTATTAATAGAAGTGAAAACTATATACAGCAAAGTATGGGAAAAATAGTATGTGATGTTTTAAAATTCATGAGGCACTATATTATTTAGAACTTTTGCTACTATTTCAATTAGCTTTTCTTTTTCTTTTTTTTCCTTTTTCTTTTTTTGAGATATAATAATGCTATGTTGCCAAGTTAGTCACGAACTCCTGAGTTTAAGTTATACTTCAGCTTCAGTCTCCCTAGGAGCTGGGACTACAGGCACTCAACAACATCCCTAGTAGCCTCACATTTTCTATGCTTTAACTATTCAGGAATTCTGTATTGTGTAAATGTGTGTGTGTGTGTGTGTGTGTGTGTGTGTGTGTGTGTGTATCTGTGTAGTGTTATCAAAAAAAGGTTTTGAGTGTTTTCATTGTAAAGAAATGTAAATGTATAAGGAAGTAGATATATTTACCCTAACTTAGCCCATTTTCTCTCACAGGCTAAGCAAGTGTTCTGCCACTGAGCCAGACCCTGAGCTCCTACTCAATAAATTTTGATAGAACAAATGCTAGGAAAAAACACCATACCCTGTAATTATAAGACTTGTTATTATAATTTTATTCTAAGAATTATTATTATTATCCACATTTAACTACATTCATACTCAATAATAACCTCAGCTAATAAGGTCGTTAGCGGTGGAATTTTAAACTCTTCCCTGCCAGCACAGGTGATCACAGGTTTTGAAAGCCCCTTTTTTCATCTCTTTTATGCATTCGTAAGTGAAGATGGACTCTACAGCAAACCTTAAAACAAGGGAAGAGTTAGAACTTCATTCTGAATTTAAAATGTTTATTCTAAAGTGATTTTGAAAATACAAATGGTTATGATAATATAAACATGGGTAATTAACAAGTCGTGATGTAATATTAAGATATAATAGCATTCTTAATTTCATATACTGTAAAGCATTTGTATTAAATTTGCAAAAATCCTGAAATGTAATCCAGAAGAGATTTTATTTTTGTTTCTATATAGCTTTTAAAAAAGTTTTTTTTTTTCAGGAAGGAATAATGTTTCCTTACTTCCTAATGAAAATTGTGTACGTTTCCATGAATTTCTCATCACTCTTTGGTAATAATAATGTCTTATGGTGACATTAAGGTGCAACCACAAAGCACCAATTTGGTTATTGAATGTGTCCAATCTGATAATTAACACATCAATTTGCACTGAAAAGTGACTCATGCAATTTTTGAAATCAGACCTGGCTCAAAGAAATTCATTTGTTTTGTGGATTTCCTTTTATAACTTCAAATTATCTTTTCACTGGAAGCTCTGCATTCAAAAACAAAGCAAATGAGAAGGTTAACAATAACTCAAAATGCAAAACATTGACCAACTAAATTGAAAAACTGCATTTATACTAGAATATCTTTGAGTTATGAAGGGATTACATCCTGATGAATCCATAAATTGATAATATAATGTCAAAATTAATTTAAGACAACTAATCTATGAAAGTCTATAGCTTCGTCTCACAGTACAGCATAGAGTATCAGTTGGTCCCCTTTTTGATCACTTGGCGAACTCAGAGCTGCAGCTTGCAGCCTCTGCCAAACATGATGAAAGAGTATCATATTGCATATCACTAAACTAGGAAAACACTCAAATTCAAAATCTGATATATAGTTTTTATTGAGTGCTTATCAACTTTGCACCATCAAAAAGTGACAAAGTCATTATGGGCTTGGTAGCACATGCCTACAATCCAAAGGAGACTGAGGTAGGAGAATTTCAAGCTGTAGGCCAGTTTTTGACAACTTAAAATTAAATTAAAGAAAGAAAAATACTGGGGATAAAACTCAGTAGCAGATCACCCTACCAGCTCAACAGAAGTATAAATGTAAAATGAAACTATTGTAAGTCAGAGACTTGCAATAGTAAATCTTCAGCCTTCAGGGCTTTGTACTTTATCAGCCTAACTTACTCAAAGCTAAATTTCCAGCAATATCATTTTCTGTTTGGCTCTGGCTTTGGGTTGAACACAGAGAAATTTTCTAATGTGGATGATGAAGGTGAAACATCATACATTATTTTGCTCCAAAAGTAGGAATGAAGCAGGCATTTTTGCAGCTTGAATATTTTGTTTATCATCTACTAACTCTCCTTGGCTTGGGCTACTCACCAAAATTTTGTGTCCAATGTATCTCGTCTTTCACCAACTTCTAATCCTGAACAAGATTTCAACTTTATTTCTGTAACAAAGGAAACCTGTACCAAAGAAATCAGAAATCAAGAGAGACAAATAAAAGTTCAATTTGTTCTAATAGGTTACAGTTTTGAATCATCTTCAATGTGAACTCTTAATCAGCACATAATGCCTATGTGGAATATTTAACCACATCTCACAGATGTGTGATGTCTAAATCCTATAATGAACAACTGATATTCTTCTATCACTAGCAAATTTAGATTGTTTAGATATGTTCAGACATCACTTTAAGCTTATCCTTACAAATTTCCAGGGAGACACACACTTAGAGATGAATACAAATTTAGTCATTATATATAGATAGAAAGGTAAATAGACAGATATAAATAGATAAATGTCAGTATATCATAGAGTGTTAAACTGTCTTTCACAAATATATAGATTTAAAATCCAATAATAAACTTACATTCTGCTAACATTAGCATCTTTAGATTGTTTTTTGTTAGATGTCAGATAATCTTAAATATAACCCCAAGCATATCCTTACAAATTTTTAGGAAAATATACACAGTTATATAGATAGATAGACAGTTAAAATATAGATATAGCTCCCAAATTTCAGGAAGCATATTAGTGATTCTTTCTGGAGAGATTCTTTGAAGCATTACTGACTAATCTAAACAAAGGACGGTCTGTTAGTAGAGATACTCCTCCACTCATCCTTGCATTGACTGGGATTCACTGCAATATTTCACCAAATTTATTTATCTTACAAAATCTTTCCTTAATCTCTATACCCCTGGCTTGTATATAACCTGCTTGTAAATGCCGCAGTCCGGCTGCACCAAAATAACCGGGGGGGGGGGGGGGGGGGGTGACGAACAACTTGTGTACATTGATACAGCAGAAGTGGGAACCGTTTATTGTAGGACAGGAGGGGTATATATACATTACACACAGCTTATCTTAATTAACATAAACTAGATACAGCAGTTGACCAATAAGGAATCTCCACACTTAATGGCTTGCTGGCTTACTTCACAAACCACTCTATCTGGCAAAATGCCAGGCGCCATCTTGACTTGTTTACAGACCCTAACGTGTAAATTTAATAGCCACTGGAATTCAACTTTTAAATTTCTAAAAATTTTTTTAGTGATAATTTTTTATCTTGGTGTTATTTCTAAAGCTAATATTTTCACATCATTTATCTAATAAAAAATGGCCTAATGGGCTGAGGATGTGGCTCAAGCGGTAGCACGCTCGCCTGGCATGTGTGCGGCCCGGGTTCAATCCTCAGCACCACATACAAACAAAGATGTTGTGTCTGCCGAGAACTAAAAAATAAATATTAAAAAAAATTCTCTCTCCTAAAATAATGACCTATAATTTTAGATTAACTCATTCAAACAGTCCTGCCCAAGCTATAAAGGAAACATTGAGGTTACACTTTCCATATTAAGAGATTATTTTTGTTTAATGTTTCAGCCAATCTCACTACAAAGCTATGTTCTATTGCAGTTTGCTACATGAACTTTCATAAAATTTAGTAAAGAACAGTAGAAATATAGAATATTTTTCTCCATCATGAAGTAAGTCTGTATAAATAATACAATTTTTTTCGTACTTGCCTAATAGAATTAAGGAATATTGGAGTAAGAAGGAAGGTCTCCCTCACTGGTATTCAGTTTGATTGAGGTATTTCCATGAACAAAGCTTCTCTTAGGACAACAAGAAATCCAGTCAATTTCTTCACAGAATTTTGCAAAAGAAACTGGCAACTAAAAAGAAAAAAAATTATCCAATCTTTTTGTTTGTTAAAATGAATCATTCTGATAACAAAATTAATATAATATATGCACATTTAATTTTGCAGTCATTGGTCAAATAAGGCTTAAATTGCATGTAATTTAATTTTTCCCCCTTAGACTTCAACCTATGGAGTAAGTTAATTCCTGATGATGTCAAAATTACTTCTAGCTAGATTTGATTGCTCACAATTGTCCAATTTTCTAACTAACTTATATCTTCAATAAAAACATTGGAAATTCGTTTCCAACTAAAATGAGAAATGAACTGTTGGAGGGCTGACACACACACACACATATTTTTTTAAATTTTGCTTTGTTTTGTTAGTGTAATTATATTACATTTTCTTTCTTTTTTTTGAATACCACATTTAAAGTAACAGAATAGTAGAATTTTAGCGCATGAAAAACCCCACCATTATCTTAATTTGTGAATTTATAGAGAAATGATGTCTCATGTTCTAGCTATGTAGTACTCATATTCTCAAGATACAGCACACTCAGGTGGCTAAACCATTGTGATTCAAATAGACTTTTATTTTCTATTATGTGAATATTTAACATTTGCTATGGAAAGTATTGCTTTTATACAATTATAGGTGGTTCCACTGTGTGCATATATGAACATTTGTATTTATATGAATATAAACATGTGTATATATGTGTGTGTATATATTCATATATACTCCTATCTATATTCATACACACACATATCTGTCACACATAGTCTTAAAGAAAAACATGGGAGATAGACGAATTCTAGATAGGGCAGAGAGGTGGGAGGGAAAAGGAGGGGGGAGGGGATTAGCAAGAATGGTGGAATGTGATACACATCATTATCCAAAGTACATGTATGAAGACACATATTGGTGTCAACATAGTTTATATACAACCAGAGATATGAAAAATTGGGCTGTATGTGTGTAATAAGAATTATAATACATTCTGCTGTCATTTATTTTAAAAATACATAAATAAATAAAATTCCAATATCAAGAAAACAATTAGAGGTTAGAGTATTTATAGATCTCAAACATGGAATATAGCTGTGGTGAACATAGATATCTCTGAGAGGTCAAGAGTGAATTTTAGGATGAAGCTTTAAAAATACATTTATTTATTAGTCAATTGATATTTTCAAAAATAATAATATTTTGGATATAGTGGTTTTTGTTATTAAATTGATTTAAGCTGTCCTTCTTAATTTTTATTATGAATACTAGAATTTTTTAAATTGTATTAGTGCATTATATTGTTTTTTCCTTTGGGAAAATATTAATGCCTTAGGACATTAAAAATGCAGATACGTTGATATCACTCCATACCTTGTTAATTAGTATGTGGAGATAAAACTTGAGTGTTAAGGTCTGTAAACAAGTCAGGATGGCATCTGGTATTTTGCCAGAGAAATGTTGGAGTCTATAAAAAAGTCTGCATGGTGCCTGGCATGCAAATATTTTTTCACCCAATCTTGATGATACTTGGTGGTAATGATCAGTACAGAAATCTCACTTGGCTCACCGAATATTGTTCTTCTAGGTTGAAGCGTTTTTTACAGTAGCAGTTTTAATTTTTAGGTTTCACTCTGTTCTCTCCTATATAGATAGAGGAATTTGGACCTCTAAATCCAACATGGTTTGTAGTAGCTCTTTGAAACTTGACAAAATAAAGTAGTTCTCAGTTTTGTCTCTATGGTTTGTTTCCTCTTCAAGTAGCCCTAAGCAGAGATTTTCGAAAAGCACTTTCAATGAAAGGGGTTGCCAAGTGCCCAAGAATCTACGAGTTTCAGAAATACCAGCAATTATTTTTTCACCCAATCTTGATGATACTTGGTGGTAATGATCAGTACACAAATCCCACTTGGCTCAACATATTTTGTTCTTCTAGGTTGAAGCGTTCGTTTACAGTAGCAGTTTTTATTTTTCGGTTTCACTCTGTTCTCTCATATATAGATAGATGAATTTGGAACTCTAAATTTAACATGGTTTGTAGTAGCTCATTGAAACTTGACAAAATAAAGTACTTCTCAGTTTTGTCTCTATGGTTTGTTTCCTCTTCAAGTAGCCCTAAGCAGAGACTGGCGAAAAACACTTTCATTGAAAGGGCTTGCCAAGCGTCCAAGAATCGACGAGTTTTGAAATACCAGCAAATATTTTTTCACCCTATCTTGATGATACTTGGGGGTATTGATCAGTACACAAATCCCACTTGGCTCATAAAGGTTGGGTCACCTGTCAGTAGCACTATTGAAAGATGGTGGGACATTTAGGAGGTAGGAGGTAAGGTCTTGTGGAAGGAAGAAATGACATTGTGTCCATGACAGAAAAATAATATTAGAACCCCTGACCCTTTAGCATTAAATTAATCTGCACAATCTTAAAGCACACTTTCTTAACTTCCAGGAATATGGATTTTTCAGTATAGATGTTACTATTTTGGTAACTATACAATTAGGTAGGAAAGTTGTTAAACAACGAAGTGATCCAAGAATTATAAGAAGATAGTGACTTTTAGAGAAATTTCCTACCTGCATTAACTATATATTCCAATTCCTATTTCACAATAAAACTATTAATGACATAGTCTTCCTGAGAAATTTACATATTTATCATCCAGAGAATAATGGTATTTTATTAAAGGAGATTAATAAAATCCAAGAAACTCATACCAGACACATTAGTTCTAAATCTACATACAGAAAACTAGTGATTTTACATATTCTTCAAAAATTCTATTACTTGATTTTGTCATATAAGACATACATATTTGGTAAAAAAAAACTTAAGTAATTAAGTATTAAAATTAAGTATTTAAGAGTATAAACCCAATTGTGTGCTGATCATTACCACCAAGTATCATCAAGATTGGGTAAAAAAATATTTGCTGGTATTTCGCAAACTCGTAGATTCTTGGACGCTTGGCAACCCCTTTTAATGAAAGTGCTTTTCTCCAGTCTCTGCTTAGGGCTACTTGAAGAGGAAACAAAACATAGAGACAAAACTGAGAACTACTTTATTTTGTTAAGTTTCAAAGAGCTACTACAAACCATGTTGGATTTAGAGTTCCAAATTCATCTATCTATATAAGAGAGAACAGAGTGAAACCTAAAAATAAAACTGCTACTGTAAACGAACGCTTCAAACTTGAAGAAAAAATTTGGTGAGCCGAGTGGGATTTGTGTACTGATCACTACCACCAAGTGTCATCAAGATGGGGTGAAAAAAATTTGCTGGTATTTCGGAAACTCGTAGATTCTTGGAAGCTTGGCAACCACTTTCGCTAAAAGTGCTTTTTGAATGTCTCTGATTAGGGCTACGTGAATAGGAAACAAACCATAGAGACAAATTTGAGAACTACTTGATTTTGTCAAGTTTCAAAGAGCTGCTACAAACCATGTTGAATTTAGATTTCCAAATTCATCTATCTATATATAAGAGAACAGAGCGAAATCTGAAAATTAAAACTGCTATTGTAAACAAACGCTTCAACCTAGAAGAACAAAATTTGGTGAGCCAAGTGGGATTTTTGTACTGATCATTACAAACAAGTATCATCAAGATTGGGTGAAAAAATATTTGCTGGTATTTCGAAATTTGTGGATTCTTGGACGCTTGGCAACCCCTTTCAATGAAAGTGTTTTTCGCCAGTCTCTGCTTATGGCTAATTGAAGAGGAAACAAACCATAGAAACAAAAGTGAGAACTACTTGATATTGTCAAGTTTCAATGAGCTACTACAAACCATGTTGGATTTAGAGTTCCAAATTCATCTATCTATATAGGAGAGAACAGAGTTAAAACCAAAAATAACCTGAATAAGCTAATTTTGTCTGTTTCAGATATGAATCCACTTCTCTAAACTAAACCATGGTTAAACTAATGTGTAATCCTGTTCTGAAGCTTTTCCTTATATGTAGTAGCTCTTTTGCTGATAAACAAAATAAAACAAAACAAAAACAAAAATAACATATATCCTTTCTCTTTCTATAATTACTCTTCTGTTATTTCCTTTCTCCTATTGAAAAATAAAACCTTGTTATAATGAACATCTTTTAAAATCAGAATGTATTATAAATATCAGCTGGGAATCTCAGTTTGGACTAGTACTACTTGACTGAACATTAAAAACAACCATTGGCAACTAGAAGTCTACACATCATTTTCAGGTATACTTGATTTTAAAACAGGCTTCTCTCTCACCTTTTTATTCAAAACAAGCTATTTTAGCTTTAAAATTAATTGGGCATCTAATGTTAATATTTAAGTTCTAGGCTTTTTATTTATACTGAAAGTTTTTGGGTGCAATTTGTTGGCTCACTTTTGGGAACGTATTCTGTAGGCCTTGCTGTGCAAGTTTCTATGAGAAACAATGATCTTCACCATACTTATTATAGAGTAAAATAGACTTGCAGTGTAAACTGGTTTGTTCAGGGAGTCACATAACTTTAACGTTAAATGTATTATTAGCACATTGGTAGCAGTAGATGAAAATTCTGAGACCTAGGAGTTACTTTGGTTGGACAGTTGTATATTAAGTAACCAAGATCTTGAAAACATGATATCAGGCCCAAAATGTATATTTTTGTAAATTAATGAGCATTTTGGACTACTCCTAAATGTTTGGAAGAGATTGTCCACTCTTGATCTTACTTCCTGGAGGATCTTTCTCTCTTATTTGATTTCACTCCTATTTGATTCTACATGATGGTCCTCTAAATCTGTTATATAATATTTTAAGTAGGAAGTAAACCATGAATTTTTGTATCTTTCTATATATTTGGTAAAATAACTATTGGTGAACTCTTCACAGTGTTTACTACAACAGCAACACATTTTTCCACAGCTACATATTTTTTCCATTTTGTACCTATTTATTTTCTGATTATATCAATATTATTTTATTTAATGACTAACAGGTCCAGAGGATTACAGTCATCTTTCAAAAAAACTATTCTTTCCCACTTTGTAGAGATATAACAGGAACAAATTTCACCCAATATAACAAGAGTTAATGTTTCAATCTATTGTGCATTGTTCTCACTACTAATTGATCACATCAAACTATGATGTTTCAAGTGAGAATATAAAGTTGAATATAATATTTTTCAAGCCAACATATTTTCAATAATATTTGTTGAATATTCACAAGGATTACTCAGGTGCATGCCATGTCCCTAATGTCTATCATAGTACAGGAACTTGAAGACTTGGAATATTAAGAAACAAGCAGTAGGGAATCATCCTTTACACTGACAGAGTAAAGGTAGAGATATGGCTTCTGACTCAAGTTCATGACAAATTGAGTATTTTGCAGAGTGAAGGTGAAAAGTACAGTTTGGACAAAGCCAATTGTAAAAGTATAGAAGGAATTTTGGAAATATAGTACCAATGGAAAAATTCAACTGAAACACAAATGTAAATATGTTAACAATAATTCAGGAAAGTGGTTGGAAGATGTGCATATTATTTGACTTGAATTTTACATATTTCAAGCTCAGGCATGCTGAGAAAAATTAAAGCGTACCAAGAATGTTTTTAGACACATGCCTCTTTTTTCTTTTTGCCCTCTCATTTGGGGCTTTTTTGTTTACTAGATTATTACTTACCCTAAAGTAACATCAAATTAAATTTAACTAGAGAGAAAGGACAAGAGAAAGCGATAAGATAGAGCATCAATTATCCTAGAAAGTATTCTATAGTGTATAATTAGTTTGATCAGCATAAAATACACCTTGAAGTCTCTTAAATAATAACCTACAACTGAATTACCTTGACTTTTTAAGCTGACATACCTAGTAGGTTTAGATTCTTTATCCCATGTACTTTATAATCCCATTAATTTGTTTCTGACCCAAATTAACAAGTTCTGCTCTTATAGTTGATTTGTTTATCACCAGTAGAGTTTGAAAACACCAAGCAATATTGTTCTTAAAAATTTCCACCAAATATAAATAAATAAGATGCTAACAAAATCAAGCATTTTGCATTGTTTTTTTCAAACTGATCCCACTCAGCTCAAAAATTCAGAGCTGATCGAGAAATGACATACTAAATCTATGCAATAGTTAATTAATAAAGGCCTTACTCAAGAAGCTGTCTTCACTTTTGAAATGCAAATCCAAACTCTATTGCCTTACAAAGTATGATTGAAATACACACACACACACACACACGCACACACACACACATCAGATGTACATATAGATGTATTAAATTTTATTTTTTAAAATAAGAGTTTATTAGGAAATTAGTGCCAAGGAGAAACTATGAACTAAAATCAACTAGTTAACATTAGAATAGACTCATTATATGTTCACACAGTTGAAAATTTATAGAACTCTGAAACAGACAGCTTAAGTTAGCTTTATATGTAGTAGCTGGAGAACAATTATTCTCTATAAAATTTATAAGCCTTCAATCCATTATGAGTTCATGAATTGAGAAAAGATCAATTTCAAATCCATTTGTAGCTGCTCAGTATTACTAGTTCTTGGAAACCTCTGTGAATTTTCTAAAGTTCTCTCCTTTATCTTTTACTATCCTTTGACTTTTTTATAAGTGTTCAGTTAACCTATACCCCTCCAAACACTTCTAGCCATCAAGTCATTCCTTCCCAAAATATCTTCATAAACACACAAGAATCCCTCAGCTAATCTAATCCCACCACCATATATTTTACTCAACACTTCATTTATGAAATTAGAATCATAATATTTTATGTTTACTATCTGCCATTAGGATTCAACCCCCTGAAGATTTCTTTCCAATGACCATTTAATTATCGAATGTTAATCACCCTTCATTTTCTTAAATCTGAAAACTTTCCTCTTTATTAAAATTTTTGTGACCTTGGATAAGCTATTTATCACCTTGAATTTTCATGGCTTGGCCTATAAACAGTTGGCATCCACATTTTAGGTATGTTGTAGATATAACTGAAGTAATATATGTAAGATAGTTATTGCATAATAGAAGATAAAACTGTAATTGTATATTGTTTATCAAAACCTCCTAATTGTTTTGTCCATCACTAATCTTCATTTATTCAGTTTTAAAACTTTCCTAATGCTAATTGTTTGAAAATACTATTCACAAGTTCATATTCCTCCATTATACTAAACTTGCAGTGATGCAGATAGAATGTTTCTTTCTAGTTCAGACACACACAGTTTTCCAAACGTACTTAGTAAAACCTGGATGTTTCATATTTCCATTAACCTTCTGTCTCTTTGTTTTCTCCTTGAAATCTAGTTATTCCACCTCAGTTCTTTCCAATCCTACTCATATGTTAAGTTTCACCTCAGATCTGAACACTTCCATGAAATCTTCATTGATCACCTCAGCAAGAAATGAGTGTCCTGATCTTCTGATTGCCTGTAGCTCTCTGCAGTAGTCTCAAGGCACTTTGTTCCAACCTACTTTTAGGACTGTGGAGTCCTGTACTCTCAGCTCTAGAAATCTTCAGTATCCTTGAATCACTTATTTTTATATGCCTCACATCACTTACTGATGATGGCTAGCAGTTAGTATGTATACCAATATAACGTAAAAATACAAAACCATAAAGCACATATACCTTAATTATTAAAATGTATTATCACATGTTATATGAGTTTTTGTTATAATAAAATAAAAAGGTTAATTTTCTTCAGTGATAGCTTTTAGTGTGTTTCTTGCCCACAAAATTTAATAAACATAAATATTTCATTATGCTTATGTATTTATCATGTTACTTCAAAACTGAGGTATATTAAAATTATGATCCTTCAGAAACCATGCTGTGAGCCCTATAACTTTGCCATGCAAATATTAGCTTAGAATTTGGGGGAAATGTGATGACAGGGACCAAGTGTGACCTTGAGAATTCTAGCATATAGAAAGCAGAGGAGGGCAAGAAATTGTACTGCAAGATCATTCAAAAGAAACACACAACATTGATGAGGGTTCATATCTAAAGTGGGTTATTTGCCTTCTCCCCACACCTTCATATGTAAAATAGGGATAAGAAGATTTTGCAAAGAGGAAAGAATGTCTATAACATCCTCAATACCATATACATATGCTGAGTCTGTATTAACTATTTGTTGTTGTTATTATTGAAATCAAATTTCCAACTCTGCCTAATGAGAAGCCAACCTTGGAAAGTTGTTTGAAGCATGGGGAGGAAGGTGTGCCTTCTCAGAGGCTATTGTGTCCAAATTTTTTTTAATTACTAACATGTCACAGTTTGACCATTCCTGGGGCCATGAGGCCTATCTTTGAGGTTATATAGTAAGGAAAGTGTTTCCCTGTTAATATGTGTGAGGGGATCAGATGTTAGTATCTATAGATTATACATTCTTTGCTCAAATCAAGTTTACCAAGAAGAGTAGGACAATGTGAATGGCATGTACTGTAGAGCTCGTCACTAGTGACACAGAGAAGATGGAAAGGTATGTTAAATGATAAATTTGTGTGCATCGCAACCTTACGTATACTTATGGTACTAGTGATGATATAAGGAGGCTGGGGCTGAGTCATTCTGGGGTAGATCCATACCAAATCTTTTGTCTTGGGCCTGTTTGCAGAGGCAGCCCAGAGACTGCAGGTCTAGATTCTAATCCAACAGCTGTCTGTCTGTATGGTTTAACTTTGTTCATTCATTTATCTATCGAATGATAGAATTGGATCTTATGATCTAAAAATTCTTTTCAACATTAAAGCTTGTTTATTTTCTCATTATGCTGTCCTCAGAAAAGACAGAAGTTCTTAATGGTATTATACTACATTCTAAAAATCCTTTTCTTTTAATCCTATGAATATTTGTTCCCTGGATTCAATTTTGAGAATATAAACCTGAATATGTGTTACTGGAGAGACCTGAAGGAATTTGCCTCTCTGAGTTTTATCAGGTCATTCAGTCATACTTTTGTCATGCTCTTTATAGTTTATTCTTCTTATTATATGTGCTGGGGGCTCTTTAATTTCATCCTTGGGTTGTATACACATATTACTG
Organism: Callospermophilus lateralis; assembly: GCF_048772815.1. Taxonomy (NCBI): domain Eukaryota; kingdom Metazoa; phylum Chordata; class Mammalia; order Rodentia; family Sciuridae; genus Callospermophilus; species Callospermophilus lateralis. The sequence continues at coordinate 1,882,764 of NW_027511570.1, read as the reverse complement.
GTATTTTTAGAAGCACTTAATGAGTACAAAATCTATTCCCTGTGCCCTCATCAATTTGAAATTACCATTTTAAGGCTGATTAAATAAGGATTAGTGCCAATGCTCTACTTATTAGGCTGTGTCTTCAACTGGAACTGATGATGTAGTATTTGTCAATAACTAGTTCACAGCCCTAAATTCCACAAAATGAAACCTTTGCATCAGAGTCCATCTGTCTGAAAATTTTGAGGCAAGCTTCCATGAAGAGGAAAGCCATCTATTATATGATGATAAAAGCGTAAAGTGGCATGTATCACAGCTGTTTGATTACTGCTGGGAAGATGACTTGCATTCCCCCTAAGCCCTCTATCAGAATCCAGCAGTGATGGATTGAATTTCCCTTGCCTTAACCTGATGATGGATTGCTTTAGGAGGATATATATGAATTGTAGAATCTCTGCAGAAATTAATTAACATCACAACAAGAAGATGTTAGCATTGATCTTTGCCATGATATGAGATTGATCCAAGGAGTTAGTAAAGTAGCCACTAAACTTTCTGAAAATATAAATGGGTGAGCATTCATCCAAGTTTTTTGTTCAGTGACATCTAGTTCATTATCATGTACCAATTATAAGGTTAAAATATATATTATTGCCAGTTATTGCAAATCTACACATCTACAGAGATTTCATGTCAGTAAATTAATATGACATGACTCTATGCACAGTTCATAATGTACATTTTGTAATAGGAGTCCTTTGGAATGATCCTTTATAAGTGAAGGAAGGAAAATATTAGGTGGTAATCACCTTAGGATGTAGTGCTAGGTATGAGGCTCGAAAAGTTCCAGGCTCCAGCATCTTACGATTACCCTGTAACTGAACTCTGTGAGTACAGCTCCTCCAGTATAAATATTTTCATCTGCTTTACCCATTTTCCTAAATAGGCATTAATGTTAACTAAATTACTATACTTCAAGCTTACAATCTATGTAGAGCATTGAATAAATCAGATCTAAACAAAGAATACAGTGACTATCCTTTGTTTCTTATATATGTTGATTAGGTGAATGATAGAAAGAAATCCAGAAGAGCGAAAGTAAAACAAAGCATTCTAAATTATTATAGTAAGTTTTTAATGTCCTTAAATGGAGTTATAAAATTATGTAGAATGATATTTTATAAATCTCAAGTTTATCATAATTAAAAATACAAAGAGAAAAAAAGCATCAAACAATGACTTTAAAATATTTTAAAGAACATATTTTAGTACTTGAAGTATTTAGAGGGAAAAAAAGTTAGACATTGTTTTCTTGATTTTAAGAAGGTCCTTTAGGAATCTAGTCCATTTTTGGTTGATTGACCAATTTTGTGGACCTTGTTTGAAAATATACAAAAAACTTTTAAAGCATATATTTAGGTATACTGATTGAAATTCAGTTGCTCAAGGTGAAAGCAAACCGGATCAAAATCAAGTATAGAGGAAATACAAAAAGTACTAATAAAACTAAAATTGATCTTCCTGGGAAACAGGTGCTGAGCTGGTAAAAAGAAGTTAGTGGTTAACAACAGTGCACAGCACCTTTGTTTCCCTCTAAAACAAAAATGTTTAGTTCAGTAACAGCAAGTGAGTTCCTCAGGGAATTATTCAAGAAGGCTGATGGAGTCCTGTGAGCTGAGTCATGAATTTATTCTTGGACTTGATGAAAAACAAAGGTTTATAGACTGAGAAATTGTGAAGGAAAATATGAAAAGGAGAAGTCATTTTAAAATGCTCTGTTTGCAAAGTTAAGTAATTAAATAAGTACTGGAAAACATGAAATGCAGACTATATCTACCATTCTCCCCCAAAGGAGGAACTGTCAGTGATACTATTAGAAGAAATGAAGCCAAGGAACTCAATTTCAGCATGATTCAGTACGGGCAGGAGACTCTTCTATTCCTTCCTATATTCAAGGTTTAAACATATATTTCAGATCCATTAAATAGCAGACATTGTGCTAGGTGCTGAGGATACACACATAAATAAACTACTGTTTTTCATGTTAAGAAATTTATCATCTTGTAGGAGAAAGAGCATGAACAAACTCTTTACTGAGTGCTAGACACTATAACCTGGTGCATAAGGGGATTTTGCTTTACTCTGTTTATATTAATCAGTTCAAAAGGGAAACAATGAAGAGGATATAAAAAACATAAACAAGCACTGCAAAAATAAGGCCAGAAATCCAGGAGGTACAGAACAAAATAGTTTTCTGAAAACAATGAATTTGAAATGTTAGAAAGAGACAAAGAGCACTGTCAAGGGTCAAATGCAAATTTTACTGAAGAGATAATGTGACTGAACACCTTTGCCAAAATTAATTGTGAAATGTCACATCTAAAACTGCCTTTGTTGATCTTGATGCAAGTATTACTGACACTTCCAACAGAGTATTTTTCAAAGTTCTACTACTGAATGTGGATTAATTTGGTTTATGGGAATCAAATAATAACTTTCAATTATATCTATCACGTTTTAAATCATATGCTCCACAATCAAGCTAAAGGAGTACAGGTAGTTTTTGATCTTTGATAAAGAAATACTACAAATTCCACAGAATATAGCAAATATAACAAAAGACAATATCTCAAATTTACAAATTGTTTGTTATTAGATTAAGATTGTAGACAATACAACTTTTTAATTTTTAATTTTTATTTTTGTGCTGCTGGGAATTAAAGTCAGTGCCTTTCACATGATAGGCAAGTGCTGTACCAACTGCAGCTTATTTTTTTAAGAATGAGTGAAGATGCCTTAAATCTTTCCTAGTTTCTCTCGATCAAAATTCAGTTACAACCCCACTGCAAATATAACCTCCCAGTTCTGGACACAACCATGTCTTACCTTCACTGCCTTTAATGAAAAATAAAGTTGAGTTGATCATCCAAGATACACTATGAGCCGGGCACAGTAGCACACATCTGTAATCCCAGTGACTCCAGAGGCTAAGGCAGGAGGATCTCAAGTTCAAAGCCAGCCTCAGCAATTTAGAGAGGCCCTAAACAACTTAGCAAGACCCTATATCAAAATAAAATACACACAAAGGTCTGGGGATGTGGTTCCGTGGTTAAATGCCCCTGGGTTCAATCCCTGGTACAAAAAGAAAAAAAAAAGTTGCACTATGATTGTATTTATATAAATTACTCATCCCTAAGGACAAGGATAAAGTGGGAACAAAAACCTATAAAAGGTATATGTTAGAATATGTCAGATGGAATTGCAGAGGTGTTAGGTGGAATTGCAGGCTATGTTTTTTTTTTGTTGTTGTCTTGTTTTGGTTTTTCTTTTTTTGTTTTTGAGAGATAACAATGTCAAAACTCTGGGATGAGGCTGTCCAGGATGGAATTCCAGCTCTGCCCAGGTGCAAGTTGTATAATCTTGCTGCGCCTCAAATCTCTAAAATGGGAATAATCAGATTATCTGTTTGTTTCGAGCAGTAAATGTGTTCATGTTTGTAAAAGGCTTAACACAGGGTCTGGCACCAAGTAAGCACCATATTAGTGTTTATTAAATAAACAATTCATTTAAAAAAAATTCAGTTACAAAATAAAAGTTAAATTATAGCACTCCATTGAGCAAAAGCCAGTTAATATAAAACCTTTTTGTACTAAATTGTATTCTTATATTTGCTAGAAAAATTTGTCACAGAATTTTATAGTAGTCATGCAGATAATTAAGTTCTGAGTCATATTCCAATAGTAAGGAGCATCAAAACATAAATTAAAAGGGTTTTAAGTAACCACATTTTATTTGAATCCTTACTGCACACTCTTAAACAAATGCACTTTTGTAGCATTAACAGACTTACAGTGCTACATATTAATAAAAAATCAAAACAGAAAGCCTTTAATCATAACTGATTTTAATTCCAAATGAAAGTTTGAATTACAATAGTAGCCACTGAATATAATAGTGTTTGAAGTTGTTTCCTGCTGACAGTATTAATTTGACTTGCTTTGAATTTCTTTGGGACACTCTAAAATTTCAGCTGATGTTGCATCAATTTTAAGACACATTTCTGTTTAAATAAATTTGAATCCACAAATAGAAGATGTAAGAATAACAGCTAAATAAAACAGAAATGAAAAAATTGGCACAATTAAGGAGAGAATATGAAGAAATATAAACAGCAACCTCATGAAAATCACTGAGGCAAATGCATAATAAGTGAATACAAAATACAAAGAAAAAATTCTAAAACAGAAGTAAAGGAATAACATGAAGATATGATCTGGAAAAAATAATAGATTCAAATTCATATTAATGTAGAAATAAAAAAATTAAAAACAAATTAACCTAAATAAGCAAAACCTGAATGAATACAATGCTCTCTAAAAATAGGATGATTTAAAATGGTATCTGAGAGTAGATCTATAAGGGAAGGTGTACAAATAATGAAAACAAAAACATTTCATGAATAAAGAAATGTCACCTTTTATGTGATATTATAAAAGTTAGAAAAAGAGTAGATTGAGTTAAATGTATCATGATTGTAATAGAATGTGTTAGTTTCAATATCTTAAACATAAATGCCCATCTAATGGAGACATTCTTCCAGTGACCGAGAAAATAAATTCATACACAATTAATATAGCACATGTAGGCTCAATTCAAAAATAATATTCCCAAATATTCAGTATAGAAATAAGTCAAATCATATCATACAATATCATCTTTCTTTGTATCCCACTTCTGAACAAAAGAAATATATATATATATATATATATATATATATATATATATATATATATATATATATATATTCTGTTCTGTCTGGAGCTGCCCTGGACAAACACCCCTCTACGTCCTGATGTTCCAGGGCACTGAACAATTATTGTGTCTTCTGCAGTAACTTGGGCATTACCCCAGCTCAAATAACAAGGCGTGGCTCCAGGTGTAGGCATCACCCACTGGGGTTGAGTTACATTCACCTGTTCCTACTTTATTTCCATAGATATAAGTGCCAATGCAGATGTATGTGTATGTGTGTGTATGTATGCATATGTGTGTGTGTGTGTGTGTGTGTGTGTGTACAAACATGGATGCAATGATTTCTATGGTATTTTCCTCTATTTCTGTCTTTATATCTCATGTTCTCTAATTTCAGTCATCATATGGATAGAACTAAATTCAAAGTGAAGAGATACTATAATAATTGCTATATCTTCCCCTGATCTAATTGTCATCCCATTTTGTCTTACAGATAAATTGAATTAGTTTGATAAAATTAGTTTTTCCAGTTTTATAGAGTCAAATTTCAAAATCTACATTTATAGAGTACAAGCATGACACAGATATATAGAAATGTTTAATATAATTTATGATGATTTGTACTGATTGAACAAAAGCCAATATGTACTATATTTGCATTTGGTTATGTATAGTGTCCTGAGAACGGTATTTCAAAGAAAAACTAAAAATGAACAAAGCAAATCACAGAGTGCAGAAAACTTTATTTAGCATTTTGAATCTTGCTAAATTCATCTGGATACATATTTCAAATTCAAAGTTATAACAATCTCAAACAGATAAAAATTTCAGACAGGCATTATTATCCTATGTACATATATAACTACATGACCAGTGGTATTCTACATATAACCAGTATACTCCATTATATATTACGTATCAAAGTACATTCTATTGTCATCTATAACTAATTAAAACAAATTTAATAAATTAAATTGCAAGAATCTTTGCAATCTTTTTAAAAGCAGATGAAACACTTTTTTCTTTATTAGTTTTATTTTTTAATGTATTTTTTAGTTGTCAGTGGACCTTTACTTTGTGTGTGTGTGTGTGTGTGTGTATATATATATATATATATATATATATATATATATATATATATAGCTCAGAATCAAACCCAGTGCCTCACACATGCTAGGCAAGTGCTCTGCCAATGAGACACAACTCCAGCCCATCTCCAATACTTTCAGATGTCTGAGCATTGGGTATCATTCATTAATTCATTATATCACGCTACAAATATTTAATGAGTTCTTACTCTACTTAAGCATGCAAGGCCCTGAGGAAGAATACAAATATGGTCCCTATTATGATGGCATTAATAGAGCTATTGCAGGTCAATCAATCCCTTAGGTCCCTGACTAGTTCAGCCACAGGTACCTAAATTAATCTGGGATTGTCCAAGTACCTTCTCTGTCTGGAATTCTGTGATTGTTGTGAAAGGCAAACAGTGTGTTGACTTTCAAACATGTAAAACTGCTTAAAATGGCAAAAGATATTACGTACCAGCACCATACAAGAAGTAATTTATATTTAAAAGATAATCAAATATTTTATTAAATAAACTTTATTCTCCTGTAGAATTGTAGCAAGACTTAAATATTTCTAATATCTTTAAGACTTTTCTACCATATTATAAAAGCACACATATTTTTACTTTATTCTATGAGAGGAAATAAACAAAGTTTTTAAAATTTTTTTCTTAATTTAGATTTTTGTCCTGAATCATTTTAATGTTTAAAATTAAATTGATTGTGCATATCATTTATAGGTGTTTGTTTGTTTTGCAGTCCTGAGGATCAAACCCAGGGGCTTAAGAAAGTGCTCTACTACTAAGCCACATCCAGGATCTTCTAAACACTTTTAAAAATAAGTGTTTGATTATCATATATTAAGTTGAGCTAATATTTGCTATGTATTACACTGACACAGCAATATCTGAAGAGTATCAATTACAAATTTCCTAAAGAAATTTGAAATTTTGCAGTCATTTATGCCTTTTTTAAATAGTCACTGTACAGTTTTCTTACTCATCTAAATCAATTGATACCCTTATAATCTTATATCTGATAGTAATTGTTTTGTGAAGTTGATTCTTTTAAGTAAGTGATTTGGGAGGAGTATGCAATTCTTACAGGAAAAAAATTTTGGGGATTGAAATGGTTAAAATGCATCACCACTATGTCAAAGCAAGACATTTGTATTGTTATCATTAAGAGCAGAAAGAAAGGAGGAGGAAGGAACAAGTGCATAGAAACAGAGGTTTTTTGGACTCTGAAAAGAGCTGTGGACTCTGGACAAAGTACCAGCTGTTTTCCAGCTATCTGACCTTGTGCTAGATGATTGAATACTCTGTGAAATGATAGGATAGGACTAGTGATCTTGAAGAGCCATTCCAGGTTACAAAAACTGTAATTTCAACTTTAATATAATGTTATAATTCTGCCTCTTAAAAATAGCCGAGTCCTAATAGTGGCCTCTAGTCATAGTAATTGCTAACCTTTGCTTTGTAACAAATATAACTTTTAGTCAAGTAATTCTAAAAGGTAGGGACAGGAAGGATTAAAGAAAATGAATAGGTACATCGCCAAAAAGAATCCTAAGGTGGCTAACAAATCAGGTATCTGCCCTAAATGCAATAGGAGAGTAAAGAAAAGTCAAAGCTATTGTGGGATGCACAACAGCAAATCTGGAGACAATAGTTTGACCTTGTTCAACTCAACATTTGAAAGAGGAAGTTCAATGTGACTCTCAAGGGTTAGGGATGATTTGATAAGTAAAAGCCAACAAGGAGAATGGACCTTTCTTTTTATATTATAGAGATTCTTTTTATATACTGAGAATACCCTTTGACTAAAATATCTATCTATGTACATATGTGTATATAAATTTACTTAAATTCATACATAAATTGTTACAAAAATTAAGCAGATTCTAAAAAGTAATCAATACAATATACACTTATCAAATGCTGAAACTTTTAAGTAGTTTTTCTGTTTTCTCAGCACCTGTAAACAGAGAGTCTGACACATATTAAATATCAGTAAATACTTTTTGTAAGATGATAAATTAAATATATGCATAACAAGTATTAGCTTTTAGGTCTTCTAAATATCACCGTTATGCCATTTTCCTATACCTTTCTGATCTTTTCTTCAATATAAATATTTGCTGATGCAAGTGGAATTTTCCCTCATAAGATGGGATACTGTAATGTGTGTTACAATAGATATATAAATAGAGTTGTTAATTTATACAAAAATGTAAAAATAAGTGTTGTCTAAACATTTCTAAATATATAAACCCTGGAAATTTCAGACATTTTCCCATCCTAGAAGAGCCTGAAAGAGTTTTCATCATCAGGTAAATTTCAGGGTTCCTTCAAGTATCTAGGCCTCTAATTTGGTATTTGGCTTGATGGGAAGGTCTGTGCTGATGGGAAGGTTTGTTGAGAATTAAAAGGAAGATTAAGTCTAGCCATGATGCTAAATTCAGGCTTGGATTGTACTTTATCAGTCCTTTCAAAATTATGATCTCATGTGGTTTTTTGTTTTCTTTACTTTTCTTAGCAAAATATGTGGAGGGGGAAAAAAGAGTCACATTTGCAAATATCTACCATAGTGTCAGTTTTAATTCTCCTAAAATGAGTATGGATTCCAGGGCACCTGGGAGAACATGGCTAGGAGTTCAAAATGGCCAGATCCAGTATGTAATCCAAAGTTGTATGGGAAACTATTAAAGTGATGTTATTAAAAAAAAGAATCAGTAATTTTATCTCATTAAGAATTCCATCTACAAGTATTTTAAAGTAAATGTATAAATGTTTCAAGTTTAGCAATACTTAGGCTTATTTTTCCAAAATATTTAACCAAAATTTAAGTGGTTTTAAGACATATTAAATATACTAGGAAAATTTTATTATTTGAATTTTTAGCAAATAAGTGGTTAGACTTCTACTGTTTTTACCAAGGAGAAGAAACACCTTCCAATCAACCTTGCTGCCTTTATTTATTTTTTATTGAAGTTCAATAAATCTTTCAGATAGCTTCACATATTGAGAGATACTTTTGACAAAAATGTGTTTCATTATGATTTAAAATAGCACAATCTAACAGCTTGATTGAATACCTGCAGCCTTGTCTTCATTTCAGGAGTTGAAACTAATAATTAATTTTAAAAGCACAGATTTCTAGCTCCTGTAGGTAATTGCTTTGATAATTTGTTTTTCACCATCATGCAATCTCTGGAGAACTGGAATCTCAAATATCAGTGTAACACAAAGGCAAGAAATAGAATGAAATGTGATTTGCAAAGAGAAAGATATGCATGTTATGTAGAGATTTGTATTAATAAATAGCATTTAAGAGATGTGCCTATCTGAGACAGGTACATCAGGAATAGTTATCTTGTGTTACATAGAATTATTATAGCACTGATGTGACTTAGATGAGTATATGTTGTACCTAACCTTTCAAGTACCATATGGATTGGAGAGTTGTACAAGCTTCCCGTAAAGATTTACTTTTTATATAAGGTAGCTTTTAATCTCTTAGCAATCTTGTGCTCTTTCTAGAAATTCCATATTAATTATTTTATTTCTTTTATCTCTCTCTGAAAACACCAAAATTTTAATACATCACTGAAATCTAAGCAATACAAAACCATAATTAATATACAAAAAATACTTTTAGAGCTTGGAGTCTATTCTCGTTTATATTAATAACATATTGAATACACAAAAGTAGACATCAAGTCAGCAGATTACAAAAGAATATGCTTTTTGAATGGGAAGTTATTATTCAATGGGTATAAAGTTTTAATTATTCAGGGTGAATAAATTGTAGAGATCTCAGGTACAGTATGTTATCTGCTATGATTTGGGGGTAGTTTGTCCCTTAAAGATTCAGGGTTGGAAGACTGGTCCTCAAAGTAAGGGTGCTGAGAGGCAGTAGGACCTTGAAGAGGGACCAATGGTTTTCTTATGAGATAGTTAGATTTTTGCAGAACTGTATTAATTACCTTGAGGGCAGGTTGTTACAAAGTGAGCTTGGTTTTCTCTGCTTTCTCCCTTGCTTCTTCTCTTGCCATGTGCTCTTTGCCACGTGCACCACTTGTTCATCACATCTTGTACAGCTTCCATAGTGTGATGTCATCTGCCTTGTTACCATGCAGTATGACACCCTCACCAGGTGTAACCACCAAGCTTAGGTTTTTATTCTTCAAAGCCATGAGCCAAAATATACCTACTTCCCTTGTAATGTCCCCTGTTTCAAGTATTTTGTGAAAGCAACAGAAAATGGACTAAGAGAATGTCTATAGGTGACAGCAGTTAAAATTTTAAGAGGAAAATTTCACGTTAAGTTTTCTTACCACAAACAATAGGAGAATGCATTGGGAACTTTTTAAAGTTGATGGATAAGCTTAATATGTGATTGTGGCATTGTTTCATAGGTGAATACACAAGTTCAAACCCATAACTTGTAAATATTAAATATTACAATTTGTGTGCCAAATACTATTAAATAAAACTGTCAAATTTTAAGAAAAAGAATGCTTTCAGTTGTGTCTTTATGACCATTACTTATTTCTAATAAATGTTTTTCTTTAAGAGCATGCATTATATGAAATTTCTCATTTATGGTTTGAATTTAACTGAAACTATTTCACACCTAAAATACTTTAATGATAAACTCAGATCAAGATATGCAAGTATGATTCATAGGAACCCAAATGAGATATTCTTAATTGGACCTTGAAGGTCAAAAAATAAACTAACAACAATAGATTGTGTAAATAAAATCACAGACGTATGCATGGAACAGAATTCACGATAGGTATTTTTCAGGTAATTAAATAAATATATTTTAGGCAAAAATTTAAAGTAATTATTCCATGTGAAATTATATACCAATTAATTTAAATATAAGCAAAATTTACTTTTAGGTAGAAAAAAATGGAAGAATAGAAGAAGATCTTAGAAGATGGAAAAATATACCCTGTTCATGGATAGGCAGAACTAACATCATCAAAATGGCGGTATTACCAAAAGTTCTCTATAGATTTAATGCAATGCCAATCAAAATCCCAACGACATTTCTTGTAGAAATAGAGAAAGCAATCATGAAGTTCATTTGGAAAAATAAAAGAACCAGAATAGCAAAAGCAATTCTAAGCAGGAAGTGTGAATCAGGCGGTATAGCGATACCAGATTTCAAACTATATTACAGAGCAATTGTAACAAAAACAGCATGGTACTGGTACCAAAACAGGCAGGTGTACCAATGGTACAGAATAGAGGACACAGAGACTAATCCACAAAGCTACAATTATCTTATATTTGATAAAGGAGCTAAAAGCATGCAATGGAGGAAGGATAGCATCTTCAACAAATGGTGTTGGGAAAACTGGAAATCCATATGCAACAAAATGAAACTGAATCCCTTCCTCTCACCATGCACAAAAGTTAACTCAAAGTGGATCAAGGAATTAGATATCAAATCAGAGACTCTGCATCTGATAGAAGAAAATGTTGGCTCCAATCTACATATTGTGGGGTCAGGCTCCAAATTCCTTAATAGGACACCCATAGCACAAGAGTTAATAACAAGAATCAACAAATGGGACTTACTTAAACTGAAAAGTTTTTTCTCAACAAGAGAAAAAATAAGAGAGGTAAATAGGAAGCCTACATCATGGGAACAAATTTTTACTCCTCACACTTCAGATAGAGCTCTAATATCCAGAGTATACAAAGAACTCAAAAAATTAGACAATAATATAACAAATAACCCAATCAATAAATGGGCCAAGGACCTGAACAGACACTTCTCAGAGGAGGACATACAATCAATCAACAAGTACATGAAAAAATGCTCACCATCTTTAGCAGTCAGAGAAATGCAAATCAAAATCACCCTAAGATACCATCTCACTCCAGTAAGATTGGAAGCCATTAGGAAGTCAAAAAACAACAAGTGCTGGCGAGGATGTGGGGAAAAGGGTACTCTGGTACATTGCTGGTGGGACTGCAAACTGGTGCTGCCAATTTGGAAAGCAGTATGGAGATTCCTGGGAAAGCTGGGAATGGAACCACCATTTGACCCAGCCATTGCCCTTCTTAGTCTATACCCTGAAGACCTTAAAAGAGCATACTACAGAGATACTGCCACATGGATGTTCATAGCAGCACAATTCACAATTGCTAGACTGTGGAACCAACCCAGATGCCCTTCAATAGATGAATGGATAAAAAAAAATGTGGCATTTATACACCATGGAGTATTACACAGTGCTGAAAAATGACAAAATCATAGAATTTGCAGGGAAATGTATGGCATTAGAGCAGATTATGCTTAGTGAAGTTAGCCAATCCCTAAAAAACAAATACCAAATGTCTTCTTTGATATAATGAGAGCAACTAAGAACAGAGCAGGGAGGAAGAGTAGGAAGAAAAGATTAACATTAATCAGAGACATGAGGTGGGAGAGAAAGGGAGAGAAAAGGGAAATTGCATGGAAATGGAGAGAGAGCCTCAACGTTATACAAAATTACATATAAGAAGTTGTGAGGGGAAGGGGAAAATAAACAAGGAGGGAAATGAATTACAGTAGATGGGGTAGAGAGAGAAGATGGGAGGGGAGGGGAGGGGAGGGAGGATAGTAGAGGAAAGGAAAGGTAGCAGAATACAACAGTTACTAATAGGGCATTAGGTAAAAATGTGGATGTGTAACCGATGTGATTCTGCAATCTGTATTTGGGGTAAAAATGGGAGTTCATAATCCACTTGAATCTAATATATGTAATATGAGATGTCAAGAGCTTTGTAATATTTTGAACAACCAATTAAAAAAAAGAAAAAATGCAAGAGTCACTTTATATGGCGATTTCAAGGGCAGTGCTGAAAATGCAAAATATACATGATAAAAACAAGTCTCTTTTATTCAATATTGGCTTTAATAACTAATACAATTATTTTATTGGGATGAAAGTTTTTTTGTAATCTATTATATCTTCATAGACCAATATATAAAACTTTAAAATCTCACCAGTGAAGATAGATATTTGTTTAATAGTTTTACTAAAAGAAGAATTGATAACATAAAACTGAAATATTATTTTGTACTTTAATTCAGAGTACACTTTCCCTCCTAGTCACAAAGAAGATTCAGGAACCACATGAGAATATGTTTTTATCACATTTGTCAATTATATTTTCATGGGGCCATTATAAGTCTACGACTGACAGAGTTAAAACTGGAAAATTCTTATACTTTGCACCCACCTTACAGAAATACTTTGTAATACTATGCGTGGAACCTTGTCCTTAACCAAGCATGGCTAACTTCTCAGGAGGTGCTTTCCCAAATACCATAGACAAAACAATAAGAAAAAGATATTCCAAATATTGGAAGAACTATAAAAATAATACAGTAATGGAATATAGGTTTGTAAGTCACTTGTATATTTTGCCAATGTAACCATGTTCTTCAATTGGAAAAAATTTGAGTTCTCAGAATAATCTTTCAAGTAGACCAGTGAAGACATTTAAAGGATAGAAGATTTCTAAAGGTGAACTTCAGGGCCCCTTCATGCCCTGCTGCAGCTGCTACTCTAACAGATAAAACACTGTGATTTCATCTGTAACTACTGGTGCTCTATTCAGGCCCCAAAATCATTTGAATGGACACTTCAGTCCTGAAATGCATTAGTTCCTCCTACAATTTATATTATCAACTAGCAGAGTAAATGCATGTAAAAGGGCTTGGAGATCTTTGGGAGAACTACTTGTTAAATGTAACTCAAAAGCAGATTTGAAAATTTCCCTCTTTTAAATTTATTTTCCCAGGGTCCTAATAAATGAAAGCTGGGCTGCCATCCAGGTTTCCAAGCCACTAGAGCCTGATTGTTTTCTATTTGTTTCAGTGTTTAAAGCCAACAAAAGCTGCATTAAAACTGATGGTGCCAAGTAGTAACAAGCATACTTTAAGTATAGCTAATATATGAACCCACAGCCCCAGGTTATAATATTTTAAACAAAACAGAATTTAGAGGCTCGGCTCTTTGTCACTGCATTTTATGAACAAAACATTTTTTAATATAGCATGTTTATGAAAACATAAGAATACCTCACTAATAACAGAAGGGTAAATGTAATTATTCTATGTTCTCTGTATTTTTGCATTTCCAGTCATATATTTTTTTTTGTAGAGCCTCATCTTCTTCAAATGGAAATGTAAACAGAAATGCATTGTCATTTTCATATTTTTATTGCAATATCACACAATTGGTTCTACTGCTTTTTATTTAGCTTTCAAAAATGTCCATAATTGTGTTCATTTATATCCCTGAATGCCACGTTTGTGACAGCAAAAAAATTCTTCCATTGCTACCCCAAAGCATGAAGAACAAAATTATCTTTAAAATGGCAACTGAATTCAGTGTAATGTCTATTTTTATATGTTTGTTGAAATAAAGTATTATTTTATTTAATTAAGCCTTGGGCGTGTTTTTATGATTCCTATTTTTGTGTAAGACAAAAACTTTTTATATTTCTAACATCATGAGACTCTGGCCTTTGAGTCAGGCGAATGGAGTCTCTTTAAAGACATGTAAGTATGTGCCCATTTGTAATGCTGATTATTTCAAGTTACTTTTGACTATTCTTGCATTGACAACAAAAATGGGAGGATTATATATTTTTAAAGAACAAGGTTAAAAATTTGATATTATAATTGCTATTTTCGATAATTTGGATGAGTAAATATATAACCAGTAAAGCCAGTATGCAAGATATATCCTTGGAATATTTAACTGTAATCTGCTTTACTTTTTTTACCCCTCACTATATTCAGCTCATATAACTCCAATTTTAATCTTCAATTAACCTATATTAATTTGTCTAATGATTAACAGCAATAAATCTCTACTATGTTTCTGCAGTTGTGCCTCCCTCTGTTCATAGAAGAAAAGGATGACAATGAGAATTATTTCAAGTATTGGAAAGAGTCCTTGACCCAGTTAACAGATAACATAAATTTTCTCATCTGATTCCCTCCTGCTTAACACTCTATAATGTAGAGATTCAAAGTCTTATAGAATATAAAATCCCCATTCAAACATCAGAAGTTTGACAGATACCAAACTTTAGCTTTATATGAGATATTTTAGAAAGTAGTAATTTTTATTTGATTAACCACAGCAGCACCCATGGTTTTATATATGAGGTTCTGGCTATTCTGCTTATAGATGATGCCTCTTACAAATTTGTGTACAGAGATCACAGGCAACGATTCTTTGTTCCACACACAAGTTCAAAAGAAATGCTTTCATCTTCTACAGAAATCCCTCTTAAAGGCCAAGAGCAGATCTATATAAATCGTGTAATAGTGTGTGTATTAATAATCATTTGATTATTCTGGTCATTTGGTAGTTGAAGAAACTAAGCTTTTAGAATTTTAAATGGCAGGACAAGTACTCAAAAAACTTCCTGGTTTTATGGCCCTTTTCATTCTGCTTGAACTTTCAAATGGATAAAATATTGATATTTAAAAAGCTAAGTTTAAGAAGTATGTTAGTAAATAGACAAAAATTGGAAAATACAATAATTATGTTAAAATACAATGGAGTAAAACACTGTCTAGAACCAAGAAGGCTGTTTAACTCTTATCACTGGTAAAGCACTTGGAGTCAGACAGAATATAGGCACTATGAGGTCCCTTCTCAACTCAGGATGCACAAAATTCTTTTGAAGACAATTTCTTTAACTATTTTCTTGGCTAAGTTCTTGGCTTTGATACTAATCACACTCACCAACCACATGAGCTTTCTTCTTTTTGATGAAGGCCTACAGATAAAAGTACTGCTTGGCCCAAAACCATGAAGACAGCTCAATTCAGTCCTCCAGCCTGTGATTCCTGGAGGCCAAATATTTGTTCAGTTATTGTTTCTGTGGTTACATTTTTCCTCTCGTTCACACCATCGGCAGCTTGAAAGAACACCAGAACTTAGTGTTTATCAGCTGAACAGAGATGATCACCAAACTGGTCCCTGTGCTACATTTTTCTTTGTAGTGAATGTGAAACTATGTATTGAGTGAATCATTTGATTATCTTCTATATATGAAATTATTTGTAATAATGACCAATTACACTGACCTGTATGGATAGAAATACACTATTCCTCCATAATTTTTCTACAATCTTATGTTTGCACTGAATGATAATGCAGTTTTCAAATATGCTGGTTTTTTTACATTATGTTAAATCTACAACTAATTTACTGTTTTAAATCATAATACACTAAAAAAATTAGTATTTTCAAGTTATATTTAAATAATATTTATTAAAATAATTTTTTTCTAGTTAGACTCCCTGTATGCTATAATGGATTCAAAGATAACTAACTTTTTAAAATTTATATTTAATTGTCTTGCTAAATTTTTATCCATCAGCCCTCTACCTACGCTCAAATTTCTCCTCACTAGTCCTTTCCATAAAATACAGAGATTATTTTCTGTATATAAAACTCCTTGGGAACAAAGTGTATTTTACAAGTATTATTAGATCTTTCGCTGTGACTCACTCCCATACAGATGGTACACATCTGAAGGGGCTCTATTCTAGCTAGCAAAGATCCAGCTGATGCTCTGAAAAATTATTCTCTCTTGGTGAAAAGTTAGCTTGCCACTGTCTTCCCTGCTGCATTATTAAACACAAAGGAGTGATTCCCTTAATCCCAACCATCTGCTCTTCCCCTACTAAAAAGTGAAAACATCCCCTTGTGTTTACAAATGTTTCTGCTAAAGCTTCACAAATTATAAGAGATGGTTGTGAAATTTCCGTACACACTACAAGATCAAAACAAAAATCCTAGTCACCATAAATCTGTAAAAAATAAACCAAATTTATATATCACACGATAAGCCCAACTGTGTTTTAATGTAATGCAATTATATTTAAACTGCAGTCTCGGAATGCAAATTATTTTAGCATTTCAAGTATAATATTTGCATTTTAAATATATTCCTACTTGTCCAGACATCCAAAAGTACATACTCTGAAAAAATGGATCATCTTCAATTCTGTCTAATTTTCACAGATTTATAGAGTTCACAGAATTTTAGCAACAGTAAAGGTTCAGTTTCTTTGAAAGTAAAGCAAGATAAAACATCTTACTGCTCACATGAACAATAAACCCCAAACTTTTAAAATTGGAAATCAGGGTCAAATGTCTCACACCAGATTGTGAATTTTAAGAAAATTACTTACATCAAAAAAGTACCAAGTAAAAACAGTGATATTACCTCACAATGAACTCTAGTTATCTTCACAAAATGTACTGCAAACCAGAATCATTTTGGCTAAAGAGCTCCATGAAGCCATTCAACTATTTAATTAAACACAAACAAAAGAACACACAAAATAAATTTTGCATTTTCAAATATTTAATTTGTAGTTTTTTTTTAAATATCACGTATGGTGCAACCCCAAATTTTTCTCTACTTCTCTTTAGAGTATAAGGATAATTCAATTTTTCAATTTATTTTTGTTGAAATCAATTGCATTAGCTTTCCTTTAGTATACTGTCTTTGTCAGCAGAGCAATTTCTATTTCATAAGGTTTATTCCTTTCGTGCTTACCAAATAATTTCTTATCACCTGTGTTCCAGACCCTTTTTACCCATATTTCTCAAAGCCTTTCTTTAACTCTTATCCCAAAAAGTTTCTTTCTCTTTCTATAATAGTTCTAAAAACATTCATTCTTACTTAAAATGGAATTTGTATAATTAACTGTTTTATTTTCACAATACCCAGGAAATAAAATTATGCTCTCTTTGTAAGAGTCTTTCTTTCAAGTCTTCACTTAATTCAGTCTTACATACCATATGTTTATTTTTCTACTCCATTTAACTGTCCCAGAGATTTTCTTGCTTTCCATCTAAAAGCCTGAATTATTTAGGTAATGAGTTCACTCTGGTCAAGCACCAGAAAGCATGTGTTCCCTTACATCTTCCACAGTAGTTGTCCCAAGTTTCACTCCTTGGTACTTAGGACAAGCTATTTTCTGTGTCTTAGCATGGTCTTCAGAGAATGTCAAAGACTCCTTCCCTATGATGTAAATAACAAAATATATTTTCCTAGATGAATTTCCTGTTCTCTGATTGATTCTGTGTATTTGTGATTAAACTGGATCTGGTGAATTTTATGGAAAAATGTCCATAATATGAACTATCAGTGACAACCAGCTAATGGGTTTATCTCTTATTTATTCTCATCTAACCAAAATAACCAATGTCCTGTTCTTAAATACATCTTTCATGAAACTGTCTCTCAAGCTATGCTTACATTTCCTTTTGCCTCATTTTTCATTGTTATCTAAGTGGGCCCAAGCTGTTAACCCAAAGGCATTTTCTTTTAAGTTCCACAAGTTTAAAGAAGCATTGGCAGTATCTATACTATATATAGATATATTCACCTTCCATAAGTTCATTTCTATTTCTACATTTCACACATTTCTCATTTCTGTGCTCATTGTCATTTCATAAATTCTCAACCTTAAGTAGGCCAAGTTTTATGCAATTTAGTTAGGAAACCCTGATGACTACAATTGTTTCATTTTTTTATTTTAAAATAAAAGCATTTTGAAATAATTTCAAAAAGTTACCTAATAGAAGCAATGATATAGTGTGTGTGTGTGTGTGTGTGTATGTGTAATAATTTTTTTTTAGTCACTCTTGGATTTGGATTCCCAATGTGTTTCAAGGAGTATGTTCAGATGTTATTGTTACATTTATAACATGTTTAGTCAAAAAAAAAGCTAGTGATAGACCAGCATATAGAGCCCTGATGGCACACACAACCTTGGTGCTTATGATAGAACAATTGTGAGAATGGGAAGTCAGGTAGCAATAGGGATCACTGAGTTAGTTAATGATAAATTGTCCTGAAGTCATTCGATATTGGAGCTGATTTGTTTTTGCTGGGTTTTCTTCTGTAACACCACTAGGATTCAGAGTGAACTGACTCAGCTCAACCATTATGCCTAAATAATTTAGATTTTAGAGTCAGGAATTCAAATAGGATCACTGGAGAACTAGAAACACATATGAACTCCTAAAAGAGGTTGTAGTTCTCACTTATGGGCAGTCAGTCAAACAAAACAGAAAAGTAGTAAAAGGAAATATCACCCATCCCTCAATGTGTTTCTCTCCTTTAAAGTATCACCTTCCCACTTTTGTGATTAAAATACCTCAGGACTGATAGTGATGGTACTCATAAAAATTCTGTTTCTAATACAATTTTAAAACTTTAGTCTTCCCTGTGGAGTTTACATTTTGATAGAAATATATGTTTTGGAGACATAAGCCCTAAAGTAATGAACTCTTGCCAGTAAGGCATTTAATGTATAGGCCAGCAGTGAGTGGAATGGTCAGGAGTTCCCAAGACTCTGAAAATCCCACCTTGTCCCTTGACCCTCACACAGCGTTTCTGCTTTCACAGGCTAATTTAACTGGTTCTCTACACAGGTGCACTCTTTGCACAGATTCTAGTGTCCATCCAGATGCTGACATTTACCTTTGTTTACTGACCTTGATATGTACCTAGAAAAATTCCTTTAGTGCACTGTTGCCACTGGAAACATAAATTTAAACTCTCTGATTTGCTGAGTTGGGCTGCATAAAAAAATAATAAATAACTAAAATGGTACACAGCAGAGCTAAAGATGATGCAGAGGTACTTAGATAAAAACAGACAATTTTGCACCAGATTGCCTAACATATTGGCAGTTCTCAAATCATATCTCAAATCAGATGAAATAAGTTTCAGAAAGTTATTTAGCATGAAGAATACATTATTAAATTCATCATAAAAAATGTTAATGCAGCTCTGCTAGCTCTTATTGCTGCTTGCTTGCGTTCCTCCCTTTTGCCAACATTGGTATCATAAACTTAACTGTCAGTGTGGGGTGGGCGTTTTCCCTCCAAGCAACTAGCAGGCATGCGTTTTAGACATCTCTGCAGCCTTAACTGCAAGCAAGTCCCCTTCCAGCTCTACTGAGAGTCTTACTTCAGAGTTCAAAAATAATTTTTTTAGATGCATCAACAGTTGAATTTGCATTTTTTAAATAATGCTTTATGGCCATTTTGATAGGTGACATACATTATTTACTGTGGAACATTTTATTTCTTAAATCAATCAGTATGAAGTTTTTAATAAATTACCCATTCTTAAGGTTTTGTTACTGAACTGAAATCCAGTCACACATTTTTATGGGCACACTATTTTCTTTTGTCATTGTGGATATCTCCCAGCAGAAACACTACAAGTGTCAACTAGGCTCATAGAATAAGGACAGGCATCTAGTAACAGGTTAATGCAAGGATGAGGAAAATTTTGTGCACACCTGAGGAGCCTAGGAGTTGAGAGGAATTCTAGTATTTACACCCACTTTCATATTATTTAGAGGACAGCTATATCATGGTTATTTCCCAAAGAATGAGATTTTTTTCCCCTGAGATACCTTATTTACAACAAAAATGAAGTGCCACTAGCTGGATTCTTTAATCCATGGAAAAATGCATAACTTGTGAATATAACCTAACTTGCTGTAACATATAAGTTCTTGTTGTGCACACAACTTTTCATGATCTATTAACAATGTGTGTCATGATCAAATGCATTTTTGATATTTCCAACTTGATTTGTATCTAAGTTCCTGTGCTTTCCCATAGATCGGCCAAATGGTAGCTTCTATTGACAACTTGTTTTCTTCTAGACTCTCTCAGTTACTTTACCTACAGAATCTTTTCAGTACTATAAGAGTCCCAATGAAGTAAATGTCACTATGCCATTTTTACACATTAGTAAACTAAATGTCTAGGTTTTGTTGATATAAGATTTGAACGTTCATCTGTATAATACCAAAATCACTTTATCACAATGAATCCAGGTGCTATCTACTCTTCATTTTGTTTTCCATACACTAAACTCTCTATGTGGTACACACATGACCCATTGTGAGACCATTCTCATGACTATCTGCAGGCTGAGAGTTTTGTACTGATCCAGTGGAAGAGCATTAGGCCCCCTCACTAGAGAGTGAGGGCAAATTTAGGGTACTCATTGCTACAGTCTTGAATAATGAAGTAAGCCATTCAAAGATGATACTTCACACTGGATTTTAAAGACAATGTTGATTTGGATTTTCAAGATGTTATGTACTGAAATTGTGTAGCCAAACCAGGCTATAGCTGTACTTCTTGTAGTTTTATTAATTTTTTTAATAATCACTTCTATTCATCCCTTTATTGGTATTGGTACTTGCAAAATTAATGTTACTCTCTACTACCATAAAAGTGAGAGATATTTGTAGCTGTACTTATTTTTTGAATCATCTTTTCTAATGAAATCTAAATGGAAAAACAGTTTTATTACAAATATTACATTTGTAATTATACCTTTTATTTTGACCTTTTACATTCACATTGACCTTAAGAGGTATAAATATAATTGATTTTGCAAAGAAAAACTATATGTTTTATCCTGCTGTTTTTCTATTTTGCATTTTTTAGACTAGGCTTTTGGAATGAATTGCTAAGAATTTGGTTTATCCTGGATAAATGGAAAGCAATTCACCCTAAGAATACTGTGAAACTGTTTTGTCTCAGCAGGCTCCATTGTGTAAGCCCAGCATGAGCGAGAGAGATGTGAGATAGGCCATGCTGTAGCAGACTGTTGCTGTACATTTTAAATGCTCATGAATTACTATCAGTAGATGATGGGTAAAAAACTGGACAAATGCAAACAGCATGAACATCAACCACACTTTAATTAGTGGTGGTTTCCAGTAAACAAAATCACACATTTAATGGCAGAATAAAATCCCTTTAAGAAGGATAGCTGTTTGAATTTTATTTTAGATGTGATTCATTAAGCACTATTATATTTACTAAACCAATGGCCACACATAATTTTTGTGGGTAAAGTTTTACTATGAGCTTTAATACATATATTATCACATTTCATCTTTACAACCACCCTGTGGGATAAATGAGGCATTTTATTTTTCTCTCTGTTATAAGATCAGAAGGCTCAGCTTTGTTAAGCAACTTACCCAACATGGTAGTAAAGAGTTAGAAATCAAACCCATATTTCCAAACTCCAAGTCTCTCTTGATTGTTCTTCTAATATCTTCTTTGAAATCAATTGCATTTCAGTGTAATGTAGTCTTACATTCAATTTTTTTTATAAATTTGTAAAACCATTACAATTTGATTTGACAAATCTCAAATTCATGCTCCAATAGAGATTAAAATTAATTGATCAACGAGAAGAAGATAACCATTAAACAGGGACAAGAGGGGGGAGGGAAAGGGAGAGAGAAGGGAAATTGCATGGTAATGGAAGGAGACCCTCACTGTTATACAAAATTACATATAGGAGGAAGTGAGGGGAAAGGGGGAAAAAAACAAGAGAGAGAAATGAATTACAGTAGATGGGGTAAAGAGAGAGGATGGGAGGAGAGGGGAGGGGAGGGCAGAGGATGGGAAGTGGGGGGGGATAGTAGAGGATAGGAAGGGCAGCAGAATACAACATACACTAGTATGGCCATATGTAAAAAAGTGGATGTGTAACCAATGTGATTCTGCAATCTGTATACAGGATACAAATGGGAGTTCATAATCTGCTTGAATCAAATGTATGAAATATTATCTGTCAAGAGCTTTGTAATGTTTTGAACAACTAATAATAAAAAAATTAATTGATCAATGCTTTAAAGATTTTACAAGGAAATAGCTTAGAAGCAGCAAAGCTTTGAATTTCAGAAATAATGGGATAAAAACACAGGTTCAGTATAATCTAGAGGGATTCTAGTTTAAACTTTCAGGTGCTACAAGCAGAACAAGCCTTTTTCAAAATTCTTAAAAAGTGAAAATATCATTCTTTGCTCACCCAAAACAATGTGTATTCTAAATCAAACCCTGCTTCTCTTCTCTGGTTTTCTTTCTGTCTCGATTTCTTTCTGTCTTCCTTTCTTCTTTCTTTCTTTCACATATGAATATATGGGTAAAAAATGGTATTAACATGTAATCAAGTACAGTAAGTTGGTATAGGCAACTTAAATATCATATCTTATAGAAAAACTGACAAATCCAATTATCCCCTTTTGATGGCAAAAACTATTATATGTATTTATGAACAAATAAAACTGATTAGTGAGTTTTGAAATACTGTTGCACTATTATAGATAAATAGATGGCATGGTATTATTTGTATACTACTAATATTTAAATTTGAACTTTCTATCTTGGTTTAAAAATGAACCCAAATAGATATAACTAAGGTAGAAGATTAATTTTATATAGAATGAAATATACAGAATGCTCCCAGTGAACTATTATCAGTATTTCACAGATTGCTTTAATGACACCTGAATTTTTTTTATTTTTATTAAAACATAAAGTCTTTAAAATTAGATTTCTAAATATTGTGATTGAAGTACACACATCATGTGTTTTTATACCTAAATAAAAGCTAGATGACCATTAGTTTAAATTTACCCCAAATAGTTCCTTAATCATATAATTAAAAATAATATTTTTTATAGTTTCAATTATGTGTCAAACTATATTAAAAATAGAGAGTAGAAAGTAATTGTATCATGTTATAGATCACCATATGAACAGGTTAAATAATCTAAATAAATATACACATGTAAATGTATGAGTGGTAGCAAATATATTGGAAATTTTTATATATTGGAAATCTTCAAATAATTATATTTCAAAATGATAGTATTTAATAGTTTAGATTTTGGTAAGAATTTTACCTCCATTAATAGATTTTTTTTCTAACAAAACACCACATAATGCTAATATTTTTCCTTTAAACACATTAATTTCAGATGATTTTTAATATGGGAAAATGATTAAAAATTATATCATTTGGAAATTCATTACTCTTTTCAAGAGGTTTGGTTGTTTACTTTATACATATTTAAAAGTTTATTTTCCATCTCATTTACTGTCATTTTTAATAATTATCTCTTCAAAAATAAATAATGTTCTCTATAATCCTAAGATTATAAGATTTAGATTTAAGTTCTTAAAACTATAATTTCAGTCAACTAAAATTATGTGGAAATATGACCCTTAGCAAGATTTCTAAAGTATCATTAATGTTTTTTAAGTTGACTTTATTTTTTGCATCATTTGAAATATGTAAGAATATTATTTTAACTCTCTCCTTTGGCCACTTACTATTATAGATTTAGTGGAAAGTTCTTTCCAGAAAAGAAGTCCTTAACCTGAAAACTTCAATTCTAATCAGTGTGAATCTAGTTAAAAGTAGCCAGTGCAAGGTGATATACTTTGACAATATTATAACTTCGATGAAAATCTAGCAACTCTGAATATCCAACTCTGAATATTTAAGATTATTTATACAAACTGACTAAATGAGTAAATAAAGACTTCGTTAAGTGAACAGAGCTGCAAACCTATAAAACCATGCAAGTCTCAGATTATTTTAGAGCTGTTATATTAGCTGCTTTTGCTATAACAGAGACATGCAGAATTTAGAGACTGCCAGTCCCCTGAATTTCAGGAACACAATTTTAATATCAGTCTTAAGATACAGTAAATTAAAAACAAACAAACAAACAAACAAACAAAAAAAAAAACATACTATGAGCATTTATTCAGACCTTCCCATGTACCAGGCCCTTTTGTGAAGACATAAGTATTTTAACATTTATAGTTCTAAATACCATTTCAAAGTATTATTATTACCTTTTACTTAACAGATGAGGAAATTAATGCTCAGAAAGTGGAAAAAGTACCTACACTCACCAGTAAGGATGTAGTAAGCAGGGATTTCATGAACCCATGTAATTCACTATTAGAAAGTCTATATTTGGATGTACTTCTCTCTGGAAATTGCTCAGTAATTATAAAGTCACTGGGAGATAAAGACATGATAGCCTACATTTCCCTGCATAATCAAAGTTATTTAAACTCCAGGGATTATTGGGCAAGCTCTCAAGTGTTGCAGGGTTCAGTTCCAATGTTCTACTAAAATAAAGGCAGTTTAACAGAGGATTGTTTATCATAGTGTTGCAAATATAGAGAAATGACTTCATCTTGGAATAAGCATTCTCCCTCCAAAAGCCTTTCATTCCTCTGCTTCATAAATTCCTGGACATCCTCAAAGAACTTTTCCTTCAAAGTATCCTGAATTTTTTAGGAAGCATTTGTTCGGATGCTCTGGTTAGCACTTATGACCAGGAAGAATGATTGTCTTGTATTTAGAATATTAGCATCTTCCCTAAAAGGGCTGTTATAATATCTATGCATAGTCCTAATGTTCAATGGGTATTATCTCTGTTCTTTGTTGGTCAGTCTAAAAAATGAAAAGAATATATTGAAAATTTTTGAAACTCAAAATTTGTAAATATAAATTACTACTGAAACAGATTTATATACAAGATCGATTTATGTGATTGAAATCATTCCACAAAATTAGACATGACTTTTAAGATAATGTGAAAATAGATTATTTTAAATATCTATGAAAATATTCTACCTATTGTTAATTTATGCTGGATAATCTTAACAAAGCTGAAAAGCCAAGAACCCTGCTAAACTTCTAAAAAACTTCTACAGTCTCAAATGTGTGTGTGTAGAAAATTGGATTTTGGAATACTGGAATGAATAGACATACAACAATAAATACAATAACTTACATAAAATAATTATTTAAAATTTGCCAAAACCTGTTCTAAAGTGCTTCACATGTGCTAATGTACTTAATTCTTATTTTAAATGCAGAAAAGATTATTACAGTAAAAAAAATTGGAGACAGCATTTTGTATATGCTTTATAGATTTAGCAAACATTAAATTGTTAATGAAATAATATATTTAAAGTCACTTGACAAATCCCATTTATCAAAAGTCTTTTATTTAATACCAGGGAAAGATAGCAAAAATAGGTCAATATTTAGGTCAATTATACCAAGAACCTCCCTGGAATAAATCGTATCTATATTTGAAAAAGGAAATTTGATTAGTAATTTATGCAATGCTAATTAGTTTCTAACCACAAGCCACCTTTTACCACCCACATCACCCTTTCATTTCAATACCGTTGGGCTAGTTCTGATCTTATTCTGAAAGTTGTTTAACCTAAAATGTCTTTAGGGGATAATTTTCTAACACCCTTTTAAATTGCCACACACAGTTTCCCACAAACTAGAGAGCATCAAAAACTTTGATGCTGCTTCTTTTTATCAAATGAAATGAAGGAAATATTAAATGTGAATGACATAAAGCAATTGTATAATCTCAATTGAAGATATTATTTGCCTACTTATAAAATGGAACAGAAAGAGAAGTTAGTCATGAGTGTCATAAGGTTACAAAGAAAATAAAAGGAGAAAATAAAGTTAATAGAAGAGGATTATACTTTAGAAGATTATGTAAAAAATTATAAATTAAGTTTATGATCCAAATCTACTTTCTCAAATCTATTTCTATAAGTACCTCGTGAATTAGATTCTTTTGATATTCCCCACTGGATCCAAATGTACCTAGAAAATCCTGTACATATTTATTTGCTCATTTTTTAAGAGAAAATAAAACATGACTTAAAATTAGCTTCAAACTTTTACCAGCTATAGATTTCAACAACCCAGATTGTGCTTTACTCCCTCTGAAACTGTGGTTCTTAATTTGAAACATTTCACACTTAGTTAAATGTTATGTTTTAAAACCTTGTAAATTCAAAATACAAATAAATATAATGGAAATGTGTGAATGCCTTGATTACATAATCACAGATGGGAGGGCATAAAGCTGATATCAGTAGCAACAGAAATTAGAAACTAATCACCACGAATGTTAAATAAATATGGCAGAGACCAGAATATTTAATCTGATTTAATTGAAATTTAAATTCATAGTATGCAAAAGAAGAAGAATACAATCATTGTTCCTCCTTTATCAGCACACACAAGTAATATCAGGTTGCAAAATCACATTCCATTGCAAAGTATCATGATGCTGTTTCATGAAGAATAGCTAGAGAAAGCGATGCTGACGAATAAATTACATTTTCAAGTGCTTGATCTGCATATAAATTTACTTTCTGGAAGTTCTGTCAAACAAAAGAACTCTAGCGTCTTGATCTATTTAAAGTACTATAAAAATATGGCCTTTGTCCTGTTTTTAACCTCATTTAACTCTCATTACAAAACGTCTCTATCATATCAGTATGAAAACCTATGTTAAATGAAAATCCAGAGCCTAATTTAAAAATGATATTGTAAAGTATGGGCTTTGTCACTGTAGTACAGGATTGGGGATGAGTGGTGTGTCCTCTAACTTATTGTTTAGAACACACTTATTGGTACTTCTAGTTTTTTTGTGAAACTGCCATGTAATTATCAGTGCATCTTACACTGCAGACTTCCTATACTTTTAGCATAGAACAGCTAATAGGGGGAAGGCCTAGAGAAGTGTCTGTAAATCCTATATTAGAGGAACATTTTTCAGTGGAAGAGAATCCCTGACTTTGGGAGAATAACACATTGTGTGTTTTCTAAACAGAATATATATGATTTTCTTAACAATGTCCTCTATTTTTCTGATTATATATTAGAACTATCTGTGAAAGAATAGTTATAGAATATTTAAGAAACTATTTTAAAAAGAAAACAACATTAAGAATAGACTTTGTAGATTAGTATTAATTTTGAGGCATTTAAAATATGGTTTTAGTAATAAAATATTATAGAAAAAACAAATATTGTCCTTTAAATGCAACTAAAAGGGCCTCAGTTGTAAACAACTGTAATTAATGAAGGGTGAATTCACAATTAAAAATGAAAAACCCATCATGAATCAGCAGAAACAGAAACAACTGATAAAACAACTTGATGTGATTTGTATATTTTATTATCTAAATAGGGAGTTTACCAGTTCATTCACAGAGAAAAAAATGCTTTTTCTATTCTTGATACCTAGGAGAATTTTGTCATAACTAACAGCAACATTTTTGTCCTCAATAATATTCCTTTTGTTTCTCTCTCCTCTTAGTGGCTCTTGGTGAACTCTAAAGTACCATTATAAAATACAACAGGGAATGCTTTTCACATTAATAGAGAATAGAGTGTGGTGTAGTCCAGTTTAATAGTTGTCTGAAAGCTAGGATTAATACTTGGTTGGAGACTGAGTGAGTCCTTTAAATCAGATTTTTTTTTTCAAACTTTTGGTTTGAGGAAAATATATTCTTTTGCATGAAAGTGTGGAAATTGCAAGAGGACTCCAATTCCTCAATTTGGAAGGTTAGAACAGTAAAAACCAAACAAAAAAATACATAAGGTTTTGTCATTATAATTTATTTTTAGAACCCAATACTTTCAACAGAGAAAATCTGGTTACAAAAAGTAAAGTACATTATCTATGTGTGTGTGCATGTGTGTGTGGTGTAAACATTGACATGGAATCTCAGCATTTCTGTCTTTAAAAACTATCAAGTTTAGGAATGTGATATAGCCTATATATCAGCAATACAGATCTGATGTGTCCAGCAAGTGCCAGACAATCTTACTTCTCAGAGGAATTCCTCATTTGTTGCTTCAACCTGAACCCTTTCTCAGCTTCAAGGACTGTATGCCTGCAGTTGTAAGGTACTGCCACTAGGTGGAAGCCACATCTACTTCTTTGGTAAAATAATTCTAAAGCTGAGAACATTTTCTCTAAGGAAATAAATTTGTTGAAATGACATACATTTAATACCCACATAACAAGTTTTATAACATATAAATTATGTTTAAAAATATTGACAGTCTGCAAGAATTACACTAAGAATTTTTCTATTATATATAATGAAAAATCATTTATTTACTGAGTATTTTTTATTAACTAGCTTTTGCTAAACACTTTATATGGTTTGTTTTAAAACTTACAAGACCCCTATGTTTATTAGACTATTATTCTCATGCTATGAATGAGGTAACAGCTTCACAAAAGTTTAAAAAATTCAGAGCCCTCTATGTGTTGACTTCTGACTACATGATGTCATCTCTAGTCTTAGAAGTGTACTATGCTGAGTAATTTGCAGTATTCTAAACATTCTCATCTTTTATATAGCTGCACATACTCTTTCAAGAGATAAATGTAGGTCAACTGGAGATGTAGCTCAGTGATAATGTGCTTATCCAGTATGAGATCCTGTGTTAAATCCCCAGTATTGAAATATATATATATATATATATATATATATATATATATATATATATATATATATATTATAAAAAGTTTTGTAAATACTTTAAACCAAGGCACTACAAATTTAAATCTGTTAAGTAAAACTGTAATAGGAGTGTAATAGGGCTAACTTTTTTCAGTGCCAAAAGTATATGATCAATTTTACTTAAATAGGTATAAATTAGATATTTTAGATAAGAGGAAAACCACTAATTTTGTTTCACCTTTAAAATGCAATCAAAGAAGAAAAGTACAAAGAAAGAAAGAAAGAAAGAAAGAAAGAATGAAAAGTACAGAGAGGACTATATTATAGATAAGTACTACTTTCAATTCTCTTGATATATTTGTGTAAGTCAGCATGACCCCTTGAACAAAAGCCCAGATATGCACAGTATCTCTAGAAAAGACTAAAGGCAATTCTCATTTTTTTCTGGGAACTTAAAGACGTAGAATTGCAAGACCTTGAGTTCACCTCTTGGTTTACTTAAGAAATCGTAGAAGACAGAGGAGCAATTAAAACTGAAATGGAAATGTAAAATTAAAAACTAAATGGAAATGAAAATGTACCTTAAACGGAAATGTATTAAGTATTTCAGATTTGCACAGTAGTGGTACTTATTAAATTTTGGCAAGATATACTTAATATAAATGTATCATTTTAATTGTGGCATTAAGTATATTCACATTGCTATGCAATGCATTCTCTCTTAAAACAGCTAGATTTTAATGATAATAACTATAGGGTAGAAATCTTAGAAACAAGAGCTGCCAGAAGAAGTTAGGTTCCAGAGTAAGTAAGACCCCCAACACGGCTGTTTCTGTGGCCCATCGCATTTCAAGACTGGAAGTACCTCAGCTAACATGCCTAATACTTTCGAAATGTGTTACTCTATTGCTACTCTCAGGACATCCTGCTTGGGTTTAAAGGCTTATATCAATTTTTTTGCACTTTAACTGTACAATTTTAGTAATATATGTAATATGTTTATTTCAGGGCATGAAATCCTATATGTTTATTCCAGTTGTGTGCTCAAAGAAATAATTTTAACATACATATTTATGTTTCTCTGAAAAAAAACAGAGAAATAAAGTGATGGATTCTTTCAAAATATCCAGAATTAAATACTTATAACTGTTATAAATTATAGGGAAGGAAGAAAAAATATATGAAATGTGTACTCACCTACCAATTCATGACTTTCAAAACAAGAAAAGTATTTTAGTATGTAAAGAAATAACTCACCTAAGGAATAACTGTCTTCTAAAGGTGGACTTTGAGATTTGTGAGTTATCTATTAAGTAAATATTCCATTGAAGAGTAATGATATATAAAGAAAAAACACTCCACAGAGATATAAGGTACATAGCTCAAAGTTTTAAACATAGATGGATCTAACATAAGCCAGTTGGGGGTATAACCTGTAGTTCTAAGAGCTGGACAAGAACTCACTAGCCATTATGAACAAAGGCAATAATCTGTGTTATGGTATACTTAATTGCAACTTGGTATCATGCCAATTTGTTCATACCTCATGGAGTTCTTCTGTTTGTGCTCATTGAAGAGCACTGTTTATAACTGCATAGAGTTGTTTGGCTTTGTAACTTGTGCATGTATCTTGCCAATTTGTTCATCTGGGAGGAAAAAACAACCTTTGAAATATAATTTGAGGCACATTTTAGGCTATTTGCATTAACTATCTAAAGAAGGGTTGAGAGTATTTTAAGAGACTGACATTTAGAGTGTATAATCTTTCATGTAGGAAGTTTCATCTTTGTCTCCTGAGGCTTCTGTTTACATTTGAAGGAAACTAAAAATATGACATTTGCTAATAGTGTCTGCTGAAGGAATGCTGCATCTTCAGGGTACTTCTAAGACATAAATTATGGCAATTATTAATGAAATAAATCTAACAATTTCAAAGCACAAAGCTGTTTATTTTTAAAGGAAACTCATTACATTTGATATATGCCAACTTTTCCTCCCTAAAAATAGTATATCTAGATTTCAGAAATCCTTATCTCTTTTTGTGAATGAGATCTCTACGCTCCCAAATGTTACTAAAAATGCAGGTTTTAAATTACCAGTTACTATAGGTATCAATTTGGGAGAATATGTGTAAATCTTTCCTTGGCTCAAAGGCAGGGTAACAAAACACTCCTATCTTCTGAATATCCAATGAGATTATGTTTGGAAATTTTGGGGTAATTCTAGAAAATAAATATAAATTCAAAAATTTAGGATTATTTGTCATTTATACACTCCCCAACCCTTCTTCCATCTTTATGTTTAAAATATCTATGTGTTAGCAGAATGCATTGTTGGAGTTGGAGGAGGCAGACTATGGGCAGAGATCATGTCCACAGAGTTCAATGCTTCTGAGAGACACCACAGCACAAGCAATCACAGCTCACTCTGTTCAGTGGCATATGAATGATGCACGAAAGAAGCTGAATACATTTTAGCATGCAGGAAACAAATATAAAGGAAGGAAGAGGCAGTAGAGCAAGTAGAGTGACAAGGATAAAAAATGTCTGAATGCAATATTCAGAATGTCTTTATATGTGATTTTAAGGCATTTGTACTTATAGTCATGATGAAGGCATGGTGGTCTTTCACTTTAGTCAAACTTTTCATTTGAAAATACAACAATTATTTGTTCCTGCAGAGATTTAAGAAATAATTCAGAGATCCCATGTGTCCTTTGTCCAGGTTTCCCCATGATAACATCTTGCAAAACTATGGTGTCATATCGCAACCCAGATATCTACACTGATGCTATGAAGCCCCAGAAAAATTTCATTACCACAGAATCCCTGGTATTGCCCTTTCATAGCCTCACCTCAGCCCTCAATCCTGATACCTGGCTCTTGCTAAAATGTTGTATATGTGAATTTATGGTTTATGTATCTTCTAGAATTATTTTTTACCCATTCAGTTAATTTCCCTTGTGATCCATATAAGTATAGATGTATCTTTTTTTTTAACTTTTTATCATTGACTGGTATTCCAAGGTAGCAATAAACTATCATATATTTAATCATTCAGCCACTGAAAGATATATGGGTTATTGTCAGTTTTTGTCTATTACAGATAAGGTTCTGAGAAAAGTTATTTACTGTTTTTTGGGTAAGTATGTATTTGTTTTCCAAAATAAACATCCAATGGAGTAACTATGCAATTGTATTTTAGCTGTATGTTTAATTTTGTAAGAGTCTACCAAGCTGTTTTGAAAATTGTACATTCTATATTCCTTTCAGAAAAATATGAGCGATCCAATCTCTGTACCCTTGCCAGCACTGGTTTTATCACTATTATTTTCAGTTTAATAGTTGTATAGTGCCACAAGTTTTAGATAGTAAATGATTTTATTAGATCATTGATTTATTTTTTAAAATTGTAATGGTAACAAAATAAAAGAAGAAATGGGAAATGTTTCAATCAGTGATGTTGATGTTACCTAGAAATAACTGAAATCAGTGACTTAGCTTAGAAAGACCTGACCTGAGGTAAGAACAATGAGAATTTTAAGAAATTTCATGGAGTATCTTATAGTTTTCAAAAAGCATCATTCAATATTTCTAGATAATTCAAGATTGTCAAAGTAGAACTGGCTGAGTAACCCAAATTCAAAGGACATGCCCTGTAATGTTCGATTGGGGAATATCCTTCCTATATGCAAACAGCTCATTTTCTATGACACAGCATGGAGATGCATCTGTTATTCAGAGCAAAACTACAAAACACAAATGGTTAGTGATTATCTTTAAGATAGCATGCTTTTAAGAGTGATGTTTTAAATACTTGACAGATTAATCTGAAAACTCAGGATAGTCATTGATAAAATAAAAACAACTTCTGATATATTTTTCAGCATATATATTTACTTAGCAATCTTCCTGCCTGCTATCTAGCTCACAGATATCTGCCCTGTCCAGTTTTCTTCACTAGGGGAGCAATTTTATAGTACCAGCATAATCCTAAATCAACCTGAGCAAATAGTGTCATGTGGAAATTGAAGTTACCAGGGAGGACACTAAATATTACAGAGGAAATGTACTTGGCCCTCCATATCCCTGGTTCTATATCCATGTACTCAGCTAACCATAAATGAAAGTATTTAGAAAAAAATATATCTTTGCTAATCATGTATACATATTTACTTTCTTGTTATCATTTCCTAAATGTTATAATATAATTACTATCAATAGAGCACTTATATTAGGTATTATAAGTCATTTAGAGATGATTTAAAGTACATGAAAAGATATACATAGGTTTTATGTAAATACTAAATTTTAATTGAGGGACTTGAGAATCTGCAGATTTGGGAAGCCAAGGTGGATTTTGGGACTAATCACCCTTAGATTTTGAGAAAACATGGTAGTTTATGAATCCAAGTAGTAAGTTTATAAAACTCTAGTAAGTAGAAATAAATGTAAATAATCTAAGGGAATAAAATCACTCTTTAAGAAGGTAAACTAATATGTTTTCCTAATGTGAACTACAGTACCTGTTTTTGGTTTCAGTTTTCTAGACACTAAGAGCAATTATTGTCTATATTGTAGTGTTAAAGGTCTCTATACTCTAATGTGAGTTTTTTCAGGCATACAGTATTTTTGTGAGCACAAATATAGGTAGCATTTTCTAAAACTGATTTTGAGACTTTAATTAGAGTATTGGAAAATACATAACTTAACATAGTGATTGGCTATACCCTACATTATTAGAGATGGTTGCCTTATTATCTAAGGGAAAAATAAAGAATTCTAGCTTCTTCCATTACAAATGCAATCTATTGCCATAAATCTGAAAATCAATAAAACTTGTTTTGGGGAGAATAAACGAATACTTGATAATTTATCTCCTACACTATCTTTCAGGGAAAGTATTAGGAAGATTGTGTGTGAATCTAATCAGGTGTGTAGTGCTATTGAAAAGTAATAGTTGCTGCTCAGAAACGGGAAACTCAAATTGAAATTTTTAGAGACCTGAGAATTTTTCATCTCAGTATAATAAAAACTATATACCAGTAACATGATTATTGTTATCCTTACCTTTATTAATTATGCAAAATGAAGGTAAAATGTGATCTCATAAATGGAACTGCTGATGAGTTGCCCTGTTTTCTAGAGTTCTCATCTGTTGCATCCTGGCTATAGCTCTCTGAATTTGTCACTCTCTTTACTTCTGTTTGTGCCATTCTATACAAAGACTTTCATTTGGCATAATATTATGATAATTTTATCTATGAACCTGCAAAGTAAGAACATTAAACTAATAAATTATCCATATTAATGTGCTTTCAAGGTGTTAATAATTTAAGTCAGGTATTCTTATTTCATATAATTCTTTTTCTCAAAATGGCTTTCTTCAGTTGAGTTATAAAACTTAGTTAAGTAGAATTATGGCTTTAGATTAAGAAACCTTGCAATATAATTCTCCAAAGAGTTTTATGCTGAAATTTGCTAGACAAATAATTTGTGGAAGTATTAGCTCTGTGTGTATATGCATATCTCTGTGTGTGTATGTTTGTGTTAAGCAGAGAAAAAAATAGTTGAAAAATAATAACTTAGTGGCATATAAATAATTACATCTTTGTTAATAATGATGGTTATTATGGATATTTCTATGTTCAATATTTCTGGATAAATATCTGTAGCATATTGAATTGTTTTCATCACAATGAGGATTAAAGTATTTCTCATGCTTTGTTGGAAGTTCAAATTAAGTCGTTTCTCTCAAAGATGTTTAGGTTGAATTTCTTATATCTGGCCATTGACAGATTACATCACATGTTAAGTAAGTTTTGGCATCAAAGCAAAAGTCATCAATTCTTCCTGGGGAGGTCTCTTCTCCAATGGGTTTTGAACTCAGATTATGCAGTCATCGATTCTATTTAACTTATAGTCCTGAGCACATGAATCCCCAAGACTCAGAAATTTAGCCATAGTATACAATGCAAACATGAACAACTTCACAACCTGTTTTAGTCATATAACAAGCCAGCTAACTAGAGCTCTATTTCAAGACTTGGTGTGAATTTTCATGTTACAAAGCTTTAAATAAAAATATGTGAATTAATATGATTTTCATGCATACAAACATGCATGCATTTAAATACATGTTCATGGTATTGAGACTATACATAAGATAAAGGCATTTTGTTTAATAAAATAATTTAACAAAAGATTGGAACAAATGGGAAACTTATTGTCTTAGAAAATATAGTAACCTACTTGAACATCCAAATATCAATAGCAATGTAATATATAAAAATGTGTGCTTTTAATGGTTGTGTTTCTATGATCTTCAACCAATATAACATTGTGAAAAACATTGGATCAGAAATCTCTTGAACTGTAATCCAGGTTGTGATCTTAAATATGTGATCCAGGAATGATAATTTTTCTTTTATAATTTATTGTCCATAGAATGAGGTGTTTGGATTAAGGTCCAGCTTTGAGGTACTGCATAAAAAAATCAGTGGTCTCATGACACCATGAGAGTTGATCTGATCTCATTCTTTGCTTTACCCTCTTCAGAATCCTTTCACTCTTAATTTGTAGTCATTTTAATTTAGTAATATACATTCCATATCTACCCAGAGGGACTAGTCCCAACTATTCCCACTGTATCACTGATGCCAACTAAATCTATTGTAGTAAACTACCTATGGAGTACATGACTGTTTAAAATTCATCATCTGCTATGACCTGCTATCTATGATACTGTTTGGTTATTTCAGATTATGCCTTGTATACAGTATTCATAAGATATTGTACTGTATCTCTCTACTCACACCTTCACTTTATCACTTTATTATTTCCTTAGCCATGTGGGATCTGACTTTGTTTAGTTGAACTTTCAGACAGATCATATTCCTTGTCTTCAGTCTAGACACACCCTTGCTGCTCATCAGTGATGACTAGAATTTGGATCTTGATGCTCATTGCTGTCACTCAATGCCTAATCATAAACAAAGCCTGAATTTGCTTTAGCAACACAGTTTATCTCCATGTCTAATTAGTGTATCCTTGGCTGGGGTGCTGCTAAGATAGCAGAAATTTGGCTTCTAGCTTTGTGCTGTTAATAAGAATTTTAGACTGCAAGTATAGTTTGCCTGTCGAAACTTGGTGTATTCTCTTCATTTTAGATCCACTTACCATCAGCCCATTACACTGTTCCAATTCAGCAAAATGATACATAGTCACAAGTTGGAATCCTGTAAAGGTCCACAATCTGTTCCAGTTTTCATGGTATTACAAAACTTGAAAGACCTACTTGTTTCATCTCCTTTAGCAACACATAAATGTACAAAGGTGCTCAAATTAAACAAAAATTCTAAGTTGGTAAAGTTTAATAGATAATATCTGCTTAGAAGACTCTTCAATGTATTGAGGAATTTGTTCTATCCTTTATTTTGGGTGGTTCTAATGAACTGTTCATTCTATATGTGGCACACTCTGGTCATAAGAGGAGGCACTTGGTGCTGACCTCGACAACCTCAAAGCCCATCACTTTCTCCAAAAGAAAACCCATTATGCAGCCGAATTAGAACCCCTCATTGATTTAAATAGATGTTAGAGGAGTTAAAGTCACTTCCCCCTTCTGTTTTGAACATCTATTCTCCTAGGCCTCTTTATATATGTAGGCATATGTTATAGATATACATACATACTTATATGTTAAGTTCTTTTTATGGGGAATTAAATCATCAAAAGTATATCCTTACTGGAAAAGAGAAGTTATAGTTCCTCTGAAATTGATTTTTTAAAAAATAGGAGTTCTTTCATCTAAGAAATCCTTTATTAGATGCTATTATGTTGATGATGTAAATAAAGTAACATTATTTATTACAAGAAATATAAAATCCTATAATTAAACATCAAACACGCTGACACTTCTTAAACATAAAAATAATAATGTGGAACTTAAAACCTTTCTATAATTTTATTAGATATTTTTGTAAGACCTAAAAATATCAACAATCTTAAAAATGGAAATTGCAATGATCGAACGTTGTACAGTCTCAAAGGTGGTCTATATAGCATATGAAAGGCCTGTACATGCATAAAAATGATAAAAAATACATAGTTAAAAAGAAAATTGTAAAGGGAAAGCATATCATTCACTAGCAGGTAGACAAAAATTTTGATTTTTCTTTTATGCAGCATCTACTCTTCTAAATAATAGATACACAACAGAAAACCCAGTACTTCTTTGCTATCAACATGGGCAAATAAAAATGTAAGAAAATGCAAAGATTTATTTATGTTTCTGTTAATGCACCATAGTTATGCATAAAATCAAGATTCATTTTGACATAGTTGTAATACAAGCATGGAATATAATGTTGTCCCACTTCAGTCCCCAGTACTTCTTTTCTACGCCTCTTCCCTCTACCTGTTTCCCTTTCTTCACTATACTATTATTTTTCATAATTGTTTTAAATACTGCTATGTATGTATATTATATATATATATGTATATATATTTTATATATAAATTTTACATATTTTATATATATATGGGGTAAAAGTCACTGTGGCATATTCATGTATGCACATAGTATAATTGCATTCCATTGTTCCTCCCCTTTTCTGTCCCATCTCCCTCCCCCTCAGTCCTCTTCCTCTGCTCCATTTATTTTTTCAATTTTAGTGGAAGTTCCCCCTTCCCACCTGCCCCCTTATTTTTGGTCCAACTCATGTATATGAGAGAAAAAAATCCAACTCTGACCCTTTTTTTCTGGATCTGGCTTATTTCGTTTAGCATGATGTTTTCCAGTTCCATTCATTTACCAGTAAATGCCATATCTTTCATCATAATTGAGTAAAATTTCATTGTGTATATATACCACATTTTCTTTATCCATTCATCTGTTTATAGGCACTTGGGCTGGTTCCATAACTTGTCTATTTTTCATTGCACTGCTATAAGCATTAACGTGCCTGTATCACTATAGTATGCTGATATTCGTTCTTTGGTTAGATACTGCAGAATGGGAGAGTTGGGTCATATGTTGGTTCTATTCCTCATCTTCAGAAGGATCTTCATTTCTGATTTCCAGTATGTTGTAATAATTTGTAGTCCCATCAACAATGTATGATGGGACTTTTTTTTTTCTTTTTCCCCACATCCTCCCCAGCATTTATTGGTATTTTATTCTTGATGACCATCCTTGTAACTGAAGTGAGATGAGATCACTGATTTAATTTTATTTAAAATATCAGAAGAAAATGCAGCAAAACATTTACATTTTGGAGATGGATTCAGAAGTAACTGGCATACTATTTTCTGTATGTCTAAAATTTTAATTATTTTAAATTTAAAGGTATTTTAATGACCTATCCTCTCATGAGGATAAGTAGCAAAACCATTGCAATTTGGGGACGGAAAGTTGGGAACATCAAACTTTGATCTGAACAGGAAGTAGTAAAAGAAATGCCTAATTGAGAAAAAGGGAAAGGAAAACATGCTCTTCTTGCACAATTCTGCATTTGACTTGGCAATCTTTCCTTTCAGTTTCAGCATTGACTTTTCAGTCTTTCCAACTTCCTCCATACAGCGTGTCTGCCTCTCCAGTGGCGCCAACTCCCATGGCTGTGCATGGTTGTATTTGGCAGGCGTAACATAAGAAATAAGCCAAATGCCAGAATTTGTTTCCTTTCTTTCATTTATTCTTTCCATCCTCTATGTTTTTAAAGAAACATCTACTACTTCAGCACATTCCTTGGCAATTTCTATTTTGTTTGGACTTCCATCAATAATGGTGTTAACAAAAAGTGATGACTGCCAGAAACTTAGTTTCTGTGGCACCAGTGGCCTTGCAGGTCATCTAGCCAGTGCACCTGCTGCTGTGTAGAACCAGGCTGTTGATAAAACTATAATCTGCTCATGGTTCACCAGCTTAGCTTTGAAAACAACCCCAGGCATGTAGGAATATTTTGTGGAAAGAGTAAAGACATTCCTAGGCATATTTTTTTCTATAATCCTTTTACATTTTTGAAATCCATAATCACTTTCATGCATTTCAGAACTAAGAGAGGGGTGTGTTAGTTCTGTAAACTGAAGCTGTGAATCAACAATCTCTTCCCCTTCTGAGATACTTTTATTGTCAACACAAAGCTCATTATTAATTTCTTCAGGAAGACAAGAGGCAAAAATTCTCATAGATAGAAACTATAATTGATAATGATTTTTTTACATAAACTTTCTATTTAAATTAATATCATTCAGAAACTTTTTGTTACTGAATGGGGTTTTTCTCTATCCACTTTCTAACACCCTGGCTTGTTTCCAGACTTAAGAGAAATGAAGTTTGACTTGTCACTTGATAATTATGGCTTAGGTCAACAAAAATAGCTTTTTAAAAAAGTTGTATTCGTATTATGAATGCTTAAAACTTTCCATAAAAGAAATAGCTAAAAACCTATTAATTACATAATTCTTAACCAAATTTCAGTCTCATGATAACAAGCAATGATTTATGAGTTTGTCACTACATATTAATTTAGAAACTTAAAAATTTTGTTCAGGTCAATATAAAATAAAGATTGTATTCCAATAAAATGGAAGATGTTGAGCTGGACATTTGCAGGAATATCACAGATGGTCTGTTTATGAAAAGATTCATTTTTTATAGCTAAAAGTAAAATTTGCTAAATTAATTCCTTTCATTTCTTAAGGGTGAAACTATTAATTATGAGTTATATTGAAATATGCATATATATAAATATGCAAATATTTTGTAACTATTTATTTCAGATATATTCATGAATTTAATATATTATATACCAGATAAATAAATGGAGAGTAAAATTTCAGAAAACAGATGAGATATTTGATAGGTATTTAAAAGTACTCTAAAAAGTGTAGATAGCAACAAAAATATCATAGCCAAAACAGAGATAATTCAATCTAAATCTCATATGATTAAATGCATACTTATCAGTCTTTTCCTTGGCCTTTACAAATGGGTTTGGCTTGCCGTCTGTTGAAGAAAATCCATTTTTGGCAAAGGTTTTATACACAAGAGATTTGGTTTATTTTGATAAAATTAAAAATTTAAAGACCACTTCTCTCCATGATTGTTTTGGTGCCTGTAAGACTTCCAAATGAAGGGGAAGCTTTAAACATATGGATAGGGCTAAGATGCCATCTGTACCCTGCATGGGACCTCATACATACTAAATATTGGGACAGATTTTCAATCAACACTTCTCCAAACTGAAGAGGAGAAATAGATTCTAAAGTTGGGTAAAAACTCAAGTTATTTTTACCAAGTTGCTGTTACATGATAATGTACAAGTATTCACACATTTGCATAGAAGATATTCTACAAATGTTATTTTTAGAAAATGGATGGGATTATGGGAACTATAAATTTACTTTTGTAGCATACCAAATTAATTCATTATATACTTCTTAAAGTTTGTCTAGAAATAAAAAAATATATTAACTATACTCGATGACTTGAAAGTATTTTGAAACATCATTCTACATTTTATATTAAAATATCAACATCATTATTTTATTTCTTTTCTATTTCCCAAATAGAGGTGATTATCTTAGCCAGTGTTTGCTATAAAACATGAAATTCGCTTATCTTCAGTTTAATATACAAAAGGTACATGTAAAGTGTAAGCACTGGGTATTTTTCTAGATATATTTATAAAATAATTTGATTCTAGCAAATGAGAATTTCATGAATACTTACAGGTACTGCTTACTGTACTGAGAGATTGAGAAACACAGAAAATATAACAACTCCTTGATCTGTTTCTCTCTCTCTCTCTCTCTCTCTCTCACACATACACAAACACACACACACACACTCATTTATACACACACATAACTGGAGACATATTGATGGTCTGTATTCTTAAAATATCTTCAGGACTGGTTTTACAAGCAGAGAAGTAAATAGCAATACCCGAAAGACCTGTTATCCACTCCTTTTTCTAGGTCTTCAATACTTCATCTCAAGACAGAAATTGTGTTCACAAATACAGACTTTTGTCTATGGAATTAAGGATTAAATTCAATGTTGGGTAACACTATTATCATCATAGCAATAGTAAAATACATTCTTGTGAAGGATCAAGACTTGAGGCCAAGATGGGACTTGAGATAAAATATAGTCTACAAAACAAAACAAATTATATATTTTTAAAACACCTAGAAGTGGCAGAGTAAGTATTTGTTTAGTACTGGCTTCATTTTTACAAGTAATGAGATTTTGTAAGTAATTAGCTTTCCTACAATCAAGTGAATAATTCTGTGTGTCAATGTCTCTCTAAATAAGTAAAAATTATTGTTATAGCCAAAGTCCTCAGCTGTATGCACTATTGTACTACTTTATGAAAACACTATACTGGAATTTTTTTCTTTATTAAAAAACATTTTTAATCTATTTCCTATTTGATTCTTAAACACAACCACAAATTGTGTTTTATACCAGTAAAATGTATCTAATTATATTTGGTTTGGCTAAAAAACTGCTCCTCAGAAATGAAAAGAAATAAAATCAATAGGATAAACACTAACTTAAATTTTTCTAATATTTTTAAAATATGAAAATCTACTATTTATAAATTCTTTAGATCATGTATAACTAAAAAAATAAAAATAAAAATAAATTCTTTAGACATCTGATTTCTCTATCCTCTCAAATTCTCAAGTAGCCGACTTTATTTTCATCTTAGCTACAATGAAATACAGTTATCCCTCCATATCCACTGTATATTGGAACCCAGGAAACTGCCACCCAGGACATCAAGATCTGTGGATGCTTACAGCCCTTACATAAAATACGCAATATTTGTATAAAACCTATGAACATTAACTTTAAATTGTCTTTAGATTATTTACAATACATAATACAAACTATCTGTTATAAAAATTCTTGTTATATTATTTAGGAAATAGTTACCTGGAAAATGTACATGTGCAGTACAGCACAAAGTTTTTTCCCTGAATATTGTGGATATATGGTGGGTTGAATCCATGGATGCAGAACCCACAGATATGGAAGACCAACTATTTCTCTGTATCTATGTACACCTATTATGTGTGTATGTATTTATTAATATGTTGTTTTATTCTAATTTTATTTATTTATTTATACTTATTTCCTTAGGTCAGTTCATTCTCATAGGATACCGTGAGACCAATCAGATTGTAACATAATTTCCCCCTAACTTCTCTAAAAAAAAAAGTAAAACACTTGTTGATTTACAACTCCCTATCTTACCCTTTTCTGATCGCTTATTCTTGTTGTTATGTAGTCACAAGGTTACCACAAAGTGACATGAAAATGGTATTAAAATAATAAAGCCAATAATTCAGAAAAAATGGTTTAGAAGTCCTGCTTGAATACCTTTCAAATTTGTTCATGAATAAAGAACCTGATTTTATTGCACTAAATA
Organism: Callospermophilus lateralis; assembly: GCF_048772815.1. Lineage (NCBI taxonomy): Eukaryota > Metazoa > Chordata > Mammalia > Rodentia > Sciuridae > Callospermophilus > Callospermophilus lateralis. Next base: position 1,840,295 of record NW_027511570.1, on the reverse strand, counting down.
TATTGTCAAAATCTAAAAATTTATTCACATTGACACAGTGAATTATTTTCTAACTTCAGTAATTTTGATGCCTGTCCTGATTTGTAAATCACCATATAGTTGCCTAAGCATGCACAGATATTATGTGCATTGTAAAATGATCAGTAAATGATTTCCTGTACTGTTGCTCTTAATGAGAGAATACAAAGTTATTCAGAGAGCTACAATTGTGAAATAAATTGTTTCTCTGCAGACCTAAAGCAATCTGCATTCTCTCTCAACTGAGTTGATGAACATTAAAATGATGCTTCAAGATAAGTTTCAAGATTTAAATAATGACCACTTTCACTGTAAGTTGCATAAAATCTCACTATGTTTTGATATTCCATAGCTCTTTAAATGTACCTGAACACATTCTGAATAATAGCATTGTCTAAGGTAATTCAATGAACATTTAAAAGGATACAGAATAGTTTTTGACATTTTGAAGTATATAAAATAAACTCATTATATATGTGTGTACGAATATATCTATAATATATACAGAAAATACATATTAGCTAAATTGTGCGGGTTACTCTAGGTTTTAGTTAAATATAGTTAAAATCTATTTCCAGTTTCTAAAATGAAAATTCCAGTCTGATCTGCAAACTAGGGGTGTGTGTGTGTATGTGTGCATACATATATTTAGAAGTACAGTATATATAATGTATCATATATTTTTTGTTAACAAAAGAATGAATTGAAAATACAATGTATTAAGTCTGTTTCATATGTAAATTTGGAAAAAATGACTTCAATGGCTTTTGAAACAAATGAGAACCTGAGAGTGTATTTGATAGAAATTTTAAGGTATTTCATTGTCTCATATAATTTACTATTTTTTTCTACAGCAAACATACTGAGCAATTTAGAAGTGTAAGACAAAGGTACAAGTCAAAGTAACTCCGAATTTTGAAGTAAGTTAATTTCCTTTTTGCTCTCTTGTATCAACTCACAACATAATTACTCTGGGATATCTGAAATATGTTTATGTTAAATCAGTGCAATCACACCGAAAGACAAAAACTACTACTATACATACCTCTTTTTTTTCCTCCTCACTGCCTTTTCAGTATCCTAAGGTAGTTTAAACCAAGAATAACAGTATCAATGATTATGGAAAAACTGTTACTTTGCATGGTATATGCCAAACAAGATTCAGAGGGTGTAATGGAAGCAATATGTACTATTTTAAATTGTTGAAAAGCATCAATCACATGGGCAATTTTCTAAGGCCATGCTCAAACATGCAAAATATAATATCAGCCACCTAGAAAGCATATATTTGGCATATAAAACATTGATATAATCATTACACTGGAATGACTTTCCCCAACTCTTCATTTTTACTTTACTTGAAAAAACACAGTGTAATCAGTGACACACTTAGATTTGTTTTCCACAGATCACCAGATTTTAACTGGAGTAAAACAGCAGTTAGAAATGATATTTTTCAAGATGAGTAGAGTAAAAATAAACTCCTTTCAGTTTTAAAGCAAATTAAATGAAAAACACTATGTATTCCCTTTTATTTATATGCATATTTTACAATTTCACATCCTGTACATCCATATGTAATGTCAATTTTTTAAAAAATACATATTGCTCTTTCAAACCATGTTAATCTTCTACCATGTATTTTTGGTGTCCTTTTTATCTTCAGTTATTGTCTGAGAACACAGATAGTACTATAACGACTGGGTCAATTTCTACATATATACCGCATTGGGTACTTTCCCAACATATATCATAACTTAATATTTTGAAGCTTTTATGATTAAAACAGCTGTGAGAATAGTCTGTTACATATGATATACCTGTTCAGGATAAAGCTGACCAATACTTATTCCTGGAGGTACAAAGTCAACTTTTTAATAATACATTTCTTTATGTTCCAATAGCTTTCTTAACTAGTATATTCTGGGACCACTATACTACTGGGTATGCATATGAAAATGCAGATCATTGGGTCCCTCAGGACCTCTCCTGAGTTAGAATCTCTTGCAGCAGTTGCTCCAGAGGAGGCACTCTCAAAATGTTTTCTCAGGATTCTTATTTTCACCAAAGCTTGAGGACTACTGCTCTAGAGAGAAACATTAAAATAGTTGAAATCAATTTAAGTAAGTTTTCCAAGTGACAGTAAATAATGCAATGGCTCAGATGGACTTTTCTCAAAATCAACCAGATCTGCCTGCAGAACTTAACATTTATATAGCTGTGGGAAAGTTATGCTTCTGGAACTTGAGTTTTATCCTGTGTTACAATTTAGAATAGTGCCAGCTTCTTTTATTTGATTTTCGCAATGCCAGTGATTAAACCCAAAATCTAATGCATGTTGCACAAATGCTTTACCCATGAGCACATTCCAGGTCTTTGTTGTACCTGTACAAAGAGCTACGCTTTTTCACTCTTGTTCAGTTATTACTGACATAGTTACCATTTGTATTATTTATTTATTCTATGAATGATGTTATCATAATTAAGAGAAAATAAGAAAGTATACTTTTAAGAATAAAACATTTACCACATATACCAACGCATATGTATTCAAGAACATAACTTTTTAGAAATAATGAGATCTCAAAGGAACACTTAATTGTATAGGCTCTTTCCTATGTGATTGCCCAGCATCACTTAAAAGGTATTCAGAGTGATTTAATTGTTATAAAGTTATGCATTCTGATGTTTTATAAAGTACACATCTTTCCAATTTATAGTCAAATGTTGTGTAAGCCTGATTTCCAGTTTTAGTTCAGTATCCTAATTGTTTAATCTTCAATGAGTTGATTATTATATTTAGCCTTCACTTCTATCATGCTAAAATAAAGTGTTTGAATACTTGACATCTACACTGTCTTGTAGCTTTAAAGCTTTAGAACTCCGTAAAGAATATTGGTTTAACTACTCATTCACCCTTTTACACTACATGGCTAACTGACAAAGTGTGTTTGAATGAAAAATGAAATGAATGAAGAAATCCTAAAAATAGTAATTTCATTATATACATCTCTACAATTTGAGAAGGATACTACAGATGTGAAATCTTTAATCTGTAAAAGGAAAGTATGCTAAAAATTACAAAACATTTAATTTAATAAATTTCAGAATCACCATCACTTTTCCAAATGAAAAATTACAAGCCAAATAATTCAGAATAGTAAAAAATGGAATTTTCATAGGAATACATTAGTGGCTTTCTGAACTTTAGGAAGTCTCTGATTTCTTGGAAATTGTATATCTAGTAGAAATATTTTTAAAGGGTATCTATATTAGAATTTCAACAAAGTACTTCAAAAGAGCATTGCAATATGTTGCAACTGATATTAGGAAAGTTGATCAGCTTCTCAGGCAGTATTTTCTTTTCTTTTTTTTTTTGCTAGGCAGTATTTTCAATAAGAGATACATACTTAAGAATGATAGATGATAGGAAAAAATTCTTTAGATAGATAAACTTTCAACTGACTCTTGGAAAGAGTAAGACATCAAATTTCTAATTCAGGAGAAATCATGTCTTGTCTGGAACTTAAAAGAAATGACATAGAGGAACACAAGCATTCATTCATTCATTCATTCATTCATTCAAGGAATCAGTGTATGATCAAAATGCACTTATGATACCCAAAAGAAGGTGGAAAGGGGCAGATTAATCTTATCAATAATTATAAAAGGGGCTGGGCATGTGGCTCAAGCGGTAGCGCGCTTGCCTGGCATGCAGGCGGCCCGGGTTCGATCCTCAGCACCACATACCAACAAAGATGTTGTGTCCACCGAGAACTAAAAAATAAATATTAAAAAAATTCTCTCTCTCTCTCTCTCTCTCTCTCTCTCTCTCTCTCTCTCTCTCTTTAAAAAAATAATAATTATAAAAGTGCAATAGCTAAATAAGCTTCCAAGGAGAGATCTTTAAAGCCATAAGATCAAATAACAAGGACTTTCTAATCACCAAGGCCATGAAGAATTTCTGCAGAATTGATAATTAAATTCAAGTTAAGATGCAGTTGAGATATGGTAGGGAAGCTCAAAAATATTATCACCAACTTTGGAAAAGGCCTATAAAAGACCTCTGGAGTAAAATGACAAGGCCCTGAGGGATTGAGTGCCCTGCAGCTTCAATAAAAAATGCAAAGGAGAGCCTAATTCAAGAGGGATCTGGAGAAGACAGAGGAGTGAGAAAACAAAGTATTCTTTAGTTCAAGTTAAAAGGCTGTCACTTTTCCTTCAGAATGTCAGAAACATTTTTGATATAAAAAGGGATTGCGAATGCAACAATCAATCAGTGTTTTTAAAATTCTGCACTTAACTAAGAAATACAAATAATAACTTTTCTTTGGTTTGTGATATCCATTTACCACTAGCAAAAAATTTTATGCTATATATATCAGTGATTCCCACTTGACAGTGTATAAATATCAGCCAGAAAAATTGTTAAAACACAAGATTGCAGGAACCCCAACCTCAAACTTCTGATTCAGTGTGTCAGACCTTTACATTTGCACTTACAGCTAATTCCCTGGTATTGCTGAGCTACTGTTGTTGGGACCACACATTGAAAACAATTGGTATGGATGAATGAACTAAAGACATGAGATACAAGTCCTCCTCCCATATGAAATTCTTAAATGAGTTTCCCACTAACTACATCAGAACCAATTCATGGCTTATTGCCTCTTGAATCTAAGATATATAATGCAGCTCACTTTTTTTTAGCTTCAGAAACATTTCATAGAACAGTCCAAAATTATAAATTAGAGCAAATGGTAGAGCAGCCTGCTTATGTTCACATCCTAATTCTATCCTAACAAATATGTAACTTTGGCCTACTCATTATCTATTTCCTACCTCATCAGTAAAAGCCTGTATTAAAATTTGCCTCCTAAGCTGTTGCAATCATGAAAGTTAATGTATCATATCACTTAGTACAAGACCTGGCACATAGCAAGTGATAAATATCTGCTATTATTGTCTATCATATCACTTAGTACAAGACCTGGCACATAGCAAGTGATAAATATCTGCTATTATTGTCATCTACTTTTTCCTTACTCTGTAGTCAAAAATAACATTTATTTGATAACTAAAGAACATGAAAATTAAAAATGTTCATTAGTCATGTGTGTTTTCTTTTTCACCAAGTACCTAACTGGATCAGATGCTATATCTTCTCTTATTCCTCAATGTTCATCTGCTGGCCATTTGCTTACTATAAAGTAAGTTGTGAAACTCAGGTGATTATGTGTAGGTACCTATAGTTCTTTCTCCTTATATGAATGTGATTATTTTTAAGTATCAGAACAGTTCAAAATTAACTGCCAACACCTGTGTGTATCATGAATGCATCTCCAATTTAGTATTTTCCAGACTGGGTTTTCCTATTACATTTGCCTTCTGTGTATTCTCTATCTTGATGTTAGTTTATATTCATCATGACTTTCATCCCACTACTGTTAGCTCTGCAGGTTGCTTTGCCCTTACTTGTGTTTTCTGACTAATTTGATTCTGGTATCAGTAAATGTATTCGACAGATGTGAGCATGTCATTAACAAAATACTTAATATGTGCTAATACTGACCCCTTGAGACTCTTCCTGCAGCTCTCCACTGAGAGGCTGTACATTTATTGATTAGTCTTACTCGACTTTAAATGACCAGGTTTTCATTCAGGTATTTATCCAATTAATTTATAGGCATCTATTATGTAGCATAATACCAAATGCCTTTCTCAAACTTAAGTATGTGGTATCCTTTCATTACTTTTATCTCCCAAGTTAGGAGATATGCCAAAGAAGGGTATTACAATGTGTGATGTGACCTACTTTTAATAAATTCACATTTGCCACTTACTTTATTAGACACCTTTCTCCTCAGTGTTCACATTTGGACTCTTTAATTATATGCTCAGCCAAAGACTTCTAATACATGAAGGCAATTTAGGAAACAGGGAAGTAAAGCTCCACAGACATTTCAAGATGCAAAATAAAGACAAAAGGAGGAAAAAATAGTATTGCAATTCTAGAAGGATTTGTCTTCCTGTAACCTTCAGCCTTAAAATTGTCTTTAAGATCCTAGGTTATTTCTAATTTGGGCCCTCAAATTATATCCCACACATTCCAGACAGCCAGGACAGTCTTTCTCTGCTTTTTCTAATTATTATTCTGATTGTTTAATGCATTGCGAATGGGAACTCTGGGACTCTAGACTTCTTTTTCCCCTTGAAAACTCTAAATAATTAATTAGACTGTTGAGCTCTCACTGCTGCAAATTTCCCCTTCATGTTGGCTAGGGTGGCACACATTTATCCTTAGGCAAAGCCACAGGCTACAATAGTTTCATATTAGCTAAACATCTTAGACTATGGCATTTTATCTCTGAGGTCAGAACATGATATCGCTCAAGTCCAATGAAAGAAGGTGAACTCAATAAAGCTTCCGGATACATGTGAAGAGTAAATGAAAATTCCAAGCAAGCTGTCAGCAACTTGAAATCTAAATCACTGATGATTTTACAAAGTAGTACATATTTATTTTAATAGTGTTACAAAGAAAGTCTGAGGCCTATAGTCTTGTACAACACAATGTCTAAAGTTTTCCATGGTAGCAAAAATAGATGCCACCTATTTTTTAAGTCCTCTCCAAAATCTTAGAAATGTTCATATGATGTTCTGAAATCTCAAATCTCAAACACATACACACACACACACACACACACACACACACACACACACACACACAACCCATTTAAAATGAGCCTTCTACCCACCAAATGAAATATTAAAAAGAATTCTCCATTGACACTCTTTCTCTCTCAACTTCTCTCTTGTCTAAAGAATAAAAGGGCCTCTCTTGGTAGGTTTTTCCACAAGACAGACAGAATGGCACTGCAGTACCATCTACTTTTCTTCTCAATAATAAAACATTATCAGTCATACTGCAGTGCTTGTTCCATGACCAGAAAGGTATTTGACAGTAAATGAGTGGCAGTAACTTTTGGGCAGGCCACAGAGCCATAGCAAAGGTAGCAGGAAGAAGGTAGATTTCTAGGCTTGTGTTCTCACTGGCATGTGTTTAGACAAAACATCCATTTTTCAGAAATGTCAATCTTCCCAAGCAGAATTGGAGGCCTTCTCTGTACTAGTCAACACTCCTATGTACTGTATGCTGCACTGTGAAACAAAGATAAGCTTTTTGGTCTAAGTTTAAAAGAATGCATAAAAACTGAGCAAGCACATACCTACCAGACTCTAGGAGTTTACTCTTGAATATTTGTAAAAGCACAAAACACAAACAAATGGAAATGTGCCAATTCCCTGGGAAACAAATCTAGAAACTCCAGGGATTCAATCTCCTTGGCAAAGCAATCACTTAGGGGATATGATGGGAGAAGTGAATTAATTCATCCATATCATAACACTCTTCTCTCACTGTATTTTCCCTTCACAACCAATACATTAATCAAAATAAAATATATTCTGATTTTAAGCATGTAGTATTGTCTGTCAAGTGCTCTGATAAGTTCACTATAAAAGGCATTATTTCTCTAGTCATTCTGACATGCTGGGTTCCCATTTCATAGATACAGAAACTAACTCTAGAAAAGCCATGTAAATGGTCCAAGCTAACAAAATAAGTGGCAGAGGCAATTTACAACTCAGGACTGGTAAGTGACATCAGGTTCAACAAGCACAAAACCATGTTCTTTGTTAATTTCCATCTGCGTAGCGTTTGTCCACTTAAAATTCAGCTGTCCTTGGCCCCACCAATGGATTGTCTTGGGCAGCTGTCCTAAAAGTCAACTCTCTGACTGTGGAGATAGTGTGATCTTCACGTTAAGATCTCTGTTGGAATTTTAAACTGATTGTCCTAATCATCTTAGGTACTGATGACCCTTTACATAATTCCAATGCTGCATAGAATATTGGTTTAAATGGACAGATTGTCTATTCTGCAACTGTTAAATGATTCATAACAGTTTTTTGAACTGAGAAGGACCTAAGAAATAATGAGTTCCTTTCCTGTTTGAAAGTCAAAAAACCTGTAATGAAATCAGACGAGTGTGTTAGTTTTGGAGATGACAGCAGAACCTAGGGTTCCTGATTACCAGTTCAGCTTTCTTTCCACAATGTCAGAGTGCTTTCTATGACAAAAATTAAAGCAAGTCTTGCTGAATTATTAAATGTTGCAAGTGGATTTTCAATATGTAATTACAGCTTAGCCTCTGATTTAATTATTTGGATAATTCACTTCATATTTTCTTGGTTAATTGCTGCCATCCATTGCACTGTATCATTCAAACAATTATAAATAGCAGCTTGAATTTTATGAAATCACCATGCCAAAATTTCCAAGTGCTTAGCACTGAACAAATATTTGCATAGAACTATCCATTTGTTAGATATTATATTACGGATCTGTTATCACTCAGTTGAAAAAAATGTATTTTCAAATGAAATTTTGCATCAATAAAACCAATACTTAATTCCTATTATTTAAATAATTTTGATGCATATATTCATCAAAATAATATATATTCAGCAAAATATATCTTGTTTTGTTGTTTGAATCCCTACGTCTAGAAATTTAAATCTGATTTTTATATCTGAATTTATTATTTTGTGTTTTAACCATAAAAAGCTTACAAAATAAAAAGGAACAATTTTTTTATGTAGAAATGTCAAATATAAAACACTGTGATACAGAAAGATGATATTTGACAGATTCCACCCTGCTAAGCATGCATAGAGTCTAAACTTATGTCTCTCAAAATATTTTTTTCCCACGGACTCCTTGAATTATATAATAGTCTGCTTACCTCCTTTTGCCTCACTTGATTTATTTCTTGCCACTGATATTGATCTGTGCTTTAGTAAAGAAGACAGACAGTAGTGAAGTGATCTCACTGAAGCAGGTGTCATCTCAGTGATTTGATATCTATGAGTCAGTGGCAGCTGATACCTGCAACTCAGTTTACCTCGTCCCTCCTTATATTTGGCGGGGTAGGGGGGACTATCTTTTATCCAATTAATCCTCTTTGTGTATAAGTTAATGTTAGAAGTGTTCTTTTTGATTCCTCTAAATATGTTCTAATATTAACAAATGTAATGTTTTATTTGTACATAATTTATGTTTCTTACTTCTGGTGAGCTTTGAAAAATGAGAGTTGGGTGATGGAAAAAGAAGAAGCAGACATAGTTTCTGTATCTGTTATCCAGGAGGAAGAAAGGGAGGTGGCATGATTAGCTTTTTTAATTGTTTATTTGAAAGTCCCATTTAAATAAAATCTGGATGATGCTATCAAAGAAGTGATTGAAAAGTAGAAATTCCAGGCAAATCTTAGTATCTCTGCAGGTGATTAATTGCCTCAAAAATGAAAAAGGTGTCAAGATTGACAAACAATAGGCCTACCCAAGATTTGCTCAGCATGGTGCTAGAATTTTGAAGAACATCCTTATCAGATCCCTTCTTATGTATGTAAAAATCTATATCCTGAACTTGAGCACAAAGGCAGGGGGCAATATAATTAAGGACATTCCTAAGAGCTATCACTGCATGATAAGCTAATACCATGGTCAGCATATTTTAGGTAATCATGTATGACAACTTATAGTATATGCATTTAATTTAAGGAAAATAAAGACTTCTTTAAGAAGTATGAATTCTCCAAGTGTGGTTATCTGATCTTGTACTTGAAAACTGGATGGAAATTGGCAGGTATTTTTATTTATACACTTTCATACCAATGTTTTGATGTCTGCTGGATTAACATAGTTTAAAACAGAGGGCAGTTTTGTTCATCCAACCTGGTTGATAAAAGGAGTGAGGTTCACCTTCTTTTGTTTTCCTGTTTTTTCCAGAAGTGGTGTCACAAAAGAAAATATGCTCTAAGCCACAGTTCTGGCCTATGTTTGAGATACAGAGCAGAGACAAGAGGTTTGCTCAAAGCTTTTCTGCCTATATGGAATGAACTAACACAGACATGAAAAATCTACCTCAAATGTTACACAGCATCTAGGTTATTTGAGAATAAACTCTGGCTAAGGAATTCATTAGATATATTAAATTGAGGCTGTGTGAGTAAGTTTAGAGGACACAGGATGGAGTTGAATTTATAGCAGAGATTGGTTTGAAATCTCTTCCTTGCCTTTTACAAACTGATCTTAGTCTATTAAAGTTTTTAAGCTAATGTTTCCCAATATAAAAAAAAATATGATTATATTTTATATAATTTAGAGTTGTGCAATTTGTAAGCAATTATTGGAATTCTTTTAACACAATGCCTGGAGCATAGTAAGTGTCTGATAAATGGTCATTACAATCTTATTTTATACTTATTCTCACATAGTAAGTGAGAAACATTTGTTTAATTAATGCTTTCTATAGTCATAGGTTCAGGAGACCAAAAATGACATGTTTATATATTAGCATGATTAACTATAACTTTATAAAAAATATCAAAGTACACATCATCATACCTATAGCTGTTGGATTCCCTATTGAAAGATTCATTGTACCTCCCAAGGCTCCTGAGAGTTATAGGAAGGCTAGGGCAATGAGAGGTCACTGGGTAGAGCCTGTGGTAGAGTAGCTGGTTGTCATGGGAGGTGTATATTCCAAGAGAGAGTAGAAGTGGTTATGTGGGAGTGTGTGAACATAATCGATCCCCCAGCTCTAGCACAGACTGCTTCTTTCTCTGCCTTGCTTCCTTCTTTCCCTCTGTCATTCTCATTGCTTTATCCTCTCTTTCCTTCCTTGCTTTTGTCTCTATCTTCTATCCTTTCTCTTCTTACTCCTCCTTTCTCTTCTTGCTCCCTCTCTTCCTTCCTTCTTTCCTGGTTTTCCTTCATCTTCTTCCTTTTTCTCCTTTCTTACTCTTTTTTATTTTCTTAATGGACACATATAACATGGCATTAACAAGTCTGACCTCAGCCACAACTTATCCATAAGTGTGGCCCCACTGAAGGTCCAATCTAGGAATTCCACGTAGGTAATAAACGTATCACAGTCACTAGCCTGTTTTGTGGCACCTAAGCTAGTCCAGTGTGACTCCTTCTTGCACTTTGAACAGACACCTGGTCCCACTCTGAATTTGTTTCTCTTCTCCATTTAACCAGAATGCATCCTGGGTCTTGAAACAAATAGGCAATCACTTGCCTATGATATTTCCATTTTTTTAAATAAATTGTGTTATAATTGTAATTATTTTCTATTTAAAATTTCTCCTTATATTCAAAAATATCCAAAGTTGATTCTGATTTTTAAAAGAAAACTTAAATACAAAAAGTGAAAAAAATAGTTTAGAGCAAAGAAGTTTATATTATTAGGACAAGTTAAATACAGTTATTTTTAAGGGAATGAATGGTGGCTCAATAGTTTATGTTATATAGTTTATGCTATAGTTTTGGTCAAAGAGTATGCTATGGTTTAAGTGTATCTCTCAGAATTCCTGGAATTTAATGCAGACACATGTGGGCTTAATGGAAGATGTTTAGATCATGTGGGCTTCACTCTCATGAACAAAATAATTGCTGCTTTAGAAAAAGATCTGGAGTGAACTGCCTTCTACCATGTGATGTTGCAGCATGGATGCTGAAGTCTTGATCCTGGACATTTTCACTACAAGTGTAGTGTGAATCACTATAATTCTTATTTATTATGAGTTGACCAGTCTGTAGTACTTTATTATGATAACACCAAACAGACTAAGGCAGACAGAATTGTATAACTTTGAGTAGCCATTGTTTTCTCCATTTTGAAATCTGCTTTATTTTTGCCCGGGTGGAAAACCAAGACATTTATTCCCATTCAAAATGAATGCTTTAAGACAGTAACACAGTTTATATGGAATACTCTACCACTTCTTGAATTCTCTAAATTTTTTGCCATAAAACAAAGTGATAACAGTTTATTGTAAAATTGAGAGTTTGACCACTTTAGAGCATATGATTTTGAGAATTCTGTCTCAATTGGTCATCTAGCATGAGGTAGCTGAACATTACTATGTTCTTAAAACACTTAAAGAATCTGAATTACTAAATTAACTCATAAATTTGTCATTTTTGTAGAAAGCTGCCACTAATGAAGTGAGGTATAATATATTTGATAATAAACTTTTGAATTCACTTGTCATAATTAGCTAATGGTTCAATTGCTTTAACACTATTTCTCATTAGAAATAATAGTCATATCAGCAGTACATAGAAGCTTTTCTTTCTCTTTGCAGTAGCTGGAGGACATGAAGTCAATTCTTCTAATAACTAAGCCTACATATTTAAATGTAAGCTTAACAACAGAGCTGGAGCACTAGCTGTTCAAAATAATATTTAGAATGAGGTTTCTATTCTGCCATAAGACCATCCTTATGATTCTAATTTTAATAGTGGTGTGCTTATAGGTCTTTTGAGGATTCATTAAAAGACTGGCATATGTAATATATAAATAATCATATGAGGTGAAAAGGTGAAACACTTGTAAAACAATAATATTCTACAGTGTTGTTGATTCAACCTGAAGGAGCTGTAATAGGCTCTAACATAAGACTGGAACATAATCAATAAGTTTATTTTCTTCAGTAGATGGTATTAGTGTTAAAGTAAACTCCTTACTCGGGAATGGGACCAGCTTCTCAGGATGGGGTTTATGTAATTCCAGCGCTAAGGGATTTCCTTTATCCTTGTGCTGCTTGAGGGGGTTGAGAGAGTTGGTTTTCATTGAACTATGGTGTGCACATTCCAGGAAAAATTTGATTTCTTTTTCTGTGCCTCAATGGATAAGAGGCAGCTCTAAAACCTGGATGAGATATCTTAGGTCCTCCTAAGATTTTTTAAAAGTAGAGAAATTTATGAGCTGCCATAATGCAATCAACCCATGGGAAGGGGCAGGCAATCAGTCACTCCCAGAAACAATAGAATACTTCTTAGTAAGGAGACACCATGTGAGACCCACTGCTATAGTTTCCTGGGAGATTTGGAGAGGTTGATTTAAAAAACAATTGTGAAAACATTAATAGTGTATACTCCTTATTGTTCTTATACTTTTATGTCCATTTTGTATTTCTACTAAAATCTCAGATAATAATGAAAATATTTAGGGTCTCTTATTGTGTGCCAGCTTCTAATGCTAGCACTTTAAAAATGTACAAGAAATTTCACATGTATTCAACAACTCCAGATTTGGGTTTGTTCTGTTGCTTCTTGTTACTGAATTCTAATTGTTCTAATATTAACTTGCTCCAGGATACACAGTGAGTAGGGCCCAGATTTAAACATCTTCAGTCTACCTTCAGAGACTGGTTATCCTCCATTCTGCAGTACTGGGCCTATTCATATTTTAACATAGCAGTCTCTTATCTCTGTCTTCTAAATGTTCCTCTGCTATCTGCTCTCATTTCTCTACATATTAATAACATGTCTGAACTCTGGGAAAGCTTTGTACCTTATCATAATGTAGTTAGCACATTCTACCTTCTATAATTTTTGTGACTATAACATGTATTATGTGTATGGTATGTGCAAAGACATATTTGTTTTAGGTAAGTGTGTGTGCACATTAATGTATATACCATAAACACATATTTCATGTATATTTATTCACATTCACATATATGTGCATATATGTATAGGTTAAAATATCTATATCTATCTATATATTTGAGCTAAAATTGCTAAAGATTACTTAAAGTAAATATTATATTTTAACATTAATTTAATTGATTAATGGACTAGATTGTGTCCTGTTCTCCATACTACCAAGTTTGTATATTGAATCCCTAATCCCTAAAGTGGTTATATTTAGAAATGTAAGGGGTTAAGCTTAAATGAATTTATAATTTAAAAAGATAATTGTCAAATATGCTCATGAGGGTGGAGCCCTGATTCAATGGGACCTTATAAGAGGAGGAAGAAACATCAGTAATGCTTGTGAACAAAGGATAAGCCATCTGAGGACACAGTAAGATGACAATCATCTGCAAGCCCAGTAAAGAAAACTCAGCACCTTGATCTTGGACTTTCAATCAAAAATTATGAGAAATCAATTTCTATAGTGTTTCATTATGTCAGTTCATGCAGGTTAATACAGCATCCACCATAATAAATGCTTTATATAAAATAGAAAATTGATAAATATTTGATATTTGCAGAAGGAAATTATATTTAAGATAGTCAGTGGGCTTCATCTTTGCACCAAATGTAATTACAATCCTGTAATAATCTTTGTGTGGTATATAGAATGCAGAGTAGGACTCTGCAACCAGGGCTAGATTCAAAATATTACTATAAGTACTGGTAAGTTTTCCACTATAAAAGTTTAGGGAGGCAGCATGGATGAGCATATTTATCTTTTCTAACCTACTTTAGAGTCAATTTGTTTTAAGGACCTTAAGTCTAATATGACAAGCATCTGTCTGTCCTTAAAGATGTCAATAAAATATTGTATTATTCCCTGTGGACTCTTATTCAACAAAGGCCTACAAAGTACTTTGTACATAGAGTACTAATAAGAGGCTCTGGCTTATGAATTCTTGGCAATTAAAAAAGATTTAGGGACACTTTATTTACGGCAAGTCATACTTAGTATGGTTACACCTGCCTTTATCTTACAGACTTTAATAAAAATGAATATGATCCTAAGAGATTTCATTTGGCTTTCATGATAACATGAATAATATGGTAATATGCAATTTGAGAGTAAGAATTCCATTAGAATCACACTTAATGGGAGACAAAAATTATAATGATGAAAATCCCAAGGGTCTTCTCCCAGGCTCTGATCTCTCTTTTACTGTCTCCTAAAATAATTACATCCATTCCCTGAATCAGACATTATCATCTTCAGTGATTTTTCTTTTCTAACTCTAGATTTATATATTGATCTTTCTATGTGACATTTCTACTTTGAAGTCATAGAAGCAATTCAAACTTAATATTTCCAAAGTTGAAATCTTGATTTGATTCAACTTCACTATGTCCACTACTCATTTTCACCTTATCCATTTCCCCTATTTCAGAAAATGGTACCTGCATCCACTTATTTGCTCAGGCCAAAAACACAGATTATCTTTAATTGATCTTCCCATCTTATGTAACCCATTTGTTTTCTACTTTATGAGTAAAAATTAACGAATGGATAAATATTGTGACAAAATTGTACTAGTCATTGACAAAAGTATATCCTTTTTATGCAATTTGATGAGATCACCTGGTGAAGCTCCAATAGAATAAAACTAAAGACAAATACAGTAAAATAAGGGGGAGTAGGGGATAGAAGCACAAATATCAGTAAGACAAGAGGTGTAGGAGCTAGAGATAGGACTGCAAATAAATTCCTGTACACAGGTATATATTATGAGCAATAGGAAAATCCAAAAGACTCTGAAAGTTTCAGGTGCTTCAGAGGGTCTCAAAGTATTTGGTCGTACTGATGAAGAACAAGAAGTCATTTTTTTTTAATATTTTTTATCATATAAAATATTCTATCTTGCCAATACAGTTAGAAAACTTTTAACTTTTTAGATATATTGATGTGTTTGTCCAAATGCTTGATCTTAAATCACACTGATCTATTATGTTCTTGCCAATATACTTAAGAAAGGTATGAAACCCAGGTCAAGCAATAGGAAATTGGAAACATCTTATGCAACATGTATTTTTGAAAATAATTTTGATCTGTATAATTATTATAGAACTCCTTAAGAGTCATTTAAACCAAGGAGGTTATGTTTTATGAGTTCATCCAAGGAATATTAAATCCAGATTTTCCTATAAAGAGGAGGAAAAGCAAATCAGAATCTGAGTGTTGTATTAGGAAGATTTTCCTCCTCACAAATATATTCAGTCTTAAAAAGCATACATTTCAAATTCTTCTGCCTCTCCCACACAATGTTATATATAGCTCTACAATATAATGTATTCAACTCACGACATTATAGTCCTTAAAGGTCAGTGTAGCTGATTAGGCACTCCTTCCCATATCCCAGCCATCACCTCTCTCACTTCCCACATCAGACTGAAATGGCAGAAACCCAAGAACATCTGACAGAATCAAATCTTCCACAGAGGCAGTGAATGCTGCATGATTTTGACACCATGATTTTATTATAAGCAGGCTAGAAATTGCATCAACAGTTTCCTGACAATAGTTTTCTTGAAAAAAATTTCATACAACAAAAGTGTCTTTCACCTGACCCTGACCTCCACCAGACGGCTTTTAAGTTTGAAATCTTTCCAGAAAGATTTCAGTGATTTTTTTTCAGGCATTAAAACAAACATGAACAAAGCAGGCTTTTCTTCTTTTATTCATGAAAGTTGCTATGCTGAAGTGGAAAGGACATAGCTTCTCTCAAGTCCTAACTGGAGCCTCAGCACCAAGATTTAGCATCTCCACCTGCACCATGATCTCCAGAGGCTCCTACTTCATAGAGTGAGTGGCAAGCTTTTGGGGTTAACAAGGATCCATGATCACCGTAGTGAAGAAGATATCATAAATGAAATGTTGCGGTATTAAAGGGACAAAGGGTGTGAGTTCTTGTTAGCACTGTATTCATGATATTCAAAGAAATAATATCCTATTCCTCTTCAGTGTTAAATATATAACACTTACATACTAAAGGAAAAATTAAAAATAGCAACAGTAAAAGAAATGTTACATTTCTGATTTTTCCTCAGGTAAGGGGAAAGCAATATAATTTTTAAATAAAACAATTAGACATTACTTTGAACCAAATTTTTGCCACATATATGCCATATATATATATATATATATATATATATATATATATATATATATATATATATATATATACACACACACACACATACAGAGAAGAAAGACCTTCAATTTTTGACGTGTCACTTGCTATTTGTGATCACTGCCATGTTAATCAACCCTGAGTCATAAATTTATTCCAATTATAGAAAATAAATTCACTTATATGGCAAGGCCCTGATAAGACTTAAGGAAGATGACATACAATTTCTGACACTTAATTCTTATTTTATGGTATGGTAACTAGTAACTAGGATTATTTTATATGGAATCAGATGAAATTATTAAAGCAAGTTTGTAATCTATTTTATATAATTGTAATATCACTCCATTGAACTTGTTCATAATCCTGATCTGTTAAATTCGAATAAGTTATAATCACCAAAGGGTATAATGATTTTGTTTGTGAAAAGAAAATCATTTTATTCTCACCATTAACAATGTAACTCTCCCTCCTGCACTCAAGCCCCCACTCGTAGAGCAATGCATGCAAACCTGTATTTTCACCAGTCTTTATAACTATTAGACATTTCAAATTTTATTTTATTCTCTATATATCCAATAAATTTAATATAGAATTCAGAATCACATTTGCTGCTGGAATAACAAAAACAAATTAGCTAATCTCCTGATTTTAAAAACATGTTTTAGTAATATTAATATATGCCAAGGTGATAATTCTACATACACTGACTACTTTAAAACTTTCAAAGTAACTTTTTAAAGTCATGACCTCATTGATTTCAACATTCCAGTATGTTGAAATAGATATAATTCTGCTTTACTTGAAGCACATATTATCCCTTGAGAAAATATTACAGATGCTGAGACCTAAGCATACCTTTTCTCTCATCATACAATTATTTTATTAAATAAAGACACAAGAAACAATTCTTAGAAATGTAAAAAGTTATTTACATAATATTTTACATAACAAACTCCTTATGAGAAATGACAATATTAAAATTTCAAAAGTATAGTCACAGCAAGAGGTAGGCAAGGCATGAAGATAAATCAAATCCTATTTTTTTCCATGCTGTGAAAAGACTGCTGGCTTTTAATCATCCTGATGTGCCATATGTAAATTCCATCAAAAAAGAAGTTTGGTAAATGTTATATTACAAAACCACAGGGAGCAAAGCTATTTATAAGCATCAATTAAAATACATACCGAAGTCTAAACTCATTAATAATATTTTACTAATCTGGCAATACATATCTCTCATATTTACTAAATCTTTCCCCTATTTTTACATGCAAACAACAAATCCAAATTACCAAAGTCTGCCTTCACACTCTCAGTTTGCTCAAGGTCACTACAAAGTTTCTCAGGCAAAAAAACTACAAAGGCTCCTCGTTAAACAACCTGATAAGAAGAAAATGCAATTCAGAACAATCTCAGAATGAGTGTCATGTGTAAAACCTGATGTCATCAATAAGAAATAAGAAGCATTATTGCCCAGATATGGAAAGGATAAATATCACTTTACTAGAAAATAAAAATGTTGCTTTGATCTAGATTAGAATGTGTTAAGTAAAAAGTTCAAAATCTTTGTCAACATGTCTCATGATGTTAAAAGTTTATACCCCAAAAGGGCAATCTTTAACACTAACAGAAATTAAAAAACAAAAACAATATTTAGGTACAAAGGGATTATCAAGCCAATTATCATGATTTATTATTCTTTTTTATTGGTCTATTCAGTGTTCCATTTCAATTTCCCTTTCCTAATCTATCTCAGCTATGAGTTATAGTTTCTCGAATTTGAATCTTTTATTTTACTAATATTCTCTTCAAATTTTCTCACATTCAGATACAAAATCTCCAAATTAGTATTTCTCTCTTAAACCAGTTAATTTCTCAAGACATGAAATAACTTTGTTTCCTCTCTTTTGTTTCTTTCTAAATACCTTCCAGGCTCCTGATGGTCTCAGACTCCCCTACCCTTATAATACTTTCTCATGTGCTACAGTTTCCCATGGTGCCTTTGGGACAAACAAGACTCCCCAAGTTTTACTCTCTTTAATAAACAACCCTGTTATGCCACAAGGACCACATAAGGACATGATTCCACAGTCCTAAAATATCCTCCTTCTTCTACACACAGCATCAGTATGTGATAGTCACCTGATCCTACAGGGTTACTAAGCTCCAGGGTTGTTTTTTCCACCTAACCATGCTAATTTCCCTTCAGTGGCTTCAGGAATAAATTCTCGCCTGCAGTGTCATGCTGTACATTTCCCCTTTTCCTAAAGATGAGAGTCAGTGGACAGAAGGAATGGAAGTTGCTTTGAAAAGAGGAAATATGGCATCCTACCAGGAGACACGCAGCACCAAGTATCACAGGGGTAGACGACATAATTATCCTTATCATTCCCCATGACCAGAGGCAATGACAAGAGAAAACAAACTTCTTCAAAGGGGATGGCATCAAATTAGATACAAGGAGTTGCCACAAAAGTAATGTTTTATTTATACTATACCTCAGCACTACAAACAGATATTGCCTAATTCACAAACCATTGCAAAGCAAACAGAAAGTGAAATCAACATTCCCAGGTGTTTATTTTAGTTGGACAATCTTATTATAAAGAGTTCATTATTTAGGGGCCATGAAGGGATTGATAGCAGAGAGTTTCAAATCTCCAACATATTCAGTATTCATATGTGCAAAAAGTAAATCCTGTCATATCTGTCTTCTGATTAGGAGAAATTTAATGCTTCAGTTCTTGGTAATGTTTGTTGTTTTGTTATAACTGGTATGTAGATTGAATGACAGGTGACATTTCATAAGATTTAAATAAGGTAAAAAATTAATCAAATTAACATAATGCTTTTCTAAAGTATAATGAGTCATTTGCATATAAAGTACAATAGAGTCTGTAAATACAAAATGAACTTCAAATTACTGAGGAACATCATGAACTGCATTTGTTACATTTTATGAACAGACAAGAAGAAAAAGCCTGTAAATATTCCCAAATCTAAACTGATTTATGATAACTTTTGTGGCTGTAATGTCAGGCTTAGCCCGTATAATACTCAGCAATCCCAGACATCTAGAGAATTTATGCCTCCATTTTTGACATCAACAAAACAAGCAGACAATCATTGCAACCATTTTCCTATCTGAATCATAAAAGACACTTAAGGCTATCATACTTCAAGGAGACCCCAAGATAGAATTTGAAACAAATTTGCTCAGAACCTAACTAGGGTAAAAATTTTTAAAAATGGGGAGCAAATATTAAGAGCTAAACAAATATTAATAGCTCTAAAAATGCACTTTAGACAATAGTCTAGATCTAGTGTTAGCAGCTATTGTTTGGAAAGGATCAGAGAGTAGATAATTTAGGCTTTGTGGTAGATACTGTTATTGCTTACAAATACTGAACTTTGTCTTTATGGAGCAAAGCAGACACAGATAATATTGCAACAAAAGGACATGACTATGTTGCAATAAATCTGTATTCACAACACTCAGTTGGATGGCTTTGTGCAGTGGGCCACAGTCTAACATCCAGTTTAAAACAGTGCTGTCTTACAGAATTGTCTTTGATGATAAAAATAGTCTATACTTACTTTTGGACATAGAGGACAGACAATATGGCAGACATGACAGAAAATAAATTTTCAGTAAATTATGTTTAAAATAAATTAAATTTAAATTTAAATAGTCATATGTGGTTATTAGCAATTCTATTGGACAGTGCAGGTGTAGAAGTTTCTATAAGACAGTGACAAATTAATGGCAAGAGTTACGGAAAACCTCAACATTCCAAAAACTGGATTTCATTAAGGAAACCAGACATCACAAATTTCAGCAAATACAATTCAAACAGAATAAATGCAATAGAGTCCTAATTGGATAGTGCACTTTTTCCTAAAGAATACAAAAAGGAAAATATCAACATATGTTACACATCTGAATAAATATGGAGAGTTCATATTTGCTAGGATTGAACAGCAATATGTCATTTTGCATCTTAGCTTCTTTGACAGTGGCATTTTTAAAATGATAGGCTTAGAATATTTTACAATAGCCATAATATATTTGAAAAGATACTCCCAGCCGATATGTAAAAAGATTTCTGCTTGTCCTGGAATTTAAGGATTTATTCCAAATTAAATAAAAAGCATTGACCAGAATTTAAACTAACTTCTGGCATTCAGATGGCCTCCATGATGTATGACTTCTGATCTGGCTAAAGATCAAACTCACCTTCTGCTTCTTGTTCTGTCTCTAAGCTAGCCCTTTATTACATCAAATGACCCTCCAGTGTAAAAATTCCCTTAATGCACTACTCATCCTGTTTCTGTCTGTATTTACAGGGTTTACAACTTTTAGGAGATAAAGTGCTTGTAAAAATTACCATAACTCTTCATTACAGAAGTGATCTGAGGTCTTGACTCATGCCACTGGCCATCTGAGTTAAGTTTGTGCAAGCCAAATTTTCATTTATGTCCTGACTGTGATGGAACCTCAAAATATCTGTGTTCTGCTGGAACCATATTTTTCCAGAAATATTATTAAAATTAGCTTTCAATTATGTGTCAATATAGAAGTTTTATGTACATATACATCTCTCATATAAATTATCAGTCTCAATTATGTGCTAAAGATTTATGCATCATAAATGACTACATCTGTTCTCTGACATCACAGTACTAGATATATATGATTTGTTCCTAAAGGAAATTTCATACATCAAGTTGCCTGGGTGACTTTGTTTGGGATACAGTCAATGTGCCAACAATCAGCTTTAGAGAGATGCAACATTGCTCAAAGAGACAATGAAGTCCAGCTTCTCTTGCCATCAAATATTGATGTTTCCATATTTAAGATCATGAAACAGTCTGTACATAGGTAGAGATTTATGAATGTAGGAAATTGGAGAGGAGTAGGGAGAGCTAGCTATTGTTCACAAATAGTGACTTACTCTTCTAGGGTATTTAAAGATATTTAAAATGCAAATAGTCTGTGAAATGCACTTAACAATTTAAAGACAGAACAAAAGATGAAAATTTTGCTCCAGGGGACAGGGATGGCACACATGTGCTTATGAAGATAGTGCTTTTCTCAATCTCATAAATTTCAAGCCAACTTTGCATTATTTGAGTCTGAGCAAGGAAAATACTGCCTGCAGTTTCTTCAGTATTCACATCAAAACATTGCCTACATCCCTATTTTTATTCTTGTCACTTATAAAATATTAAAATATAATCATGCACCATTTAAAAACCAGTGAAATGACAATAATTACAAGCAATTGAAGGATTGATTTATGTGGAGAACAATTATTTTCATTCATTTTATATATATTTTTCTGATGTTCTACTATTATTTTCTTTCCTTATAAGTCACAGATTATTTTGGGATTTGAAGAGAAAAATAATCACTTTTTAATGAAGCTTGGGGATTTTCCTAGATACCTTTAGAGTTGGGTATAAGATCTTACTTTTGTTTGTTTGTTTTGGTACTGAGGATTGAACTCAGGTGTGCTTTACCACTAAGCCACATCTGCAGCTTCCCCTCTTATTTTTGAGAAAGGGTCTTGCTAAGTTGCTTATGGACTTGCTTAATTGCTGAGGCTGGCCTCAAACTTGCAGTCCTCCTGCTTTATCCTCCAAATTTCTTGAAATTGCAGGCGTGTACCACCAGGCTTAACTGTATATAATATTTTGAGAGCAGGAGACAAAAAAACAGAGATAGGGACAGCCAGACAGTTTGCAAATAAGCACTACAGGAAGAGTGCTAAGCCTACTCTGTTAACTGCTAACAGAGTTATTTAAAGTAAAATTATCCTCCCTGAGGAAAATCAGATGCTAATATACATTGTTTTACAATCTCTTAATCCTCTTTGTTTACCCCTTTACAGTCACTCTTCTAGGGTTAATCATCTTGAGATCACAAATCTCCTCTCTCCAAATAGTTTTATCAGAGTTCAGGCTGCCAAAAAGGAGCTGCAGCTTTAGACAGAATTGACTACCACAATAACCCAAAGTAGCCTCATTGTGTCTTCTGGGTCTCATCTTCAGAGGTGAGTGAAAACTATTATAATCATTGTATAATTTACTGAAATCAAGAAATTAACAATGCATGTGGTCATGAGCTGGTAAGGGGGAAAAAAAGAAAAAAGGAATCAAAATCAGAAGAAAACTGAAGAGCTGCTCTTAAAAGGCAATTATGATTTTAGTGGAAGGATGTCCAGTGAATAAAATTTAAATGTAAAAAAATAGTGCTAAGTTGTGAATGGAAAGAGAAGATAAACAATGCATACTGAGGCAGAGGATTTAGTGTCTTTAATTTTCAAAATATTCTGATGAAGGATTAGTATTTATACTTATGTTCTGAACCAGAAATCTGAGTTTCAAGAATATTAAGGAACCCTCCTGTGGTCATATACTGCAGTCAATTCATTTTGTTGTTTACTAATAAATACCAATTTGATTCTGAAACACAATTTTAATTGCTGAGAATGTATTTTCTTTTTTACACATTCATTTATTAATCGTGATTTATTAGGTGACTTCTATGTGCCATAATCTGCCATATGTTAAGAATGTGACAGCAAACAAGACATGGTCCCTGCCAGAAAAAAAAAAAAAAGAACAATCATTACACAAACAAATGAAATTAAAAGTGTGATTACATATTTTGATAAACTGCTATGAAAAGAAAGAGAGTTAACAGAAAGAATAGAGAAAGGACTAATTTATAAGATATTGAAATTCAGAGAGAGCATCTCTAGGATGTTATACCTGAGCAGGAAGCAGATGACGAATTAACCAGGAGAAAAGTAGATCTAAATGTCACAGGTAGAAGGGATAGCACATACATGAGGCCCTGGGATGGGAAATGTCCTACAAGCATTGATGGACAGGGTTTCACAGGAGGAGAGACTCTGGATGGGGCTTCAATGCCAGCAGCAGGTCAAAGGGAAAAAGGTGCAAAACACACATTCAGAGCTGTGTGCAAAACACACATTCAGAGCTGTGTGCTTTTCTCAATCTGCCTCCATCATTCCTGGCAGCTTAAAGAATATCACATAGATTTAAAAAAAAAAAAAAACCTGGGATTTGAATGCAAAACGCTTACTCCAGATTCTAAGCCTGTAACTATGAAGCTATGAAAGAAAAGAAAAAAAAAATATGTGCATTGTGGTGAAGGATATGCTGATGTTTCTCTACTGTTACTCTAGAACTAAGCTACTCTAGGATATTCTCAGAAACACACACACACACACACACACACACACACACACACACACACACACAGGCATACTGGTGTGTGGCACTTAGGGCAACTGTGAAAATTGCCATAGAAAGGTGAGAGAAGTGAATTCTGAGGAGACAGGCCTAAGAAAGTAACAAGGCTGACTACTCCAGAGGTTGGTCAGGGTGAAGCCAGATTTAAAGTTAGGTAGTCAGTGTAGTTAGGTAAATTGGGTCTAATATCGAGTGAAATTGAAAATGGAAGCCATGCTGGGAATGACTCAGGGAAAACGCAGGACAACTCATGGAATGTTAATGAAGTCCTGAAAAGGCCCTAGGCCAAAGTCCACCTCAAAGAAATGTTAATGGAGCTCAGGAAACAGCCCCCAACAGATTTGGAGATAGCCCATCCTAGAGAAATGATAAGCCCATCCCAAAAGGTGATAATTGGGCCCACCTGTGTCCTAACCCCTTCAACCTACATTCCATCAACAAAACTATAAAAAGGGGAAACAACCGCACTTCCACTGATTCCACCTCTTGGGTCCCCTTCTTCCTCCAGGAGAAGTCTTTTTTACTGTCCTTTAATAAACTTCTAATTTCTACTCTGACCTTGCCTCGGACGTGTGCTTTCTGGTGTTATTCTTCAACATTGGGGAAGCAAGAACTTGTCACCGGTCAACAGCGGTTTCAAGGGGAACAATGTGCAAACCTAAAAGATGACACAAGGATGGGCTTCTGTGTGTGAGGCTGTATAAAAAGTGGCCTGTGTATCTAAGTGCAGAGAGAAGACAGAATCAGAATGAAAAATCTAGTCTTGAAGATCATATGAGACATGGACTGTTAAAACATTTTTACCAAAGAGTATGTGACAGAAAGGGAGATCAATTCAGAACAGACTAAAAGAAAAGGTAACACTGAAAGAGCATAAAATACAACTATTTGGGAGGAGAAAATGTAATACTTACCGTAATGATTCCAAGTGTTGCTAATGTAAGACATTTTAAAATACTACCATGAAATAGTAGCACGTGATTTTAAGAGTGGTTATGACAGTTGCCATATCTCTGAAATGCTGGCTTTCTTTTTTTTTTACATTGACCTTTGTAGCAGACATGACAGAAATGTATATTATGTCATAGAAAATAACCAAAAACATACTAAATCATAAACTAAAAAAAGTGATCACTATTTCCTCATGCATGTGCATTTTCATATTCCTTTCAGTTTTGATTAAGAGTCTTTTGAGAGTGCGATAGCCAAAAATATTATCTTAGGGAAACAGTAATAATTTATCAAATAAATTTTAGGTATAACATTTATTCCACTTCCTCAGAAAAGTATTTTGCATGTATATTATGCTGCAGAGTTTATAGATGTAAACTACATTTCAGAGATTTGTATCTATTTGGTGCATGAAATAGCAATATCAATATAGAGGATTTCAAAGTCCTGAGAGTAGATCTGTATCTCTAAAAGTAACAGACTCACAAAAATTATTCTACGAAATGAAGGCTTAATTATTATAGAAACAAGCCAGGAAAGGTATATATCAAAACTGCACAAAAGCACTTACTGTACACATATGAAGTCTCCAGAACCAAGGGAGGGAGGGGATAGTGGGGGGGGGCCTTAAGGGGAGAAATGGAAATTGGCTCAAATCCTAAAAATAAATCTTTCTCATTCTGTAAATCTATTAACTATTTTATAGAGATTCGGTTTCTTTAAGTACAAATTGGGGATAGTTTTGAGAATGTAGAATATAATACATGCTGAAGTTTTACACATATTGGGCATTCTGGTATATGTAAATTGATATAGAATCAAACAGGTTTTACTTAAGAATAAAACAAAACATTTTAGAGCATCTAGTGTGAGCCACTAAGTGTGCTTTGATGATCTGGTCTCTGATATAATCCTGGAAACAAAGTCGGAATTTTGAATCCAGTTTTGTGGTGAAGAATGTGAGTTATTAAATAGAACCAAATGTTCTGTTTATTCCAGGTTGTCTATTCCAAGTCCAGTGTTCTTCACATCAGAGCTTACTGCACCTTAGCAGTAAGCATTTTTCTTGTTTTCTTTTTTAAAAGTTTTGTTTGTTGTTTTTAGTTACACATGACAGTAGACTGTATTTTGGCATATTAATACAAACAGGAAGTATATCTTATTCTAATTAGAATCCCAGTCTTGTAGATGTACATGATGGTGAGATTCACGATGGTGTATTCATATATGCACATAGAAAAATCACGTTAAATTCATTCTACTAACTTTCCTATTCCTATCACCCCACCCTTTGCTTCATTCCTCTTTGTCTAATCCACTGAACTTCTATTTTTCCTCTCCTTCCCCAGCCAGTTGTGTGATAGCACATCAGAGAGAACATTCGACCTTTGGGTTTTTGGGGATTGACTTATTTCACTTAGCGTGATAGTCTCCAGATCCATCCATTTACCGCAAATGTCCTAAAGTCATTCTTTTATATTGAGTAATGTTCCATTGTGTATATCTGACATATTTTCTTTATCCATTCATCTGTTGAAGGGCACTTATGTTGGTTCCATAGATTATCTATTATGAATTGTGCTGCTGTAAACGTTGATGTGGCTGTGTCACTATAATATGCTATGTAAACATTGATATGGCTGTGTCACTATAGTATTTTGATTCCCTCCATCATTCTTAGCACAAGGAAGCATGGGATTTGAGGACATAAACAACTTGTGGGGGTTGGGAGTAGTGAGTTCCAAATTGCTGCTAGAGCACCTACAAAGAATCACTACTTACATAACAATCTACTCTGCCCTTTATTTATTTTAGGAGCCAAATGTAATAAAGCAACCAGATTTACCTTTCTACGTAAACACATAGAATACATGAAATGACAGTTTACAAAACCTCATTTATTAGGGAATAAAGGGAATAAACCTGAAAGATAGAAGACCAGTGAGATCAGCCCTAAAATACTCCAATTTACTGTATCGAGAGAATTTCCAAGTTCCACTGCAGGGATAGGAAACTCAGGAGAGGCCTGGCTAATTCCCAAAATAGTTATAGTTCTCAAACAGAATGCCCAACAGAGAGATAATTGAGTTTCTGAACAAAAATGATAACAATCTAGTATGGGCTTTATAAATATGTAAAGGTATGGCAATAATAGCTCAAAGGAGAAAGAGAGGAGGAATAGAGGTATGCACTTAAAATGTTCTTTTTCTCTATGTGAAATGCTATAAGAGTGCTTGAAAGTACAGTATGGTGAATTAAAGATATAACTATAAACCCCATCATGATTACTGCAATATGTAAAAAGAAAATAGAGAAAAAAGATTTATAAAAGTATTCTCACAAAAATCAGAAAGAAGGAAAATAGGAACAAAGAACAAATTAATAGAAAACAAGTAAGAATATGATTAACTTAATCAAATCAATAATCACATTAAAAAGAAATGATTGGGGCTGAGGTTATGGCTCAGCGGTAGAGCACTCGCCTCGCACATGCAAGGTCCTGGGTTCGATCCTCATTACCACATAAAAATAAATAAATAAAAGTTATTGTGTACAACTACAAAAAATATTTTTAAAAAGGAATGATTAACAGCCAAAGACTGATCCCAAATGAATAGGCAAACATTATTTAGATAAAAAACAAGACCTTACTCTGTGCTTCCTACAAGGCAAATATAACATATTGAGAGTAAAAGGATAAAATCAGACACACATGCTAACACTAATAAAAGAAACCTGAAAATGGCCACAGTCTAGAGAATCTAAGAAGACAAAACTCAAGCTCAGCATGGTATCCTAGATGGGTGCTCCAACAGAAAAATGGCATTAAGTTAAACTAAAATCTGAATAAATATAGATTTCAGTCAATAATATCCTTAGTATTGGCTTCTTAATTATAAGAGGAGTATCATCTAATAGTAGATGTAAAAGATAAAGTGGGGCACATGAAAATTCTCCATATTCTCTCTGCAATTTTTCCATAAATCAAGATGTAAAATCTTATTTTAAAAATTGACTAAAATAAGCTTGATATGACTATATTAATATCAAGCAAATAGTTTTCAGAACAATGAATATCACCAGAAATCAAGAATAAAATTTCTTAATGATGAAGTGATCAGTCCATCAGGAAAACATAAAAATCCTCAACATTGATACATGTAAGTACATTAAACACAAGAATCAAAAAATTATATGTAAATAATAAAAAGAAAGATAAACAAATCTTTAATCACAGTCTTGA
This sequence comes from Callospermophilus lateralis, assembly GCF_048772815.1. NCBI lineage: Eukaryota > Metazoa > Chordata > Mammalia > Rodentia > Sciuridae > Callospermophilus > Callospermophilus lateralis. Next base: position 1,812,056 of record NW_027511570.1, on the reverse strand, counting down.
ACTTCAAAACCATTTGTGAGTAAATGATTGAATCAATTGATATAAGAAAGGATATAGATAGTAGATGTGAACAAATTTATCAAACAAATTAGTCCAATAGATATTTTTTGGAACTTTCTACACAGCAACAAATTTCACATTCTTGCCAAGTACTCACAAAGCATTTAACAAGATGGGTTACATATTTAACCATACTGGTTTTAAATAACTTAAAAAGTTTCAACTTATACAAAGTATAGTCTTTGAACAAGTAGTTAAATTAGGAATCAATATTGAAATTTTTTTTTATTGGTAATACCCAAGTACTAGAAAACCAAATACACATCTAAATAACTGACCATAAAATGAAAGCAATATATCAAAATTTGCAAGATGCTACTAAAGAATTTAGGGGGGCAATTTATGCTTCTTGTGCCAATATTAGAAATCAAGAAATTCTAAAATCAGTGAAGTAAGATCTCATATTAAGAAAACAGAAAAAAAGAAAAATATTATGAATAGGGCAAAGGAAATAATAAATATTAAAGTAAAATTAATAAATAAAAAGCAGGAAAGTATTCAAAAAAATTAATGAAACAAAAATTGTACCATTTTGAGAAAGACTGTCAATTAGATCAAACTCTAGTCAATTTATTTTTGTTGTGGTCACCAAAATAAGCAGTTTGACTTCAGGTATAGTTTCTTGTGGGTGATCATCTCAGGTATAATTCCTGAATGTGTATCTACATCTTGGCCTTCAGAAATTAATATCCTCCTCAAATTATATCTGACCTCAAATAATGAACAATATAATAAACTGTATATATTGATTTGACTGAACAATACAATAAATAATCAGTTTAATTTTCTCATTTGGCTAGAATATACATATGCATCACTGCTCATTTTCTGTTTATCTATAAATGATCAAACAAACCTTTATTTTACATATGTATTCCATTTTCCCTCTATGCTCATACTTTTCCCCACAATAGACCTTATACTCTCCTTTTCTTGAACACTTCCCCTTTGGCAAAAGAGGAGGCATAAAGTCAGTTTTTTTCTTTTGCTGTTTGTTTTCTGATTTGTTGTTTGATTTTTTTCCTTCAGTGCCAGTGATCAAACCCAGGAAATTACACATGCTAGATAAGTACTGTACCACTGAGCTGTAACCCCAGAAATGCAGTTTTCTATAGAGTGGCTGAGACATACTTTTATTGATATATTATTTTTCTAGCCAAGGATCGTTGCAAATGATGCTGTAGGAAATTTTCTGATAAGCAAGATTTGAACATATACATTGGGAAAAGTGTCCTTTCTCCTTGCATGGAAATGTATGTATATGTGTACAAATAAACATTTCCCATTTCCATTTTATTAACTGCTTTATGCATTAATCCCTTTACTATAGCTTTATATTTTAAACTTTAAATTACCCTGAGCTAGGTTTGTTTATTAACACCATTTTACCAGTAAGAAAAGAGACACAACTCATGTAATATATTCTAGCTCAGGAACAGATGATGGATTTTGGAATCATATCCAGACACATCTAAGTCAAATTTACTCTACAATGTTCTGTCTCCCTATAATTGGATTTGAAATCAAAATATCTCTTGTCATTCATTACATGATGAAGGCATTCTATTTTTAATACTCTTTGCTTCAAGTGTAAGAAGAAAATCATGATGTCTGAGAATTAGTCTTTACCCTCATGCTGCCCTCAAGTACTCAAATAGTTTACATCTTGTAAGGAATATATGTATGGAAGTGAAGATTTAATGAAGTAAATGTGAAAATCTGGTTACAACATGTGCTTATTTATTGTTGTTCTCTTAGTTTTTGTTGCCTTCCTGATACAACTAGACTACAATTCATACAGTCCCAATTCATGGTAGCATCTGGGTTGTAGCACCTTATACTGATTCTTCTGTTTCTTGTACTAAGTTCCCAGGATGTGTGGCATTATCCATGTCCCCTTTCCCTCCTTTTTCTCTTTCTCCAAATAATCCTAGTGTTTTCTTTCCAGATAGTATCACCTCTGAGGCTCTGTCAGTCACTAAACCAAATTCCTTGGATTTGAATTTCTTGCCCCTTGCCCCTTCCTATTTTAGACTTCAGGACACAATAACCATCCTTGCTCATTGTTCCTCCCTTAGCAGCAAATTCACACATTTATGATTTTTTTTTGTTAAAACATTAGAGAAGTAACAATATGGCCTCTAGTGACAGGTAATATATATGGTTTATAAACTTGTTTCTCTCGAACTACTTTACCCAGACTTATTCAGAATCATAACAATTATAGTAAATTGCCATATAGAGATTTTAGATGTTACTATTTGCTAGACCACATTTTGGCTTCAACATTAAGTTTTTGAAAATTATCCCATGGAATTGCCTCTATAGTATAAAGGAATGGCTATAATCATTTATCTTGCACCTGCTTTGTGACATGGACTTTATGAAGAACTCCTACAAATGTTGCTCAATCAAATGGCTTCAAATATACTAGTCACTCTCAGAAAATGAATAATTTTAAAATGTTTTCAGATATTATCAAATTATTGTTATATATTTCACTGTTTAATTAAGCAAGGTGAGAGACAGAACTAAAGTGGAGAGAAACAGGCAAAGAGAACATAATAAACATAAATATATATGACCTGTCACATAACACAAAGCAAAACCTGGCTGAATGAGAAGTGAAGGGAGAAGAGATTAATAGAACAAAAAAAGCTACAAAAAAATGAAAAAAAAAAAAAGAAATAGTGTCCTGAACTAAGGAGGGTTATTTCTGAATCTCATATAAACACTTATCATAGCAGCCTGAAAATCATGGAGCAGCATAAAGAGGGGCTTTCATCACTTCTGGACTCACATTTCTGAGGGAAGGCTTGGATGCCCATCAGGAAGAATAGCTCAGCCCCACATTCATTTTCAGGTCAAGAGTGTCACCACACAGGAATATGGAAAAGACAGGAAGTTCTATGTCATTTCCTACTCTCTGACTCATTTTCAGAGTGACCTTCCATGAGTCTCAACCCTGGGCCACAATTCCCTTACCGGTCAAATATGGATGAATTCTATGATCTCACTGAATATGTAAATTAGCTACAGGGTTTTAAATTTTCTTCACAAGAAAAATGCTCATTGTGCTTTAAATAATAATTAAGGAGCTTTAAAAATCCATTTTGCTTACTTTTGTTAATCTTTAATTAATTTTATTTTAAAAATATTCATTTACAGAAAGGAATTTCTTTCTGGAAGAGTCACATGGTTGCCAGAATTAAAACAAACAAATCCTAAGCAATGTTTTGTTTCAATGGAGTAAGAGGCAAACACAAAAGAGTGACCTAAATTATTGCACTTAAATGCAAATGACATCAATAAGCATATAAAAATAAGTAGCTAATAACAAAGAGTGTTAAAATATGAACATAGTAAGATTATGAGGCTTTAATACATGGATATGTGGTTGTTCAAAGAATTAAAATCTAACTTGTCAAAAAGAGACCATTTATTATAGTTATTTCAGTTCAATTATATAATAATGGGTTTGCCTAAAATCACAGGGAAACAATAAAACTCTATAACTGTGGTACATTAAAAGCTAAATATAAAAGGCAAACAATCATTCAGAAACCTATCTAGAAGTAGTCACTGTATTTCAATCTTCTAAATATTTTGAGGAAAAGTAAAGCTTTCATTTACAATTTGTGGAAGATAAACAGATTAATTAGGAAAAGAAGATCACTAAATTGTTTTATTAGTTTACTTAAGAAATCTGTGTATCATGTACCTTGGTGGTGATAATTTACCCTTTCTGAAGATATTATGTTGTAAATTTTTTTTTCATAGAGTAGCACACATTTCTTCTAGACACTGGAAATGCCCACATGTACTTAACTGACACAGCTTAATATATTAATAAACCATCCTAAACTTTTTCCACAATGAACAATAGTGCTGTCTACATCTCAATACAAAATAATTTGGAAGTAAAATAAATTATTACTCAGAGACTAATATAAGGTACATAGTCTGGTATGTATGAAAAATTTTCATTCAAATATACGTAACATCACTCTGTTTTTTTAAAAAAATGTGTTCAATTAAAAGAAAATATTAACAGAAGTGAATTAATTTGTATTACTTTTTTTTCTGTATGGTCTGAGCTAGAGAAGGATAAGTTTTCATGTAAAAATGAATCTAGCAAAAAACCAAATAGTCAGTTCTTCAGTATTATGACGCAGTAGAAAATTGGAATTATTTGATCTAATAAGATAATCAAGAAATTCATTGAAACAATTCAAATAAGATTTCTATATCATAATGGATGGCATAGGGTAGGTGGATAAAAATATTAGTTTCCTTTATGGCTATAAAAATTCACAATTAACATTTCACACATGTATTAAAATGATTAATATAATTATATTAATGCAGAAATTAAAGTATTTTTATCAGCAAAAATAAAAATATTCTATTTAAATTTGTGCATTTGTATTACTTATTTGGTAAATATAATCAAGGTTAAGAATTTCAGGGTTTTTTGCTTATTTTTTTTTTCAGTGGTGCGGACCAGAAGTCATTACAAATACTAGGCAAGTTCTCTACCACTAAGCAACATCATAGCCCTTATGAAATAATTTTTAATAAACAATAGATAACAGCAGAAAGGTCCTTTTAAAAAGTAAAAGGGGGGACTTATTAAAGTCTTTGTGAACTATATCTACAGAAAAATTTGAAGAGCACGTTGTTCACTATTAGTTCCAAATGAAAGAGTTTAAGTTTACATCTCTAAGTATGTCCTTTAACCATACACTAAGCATATCATACACAGAAATATAAAACAAACAAATGTATGGATATTTTATGTAGTTGTCCAAGGACAATGGTATTGTTGGCTGATTAATACTATTTGTTAATAAAAGTACAATTTTATTTTACAATATAGTTTGAAATTTTTATTCAATGAAATAAAAACTTCTTTAATTATGAAATTGCCTTCCAAATTCAATGGGCATAAAAAAGAAAACCTATTCTGAATTTCTTTCTCTAGTTTTTCTTCATCTAAAATAGCAGCAGAAGGAAGATGGAAGGAGACCCTCATCATTATACAGAATACATGTATGATGATGTGAGGGGCGGGGGAAGAAGTGTGTCACATTAGATTGGTTAAAGAGAAGTGATGGGAGGGGAGGTGGGGAAGGAAGGATAGGAAGGGCAGCAGAATAAAATAGACACTAGTATTGCTGTATGTATATAAGTGACTATATAATCAATGTGATTCTGCAACCTTTACACTCAGAAAAATAAGAAATTATACCTCATTTGGTTCAAATGTATGATATGTCAAGATCATTGTACTGTCATGTGTAACTAATATAAAAAGAAGATTAAAAAATAAAATAAAATAGTGGCAGAAACTATACCAAAATGTGTAGCATTTTCTTCAAATAGGGATCATGGTAGTGATTGAATCTAACTGTCTTACTCAATGTTGTGTTGGTGCTGATGTTGAAATTTTGTCATAAGATTATAGTTCAAGATCTCCAAAGCTCTTTAACTTCCTATATTATGTGGAAGTTTTATGTCATGCTTATTAATGTTAAAATAATCTAGGCTAAAGAATAGCACAAAGTGCTTGATTACACTAATAAAATGTAGGATTTTATAATAAAAATAATAATAAAGCTACACTCTTATAATAAAATTGTAAGGTAAGTATAATTTCAATATAAATCACAAATGAAAAACTAAGTCACAAATCTAGTTGATAGAAGAACAGATTATATACTAAACAAATTAAAAAGAGTCCCATAAAGATACAATTGAGTAAATAAATGATAATATCATTTTTATAGATAGTCAGTAAAATTAAAAAGAAAAAAATCAAATTTTAAATTCATGGGAAAGACATTGTATATATGCATATTTGTTTTGTATTCTTCATTTTCTAAAGTGGTCATTGTATATTTTTCATTGCAACAGTTGATCATAAAAGGCAAATACAGGGTGCTTGTGATACAACTCCCACACCAACAATTTACAATTAAGTTTAGACATACATATGAAATCTCTTCTTAATAGAGCCACTACCATCAATTGGAATTGGCTAAGGAGATAAGAAGTTTTCTATGTCTAATCTGTTTTATTGTGTAATGTTATATTATAAATGTACTTATATTCTTTATTCAGCTAGAAACCAGTCTATTTTAATGGTTTAGGACAATATTTTAAATAAATGAACTAGGAAATATTTGATCTGCAATATGTTGAATAGATGTAGGTTACAGATAAGATTATGCATTATATTTTAACAAATATTTAAATGATTTTCAGGTAAAATAATTTAAATCAAAAGAAATTAAAAATCAATTTTATCTTGAAACAACTCCAAAATGTGAAGGAATAAAGATAGCTATAATTAGTAGAAACAACAAGAATATTACAGTAAGCTTCTTGCTTTTCTCAAAGCATTTCACTCACAAAAAGAAGTAAAATTGAAATTTAAATGTAAATATTTGGAAAAAAACTCTAAATATTGTACCATCATAATTTTCTGCTTCTTGATATCAGAGATTAAGTAGTTATATATTCATGTTTGTGAACCTGTGGGAGAATTCATAACTTATTCTATTGGATTTAGAATAGCTAGTGTGCTGCAGTTGTCTGTATACTAATACAGGTTAGGGAATTATACATGAGTAATGGTGAAAACTACTTCAAAGGAACAGTAGAATAGAGGCATTCCACAGTTTGAGTTAGAGAAATGAAGAAGGGAGAATGTGTTTAGGTTTAATTCAAAATGTAAGTGGTGTTAAGTAAATACTATAAATTTAACTTTGTAATTTATCCTTATGTTTATTTAATTGATAACATCAAACCATTAAGACAGGTAGTTCAAAGATCAATTTTGAAAGTACAGTTTTTAAAATAAATTCTATTTGTTCATTTAGACTCTATTATCTCCATATGTGTTTCTTATATCCCTAATAAATAAACTACCTTCAAAAGAATCATTAGTTTTTTTGAGAACAGTTTCATATTATCTCCTTTGTATGTCTAAAAAATTAGGCATATATTCTGGAAGAGGAAAAAAATTCAACTATTTTTTAGGAAAAGCAATATGTGATAGTAATGGTTGTATTTTTAATGTCTCTGTAATCTAACAGACTGTGATATTGAGTAATAATTATTTTTCTTTTTTATTTATTTTTAAGTGGATATGAAAAATTGTGGTATATATGTGTATTAAGAATTTAATAATTATCTTTAAAAGAAGTCATAACTTTCTAGTTCTCTATCTACCTACAAACCTACCTACAGTGCCTTGGAGGAATTATGAAGTAGCTTAAAGATAATTTTTAGTAAATAATTAGTGTCTTTCCTTTAGGTGTTAATTTTTTGAAATTTGGCATAAATATAGAGCTTTTCTCTATAAGACAACCTAACAAGTTAATATACCCATAGCAATGAAAGAAGCATTCATAATTGCCTAAAAACATGACAAGCTCATCAAAAACTAAAGGGAGATCACAAAGGAAAATGAAACAAGGGATCTAAATTCAGCAAACTTCCACATCATTGTCCAAATTTGATCAAGAATTGCTTATTCACACAAAAACTTTAAACATTTGTAGAATATAGTATGGAAGCTTGATCCTAAGTATTATTAAAATTGTCTGAGTGAACATTCGCTGCCCATTTGAAACTTAAAATACTGAACCATCTGTAATTATAATTACATTTGATTTCCTTTCCATAATGAGGATGACAATTTGGGATTCTTTAAAAATTAAAACTGCCACCATTTTCTAATTACAGAAATACACACAAAAGCTAAATTGCCTTATTTTACTTTTGAAATACGGAAATGAGTTTTGTGATTGCCTCATAACTTAGTGGAGAAAGGAACCTTTAAAAATATTTATTTATTTGTTTGTTTATTTATTTTGGTATTCAGGGTCAGCCCTTTTTATTTTATTTTGAGACATGGTCGAAAAATATGACTCTAGTTTGCAGAGGCTGGCCTTGAACTTGCCATCTACCTGCTTGAGCATCCTGAGTGTCTGGGATTACAAACATGTACCGCCATAAGCAGCTGAGATATAAGCTTTAAACAACAATGCATTTAACATTTATAAAAGCCTGTCATCTTTAGGTTGTCCCCAAACAACAATTAGTAGGAAAAATAAAAACAAAGGGTAACTTTGACTTTATTAACTGAGCACCTTCTTTCCCCTCAACCCCCTCAAATTATAGACCAACTGCTCACCTTTATGTTTACAGTACCATTTTGAGCAGACTAAGCTTATACCTTTGATTTCTAGGTCATTCACTTAATAAATGTCTGCTGGGTGATCACAAAGGGATGAAGGTAATAAGAAACTAGGTGGGCTAGTATATAACGCCTTCATTACTAAGTGTATTCCATTATTATAATGTCATTATTTTTGCTTCCATAGGCAAAAAATGGTATGTCTTTGAATGATCTCTATGGAAAAATAAAATATGTTTTTTTTTCCAGCGAATGTGTTTAGTAGAATAATTTACTAAAGATGTACTCTATTATTATGAATTAGTCATGTCTATGCTGGATGAAATACCCCATAATTTTGGTGGGAAAGTAAAATCATTGCTTACCAAAATAAAGGGATAAAATGGTGAAGAAAGCAAAGTTAATTTCAAGCTTCAAAGAAGATAATATAGGTAATGGAGGTTAAAATAAAATTGAAACTATAAAAGCAATTAAGAATGTCCCTTTAAGGAGCAATGCATGAGAGATTGTGATAGCCTCAAATTGTTCATATTTGCATAGAAAAGGTCACAAAATATCATTGGATTGTTAACACAGAACAAGAGACTTTTTCTGAAAAGGAGAATCAGATGCATATTACATTATAGGGCATCAAAGTCTTTTTAGAATTGCAATACATGTAATCTCTACCACAATATTATATAATTTGTATATCCTTTCTAGGTCAAACACATTTTTGCTGGTTTTCATCGATATTTTTTCTGTCTAGAAAATATATGATCAGAATTATCTAATCCTTAGTGTAATTCCTTTCACATTTTTCCTAAATCCCTGTGTGTTCCCATATAACCATGAAACAGTGGGATCATTCACAATTATTTTGGCTTTTATTGTTTTGCAGCATATTACAAAACGTGAATGGAGAATCAAGTAAACACCAGTATCACTCTCTGGGTACTTTTCTCATTACAACTCTTTGTATAATATGACAGGTTTGAAATACAATGACAAACATAAGAAAGAACATCATTCTGATAATGCATGTTGTTGTGTTTTCATTAATTCTCCAAGAGCATTAAAAGAAAGAATTGCTAATTGAAAAATATGACTCTAGATGCCCTGAAACATGAAAGAGTTCTATGTCAGTTTATGGAGTAAGTGATTCAAAGACTTTGCCCATTGTCATCCTTATAAAAGTTAATGATGTTTGACCCAGCCAACAGACATTTGCTTGAACAAAGACACATACAACTGTTAATTCTAATTCCTGTACCTAAATAGCAATAGTATTTGTCTGCTAAGGTTATATGTCATGAGAATAAATTAAGTTACATGTTGAACTTCAAGGAAGAGCATCTGCTAGAGTACATCAAACAACAACAGATGTTGCTAAATCAAATAACTATCAGTCTTAGAATCATACTGTTATTGTTGGGTGTTCACATTCAAAGTACAGAGTCAAATGGATGAAGAATGGATATCACATACTCCAGAAAGTTTACATTAAGTAAAGTTTCAATTATTTAAAATCTAAAGAACGGGTAATGCCCAAAAGATTTTTTCTGATCCTTATTTTTTTTAAAAAAAGGTTGATAATAAGCTTATATATATGACTATAAAAGATATTTTGATGTTTTGGGAATTTTCTTTTTTTGCTTTTGTTTACCCGTTAGTTTCTTTTGATAAAAGCACATATACATATATCTTCTGCTATTATGGTATTTCATTAGATCATTTCCTACAATAAACCCTGATACATGGCATGATCATAGGCATCAGAAGAAGATTAAATTATATTTCTAAATTTGCAGTTAAACAGATAACTATGTTCATGAGTTCTTAAAATATTATTTGTCAACAAGTTTCAAAACCAAAGTTCTTCTGTTTTAGATTTACTTAATTCTTCACTTGAATTTCAGGTTTTTAAAAATGAAAAACAAGTACAAATTATTTAATTTTCAGGTCATAGAGTAGTTTTGGGTTGATGGTTTTTCTAAATTATATTTCATTTTCATTATAAACATGGGGCATGTGGACAAAGATTTTGAACTTTTTACTTAACACGTTTTGATATGAAGCAAAACAATTTTTAGTGTTAAATGTATAATTGCAACTACATTTATAAAATTGATGTAAATATTCATTGTTAATTCTTTCCAGATAAACACAAGGGTAAAACACTTAAACTGTTTCTCATACTTGCTCAAATCACAAACATTTATGTATGCTGAAAGAAAGAGGGTTGCATTTAATCTATTAAATACTAGTTCAAACAAAACCACTTCCTTAACATCCCCAATATCTCATATTAAAGGAAAGATCAATAAACAAAAAGTAGTAAAACAATAGCTAAATAGGTGTTCTTTGCCTTCTCAATCATCTACCATAGAGACTAAATTATATCATGTTTGCATTGATTTTATAATTTAAAATCAGTATAAAATTATCACACATAGAAAAATAAACCCTATCTTTCAGCACAATTATTATGAAATGAAAGTAAATTTTAGCCTCTCTACTTACTACAGATAAGGTTCAAGTGTTCTTTTGGAGGAAAGAGAACACCCTTGCTATATCAATTAGAACGTTATTTACTTTCAAACCATTATAAATGAATGATGAAGGCTCTTCTTCTAATTAAAATACTTTGGGTTTTTTTGAGATAATGAGATTCTACCTCCCTTCCCAGTGCTGCAAGGACTCTCAATTACTAAATGCCAAAGCAATATAGGTTCTTTAACCATCAATTTCTTGCCTTTGTTCCAAAAGGAACTAATTTTGGTTACAAATTCCTAATAATGCCTGTCAATATTGCACAAGATATCATAGAATGTACTCTGACAAACTTGGATTCTCCTGGCCTCTCACTCAAGAGCCAAAGAAACAAGGTAAATTTAAAGAAATTATTAATTTTAGAAATAGCACAAATATTTCCTAGAATATATTGATTTAATTATTATGTATATTTCTATAAAGTATTAGAACTTCTATTTTCACATATCTATAATTAAGTATTTTTCTTTTTCCTCAGTTGTGAATACAAAAATAGCATTTTTCACTGGGATTTGATTTATTATAAGGAAAGCAATATTATGAATTTGACAAAGCAGTCATATTTCTCCTAGGAAAATTATTAATTCTTTTTGAAGAAAAATATGTTGATAACTACTCTTTAGAAAGATAAATAATATCAATTACTAGTACCCATTTTTTTATTGTATGTATGGTGTTTATAAAGTGTATATCCTTTGAAAATAATGTATATAAAAATACCTTCTAATATTTGGAAATAATTTCTGTGTTATAATTTATTTTATTTTAAGTACAATGTATAATAAAAAATATTATTTTGCATATTGACAACAAAATAGTTTTGTAATTTAAAACTCAATTCTGATAGAATAGATTTAAAAAGTGAGAAATGCTCTACAGAGATTCAAATATTGCAAGTTTATAGTATTATATAACAAGTTTATAGTATTAATATAACAATAGTATTGAAAGTTGATATTTTCTGAAAATATTTTCATCTTAAGTTTCAAAAGAATTTTGATTTTAACTATAATTTTCAAAACTTCCTACATAGTTCTATGTTAAGAATTATTGTGAGATACCAATATTTCACTTTTTTTTTTTTTTTTTGGTTTTCATTACCTTTATGGAGCCTCATTATACTGGAATGATTAATGTGCTTACCTAAAAAAGAAAGACAGAAAGTGTGCTGTTAGTTTCAAAGAGAGATTATTTCAAAGTTGGCAGTGAACAAAATAAGACATGGTGGAGGATAATCACAATTCACATTCCATCGTCTATTTTCTTTTGCACCCCAGAGATCTGTATGGTTGTGACAAAATCAAATGGAATAAGCTGTTTCCAAAACTGCATAGGCCAAAGAGCTTTTCCAGATGCTTTGGCAGCAAGTATATTTTTATTGAATTGAAGATAGCTATTTTTGTCAATTCTTTATTGCTACCACATACAATGAATCAAATAAAAAATGTCAACAAAAGGTTTGGTGTGATTATATTACTTCCCAGAAGATCGTAGAAACATCTTTACTTCAAATGCATTTTTCCCAGTTCTACTACAGAATCAATCACACTACCCATATTTATCTGACTGGGAAATTTTACATTGCAGGTCTATTTAGAATCAAGTTCAGCAATAATGAAGTATCTGAAGAATTATCTGTCTATGAATCACAGGCAAAATTACAGGTCTATAGCAAGACTAGAAATGCCACAGTTTTCCACTTTTCTTTAAGAACCAAAGTGGTAAAACTAAATAATTCAAAGATTGGTGTATTTTAAGAGAAGATTTATGAAAAAGTGGATACTTTCCTTTATTCCCACTCACATTGAAATGTGAGAAAGAAGCCCCTAATCTAAAGAGCAACTTGTTCCTTCCCTATGACTGAAATGTGTAGTTCTGTACAATATTGTTTGGACTAAGATAGTGATAGTGACCTGGGGATGGAACCCAAGGTCTCACAACTGTTAGGCAAGCACTCTATCATTGAGCTTCACGACCAATCCAAAGTGTGGTTTAAAGCAGTGGTAGCCTATATTATCTGAAGGTTGAAGTTAGGTATTCCAAAAGTCTAATGTATTAAATATTAGCATATTACCTTAATGGGTTATAAGTGAGAAAGGTTACATTTAAAACTCTAGTATAAATAGATTTATCAAATTATTCACTGCTTATTATTATATATTCTTTAGGAATCTGTTTTATATTGGAGGTTTTGTACTACCATTTCAGAGCACTCCTTAGTTTCTACAATTTTATGTACACTAGTTTTTAAATGTCTTGATGTTAGAAACTATCTCTTGGATTACAAAATCTAGCATGGTATGTGTTGTAGGGACTCAATATGTTTTTATAGAATGAATGAATAAATAAACAATGAGTGGAGTAATGACATAAAATTATAAGTACTAAAATAAAACTCAAAATAGTTGAATATTGCATACATAGAGTAGATTGCATTGTTTGATTAATAGCTTATTACACTTTTTGTTGGTAAAGCTAAAAATTTTTCTCATTAAACTTTTTTTATAATTAAAATTGGAAAAAAAATTAACAGTGTTTTGTGGTTCAATAAACTGTAATATCATATCTATAGAACATTAAGGAGCAATTTTTGGTAATTTTAGGCATGCAAAACAAAAACTTTAGGTAGCTATTTACCAATAAAAATGTAATTTGTTTTGTATAATGTCTCTTTTGAGAGGTAGAGGTATTAGTTGGAATATACTGATTTTCCAATTAACTTGGTTAAGGCAGATTTGCACATTTTAGGCAAATTCCAGTTTTCATGAGTTGTGTTTCTCCTACATGTAAAATGGTAGACATACAGGTAGTTCCCTTTGTTTGTTTCCTTTGTGTTTATTTGAAAGGGATTTCAGTAGAATTCTAAAGAAGAAGAAGAAAATAATCTTAGATACACATAGTTCTTTATAAAAGAGATTCATGAGCAGTCTACAATTATTTTCTATCATGATTTTGACCAATTATGATTCCACTTCTCCCCCTCCATGGAGTTAGATGTTTTTATAAGTATTTATTTTCTTTCTTTGCTCCATTATACATATTTGAGATAATCTGGGCAGTGAGCCCAGATTGCTTTATTTTTTGTTGTTGTTGTTGTTTATTATTTGTAGACTTTCCTAGATTCTTGTGAGAGGGCATATTCTAAATTACTACCATAATTACAATAGGATTGGCACTCTGTAAGATTTCAATATAAGATTCTCCTTTTATCTTATAATAAGCTAATGACTATATATATTTTTGGAATGCTTCATTACATGGCAAAGTATTTTAATTTTAATACTGCCTGAATGGCTTGACTATGTTCAAGACACAGTATGATTTAACTGTGTCCGTCTGTTGTCTAAAATCAGAATTACAAGGTAGGTTTTAATTCATTTTTGATGAAGTTATTTTTGTCACACATTCCACGATGCCCTTCTGAAAAATATGACTGCTAATAAACCATCACTTTTAGTGCAGTACATACTATCACTGCCCTCATGGATGAATACCATCATTAAATTCATATTATAGATAAGAGATATAATATTTAAAAGTCAAAAACAACAAATGTAACTTTAATCTGTTAAATATGCCATCTACTGTATCTATGCCTATTTTATGAAATGCAGTCCCTGAAGAAAGCTAAGTAGTATATCAATTACCTCACCAGACCACAGCAGCTTCCCAGGATATAAAGTACAATATTGTTTGGACTATGATAGTGATAGTGACACCATTAGAGATTGTGTTTCCAGTATGCTTTGCTGCCTGACTCTTGTAGAAACCTGTGTCAGTAGCTGATGATTTCCAATGTTCCTTATTAGAGATCATCTCATACGTGGTTGCTATCTTAAGTTTAAAATTGGTTATCTCTGAGAGAAAGATGTATTCCTTAAATTTATTTGGTATTTATTTGAGATTATAAGCTATTGATATATGTGAATTTTTACATATAAAATTACAGAAGAACAGAAAGTACTAAATTGTTCTTGCACTCACTTATTTAAATATCATGGAAGGCCCCAGAGCTATGAAGATAAATATGTTGATTAAGTTTCTATTCTTCAAGATTATCCTCTAATGAAGGAGTTACGATTTGTATAGTAACAAATCATTTAGATTTTAAATAATGTTTGGAAATAAAGAATTTTTCCTAAAAAATATTATTCATTTTGTTCTGTTTTAAAAAGAAGTAGATATGAATCTTTTTCAAAGAAAAAGTTTGCAACTGTACTTGCATAGTGTAATTCCAGTATAAGCTTGAAAATAAGTCATCTTGGTTACCTTTGCACATCTATGTTTTAACTTAAAACCTTGTTTTAACTTAAAACCTCAATAAATTATTATGTGGCAAAGTGCTTTAAGTTAAAGAGTTTAAATATTGTCACGTCTATGCTTAGGTCTGTTAAGTTTTAAATGCATTATATTTTTGGAACTCTATTCTATAATGATAACCTTACTTTTAATAAAAGAGATGAATTGCAGTGCAGTAATTGAAACAACCATGCCAACATTTCATCTTTCATGAAGTATATGTCAGTCAAATTATAATTAACATTAATCCAAAAACACAAAGCCCAAGGAGACTGCAGATTAAATATCAGAAGAATTTTGTCAAATTAAAATACAACTTTGAAATTATTTCTTTTTAATTTTATGCTATGTTTATGCTATATTTCAACACATGTTGCCCGATTTTTGACCTTCTGTTACTGAAAAGAATCAGGACTAAGGCAGAAAAGTTAGTGTTGCATATCCTGGTCCTACTCACACATTCTAAATAGATGTCAAACTTATTCACATCACTGGGGCTGGTCAAACTTGTTTATCTCATTTAGATCTTCTCTGAATTTGACTTTTCACTGACTTTGAGAGTTACAAGCTAAAGAGCAGCTAAATTAAGCAGAACAAAACAAGCAAAACCAAGTAAAAGGAACACTGTAGCCCAAGTCTACCCATTCGGTTAGCACATGCTCCTCTTATCTCTCAATTTTAAATAACCATATGTATAAAATGATAGGTACCAAATGATGATAGTGAGGAACAAGTTCAAGGGGAATCACTTCACTGCACACCTCTGCCTTGATGCCAGGAATTTCATTACTGTTACAAAAAAAATTTTTAATTGTCATTCACCTCAAGTGAAAAAAAAATGGAGCATATTTTACTGTAAAACAGAATGAGAACGTATAAGCTTTGAGAATATGTGAAATATAAAAGAAAAGATAAAAATTACAGGGAAAATCATGAAATTGCAAACTTAAAATATAAAAAAAAAAATCAGAAACAAAAATACCAAAGATCTTTCATTGCTATTTGATAAGAATTGTCAACATAATTTTTTGAAAGAGAATGGAAACTCAATTACTATGTACTTAATTTTTTCAATATTTTCACTCATTGTTTATTGTTCTTACCTCTATGATACTCTTATTGGTGCACAAACAAAAATTTGATAAACATAGATTGCATTATCTACATTATATAAAAAATCTCTTAATCAGATTTTACACTAGGTACCAAGTGTCCCTCTTATTTATTAATCTGTAGTAGTTGAGGTAAATTTTCTCAAACCCTACAAAATCAACTGTCAAAAATCATAACATGAAACAAAGAGAAAATTAGAAACTAAAGTCACCACGAGTATTACTCCATGACAGAGGTTCTATAACTTGGATACATGTCCTATTTACCTTGAAACTTATATAAACAAAAACAAAATACACAAACATTCACAACATTAAACATGTGCCATTTGATGGTTCTAATTAGAGGTCATTCTTCTGCAGTTTTCAAAAACTCTTCATTTTTTTCTATAATTTTTTATGGTAGTTTAGTTTAATTCCAGTTATTGGATTAATCAAAACAGCATCTTTCATTCTTTGCAGCTCACACTAAAGAAATGCATTATGAATGTATGCATATTTAACTAAAACTCAAGTTTCATAAAACAGAAATGAAACATTCAGTACCATGCCCACCCAAAAAAAAAAAAAAAACCTGCCAGCCTGGCTTCTTCAATTCTCTCTCCATGCACAAAAGTCAAATCAAAATGGATCAAGGAGCTAGGAATCAGACCAGAGACTCTACATCTAATAGAAGATAAAGCTGATCCTAATCTTCATCACGTGGGGGCAGACCCCAAATTTCTTAATAAGACACCTATAGCACAAGAGTTAAAACCAAGAATCAACAAATGGTACATTCAAACTAAAAAGTTTTTTTCTCAGCAAGATAAATTATATGTGAGGTGAGTAGGGAGCCTACATCCTGGGAACAAATTTTTACCCCTCAAACATCAGCTAGAACTCTAATCTCTAGATTATACACAGAACTCAAAAAGTTAAACAACAAAAAAGCAAATAACCCAATCAACAAATGGCCCAAGGACTTGAACACAAACTTCTCAGAAGAGGATATATAATCAATCAACAAATACATGAAAAAATGCTCACCATCTCTAGCAATCAGAGAAAAGCAAATTAAAACTACTCAAAGATACCATCTCACTCCAATAAGAATGGTAGCCATTATGAAGTCAAACAACAACAAGTGCTGGCGAGGATGCGGGGAAAAAGGTACACTCATACATTGCTGGTGGGACTGCACAGCCAATTTGCAAAGCAGTATGGAGATTCCTTGGAAAGCTGGGAATGGAATCACCATTTGACCCAGCTGTTTTCCTTCTTGGACTATACCCAAAAGACCTAAAAAGAGCATACTACAGGGACACAGCCACATCAATGTTTATAGCAGCACAACTCACAATAGCTAGAATGTGAAACCAACCTAGATGCCCTTCAATAGATAAATGGATTAAAAAATGTGGTATTTATACACAATGGAATATTACTCAGCACTAAAAAATAACAAGAGCATGGCATTTGCAGGCAAATGGATGGCACTAGAGCAGATTATGCTAAGTGAAGTTAGCCAATCACTAGAAAACAAATGCCGAATGTCTTCTCTGATATAAGGGGGGTGACTCAAAATAGAATAGGGAGGAAGAGCATGAGAAGAAGACTACCACTAAATAGGGAAGCTAGGTGGGAGGGAAAAAGAGGGAGAAGGGGAGTTGCATGGAAGGTGGAAGGAGAATCTCATTGTTATACAGAATACATATATGATGTTGTGATGAGAAAAAGAAAAAAAAGTGTGTCACATTAGATTGGATAGATAGAAAGGATGGGAGAGGAGGGGAGAAGTAGTGGGGATAGGAAGGGCAGCAGAATAGAATAGAAAATATGATTTATGTATGTACATTCCATGTATGTATTATATGTCAAAATACATTCTGCTGCTATGTATGACTAAAAAAATAAAAATAAATTTTATGGTAAAAAAAGAAAATATTTGTATTTTTAAAAATAAATAAAAATAAATCTAGAGAGAAAAAAAATAAAATTCAGCAAATTAAGAGTTAAAAAAATAATAAAATAAAATAGAGGAAACCAATTTGGTTTCTTTCTTCTTAAACCTCTCTTACCTGTATGCAATCTTCATGGTTTAGAAAGTGAAAACCCCAGTCTAAAGAGGGAGCCTGTGGTACGGTGGTTTGAAGCCAAACTCTGGGCCATTCAGTGTGGGCTTCAAGGTCTACCACCTACTTACTGGGTGACCCTGGGCACTGTGCTGTCAGTTTTCCATTACTGTGAAAAATACCTGAGAGAAGTCAATTTAAAAGAAAAAAGTTTTTTTTTGGCTCACTGTTTTGGAGGTTTTACCCCATGAAAGACTGGTCCTATTGGTTTGAGCCTGTGGCACCACATTGTGGAGGAAGAATATGGTACAATAGGCCCATTTGTCTCATAGCTAAGTGCAAGAGAGGAAGAGAAAGAGACCAGGGTTCCACAGTACCCTTCAAGGGCAGGACCCACCCCCAGGACCCAAAGCCTCACACTAGGTTCTGCCCCTTAAAGGTTCCACCATCTCCCAGTAGTGCCATTCTGGGGACCAAGTTTTTAACACATGGGTCTTTGGGGACCCAGACAATAGCAGTCATGTTATTTAACATGTGTCTCCGTGGTCGCTTCTATCCTAGAGAATAAAAAACCTCTTGGGGTAATTGTAATAAGAAGATGAGAAAAACATATAAAGTTTTCAGAAGAGTTTAATAGAGTCATACTTTATAAGTATAGCCATTATAATTTTATTCCCAGCTAGAGGACACTGATTGACTTAAACTCCAATTTTATTATCATTCACACTGTGGGTAGTCAGATATTTTATAATAGGCTGTAACCTGTGATAATATCTGGATGAGTACTTAATAGAGATGAACGAAAAAGAGTTCCTCGAGAATGGAGACAATCTGAAGCAGCAATCCTGGGATTTCTCCAATTTCTCACAGTTATTGATTTAAAAAAACACTGAACATTTACTTCTAGAATGTTGTAGACACTGTGCTAAAGTGCTAGAAACTCATTTGAAAGCTCCTAATAATTGCATAATCTATTTGTGATTAATTTTTATAATGCAAAATCCTGATGGCCAGAAAGCTGGTTTCAAAGGCATTTGTGAGAAGGAGAATGTGCTTTGCATAAGTCCATACCAGAAGCAGAGGTGCTCCTTATTTTGCCCATCTGTACATTCCTCCTCTTACCTAAGACTTGCTCCTGGCCAGTCTCTAGTTGTATCAGGGATGGATGCTGACTCAAGCAGGAATCCTCAGATTCTCTCCACAGGAATTTGCAATAAAAGTAAGGGCAGGGACTGTTGGTGCTGGTGGGTGTTTGAATGGAGGGGCTCCCACAGGGTGTTGGATGGTGAATGGGACTTCAGTCAGGTCAGGAAGCAGAGAAGCTGTGAGTCAGAGGAGGAAGCTGTTTGCAGAGAAACAAACCCATATAAAATGTCAAGAGTCCCTCATGGCTTGTTTGGTACTATCCCTGTCCCTAGCCAGCCCTTGGAAGCCTTGGAACTGATGGCTGAGTCTTTGTAGCAATGGCTTTCTAGAGCCCATCAGCCCAGGTGCCATTTCTAAAGCATGACACTCCCTCAGAAGATGAGCCTTGTCTTCAGGAATAAGAAAATACATGCTTATTTTGTCATCTTGATCTATTAGCTCTTCTTTTATTTTCTAAGGGAAACAAAATTTCAGCTGTTCTGTAAATCTCCACTTAAATTTAATAAATTCACAAGCAGAAACTCCTTGCAGATTGGTTGAAAATGGAAATAAGCAAAATATGTAAATCCTCCTAATCTGCCCGCCAGTCCACCCTCCGCAGAGATGATGCCATCATAGTCTACAGTGTATATGCCCACATGGCAGCTGGATCTTTAGGGTGGCAGGTCTGGGCTCATTTTTACTTATCACTGTGTCGTGTCCCCAGTTCTTCATGTACTGTCAGCTGGTCAGGCTTGTCCAGTTATCTGGTCACACAGTGTGTACTGGCCAGGGTAACTGACCATTGCTATGGTGATAGCCCATGCCCATCACTAGAGCTGGCTAAGCATCAGGGCTGAGGATTCCAGATGTTTTCTGGTGTGCTGTATGTGGGGTAGGTTCTCACCACTTCAGCACCCCAACCCAACTAGTACCCTCCCTGGCAGGGTGAATGCACTTACCCACTGCTTCAGTTCTGCACATGCAGACTTTCAGATGAAGATTTCTCATAAATCCCCTTGGGGTCTTGATACAGTGCCGCTTCTGGTCCCATAGGTCTGGGCTGATCCTGAGACTCTCCACTTCAAGCAGCTCTCTGGGGAGTGACCCTTGGTCCAGGACACCTCTGTAAGCAGGAAGCTTTAGGATTTCCTGAGGCATGGACACTGGTGTGGATATCTCCTCCTTGATACAGTCTACCTGAGGTAGCATGTGCTCTTGGACAACTGTCTTTTCATTCCAGAAAGGTTGAAGCAAATAAAGAATGTTCTATTACTTATACAACACTTAAAATAGCTCATTGACCTGAATAACACAGAAAGGTATGTAGAAAATTAGAGAACACTGGATTCCAAGAGAGAAGTGTCCAAATCCTACCTCCTATTCCTGTGAATGCAGGGATATTGTTGAATTTGAGGGAGGAAGGGAAGAAAGAATGGAGAGGGAGAAAGAAAGAGAGACAGGGAGACATGGAAAGAGAGAGACTTAGAGACAGAGATAAGGGGGAAGACATAAAAAAGAAGCAAACAGATGAAGAAGAGAGAAATAGGAGAGAAAAGAGATGGGGAGAGACACAATAGAGATAGAGAGAAAAAGAAAGACACAGATATAGAGAGCAAAGGGGGAGCAGATTGGGGGAAAGAAAGAGAGAATGTGCAGAACACTAACAACTCTGGGATTCTTTGAAGGGAACTCAGGGGTTCATGGTGCTATTTCAACTTTGATGGGTGACATTTTTCAAAGTAAAATGTGTGAACATAACAATGTGTCAATAAGCTATTCGGGACATACATATGAAGACCCAGCTACAGTCATGGTTGCTGGACTTAGTAGATAAAAATAAGAGACCCAGCCACATTTGAATTTCCAGGGATCATCCAACACCTTTTTGGTGGACCTTAGTCCCGAACACTTCAAGTCATTCCTTCACTGTCCTCAAGGCAGGAAGCCTTGCAGGGGACAATTGGCCAGCCCAGGAGAGGCCCCATTCTGGCAACTCATAATTAGGTCAAGGAAGCTCTGCAGAGGGCCAGTGAGTTCACATTCTTGACCTTTCCCTGTGTAAGAAGTGTGGCTTCTCATAATGGTATCCACAGTGCAAGGAACTTGTCCAGAGAAGGGTGGACCTTTATTAGGCAGGGTCCCCCCCTATGTGGAGTTTTGCTGCATGCTTCTTCTTGGCCAGCCAGGGGCTTGGCCTGAATCTCAGCCTGGCAGCCTTGGCTGGTATTTGCAGTGTGCAACTGGGGTATCCTCAAGTTGGCCAACCTTTCCCAGGTGGTACAGATGGGGACACATTATAGTTAAGGGTACAGCATGGGAACCCAGTGCTGGTACCAGGCATGCTGAGATACCATATATGACATATAGAAAGCTGTTTCCCACAATGTACAAAAGGTAACTTTATTCTGAGGCCGGTTGGCTATTGCTAGTGGACACTCACTGGCTTCCCCCTCTTCCTTGCTTCTCAAAGAGGCCCTGAGTTTGAGGAACCAGGTATGAGGTACCTGCTCAGGTACCAGACCCTGTGTGGGCCTCTGGAATAACTGGAAAAGACTTCATTGATGGAGCTCATGTGATTTGCTTTAGCAATGACCAGGGGCCACTCCTGGAAGGAAAGAAGGGAATCATCCAGAAGAGAGGTGGAAGAGAAGGGGCAGGGGACTGCTAAGGGAGGAGCTAGAGAAGGAGGGGCTCTGAGCAGAGGCTGCCTGGGTTCTGGGGTGCAGCAGGCTGGAGAGTTGCATCCTATGTTCTTCAGGTCACCAGCTTCTTGCATCTTTTGGAAGTCTCTGCAAATCACCCCTCACTTTCCCCAAGCATGCATGCAGCTGTGTGATCCCTTTCTCCATTTCCCCACTCGGAAGGCAGTCTCCAGGAGGGCTATGAATGCCTATCACCTCACACCACCCTTTTCCCACTTAGGGCCCCATTAACAGGCAGGCACACTTGGCTTCCAGATTTTAATTCCTCTTTTATTGTTGCCATCATGGTGGAACCCTGGGGAAGAATAACTTAAAACAGAACATTTTTGCAGAAACACAGAAGAACAGCATGTCGCAGCCACCTTCACGGCTCTGGTCTGAGCCCTCTTCCTTTCACCCCACCAACCAGTTTGTCTGTGGCCTCCTGAGGGATTACTCAGCTTTCATCCTGGGGGTCCCATAGCCTGAGTTGCAACCTCAAGGCTAGTTTGCTTTGTACCAGGACAGGCCTCATTTGTACTCACTTCCAGAGGTTTTGCCTTTGAAGAAAGGGGGAAGTAGGAGAGAATAATAAGAGGGAAGTAGGAGATAAGCCTAAGGGAAACTGCAAAGTCCCCCAGTGTGATAAATCAGACTGTTAACTCCTCCAATCTCTGTAGTTCAACAGGTGGTGTCCCTAGAATATATACTGACTCTTTGTCCTGTACCAGGATTTGGGTGAGAGCAAGAAAATACTAAGAGCCAGGGTAATGGGGGCTCGAATTCTCAGTTACTACCATCTATAGTGGTTGAATACAATATTATTAAAAATCAAAATTAACATAAAATAATCCATGATGGTCAATAAAAGCAGAATCAGCAGCAGGTACATGCCTGGAGCAAAAGAAAAAAAATTAAATAGATCTTGTATGCCCCAAAGTCTAATTCTGTAAGGAAAAATATTAGATGAACACAAACTGGGGGATAAGCTCAAAGATACCTGCCCAGTTCTCTTCCAGAGTCAAGGGCATGATGGGCTTTATGATAAATAATGATGAAATATAATATTTGTATTGACATACTATCATAAATGTTATTTAATACTTATGAATTTTTTATTTCTGGAATTTTTCCAGAAAACACCTTGTTGACCCAGTGTAACTGAGCCCCCCAGGGAACTACAGAAATGTAGCTAAAAGTGTTGTGTAGGAAATCTCAACCCCATTTATACAAGCTTTCTGTAAGTCTACAGCTACCTCAAAATTTTTAAAAAATCAAACATTTGATTAAATCCCTTGGTTAAAAAAAAGAAAAAAAGTAAAAAGGAAACCAGATACTTACCTATAATCCCAGTGGCTTGGGAGGCAGAGGCAGGAGGATTGCAAGTTCAAAGCCAGCCTCAGCAAGGGTGAGGCACTAAGCAATTCTGTGAGATCCTGTCTTTAAATAAAATAGAAAATATGACTGGGGGGTGTAGTTCAGTGATTGAATGCACTGAGTCCAATCTCTGTATTAAAAAAAAGAACAAGAAGTAAAGAAAAGAAAAACAGACAAAAGAAAATGGAAAAAGAAAATGGAAGAAGCTTTACTCTTTTCTCTTGCCTATGCCTGTGTTATATGAAGAGGAGTACTTCTTGGAACTGAGGCAGCCTGGGCTGTGATGGAGTTGAAATCTTGAGTTGGATCTTGGACCTTGTGGGCAGGAGGACATGTGGAACAGTCAGGAGATTATGAGCAGATTCTTGGTTCTGAGAAGTGCCACCAAAGGCAAAGTGTGTGCCTACACCTGCAAGAGTATTGCTGGCTGCATACCCCTTTATACCAGGGAGTCTGGCTAGGGGCCACTGGTGGGGGTGTAGACAGGGGAGTTCAGGGAAAGCTTTGAATTTGGCTTCAGGAGAGGGGATCTTCAAACATGTCTCCACGTGAGAAAACAGTGGAAAGTCTGATTAGGGTGACTCAGTGTGGGCTCAGCCTGAGAGGCAAATCAGGGATCTCCAAAATTGATCTCTTAAAAGTATGATGTTTGATTATGAAGGTAAAATGATGTCCAGCACCTCCTCTTCAATGACACATAAGACTGGATCCTGGCTGAATCTCAGAGCTATGCTTTCTGAGCCTTGCACAAGATTGTCTGTCTCCATGTGCAGACTTGCACACATGCATGCATGTACACACACACACACACACACACACACACACACACACACACACACCCTTTCCTCTTGCGTCTTCGTCATTTCCCCTAAATGACTCATACAAACAGGTGAAATGCCACTTTTCTCAGTTAGAGAGGACTTTTTGTAGCCCTCAAGGACCCCTGGGTATATAGGTGTGTGTGTTCTCCTAAGTGTATGTACCTGGATGTGTGAGTGTGCACACACTTACATACCCACTTATCCACCATAACCCAGGCACATACTCAAACTCTCTCATAGCAGTCACATGACCACTCCCATACCATGTGCACATGCACACACACACACACACACACACACACACACATACACACACACCACATGTACACAATTCCCCCCACATACACACAATCTCACATGCATACACATAATCCCACACACTGACTTAATCCCCCCACACACACATGCATACATATCACAACTACTTGTACAAACCCCCACACTATCACACTTATCACACATGCACATGTACCACACATATTAGCACACTCATGCATCACACAGCTGCACACACAATCCTTTCTGTGCGTTCACTTGGGCAAGGGTCTGAAAATATTTTCATTACACGATGAAGAAACCTATGTCAAACCTGGGCAGTTTTCTGTGCATGAAACAGGCTTTGCCTTCTGAAGGGGGAACCCATGCTGGGTGCTTCAAAATGAATGCAACAGAGTCACCCTGTTGAGGTCCCGTGTTCTGGAACCACAGGTGGCCTAAAGTGGGAGTTGGATTGCAGCCTCCCACATTTTGAGGCAGTGCCCTCTCTTGGCCAAGTAGGCTCTAATGACTGGCTCACTGGCCTTTCCTGCTGACAGTCCCTGCCCCCTCATCTCTGAGAGTCCTGGCTGTGAGGCTGGTATGTCTGAGTCACCCTGCATCCACTTCACTCTGCTGCCTTTGAATTTTAGCTCATTTATTAGCTGTCCTCTCTTTCTTCTAACTTGTCATTTTGTAAGCAAATTGTCTCTGTTTATTAATGTTTGGGTCTCAAGGTATTAACAATCCTGCCTGGGGTATTGTTTCCAGGTGATTAAAATGCCCTAGGGAGCCTGCTGAAGATGGGAATGACAAAGGACAAAGAAGCCAAGAGGGGGTAGGCCCCTCTTTCTTGTTATATAATGACCCATTCTCCCCTGACATGGAAATCAGACACTTCCTTTGCTGAGAGAGGAAAAATTACAAGAAAATAAATTTACATTAAAGTCCACTTAAAACAACCTGCCTCTGACTCTGTTCTGTCTTGCAGCTCTCCAAGCCTGAGCAATGGCTCTGATGGGTGAGTCTGCCACCCCATTCTCTTCTTCTATCTGGGCAAGTGTGCAGCTGGCTATGCTGAGTGGTAGTGGCTGTGCAGAGCCAAGACCCTGTGCAAAGCTGCATGCACAGTCTACTGGTCTTGTCTGAGTCACACTTTGCATCCAAAGCTGGTGCTCTGCACCCATCAAATATGAGAGCCCTCTCTGGTGCAGTGGGAGCCAGAGCTCTATGTGCAGTGTTGGATGACTGCCCCCCAGTGTCCTTGTGAGGGACATGAGTGCAAGGGGTGACAAGGATTCTTATGCTGCCATTGCCCAGAGAAGGGCTCTGCTGGGAAAGGAAAGTGGAGAGGAGCCCAGGAGAAGGATGTGAGTGAAATCAAATCAGAGGACTGGCCTTGCGGGAGCAAAATGCCCCATCGCCTGTTGGGAAGTGCTGCCAGGTGTCAATAGCTGTGGCTTCCTCTGTGGGACAAATGCTGTTGCATGTGTAGTGTGTGTTGTAGGGCTGGCTTGGGTCCCACTGAGGGACCTTCTCATGTGGTCTGTGCCTCATCGTGGTGGGGGATTCTACCTTGCAGGCAGCTGTCCTTGCAGGACCAATGGCTACATTTGCTGACCCTGGGGCCCACTGCTGGTCCACAGAGCTTCTGTGTGTGAATGGTAAAAAGGTCCCTTTCCAGAGGCCTTCCCTAGGAGAGGATGCAAATTACTGTGCACACACACATATCACCCCCAAAGTTCCCTCAGATCCCCATTCTCTTGTCCATTTTACACTGCTATATGTGGACTTGCTTGGGTTTCTTTCCAACATGATGGCCTCAAGGAAATCTGCTACCACCAGCAGAGCCAGGCTTATGCCACAGACCCTTGTGACTAGCCTCAGAAGTCCCACCTGAGCCATTAGCTAGGTTCAAGGTAAGGGAGCATAGAGTCCACCTCTTGATGGCTGAAATATTAAAGTCACATTGTCATAGAATATGAGGGATAGGAGGGGCCATGGGGCTTCATTGGAAGATTCCATTTGTCCTGGTGGGAAATTCCAGGCAACTCCTAGCCAAGAAATGGGTGGGATGGGGAGTCCCCAAGGAGTGTGACAAAGTGAGCACCAACCAATCAACAGACTTCCAGAATTCCTGCCACTGTCCCTGTTTGCTCAGAAGGGTCTCTGCCACCTCTAGGTGCCACCACACTACCTTTGGACTTGCTTAGCAACCAGCTTGCACATCTTTGGGACCCCTCAGGAGCTAATTGTCACTCCTTGCTCCAAACACTTAATCCACCCTACTGTGTGACCACTCAATATTTTATGCCACTGAATTTTTAAAACCTTTCTTCTTTTATTGCTTTCTTCCCTTCCTCCCTCCATCCTATTAGAGGATTTCCTTGAATATGTAGGAGATCTGCGTTCACAACAGAGCAATCAAAGAGCTGAGCTTTTTACAACTGTTCTTAACAAAAAGGGGGTGTCTGTGCCACTTGGGGGCTGTGATGAGAAAGGGGCATGCTGGTTTTTTGCAGGAATGCCAAGGTAGGAACTGAGATGTCTTACCCCGTGTGATGAACATATATGGCAGTCACTACCCCCGGCTGAGCTCAGCTGTCACTATGCAGTGATGGGGAGGGGTGTGTAGGGGCCACAGGAAGGGATAGGCAGGGAAGCGTCTGTCAGGAAGTGGGGAAGCGGACCTTGCACTTGTTCTAACAATAATCTAGAGCCTTTTTTTTTTTTGACGTCTTCTAGACCCCAGGTGCATCCCTGGCATTTTGAAACATTTAGCCCAATTTTTTTTCCAGTTTAAGGCTTGTGATGTCATCTACTTTGTGACTTTTTTTCCATTTACTTTAGTTTTGGCAGCTTTATTGATATTTAATTGCTACATAATAATGCATATTTTCATAAGGTATGATTTAATAAATTTTGAAATAGAGGCACTCCTAAAACCATCGCCACCATCAAAATTATGAACTTCTATGTCATCCCCAAATTCTCATGCTTCTCTGCATCTCCTGGCAATTGTTGATTTAATTTTTCTTGCTATGTATTTATTCACATTTCATAAAACAAATTGAATGATACAGTGTATGCTCTTTTTAGTCTGACCTTTTTGTTTGATTGTTTGGTCTGTTTTTACTCAATTATTTTTTAAAGATCTTATTCTTGGGAACGAAAATTAGTACAGATCTTATGGAGAACAGAATGGAAGTTGTACAAAAAAACTCCAAATAGGAACTGGGTTGTTGCTCAGTGGTACAACACTCACCTATTACGTGTGAAGCCCTGAGTTTGATCCTCAGCACCACATATAAATAAATAAATAAATAAATAAATAAATAAATAGATAAATAAATAAATAAATAAACAAACAAATAAATAAATAAATAAATAAAATAAAGGTATTGTTACCAAGTATAACTAAAAAATAATTAAAAAAAATCCAAATAGGACTACCATATGATCCAGCAATTTTATTTCTGGATATGTATTTAAAAGAAATAAAATCAGCAGATCAAAGACATACATGTGTACATGCCCATGTTTATTGCAGCACTATTCACAATGGCCATAGTAGAGAATCAATCTAAGTATCCATCATCAGATCAGTGGATAAAAAAATGTGGTATGGATACACTATGGAATATTGTTTAGTGATTAAAAATCAACTCCCAGGCTGGGGATGTGGCTCAAGCAGTAGCATGCCCACCTGGCATGTGTGGGGTGCTGGGTTCAATCCTCAGCACCACATAAAAATAATACAAAGATGTTGTGTCCACCGAAAACTAAAAAATAAATATTAAAAAGAAATTCTCTCTCTCTCTCTCCTCTCTCTCTCTCTCTCTGTCTCTCTCTCTCTCTTTTAATAAAATCAACCCCCCTTTTCTTTTCTTGCATGGGGGATTGAACTCAGGGCCTCTTAACCACTAAGCCATATCCCAGGCCCTATTTTTACTTTGTCTGGTTTTCTTTTGAGACAGAGTCTTGCTAAGTTTTAGGGCCTGGTGGCTTTGAACTTGCAATCCACCTGCCTCAGCCTCCTGAGCTGCTGGAATTACAAGTGTGCACCACCATGTCCAGCTCAAAAATTTGCTTTATCTGGCCACATGAATATAACTGGAGAGCATTATGTTAAGTGAAATAAGCTAGGCACAGAAAGACTGCAAAAAAACTATCTGGAAGAAAGAGAGAATAGAATAGTGGTTACCAGAGGCTGGGGAGGATAAGGAGGGATTAGAGATAAGGAGGGATGAGGAGACCTGGTCAACAGGTACAGCAGGTATAGTGAGCTAGGAGGAATAAATTCTAATATTCTATTGCACAATAGGATGACTGTAGCTAGTAAAAATGTATTATATCTTTCAAGATGGCTAGAAAAGAGGATCTTGAATTTTCCCACCACAAAATAATGATAAACGTTCAAAGTGATGGATTTGCTAATTATCCAAGTTTGATCATTACATTGTATATGTATGTTGAGACATTACAGTGTACCCCCAAACATGTAATTATTATGAGTCAATTATAAACAAAAATTTAAAACTCAATTATAATTATAGAATATAATTCACTCCTTTGATTGTTGTTAACCTTATATTATATGGATATTTTAGAGTTTGTCCATTTGTCTGTTGATAGATGCCTGGGTTGTTTTCAATTTGGAGTAATAACAAATAAAGCTACTAAGGCCATTTGTATGAAAGTTTTTATACGCATGTGTGTCTTCTTTTGTCTTAAGTGAATTCCTCATTGTGGAATGACTAGGCTACATGGTTTATGTGTTTGTATGAGATACATGTTTAAATTTTAATAAGCTATAAAAACACATCCAAAAGGATTTGACCATTGTACATTTCCACAAATAAGGTACGGAAGTTCCAGGTGCTCCACACCTTTGCCAGTACCTGAATGGTCTCTACAGATTTGACATTCTTGGGTATGGGTATCTCATTGTAATTCTGATTTCCATTTATGTAATAACAACTGATTTTGAGATTTCAGATTGTCACTTGTATATTTTCTCTAGTGTAGCATCCAGTTCAAGTCTTCTGTTCATTTGGAGACTTGTTGGTTCATTTTCTTCTTATTAATATTGTTGGGAATTCTTAATGTATTGTGGCTAATAGTCTGCTTTACACCTAAAATTAAAGAATATTTCACATTTGGAGAAAATTATAGATAAGAGTATAAAAATTTGGTAAGGTTGTCACCCATATTTAATATATGGTAACCTGTTCTTACATTTGGCTTGAATTTCATTTTTTTTTTGCAAAAATGTTATGTATAAAATATACTTAAAGCCCTTTTCTTATTTTCTTCCCTTTCCCAAATTATCTCTTTTTCCTAAAAATTAAATAATAATCTAAGTTTTGTATGTATCCATTTTTAATTCTTTTACTACACACTTGCACAAAGTTATTGATGTGTTCATGGTTAACTTTGCCTGTATTTGGAGTTTCTGTTTATGCAATCATACTATGTATATTATTCTTTTAAGAGAGAGTGAGAGAGAGAGAGAGAGAGAGAGAGAGAGAGAGAGAGAGAGAGATTTTTTAATGTTTATTTTTTAGTTTTTGGCGGACACAACATCTTTGTTTTTGTATGTGGTGCTGAGGATCAAACCTGGGCCGCACGCATGCCAGGTGAGTGCGCTACCACTTGAGCCACATCCCCAGCCCATACTTTGTATATTCTTTTGATACTTATGTTGCTCATGTTATGTTGTTGAGATTCTTGCATGTTGATGCCATTGATCATTCATTTTCATGATGGTCAATTTCCATCGTATTCTGACACTACAGTTTATTTTTCTGCATATTATTGATGGAAATTTTGGTTATTTTTATATTTAGTGTTTTTTTAAGCAATACCACTATGATCATTCCTGTGTATGTAGTCCTGGTGCCTATTTGCATACATTTCCCCAAAACAGAAAAGATGAGTCATAGGGGAGGGCTCATTTCCACTTTACTAGGCATCACCAAACTTTTTCCTAACTGGTTGAGCAATTGTCATTCCCACCAGCAGAAATGAGAGTTTTTACTAATACTCATTCTCTGTGCTCTTTGCTACTGTCAGATGGCATTTTTTTTTTGTCAATCCTGTAGGCAGGAAATGGCATCTCAACACCCTGCACTATGACATGTCCAGTTTACTCTCCATTGTTCAATCAAAAAGTCCCTGCAGGGATGGGTTTTTTTTCCCTTCTTCTTCTTTTTACAGACCTGTTTTGGGGTTCTTTTTAAAACATTTTCTTGTCACATGACATCCTGCAGTGTCACTATGATGTTTCTTATTATATTGCAGATTTTAAAGATTTAAACTAAGACTTCAATGAACTTCCTAGGTCTGAACATTGGTGTCTTTCCGCAATCTAGGAGATTCTCATGCTCTTAGCAACCATCTGTTAAAACATTGGCTCTTTTTTACTCTCTATGGTTTCCTCTTCAAGTTCACAACTCTTAACTGTTCATTTGTTGATGTGGATTGTTCTGGACGATTCCTTCATCCCTGAGTTCTAGTTTGACCCCAATTATCTCTTCAACTGTAATATTTATACAATCTGAGGTTTTAATCTGTCCATGGTGGCATTTACATTTTAATCATTTCTAGAAATTCTTCTTACATTTTTATTATTTTTGGAAATGCTTTTGCATTCTTTTCCAAATCTTTCAAGACATATTCATGGTGTTTTTTTTCCTCATCCTATTTTATATTCTTCTCTTTAAAAATTACTTGATAACATAGTTATTTTGGATTCAGTTTCTATTAACTCAAAAATTATAGAAAATAGTATGGAAAATTCTCAAATAGTTAAAAATGAAGCTACCATATTCCAGAAATTGCACTTCTAGGTATATACTCAAAGAAAATAAAATCAGTCTGTGGAAGAGAGTCTGCACTCCCATGTTTATTCCATGGATGAGTTTGGAGGACATTTATGTTAAACGAAATAAGACAGGCATAGAAACACAAATACCTCATGACCCCACTTATATGTGCAATCTGAAAGAGTTGGATTCACTAATCAGAGAGCAGAATGATGGTTGCCAGGGGCTGAGAGTGGGGGCCATTTTGGTGACAGGATTCCAAATTACCATTAGACAGGAGGAATGAATTCAAGAGATTTTTCTGTACAACACGAGGATGGAATTCAATAATAATGAATTGTACACTTAAAAATTGATAGTAGATTTTAAGAGTACTACCACAAAATAATTATGAGGGGTAATCAATATGTTAATGAGTTTGATTTAACCATGCATAATGTACTTGTATTTCAAAACATCATCTAGTACCACGAGTATGATTAATTTATATCAGTAAAAACAAAGACCAAAATAAGAGCTACTAGATGTATAATGCTGAAAAATAAACAAATTGTGGGATCCAGGAATCTGTATTTTTACAGATATCCCATGTAATTCTGTTGCAATTACTCCTCAATACTCTCTTGGAAAAAAAGGATATGACTTTAGAAATTCAAAAATATTCACTGCACATCATAATAAATAAAAGAAATTGGTAATCTCACTTTTTAAATAATTTACAGAATAAGAAACATATTAAGACAACTTAAGAATTGTCCCACAATGATACCATTTACTGCAATGTGACATAGGTAGGGTGACCCTCACTAAGACTGGTATTAAAACATTTGGATATTTCAGTTAGATAAGCTACATAAACTCTTTTCTTTGTAGGTGACCCACCCTAATGTATTTTGTGGTAGTCGTGGAAAACAGACATACATACAGTCTCTGATTCTGTTTTAGCAGCAGAAAATTAACTAAGAAAGGGACGTACTAGTATCAATTTTATTTTACAGGCAAGAGAACTGAGACACAGGAATATTAAGTAACTTGTGCAATGTCACACAGAATAATAGAAAATCCAGAATTAGCTATGGTGTTTAGCATCTGCTCTCTCATTTCTATATGATAAAACACTTGTTAATGATGTCAGATGCCTTTAGCTTCTGCTGAGTTCTTTTAGGTGTGTAGATTAGAACATTTAAGGTAACAGTTATGTTATCTGGACATTTATAAAACTAAATCAATGTAAAATTTACCATAATTTACTCTTTAATAAAAAAAGTCAGATGCTATTCAGTAAAATGAACTAGAAGCATCTGAAATGGCCAAGAGTCAACCATTTTGTACAGTTGCCATTTTGAGCTATAATTCATAATTTTTTAGGTCAAAAATGGATAAGCCTTGACAATTTTATTTGGCTTAACCAGATGCATAATTTATATCTGAATGGTGCACAACATTGTACGAGACTATTATTCTGTTTCCTCCCTACAGTCTTGGAGGTGGAGGAGGACTCTCTTTTCATCCCACTTCACAGAGTAAGAAGTGCAGGACATATGGAAGGGACCTCCCCAGGGGTGAACAGCTGGGAATTGATAACCTTGCCCCCATGCTCTGAATAGAGTTCCCTTTTCCTTTTGACACTTGTTTATTTTTCCCAATGAAAACTCAGTCTGTCACAATAGCACTAATTCCAGGATAATGTTTTCATCTTTATATTCTTCCATGAAGCAATGAGGAAAGGACATTGATGTAGGGGCTGGGTCCCAGTATGCCCTTCAAGAACATGCCTCCAATGACCTCACTTCCTTCCACTAGGCCCCTCCTCTTAAAAATGACTCCACCTTCCAGTAGTGCCAGCAGCTGAGGACCAAGCCTTTAACACAGGA
Organism: Callospermophilus lateralis; assembly: GCF_048772815.1. Classification (NCBI taxonomy): domain Eukaryota; kingdom Metazoa; phylum Chordata; class Mammalia; order Rodentia; family Sciuridae; genus Callospermophilus; species Callospermophilus lateralis. Next base: position 1,778,830 of record NW_027511570.1, on the reverse strand, counting down.
GCTGTTGGGGGACACTGATGATTCAAACTACATCACTTGCAGAATACATGGAGAAATAAATGTGACTTTATACAAACCACTTCATCTTGAGAATCAGCTTATTCTATACAGTAACAGATCTAGATGATACAATTCTATGTGAACCTTCGGGTCTTATTTACACAATTGTAGAATTTTTTTTTCTGTCAAAGACAGCTTCGCTATATTATTATATTTCAATAAGGTTGGGCATTGTTACCCCAAGAGCTCTCTGAAAAAGCCTGATTTTTTTCTGGCACATGGTACTTATTGAATAATTCCTTTTTAATAACTGAGCCAAGAATAATAAATTTTTTTCATAGTTGAACCCTTTGCAAACCACACCATAAATGGCCATACTCTGTGGTCACCCCAGATATAGGTCATTTTTAAATTGAAAGTCTTGACAATAATGATGGTCATACAAAGAATTCAACTTCCTTTGAAATACACTGAACCATTCTCACAGAAATATTTTTTAACTTCACTGTCCTTGCAAAGTATGAAAGGGATAAATAATTGTTTGTGTCTAATGGCCATTTCCTTAGTGAGTTCTGTTATCCTTCGTCATTCAAGTGGTACAATTTTAGTTTTAATATAGATGTTGTTATTGTGATAAGCTATGAGGATTCTTGGAGAGTACATTACCCATTGCCTCAAAAACGCATTTTTATTTGTTTTAACAAAGCCACTTAGAAACACCTGTTTATGAAGAATAATATTGATATAAAAATATAATTTTGACATCAAACATTATTTGACTTTTATAATAATTGGAATGTTTTCCCTAAATTTATACTTTCTGCAAATCTTAAAATTTTATGGGCTTATGGTATTATTATTATTATTATTATTATTATTATTATTATTATCATCAGAGGAAGCTTCTTCAATTTTTATTTATTTATTCAGGTAAGAAAACATTTTTGTGTTACAGCATACAATGCGAAGCAAATCATGTTAGAGGACATGAACAACCTTCCTAAAATGTAATTTCCTTGTTACTCAAACTATGGCAGATGGTAAAAAATGAAGAAAAATTTTTATATATTTTATATTTCACTCATTTTAATTTTAATACCAAATTCTGACTTTATTTTTTTAAACCAAGAAAATGTATTTATTAGTGAAATTCTGACTTTAAAAAGAGCAAAATAAGAAGAAAAACAGTGGATTGATTTTATTTGTGAATGTAGATACAAAAGAGTCTATAAAATATTAGTGAATTAGAAAAGAAATATCATTTAACTGTTTTAGTCAGGTTTTTTTGTTGCTGTGAATAAAAGAACTGACCAGAATTATTGTAGAGAAAGAAATATGAAAGAAATATATGACTATAGACTGGGGTTGTGGCTCAGTGGTAGAATGCTTGTCTAACATGTGTGAGACCCAAAGTTTGATCCTCAGCACCATGTAAGAATAAATAAGTAAAATAAAGGTATCATGTTCAACTACAACTAAAAAAATCAATATTAAAAAAAGAAAAGATTATCAGACTGTTATGTAGACAAAAGAAAAATAAATGGGAAAGACTGAAGCTCTCAATCTTCCTAACATTGTGGTAATTAAAATTAAATACAATATATGCTCTTAAATTTTAACACTTTATAAAAATAGTGGTAGGACCTAGGATTGGAAATGCATTAGCCAAAAGGTATTCTATGACTTAATGAATGGGATTGGAAACTTAACAACTGTTAGGGGAAGAAGTCTCACAAAATTTGTTAAATCTATGATGTAAAAATACCACCATTATCAGTAAGTTTTACAAAAAAAGAAAAAGAAAATAATTCATAGACATAAGTCTAAGCCAGTCAGCTTTCTGTTAATATAAGAAATTACCTGAATTAATCAATTTATAAAGAGAAAAGTTTTGTTTTAATCCTTAATATTGGAAGTTTTAGTCTGTGATCTGTTGGCCCCTTTATTTTGGGCCTGTGGTGAATCCATGATCATTGTGGGAGTGCATGGTTGAGTAAGATTGTTCACACCAGCTTAGGGGAAAAAGATAAAGAATAAGGGGGCAGAGCTTCACAATCCCCTTCAGGGAAATGCCTTCAGTTGCCTAAGGACCTCCCATTAGACCTCACCTGTTCAATGTTCCTTGACCTCCCTTTAGTGCCAAGCTTCAGAAAAGGCCTTCAACACATGGGACATTGTGATGCATTCAACATCTAATCTATGGAAATATCCAAAGATATTCCTGTGCATTTTTTATAATAGAAAAACAAAAGAAACCATTTGAATATTTTTGCATATAACTGCTGGAAAAGAACTATGTTGTATACATACTGAGGACTAGCATGTTGATATCAAAGATGTTAGACCTGAGGCAAGAAGACCATGGTGATATAACAACAACAAAACATTCCTGAATCCCTCAATAAATCTAGATAGAATACCAGGAACAAGAATAAAAATGCAATATTCACGGATACCATCTGTGTTACTTTTCCATTATTATAACAAGACACCTGAGACAATAACATAAATATAAAAGGGGCTGGATTGGCTATGTACCTCATTTGGTAGAGCACTTGCCTTGCATGCATTGAGTTCAATCCCCAGAACCAATAAAAAGTAAATAAATAAGGCTTACTTGGCTTATGGTTCTGGAGGGTCCAATCTAGTATCATGAAGTCCATTTCTTTGGGTCTCTGATGAGGTAGCACATCATAGCAGGAGTGAATGGTCATGAAATTTGCTTGCTTCATGACCAGAAAGCAGAGACAGACAGGAAGAAGCTGGGTAACCATAATCCATTCCTTTGTAGGGCACACCTCCAGTGACCTAAGGACCTCCTTATAGCTCCATCTCTGAAAGATTGTTTCCAATGGCACCATCTTGGAAAAAGACTTGAATATAGGGACCTTTGGAGGACACTTAATATTCAATGTACAGTCTATAACAAAACTAGGTGATAAGGTATCCTTTTGAAACCACCAATCCAAGCAGGTGTGGTGGGCCCTGTGCTCCAATTTTCATTCCCTTTTAACATGGAAAGTCTGCCAGGAGCTCTCTGGATACTTCTTTGATGCCTCTCAACTGTTTCTTGAACATCTTTGCAATGACTGATCTCAAAAGCTGGAATCATGTCCCTCTCCTTTTTTATTTTTTTGCTCCCAGATCTTGCCCTTGCCCTATAATTGTTTATGGGCTTGTTTGCTCTGTGGTTCCATCAAGCAGATAGCCATATACATATTTAAATAACATATATAAATAATAATATATAATAAATAATATAAATATATATTTATTTATTTCTGTGATACTGATAATTGTGAATAGAAATGAAGTGTTGTAAGGGTAGAAAAACTTAAGAGGCTAGCATGCTCTCCCAGGCAAACTTTAGACCATCTAAGAATACCACCACCCTCTGAGGGAGCTGGGGTGCCCCTTCAGAGGTGATTGCAAGGAAACAGGGAGCCACTGCATGAATCTGAGCTAAGGTGTCATTTAGTTTCCTGTGAACTCTCAATAATAACCAGCCAAAACCTACCTTCCAAATAAATCTACAGAATGAGGATGGTTCTGTCCTTGGCTCTAGTAATTCTCTCAACTCTGTCAAACATAACTAGGTTTTTAAAAAATTTTTATGTATTTACATTTTTTCACTGCCGGTAATAGAACCCAGTGTCTCATACATGATTGGTAATGATGCTTACTATGGAACTGCATCCCCAGCCTGAGTTTATATTTTTTAAAGAATTTTTGTATACATATTTATTAAAGAAGTTGGCCTGTACTTTTAATTTTTTATGATAATTTTCCTTGTTTGGTATGGGTATCAGGTCAGTCAGACTATATGAAACAAGTAGCAGGGATGTGGAATTGTCTGCCTTCTGTCCTCTGGGACTCTGTGTAAGATTGGCATTTGTTTGTCAATGATAACAACCACTTAGAGTTTTCTTTAACAGAGGGTTTTCTTTTCTTTTCTTTTGGTCCTGAGAATTGGACCCAAGAGTTTTTAACCACTGAGCTACAACATGAGCCATTTTATTTTATTTTATTTAGAAACAGGGTCTCACTAAGTTGTTTAGGGCCTTGCTAAGTTGATGAGTCTGGTTTTGAACTCACAATACTCCTGCCTCAGCCTTTCAAGCCACTAGGACAGGCATGGACCACCACACCCAGCTAAGAGAGGGTTTTAAAGTGTGTTGTTCATATCTTTAATAGCCACGGGATTATTCATATTTATTACCTCTTCTTGAGGCTGCTTTGCTGAGTTAGATTTCCCCAGAAATTTGTCTAATTTTTACTTAAAATTCCAAATGATAATTTTGTACAACTGTGTCATTTACCATGATGTGACCATTGGCAATATCTTAGTGCTCAACTGCTTCATCTGTCCTCTCCTGACCACTGTAATCTATGACTTTTCTGTTTTCACATTGATATATCTTATCAAGAGCTTGAAAAATTGGTTCTTTCAAAGAATAAACTTCTAGCTTTATTGATCCTTTGTACTGAATGTTTTCTACTATATTATTTCTGATCTACTCTTTTTATTTCCTTCCTCCCACTTGATTTTTTTTAAGTAATTGTTTTGATGTTATTATTCTAATTTTTTAGATGGATGCTTATGCCATTGATGTATAGTTATTTGTGTTCTCTAATATACTTAATATTTTTAATCTCCCTCCAAGCTCCTCTTTAGTGACATCTTGTGTTAGTGTTTTTTATTAAGATGAAAATATATTTTGATGTCTATTGTGATACCTCATCGCTCCTTGAGTTATGTTGAAGTTTATTCCTCACCTTCCAAATGGATGTTAATTTTCAAAGTATCAGTTCATTATTCATTTTTAGGTTATATGGTATTTGAACAGCTGCATGCAATGAGAAGGGGCCCTCTGGAAAAAGGAAAAACTTGAAGTAAGACTCCCAAATAACTTCTGTGGTGGGCAGGTAATTTACACCCAATGATGGAGGAATGGTGGTTGTCTCTCCTTACATTTCTTTGATGTCACACACAATTAGAGCTACATAGTGAAATCCTTCCCCTAGGAAACAGAAAAGTGTGGCCTGGGAACCATCAAAATATAAACAGAGAGGCCTGATGGTGGGAGGTAGGAAAAAGCTGCCTCTTCTGAAAACACTCTGCCCATGAGACTGTTTACAAATGATCTGTATCATTTCTCTCCTGGTCTCTGTGGGGCCTTTCTGTCTATTTTAACACTATTTTTATAAGACACATTCAAATAATAGGGCAGAGGGTCAGAGTAGAATAAAATTAAACATGTTGACTTTCTCAAGTGCTCTGTAGGCAAAATGTCAGGTCTCAGGCTGGGCTCCTAAACATTCAATTACCCAGCTCATTTTCTGAAGCAGCTTTCAGAAGGCATATTCCTTCTAGGTGACACATGATGCAAACTCCCCATTATAAACAGGAACCTAGATGTTTTGAGGACAAGTGTTTGTTCAGCTCAAAGCATCTGAAAATACAGTCATTTGGTTTTTCTGTCCTACTCTGTCATGGATGGCGACCATGATGAATAGAAACTGCAGGGTTATTTTGACCCTCACATGGTAAGACCTGCTGGTGGGCAGAGACCCAGACCAGCTGGAGCCTTTCCACCTCTGTGTGCCACCCATCAGGGAAGGCAAACAGAAAGGAAATGTATGATAGAGTCTTGATTCATCCATTGGCAACCATTTATTGAAGGTCGACTGTGTGTACAGCAAACTTCATAATTAGAAAACTTAGGTTTTCTATTAAATTCCTGGTACAAAGCCGATTCTCAAGGGGAAGTTGTGTGACCACCTAGTGGCACAGCCTGAAGTGATCATGGTTATTATACCTATTTTACCCATGGGAAGTTATGGGATGGCTTGGTTGATCCTGGCCAATCTGTCAGTATGGTAAGCCACTCTACAAGCAAGCAACTGAGAACTTGAATACAGTTCTTGTTTTATTTGTTTCTGTCTCTGTCTCTGTCTCTGTCTCTCTCTCTCTCTCTATCTCTCTGTGTGTGTGTGTGTGTGTGTATGTGTGTGTGTGTGTGTGTGTGTGTGTGTATCTTTTTTCCTCCATGTCTTGGATCCCAGAGCAAGAACTTCTGATGAATCCAACTGGCTTTTCTTTACACTTTCTCCAAAAGATATGAAGTCAAGTGTTTTTACTTCTGAAACAAACCAGAACTAAATTGCCAGATAAAAGTTCACTTCTGCATAAAATTTACTTGTGAGACAAAGCATGAGCTACACTCTTCAAGGAATTTCCAAAACTCTTTCTTTCAAGATAAACATTGATTACTTATCTGCTGGGGCAGATTGTATTTTGCAGACGATTGGTCATACAAATTTGCATTTCATCCTACAAGCTCTTCCTACACTGCTGAGCTGACCTCCCAAAATAAGAAGAGAGAAAGTCCCATTCTCACACCCTGGTGAACTGCCCTGATCCATAGAATGCAAGGAAAATTGTGCTGTGAAACTTTCAAGGGAGACCAAATAGGGCAATATGGCTTCTGCCTGGCTTTCTGGGGTGCATGTTCTTAGAACCAAGCCACTTTGTTGTAAGGAAGCTCAGGTCACAGGAGAAGCCTAATGCAGGAATTATACCCCAAACAAAACAGCCAGCATGGACCCCAAGAGAATGGCCTCCATGTAGCCCCTGACTGTGCTTTAAGTCACTGGAAGAGGTGCCCAGGACCAAGGAGCTGAAACGAGCTACCTTCGGCTCCCTGACCCAGTTATTGGCCCATGGGAAATGTAAATGGTGACAAAGGATGATTTTCCAAAGCTGCTAAATGTGAGAAATTTGTAGGGAGCACTAAATACTAATATAGGGGTGTCTTATATCCAGCACAAGGTATTTGCTGCCCTGTGTGGTTGGCCTCAGTGTCACTGCACCTGGGTTTCTCATGCCTGTTTCTAGTTTCCTCCTTTTAAAACACATCATTTTTATGCCCCCTTCACTATCCTGTGATGAAATTCATAGATGATAAATACATAGATCATCAATGGCATAGATAGATATCACACACACACACACACACACACACACACACACACACACACACACACATTATTTATATACATGGCTAAAATATGGAGAAGTAGAAGAAAAATAATTCATAATTGAACAACAAATTAGAACACAACACTAAGTGATGGATTCTCTTACAATGCAGAATACTATTTCTAAAAATTACTATTATGAGATTTTTGCATAATAACAGGTCTTATGGGGAATGAGGTAAGTAGGAGAATTCTCAACACCTATATAATTTTTAAGTAATTTATTACATAATAAATGGCAAACTATTAAATTTCTGCTGTAGTTTAAAACATTTTAAATTCTTAGATGAGGAAATACACACACACATACTGTATTTCCCTTGAAAAGTGCATGACTGTTGGGGGTGGAGTCATTTTGGAGAAGGGCTGGATGTAAGGGATTTTACTCAGAGGATCCCCTGCCTCCATACTAGAATGGGTCCTGGCCTGTTTGTATCTTCTCACTGCTTGAAGTGGAAATTCAACTGTAGAGAGTGAGATTTGTCATCTTCAATCCATTGCAAGAGATTTTTGTTTGCAGAAAATGGTAAATTTTTATTTTATTTTTGGTTTCAAATTCATTCCTCCAAAGTATAGTGTGGAATCCTGCTGGTGTCCCCCTTTTGCAATATCATGAGACCTCCACATTGAAGGTTTCCCTTTGACATTCAGACTTGGATTCTTCTGCAGTGGATATGTCTATCAAGAGCTTCCAACCTTCAAGAAACTAAAGAGCACACTCGTAAGTGTTCACACCTAAGTGAGCTGGGCAGAAGGTGTACACCTGATTATTTGTACCTTCTTTAATTAAGTTTGAACTTGAATCAATAGAAGAAAATAAATGTTCAAATGAAAATTTTTGTTTCTATATTTGACATTTTGAAATAACACACACAAAAAAAATCATTTTTAGTCCAGGCTGATGACATGGGTGTTAGTTTGTGACTCAAGTATCATAATTAGTTTTGTCATCAGGAATGTGATTTTCTTAAATAATGAACCAATTTTGGTGAAGGTCTAAGCAAAATGGAAAACCACTTCCCCCTCTTACACAACAGATGTATTCTGAGAAATGTTGATGCATTTTAAACCCATGTAAAATATTTTTTGTATTTACATGTGAAGAATTGGGTAATAAGCTCAGGACACTAGAGGCAGTTTTCTCCATCTATGTAAAAATTCAAATGGATATTCAAAATTCTTGTGAGATGAGGGGAACTTATTTTGAAGGTGTAACTATGGCAACTTTGTTTTCTTCTTAACAAATGCCAAAGTTGTTAGGAACAATTGTTACAACAGCCACCCAAACCCCATGTTTTATTCTTCGATGGCTGACTCACAATGCAAATTAAATTTCTAACCTCATAACCTGTCATTTTAATAGTGAGAATACTGGGAAGGGATGGGATTTGGAAGATTTAAATGAGGACATAGGAACAGATGCAAAGAAGCTAGGGACCTCAAATCCTTAAATTCTACTGCCATTTTCATTGACAATTTTGTAGGAAAGGTTAGCAAGGCCTGAAGACCATTGTCTTTAGAAAGGAATGCTGATGATGTTAACCTTTGGTGGGCTTCTGAGAACTTGGATTTGAGGATGTTTCCCTCATTCCTTAAAGAACAAAGATGTCTCATGCCACTTCCTAACCTGTTCATGCAAACAAGTTGGTTTCTGCTGAGATGGGTTTTCCTTCTGAGTTTTGGTGTGTGCTAGACAGAGTGTTTGACAGAGACACTAATAAAGACCCTGGTCACAAGTCTCTGCTCCCCAGTAGATGATGTTTGGCTTATGTTGTTACATCTCTGTGCTGAAAGAGGTATGTGCACCCTGGGTGACTCCATGGGGAAAGGATTCTTGGAAACTTATATGTGGCTTCCTCTAGGCTCTGCCCCTATAACTTTTTCCTTTGTTGACTTTGCTTTGTATCTGTTTGAAGCAAGCTATCAGCAGTGAGTGTAACTATATATAGAACCCTGTGAATTGTCCTGGGCCATCAATAAGTGAAAGTCCTTAATATAACAGTAGACATGGCTTATTCCCTTCATCTGAGATTATCCCTTTTGTCTGAAGACAATCCCTGCTGAGATTGTGGCCCTGTAGGCACTGTTGATTCTCCTCAGGACACATAGACCTATAACTGGTCTCAAGTCCCAGCAGGCCCTAAAGGACAAGGTACAAGACATGGTATACAATGTGTGCAGCTCCCTGTTGACACTAACAGGAACCTGGGAATATAGAAATGGGTCTTAAGGGCATAGCATTAAGGTGAAAGCAACTTAAAATTGGTTCAGTCTGAATTCATTTCCCTAGGCTCACTAATAAGGTGTGGACTAATGCATTATGTGGGCTAAAGGACTTTAATAATTTGGATGGTTGATTGAAACATGGATGTTAAATAACATTCAATAAAGTCACAGAAGAAAGAGGCAACCTGAATCACCTTAGAGAAAACTCAAACATTTTGGACTTGTTGTTAGGATTCTGGACATTGAGGATACCACTGGTGAGACCAAAGAAGAACGTATTGCAGAAAATTTAGTGAAATTTTGTCCCACAGTTATGTGTAAAGCAGAATTCATAAGCCACACACCTGTATATACGTAGCTAAGGGAATTTCCAAGAAAGTGTTGAAGGCACAGCTTGATTTTTTCTTACAATTTGTGGTATAATGTTATAGAAGAGAGAAGAAATATCAAAGGTCTCAGCCTTTCCAGATGATCAAAGAAAATGTGACAATTAGAATTGGATGGTAGAAGTGTGGCATAGAGGATGTGGCTGTTTAGCTCTTTGTTAAAACCATGAAAAGCTTAAAAGTCTATGTAAACAACTCTCCAAGAGATTAAAGTATTACTCACAGATCAAGCAAGAGGACCTCTGAGAAGCTTGAGGACATTGTCCTTCAATCATTTTGCTGAAGAGAGAAGGGATTATGAGTAAAAGATTTTGTGTGCAAATTGTTGTCTAATGGAGTGAAATCCAGAAAAAAATGCACTTTATATCCACAAGCCTCTTGAAAAGAATTTATCAGCAGAAATACTGCCACATCTTGTAATAAATGGAATATCTACACTAATTCTTCTTTATATGTGGTTTTGCTGTTTATAGTTTCAGTTACTTGAAATAAACTGCAATCCCAAAATAGCAAATGAAAGATTTTGAAATAAGCAATTCATAAATTTTAAATCCTGCACCATTCTGAATGGTATGATGAAATGTCTCACTCTCTCATACAGGGTGATAATCATCCCTTTGTTCAGAGGGTACATGCTGTATATGCTACTCATTCATTAGTCACTCAGTAACTATGTCTATTATTAGATAATATGACATGTGATCTAATCTTTATGTTCAAGTAACTTTATTTTATTTTATAATGGCCCTGAATGCAAGGGTAGTTCCAGTAAAGCTTATTTATTTTATAATGGCCCTGAATGCAAGGGTAGCAATGCTGAACCTTCAGATAGGCTAAATGAGAGTGGTGAATTGCCTTTTTTAAGTTAAAGAGTAAGATGTTTTAGAGAGAACAAGACACTGAGAGAGGCAGAGAGGCCACATTCACATAACTTTTAGTGTAGAATTCAGTTACACTTGTTCTAGTTTGTTATTAACTGGTGGTATTCATCTTCTATTGTGCCTAATTTATAAATTAACCTTTATCATAGATATATGTTCCTAGGAGAATACATAGTGTATATACAGAATTCTATTCTATCTGATTTCATGCTAATCAGAAAACTAGAAGATAAAATTGCTCATCATCAAAACTATTATTCTTTTGAGAAAACTGAAGTGTGACTCTAAGATCTGAATCAAGAAACCATAAATTGAAGATGAAAGCTTAGAGCTACCCATATAGAGATTCTTAGGCCCTGAAACCTTCTTCACTTTGCTCAACTGGTTTTTGAAACTGGTTTGGACAGGTGACTGCCTTTTACCTTCCATCTCCCTCATATTTAGACTGGAATATCTGTAGCTTTTATAATCTTCACCACCTTGTTGAGAATATTGGAGGCATGCACTTCACCTCTAGTTTTGTAGGTTCACAGGTGGAGAGACACTGTGACCTAGCAGTTGTATTAATGGATTATACTCAGGAGCTTTAGCCAAATCTGATTTTGATGATTAAGTAATGAGTTTTGAACTCTTGATTGGATAAAATTCAATGAGATTTTGAACTTTAATTTATGTGGTACTAGGAAGAAACCATTGGAAACCCAGGGAGATGGTGGATATAATTGCAGGTTAAGGGAAACAAGTAAATGTTAGTAACATTGAAGGCAGGTAACCTGCATAAGCCTAATCTAATCACACAGGCCTTTAATGTAGAGTTTTATTTGGTGATATAAATATAGAAATATTTCAAGTATGAGAAGAAAATCAAGGCCATTTTCCTGAATTTGAAAATTGAGGGGATCAGAAGGCAAGAAATGTCAATTGTCTTTCAGGGTCCTGAGTTGTCCTTAAATGATAACTGATAAGGAAATGTTTAGGGACATCAGTTATGCAATAACAAGGAATAGAATTCTACTACTGAATGGCATAAGTTCATAAGTATCCTCTTCCTTAAAGCTTCCATATAGGAGGCTTGTTCAGCCAAATTTGATTTTAACCTGCGAGACCCCAAATAGAGATCCCACCTGAATCTCCCTGGAGTCTTATGCTTTTCTCCATGATATCCTGGGTAAACACCTGGTCCTTGTCAGTTTTTTGATAGCGGAGTATCCTCTATTATGGCTTGAGAATGGCATTCATTAGCCCAATATCTCCGTCTATGGCATAGTGGGCAAATACCCGGTATTCTACTCTTTAATACCTAGCTTTGTTAAACCCTCCTCCTATGGGGAAATTTCTTTTAAAATGTCCTGTTTGTTCACAGTTGTAGCATGTTTTCAGCCTGGCATCTAAAGACTGTTGTACTGCAGCTGCCAAGACTTGCCCTTGTTCATTAATGTCTCTACATAATTTGATATATGTGTTTAAATCTCCATGTATGGCTTAGTAACTGACTTTCTTACCAACACCCTTAAAGAACTAGAAGTAAAATCAGGAATCAATAAATGGAATGGAATCAAACATAAATGCTTCTTCACAGGAAATAAAATCATTCATAACATGAAGAGAGAGCCTAAAGAATGGAAGAAAATCTCTAACACATGCACCTCAGATAGAGCATTAATCTCCAGAATATACAAAGAACCTAAAAAATTCAACACCATAAATACAAATTACCCTCAATAAATGGGCAAAGGAACTGAACAGACAATTCACAGAAAAAGAAATACAATCAATCAACAAATATAAAAAATATTCAACATCTCTAACAATTACAGAAGTGCAAATCAAAACTAAACTGAGGTTTCTGCTCTCTCCAGACACAATGGCAATCATGAAGAATAAAATCAATAATAAATGTTGGCAAAGATGTCAGGAAAAATGATACACTCATATGCTGCTGGTGAGACTGCCAATTGGTGCAACCACTCTGGAAAACAGTATTAAGATTGCTAAAAAAACTTGGAATGGAACCACCTTTTGACCCAGTTATTCTACTTTTCATTTTATACCCAAAGAACTTAAAATTAGCATACAACAGTGATGCAGTCACATTAATATTTATGGCAGCTTAATTCACAATATCTAAACTATGGAACCAACCTAGATGCCTTTCAACAGATGAATGGATAAAATAAATGTAATACATACACACAATGGAATATTTCTCACCCTTAATGAAGAATGAAATTATGGCATTTGCAGATAAATGGATGGAGCTGTAGAATATTATGCTGAGTTCAAGATGTCAGTCCCAAAGAACCAAAGGCTAAATGTTTTCTTGGATATGTGGATGCTAATTCATGATAAGTGATTGGGTGGAGGAGCTAGGTAAGAGTAGTTTTACTTTGGATTAGACAGAAAGGAGGAAGTATGGGGTTAGGAAGGATAGTAGAATGATTAAGATATTATGACCCTATGTACATATATGATTACATGTCTTGTGTAACTCTACATCATGTACAAACAGAACAATGAGAAATCATACTCTATTTATGTATGATGTACCAAAATGCATTCTACTGTCATGTACAACTAGCTACAGCAAATTAAAAAAAAATAAAAAATATAACATGAGTTACAGAAAGACTAAACATTGAGTAAAATCCATAAAGGAGAAGTCTTGATAAATTGTTCTATAATAATTCTAACACCCTCAAGTAATGAAAAGAAACCAGAAAAATGACAAAGGTAAGCCATATAGCAGAAGGAAATCTAGTTGTGTGTCCCCTAGTGACATGTTGGTCAATGATGGACCACATATGCAGTGGTATTACTATAGAACTATACTGGAAAATTTCTTCTAGCCAGTCATAGAATCCCAACATGGTAGCAGAATACACTGCTCATGCATTACACTGTGGCAGTACTGACATAAACAAAACCTGCCACAATGATAGTCATTTAAAAGTAGGGCACCTATAATTATGTACAGTAATTATTGATAATAAATGACTGTTGTTGGCTTATGTATTTATGATGTTATGCTTTTATCATTATTTTGGAGTTTAACTTAAAATAAATTAGTGTCTAAGTGTATGCTGTGCTACAAACTGATTGACAGCCACCTCATGCACCTTGCATTTACCATGTATCTTTTTTTGGTGCAAAAAATTGAACCCAAGGTACTTAATCACTGAACCATATCCCCAGCCTTTTAAAAAATTTGATATAGAATCTTGCTTAGTTGCTTAGTACCCTGCTAAGTTGCTGAGGCTGGCTTTGAACTTGTGATCCTCCTGCCTCAGCCTCCCAAGCTGCTGGGATTACAGATGTACACCACCAAGCCTAGTTTATCAAATCTATTGATAGTATTATTTTCTCTTGTGCATGATGTAATCTTGTGTTATGTTGTTTTGTTTCTCATGGTTCTGAAAGCAATATGCTATACCACCCACCACCCCCCACACACAAACACAAACAAACACCATATAGACAAAGTGTATAATAGGCTACATATGGTCTAGGTTGCTGTAAATATATTTGATGATGTTTGCAAAATGACAGAGTCAACTAAGGACATATTCCCCTGAACATCCCTATCATTAAGTGGCACATGACTGTATTGTTGCACGTTTAACATCCAATGGATTTCTACAAATTAATTAAGAAAATGACAACCAAATAGAAAACTGAGCAGGAGACTTCAAAGGACCAAAAAATAGATAATAAAGGAAAATTAAATTAAAATCACAATGAATTAGGTCTGCATATCTCAGAAAGGTCAAAATGGAAAAGATAGACCCTCAACTTCAGTGAGGTGTGAATTGGTAGAACTATCACACACTACAGAAAAAAAAAAAAACCCTTGGGAAGACAGATTGGCACAATTTAATAATACCAAAGTTGTGAATAAGGCAGGACCCCGCAAATTGACCCCTGGCTACATCTTTAACAGAATGCACAGAGGTGTGTATCAAGGGACAATGAACAATAGTATTCATTGCAATAGTGCTTGTGACAGCCCCAAACTGAAAAATGATCCAAACGTACATGAATAACAGATCTACTCATAAGGAATAGTGCTAGGTAGGAATGATCACCAGCTAAGCAGTGAGCACTAACACCAGAACACTCACTGTGTAATTCCATTAATATAAAATGAGCAAAATCCAGCAAAAGGAAACTCTACTATTTAGTTGCTAAGGGAAAACAAGGAAGTTATTTTCGTAATTGGGATAATGGCTACTTTTAGGGACAGGTCCTGGAAGTAGCAATATTATCCTCTCAAATTAGGTCCTGATTACACAGGTATTTACTTTGTGATAAATATTTTTTCTGATTGTGTCTTATATTTCACAAAAAAAGAAAAAGATAAAAGGACATTTTTCACCAAATCACCACAAGATGAAATCTTCCAGAAACAGTCTCACCTGGCTTCCAACAGTCCACATCAGCACACATACTCAGTGTAGAAATACTGTAGTAGTCCAATTACAGTCATTGTTTACCTTCTGGACCCTGGCTCTCATAGTTGATCACATCTCATTCGATTTTAGTGCACGAAGCTGAGCACCACATGCAGACATTTGGGATGCAACCACAAGTCTTTCTATGAGTTGAATTTCCTTTAGGATTTATTAGTTTTTCTCTTCTCAATTTCCCTACGTAACTTCCTCAACAATTCATCTGATCCTGTCTTAGTACATGCATTTTGATTAGTAATTGTATTTTTTTCCTTTTATGCATTTTATAGTATCCTCAGTTCTTATAAGTAGTATTGTCTCAATCTTCCATTCCTGTGCAACCAAAAGCTCTAAATTCATGAGTAAGAACAACGGAGTATTTGCCATGACTCAGAAATCTGGGCTGCTCTCATCTGGACTGGGTAATAGAATCTGCAGCTGGAACATCCAATATGGCTTGGGCTATCAGGAACTCTCTTTCCATAGGGTAATTGTCCAGCAGAGTAACTAATTCTCTACGTGAGGTTCAGGAATTCTGTTAGTCCTTTTTTTTTTTTTTTTTTTTTTTTTTTGGTTATTTTAACAAAATACTGGAGGTTGAACACTTTATTTAAAAAAAAGGTTTATTAGTTTTTAGTTCTAGAGATTGAAGGGTGTGGTATTGCTTCTGCTCAGCTCTGGTAACGGCTTTCTGGTTCCACCACACCAATGATGGGAGCACATGGAGAGGGAAAGATCATATGGTGAGATAGGAAGCCAGAAGTATTCAGCAGCCTGGCTTGCTCCTCATTACAGCTTGCTCTCACAGGCACTAACTCACTCTGGAAGACCAAGGATGAAACCCCATGAGCTAATTACCTTGCATTAGGCCCCACTTCTTAAAGGTTTCACCAACTCCCAACATCATAACACTAGGTGTCAAGCTTCCAACACACAAACCTTCTCCAGACCAGAGCAGTCTATGTCACTGTAAGGACTGTGGATTTTAATTCTCAAGATGAGTAACCATTGGTATGATTGTAGTATAGAATCTATGATCAAAACATACTCTGCTGCTGCATATAGACATAGCAAAAGGGGATCACGAGAGAAAACAGGAGACAGAACAGATTTGATGGCTGAGATTTGAATGTGGTTTCCACTATTCATGGTGGTTGGATTCTGGAATTGTTTGCAAAATAAAGAAGTGTCAAGGGTGACTCCTATTTGGAGAGGAAGCAACCCAGAAAAGGGATACTGTGCATAGATTGACAGGTAAGGGATAGTTGTTCTGCCACTATAACAAATACCTGAGTTAATCAACCTATGGAAAATAAGAAAGGTTTATTTTGTCTCACAGTTTTGGGGATTTGAGTTCATGGTCAGTTGGCCTGGCTACTTAGGGCCTGTGGCAAAGTGGCACATCATGGTGGGGAGTGCATAGCAGAGCAGATTATTCATCTGGATGCTGAGTCAAAAGAAAGAAACTGACATCTTATAATCCCCTTTGAAGGCACACCCTCTGAGCCAAAATTTCCCATGAGGCCTCACTCCTTAGTTTACACCAATTCCCAATAGTGACACCCTGCAGATTAAGATTTTAACACCTGGTTCTTTGGGGGATGCTGAGGGTTCAAACCATGGCAACAGTGAACAGTGAGTCTGGTTTGTTGACTATACCTTTTAGAGATTCTTTGGTCGACATGCAGAGTTGTGGGCTGGGTGGAAAGTGGTCATTTGAAGCATACATTTGGAGTCCTCTGGTCCAGAGAGAAGAGCATGCCTAAGAATATGTCCTCATAGGGAACATTAGTGGGAAAACGGAATGGGGCATTTCAGTGTCATACTAATGAGCCCCAAAAGAGGGCAATGAAGTGGCCTGACCCTACACTTTGTCACAAGAGGACCACTTGCCCAGAGCCAGGGCCTCTTACCTGATGGTCCATCCCAGTAGGACGCAGACCCTTATTAAAGATACACCAAGACAGCTTCCCCACAAATAGCATTTATTAAAATTTGTGTTTTTCCTACAAGGGTTGGCCAAGGTAAAGGTGAGAGTTCTTCTCCATTTTTCACATCAGACTGATAATGTGCTCACACTGCAACAAAGTTTGAGGGAGGCAAATCTCACACAATGGCATTAAAACATGCATTGTACATAAGAACAGCCAAGGGATCATGCTTTTGTTAGTTAATTTATGTCAAATAAGACTGTGATATGAGAATGGCAAATTACAATATTGTATAATTTGGAACTCCAAAAGGGAAATCCAAGTTGTTTTGCAAGATAAAGTACAACATCCTGAGACCCCAAAAACTTTAGGCTAAAAATTGAATATTGTGTAAAAATCATAGCTCAGTAGGCTTTTGACTGGCATTTTATGGGCCACTGCTGAGAAATGCTGTTCTACACTTTGCATGTTACCTTACTTAATATGGGAAAATTACCTTGAAATAAAGTAGCTTCTCTCCTCCACATTTTGCAGGTGATAAAATGGAGTCACAGGGAGAGGTTCCCTAACTCTCCTCATTTACTTTATGTTAAAGTTGTCAGAATTAAAATGGAGCCTCTTGGGTTAAGCTTGAACAAAATGTAAATTAATCAGGGAGGTGGTAATGGAGGCAATGTCACCTGCATTTGCCTGTTAACAAGAACTGTTACAAGAGACTGCCAGAACCATCCCCTTGCACAAAGCCATCACAACCTTGCTCACAAAACACTTCTGTAAGAACTGTCCAACAACTGCCCACCTAACCTCAGGTAATGACACTTTTAGGATTCTTGATGAATATTGGTTTATTCATGCAATATTGATATTCTTCATGCAATCTTCCTGGAGATGGAACCCAGAGGGCTTTTACCACTGAGTCACATCCCCATTCCTTTTTAATTTTAATTAGGAAACTGAGTCTTAGTTACTAGGGTCTCACTAAGTGGCTGAGGTTGGCCTTGAACTTGCAATCCTCCTGGCCCTGGGAATACAGGCATGCATCACCATGCTTTTATTATACACATGGTTTATTATCACATGCATGTTCTCATTGCAATGTTTTTCCAGAATAAACTTAATTTTTGGAGAATATCTCTATGCTTGTTACTGTACTAGCTGACTAGGAGACCTGAAGCACTGGATTATCTCTTATCCAGGATGTCATCTGTACCTTGTGAAACAGCCTTCAGACTCAGGGTGGGTGACGTAGCCTGCTTCTTCCACACTAAAACACTGAAAAATCTGTATCAAAATCATCAGGCAATATCAAAAGTCATTCCAATTAACCCACAAACAATTTGGAGAATATAAATAACAAATTCAGACTTTGACACATATTTGGGAGGTGACATGGGGCACACCTAGGTCACAGTGATGTACTGAATGATGTGCCAGATCATTGAACTGAGTGAGCACACAAACCCAGAGGTCTCCTCTCCTCCTAACTGGCACTCAGTTAATGCTTATGGGCCCAGTTCTCCACATCCTCACAGAATCCCAGGGCACTCCACCTGGCAGGGATTGTGTCTTCTCCAGTGCCTGTGAGCAGCATCAGGGAGGCCATGCAGGCAGCTTGATGAATAGGGGAAGACACAGTGACCACACTTGCCTGCAAAAAAGTGAGGCTTGTGAGTGAGCAAGGCATGTGAAACTGTTAACTAGCACAAAATGCCATTCAGATGTGCCAACAGGTGAACAACACAACTCACACTTCCCCTGCAGGACTGCTGGGGGTGTGCAATTCTCCTTCCTCAGATAGATCACCCTTGCACTGGGAGCACTAAGAAATTGCAATGCAAGCTTCCTTCATTGATTGTACACTGTGGTCTCTTGAAACAAGCTACAGATCCAGCTCTGTTGGAGAAAATGGGCAAAATGTGTCTGGAAAAGACCCCAAAGTCATTACAACGTTGTACTCCCATGAAACAGAGTTTCGCAGAAACTTGCAAAACAAATCGCCTATTTGAAAAATAAATACCACAAAAGAAATAAAATTGTGTGTTTGTGTGTGTGTGTGTGTGTGTGTGTGTGCATGCATGTGTGCATGCACACAAATTTTCTGGTGAAATTTAGTGGAATAGATTGATTTTTCATATTAAGTAAATTTCGCAAAGTGATCCCAGATGTTACATAAACAAATTTACATCCTAAGAACTATGTATTTATTTTAGAGTTTATAAAAAAAATAAAATTAGTATATCCAACCTATTACATCAGTGGTGACCTAAAGTTTTCTTTATGAATTTACATAAAAAGAATCAATTTCAGATTGAAATTTTGAACAAATAAGGTTAAAGTGGAATGTTTTCCTGGAAATGATGGGAGTCATGGAAATCGTGAGTCATGGGAGTCATGAGGAAAATGAAGCAAAGGTAATATGAGGCCTGAGTACAGGAACTCTAGAGAGTTCCATGTAGCAGGGAGGCATCTCACTCTGTGTGTAGTTAATCCATTTTGAATGAATTGTCATTAATCAGTTCAATGTCTATTAAATATCCATTTGGAGGTTGGAAGAAAATTCATACTAAAAACTATTTGAATACATTTTTAATCCTCACTATGTCTTTTAAACCCATTGGGGCAGACTTTTCTCCCTCCTCCATTACCTGAGGAGAAGCCCCCGAACAGTCCACCTTTAGTACATCTTGGGGAAACAATGTCAACTTCCAAGCCCAGCCAGGGTTCCAGAAGAAGGCTCTGTGTTTGGTAAGTAATGCATGTGTCCTCCATCTGTTTCAGTTTCCATGGTTTTAGTTACAAGTGATCAATTATAGCCCAAAAATATTAAATGGGAAATTTCAGAAATAGCAATTCACCAGTCTTAAAATGATTTACCATTCTGAATAGATGTTCTGATGAACTCTCACACTCTCCCATTCCATCCCATCTGGAATGTGAAGGATTTTGTCACATGGCAGGTAAGGATGCGTATGCTAGCCACATTCTTCCCCCACCTAAGCCGGAGTGCATGTGTGCACACCTAGTTCTACCAGAACACACAGTAGACAGGGGCAGCCACCTTAGATTTGCCTCAGGAAGTTTTTTAACCTCTTATTTCTGCATAATTGCAAAGCCACCAATTGAACCCAGGGTCTGGCATAACCTAGGTAAGTGCTCTGCCACACCCAGGCTGGGGAGCTTTAGTAAGAGGGACTCCAGTCTTCCCATTATAACCTGTCTGTAATTATAAAACAATCTCTTTATTGATGTGTTTCATGGACCAAGACCCAAAATGATTTGGCAAAATAACTCTCTACCCTGCCCCCAAACATCAGGGCAGTGATGACTTTCTCCATGTCTGGATTCTGTAAAATTAAATAAATTTGTAAAAAGTCAAATGTTAGACTAATACATCTGGAGGAACAAGAGTTTGTTTCCCCAGGGCTCAGAAAGAGGCCCCCTCCCTCGCCCACTCCTGGCGGACCCTGGTGCAGGTGCTCCCAGTGGGGGTGCATCAAGAGGCCCCAAGAGCTAGATCTCTTTACTGCACCCAGGGCCCTCTGCCCCACAGCTGGCCCACATTGCTGCAGGTGACACATGCTCCCAGGGATGCTCAAAGGGTCTGAGGTCTCAGAAAGGCCAAAGACCCCCACTGTGGCCTGTGGGAAGATGCTAGGAAGTCCCACTAGCTCTAACTCCAAGGCCTGTTCTAGTGTTCTTCATCCTGGCAGAGTGTTCCTGGTCCCAGCATACACCATGGACACTCAGGGGACAGAATCAGGGGTGGGGATGAGGTAGCTCTGCTGGCCAGTCAGGCCAGGGACAAGGTTGTAGCCCCTGGTAACTGGCTGCTACTGAAGGCTTGAAGAAGTGTCTAAAACTAGTGTTTGGGTCAGGTGGGGAGTTCCCCCCAACTGGGGACCACCTCACTGCCCTTGTGATCTTGCAAAGCTCTTCTCAATTCCATGCAGTAAAGATGTCCCCCACTCCCTCTGACAGGTGCTTCCCTCCTTCCACAAGTGGAGGCTCAAATCCCCATCCATTTGGAGACCTGACCCTGGCTGCTCTCCCCTGCCCCGGAAGCCTCCTCAGGGACTTGAAGACTTGATCCTTTGGAACATGCCTCTCCCTGCTGGCCTTGAAAGGTGCTCCCATCTCCCGGGCTAGAACCAAATGCCTCCTTCCTGTGTGCACCCGGATAATAAAGGATAGACCTTCGCCTCTTATATTTTATACATGATGCTTCTTTTAATGCAGCCAAAAAAATGATATTTGCTTTTCTCAGAACCATAACCATACACGATGCAGTGACCAATTCATTCCATAAAACACCTAGGCTCCTTAAGAGGCCAGAAGACACAAGTTACATCCAGCCCATCAAGGAGCCAGAGGCAACATGAGCCCCCAGCCAAGCTTGGGCAGGCCTGCCACAAAGCAGGGCCTGGCTGTGCAGCTGGAGGCAGCAGAGGCAGGGGAATGAGGACAGAGGCGGCTGGTCTCAGTCCCGTGAGTCAGAGACCAAGGGCTGCTCATCAAGCTCCGTCAGGCAAAGGCAGCCCCTGGGTGTGCCTGGTAGATTCTAACGGCTTCCAAGGTAGGGAAGGGAATGTGCAGTGCAGGAGACCCTGACAGTTGTTACCCTCCACCTGGCCTGCCAGGGACGCCGGGCTCAGGGACACTAGTGATCCCAAGGCATGCCTGTCCCCCAACCCTGCTAAGAGGTAAGAGAGGGAGGTGGTGTATGTACTGCTCACAATGTGACTCCTTCACGAAGACTCAGGGGAGGCAGCTGTTGCTAGTCTGTGAGTGAACGAGGGCGGGGACACTGGCACACTCACCACATGGGCAGGGACCAGCATGTGCACCTCCTGTTGCACCCCTGGGGAGGTGCCAGTCTGTCCTTTCCCAGGGCCTCCTTGTCTGCCAGGGTCCCAGCCAGGCCTGCTCCTCCACCCCTCCTTGTGCAGGTTAGTGCTGGGACAGGGGTCATTGCCGATTCCGGCTGCCCAGCTTCCTGAGGTCCTTGTTCTGGCTGCGCTGGGGGTCATCCATCTTGTGGACACGGATACATTCCTTGAGGTTCTGAGAGCGGATCTTGGGGTTCAGAATCTCCTCAGTCATGGATCTGGGGAACCAGCCTCTCTCCTGGTCATGCAGGCGCTCCCCAAAGATCCACCCTGAGGAGGAGGGGCAGTAGGGTCAGGCACTCCACAGGGGCAGGGGCAGGAGCTGGGGCCTGGGTGGAGCTCCCCCAGCTAAGGCTCCTGTCTGTGTGGGGAGCAAAGCTGAGGGACTGAGTTCAGCTGGCCTTTCCCAGAGGGCAGCAGCTTGGCATACCCGGCTCGAGTGCTCAGGCCAGGTTCATCCCGGTGAGCTGGGAAGGCAGGTGGCGAATGCAGAGGACCAGGCTGCAGGCTCTGACACAAGCTCCACACTGATGCGGGAGCCCATTCTGGACCCCTCAGCACTCCCATAGGAGGCCAGGAGCCCCCAGAGTGAGAGGCATCCAAGGGGCCCCCTGGAGTCCATGCCCCAAGCCTGGACCCGGAGGTCACCTTCTTATTGGTCAGTTCCTCTCAGAGCCTCAGCCTCCCAAAGGCCACTATAGCCAGCTGAAAGTGGCCTCTGAGCTGGTAACACTTGAGTCACAGTGCTCTGGCCATCTCCCCCACTGCTTCCTCGGCCCCCTTCTCCCACTCCCAACCTGGGCATGGGGGCATATTTCCACGAGCTCTGGGGGGCCTGGGGCATGCTCTCTGCAGGTCACCTTTGGGCAGGTGTGTATTCAGTTGAAGAAGGAATCTGGAATGGGGCCCAGAAGGGGCCTGAGTGGAGGAGGCCTCCCGGGATGGGCTGGTCGCCTGGCCTGGGCAGAGAAACAGGGAAAGGGGAGCCAGGCACAGTGGCCACGCCTGTGATCCCAGCAACAGAGAGCCTGAGCCAGGAAGAATGCAATTTCAAAGCCAGCCTCTGCAACTTAGAGAGATTCTCAGTGCCTTAGAGAGACCCTGTCTCAAAAGTTTTAAAAGGGCTGGTGATGTGGCTCAGTGGTGGACAGCCTCTGGGTTCAACGCTCAGTACTGTAAATAATTAAATTAATTTAATAAAATTAAATTCTGCTGGGTCTGGGAAGGAACTTCATTTGGTGCTGATGTCATCTCTGTGTGTGTATGTGTGGGGGGGTCCTGGCCCCCAGGGAGCCCCGAGGCTAGTGGTCACAGGCTTCCCTGGAGGCCTGGCTTGGGGCTTGGCTTTCTGCTCACCTCCCTTCCACTGTGATGGGAGGATTGAAGCCAGATGTCCGAGGGCAGGGGGCCGCAGAATGCCTGCTCCGGCTGGGCTTGCTGGGAGGGGTGAAGTGGGACCTCACTTTGGGGAGGAAAGTAGACACCGAAAACAACCCCTTGGGCTGAGAGAGAAGCAGGGCTGGGATCCCCGGGGCCTCACCATCTTCCGTCTTCTCCAGGATGTTCAGGATGTCAGCCAGTTCCAGTGTCAGCTCATCAGGCTGCTGGGCCACATACATACGGGTGCATGCACTGGGCCTGCGGGCAGTCTGATGGGAGGAGAGGGGGGATGGCATGTCCCCATCGCGGCCCCACACCTGTACCCCGGCAAGCAGTGGCTGACAGGGACAGCCCTGCAGCTGGTGGGTGGCTGAGCCCCACTTGATACAGGACTGTGAACTCCCCAGCCACGGACAGGGCTCACCTGAGGGGGAGGGGGGCTTGCTTCCAAAGGCAACACCACCCAACTAGCCAGGAGTTCTGGGAGAGAACACCGGAGGAAGGGACCCTCCGAATGTGAGGCGGTGCTCAACTGAAGCTTCAGAAGGCACCCCAGGGTGTGGCCCTGGAGGTGATTTGGGGGCTCAGGACAAGAGGTCAAAGCCAGGAGCCATGGCTAGTCTGTGAGGCGCTGGGCTCGTGCACCTTTGGGTCTTAGATGCTTTCCAAATAACTGGCAACCCCCAAAGAGCCTTGGAGTTTGGGCCCAGGTTCCTCCTGGTGTCCCTGTGGTTCCTGTCACCTATGACCCAGTGATTGCTATCTTTATGTTGACCGTCCAGCACTGGCAAAGCTGGGGTCGGCATCCTTGGTGGTGCTAAGCTCCTGCGCCGTGCAAGGCCTGAAGCTGTGGCCCAGGGAGCGAGTACAAAGCCCCCGCAGTGGCCACTTGCCAGGCCAGCAGTCACCCGGAAGCCGGGATGTGAAGGAAACAAACTTGGTTCTCCTGTTGGGGGCCAGCGAGGTCATCCACCGCTTCATCTCACTCCTGGCACAGGGAAGAGGATGGTGCCCCAACCACAGAGCAGAGCAGAGCAGATCCACCCAGCGTGTGGTCCCAGCCTTCCCAGCAGGCCAATGCCCTGCGACAGGAGGAGCTCCCAGGAGGCCCTCCTCTCAGGGTGCATTTAAAAAGCCAGGCAGAAAGGGGGAGTCACTCCCTAGAATGCACTGAGGCGTCTCAGGGAAGCCATGGTTTGTTAGCAGCAGCAGGGTGGGGAGGGTTAATGTGACCCCCAGCCCTGGGGACCCTGGTGGGAGTGGTGAGGCAGCTGCAGAGGGAGCAGGCTGGCCGGGTGGCCAGGAAGGAGCCCTGGGCCCACGGCTCATGGAGCATCCCTCCCACATTGGTCTCGTGGGTTCTGTGAGAGCTCTGGGCTTCGAGGCAGCTGTCCAGGCAGCTCAGAGGGAAGAGGTGAACAGGAAGACACGCGGGTGAGGGGCGGAGGGAGGAGGAGGGCGGTCCCCTGGTCATCCACCCAGTTCTTACGCTAGCCTGAGTGTGAAGCCCTGAGGGAGCACGCCTGCACACTGAGCTGCCCCGCATTGGCCCACACCTGAAGCTGTGGCCCTGGGGCAGACCCTCCCCGAGGGCTGGCCTCCCATAGGTGTGGAGTCTCATTCCACCTGGGAGCAGGCCTGTGGCAGAGGAGGCCAGGCCTCCTAGCAGGGTGGCTGGGAGGGGCCGCAGGGGTGTCACAGATCACAGAGAAAGTAAAATAATGTCTGATGTCTTGCATCTCTGGAAATGTCTGTCCTCACTACTCTCCTTATTCTTTCATTCTTTATCAGTCATAGATTATAGCCAATTATCTTCAGGGAATATTAAAGAACTGAAGGTTCCTCAGATTACCCCTTAATCCATTTTTTTCCCATTTATTTTGATAAAAGCATCATTGAGAGAGTACTTTGGCTCATTGCATAGGGCTAATTATATACTGCTGTATGGAGTTTATTCTCTCAAAAATAGAGTGAAATGTGGAATTGACGTAAAAGTGCTTTCCAGAAAATTTTGGCATGGTGATATCAGGGCCTTCCAGTTCACCCAAGTGTGTAGAAAATTGTCATAATTGAAGAGCTCTTTCAATAGTAAAGAATTTTGCCACTGCTGAGATTTTAGCATACTTTAGATAAGTTTTTGTGTGCAATTTCAAATTTCTTGTTTTATTCTCCAGAGTATAATGCAGAACAAAGACACTCAAATATTCCTCTGAAACTAACTTTTCTGTTTTTATGGAGGGGTGTGAAAAGTTTAAGAATCAGGTTCTAAGATACATTTTTGTTCTTATGATATATTTTTTATATACAAATTGTCTTTTAAGTTGATCACTTAATTGTAAAAGCAACTTCTTTCTTTGCTTACTCCCTCCTCTTATATAAGAGCAGACACAGCAGATATATGATGGTTTCAAATAGATTTTTGCATATATGTACTATGGCTTATTACAGCACATCTCCAAAAATGTCTGCTTTACTTATTTCTTTAAGGCTTTAAATAAAAATCCCTGAAAAGGATATGCTCTTAATAAATATATCTGTTTGCCATTCAGAGCATGAACTGTGTCCTTAGTGGCTGAAAATAGTACTTATTGACTCTGGATAGCCAAGGGATAAGAAGAACCAGAGCTATAAGCAAGACATTGACAAAATCGACTAGTTGTACCTAGTGGAGCTGAAGAAGGTCAAGCATCAAGCTTAGAGGCCATAAATCCTGGTGTTGATTCCTTTCCTGGAACCTCATTAGTACTTCACTCTTAAACACAAATCCTCTCCTTTTTATGCAAATGACCTCATTCCATCTGTTCTGTTTACTCCCAGAGAGGATTTTTCACTCTCCTTCAGTGAATAAAATTGAGTTGCTCATACATCTATACTGGTCAATAATAATCTCTTATTTAAATATTTTATGTCAAACAAAAAAGTACACAAAGCTTGATTTTGATCATTCTATCAATCATAGGATATACAAGGAATAAATGTTCTTCTCAGACACTATTAGATTATGATTGCCTCATTTATACCTGGAATGACAGAAAAGAGAAATATAATCAATATGCTGGGGGTCCCTACACAGAATAAATGAAGAAAGAAGACACTTTTTTTTTGGTATCCTAAGGAAAGATCATACTATACTCAAAGAACCAAAGGGAAAATGGTGACCATGATGGTGCTGGACAATTGGAAATATAAACCTATGAGGATGGTGACTCCTGAAAATATTTTAAAAGACGTCCATTAAGCAGCAGAATTAGGAGGAAGAGAAAAATCTTGCAAAGGGAAAGCACCAGGGGCAATGAAGAGAGAGGCCATTAATGAGCTTACCTACACTAATCAGTTCACTATGTTTATCTGATTATTGTACACCTTATTGTACACCTACAATTAAAAAAACAATAAAAATCAAAAGCAACAGAAGCAAAGCTGGTTGCTTGTGACTGAACAATGTCAGGGGAAAAGATTAAAGCAGAGTATATGGCATAATTAACAAAAATAGCAATGAAACAAGTGGAGAAAACAATAGCATTCTTCTCGAGATTGCTTGTTCACAGTCAAGAATCTTAATTACTTTGTGCTCTTGCAATGAGCACTGGTAAGACTCTAAATGACCTTGTTGCTATAGTTTCTGGTTGAGCAGACACTACATAAAGCCAGCTGCAATGAGGAAGCTGTGTTGAGTTCTCAAAGACATTGATTTTTTGATCATCCATTAATTCTATATTATATGAAAGTCTACATATACTGTACTGAAGTTCCAAGCATTATATGTTACGTCAGGTAGTATTGTCATGATGAAAACAACTTTGTTATCTCAATCCTATCTCCTCATCTTCAATATTTAACCTCCCATTACTCTTTCCTATCTATAGATGCACTGAAAATATAAGCAAAACCACAGGTTGAATCAAAGCTAATTATACCCAACACAGTCATCTGCTATCTACCTTCTCATTTGAAAGAAAAAATTCTTTTGTAAAAGAACAATATGTGAAGCCATTCTCTTTAGTAATTCATTAATTACTAGTAGTAGTAATTATATAATTTTAAATTATTCAAATTAATCTTGAATAAGTTATGCTTAAAGAACAATGGACTACAAATACCTAAATTGTTATGGCCTTTTATGACAATAAACAATTAAAACTTAATTTAAAAATTACATCAAAACAGGAATATAGTTTCATATGCATAATTCAAACTAGCCAAATATAGCTACTTGTGAATAAAATTAGTGGGAGATTTGACAGGCATAATAGATGGTAAAATTAGATTTAGGAATCTTTTCCTTCCATGTGACTACAAAACAAAAATGCCTAGTTACTTAGCTCACTAAAATTTTTATAAACCATGTTGTCCCACTGAACAAAGGAAGAGATCAACTATATATAGATCCAGTGAGAGTAAAATTAGATTCAAATGAAGAGCTTCCTAAATGATTCTTTTCAAGAAGATCAAATAATCATTTAACACCAGGAGGTTCCAATTAAGGAAATACAGATATTCTTGAATATTTACACAGAAAAACAATAACACAGAAAATAATCTACCCAGGCAATGAAAATTTGACTTGCTATGATGCAGTATAACTGGGTAAAGGTGAGGTGGATTTGAAAAGAAGCAGCAATTGCCCAGCAATTCCCCAGCACAGCATGGTTTCTAGTGGAATTCTGGGTTCCAGTTAGTGCTCAGGATAAAAAAGGGAGTTGGAGAAAAATCTGAAACCCTTTCTATTACTGTTTCTACTATCTGGTGGCATAAATCCTCATTCAATACTAAATCAATATAACTTTCCTGGTATGTAATATTGTATACTGGTTAACATAAGGTGTGAAACCTTCTGCTTTATAATTGATGTGACCTGATAGAGAAGACATAATATCAGAAGATTAAAAGACATGTTTTTCTTTTTTTTTAACATGATTTTTTTTCTGATGATCAGATTCTGAATTTTCTATCCTCACATAAACTTGCTAGTATCTTTTAAAGGATTATCAAGGATATGCAGATATATATATATAACATAATTAAAACTTACTGAAGTTTTTTTTTCTTTTATCTTTCTCTCTCTCTCCTCTCTCTCTCTCTCTCTCTCTCTCTCTCTCTCTCTCTCTCTCTCTATTGTTTTGGTAGTACTAAGTTTGAATCCAAGGTGATGTTCATGCCAGGCAATCACTACTCGACCACTGAACTATATCTGTATCCCTTGTGGATTTGTTCAGTAATCTGTTCACAAAGGAAGTTGCTGTGTGTAAAAGATCAATGGATGAGGGCTTCCTTACAGGACACTAAATGGCAAGTGTCTCTACAAAACCTCAATTCAAAGGAAGAATTCCTTCAAGTAAAATAAGATATCTCTGCAGGCCTCAAATTTATTATTGAGTCTCCACTTTCCTTGACGAAAGTACAAATATGCATACCTAGGGTTGCTAGCAGTCTTCCTTCTGTTGATCTCTTTGGGGATATGCATCTTTCTTTCAAGTGTGTCTCATTTCTAACTTATTATCTTAAGCCAGGTTTATCACTGCCCCAGGTATCTAAGTCATGTCACCACATTTCCTAATTTTATGTTATTCAAGAAAAATATATCACTGATAGAATAGAAATGTGATCACCTCATTTGCAAAAAAAAAATGAAGTTATGATTAAAAAGTAAAATGAGTTTTCCAAGGTTCAAGTTCACAATTGAGAACTTGTTCCTGAGAGAAGGACTTTTTATGATAGAACATAGTCATCTATATTTTAACAGGTTTTTCTTCCTCTAACTGCTTTAATTAATAATATTATCATGAAAACTATATTTTTTGAAAAATAAATTCTGAAATATAAATATATAAAACATACATATATCTCTCTGTTGTTTATCTATACATTTATCTCTTTTGAATCTCATTGTATTTTACTCTTTTTAGTTTCTTCTCTAATTTTTATGAAGTATTCTATATCTATAATTACTCTTCCCTTGTGCAATATCTCCAAAGGCTTCCAATTTTCTTTGTGACACAGTTCAATAAATTATTTCATAGACTGTTTAGGGAATATAACCTAAATAATAAAGTGATCAAGTCAGGGTTAAGTGAGTGTGTACTCCAAAGTTCATTCTTCTCTTTCTATAATAGATGTGTCTGTCCTTTGATAAACAGAAATATGATTTCTTACCAACTGTTCTAATGAAGAAGTCATTTATTCAAAAGATTTCTACTTATATGTCTCATTGAAAAAGAAGTTCAGAGTTTAAACAAGAAATATAGAAATACATTTTAAAGACACATAAATTCACCTACTAGAACTGCAATGCACCTATTCAAAAGAAGTAATTACTATTTTTATAAGTAAAGCAGAAACTCCATGATTCATAAATGCAACTGGTATGATTTATCCAGTTTCCAAATGGCTGATCAATTATGAATATGCTCCTTTTACATGAACTATGGAAAATATCTTTTACTAGCATCTTTCAGCAAAAGACATATGCATATGACAACTACCAGTAGATGAGCTCTGAAATCTATCAAGATAATAGCCTAATATTTTAAGAGTGTATTCTGCCTGTGCTGAATAAACACAGGATAAAGGTCACATTTTTAGATACTGAGGCGCAGAATATTCAGTGGAACATTTACAAGTTTGACCTTTCAGTGAAATGTATGTTCACATAACCATGCCACAAAAAGATCAAATAAATTTGAACCATTTTCTAGTTGCTTTGCAATCCTTATATTCTTAGTACACTTTCACATGAAAGGTTAGTGTTACTTTTTAAGTCTGTACCTCCATCAGATGTAGTAAGAAAATGTTGCTTCTCAAATTTTTCAACATTTCCTGTTTTTACATACTGATAATGCAATGATGTTCAAAGTGGTTAAATTAAGACTCAGCTTCAGTTATAGCTCAACATTTTTCTCCTTCTGAATTATAGTAGAAGTTTTGCAATTTTCTGGATTTATCTCTTGTTAATACTTTAAGTGGAAAGCCAATACATTGAGAAGAACTAAAGAGTTTCCAGTAGGTATGCCTTTCAGGTTCCTGGGCTGCAATAAATCAGTGTAGGTTCAGAGATAATGCACTCCTGATTAAAGTACCAAGTGGAAAGTTGCAGAAGTGTGGCTGAGCATAAAACCTGACAAATGAAACAAAACAAAGAGAGGAAGAAAATCTATGAGGTTAAATGTCATAAATATAATTGATTAATGAGAAAATGAAATTGAAGATGCACGATGAAAAGAAGCTAAATGCTTTTGTAGGATGATTTTGTGATTCAAAAAGAGTCTGTATACTTAAAGAGATCCTGACCCACTAAATGTTCACTAAATTTTCACTAAGGGAACTAAGTGAGTGACTTTCTGTTGGTAAGGCCCTTCGGTCTCTGCTGGAATCCTACTTAATATCCTTCTGCCTTGCTGTTTTCCTTATTGTTGAGCCACAAGAAATTCTGTTTGAATAGCATATATTTGTGTCACAGAAAAGAAATTCTTCCTGTGTCTCCACATAGTCATGGTTATCTTAAGGAACCATCGTGAATCCCCATAGCTCCCTGAAATACAAGGACAAAGTGACAATACCTTCCTAGTTGTATGCTTCACTTTTGCTTTCATTTACACAATCTGAACACCACTCTCAACCATATGCTACTCCTTCACCACTGTGCAGCCTTTAGATGTGCTACTTCACTTCTTTGGTTCTCCATATTAATATATCCATATTAATATACATCTTCCATGCCTCCTGTGGAAATGAGCTCCAGGGGTTGGAGCTCAGGAGTATGATGTAGTGGGCCACACACAGCTGAGCAATGCAGAGAATGCTGCTGCCTCTGGCCAGCACAGTCTCCTTGGACACAGTATGCTGTGGCCACAACTGTTTGCAGGCTCCAGATGTTCCAAACCTGCTCAGTGGCCTCAGGACTGGCCTGTTCCCTACCTGGAATAAGCACAGAGCATAAGTGAATTGGTTTCCTCTTGCCAGTTTTTAAGAACTTTGCCACAGAATATGTGGCCTGTGCCTTTGTTGGAAACTGCCAACCCAGATGGTTCAGGAGAGCAGGAGAATACTCATGTCCAGGTGTCCCAAGTGAAAGTAACCAAGCAGCTGCAGAAGCCCTTCAAGGAAAAAGATTGAGAGCAAAGCACAAAATACTCAAGAAAAAATGAAAAGCTAGCCCCTAAAATGGGCAAGGACACATTTTCTTATATGGGAGAATCTGTGATGGCAGATTCTACACTTATGGTTGTTGCTCCAGTAATGGGCAGAGGAGAGCAAGAGCAGGAATAGTTGTCTATTGGGGCCCAGTCACCTGTTAATTGTAGGCATTAGACTTCCCAGGCGACAGACAAACCTAAGAACAGAAATTCAAGCAGTCTGCAAAGCCATCAAAAAAACCAAGGGTTTAGAACATGAATAAATTGGTTCTATATAGACAGCATATTTACTCTGTGTGGCATCGCTAACTGGGTCCAAAGCTGGAAGAAGAACCAGTGGAGGAAGAGTGCAGGAAAGAAGATGATCAACAAGGAGGACTTTGTGAAGCTGCAGGAGCTCATCTGTAGCATGAATATTCAGTGCAATGCATGCCCATGGTATTTTGCAATTTGTGGAGAATGAAAAGGCTGATAGACTGACAGGCAAGAGAAGGGGCTGAGCTTTCACAGACTGAAAGGAGTCACTTGCGTACTCAGAAGAAGGCAAGCAGTGGCTCTTGTGGGGTCCAATAAACATCTTGATAAGAACTGCTTAAGTGTGTCGGAAAGTAAACATCTGAAACTCAATAATTCTGAGATCAGTTTTATGCTTATTAGGTTTGGTATATTTCCATTTGTTTTATTGCAGTCTGACCCAAAATTTTTGCACTTTGATTTTTATAAGAATATTGGCTAAAAGATGAATACTCTCTAATCAGCCTTTAAGTGCTCTGCTAAAGTGATATACCCAGATTTTTGTCTTTCTTTAGAGCAATGGCACTAGATTTCTTCTTTGAGAAACAGACAGGTTAAAACTATTTAGTTTTTTTTGTTGTTGTTGTTGTTGTTATTGTTGGAAAAGCATTAAAATATTCCATTTTTTGGTTGTGATTCTCTATAAAATAAACACATTTTAAAATTTCAGTATCATTACCTGGTGTGGAAATAAGACCTCACAGAATAGACAGCTGCAGTAGAGGGGTAGACAGCTTTCCAGCTGGCACTGTGGGGTCCAATAAACATCTTGATAAGAACTGCTTAAGTGTGTCGGAAAGTAAACATCTAAAAATCAATAATTCTGAGATCAGTTTTTATAAGGTTTGGTATATTTCCATTTGTTTTATTGTAGTCTGGCCCCAAATTTTTGCACTTTGATTTTTATAAGAATATTGGCTAAAAGATGAATACAGGAAAAAATTATGTATACAAAATAATATATATAATTTATCATAGTGCAGTAGTAGAATGTCTGGCATATATTAACATCTCCAAAGGGGTAGTCCTTTATTCTCCTTTCTGCATGCCATGGCATATTAAATAGAGATAAAATTGGAAACATATGAGAAGAAATTATAAGGGGAATATAGTGTAAGATATATGAAAATATGGAATTATGGAAAATGAATACAAAGAAATACTAATAAAATAACATTAAAAATGAAAGAAATACTAATAAAATAACATAAACTCTAAAAAAGAAGCATGGCACCTGAAGGAAAATTGATAAAGATGTAAGAAAATAAAATTTTTATATTTATCCTTTCCTGAAACTCACAAAGCCAAATTTAATAACTAAGATTAGTTGAATACGGAATCCTAGAGGAAATTGTTTGACATATCATATATTTTATACAGAAAATAAAGCCTCAACTTAAGATGTGTTATATCAAAATTCAGAAATATATGTGAGAAAAAAATACCTGAGGGAATACACCATATACAAAGGGAAACGGGACAGACATCCAAACTAGGAATGGATTAAGAAACTAACTCTACAATAAAAATAAACTCTAAGAGTCATTACCTTGCTGTTGCAGAGGTCTTTGCACCACAGTTCCAAGAAGCCACATTAAAAATATAATTGAAGAGAGATATAATCTTTTTAGCAACCTCACATACGGTTAAGATAACTTTCATAATCATCCAGAGAATTCTACAACCCAGTCTTGTGGCTATCCAGGTCCAAAGTCCAGTTACATTAATAGATATCTGTATCTTCTTACTCCATGCATATTCAAAAATTGATAATTCACTGGGTGCAATGTTGCACACCTGTAATCCCAGTAAGTCTGAAGGCTGAGGCTGAAGGATCAGCATTTCAAAGGTAACCTCAGCAAATTATCCAGCTCCTGAGCAATTTATCAAGACCCTGTCTCAAAATAAATGGGTCTTAAGCATGTGACTCAATAGAAAGCACCCCTGGATTCAATCCCCAGTGGCTCCCCCACATAAAATTTATAATTCAACAATGTTCTCAGTGATAATTTCCAGAACAGCCTTCTACCCCTTGCCTTCAGTAACTCATGAATAATGAAATCAAATTTCAAAATATTGAAACCACTGTTCAGAATTATGCAGAATAGAAAATTCTGTTTATTAAACCTTATTAATAACATATCACTTTCCCTAGTAAAAGGCTTAGAAGTAGAAATTAGTTACTTTTCCCCAAACCCATAGGAGTTGTGGCTGTAGAAATCATTGAAATGGAAATGCAGAGGTTTTGAATATGATGGAAAGGGATTTATCAAGGACTCACAGTGGAAAGTTATAATGATAGCATTAACTGAATTCTTTTTATTAACCAAGTATCAGAAGTGTACTCATTTAAGACTTAGAGAGGATTTAACCTATCTTATGTTTGAAACATCTAAAATCCTAGTAATAAGTGAAATACTTTACTAAAAGGATTTTTCTCAAAGTATGGGTAATGCATACCTTTTAGTAATGTTGCAGATTAGATCTGTATGTGCTCCACATCTGTCATTTTTTATGGACTATCAGATACTAGGGAATTTTCTCATCTTGGTAATAGTAAAAGTTAGAGTAGATCAAAAAATGGCATGCAAAGTCAGAGTTGGACCTACCTATTCTATTTGTACATATCTGAAGTTATGTGTTGAACTTGAACATCAAAATCAAAAGGCATGTGTAGAAAGAGAGGTAGAGAATTAGGTAAAAAAGTAAAATCTACAATAATATAACAGGGTACCAGTACCATTCTAAGAATTGAGAATATAAAAATGAAAAACACAAAGAACCCTCCTTGTAGGAATTTGAATTCTTTTGGAGATACAGACAACAAATGTCTAAGCAGCCAATGTGAAATATTTCCATAAGACCTCTAAAAATGAATCAGAAAAAAACTATGACATATAGGTATGGAAGTAATGGGTTCTATTTAAATATGTGTAAGCAAGGCTGGGGTTGTGGGTCAGTGGCAGAGCACTTGTCTCACACATGTGAAGCACTGGATTTGATCCTCAGCAACACATAAAAATAAATAAAATAAAGATATTGTGTCAGTGTATAACTAAAAAAATTTAAAATATGGGTAAGCAAACTGTGGCCTATAGTCAAATCTGGGTTCTTGCCTATATGTGTAAATGAAATCTTATTATGTTCAATCTGACTGTTTATACCCATGTAGAAAACAATTTTCTCTTTGCCACAAAGGCTTAACTTCTGGCCCTGGAAAACTATACAACCAACATCAAGTTGTATTCATTTCTGTTGTTCTTAGAACCACCTAAGTTTGAAGCCCTTGGCCTTGCTTTGGATTCTAAGTCTCACATAGGAAAGATCAATAAAAGAATTATAGTGCTTTGTTATATGTCAAAGGAGAAAAGAGTGAAAGGATGCTTAATATCACGGAGATGTTGATTGATTTACTTTCTTGCTTCTTACCCATGTGAAATGTTGACAATTGCCTTTTACTGAAAGCCAAAAAAAGGTTAAACATAACATTTGACCCACAAGCCATTTACCCAAATGTTAGCAAGGACTTAGATAACTGTATTTACATTTCAAAATCGACTCAACCATTTACCCTTTTGATAACATCTATAGGTAAACTGAACCTCTCCTCCTTCTTTAGTTATGGCAAGTACAGTAACAACATAAACATAATTTTACACAGAATTTTGAAATGTTTGAATTTCCCTTATGATATTTAACTCAGAATTTATTTTTTAAAATGACACATCAATGTTCATACCTTAAAAACACAACCCAAAAACATGAGGTGCTGGAGGTGTAGCTCAGTGGTAGAGCATTTGTCCAACATGCACAATGCCCTGGATTTGATCCCCAGCACTGCAAAAATTAAATTAAAAAATAGTGTGAGAATGGCTTAATGCTCTTTTTTTCTTCTTTACATTTCCATAGAACTGGGAGTTTTCCTAAATGAGTCCATGAATATTAAAAACTTATGTGAAATAAACTGTAGTGAAATGTCACCAAAAATAACTAAAATGCATCTTTAAAATATCCCAGCCACATCTCCTAATGTTTTATGCATTCTACATTCAAGTCAAATAATATTTCTTAGTATTTCTGTAACAGTTCTATCATTTAATTTTCATGTTCCCTTTATTTTCCAGTCTGTACAGTAAATCCACTTCTCTGGTTTATGTGTGCACACATCCAATTCAGTATCCTGGATGCAGTCTCTGCACTCTGCTTTTCTGGTTATCCACAGGCATAAATAATTTTCTTGAATTCTGTTCTTTATTTTTTTTTCAAAAACATTTTTAAACTTTATTTTATTAGTATACTTTTTCATATGGTGTTGAGGATCGAACCCAGTACCTCACATGTGCTAGGCAAGTGCTCTACCACTGAGCCCCAACCTCAGCCCGAATTCTGTTGTTTTTGACTTTCATTAACATCTATTTGATGCTGGGTTCCTTTCCACCTTGCATTGGATATTTTTGGTATGTGTATGCCCCACTTGTTCAGGGACATAAGTTCTTAGAGACTTATCAATACTTTTTGCTACTCTGAATGTCCTGAACCTGAATTCCTTTTAATAGTTGAGACAAAACTTATAATAGTTAATGCATCTATATGCTTACTTTATTTTGAAAAAAATATTGAGTTGAAAACAGGAAAAGGAGTTAAATTTTTCACTACTAAAAAAATATGGGTATGAACTTCTATATACTTGCCTTTGCACTCAATCTTAGTTTGAAAATGTGATGAGCTTCAATTGAATATTCTGAGATATGTGCTGTTATTCATATACGTGCTTTTATAAATATTTTAAAAGATACTTTGCAATTGAAGAAGCCCATTTTCTAAAATAATAGATGACCTATACCATAAAACTTTAGTGTCTGCTTTGTCACCAGCATGCCTGAATTTCATATAAGAAAACTATTATTCCTGGGTTATTATTTGTACACTTGCTCCACACTTATTTGAGCAATATGAGAGTAGTGAAAGTTCTTTAAAAGTACTTGTATTAACCATACACTATAGTCTGGAGTTCTCCCTGGAAAAATATTATAATTTATAAAGCTAAGTAAAGTGCTACATTTTCTGAAACTTTGACCCTTTTAAACATCATACAAAACTGAAAATGGCCATCTGTATTGAGTCATACAATTTTAGCTATTTGTTAGAAAAGAAGGACTAGATTTTAAAGAACTTATTTTAGAACAAATACCTGTTAGTGATGGAAAGGTTACCATGTTTTAACCAAATTGTCACATTACTTTAGCCTGTTAACTCACTGACTATACTTATTCCTTTAAAATGGTTCAAGATGACTATTAAAATGCAGTAAATTCAAATATGTTTGAAAAAGGCAAACACTTGGAATATCGACTAAAATCTGAACGCCATAAAACTTACAGTAGGAAGAATTCCTGGTTATAACCAAACCCTGCAATCTTGATTTAAAGGAGTCCCAAAGCTTCATTGTTGGTATATGAATATGCAATTCTGCTTTCCTGTTTCCAGCAAGAAAGACCAATATGAAATAATCCAGTAATTTCTATAGCACTATTAACAATATGCATTTTTTAAAAATTTAAGTAGCATAAGCAGAAGAAACGTTGCAGAGAACACTGAAATATTTGTTTCCCCTCTTTCATTTATTTGCTGGTATTCTTCAAGGCAAGGCATTTACAAGTGCACATATAAATTTTGATATAATTATTTGTTTTAACCGAGTGATGTTCTCTGCAAATAAAAGTGTACAGGGAAAACTCAAATAATATCTTTGTTTAATTGATATGAAAAACTATGAATCCAGGATTTTTAATCCAGGCTAGTTTTCCAAGACTTCTCATAAAGTCCTGATTGTTTTGTTAAAAAGAATGACTCCATCTTTTACTTGTGGAGCTCATACAGATTGGAGACATTCTTTATTCTTTCTCCCATAGTACAAAGTCATATGATTAGAACTCATAAATTATATTTTCTTAAGGACATGCTTCCTGAAGTCATTTGTCTCAACAACACATTGTTTAATGTTTCTTAATGCGCTCAACAACTAGAAAAACATATGGTGTAGATTTCTAGCACTAAATCCACCTTTAGCCCACCTTAACAGATGAGCATAAAGGTGGTGAAACCAATAGTTGTAGTTTTCCTCCAGTTGCACTATTTTTTTATTACAAATTATATCTCTAAAGTGGAATTAGACAATATATCTCAAGTCATTTTGATTTCTTTTCAGGTCGTCAGATGCTGATTCCCATATAAAATATCATTAAGTTCCTAGGAATAAGCAAAGTCAGAAGGTGACAAATTCCTAGGAGAATCACTCTCATCTCAGCAATTCTGACCTTGTCATTTCTAAATGTCACTCCAATCACAAATGACTATAAATAAACTTTGTCTTTTTTCCTTTTAAATTGTGGATTAATAAAAGGGCTTTAACAACATGTAATCAATCCAAATCTTTGTTATTTTTTTAATGAAACAACTGAAGGTCATACAGAAAAAAAACATGCCCATGGTCTCACAGTTGGTGCAACCAAAAAGCAAATACCTGGTCTCCAAGTTTAGTGATCCTTTATTACACATGTGATCATGTATGTCCTAGAGTCTAAATTCTAAAAATTACTTCTCTTTTGTTTCAAGTTTTATCATGAATGATTGTTGACCTTTGTCAAATGCTTTTCTGCATCTGTTGGAAAAAATGTGATTTTTATTTTTCATTCTGCTAACATTGTGTATAACATTGCATCCAGGGATAAATCCCACTTGATTGTTATATATGATCCTTTTGATGTGCTGTTGAACTCAATTTGCTAGTATTTCATTGAAAATTTTTGCACTTATGTTCATAAGAGATTTTATGCCAGTATTATGCTCTTATAATTCATTGAATCCCAAATTTTCAATTCTGTGAATATTCCAAAAAATTGAGACAGAAGCTTTAAGATAGGTTGGAAAAAATAATCTAGAACTTATATACTGTATTAACTAATATTATAATTATAATGAAATAAATCATCATTAATATATAATTACGTGATATAAATACATGATACATCATATAGTATATTTAGGTTATTATACTTGCTTCATTATCTGAAACAATGAGAAAAATGGATTAATTCTATTTCTTTTTCCTCCAAACTTTTGTTTTTCTTGTTCAATTTTTCATTTTCTCTGTTTTGATGGGTATATGTCTTTTAAATATTCCCTTTGTTGTAATTTCAGTGGGATTTGCATTTAGTTTAGTTTCAGTCTACTATTTTTACCCAGAACATCCCAGATTAGATTATTGAAGTCTTACCTACCATGAATTTCAGGTTCTCCTTCATTCTCCCCTATACAATGACTTATCTAGTAATAATTTCACTTCAGTTTTGCTGGCAAGAATGAATATATATATATATATATATATATATATATATATATATATATATATATATAGACTGATATGTGATATATATATATATATATATATATATATATATATAGAGAGAGAGAGAGAGAGAGAGAGAGAGAGAGAGACTGATATGTGTGAAAGGCACATGAAGAAGCTGAATAAAATTTGTAACTGATTTTTTTCTTCCATATCACCATTGTCCTAAAGGTTAACCATATGGATCCTGAATTCTATACTACATTTTTTTTCTATTTTGTCCTATTTAGTAATTTTTCTGTTTATTCATTAATCAATTTATTTTTAGTTACTTAGAATATCATATGGACAGAGCAATATGAAAATCTGTTATATCTTGAAAATCTAGCAGAAAAATGTGTAGCAGAGGACCAATAACAGATTTAGTTCTCAAAATAATTTTATAATTATATAATAGACTTACCTTAAGCAAGGCAGCCTGTGTGTCAGGAGAGCCCCAACCTGGGACAGACAAGCCCCCAGTGAAGTTGTGTGGCATAGAACCACTTTAAGGAACTCTTGGTCCACTGAACTCAATGCTGCAGGCTGAGCTTTAGTCTGAAATGCAGTGTCACAAGTAATGACAGGTACTTTAGATCAAGAAATGTCACAAGGCAGCAAAATCTTCATGTACTTATGCAAGTGAAAAAGACAGTACTACAGAGGGTTGAATAGCTCATTAACATTCTGTCATATTTTATTAGGACTGCACAGTGGTAACAAATGTTATTTTGCACTGAACTAGAAGAGTAGAACCAAATTCAGGGATGACATGCATTCATAGTTCTAGAAAGGTGTATACTGACATTGGATACAGCAGGATGGAGTTGTCAAAAGGACCATTGCCAGTTAAAGAGTGGGTGACATAATGGAAAACGTAAAGTCTTATGCGGAGAGAATGACTTGGTTGTTCTCTACAATGTGAAAGTAAAAATTAATAAATGTGGAGACAGCATGTGGAAGTAAGTGGCTAAAGGAATTGGAGCCAGTCATTTCTAGGAAACAGGCTGATGTAACTTAAGGGTCCCTTGAACAGTCCCAGCGACATTCTCATAGGTACATTGCCATCAGTGTCTAAGAAGTTTTCTTAGAGTTAGTGAATAACAGCAAGAATTGTCAGTTCAGAAAATCATAACAAACACATGTCCCCAGTGTTAAGAAATTACATATGCCTGCTTTGAACAAACATGTATTTAATTGACAAACACAATATCTAAAACAATGGTACCTAAAACCAAATCTCAAAATAAGGCAAATTCCAAATGTTCACAACATCCTGTTGTCTATTTTTGTTAATTCTTCAGTTTGTTTTCAATTTGTCATAGGAAAGAACATATTTTACCTCTTGGTTAAGGAGATTTTCCAATTTCAAATTTATTTACATATTTTAAAAAAACAAAGTTTTTTCTTTGTTTTAGTTTCATGTTTGTGTTATTTTTAGTTAAAAATAATTGCGCATATCCAAATAGTACTAGAATGCTAGAATAAAAAATGGCTACCTGAATCTAACAATGCAGGATATGCTATAAGAAGATCCATATTATGAGAAATTTATGGGAACAAATTTCCTCAATTAACAATATCAAAAATTGGCAAAAATTAGTAAAATCCATTCAAACAGTAAATAAACTGTAAATAAATCAGAAGCTCATCAACATGTATGTTTATTCTTCCACTACGTATGTTTCCATTTCACTCCCTTATATTTGAATATAGCATGTAGCAGAGTATATTTACCAAAAACAACTACAGCAGTATCTCCCATCCTTTCTGCCTTTCTTAAAAAAATTGACCTTAATTCTCCTCCTATATAGTGATGCATTTTACAGTTCTTTCACTTACACATAGCTTTTCCTTTGATAGTGCTTTTTTACAACAGAGAAATGTAGGAAGACATGCTATGTGACCCCTGAGGTTAGATAATACAGATGTCATGATTTCACTTGGGTTTCTGAGGATATTTACTTTTAGAGCTCAGTCATTCTGTAGTTCTGAAGTCCAAACACACGTTCACAGACAAGACCCATGTAATTCTGAAGACAGATTTCCCATAGGAATCCTAAGAGTTCTACTAGACATGTGAGAGGAAGCCTCCAGGGGTTCCAACTCAAAACATTGATACACAGTTGCCCTTCACATTCACATATTCTTCAATGAAGACCTAGAAATATGAGGAGCAGAAACAATACTTCTTAGTAGGACCTGCCCATATTGCATCCCTCACAATCAGTTTGAATAATAAAGTTACTGCTTTATCCTATTGAAAATTTTTGGGCTGGAGGAGGTTGTTTTACAGCATTAGCAATTAGAATACAATCCATATATATAGTAATGAAAATGAGTCATCACATGTAATGGGTCTCACACAACATTGAGCAAAAAATTCAGAATATGTGCATTGTGATATTCTATTTATGCAAATACTAACAACAGGCCAAACTAAACTATGCAATTATGAATCACTAGTATTTATTCAGTAATAGAGTAAGGGTAGTGGTTTGAGAAGGCATGAGGGCTTTTGAGTGCTCATAGAATTTGACTTCCTGATCTGAAGAATGGTTACATGGGAGTGTCCACTGTTTGTGACAATTCACAGGCTATACATTTAAAAATTCCAAAAAATATATAGATATTAATCAAACAAATAGTACATTGAGTTAAATTTTGAAATATATGTTCAGTTGAAATCAAGGAAAACATTATCTATAAGGACAGCAACTTATATCAGTAAAATGCACAAATGTTGTTGCTGACTGCAAAGATAACTCTTTTGAACAAGATATAACTATGCAAGGTCTCCTGAATTCTAGAGACAACTGTCTTTGTTTATACATTTTTTTTCAACTGGGTGAGACTAATCTTTAACAATATCCATTTCATTCTCTGAAAGAAGCAGATCTTTCAGTTATTTTAGTGTGATTTCTTTACAAGAATATCCTTCAATTTTAATTAAAACAGTTGCCTTTTAATCAAATAAGTTGAGTGTGATCTTAATAGTAATACCAGTCACTTTTATAAAATTAATGTCTCTAAAAGCAAAATTTACCCATCTAAATATTAGGTACATTTGAAGAAAAAAACAAAATGCACATACAGCAAGTTGGTTATGTAGCAAACACAAACAGAGCTCATTTGTTTTATAATCCAAGGTCTTATTTGAGTTTTATCAAGTTTGACTGCTGATAATATGAAGAAATATTTTATGAGGCAGCCCAAGAATTAATTAAACAAAATTAAACAAGCTGATTGTAATAAATGATTACTGACTATTAAGATTCCTCATTCTTATTGAAAAATAAAAACTTCTGAGCCTAGAAAAACACTGAGGGATATTATGGAAGGGAGATTAAATATTGTGTTCCTTGATCATGTCTTTTATAAGGAACAGTATATTTTTTGTACTGTCAGTTGTTATTTGCATTACATAATAAATTACAGTCCTGAAAATACTTCAATATCTTACTGAATATTTTCTATACCCTCCTTGAAAAGTTAATGGGATTTTAACACTTAAAAAAAACTTTGGATATTGCAGAAGCTTGAATATTAAAAAGAAAAAAAAAAGCTTTGAACAACAGTTTAAACAGCTTGTTGTGATTTGGAATAAAAATATCAGGCCATTAATTTAATCACTCTGAATTGTAATTCCTTCCTCTTCCTTATGCACTGACCCAAAA
The DNA here is from genome assembly GCF_048772815.1 of Callospermophilus lateralis. Taxonomy (NCBI): domain Eukaryota; kingdom Metazoa; phylum Chordata; class Mammalia; order Rodentia; family Sciuridae; genus Callospermophilus; species Callospermophilus lateralis. The sequence continues at coordinate 1,736,164 of NW_027511570.1, read as the reverse complement.
GATTTTTTTTAATTTATCATATACTTAATGTACTGAATTTCTAAATATGAAGGATATTATAGAACACCAAAATATCAATGAACATTCTGATTCCACAACTCATGGTATTTTTCTAATTTGGAAATCAAATGTCTCATTTTAAAGTTTTAGAAATGATGATACTTTTGATACTTTGTACTTTTTTAATGGCTTTCCTGTATATCTATGAAAAATACTAAAATCTCATAGTTTATTTAGTTTTTAGGATATCTTTGTTACAGAATATTGACTAATGAAACAATGACTAATTCATTAGTTTATTTGAAAAAAAATTTACTCATCATAAAAATTTTACTCATGAAAAAATCATAGAAATTAAGCCAGAAGAGACTTAGAAATGAACTATTGTAATCTATGGAGTTTTGTTTTATTGTTTTTGTTTTTGTTTGCTTTTGTTGTTTTTGGTCATGGAGATTGAACCCAAGGGTCCTCCATGATTGAGTTATATCCCCAGTCCTTTTCATTTGTTTGTTACTTTGAAATAGGTTCCTGATAAATTTCAAAGACTAGCTTTGCACTTGAACCCACCTACCTCAACCTGTGCAGTCTCTGAAATTACATGAGTGAGCCAGCATGCTTGGTGGTCCATGTTTATTTTGATCTGTGCAAATAAATCCAGAAAAAAAGTTAAAACACATGAATGGATATTCTTTGGATAATCAAATCCATACTTGTTCTATAACTCCTGTGCTAAATATAAATGACATTATGCATACATTTTCTCTCACACCCTGAGACATGTTGGTATAGTAGACTCATAGAATTTTTTCCCTAAAACAGAAAAGAACAAAAATATCTTCTAGAATGCCAAAGAAACTTAATAACATTGTAATTTCAAAGACCAAATTTGTTCTATCTGAAGACCAAGTCATCAATTATAACACAAAAACAAATGGTGTTGTCATAATCTTGTTCTCTTTGTACTAATTTAGGTGTTGCTTTAGAATCCAGGGGTTTTTAAGGTTCTAGGGAGTGGATAAGAACAAGCCATGGTACATCTTTTGAAACAAAACTTTACTTTGTTTGTATTTTGGTAAAAGGTTACCCATGGCTCATATTCTTAAAATAGTGGAAGAGGACAATATTTATACAGATATGAAACCAATCTCAGTTTAAGAATTTCATTTCAGAACACTGGATTATGATATAGGAGGGGAAACAATTTACATGTAGTTTAAGGATTAAGACTCTCAATATGAAAATTTTCTAGATGGGAAAACTTCCAAAAGACCGAAAAAAAATAAAGTAAACAAGGAAGAGCTATATTGTTGGAAGTTTAATAAAAAATGCATTATTTGTCTGCAGTCCAGGCTTTTAGAGAAGAGATGTCCCCATTGCTAGATTTTTCAATAGATAAACAAAGCACACACACACACACACACACACACATATATATATTAAACTACAGATCATTTACTTGAAATGATTTATTACTTATGAGTGTGTGTGTTTGCATGTGTGTTTACGTATGAATCTAGTTTTTACAGAATATTGAAAACATTTTATATATTATTATTTTTATAAAGTATTATTTGTTTTATTTTGGATAACATATGCTCCAATACTGCATTTTTGTATGTTGGGATTTATTAAAATCTTCAGTTCCATGTCAGTTACCAGTGTATTGCCTCTGTGCTGCAAATCAACCCATTTTTGCCATGATTTTATATTACTGTAGCTCGATACCTTTGCTTACTAGCTGGCATTATATTGGGCTCATACCACTGTCAGTGTGGGTACATTTTTTTTCCTGGTCTAGGGCTTTCCTGCCAGCTTCCTGCTCAGCAATGCCATGGAGTTCCCAATATGCACCTCTGGAAAGCTTTACCTGTAGAACCAAACAGGTACCTGCTCAATTTTTCATGGAAGATAGAAGGTAGTTGGTATACTTCCCTCCTCCTCTTAGATCTCTGTAATCTCAGAAAATTTCTCTAAAATACAGTGGATGTCAGAGACAATGCCTCCAATAAATTAAATATATTAAGGCATGACCATGGAAGTTGTCTTCCTAATTTGTTTTTCCTAAGGAAATTTCACTGACTTTTAAATGTAGTTATAACTGACAATTCTTTAAGTTAAAATTACCCTATTCCCATATTGGTATGGTACCTGTATCCAGATTGAACCCTGAACAGATTAATGTTCCTGCAGAATTTTGTCTCACTTTTTCAACAGCTCTCATTTCCATCTCACAGTCTTATAACCAAATGCAGGGGGATCTGATTGCCTGGGTTTGAATGTGGTTTTGCAACTGACTTTCAGTGATGTTTTGAGAAATTACCCTACATTTCTAAGCTTGTGATTTCAAGCTCCAAATAGATGTGATAGAAATGGTATTTTCCTTAAAAAGACTAAATAAATAAAATCATGCCAGGCACATATAGCAGGGTCAACCAACTAGGAAACAAACAATGGTAGCAACTATAACTTGTATTTCTTTAATATCTCCTCCTCTTTAGGTTATGGTTATAGAAGAACATAATATATAAATTCTGGTAGAATTTTAGTGCAGTGTATTAAAAAGCAAAATTAAATATCTAACTTTAAATAACCATCTTTAATGGGAAACACTCCCTAAACATCTCATCTTTTCACTTCTTTTTATGATGTATAATTTGGTCATTTACTTGCACTGTAAATCCTTCCTTAAAAATCTGTCTTCAAGAATAAAACGAAAGGCAAAGGCTATGTTTCACTCACCCCTCTCACGATGGTGAACTCTTCAGAATGTTTAATTATTGAGGACAAGGGGTAGTAAATGAAGATGTTATTTTTCTGTATCATTCCATTCAATTTCCAAGATACAAAACTAACATGGATATAAAACTGACCCGGTCACCTCTAGTCAGGGAAATGATTTTATTTTCTGTGACACAGAAGAGAAAGAAAAAAGTCCAAATCTAATAGAGTTAGGAGTCGATGGAGGTTAGGCAGAGATCTTATGTGTGCTTAATGGTTAAAGATCTATGGGCTCTGCAACTGCCTGTTCACTAGAGTAAACAATGTACTCTATCCCAAATCACCTCTCTTTCCTCTTTCTTAATTAGTTTGTTAATGAGCTAATGTTTCCAATGGACTGTGAAATTAAAACAATGTGTTGTCTAATGTCATGCCTAAACGTTTTCACTGGACATAAAATGTATTTCACCCTCACTCTGATTTATGAAAGAATAGGAAAAAAAATCATCAGAAGGTGCAGGTGTCTGGCAAGTGAGTAAATAAACATTCCCAGCATGGGCGACTATTAAATAATCTCAACAAAATGGGGCCATAGGCAGATGCAGTCACTGCAGGAGCCATGCTTAACAGGCAAAGGGAAAGATGCCTGCAAAAATCTCAGATGGAGGAATTTGGCTCAGTGAACCAGGCCATCCTGTCTGTCCCTTTGGCAATCAAGAGGACTCTGGAAACTCTCTGAATGCACCCCAGAGGAAGCTCTTCAGGCAACTTTGAGGCAATAATGGTTAAGTTTATTGTTGCTAAGTCATCAGACAACACTAAAGGGGATGTACAAACACAAACCCAGCAAAACCAGAGAACTCACTATTCCTTAAACAAGCATGACACCTTCCTGCTTTCTTGTCCCACACTGTCTCCCTGTAGCATTTTGGTTCTGGCTTGTAACATTCTTATTTTAATTTTTAATAATCCTCATTATAAAACACTAACAGGTCACTCTTTTCATAACGTATTACCCAATAATTCACCTTATACAACTTAAAATAGCACTCTTCCATTTTTAAATCTTTCTAACAACACTTATATTTAAAAGGCATGGTGAAAATATTTATTGAATTTTATGTAATGAAATATATCATGAAAACTATCGGGCAGGCAGAAAAGAATTTTTTTTAAAAAAGAGACGGAAACTAAAGCAATTTAGAATGAAGACAATTCATATTTGGTTTGGGTGATGAAAGCAATTTATATGAAGAAGTTACTTTGATTCTTGATTCCATTCTTGAAGAATGGAAAGGACTTTAATTTGCAGAGATGGTGACAGGATATACTAGCCCAAAGTGGGCCCAGCAAGGTAGACAGGAAAAGGGAAATCATATTAGATATGAGGATTTAGCAATGAAAGAATATTTATATTTTTTAGTGGTAGATGGACTTACAATACATTTATTTTTATTTATTTTTATAAATAAATGAGAATTGAATCCAGTGCCTCACATGTGCTCTACAAGCTCTCTACCACTGAGCCACAACCCTAGCCCAAGCAATGGAAGAATGTTGATTCTTGTGTGAGACAAGTAGAAGTAGTCCAAGCTAAACAAGGAGGTTAAATTAGGAAGGGAAGAGTATTGAAAGTTAAGTAAGAATTTTGGACTTACGTTTTTAAATATTTTGGAACCATTAAAGGCTTAAGATTTTGAAAATTAATCACATTTTGTGTTTACTTTTAAAATTGGGGGGGAAAGTCTTATGATTTAAGGAAAAAATATTTGAAGATTGAAAGAGATTAACTAACTTCTTCCACCTAGACTCAGGGTCAGGGAAGTCTTCCTATAAGCTTTAGTTCAAAAGAGTGTTTTAGAGGTTAATTTGCAGGTAGTAAGATAGAGGAGCTTTAAAAAGGCATTCCAGCCCAAAGAAAGCATGAGCAGCATGGTGTGAATAACCACAATTGGTTTAATATTTTGCTGCATTTCTAAAGGGGAAAGTAGCCTAGCAACTAAAAGGGTGGGTTGTAGGGGAAGACAGACCTGAACTCCAGTTCTGTATCTTTCAAATTACAGATTGTATTTGAGATTATATTCTTCAATAATTCAAGTAACGTCAGGTAATATAAATGGGTATTTATTTTTCCTATCATTATTCTCCTATCATTATTAAAAAAAACATGTCATAAGAACACAGATGTATATATTCTTAATGAAATTGAAGGTCACTATACTGTACAGTAAAATGCTATGGGCACTGTATCATGTGACAGATCTCTAGAACTTATTTATCTTTTATCACTAAAAGCTTAAACCCATTGAACAAAAACCTGCTTTTCCTCTCCCTAACTCTTGGCAACCATTGCTCTACTCTCTAATTCTGTAAGGGGACTATTTTTAAATACCTCCTTTAAGTTCAATCATGCAGCATTTGTCCTTAAGTGACTCCTTATTTCATCTGGCATGAAGATTATGATGTTCATAAATATTGCCCATGTGACAAGGTTTCCTTCTTTTCAAAATAATATTATATCCTGTTTGTGTGCATTTATGTATGTGTAATTTTCTTTATCTACTCATCTGTCTATGGGCTTTTATGTTGTTTTCATATCTTGCCAACTAAGAATAATGCTACAGTGACCATGAAAATGCACATAACTTTTTCAAATAGTGAGTCTATTTCCTTTCAATATATACCCAGCTGTGAGTTTGCTGGATCTTATGAAATTTTCATTTCTATTTTTTGGGAGGAATCTCCATGCTATTTGTACTAATTTCTATTCATTTATATTCTCAGAATTTATTGTTTCCAATTACTTCACAACTTTATATATACATAGTCATCTTAGTGATTATGAGATGATCTCTCATTGTAATTTTTATTTGCTTTTTTCTAGTGATTAATGATTATAAGAACAGTTTCATATAATTGTTGGTCATTTGCACATCGTACACAACAAAAACAAAAGAGCCTGTGGAACTACCTGATGCCTCAAAACTTCTGCAAGGCAAAGGACACAATTAACAAATGAAAAGATAACAGGCACAATAGGATAGAACATCTCCAAACCACATATCTAATAATCACGTAGTATCTAAAATATGTAAGGAACTCATGAAACTCAACTGCAAAAATAACAAAAGCAAAAGACCCAATGAAAACATAGACAAAGTACATGAACAGGTATTTTCCAGTTCTGCTTTTTATGTTTTAAACAGACAAAATCATAGAGTCTTATTTTCCTACCTTGTTTCTGTGAAAAGTCTTAAAGCATCATGTCAAACATGTCCCTGTGAGAGAGTCAGTTCTCTTGCAAGGAAATTGGAGAAAGAGGCTGACAAGAGAATATGTAACAGGAAAACCATTTCCATGAAAGATCTGAACGAAATGTGTTTTAGAGCAAGGCAACAAAGAAGATTAAGAGAATGGTAGAAGACAAAAAATAAACTGATATGTGATTACTTAATTTGAGGACATAAATAATCTTCTAAATAGGTATTTCCTTTAACAGATTCACTAGGCTATAATAATAACACCCTTATATGAATGATTCTATAAAAACCACATTGCAACTGCAATTTATGATGTTCAGGTTAACATCATGATACAAACAAACACAATCAGTCTTATAATTTCCTGATGTCACATTTATTTTCATCTAAAATCACAATTCTTAGAAATATTATTCACCATATTTACTAAGTTTCGATAATTGTTTACTTTTTTGGATGTTAAAAGTACTCATACAATGTATTTTTTCTTCAAATACTACTTATTTCCTTTTCTCTAAACTGCATATAAAGACAGAGAAAAGAATAATATGATGAAGGGCATCAGGCAAAATGAGGAAAATGATAAAATATCTAGTGAAAAATATCAATTTGAAAATAATTCCTGACATATTTATGCTAATATGTGTGCTATTGATCCAGATGTCCATGGGATCTGGTTCCCTGCTTGTTAATGTGCTTTTATTTTAGTGTGTTACATAAAATAAATCATTTCACATGTCACCATTCCCATATAAGAGTTGGTTGATATTTATTTTTATTTTTCTATCATCATATAAAGGAAACACTCAGCATAAATATTTTTTTCAGAAGGTAAAATATCATAAAAATTGAATTGTAAAAAGAATAAATGATTGTCAAGGCGAAACATGCACAGTAGAATTTTTTTTTAGCTCCAGCAATAGAGTTAATCCCAGGTCTTTGTTAATCATTCTGCTACTGAGTTTAAGAGAATTATGCTACTTTTTGTCCTACTCCCTCCCTCTCCATTTCATTCCTTCCTTTATCTTTTACTACTTTCCTTTGTTTATTTTGCCCTTTCTTATTTGACATTTATCAAAGATTCTGTCCAGGGATCTTTCAATATTAATTTTACATCATCATTCTATTTAATCCAAATTAACCATCTTTATAATATATATATAATGTATGCATATAAATTGAATCAGGTTTGCCATTCAGCAAGAGAAGAATATTTATAATGTGTTAATTACAGCACTTACCAGAAAATGCAATCTATATTATTATTTGTAATGTCATTCTTGATTTCTTGCTCAATTTTCAACCAATTTTCAAGTGCTATTATTAGTGATATGAAAAATGATTTTATTACTCTTTAATTAGGGTAGAGAGATATATCTCATGTAGTCCATTGCAGATAGAGTTTGCCCTAGCTGAGTCTTTTAGCCCCTGGACAGGTACAGCATTAATTCAACTCAAATATGTATTGAAGTGTGACTTACTCAGAGGACCCCCTGAGTAATGAGATTATTTTTCATTGTTAAGGGAGAAAGATCTTATTCAGAGGTGCATGCATAGTGAAATAGAGATCTATTGGTAAATATCCTCCGGCCAAAATCAAGGTTTGCACAGACCACTGGCCAGGATCAGTCAATTCAGCTTGGAGATCAGTGTCACTTGCTAGAAAGCATGTAAAAGTGGAAGTTATGAAAACTACATTTTGGGTTAAGAACTCTGTTATGTGATCATAATGTTTACACATTCACAAACCATTCAAGTGAAAAACTGGCCCTGTATATACATCGTTTCTTTATCACATTTTTACCTTTCAGCATTAAAAATAGATTTTCATTATTTTTTAATCCATTAATACCATCAGTTTTTCCAACATTTTCCACTCTTTGCCAAAAACTGAGATGTATCATATTTTCCTATCATATATGGTGGCAGAAATTGGGCTTGAAAGTCACTAGGTGCTTTTAAATATTTACTTACATCTGTAATGTGATAATTACAACATACAATGTAATCTGTAATATGATAATTATAAGTAATTTAATCTATGTTGTGATCTGTAATGTCATTGTTGACTTGTTTTTCAATAAACTGAGGCAAAAATTTAAAGAGGATATTTCATTTGTAAAAGCACTATGTTTTGCTCTTTAAAGAAATGCATTCTTTAGAGAAAATCATGTTTCAAAAAATTTTTGATTTATAATAAAATCATCAAAGAAAGTATATCAAATGTATTTTAAATTTTTGTTCTCATAACATCTGCTACATCAGTAGAAACTTCTTCAGAAATTGTCTGCAAAGTCACATAACTCATGAAGTTCAATTACAAACCTCATGAAGAGTATGGATATATAAGATTTTACTTTAAAAAATGAAAAGTCAAGGGGAATAATACATATATTCTCATATGTGCATCAGTTAAATAAGCAATAAGCTCCATTTTGATGCCCTCATTTCAACAATGCAAAAACTGATCAATTGTTTATTCACATGAACCCTTTGACCACTTTAACACAAAGAAGAGCCTCAGTACAGTAATGAACCTGACATGAAGATAAACGACTACAATTAGCTTTCTCAATTAGTTTTAACTAAGATTGCTTCTTTCATCACGACTGATTTATCTCTGTTGCACTTCTGAAGTGTGCCAGGAAGCTGCCTGCCACACTGCAAAGGCAGGTGAAGGGAGTTCATTTAAACATGAGAGAGCAACCTTCCATTTTCCTTTGAATTGATCTGTGGCTGACATTGAAAGGAGGATGCATACACATCAGCTTTTAAACATCCTGTGGGAAAATTATCAACAACATTGAAAGAAAATGTTTATGAAATATACAAATAGGTTTATGATCTAACAAGTATCCAGAGAACTCTTGAAAAATGCTGTGTTAAGCATGGATTTTTGTCTCTGTCTTCCTCTTAGTTTCACTTTTGCTTTAATACTACAGATGGTGAGAACTGAGGGTAGGGATAGGTAGGTACATTGTTGTAATAAATTACAAGAGTGTATTGAAGTTTTTGGATTCCTCTTACATGTCCAGGTTTCCAAGGTGAGTTCAAACATAAAATTATATCATCTTCAAGTTTACAGAAAGATATAGACCAGCAGCAGAGGAGAGATTTTCTTTGTTTTTATTTTTCTATTTAGGATGGAGTTTCTCTGTGTTGCCCAGTCTGGCTTCAAACTCCTGGGTCAATCTTGAGATTCTCCTACCTGGAGTGCTGAGACAGCAGTCATGTGTCACCATGCCTGGCTGACTTTGTTTTGCTTCAAGTACCAGGTGAAGATTAATATTTTATGCTTTTCTGATGATTGTTCAGTTTACATAAGCCTGTGAGTTTCTTCTGAGAATCTCTGTGTGTGCACCAGCACCTAGTATAATCCAGAGAGAAATGTTCTTTCTTTTCCTGGTTGAAAGCTCCCCAGGATAGTACAATGAAGTGCTCTCAATTATAAATGTTAGGAAACAGACTTGAGCTTTCAACTGAAAAACTGAGACCATGGAAGCTCCCTTTCCTTGTCTAAGGAAAAATGTGTATTGAAGTTTTTGGATTCCTCTTACGTGTCCAGGTTACCAAGGTGAGTTCAAACATGAAATTATATCGTCTTCAAGTTTACAGAAAGCCATAGACCAGCAGCAGAGGAGAGATTTTCTTTGTTTTTATTTTTCTCTTTAGGATGGAGTTTCTCTGTGTTGCCCAGGCTGGCTTCAAACTCCTGGCTCAATCTTGAGATTGAGACAAATAATCAAGATACTTCAACACCTGGGTCAGTTAGGGAGTTGAGGATACACTAAATAGAGGCAGATAAATTGGACCAAAACATTAAAAAGAAAAATACCAAGAAAAACTTTTAGTCCAAGGGTCTTCTTGGACACAGAATTGATGGACAAGTCATATCTAAAATCAAACATTTCTCTAGGCAATTTTTTTTCTTTCTTACAGGAAGACATTAAGAAAGAAAGTCGTCAGATTAGGATGCTCATTACTGTAGGAGGGGCATGTTTCCAGCCTACTTCACTGGAAAAACCTGGAAGAAGTATGTTTTAAAATTTCAAAAAAAGTACAAAGGGAGGTTTGTGGTTCAATTTATACTCTATAGTTTCTATCACAATTTCTTTTAAAATAATTATGTTCTAACAATAAAAATAACCATTACAGTTTCTTAATTACTTCTTATACTAATAAAGAAAATAATTTCAAAATAATGATGCCTATGAGAGAAAGCATCAAATAATTCAGATATTGTATAAATGTTATTATTTTTTGCACTTGGCACAATAGTAGTTTTTAAAAAATTCTTTCAGAAATAATGCATAATGAGAATAGGAAGAAAGAAAGTATTAACAGAAGGTAAAAAAAAAGAAGAAGGCCATGAACTTACCATGAAGTAACAGAATTCCTTATGAGAAAGACATGTACAAGTAAATATTGCATGAGGGGAAGATGATAAAGTAATGTAGAAATATGATGCAAAGCTCTAGGAATACTGAAGTAAAGACAGGTGATTTTGACAGACAGTTGAAGAGCATTTTTACCTTTTGTCTTGGAGTGAAATAATGAGAAGTATTTTAAAGAATAAAAATAAATGAGGAATAAATTGTAAAGAAAATATTAATTTTGGAATCAAATTAAGCCAAACTGAATAATTAGAAATATACCTATAATGGGATATTATATCATTTTAAATCTGCTAGTAAGTATGAATTAGATTATGCTAGCTTTACCTCTACTTTATTGAATATCCAGATGGAGATTGCATTTTATGTCTAAGATCTTAGGTGGCTCATATAATTCCTAGAAATTATTTGATATTGTTCCATGTGATTTTTTATTTATGTCACTCTATAGCTACCTCTACAATTGTTATGTCTTATGTTTATCCATTAAATTTTTCTCATTATGATTGAAAAATATAGCATATATTACTAAGAACTCATATTTTATTAGCTAAGTTTAATGATACTTTAAAAATATGATGCTATAGATAAAGGATACAAAAAAATAAAATAAAAATAAAAAAAATTGGTGAATTCAAGACACATTCCAAAAATGTGAAGCTCAATTTCATATTTAATGAAAAATAAGTTATTGATTGTTAAGGCAAAGACAATGATTCACAGTAAGCAACATAATTCCCTGGACTTAAGGACATGCAGAAAATAGGTTCATGCTAGATATATCATTTTTTCTTAAAGGAACATAAGGTGTATATATAAATGTGGCTCACTCAAAAATAACAAATTAAGATAGTATTTCATTGTTTCCAAAGCATAATGTATGATTTTTGAAACAAGTTTGTTCCATGACAAATATACCACTAGCACAAAACGTGTGAAGCTTTATGTGCAACAGCAGTATTTCAATTTTATTCTCTACAGTTAAAACTAAAGCAACAGCCTTCTCTACTTTATTCTAAATTGCACCTTTACAAATGGGCATTTATACCTACTCTGGAATGGCATAATGGAATGATACTAGACATTATTCCTTTTTCTTTCTTCCACATATCAGTACATGATAACACGTGCTCTCTGTATGATTGTATCCAAAATGATTTTTGCTGCATGTAACAGAAAGAAATCGGTTCATACAGGTTTTGATAGGTGGAGTTTTAGTGTTTTTTGTGTAATAAACATTAGGAAGAAGGCAGTCAGGGTGAGATAGTTACTAAACAATGATTTTAGAAACATGTTCCTTTGTCATTCATCATATAATGACTTACTTTCCCCAGTTACATCTTAACTCCTGTCTACCAAGCATTCAATAACCCACCCAGAGAGGAGGGGTAGGCACAGGGGAAAAGAGGTAGAGTCCTGATTAGAGTTTATATTGTTAAAATAAAGATCAGAAATGCAGAGCTTTCCAGAAGCCACACCTAGACTCCTACTACATCTCTTAGGCAAAAGTGATGAAACTTGGTTATACCTACCCATATGTGGTTTATGGAAATCAAGTTTTCAGTTGGCTACATTGCTATCTGAATCAAAATCCAGGTCACATAAGCAAGAAGGGGAGTAGGTATATGTGAGAGGCAAAACCACAATGCCCAAACCAAAAACCTGAGAATAACTTTCGACTCCATGAAACTTACATAAATGGAGATACATATCCTGTTTATGCACAACAATATTCAATAATTAAAGAGAATTGTAAATATGACCTAATAATAAATTTTAGTATTTTCCCTGAAATTATTTTTTTGTGAAAATTGACTAATTGATTCTGAAATTTATACAGAAAAACAAAATAGCTTCAATTTCCAAAATTTACAATAGAGCACAAAGATGGGAGACTTATACTATATGATTTTAAGAGTTACTGAATATGATATTTGTGAAAGGATGAAAACAAATTATTCAAACGAAACTGAGTTAAAAAAAAGAGCCTCACATACATAGTTAATTGATTTCAACAGAAGTGTCAAGGCTGACAAGAAAGGGTAAGATTTTCAATAAAAAATGAATTCAAAATGAATGAGATCTAAATATACGAGGTAAAATTATAAAACTTGTAGAAATACAGAAAAAAAATATTCAAGATCTTTAAGGGCAAACATCTGTTTAATGTGACATAAAATAGTAATCTATGAAAATATGATAAACTTCACTTTGAAAATATAATAAGCTGAACTAATAAAAATTTAACATTTCTGCTATTTGAAATTTCCATTAAGGAAAAAGAACAAAACATTTCTTAATGACATATCTGGTATGGGGAATTAAATGCAGAATACAAAACACACTCTTCTGCTTTCCAGTTTCTATTCTTCCAGACCTAGTAGTAGATAATTTATGCTATTTTTCTTTTCTTTTTTTTAAAGAAAGAGTGAGAGAGAGGAGAGAGAGGGAGAGAGAATTTTAATATATATTTTTTTTTTTTTTAGTATTTGGCGGACATAACATCTTTCTCTGTATGTGGTGCTGAGGATCAAACCCGGGCCGCATGCATGCCAGGCGAGAGCACCACCACTTGAGCCACATCTCCAACCCCTATGCTATTTTTCTATAGAAAGAAACAGTGGGATCAGAACATTATTCAGAGAATTTGGACAATTGAGAAATGCAGACTTAATTTAACTTCTAACTTAATAAACTTCAGTAGGACATACTTACAAGATCTTTCAGGATCTTATTTCCAATTGTTTCTTCAGTCTTATTTTCCTACCATATCTCCAACTGACCACACTAAAAAAATCACCATCAGCAAAAGATTTTGAAAAGTACTTTTAGTTGTGAATACAAAATTCATCTGCACCTCAGGCTGTTTTCAATGCTTAAACTATAAGTATTGACTCTGTTTTTTTTTAACTTTTGACCTTATTTAAGAATCTTTTCTTCTTTTGATAACAATTGCACACCATCAAATTTAGTTAATTGTTGATGAGCATACTGCAGACAAAGACATGGAGTGATTATCAGAAATAACTAAATGCTTTGGTATTTTATATATGCAATCACTGTCAAGAATGGGTAATGAGATCAAAAGCTATTAAAATTCAAAGAGTGAATGCACCCCCCACAAAAAAGAGCTGTTCACATTTACAAATGAAATTATAATTAGCATTTATTAGAAGGGGAAGGGAACTAGCATTGATTAAGCACCTACTATGTATCAAATATAGTGACATTTAAATTGCAAATCTTATCCAGGAAACAGCTCTTTGAAGTAAGAAATAAAATCTTCATTTTATACACATATGGAATGTAGGTCTGAAAAAATTAAAAATTGACAAAAACACAGCTATTAAAAGATGATCTTGGATATAAGATTACATATTTCTCCTAGTTAAGATGCCTCTACTTTTCATAAACTTGCTTAAAAAGGGGAAAATATGTATTATCTGAAAAAAAGACAAATTCAAGAAAGAATGAAGAAAACCATTTGAGAAAACATTTACAATTTACCACATTATGTCATATCACATTTTGAAAATCCATCAACTGTAATTTTGACTACTCATATTTTAATCACTTCTAAGTAATTTTTAAAATTTTCTAATTTTAGTAAAAGAATTTGTATCATTTTTTAATCAATGAAAATGTTTATATATTAGAATCTATTGTTGTGTATGTTATTTAGAGTGAACCAAACTTTTTAGGTTATATAATATTTCATTTTTATGGGAAAGTTTTTCAGAAAACTCCTATTTTAATTATTTATTTTCCATAAGAAAGTTTACATGGCATTTTTTTCTACAAATGTTCTTCTCTAGATGACAAATAAACACCCAAAATTGAATTCTGACCAAGCATTATTAGAGATCATGGGCATTTGGGACTTATGAGGAAAACAAGCATAAATAATTTCACCATTAATTGAATAAACTACACTCATCTGGAAATAACAGAATGCTCTCCCAAATATTCCTCAGTGCATAAAAATAGTTTTCCAAGTTTTATTTAAATCTGCTGAAATCAATGCACATATAATAGGGTATAATGTTAAAAAAAATTCAGAATCTATAGCACACTGAAAATTATTCTGTTTTCTGAATGTCTCCTATAACAGTTTTTAAAAACTCAGCCCTAGATATGAACTGTATCAGGAAAGAACAAAGACAAATAATTCATGAGCTGGCCACTTGAACATATTAGCAAATTTTTGTACTGCACAGAAACTATACTTGGTCCTTGGATACAAGACCTTCACCTCTCTGCTGCCTCAGGCAATGACGTGTTTGCCTACAGAATAAACTGTGAAATAGAAATTTGCCTCAATATAGTAGCTGAAGTTATATACAGGTAGTTGTGTGTGTGAGAGGATGTGTATGCATACATATATTTTTCAGCATCTTACATATCACTAACCGTATGTATTACTCAGTATGAACATTATCCTCTAGGTGATTTTTGAAATTTTTATTCTGTTATTTTAGTGTTTAGAATACTATTATAGAGAAGCTCTAAAGTTACTCTAATGAACAATGGAAGTTTGAATAAAATTTGGTGTAATAGCTCTGCAAGTCATTTCTCTATCCCTGCAGCCAGTTGCTTTGAGTTCAATTTTCCATATGTAGAGAAAATAATTTAACTAATCACTATGAAATAAACCTGGGATATTCCTTCCCACATATCTGCTTGATTTGCCCCTCAAAAATATATCCATAAAGTAACATCAAGTTTCAACATAAATAAGAATAGCAACCCTGACGTTTGCTTCCACTTTATGGCTTTGGTTTTGTAAGTCAGATCTCAGGATGCTCATATGTGTAGGTCAAGGTCATTGCTGATTTAAAGTATTCCAAGTCATACTTTTAATAACTGCACAAATTAATTCCATTATCAGATATTCATGCAAGAATTTCATACTCAATATTTAGTAATTCATCAAGAATTTTAGGATAATATAAAACAGCACTGCATTCTTTGGATTACTGTCCCTATGTTTCTCCCATCATTCAAACCTGCTAAAGAATGTGACCTCAAACTGCAAGCACTGTACATTACATTTCTCTCTACATCTTAATTGTTAGCCCAGAGATGCCTATTGAAATAAAGAGAAACAAAGTAAAGCAAGCCATACATATTAAAAAATGTCAACAGAACTTGAAAATATTTTGTTTGGAAGGTGGTTAGAATCAGGATAAAAGTTTTCATATCTAAAAATGCACAATTCACAATAGCTAGACTGTGGAACCAACCCAGATGCCCTTCAATAGATGAATGGATAAAAAAGATGTGACATTTATACACCATGGAGTATTATGCAGCACTAAAAAAATGACAAAATCATGGAATTTGCAGGGAAATGGATGGCACTAGAGCAGATTATGCTTAGTGAAGCTAGCCAATCCCTAAAAAACAAATACCAAATGTCTTCTTTGATATAATGAGAGCAACTAAGAACAGAGCAGGGAGGAAGAGAAGGAAGAAAAGATTAACATTAAACAGAGACATGAGGTGGGAGGGAAAGGGAAAGAAAAGGGAAATTGCATGGAAATGGAGGGAGACCCTCATTGTTATACAAAATTACATATAAGAGGTTGTGAGGGGAATGGGAAAATAAACAAGGAGGAAAATGAATTACAGTATATGGGGGTAGAGGGAGAAGATGGGAGGGGAGGGGAGGGGGGATAATAGAGGATAGGAAAGGTAGCAGAATACAACAGTTACTAATAGGGCATTATGTAAAAATGTTGATGTGTAACCGATGTGATTCTGCAATCTGTATTTGAGGTAAAAATGGGAGTTCATAACCCACTTGAATCTAATGTATGAAATATGATATGTCAAGAGCTTTGTAATGTTTTGAACAACCAATAAAAAAATTTAAGAATAAAATAAAAAAATAAAAATGTACTTAAAAAATAAAATGCAAAAAGGGATGAGATTAAAGTTAAGAATTTAAATTATTTTAAAAATAATTTTTTAAAAATTAAATAATAGAGTTGCTATTTGTAGTACATTTTATTAAAGGGTCACCCTTACTTTCTGAAAATATTAAGATGAGTTTTTGCATTTTTTTTAATGAAGAGCAATGCTAGGGGTTGTTGGTTCCAATCAGGAGATGATGTCTCCTACAGCTGTTGGACTAGAAAATTTGGTTGAATAATGTCAAAAATTCACAGTTTTGAAAGACCAATAAAAATCCAAACTATAAATTGGGTCAGAAATAACTATGTAGTAGACTACTAGAAAAATAAATAAATAACTATTTTATTTTGTGGAATATTGAGAATTCATTTAAAAATAATAAAGGTCTCTTCCTCTGGTTCTGTCCCTACTGTGTAACTTTTGATAATTTATTTAGTCATCCAGAGCTTCATTTTGCTCCTCTATAAGACAGAAGAATCTTTGCCAAAATATCTTAATATCCCTCTAATAACTTTAGTTCTTTTCTTGTGCCTTCCTTACCTCTTAATCCTCTTCCTCCTCTTGTCCACTCTGTGTGTGTCCATGAGTTTCTCCATGTGCCTACTTTCTATCTACAAAGGGAATAAAAATTCCTTTACAGCACACCCTGCAAATTATGGTAAATTGTTAAATTTTGAGAATTTTTTAATATAGCCAATTGAAAGTTAGATTAGATTTACTCCTTAAATGTAAATTCAATATATTAAAAATTTATTTCTGTTTAGTGTTTGTAAATTATTTTATTACAGGTCAAATAGAAATGGTGAATGTTCCAAAATAGAATCTAGAATTTTTTTTTTACCCTTGGCTTAATAACTGGATAGAAACATTCATAATAAAATGTGCATCAAACCTAAAGAATAATTGCACTTACATAGGTTTTACTGAGTTGCTTGTTTAAAATACTAATGTTGGTGAACAAGTGCTTAAATGCTTTAATATCTCTTCTGTTTTTAATATTAAAATTTGTGGCACACATGACTGCTGATGACCTGGGACAATCTCTTCATCATCATGAGTGTCCTGAAGGAGGCTTCCTGGGACCAGCTTTCCTGCCAAAGTATTTCACAGACACTGCCTTTTTATCCTGGGTCCATTGTGCTTAATTTTGTATTATAATTGTATTCGAGTAAATTATTCTCTTATCTGCTATTACACGCAATGACTTTTTCTAGTCCTTTTTTTTTCCCATGACATTTTAGTTGACAGCTGAACTGATGATAATTTTAGGTAGAACAGACACACTTGGATGAGGGGAATAGAGTATTTTTCCATGTAAACATCTTTATCAACACGCATTTCCTAAAGTTTGTCAGGTTATCATCTTTATATTTAAACTGAGAGTTCAAACACTGAGACACTTTTAGGTGGTTCTAACTCTCGTCCTCACTGTCACCTCCACACCTAGGACATTATATTGGAGCTGTTTTTTGCATGGTATTCTCTCTTCTATTTCATACATGGCTCATCAAGAGTAAATTAGTTTTTTTTTAATCTTTTTATGCCCACTACAGAACCTAAGAGACAAATAGATGGCACTAGGATATTCATTTAATGACTGAAAGAAAATAGTTTGGGATTATGTTGTGTCTCCAAGTTAATAGTTTAGAATTAACTAGCTTTGAATGTTGTTTCTAACTTTGGAAATTATTGTACCTTTGCATAATGTCTGTTTATTTTAGAAATAATTAAATTATTTTCAGAATAAAGGAATAAATATTTTCAAAGTGCTTTCTAGCAATATTTAGAGAAATCATTCAATGAGCAGAAAGCAAACAATTCTTGCCTGGACATTTTAGAGTAAATGAAATTTCATTCTTCCATCTGTTCATCATGCAACTACTCATCTGCCTCTAAACCATACATTTATTAAGTGTTTATTAACTGATGGTTCTCCAACACATTTAATTTTTAGAGTTAGAAAATAGTTCATGCACATACATGCACAGAAACATACAACTCAATACTTATAAAAATAGTGTTTTAAGACCTCCTTTAAAATAATAGTGAATAAACATACTGGCATTTTAAATAACTGGCATAATCCAATGTGAGGGCATCTGAATATATTAGAGTCAATGTAAACTTTAGTCCCTATGTTTCTATTCTCTACAAATAAGCATATTATCTCCCAGAAAGTTAAGAATCTTTTGTTGGAGAGGCGAATAGGATATCAGAAGATACTATTTTCTCATTCTGATACAAAACATATGGAATAAGATCAAATATTGTTGTGAATTGTCAGTGTTCACATTATTTGAATAAAAATTAAATAGTTGAAAAAACATGCCCAGGATCATATCACAAAATCAGGTAAAAACATTAATACATGCACATTTTCTGTTTCACTTTCCATTATGTCTGTCATGGCAGCTGCTTCTCTCTAGCCATGATCTGTCCACAAGGCATGTCTCTCTTCTCTGCACCCCACTTAACAAGCTGCAGCTGCACTGACCATTCTCCAATTCCTGGCTGTGCTCTAATTATTCCTTCTCCCATTAATCCACAAAATGAGGAGAGAGTCAGCATTCCCTGGTTACTTTTAGTGGAGGAGGAAAATTGGATGGAGGAGGATCTGGCAAGAGTATATGTAGGTAGAGTGTTGAAATCAAGTGGGACCCATTCCTAGCCAGATACCAGGCTCCTTCCAGCTGGCACACTTTATTGAATTTACAGGAAACTTCACCTTGATTTTCTAGCTATTTATTGATTTATCTCACAGAAATGTTTTCTTTCATACATATTTAAAACAATTCATCTTATCCCAAATCACCTCCTGTGAAACACTTGTGGTTGGAAATGCCCATTGTCCTGAAGCTCCAATGTGACTTGCAAGCATGTACAATTTCCTGCTACTGTGGTAAATATAACATCTGTTACTGTGGCCTACGGGTACAAGTTTCTGTCCTCCTTGCTAAGAGATCACTGTGGAAGACTTCAGACACATAGGTTGTGCAGCAAGAAATCCAAAAAGGGTAGATTGCTGGGTCAGTCCCCAAATGGCTATAGTTAAGCTCCCTAGCTAAAGCTTCTTGTGAGATATGTTCTTATTTTACCAAGTATTCAATTGATGATGTTAATATTTTCCCAGAATTTTTTTTTCTGGATCTATAAAGCTGAAGTGTGTGTGTGTATTTTATTAACATTACCACCCTAAGGTTTTGTTTCATACTATGCAATGCCTGTTGTTTCTACATTATTTGTAATATAATGGTTTTCTCTTCTTCCTGCTTTATTTATCAGTGCCTTGTCATAGCATTGATGGTGTGCATTAATGATACACTATCATTGATCACTTTAATGATATACTAATTTATATTAGGTTTGGAGTAGCAATCATTCATTGACTTTCTAATATTTTTGATAAAGATGCTAAAATTGAGTAAAAAACAAATTGGCACCTAAAGTCATCTATAAATGTGCCTGCCTGTATTAGTGTACAGTTACCACAAAGCACCCAAACTGTGGCTTAAAGAACAGACACTAGTCCCACAGTTCTGGAGTCCAGCAACATGAGACCAAAGCATTGGTCTGGTTGGCTCCTGCTTAGTATTCTGTGGAAAGATCTGCTCCAAGCCATTTTCCATGGGTTGTTGTTGGCTATCACTGTGTCTTCACATCATCTTTCCTTTGTAAATTTCTGTGCCTAATTTCCTCATCTTTTAATAAGGATATCAGTTGTATTGAACTGGAGCCCACACTAGTGGCCTCATATTGATATAATCAGTACTGAAAAGATTTTCATCTCCAAATATGGTCACATTCTGAGCTCTTGTTGGTCAGGTCTTTAATATGAAAATATAGCAGTAGGAGACACAATTCAGCCTCTAGTAGTCCCTCATAGAGTTCTTTCTTGTGTATAATCTGAATTTACTTTAAAAAGTATTGGCACAGTTTGGAATGACCTTCTTTCTAAACTGAAATAGACTTCTATGATGTATTTCAAGCTCATTACCCTTTAAGGAAAGTCAGTAATGATTCCTTCTCATAAAGTTTCCCAGTTCCCCTATTTCTTTCCCACCACCTGATTTATTACTATCCTTCCTTGTCTGAATCCTCAGAGTACATTTATTGCATCTCTTCCTAGGACTATTGCCCCATAAAAGAAATAAATGGTTTTAATGTGAAGGAGAATATTTTAAAGGGAATTTGTTTTATGAGAAAAAAGATTACGCTCTTTTTCCTTCAAAGAGTGATTAAAAGGTAATCACTCATTCCAAACACTTCCACTGATGACAAGAGATAATGACCAAAAAAAAAAGTGTGTTGGGGGGACTCATAAAGTAAGAATGATATTCTTAAAATAAGAGTGATAAGAAAAAGAAGGTACTACAATTATTTTCTTCTCCTTTTACCTTCTAATTCTAACCAAATCTTCCCTTCATACATTACATCCTTAACTCTCCCAAGAATTGGGATGGAAGAAAAGAAAGAGAAATGGCTTCCATTTTGTTGCAACCACTGACAAAATGATGTCACACAAATGGAAATTTACTGAAATCCTCATTATCACTATTTTTTAAGTTATCATTTTTATGTCAAAAGGGGCAAGTTGAAAATCGAAAACCAACAATGAAGAAAAGAAAGGAAGGTCAATCAGAAACAAGGGCCAATAGAAAAAATTAACTTATAATATAATTTAAGTTATTTATTCTCAAATAATCATATTGGTTGGTTCATAAATGAACTCAAGCTTCACTTATTACTGTATAATAGCTTGAAAAATAAATATATTCTATGCAAATTAATTTAAAAATTAGCTAAGCTGTTTTTTCTATCAGATATTAACAGTAGAAATAAATTCAATTTTATTTCATCTTTAAGATTATGCCTAACATATATTCATCAGTATTAACATAAATTATCACATTGAGTGCACACTTCCTTTTTTGTTTTTGTTACCAGGGTTAGAACCCAGGGATGTTTAATCACTAAGCCACATCTCCAGCCCCTTTTAAATATTTTATTTAGAGACAGGGTCTTGCTAAGTTGCTCAGGGCCTCACTAAATTGCTGAGGCTGTCTTGGAACTCTCTATCTTCCTGCCTTAGCCTCCCAAGCCATGGGGATTACAGGTGTGGGCCACCATGCCCAGGAAGAGAATGTATTCTTATACAACAAAATTGATTCTTATACTCTGTAATAATGAGTTATGAGGAGTTATAACAGGCACTAAATTATATTTATATAAAATCCCATTATTTTCTAGCTTATTTCTTTTTAGGACACATGTGTTAATAAATACTTTTTTAAGAAAAAAAAAACTTGAAGTTTATATACATAAATAAATACCATTTATTTGAAGTCAAATATTAAATTTTATTCCATCTTTTGGTGCTAAATAAGTTATAATGATGAATCTTATTTGAATTTGAAATGACTTTATTTTTCCTGTCCTTCAGCATAAAGGATGTGGTTGAGCAGAAGACTAATCTCTCTGGATTTGTAGAAAAAAAAAGGAGAAACTATTTATCTTCTACTTGTGGATGAAAATTCAACATGAGGGACCTATGAATAGCTAATCAGATCTGGGTGTGGTGGTACACTTTTGTAATTCCAGCAACTTGGGTGGCTCAGGCAGGAGGATCACAAGTTCAAAGCCAGTCTCAGCAGTTTAGCAAGGTCCTGACTCAAAATAAAATAATAATAATAATAATTTAAATTAAAAAGGGTAAGGGATGTGGCTAAGTAGTTGAACGCCCGGGGTTCAATCCCTGCCCCCACCCCAAGAAAAAGTGTTAATCCATGTCAATGTTCATGCTCACTAAATCACTGTCTTTACTTTTTTCAACATTTCAATATTTCTATAAGAAAATAAAAATGAAAGGTCAAAGACTTATGATTGTTTTCTTCCAAAATTCTGCTCTCTCAGATTCTGGTGTGTTCCAAGTATTGTTTTAATACAAAAATATACTTTGCTAAACATCATTTCTACTCAAGAACCAGTGTTGGACACAAGCTCTGGCACTAATGTACTTATGAGCTAGACAAGAATGATGAGTGCTGGTTTCAGTCTACCACTTGAAATTAAGGAATTTAGGATTAAGTTTGGAAATGGTCACATATAATTTGTATAATTTATTAAGATCACGTTCTATGTCAGGTGCAATGGTGCATGCCTGTAATCCCAGCAGCTCAGAAGGCTAAGGAAGGAGGATGACAAGTTCAAAGCCAGCCTCAGCAAAAGTGAGGCACTAAGCAACTCAGTGAGATCCTGTCTCTAAATAAAATACAAAATAGGTCTGGGAATATGTCTCAGTGGTCGAGTGCCCCTGAATTCAATCCCACATACCAATAAAAAAAATCACTTTGTAGAATGCGATAGTAAGGATAAAGCATTCTTCATGATATTCCATTTTTCTTCCCTCTTTTATGCTTTAATAGTTGTGTTTGCAATATTATGCTGATAGGTAATTAATTAATCAGAAGATGTGAAGTTATTTTAATTTAGAAATTGATAAAATTGTTATGAAAGTGCTCCTCCAGTCTCAAGACAATCTAATCTCATGGCATAGTATGTACTCTGTAGTCAGTATAATACTCTGCTTTACTGGACAAAGGATTTTTTTTTAGTTTATGTTAATACATGTCCATAGTGTCAACATATAAAGATAAATCAGTCCTGGCAGTTGTGATAGCAAGTACTATAAAGTTTCAAATGTATGTTTCTACTTAAAAATACAGACAAGAGCATGAATATAAATGTCTTTATCACACAATACCTGTACACAATGAGAGGTATGATTTAAATCTTACTAGTAACATTACAGTGGTATATTTTATGTAAATAATCAAATAGCATCAAATAATATTAGCATGAACAAAATCAAGTATGTGAAATACAAATTTTAGCCAAACAGAGCTCATAGATGTTTAATTCTTTGAACGTGCAAAAAACCCTCAAGAATTATCCTCTACATGATGCTTTGCTTAATGCTTCCACAAGTATCTACCTATAATCTACTCCTTATATGAGTCACTTCTCCCTTAGGTGTAAATCAGGTGTCAATTATTTTAATCTCCACCTAAGAACTGTAACTAAGAACAAAGACTGGAACAAAGGATTTTTTGGACAAAGGATTTTTTTTTCAGTACAAAATAGGTCTGGGAATATGTCTCAGTGGTCAATTCCAACTTATGAGAGGAAAAAACAAAAAGATACATGAACTAATTTGTGACAGCTATCTACCGTTCATTAGAAAAAATGAAAAGTCACTACAATATGATCCATCTTGCATCTTCCTTCTACAATGAGATGGTTACATTTTCCATCAAGACAGGGTGGGGGCATGGACCATCTTCTTGAACCTGACTGGTCTTGTGATAATGGGGAAACTGAGTTTATGTGGCCCCAACACTTTGCATAAAATGTGGAAATCCTTTTACTCTGGTTCTCTTGGAATGCTTATTCTAAGAACTTAAGCACAAGGCACATGAAAAAGTTATGATACAATGGTAATCATGCATTAGACTTGGAACTTAGAAAAACACAAAAGAATAGCTCATCACTTTATGGTTTTATGACACTGTTATATTTTGCCTTCTTCACATCTTTCACTTGAGTTTATAAATTGCAAATGCAATGGGAATCAATATTGTGTATTTCCCACCACCTGCATCCTTGCTGTTCACACACACACACACACACCCCTTCTGGTAAATGATGACATACAATTCTATATTATAAAATTTTAATGTTAGAAAAAACTATAATGATGACTTACACTTGCTTAAAGTTGTTTTTTCATTATACAAAAGGCAAAGTACTGTGTGTTTGGAATACAAAGCTTAGTTTAAGAATAACTAATAAATTTATAAAAATGCTATGAAAAACACCAGACTGAAAAAGAGGGGAAACACATATATGAGTTGTGTACCTGACTTTATATGAGCACTCCACTTCTATACCTAACAGACTTAAGAAGGCATTTGTGTCAATATGAGGTGGTATTGGAGAACATTGTGTTCTCAGACTCTATACAGTGATAGATACTCAGTTCCTTTTGGGAAGTGAGAATCAACTTTTGATAAATATTTCTTAGAACATCATGTACGAATGAGGAGACAGTGAAAGACTGAGTGTGCAACGACGGCCTTTTCCAGCACATTTCATACAAGTTTACAGATGAATGAGCTCTATTAGTCCACACTTCTCTTTTCAGAGATACGTAACTAAAGCTTAGAGAATTCTAGCTATTTCTCTGCCATCAAACTGTTTTTAGAGCTAAGGGCTTAAAGACACATCTCTCATTTCTCGTGTGTTTTCATGAATTATTAATAACAGAATTCTAGCTCCACATTTAGAAAAATGTGAAAATATGTTGTTTGGGGAAAAAGATATTGTTAGAGGTCTATTAAAATAAAACATGTGTTTTCATGTATACGGTATATTTTTCTGTTTTTGTATATTTTGCTGTTCATTACATGGGCAAAAACTCCAATATTAAGAATTAAGCTTCTATTTAATATTATAAACAGAAATATTAGTAATAATTATAAAGGCTTAAATTAAATGTACATTTTGAATCCCAGGATTGAAACCTTCCTGAGAAAAGTGTATATCATTAGAATGTCTTTTATTTAATGTAATTTGTATGTGTTGATACTTTTTGATAAAAGAGAATATGTATGTGTTGATACTTTGCCACTAATTTTTTTCATCTTATGGATATAAATTTCTCCATTTAGCTATAAAATATTATAAATGTACAAAATAATGCATTTAGCATATTTAGAGAATCAAGTACCTATGTCACCATAAACATGTAAAGTAAGTTACACACAATTATGTGAGCCGCTGTTGAACACTCTCTTACTTAAAAAGTTTGAATATTCCAATAAGTTACTTGATCCTCTCATCGTCCTAAATCTCCTGTTCAAGAAATAGACAGTATGCTGAATTTCTTTTAAATATTTTCTTATTCCTTTGCCTACTTAAAATAGATTTATCATACATATACATTTATGAAAATAATATCATCTATAGTTTTGTGTGTTTTAAAGTGTTCATGGAAATGGATCCCTATTACATATAGTTATCTGTATCTTGCTATTTGTTTATCCAACTTAATCCAGGATTACATTTTTAACATAATAAAACATATTGATGTCTGCATAAATATGTTACATGACAGTACATTTTTAATTTTTTTTTCAGTTCTGGGAATTGATCCCAGTGGTGTTCTCCCACTGAGTTATAACCCCAACCCCTTTTATTTTTATTTTGAAACAGGGTATAAGTTGCCAAGGCTGACCTAGAATTTCAGGAATGCACCACCACAAGTGGTTTCAATACTAAAATGTTATTTGCTAATAGCAATACCACCAGTATATATGCTAGCAAAAAAAAAAAAAGAATAATATTTCCTATGTAATTCAAATATATTAAAAATTTGTTTTAGTTGCCACTTTCTCTGACCATAATATATTTAGTTGACTAACATAGGCAAGAAAAATTTATTTTGATTCCAAAGATGGCATTTATTTCCATGGCTCAACTATAAAATAATTCCATATTGAACCCCCTAAATATTTGAAAGAGTTACCTATCATTAAAGACATATCAGTAAGACTAGCAATAATAGGGAATTTGAAATTTTAAAAAAGAGCATGAACATCTGTGGGTGACAGGTGGACTAGAACCAGGCAGAGGATTTTAAAGATACTTTTCAAATTTGGAAATGTTATATTTCATTCCAGGTGATTTGGGTTTATAATGTTTATCTCTTTTAAATTTTAGAATAAGTTCCTTTTAAAGCAGACATACTGCTGTTTCATGGAAAGCAAAAAGAAGAATTTAGACAATTTTAAAATAAATTAATCCCCCAAAATTAGACATCAAAATTTCCGTGCATTAATACTCACTGAAAATCCTCTCTTCTTGTTTGCATGATACCAACTAAATTCATTTTCTTTCTCACTTGAGTTGCTCATCAGTAACACATTAATATTTTGATTGTCTTAGGTGTCAGGCACTGTCATGGGAGCAGAGAAGAAGCAATATGAACTCAGTCATTGACTTCCTGTGTGAAAAGGAAGCAGACATGGCCTTATGTGAGCTTTACTAGTATTAGAAAATTTATTTCTTTGATTAGGTAAAAATTAATACAAGATACTCTAGAATTATATCTGGAGCATTGAGACAGAAACATGGTAGGCAAACCACTAAGGCATTACTTTGAAGTATAGTCTCAAAAATAATTGTTGTTTATCAATTTGTGTGAGGTCTTTTCTACAGTGCATGTTTATTTCTGACAAATCTTATATATTCTTTTCCTAGTCTTGGTAATTCCTCCCAAACTCCAAAACTGCACACCAGCAACATATTTTGAAAGAAAAATACTACAATTTACTAGTCTGATCTGCCTTAGCGGTTTCTATGGCATTAAGCTTCTTCGTGTATTTTGTGTAATCATAAGCTCATTATTATTAAGTGCACAGTTCAGGGCAATAGCATGCAAAACAGAACCATTGCACTGTGTTTCACTTCACATTTTCCATTTGGACTTCCAATAATTATCCTACTCTTTCCATTTTACTGGGAATTCAAGTATTCTATAGCATGTGCTACATTTACTACCCTATTTTTCCATCTGCACCTAAAAAATGTAATACAGACAACAGTTGGAATGAAGTACAAGTGAAAAGGAGATGCTCTACATTGAATTTTTTCTATTAAGAGACCACTAAAAGGCTGGGGCATTAATAATCTAGGCAATTATGAAAAGTGATTATATAGCATAAATACAATTCCAGAGAGCCAAGCCAATCCAGAGTTCAACAGAACAAAGTCATATACTTATATAGTGAGTCAGTTTTGCCCAGGTGTGAGAACATGTTAAAGAAGATTCCTTAATTCAGGATACCAGCAAGTGATTGTGAGATTCTGGACATGCTGAAAAACTTCATAAAAAAATAGCACCACCAAACACTATTAAAAATGTTCTTAATGTCCGCCATTTTTAAGGCTCTAATATATGCCAGTCACCACAACATTACTAATAATGACTATTTCCTAACCTTCAGAAATAATTAACAAAGCAGATAATATTATTTAATTTTATAGAAGAAAAAAACATAATCAGTGTGTTTAATTCCTGTAGCTGACTTTATATCCTTCAGTTTTCATCTCAAAGTAACCTTCCTTGATTTAAAGAGAACCATTTGTTGTGTACATATATCCATAGAACCTCACAGCTGCTATGCCATTACCCTTTCTATTCATGAAAATTATCATTTCCTGAAATTATTTTTTAGTTGTTCATTGTCTGATTTACCCACAGAATGCAATCTCTTTGAAGGCAGACAATATGTTAGTTTTGCTTGCTGTTGCATGCCTAGAGAATAGAGATATGCTATTTTCTTACCTGAAACTCAGGAGATGTTTGGTGAATAGTAAAACAAATGAATATCTTGAATGATAATCCGGTAAGTGTTAGAGCCAGGATACATTCTAAACCCCAGATGTTCAGAAGACAAACACATTAATTTCTACTACATTTCACAGCTCCTCTGTCACAGTCATCAGTTAGGTTTATCATGACAATAAATTTTCTAGTATTTGAATTTTTGTCTGAGCAAGGGAAAAAAGAAGCCCTGCAGTTGTGAAAGAATAACTACCAGCTTTCATACCTGAGGTATACCTGCATCTTCCAGGTGAATTTGATTCACTGCAGAGAATACATGTCCCCTTGAGTACCACTAGATTTAACTATTATAGTTGGAATGTGAGTTGTCCCCCAAAAGCTCATGTGTGAGACAATGCAAGACGTTTTACTGGATAAATGGTTGGGCTATGAGAACCTTAATACAATCTGTGAACTAATGCCATGATGAAATTAACTGAATGGAGACTGAAGGACAGTGGGGTGTGGCTGGGGGAGGTAGGGCATTGGGGGAAAGCTTTTGGGGTGCATATTTTATATCTGGCCAGTGGAATCTCTCTCTGCTTTCTGATTATCATGTGAGTTGCTTCCCTCTGCCACACTCTTCTGCCATGATGTTCACCCTCACCTACAGCCCTGAGGAATGGAGCTGGCTGTCCATGGACTGAGAGCTCGGAAACTATAAGTCCCCAGATAAATGTTCCCACTTCTACAGTTCTTTGATCAGGTCTTTTTGTCATAACAGTGGAAAAGATGACTAAAACAGTAACCCAAATAATAGTGCTAGACTCAAGAAAGAAAATCCCCATTGGCATCCCAAATTTCTGTACTTAACACTTGAGGATTGGGTCCAAGTTTTTTGACTTGGAAGCATAACCTTAATAGAAAGTATAAAAAGAGACTTTTAAAAAATTTTGTAATTCATTACAAGCTTAACATGTAATGATCAGGTATTTATTAAAACGGATAAAATAATTGTAGTTTGCCTTGAAAGAAATCTTGTTTCTAGACTTCAAAACATTTAAAATTTACTGCAGTTTGCACAAAACATCTTGTCAAACAGATTAATTCATCCATTAGTTCTTTCACTTCAAAAATGTTTATTTACAAACACTTTTTCTTAAGATAGGGAACTCTGTGCACTTAAAACGAACACATGTCAGAAGAAATGATAATAAATAAAAATAATATATTTATTTTAATTCTCTTATCCCATCTGAAAATTTTTGAAAAATCACCAAAAAGTCAATGCTATTTTTGGGCTTGCTTCATGGGGATTTCACAATTCCTTACAGAAGGTATCTCTTTGTATAATCATTAGTTCTTCCATGTTTGGAAGAATTGCTGAGAATTTTCTCATTCTTATTGGCTGGTTTGCATATTCTTCACTTAGTTTACAAAATGTAGCTTAAGTCTAATGGCCCATAATGTCTTAGAATTTTCCATTTTAATCAATTCATTTAACACAAATAGGGTCTTTTTCAATAGAATGGACTTTGGAAAATAGAGAAAGATTGGCCTGATCACTGATCTTTTAGCTCTTTCTGGTTAATCTATCTTATCTGTTCTCTGACTATCTCCCTGAAGGTATTGAATTAAAACATCACTATTACAATGAGTGTGCCCTCAGTGCCATTTTTATTTCTAACCCAGCCCCAGATTCCCATATATAAAAATATCTTACATCAAAATTCACCACAAATCCTATCTTTATTTCCTTCTGAGCCCTAAGTCAGTATTTCTTGACCTAAAGCAAGACATTCCAGACCCTCCCAGACTTCTCCCTAATAAAATTTTTGGTGTCATATTTGGTACTTTATAGTCACACTTTCAAAATAACCTTTCCTCGCAACACACAAACAATAATTGCCTCCCTTACAAAGACATTCTTTTTATGTCTCTATGTTTCCACTGGCATTTTTAGCCTAGGCTTTGTCTGAGGAACTTTTTTTGATGCTGTAAGCCAGACACAGATGCTACACCATTCATGAGACTTTCTGTAAATCATATTTGTGGTAATAGGTACCTTCATCTGTTTTAAGTTACCATATTTATTTGAAGTTTTTCTTTTCTCTTTGCCTTAACTATGGTACACACAATGTATTTTTCTTCATTGTTACTCTGTGATACTTAGAAGTGAGCCTTTTTTATATCAGACAATACATGTTATATAAATGCATTAGGTTTTAACACAATGATATCATGATTCTTCTCAGTAGATATTCTCTTCAGGGAATTAAACATGGGATTAGTTTTAATGTAACAGCTATTATCATAAAAGCAAGAATGTGAACTCTAATTTGTCACACAGAAAATCCTTTCCAAGATGTTTTATTAGTTGTCAAAATGGAAATCATTATTTTGGAATATGTATTTAGTACCAAAAATATCTATGGGTTAAACAGCAATGTTACATTCTTATATATCCTGTTTCTTGATAAATATAATTTTTTGATGCATGCTTATATCAAAGACAAGTTATGTTCTCATATCTGTAACAAATATCTAAAGGAAAACCTCCCTTAGGAAGATGATGTGAATCAGATCATCAGATAGATCTATGCTATATGCCATAGAACTATATAGGCTTGAATTTACATTTAAAATTTGAGAACTAGGGCTGGGGATGTAGCTTAGTGGCAGAGTGATTGCCTAGTATGGGTGAGGCACTGAGTTCCATTCTCAGCACAATAAATAAATAAATTAATAATTCATTGACAGCTAAAAAAATTTTAAAATAAAAAAATAAAATATGAGAAGTAATATAAAACTACAAATTATAAGAATAATCTAGATAAAGTATCAGATTCAGAACAATTTCAAACTTCAGTCAAATTATAGATTTACATAACTTTGCTTCTTTGCATCCATTTTAACAGAACAAGAAATTTGTTTTAAATATGCTGTCCACAGACTCAAAGCAAAGATCAGAGAGACTGAGCCTACAGGGAGTAGTTACTCTTGTTCACCCTCAAATCTACTGCAGATCTTTTACTTACTCAACTAAAAATTTTGTCCTGTGTACTCTCCTGTTTAAAGTTTTTTTTTATGACTTCTTGTCAGCAAAATCACATTAATGAAAAATTCTTTCAAAATCTGTTTCCTTTTACCTATATAAACTCAGGTACTGGCATCTATACCTCATGTGTTAAGCTTCACCCTTTACCTCTTGCCACAGCTTGCTGTGGTTGCAGACCTCATTACTTTACCCAAAGTTATTATACTTGCCTGCTTCACTTGTCTTTCAGCCAATCAAATCTGAATGAGTGTCCTTTCTCACATGAGGATTATCCTTCTTTCTGAATGCATTTTTAAATTGCATCATACTAAATATTATTGTTTTTAATTATTAGTCTCATGATACCTCTTTTAAATGAACACTTACTACACGCTACTCACTACCCTAAGAACAAGAGATACAGTGATGAACAAAACTATGGTATTGTTCTCTGGACACTTATAGGTGAGTATGAGAGTCAAATAGTATGGAACTGAAAATATGACAGAGGAAGGCGTGATATGAGATTATGAAATGAGAGGCAAAGCCAAGACAGATAATGAGAAAATCTTCTTTAGAAATTAAGTAGACAAATAATTAATTTGAGTAAAAATTACAATTTCCTTGGTGTCATTGCACTTCCTTCGTATTGGAAAGAAACTAATGATTTCTGAATATATTTTACTTAGAAATAGAAAATATTTTTTAAACCAAAGAGTTTATGGTCCAATAACAGTTGGACTTTCACACTCTGTCACTATCCTACCTCCAGGACACTGGTCAATAATTTTGGATAAAGTCATGATATATCAGCACACTGCCACCTGGAATCAGTTTGATGCTCTTTTCTGAAGGAGATAATTCTTAGTGATATTCCCTCATCCAGTTAATAATTCAAGAAAAATTAAATATTATTTTACCTATATAAGTGGCAATTACTGGTGTCATCTGCCTCTAAATAGCAAGATACTGAACATTATCCTTCGAAAGATCATTCATACCCTCTTTGAATAAAATGTATGATATGTCAAGATCATTGTATTGTCTTGAGCAACTAATAAAAAAAGGTATTATGTCCATGAATTGGTGTGAATATTCTTTGTATACAACCAGAGATATGAAAAATTATGCTCTATATGTGTAATAAGAATTATAATGCATTCCACTGTCATATATAAATAAATTTTTTTTAAAAAAAGATCATGATTATCCTTTCTGTCCTTGGCTTGGAAAAAACTTTTGTTAATGTTTTTTTGTGACAGAAGACTCTTGTTTTGACAGCCGACTTAGGGGGGGGAAATGTGTCATGTAAGTTTTAACAGCTGAGTTGTAAACATCAGGGAGCTTGTACCAAATATTTTAACTTTGCCCCATGTTTGCCATTTTTCTAAAGCACTAGCTCAATGAGAGCTTGCAATATGTCTCTGCCTCCCGGCCCCCAGCAAAAAAAAAAAAAAAAAAAAAAAAAAAAGATTAAATTTATTTATTACACATTTGCATAAATAAACTGGAAGATGTGTCCACTATACATGAAAATGTTCAAAAAGTATATTAAATAACTCCCTGGAATTGGACAAACAAACCCCTTAAACAATTGCTATACAGTTGATATTTTCTTTTGCTTAGATATGGTTGTTATAGCACGTTGTTTGCATCAAAGTCAAAGGATAAAGAATATTTTGCACTATATTTAGATCTATTTCACTTGCTTTTGCCAAAAGAAAATGGTACAGTCCTCCACTTGATGGCAATCCATATTTTAAATATCTGAAATTTTTAAAAAGTCCAGAAAATTTTAAAGTATTTAGACTTTAGATTCTTCAAATGAACCATTTTACTCCTAGGTTTCCTTGTAACCCAATTTTTTTCTTAAGCATAACATATAACATATTTTCTACAAAAGAAACTGCTGGGTTAAAACAACAACAACAACAACAACAACAACAACAAAGAACAAAATTGACTGTAACATAAAAATTGCTTGTAAAGGTTCCTAACTTGTGTAGGAAAAAACAAGGAAGATAATTGCTAAGATGCCTGAAGCATAGTGTCTGAGCTCATTTGTATAACTAGGGGGCAGAAGTGTTGCAAGTCCAAAAGGAAGTCAGTATTATAATCTCTGTAGATTTTAGAAGAAGTAAATAATTCAGTGGATACAGAATTTGTGCTTTAATATTGTAGACTATGAACATGTAATCTATTTTTGGAACAATTTTTATAACAGGTAACCATCTCCAGGGGTTCAAAATTCTACCATATTCTATTGTTAAAGTCATAGATGAGCCCTTATTCTTAGGGAGGGAATGTAGGCCCACAGCATAATGACTCATCAAAAATTTCAAGACCTTGTTGTGAAGCCACCACATGACTCACTCATTAACTCACTAAAGTGATTGTAACTATGCAGTAGGTTAACTTTATTAAGTTACTTTTTATTCTTAGAATAATGTTGTGAAATTATTTTCTATTTTGGGCAAATGGTAAACAAAATCATAAGAAATTTAATAATGTTAACCATACAAATTCAAGATAATACGATTTGATTCCTTTTGCTGCTGATAAATTGACACAAATGTACTGGCTTAAAGCAATAGAAATTTAATATAACTCTGGAGGTCAGAAGTCTAAATCAGACAGACTGGCCTAAAATCAAAGAACCAGCAAGGCTGCATTGTTTCTGGGAAAATCCAGGGGAACATCTGCTTCCTTGTCTTTTTAAGCTTCTTTCCCATGCTTCTTGGCTCATGGCTCCTCCTTGATCTTCAAGCAATAAACACAGCCGTTTTGACCTTCTGACTGTTACTCCTGCTTCTGTCATCCCATGTGTTTATGACTTTGACCCTCTTGGCTTCCTCTTCCAAGGACACTTGTGATCACATTATGTTCACCTGGATCCACTCCCTAATTCCTCATGTCAGTGTCTTCAACCTAATTAAATCTGCAAAGTTAATTTTACCATGTAAGTTAAACAAACACTCACAGTTAAGGCATTAGAATGTGGACATCTTTGGGAGGGATGACATTTATTCTGTTCAGCATAATGTCTTCACCAAACTAGTCATTGAAGTAATCAGATAAAAGTTATTCTATCATACAAACACTTGTTTTGAAAGTATGAAAGACGCAAAGATTATGTTTTATTTAAACCTTAAAATTTTTTTGGATATGAACTTTTAATTTTATTTCTGCTAAGAAGTGTTTATAAACAAAAGCCTGAGGGAAAACACACACATACACACACACACACACACACACACACACACACACACACACACAGAGACCTCTGAATTACCTCATCAGTTCAAGGTGAAACATGCTGACAAGTTGACTTATATATTTAAATTATAATTTTGTGATGAAAACCATGAAAGTAGATATTTCATTTTATCCAGAACAAATACTTCCTGACAATAATTTCAATGACTCCCTTTCACTAAGAATAATTGCATAAAAAAAATTAATGGTAAGTTGCCCCTTCATAGGTTCATTCTGTATTTTAGTTTTATCAAAGGTAAGAATGAGTAAGTATTTGAGACCTTATACAGAATTTAAAAATCTATCTAGAATTATATGTAATCAGCTAAATTTCATGGGTCAAATAAATCCCCAAGAAATTTATAAAATATTACTAGGTAAAATCTGACACAGTTTACCTAGCCCCCAAATTTTTACCAAACAGAATTATTTAGGAGTTTATATTGAAACATTTTCAGAATTTAATACTAATAACTGTTTCTAAATGAAGACAGCAACAAGTTTAAAATTAGGCTTATCTCTCATATTAATATTTTAAATAGAAATACCTGAAACTGAGCTGCATTTAATTCTCAAAGTTTCAAAATCAGGAACTGCTGGGAGCCATCAGCCAAGTAGGTATGACAATCTCCTTGCCAGCTTACTCCCATGCTGTCTAGTGGAAGGACTTCTGAAAGGTGACCTTGCTCAAGGACCAGGGCGGTTTAACATAATAGGATATTAGGGTGTTCCCCCTTTAGAATAGGGCAGTTTAGCATAATAGGAGATTAGGGTGTTCCCCCTTTAGAATAGGGCGTATCCTGCTGCTGAGTTCCTCTTGAGTTCTTAGGGTCAGACAGTATATTTTGGGAGACAGAAGCCCATGTGGAGTGGATTTGGGCAGAGTAGTGGATTTTGGAGAGTGGATTTGGGCAGAGAACATGGATTCCCCCAGAACGTGTTTGTAGACGGCCGGTGTGAGTTCGGGAATAAAGAATTGCTGTTTGAATCTACAAGCTGTGTGGAGACTCATGATTTGTGCCCAGCCAGAGACTGCGGCAAGGAACAATCTCATTGAATTCTTGCGATGTAAAAAATGGTTTGGTGCTAGGGATGTGGCTCAAGCGGTAGCACGCTCGCCTGGCATGTGTGCGCCTCGGGTTTGATCCTTAGCACCACATACAAAATGCTGGGAGCCATCAGCCAAGTAGGTATGACAATTTCCTTGCCAGCTACTCCCATGCTGTCTAGTGGAAGGACTCCTGAAAGGTGACCTTGCTCAAGGACCAGGGCGGATCCCTGCTGAGGGTGTTCCCGGTTTAACATAATAAGAGATTAGGGTGTTCCCCATTTAGAATAGGGCGTATCCTGCTGCCTGAGTTCCTCTTGAGTTCTTAGGGTCAGACAGTATATTTTGGGAGACAGAAGCCCGGTGGAGGTGTGGATTTGGGCAGAGAATGTGGATTTCCCCAGAACGTGTTTGTAGAAGGCCAGTGTGAGTTTGGGAATAAAGAATTGCTGTTTGAATCTACAAGCTGTGTGGAGGCTCGTGATTTGTGCCCAGCCAGAGACTGCGGCAACAAAAAACAAAGATGTTATGTCCACCGAAAACTAGAAAAAACAAATAAATAGTAAAATTCTCTCTCTTCATAATGGCTGCCAATCTTACTGGAGTGAGATGGTATCTTAGGGTGGTTTTGATTTGCATTTCTCTGACTGCTAGAGATGGTGAGCATTTTTTTATGTACTTGTTGATTGATTGTACGTCCTCCTCTGAGAAGTGTCTGTTCAGGTCCTTGGCCCATTTGTTGATTGGGTTCTTTGTTATCTTATTGTTTAATTTTTTGAGTTCTTTGAATACTCTGGATATTAGGGCTCTATCTGAAGTATAAGGAGTAAAAATTTGTTCCCATAATGTAGGCTCCCTATTTACCTCTCTTATTGTTTCTCTTGCTGAGAAAAAACTTTTTAGTTTAAGTAAGTCCCATTTGTTGATTCTTGTTATTAACTCTTGTGCTATGGGTGTCCTATTAAGGAATTTTGAGCCCGACCCCACAATATGTAGATTGGAGCCAACTTTTTCTTCTATCAGACGCAGAGTCTCTGATTTGATATCAAGCTCCTTGATCCATTTTGAGTTAACTTTTGTGCATGGCGAGAGAAGGGGATTCAGTTTCATTTTGTTGCATATGGATTTCCAGTTTTCCCAGCACCATTTGTTGAAGATGCTATCCTTCCTCTATTGCATGCTTTTAGCCCCTTTATCAAATATAAGATAGTTGTAACTTTGTGGATTAGTCTCTGTGTCCTCTATTCTGTACCATTGGTCCACCTGCCTGTTTTGGTACCAGTACCATGCTGTTTTTGTTACTATTGCTCTGTAGTATAGTTTGAAATCTGGTATCACTATGCCGCCTGATTCACACCTCCTGCTTAGTGTTGCTTTTGCTATTCTGGGTCTTTTATTTTTCCATTATGAAGTCAAACAGCAACAAGTGCTGTTGAGGATGTGGGGAAAAGGGTACACTTGTACATTGCTGGTGGGACTGCAAATTGGTGTGGCCAATTTGGAAAGCAGTATGGAGATTCCTGGGAAAGCTGGGAATGGAACCACCATTTGACCCAGTTGTTCCCCTTCTCAGACTATTCCCTGAAGACCTTAAAAGAGCGTACTATAGGGATACTGCTACATCGATGTTCATAGCAGTACAATTCACAATAGCTAGACTGTGGAACCAAACTAGATGCCCTTAAATAGATGAATGGATAAAAAAATGTGGCATTTAAACACAATGGAGTATTACTCTGTACTAAAAAATGACAAAATCATGGAATTTGCAGGGAAATGGATGGCACTAGAGCAGATTATGCTAAGTGAAGCTAGCCAATCCTTAAAAATCAAATGCCAAATGTCATCTTTGATATAAGGAGAGCAACTAAGAACAGAATAGTGAGAAAGAGCATGAGAAGAAGATCACCATTAAACAGGGTTGAGGGGGGGGAGGGAAAGAGAGAGAGAAGGGAAATTGCATGGTAAAGGAAGGAGACCCTCATTGTTATACAAAATTACATATAAGAGGAAGTGAGGGGAAAGGGGAAAAAAACAAGAGAGAGAAATGAATTATCGTAGATGGGGTAGAGAGAGAAGATGGGAAGAGAGGGGAGGGAAGAGGAGGGGGGATAGTAGAGTATAGGAAGGGCAGCAGAATACAACAGACACTAGTATGGTAGTATGTAAAAAAGTGGATGTGGAACCGATGTGAATCTGCAATATGTATACGGGGTAAAAATGGGAGTTCATAATCTGCTTGAATCAAATGTATGAAATATGATATGTCAAGAGGTTTGTAATGTTTTGAACATCTAATAATAAAAAATATATGTAAATAAATAAATAAATAAATAAAATTCTCTCTCTCTCTCTCAAAAGAAATGGTTTATAAATACACTTTTTAATAGGTATATTTTGAAGGGAAACATAATCCCTTTCTATACCAATCTGTAAATTAGGAGAAGAAATATAAATAAAAAATGTGAAATTTTCCAAATAAAAATTTTGTCACATGTTATAAAAAAAAGAATATTATCTAAATTTTTATTTTGATGGCAATATGGAAAATTTTTAAACAGAAGGTATTAGGACCTATCTTTAATGGAAATAAGACTAATATTGGAATTTTGTAAGTTCTGACTACTCAGAAAATTTTTCATGAATAAAACTGTTTTCATTCAACTTCTTTTTTCTAAGTCAACAAATCTCTGAACATGTATAGGCAGTTTCTGATTCTACATATTTTAATTTTTAATTCAATTAGTAGCTTCTCTGTTGCTGAAAGACAGGTAAAAACAAATCATTGTATGACATTTTCTTTTTGTTTTTTATTAATAATTTTAGATATTTTTATTCAAACTTGTTTTCAGAAAAGTGCTTTAGGTGATTATGGTATTATCTGCCACAAACAGATCTTAATAGAATTATTAATATACTCCATTCTGCTTCTATGTTTATGAACATGTCTGTACACTTTCTGAATTTGCTGTATCTGAGCACTCTGTCAACATGGATTGAATGCAACTGCAATACTGGCCAAATAATAATTTAGGAGGTTTGTCATCTGCGCTGTCATCTGGCGCAGTCTCTGGCTGGGCACAAATCATGAGTCTCCACACAGCTTGTAGATTCAAACAGCAATTCTTTATTCCCAAACTCACACCGGCCGTCTACAAACACGCTCTGGGGGAATCCACATTCTCTGCCCAAATCCACTCCGCATGGGCTTCTGTCTCCCAAAATATACTGTCTGACCCTAAGCACTCAAGAGGAACTCAGCAGCAGGATACGCCCTATTCTAAAGGGGGAACACCCTAATCTCCTATTATGCTAAACTGCCCTATTCTAAAGGGGGAACACCCTAATCTCCTATTATGCTAAACCGCCCTATTCTAAAGGGGGAACACCCTAAACACGGATCCTGCCCTGGTCCTTGAGCAAGGTCACCTTTCAGAAGTCCTTCCACTAGACAGCATGGGAGTAAGCTGGCAAGGAATTTGTCATACCTACTTGGCTGATGGCTCCCAGCAGTCATCCTTGCTATTCCTGATGAATTTTCCTGAATCCTCTGCATATTAAAGAGGATAAGTGCAATGCTTAAATTTACATGTCTCAGGTCCACCCTTGTTTTGAGATGAATTGAAAGCTAGGGTCCTAGTGAGATAAGTGGGCATTAGCTCAGTGCTATTCTAGCAGGACAGAGGCAGCTGCAGGAAGTTTTGGTCATGGACAAAGCCACAGTTAAAAAACAGTGCTCTTGATTCACAACAAAGGGACATATATGTAAAGAAATAATGTAAATCCAAATTAATATAGTGTATTGTTTTCTTTTCTTTCTTTTTCTTCTTTCTTTTCTTTTTTTTTCAGCTTTTATCTGAGGATGGGCCCTAATTACATAGTTGTGCAACTGGGTAGAAACAAAATATTCAACACAAACTTGACACTTCTCAACCGTGAGCAAGAAGAGAACAATTAAAGCTGGAGATGGTGGGGAAAATTCTACTTTTAAAAAGAGGGAAATAAATAATTCTAGAATTTGATGATTAACCAAGCCAAATTCTTTTTTCTTATCTTACATATACATATGTATACAATGTAATATACTACATAATGTAAGAACTTCACTAAGTGTAAAACACTTCATTAAATCTCAGAAAAATCTGAAATTATAAATATGCAGTTTGTTATCTACTGAGTTAAATGAGACAGAAAGAAAAGGGAAATAAAGGAAGGAAAATAAGCATACTTCAAAAGACTCAATGTCTCATGACAGTGTAATGGCACCCCCTTTCTCCACAAAATGTTTTAACCAGGCTATTCCAGAAATCTCCACAATAATCAACTTTAAGACTATAAGCTAAAGAGTCTCCACAAAAGAGTTCAATGTAGTTAAACTTCCTGTTTTCGTATTAACCTATTTTACATGGCTACTGGCTAGGAAGAAATCAGCACTCTACATGCTGAACACCCCCTTACTAGTTTTTCACAAACATGTATCCAGTAATAGTAGTTTGTAGAAATGTGTAAACAAGGCCTCGGGACTTAGCTGGAGCTTCACAGAGATGCCTACATTTCTAAGAGAAGAGAAGTTATCATCTGGACTCCATGGTAACAGCTAGCAGGGGGAGGAACAAAGGGGAGAAAAATGCTCTCTCCTTCTCAGGTGTTGTTCTTTAAGAGTTAACCTGCCCAGAATAGTGAAGAAAAAGCTGCTTTTAGGTGAACTTCTGCAGACTGTGAATTTTTTAGCTCCTCCCCTCATATGCTGGGTATAAAATTCTGAAACTACCTAAACTTGGAGTTCAAGGGATTCATTGATTACAGCAAAAACTGTGCCCTCTGAACCTGGCTGCAGCCAAATAAAACTGTGACCTGCTATTTTTGGTTTCTTGCCTCATCTGTCCCTATAACAACAAAAGAAGTAAAATGTTAAAAGTAAAGTCAAAAGTTAGTCAAGAAAAATCATGATCAAATTTTGGTAGAAAATCAATATATGATAATAATCTCAAAGACATAATTATGAGTCTAACTGAAAACCACTATAATTCTGATGTTTCATGAATATCACAATTAAATTTGTGGGGAAAAAAATGGAAGTGCCAAACAGAGAAGAGTAAAGGAGAACCAAATGAAATTGTGAAATACAAGAAAAAATGACAACATCTGAATGTGCTGAATGACAGGTTAAGATAAAAAAGAAACTAAGTTAAATTTTAAAAAAAAGATTAATAAAAATTAACCAATCTTTTAAATAGAAAAATAAATAAAGATTGAAAGAAAAATGCAAAGCATCTGGAAGTAGTCACACAGGATCAATAGGACTAATATTTGGGGCATTGCAGACCTAGAAGAAAGGGAAAAAAGAGATTGGTAAAGGAAAATGGTTAGAAGAAGAAAAAACACAAAAATTTCCCCAAATTTGTGAATCATTATAACTTAGGGATTCCAGAACCCTAGCCATCCCCAAATAAGGTAAACATTACAAAAACATGACTACAAACATCATACTAAAATTTCTGAAAACAAAAGAAAACAGAAAAGAAAAAGAAATGTTTTCTTAATTGAGATACACAGCACTGACCTACATAGTTCAGCTGTGATTTAAATGGCAGCGGATTTGTCACCAGAAACCGTGGTGGGTGAGAGGCAGGAGACAGTGTCAGGTCATTAAAGTGGAGAGTTCAACTCTAAACTTCATATCAGACTAATGTATTTTTCAGAAATTAAAGGGAATAACTCATGTTTTGGTGAATGGTAAGAAAATTTGACGTCACAGATCTGCTATGATAGAATTGATAAGGTATTTATTTATTAGTTTTTTTTTTATTTTTTAGTTGTTGATAGACCTTTATTTATATGTGGTGCTGAGAATTGAACCAAGTGCCTCACACATGCCAGGCAAGTGTGCTACCGCTGAGCCCCAAACCCAGCCCCCTGATAAGATATTTATACAGTTCAATGGAAAGTAATAGCAGAGAGAAATCAGAAGTGTTAGAATTAAAGAGTAACAGACAAAGCAAATATATGAATAAGCATAAAGTAATATTTTTTTCCTACAACTTTCATAAAATATGCAAAAATGTTAGTTTTTGAAAGGATCCTCATTGAATACAGACAAAATATATATGGCAAATATAACATGAAGTGAGAAAAGTAAGAGAAACGGTATTTTACCTGAAGTAGCAGCAGAGTAACTGCAGTAGTGAGAAAGGATGACAGGTATAATTAAACTCATAGAAGATTACTAAAAAATACAAAAACATACACCCAAAAAGCAATAAATAAATTTAAATGATGCTAAAAACAGCTAAGTGTTCAAAGGAAAAGATGGGGAATGAAGCAATAATGAATATCTTTTCAATAAAGGAAAAAAATACAAAATAAGTAATAAAACAATGGACCTAGATAAATCTATATCAATGATTATGTTAAATTTATGTGACCTGAATACATCAGCTAACAAGCAGATAATGTCATATTAGCTTTTTTACAAAAAGGAGCCAAGTCAGTCAGGCACATTAGCATATGACTGTAATTTCAGTGGCTGGGGACGATGAGACAAGAGAATCTCAAGTTCAAAGTCAGTCTCAGCAAAAGCAAGGCTATAAGAAAATCAGTGAGACCTTTTCTCTAAATAAAATATAAAATAGGGCTGGACATGTGGTTCAGCAGTTGAGTGCTTCTGTGTTAGTTCCCAATGCCAAAAAAAAAAAGGAGCAAACCATATTTTGTCTCGACGAAATTCATTTAAAATATAATGTGATAGCTGGGTTAGAAGCAAGAAAATAGGGAAATGATATATCATACAAGTAATAACCCAAGGACAGATGGGTGGTTATTTTAGTATCAGACAAAGTAAGCCTCAGAGGAAGAAATGTTACCAGGAGTAAAGGAAAAAGGAAATCATTAATGAATGCCAAAACAGGCAATTCAATTCAGAGAGGACTTCCTGGTTTTCAATATGATGGTCCCTAAAAATAGTACTTCAAAATAGATTAAGCAAACAATAGAATTGGATGGAGAAATAGAAAAATTCATAGTGTTATTTGAGTACTTCAACATCCATCACTAAACTATCTGGACTAATCTGTACAGAAGAACAAACCTTAACAAACTTAAATGATTTGAAACATAAAAGGTATATTACCTCAGCATAAGAGAATTAACAAAAAATTACTAAAAAGTACATATACATACCTTCTGCTTGAGGTTGAACTAGTGATCCATATTTATTTGATTTAAAAAGTATGCATATGTAATCGGATTTTTAGTAGACAGTGTTTTATAAATGATAGTTTAATAACAAACTGATTATATTTTTGAGGTGTACTATAGACTTGATGTTTATTTTTCTATTTTTTATATTTATTATTGAAAGATGGATGTTGTAATGAAGAATGGTACTGCTCTTCAGAAAACAGGGATTGTTTCTTATGCAGTTAAACATAGGCTCACAAATCTCATAAGCAATCCTGTTCTTTGTTATTTATTTAATGGAATTGAAAACTTACATGCACAAAAACAACACAAACATGAAAGTTCATACAATGTGTACAGTAGTTTCAATCCTGATCAACCAAAACTAAATATAAGCCAAATGTCATTAGGGAATTTATAAACAAAATGAGGTACATAAAAAAGGAATGTTTGTACTGTTCAAACTATTAGCAATCAAATAAATTACTGGTATATGTAATAACAGAGATGGATTTCAAATATATTTTTTCAAAGGAACAGAAGCCGGATTCAGAAAACTACAAGCTATATGTTTTTATTTGTGTACTTTTAGAGGAGCAAAATTAAGAAAATTAAATAGATCAGTGCAGCTCATTTTGATGACTAAAACAGTAGTGCTAGAGAATTTTTTGAGGAGCATTGGAACATT
This sequence comes from Callospermophilus lateralis, assembly GCF_048772815.1. Classification (NCBI taxonomy): domain Eukaryota; kingdom Metazoa; phylum Chordata; class Mammalia; order Rodentia; family Sciuridae; genus Callospermophilus; species Callospermophilus lateralis. The sequence continues at coordinate 1,693,286 of NW_027511570.1, read as the reverse complement.
CTGTATATTTTATGTTGTGATTATATAAGAACATATGATTGTCTTAAATTTAAAGAACAGTACACTAAAGACAATGAATTGAACTGTACAAAATTTTAAAAACTAAAAAAAAAAATACTATGTAGACGTCTCTGGATGTAACAACATTAAGCCCCCAACACATATTTACTCTATCAATTTTATCCATATTTGATCTAATGCAACCATTGCCTAAATGTAGGGACCAAGGCCAAATGTTTACTTCAGATAATATTCTGCAGTTAAAGAATGTTGGAGGCAATTAGTGCACCTGGCAATACAGTTTCCTGTATAATATAAGCCATGAGAAATTCAGGGGGAGGTTTAGAATTCAAGTCTTTCTTAAATAGCATAACTATCTGGGGTTGACATGTATGTCAAACCTTGCCTTTTTAGGTTTTCATGACTCCGTTATTTTCAGATGACATTCTAACTCACATGCTGCTTAGATTTGATGTCTGATTATTTCACTCTTTACTGCCTATTTCTATCTTCTCTCTCTGTCTCTCTCTGTCTCTCTCTCTGTCTCTCTCTCTGTCTCTCTCTCTCTCTCTCTCTGTGTGTGTGTGTGTGTGTGTGTGTGTGTGTGGTTTTCTACAAAGCCACATACCCAGCCCTCCTTATTTTGGGAGAGGGTTTGGCTAAGTTGCTGAAGCTGACCTCCAACATGCTATCCCCTTACCCAGAACTTTCTTCCTATTCCATTTTAATTTTAAAGATTCAAATTTCTTTCCTGTAAGTCAATATTCTGAAGTTTTGGAGTCCCATGTTTACATTGATAGGTATAAATGCTCTGCCTTCAAATGCAAATCTCTTTCGTTTTCAATTTGTCTACCTTTCACCTGTTTGGGGTGGAATATAGCCTCCGCTGTCTACTTCACTCAGTCATTTTGTCCAGCTCAGCAAAAATTGTTCATGGATTTTCTTCTCAGTATGACTGAATATGCATTTCACATGCCTCTATCAATCACTTTGTCACTAATCCAAACAACCATCATTAGCTTTGGATGGAAATTTTCAAGCTGACAATTATTTTGAGACAAAGGTATTTTCAGTCATGATCTGTGAGAATGAGTGTAACTGAAGTCCTGCCTATCTTTCAGCAGAAGGGGCATTTGGGAATTTCATCACCATCTGCAACAATCTTGTTTGAGAAAAACTGCTGTGTAGCATGTCTTGTACTGCAAAGAGTTAGAGAAAAAAAATCAATAACAAGATACCCTCTTAAATAAAATCAATAAAACAACATTAAACATCCCATCTTTATAAGTGAAAAACATTCTGACTATAATTTAGACATTTCTGCTTGCCTTTGTGTAAAAGAGAAAGCAAATTTTCCAAGTTGAAGTGGTAACATACTATTAGAATTTATCTTTGTCTTTAAGTTGTTAGTAAAAGGGGATTCAATAGAAAGCAGTTTAAACAGTGGAAAAGATTAGTTAGCGTGTGGACTGGCATATTTAGTGGTATGGTGACAGTGGCTGCTATTATGATCCAGCAACTTCAAATGGACCCCAAGGACGAGTTTCATTCTTATTCAATGGCCTGCCTTCAGTGTCTGCTTGCTCTTCCTTGTACTCACTTATAGCTCATATGCGTTCCAAAAATGATAGGATTCTTTGTTCATTCAGAGAGACTGTAAGAATCTCTTCCTTACATATTAGATGAAACTTCACTCCATCAATGCTGATTGACCAACCATGGTGACCACTCCTGAATCAGTCATTCATGTGTGGCATGGTTATCTATCCTTTTCTAAAAAACTAACATTAGTAGTGAGATGGGACTTTGCCTGCTTTAAAAGCAAGTAATATCCAATTCTTGGAGCTGGTGTGAGTTCAATCCCACCAATTATTATGTGTTCTAAAAACTGAGGGGGAATAGATGAATTGAAAGCTCATGATTTCTCACATTCCAAAATGCATATTGGGAGTGGCGGCAAAATTTTTTTTTGGATGAATAAATTAACTGAATAAGTAAATGTTTTTCTCAATTTGCCTATGAGCAGCATTAAAGACAAAACTCTTGCTATTCACATTCTATTTCCTCATCTTTAAAGCAAACACGTTAACTACCAAAGCTGTTATAAGAATTGGAAGAGATCATTCATTTAAAAGTCCTTAACCATGTGAAAAGAGAAATTGGCGAAGTTATTCTTTTTAAAGTGTATAGATATTTTTAAAAATCATTCGCAATTTGGCATAGATTTAATTTTTTTAAAAATTGAATTATCCCCATTCAAATAAACCTTTTTAGTTACATAACTTATACATCTGAGTGCTTGAAAAGGAAGGAAATAAAATAGAACAAGATATCTATATTAATTTTGAAAATAAATTTCTTCCTGAGGTGCCTGCATCATTCCCTGAAAATTCAAATCATCTTTTTTTTTTCTGGAATCTAGAATGTTTTTCTTTTTGTTTTTAAATAAATAATTCTGGAACATATAGGATCAAATAGATAATTGTTTTAGAAAAAGTTACATACAAATTACATAAAATGAGTCCTCTTATTTTTTAGTGTTTCATTATCTCTTTCTTTGCTCTTACAAATTATTTTCATTTCTAAGGTTCATATCTCAACATTATATTGTCTTGAGCAACTAATAAAAAAATTGGAAAGTGAAAAACAACCCTTTAAAAAAAGATTATCTTAGAAATTGGCAAATTATTATCATAATGCTCATTATTTTTACCAGTTTAAATAATCCTTTACTGAAGAGTCATAAAACTTAAATAGATGAGATGTACATGTTCTCTGTGTGCACATGTGTGCATATATGTATATATTCTTTTTCATATATATACATATGAACTCTATATACATATGAGCCATAAAATTGTATAAATTAATGCATATACATGTATTAGTTATATGCATAAATTAATATATGAGTTATATATAACTGTGTTAATATATACATAAGTTATAAATATTTGTTTTATCATATATATTTGAGTTTTCTATTTGAGTGTTACATACATATAAAGAGAATTATATTCTCAGTTTAATCTTTAGCAAATAAATAGTTCTTTAATAGTACCTTTCAAAAACCATGTCTATTAATTCCTCAGCACATTTAGAAATATGAGAGACCAAATCTGCCACCCCATAATAGGAACAAATGTTGAGATGCAAGAAAACTTCTGTTCTCATTATTTTTTGAAAAGCTGGTCATATAATTAAGGGACAAAAATTATCCCATCTACCCTCTTTCCTGGGGAGAACACAAGGAAATTGTTACAGGATTCTTTAGATCCTTATTGGTCTGAAGATGGCACTAAATTTATATTAATAAATTTTACAAACTGGCTTTTTTTCTGCCATTTATTTGCCCTCCCACAAGTTTCCACCCAGAGATTCAAAGATCCTTTTCATTGTATTGTCACTTTAATATTTTACTTTTCATTGTGGAAGATACTTCAATAACTTTGCATTGCTTGGTATAGAGGAAATATGTATGTTAATAAATTCTCTTTATTTTTCTCTTGTTTTTTTGCTTGCAGGTTCCTTGCTGGGAGCCATCAGCCAAGTAGGTATGACAATTTCCTTGCCAGCATACCCCCATGTTTCTTTAGTGGAAGGACTCATGGAAATAGGACATTTTGCAGGACATTGCATGTAAGGTGACCTTGCTCAAGGACCAGGGAGGATCCGTGTTTAGGGTGTTCCCCCTTTAGAATAGGGCAGTTTAGCATAATAGGAGATTAGGGTGTTCCCCCTTTAGAATAGGGCGTATCCTGCTGCTGAGTTCCTCTTGAGTTCTTAGGGTCAGACAGTATATTTTGGGAGACAGAAGCCCAGTGGAGTAGTGGATTTGGGCAGAGTGTGGATTTGGGAGAGAACATGGATTTCCCCAGAATGTGTTTGTAGACGGCCGGTGTGAGTTCGGGAATAAAGAATTGCTGTTTGAATCTACAAGCTGTGTGGAGGCTCGTGATTTGTGCCCAGCCAGAGACTGCGGCATTTGGTGGCTCGTACGCGGAACGCCTGAAGCTTGGGGGTAAGTGAAATTACTCGCCCCTGAAGGAGAGCGAAAGAATGGGTGAGCATTTCAAAAAACAATGTGTTCTTGTTCTAATTTATTTTGCTTTTATTTCAAGTTGCCGGTTCCTAGAACTTTCTCAGGCAAACTGGGGAAAATGGTTGACTCAAAGTTTGAAGTTGTTCACCTCCGAGGAAGAGAAATTGTTAGAGAAAGGAGGCAACCCAGTAAGACCAAGAACAATTAGGGCATATGTTGATACAATACAAAAATATAGCCCATGGATTTTTAACGAGAAGTTGTTAAATATATCAATGGGACCATCATGGAATCCTGTAGAAGGATTTTTCTTCAAGAAATAGATGGCTAATTCTGTTTACTACATTTGTCTAAGATCTTGGTTTCTACAAAGTTCTAATTAATTTACAAAGCTAAAGTGTTAAAATATCAACCACTAAATATAAAATCAAGTACTCTTTACTTATTAAGTTCCATAAGGTAATATATTTAATCATTATGTGTGTTTTCATAAATTGGTAAATGGAAAAAAGTTTAATATTGCTTTGGTCTGTGTCTTTGCTAAAACAAGGTTACTAAGAGTTAAGATTCTAGCAGGTGTAATTTATATACAAAGAGTATAAGAAGTTTCAGTTGGGTTTCAATTATAGTATTATAGTACCATAAAAAAACATGAAAGTATTTCATCTTATTAAAGTGGAGTAATTTGTCTAGATCAGAAATTTTATAAGGGTTATTTCAGAATGTGAATTTATAAAAAGTGTTAATGGCTAGATAAGAGATATTAAAAGATTGAAGATGTGAAAATATATTTTAATATAAAGGTTAAAAAAAAGAAATGTTTCTAGATAAAATAATCTTTGTGTGGTAAAGTAAAAAGTTGTAAAATGCCATTTAAAAAGATTCTGAGGAAACTAGACTTACTTTAAAAGTTCGAGAAAGGAAGAAAAAAAAAAGATATTTGTACATGGCAGATTGAGACAAAGCTTCTCAATGGAGTAAAAAAGGCCTTTGGTTGAAGGGCAGTCATGTAAACTAACATTAAAGCGATTTAAACAGAATCTAAGCCTGGTTTAAAAGAGTGAAGCTGTAGGTGGTGAAAAAGTACATTTAAAAGTACAGTATAGATGATAATTGGAAGGCTTTTAAAGGTTAATTTGAAGGTGGTTAAGATGCCTTCATGATGGAGGAAAGATTGTGTCATTCGAAGCCTAGTTAATCTTAAAAATTGGAAAGGGGTATATATATCCCCCAAAGATAAACTTAAAATAACGCTTTTTACTCTAAACTTTTTAAATTTGGATTCATCAGGACTTAGTGCTGCAGAAAGACATATGTATCCAAAAAATGTACATAAGCCTAAAGTACTTTGGAAAGATATTCTAACAGGACAATGGAAAGATCCTGACCCAGTGATTTTCTGGAGTCGGGGTTCTTTTTGTTTTTCCATAGGAAGAACAGCAGCTGATTTGGATTCCAGAAAGACTAACTAAAATGATTTCTACAGATCGAAAAGAAGATGATTTGACTCAAATCCATAACAGCTGATATCCAGAACTCCAGCTTGGCCATTCTTACATCTGCAACAGTGATCAACCAGGATGCTTTTTTCAATATCTATTTTATTATTGCATTTTTCCACATCATAAGGTTTTATTTTTATTTTTTGAGCTCATACAAACCTAGGTTAATGTTTTTTTTTGATCAGTTTTATTTTTTGACTGTGGAGTTTTTAAACATTGCAATGGAGATTTCACCTAGGTAAAGCTATAAGGCCTTTATTATTATCTTATGTGTTGTACATTTGTTTGCACATTTGTGTTTTGTGTTGTATGTCTGTGTGTGCGTATGTCCATATTTCATATATGAGGAGTGCTCATGAAAAATGGATCCAAATTATTATTTTTTTTATTCACATGATTTAAATGGCTTAATTTAAATTAAGTAAATAGCTGTTAAGGATTGTTTTTAAAGGTGGTTAACAGATCTGCTTGTTTACTAATTTAAATCAGGTAAACAGCTGTTAAGGATTGTTTTTTAAGGAGGTTAACAGATCTGTTTGTTTACTTTCACCTTTTTTCATTATATTTAATAATTCTTTTCAGGATAATGTCTTTTTAGCATCATTGCCAGAATTCCTATCTTCAACCCAATGAATATAACTCAACAAGTATGCTCAATCAAGGAGTCAACTTACTTTGGGAGGCAACGGACTTTGGGAGGAGACGGACATATTGATAGATTCCTCCACTTTGAACCGCTTGCAGAACTTGCCTGGACTATGTAACTACGTTTAGTGCAGCAAATTGTGGTAATGCTGGCATATCTTTGCTGATGGTGTCACCAATGATGCAATTTTTCCAAAGGAACTGTCAATTGGCTTGGTGTCGTGGCATTTCTGTATCCTCCTCCCTTCTGCTAGTGATGGTCTAAATTTGGGGGCCAATGGCTATATGCTGGACCGGTAGTCAGTGACGGGTATGATCCAATTGCAGTGGTATCAACCTAAGACAGGAGGCTGACGCCTAAAGGTCAGTTTTCCAATGACGGGTAAGAACCATATGTTGAATTGGATAACCTACCAGGCACGGTCCTTAAGCCACATTAACCTCACTCCCCCACTGGCACCAAGGCCAAATTTGGGGGCCAACAGAGGTGAGGCAAAGAACCTCACCCCCCCACTGGTGCATAGACCTATCCACAAGTATGGCTGTATGCTGGACCGGTAGTCAGTGACGGGTATGATCCAGTTGCAGTGGTATCAACCTAAGACAGGAGGCTGACGCCTAAAGGTCAGTTTTCCAATGACGGGTAAGAACCATATGTTGAACTGGACAACCTACCAGGCACGGTCCTTAAGCCACATTACTTGTTGTTTAATTAATCAGAAGGGGGGAGATGCTGGGAGCCATCAGCCAAGTAGGTATGACAATTTCCTTGCCAGCGTACCCCCATGTTTCTTTAGTGGAAGGACTCATGGAAATAGGACATTTTGCAGGACATTGCATGTAAGGTGACCTTGCTCAAGGACCAGGGAGGATCCGTGTTTAGGGTGTTCCCCCTTTAGAATAGGGCAGTTTAGCATAATAGGAGATTAGAGTGTTCCCCCTTTAGAATAGGGCGTATCCTGCTGCTGAGTTCCTCTTGAGTTCTTAGGGTCAGACAGTATATTTTGGGAGACAGAAGCCCAGTGGAGTAGTGGATTTGGGCAGAGTGTGGATTTGGGAGAGAACATGGATTTCCCCAGAATGTGTTTGTAGACGGCCGGTGTGAGTTCGGAATAAAGAATTGCTGTTTGAATCTACAAGCTGTGTGGAGGCTCGTGATTTGTGCCCAGCCAGAGACTGCGGCAGTTCCTTCCAACTAAGAACTCATGAGGGTTTGAAGGAAAATTGTTCTTTCCCAAGGAATCAGTTTCAGAAACTAGTATAATGTTGTGCTGCCTCAAATCCTGATTTTTCAGAAAAAGTGGACTACCTTCCTTATCCAGGTAGGATTTCCTGAAGCCAAAACAACCAACCAGAAATGAGTGCATTGAATATACAAAACTTAAAATGTTCAGTTACTTTTATTTCTCATAATTAGAATTCTCATTTAAGGTCAGAGCCATGCTGATTACCAATGACTATGGGAATAAACTTGATGAGAGCAGGCAGTCTCAGGAATAATTACAGAGCTTGATTAATCAAATATGTGAAAGATTTTTTTTTTTTTGGCTATTAAAACGTCTGAGATGCTTAAAGCCACTGGAAATGACAAGGAAAAGAAAAACATGCTTTGAGATGCCAGGGAATAATGCTACATTAAACTTAAGATTCCAAAGGCCTGTTTAAAAATCAGTGTTTTAATATATTAGAGATGTAATAAAGGAAACATAACAGCATCATTGAAAGTCCTTCTATGCATATGGTATTTGCTGCCATTAAATTATAGCATGGCAAATGCCATTAAATCATAAGGAAAATGATTGAGTCATAGCCCTTTCCCCCCCCTCACAATTTTACTTTATTGTGTCTTTAAGTACAGATTTTTTTTTTTTTTCAGTACGGAATAAAGAGGAACAGCAAACATGCTTCCTTGCTTGCTTTTGGAATTTTGCCACATTTCGTCATTATTTTCTCAGAGTTTTGTTACTTTACAGGTAATTTGGTATAAAGAAATGCCTTTTTGTATCCAACAAAAGGGTAATTTTTAGTACACACCAATTATACCTCAATTTTAAAAAGTAGAATAAAGGTTCATTTTTATCTTTTTATTTATTCTTATTGGTTTCTTTTTAGTTATACATAACATTAGTATTCATTTTGACATAATTATAAAAGCATGCAATGTAATTTGTTTTAATTCAATGCCTAGTATTCCCCTCCTCTCTCCCCTGTTCCCTTCCCTGTACTCTACTGATATTTCTGCTATGTATTAACAGATTTTTTTTTACTGTCTTGTTTTTAAATTGTGTCTTGTGGATGCACATCGATGGTGAGATTCACTGAGGCACATTCATACATGTGTATAGGAAATTTAGGTCAGATTCACTCCACTGTCTTTCTCTAACACATCCCTCCACCTCTTTGTCATTCCCCTTTGTCTACTCCACTGATATTTTTTCTATTTTTCCTTATTTGTGAATCAACATCCATATATCAGAGAAAATATTTGACTTTTGGCTTTTTGAACTGGCTTATTTCACTTTGCATGATAGCCTCAAGTTCCATCCATTTATCAGCAAACGTCATGAAGTCATTCTTCTTGTTGGATGAGTAATACTCCATTGTGTATATATATTACATTTCCTTTATCCATTCATCTATTGAAGAGCACCTAGGTTGGTTCCATTGCTTGGCCATTGTGAATTGTGCTGCTATGAACATTGATGTGGCTGCATTATTGTAGAATCTTGCTTTTAAATCTTTTGGATACTATACTGAGGAGTGGGATAGCTGTGTCATATGATTGTTCCATTCCTAGATTTTGAGGAATCTCCATACTGCTTTCCAGAGCAGTAGAACCAATTGGCAGTTTCACCATGAATGTATATGTATACCTTCTTGAACACATACTCACTATCATTTAATAGCTATGTGAATTAGGGATATTTAATAATCTACCTACAATTCTGCTTCCTCACTGGAAAATGAAAAATAGTAATACATATATCATAAGGTTGTCAGGAAACCTATATAACCTACACAAATACTCTCCTAATTCAGTTTTTTGAACACAACAGGTGGTTATACAAATGGCTGTTAAAAGTTTTAATCTTAGATTAAAAAAACATAAGCAATAGCATATTCTTATACCAAATAGAATTTTTGTAGTAAACAAATAGAGAGAACACATTGCAAAATCTATACTCAAATTTACTTTCCCTCAGTACACAGAAATGTTGTGCTTTTTGCACTTCTATTGTACATCAATGCTATATACTGTTATGGGAGGTTTGAAGAGTAATAAAAGTAAAGCTCCTTCCCCAAGAAACTCAGCTGAATTTATAACACAGATATTCTAATTCATTACAATAGAAGTATTGGCTTAAGGAATATAGATTCTAATTTAACTGATTGGCATGAAATTGTTTTTCTCTGTACTAACGTGCTGATTGAAAGACATTTGCAAATGGATCACTCCTGTACTCATAACCCTCTTTGGAACCTACAGGGAAAATCAGCATAGGAAGGCCAGTGTGATATTATTACAGATGTAAAAGCTTCACCAATCTTATTCTTCAGTGAGGATTATATGTGGTAACTTTGACTGCATTTTTTATTAAAAAGAGGAAAACTACTGACACATAGAAGACAGTTGGTAACTCCAATGCATACAGGCACAATCCAGCTTTGACTTACATTATAATAAGTTATTAGAGCAGATTGTGCTTTGAAGATTTTCTGTGTGATGGGGCATCTCTTTCCAATGTTACTGTGGAGCATCTTCTCCTGACTCTAAAATAAATTGAAATTGTTCCTTGTTCAATGAAGTTGAAGCATTCACAGTTCATTCAAAATCTACATGATACTGTTTAAAGAAAGAAATTGTCACATTTTAAAAAGATCAGTACATATTTAAAAATAGCATGAAATAAGTTGCAGAGGAGTTGATAATAATTGTAGTGTTATATGATACCAGAATGTATGAGGGTTGAAATTTTTGTGTATTTTAATATAAAGTGCATTCCTAAGACATTTATTGAATTCTTTTTTTCACTCATTTTTAGTTATGCCTGGCCTTGATCAAATAGTAATCTCCTTTAAAAAAAATGTTTTGTGCATGTTTGAGGATCACAGCATGATGCTATGGGATATATACAGATGGTGAAATGGCTTATCTCCTTTCTGTATCTCAGTTAGTTAGCCTTAAAAATGAGAGAAATGTGCTCTGTTTTCTTCTCTAATGGAGGATTTGTATAAATCAGGGGCATCTTTGCACTAAATTAAGATTGTCTAGAACACTGCTCTTTTGAGTCCTGAAATTCCTAAAAAAAAAAAAAAAAAGAATTCTAAGAGATGAATGGAGTGTGGAACTAGTAAAGCCAGACTATTTTTTCTTTTGTTTTATGATTTATGTCACTCAAATATTTTCAAAAACTTCATAAACATTTACATCTACAAGTTTAAAAGTTACACTAACATATTTGGCTTAGATAAATACTAAAATTTATTTGTGAATGGTGCATGTTAAAGATACAATTTCCTCTATTGATAAACACTTGACTAGAGTGCATTCTCTCCTGCTGATTTGTAATAATATAACTTCCTAATTTCCATATACACATAGATCTTTTTCTGAGCTTTCTCTTCAGTTTTATAATTTAATTAATCTATCTATAGGCCTCTCCACATAATTTTATCTATTCTGTCTTTGTAATAATTCTTTTTTTTGAAATTTTATTTTATTTTATTTTTTTTATTTTAATTGTTGGTTGTTCAAAACATTACATAGTTCTTGATATATCATATTTCACACTTTGATTCATGTGGGTTATGAACTCCCATTTTTACCCTGTATACAGATTGCAGAATCACATCGGTTACACATCCACTGATTTACATATTGTCATTACTAGTGTCTGTTGTATTCTGCTGCCTTTCCTAATGCCAAGTGCTTTTTATCTTCTTTAAAACACTCTTGTCTATTTTTTTCCTTTTAAACTTTCCTATGAACATTACAAGGAATTGAGTAGAAATTTTATTCAGCTTCACATTGGATTATTGGTGAGTTTAGGGGTAAATATTTTCTTTGTATGACAAGTAACTACACATATAAATTCTACATATATTTGCACTTATTTAGAACTTTTGTTTCCTCTATTCATATTTTCTAGTTTTCCTCCTTAAGGACATATTTTTAAATTTTTGGTCACAAGGATATATTTGTTTCTGGATAATATAGCATGGTACATAATTTAATATTTTTTTCTAGATTGTTCAAGGACATATATTCACTTTTTAGTAACAGTAATTTATTTTATAATTTTGGCCGCTATTAATAAGCATTTGAGTTTATATAATGACATTTAGCTCCTTTTATACAGTTTTTATTTTAAAAAAGCTTTTACAACTGGGAAAGCATCAATGAAAATGTTATGCAGCATAAAATATTTTCTGGTAATTGGTTTACAAAGTTAAGTTTTTGTTATTATTCAGGGTGATGAGGTCAACAGATAAGGAGACAACTGACATTGAAATTATCATTGGTTTGCCACAGTTCTCAAGAGTTGGAGGTATAATGTGACACACAGGGACACAGAGGGAAATACCTGCCCAAGGATAAGAGTTTGCTTTTCAGCTTTCCATTACTGTAACACATACCTGAGACATTCAACTTATAAAGAGAAAGGGGTTTTTTTGGCCCAGAGCTTTGGAAGTTCCAGTGCATGATCATTGGCCCTGTTGATTTCAGGCTTGTGGCTAAACAGCACATTGATATGAAGACTATATGGCAAAATAAAGCCATTCATGTCATGGTTAGAAGCAAAAAGAGATGGAAAGTGTTTAGAGTCCCATTACCATCTTGAAAGGCATTCCTCCAATGATCCAAAACCTCCCACAGGGCCCCACATCTTAAAATGTGACTACCTACCAGTAGTTCCAAGTTGGGAATGAAAACTTTAACCCAAGGTTCTTTGGAAGACAATTAAGATATCAACTATAGCAGTTAGTGCAGATAAAATATGGAAAGAGCTTTTACTGTGGTTTCCAAGAAAAGGAGGCAGGATAAGCAATATTTGAATTGGCTGATTGAAAAATTTCAGGGGGTTCGTGGAATTGGGTTTTGTCCCATGTTCTCTGGTACTTGAACTTGCAGTGATTAGGGAAGGAAAACATTGGCACTGAGTAAAATAATCTAATAAAGAGAGTGGTTTGTTAATTGGCTCCGTGTTGTTTGGTTGTTTGATTGTTGTTGTTTGGTTGACATATGAGAAATATGCTCATAAACAAGTCATTTTCTATTTTTAGGAATTGGCCAGCCTTGGAAGAGGCAGTCTTTCCAGAGCCTGCAAGGTCCTAGATGTCAAAACAATATATATATATATATATATATATATATATATATATATATATATATATATATATATATATATATATAAATAAAAATGCACAATTAATATTTCATCTCTTTTTTTCTAACCCATAGGTCTCAAGAAGCAAACAGTGCTAAGAATTTCATATTAGAAGTATTTTATGTATTTCAAAATTAATTGCATTTTTTCCACAAAGAAAAATTTACTCTAATGTATTTTCTTTCATTTAACAATATATAGGACAAATTTTCATATTGGTACATCTAAATTTTCTTTTATTAAATTAAGCAGATACAGAAGCCCATTAGACTACTATATTATGAGGTACTTGACAATTTTTTTTTGCTGCAGGATATTGAATTTATTTCAATCTTTGTTATCTCAAATAATGCTGCAATTAACCTGATTATCCATATATAATTAATATGTATACAAGGATATATAGGAAAAGAGAAAATTACTGATTCAAATGATCATGCATTTAGAATGATATTATTTGTCTTCTATGGAATTTAGGAGAATTTGTACTCCCACCAACACTATTTATGCAAACCAGTTTCCCTCACACTCAAGGTCACTAAAAAACATTTATCAAGAAGAGCTTTGTAATATTTTGAACAACTAATAATAAAAAAATTTTTAAAAAAGTTTATTCATATGTGTATGCATATTCATCTGTTTATGTATTCATATATACAAAACACATGTGCATATACTTAATATATTATTTTGTGATATTTTATTTAAAATGTTTATAGTTACATTTCAAATATTTTTCCTAATTTATTATTCCTCTTTTATGATTTTATATCAATATTGTACAAATTTTATAAAGTGTTTTTAGAACTTTTCTCTTTTTACCTTTTTCTGAATACCTAATAAAAATCATCTATTTCTTGAATGTATGGTATAACTGGAGTCTCAGATTTTTGTGCCTTGTTTCTTTAGTAAACAAATTAGGATTTGTAGATCTCATCAATGGTTTGTATCTATTTTGTATTCTAGAATTTACAGATGGTTTTTATTTAAGAAAGATTTAATGATGTTAATAGCAAAAGTTTAGAATTACTTGAAGAGTTCATTTATTTTATTTACAAAAAAATTGTGCTTCAATTTAAAATGACTTGTCCAAATATTAATACATTATAATTCTCTCAAAAAACTCCATAATTCCTCAATATTCCACAAAAATGTTAGCATTGAATATCTACAAGTGCAACGAACTTTAAAATAGTAGTATATTTTTCTTGCAGTTCTCTTTGATATATTTTGTATGCAATCAATTTAACAGTGTTTCAGAGATAAATGACACAACTGAGGTAGTTTGTCTCTGTCAAAAATATTTTAGAAAATTTAAAAAACAACAACAATGAAAATCCAGGATGTCAAAAATAAGCATTTTCTAATTCAATGTGGTTAGACTTATGATCCTTCCCTAGCTAGCTTTGGTCATTAAGCTTTTTTATTCTGTTACTGAAAGCTCTCCCAGGGACCCGCTGGATCTTGACTGGCTGGGTTCAGCTTCCTGCCATATATGAAATAGACAAAAGATGGAAAAATAACCAAAGTGCATAAACTTCAATATTTATTTTTTGGTCTTTCTTATATTGATGGAGTATCAGTTGGAGGTCCGGGTTCTTAGCATCCTAAACAAATAATTGAAACTGATTGAGACACACAAAAGCAACAGAACACAGATTTATTGAAAGTGAAAGTAATATTCCTTCATAAAATAGAGCCCAGCGGGCTGATGGAGAGAGAGTGGCCCAAGGTTCCTGAGGTCTAGATATGTCTCATCTTCTATGCTGATCTGTGCCTCATTCCCCTCCCTGCAAACCTGATTGAATACATAGCCCTATTTGCTCCCATTTGTTAGTGTATTTTATCTAATTAGAACATGGAACTTCTGGCAGAAGTTGATTTGGTATTAAGCCCTAGGTGGTGGGAGTTGCCATGGTAATAGGACTTAGCCTAAACAGGGACATAATGACTCATCTCCCTATCATGTACTCCAGCTGGAATTTTTCTTGTTCCCTGCCTGGACCATCTTAACATCTGTACACTCCTCCCCCATTTTATCTATTTCTTATGCAGGTAGGTGGTAGAATGAAGCCAGCAAGATCCAGGAAGCATCCTTGGGACAGACTGTGGGCTCAAGAAGAAAATCTGCATCCCCTGTGGAGTGTGCTCATCATTATCTTCACCCAATTTTGTTCTGAAGCTTAAGCCCTCAATTTTGCTCATAAGTCTGCCACTTATTGCAGATGAGAGACAGCAAGAAAGACTAATACTATCCTTCTGTAATTCCTTGGTCCCTATTTTAATAAGTGGGCCTTCTCTTCACTGGAGGTGCATTGACATAATAATAACTTAACCCAGTAAAATTTCATAGAGTTCACAAGATGTTTTACACAATAAAAAAAGTAACATCATACCATATTTTTCACAAATTGAAACAAAAGCATTTTTTCCTAATATTTTTTAAATGCCGATACTTGTACTACTGACATCTATTTAGAAGTAGTGTAATGTCAGAAGGGTGTCAATTATTTTTTTTTATTTTTAAATTGTGTGGTTCCATTTTTACAGATAGAAAGTGAGACTCAGAGGCTTACAAAACAGCCATTTAATCAAAGACTATAATTCATTCATAAGATAGCCAGTATTTTTCAAAATATACCATTATTGAGTTTAGTAGTATTTATCAGCAAATATCCACTGGGAAAATTCTTTCTCTTTCTTAAAGTTCTATCATATTTATTGCCTCTGTACACCAAGACCAACCAAAAGAATAGTAAGAACACAAGAGATATGATTAAGCTTTATATTTGAATTCCTTTACTTCTCAAAACCTATTCCAGTGAATGACATGATATTTGTGGAAAGTTAATAGTTACAGATTTGTATTTAATGTGATGTGTCATAATTTACTTTTTGATGCTGAAATTAGTTTTCCTAAGCAATGTGCATTCAGTAAGATATAAAAAGCAAACACACTGCAGTGGAGGTAATATGTGGGTAAACTGTGAGTTAATTCTATAGCCATGCCAGAGAACACTAATGAATATTTTCATAGTGTGGAAATTTTAAATGAAAAAAAAATGTTGTTATATCAGTAACAGAAATTCACTCATTTGGTTTAATATGAAAAGCTAAGATTCAAAAAAAAATGGGGCAAGGAATTATCTCTTTATGGGAACATTTTTCTTTTTTGCAATTGTTTTCAAATGCCAAATTTCCAGGGATGTTTGCAGGCTTAATTTAGGGGACAAGTACTTAATACTCTAATTGGTTAATTGTGCCCATCATTACTCAGCAAATAAAATCATATTACCATAAACAAGCAAGAAAGCAACACTGAAATGACCTCCTACACTGGAAATGACATTTTGTTATTTTAATAAGCGGATATTAGAATAATCCTTTTTCCCCTTCATTTCCACTAGCACAAAGCTTTTCTTTTGCAAAGGTCACAACTAAAAGAAACAATTTGGCTTCAACTCTAATATCAATGGATACTACTTCAGTGGCTTTTAACAGAGCAGAATTGGCTAGAACAGAATGAGTGAAAGTCTCTTAGGGTATTTGTATATTCAGAACCACTGAGCCATGAAGCCAAATGTGGTGCCACTTTCCTATTAGATTAAAAATAAATAGCAACAACAATAAAAAGACAACAAAAACCTTTTATAACTTGCCTTCAAATTTGCTTTCTGATTCTTATTCAATTTATATGTTTGTTAATTATTTAATTGCTTAAATGAGTAAAAGCCAGTATTAAAATAGGCCCATTATTCCTTACCTCACTAAGCTATGAATCATAAAATTATATAATTTTCATTGATCTTCATACATAATCATTGTGTTGAAACCATTTTCTTCAGGGCAATAGAAACTGATTCTTAGAGATAGGCAGGGATTTGCCCAATGTCTAACAGATGAGATTCTAAAATCCTGATAGATTCTGTATCCTTTCTCTTGATCATTCAGGCCCTTAAATTCCCTCTGTGGTTCTGATATGCAGTTCCACATCCTTAGAGCTCACCCTGTCCTTTTCACCTAGGCTTTATAATTCAGAACATATCAAATGTGTTTTTTTTTGTATTACTGACATACATGACAATAGTGGAATGCATTACAATCATAATTATCCATTCACAGCACAATTTTTCATAACTCTGTATATGTTCACGCCAAATTATGCCATTATACAGGAGCTCTCATTATTTGTTTTTGCATTACAATTTTTAATACACCTTTATACCACAATTTATCATATCTCTGTTTGTATATAGGTATGTTGACAACAAATTCACATCTTCATACATGTGTTTTGTATAATGATGAGAATCTCCTTCCACCATCCATGCTCAAGTGTCTTTTTAAAGGAAAGTCTTTGTCACCTCTCCTCTAATTCTACATCCCCATAGTTCATTGTTTTTTAGCTTTTGAAATTTAATGGGTTCTCTTTAATTATAGATTTTTTGTGTGTGTGTACTTGCCTGAACTCTTCTTTTTTACCCTCTGATTCGTGTCTTTATGAAAAGTAATTTTTCTGTTATTTTGCCAAGGTGTTGGGGGAAGGGGGAGGGAGAAAGTGAGATTTAAAGGTAGAACACAGATTCTCTCCTTAGCTAAAATGTAAACATAAACAAAAAGCGAAGCAGTTCATTATGTTCCATAATACCACATAATCACATCATTTTCAAAACTGATTTGCTTCTCCATTGTCAAAAGTTAAAAATAGAAGTAAAGAAATTTTTCATGCAAGTTAAATAGTCAATAAAGACTTTATTATGGACTATTGCAATGGAGTGGAGAGTCTGAATTCAACTCTGTTGAAAAAAAAGATAAGAGATAATTTAATTGTTGTGGTAAGCTAGTGTTAAAGTAGGAAGTGGGAAAGTTGATCAAGATCACCTGATGATTTTATCACCAAGAAGTTATTTTCTGAGTTAGGTTCCCATTCTCTCTTAGAAAATGGGAGTCAGGGGCACTATCTTTCTTGCTGACTTCTTTGCAAAGAATTGGCACATGGGTTTTTCAGAAATATATCCCTGGGTTGTAAAACTTTCAAGAGGCAGAGAAAATAAATAAATTACAATTCAATGAAAAAGAAAATAAATATTTATAATTCCAAGTTTTCTAAAGTAAATGCAGTAAAAGAATTTATAGGCAGTAAGAAAATCATCTGTAGTTGATAATTTTAGTCAAGTTGATGAGAATGAGAGGCCCTCTCATTCACCATCTAGTATATTATATTTACTGTAGTGCTATGTAATTTATCATTTAAACAGAATCTGATAAAATGTTCTTCTATGATTGGTTAACTGATCAACCAAATTATTTAACTAAAAACTTGATTTTTTTCCCCTCAAGTCCTACTCCGCTATTGCCTCCATGTGTGCCAAGTTCTCATATTCACAAAATTGGTACCAAATTTTCAGTTGTTTCTAAAAAACTAATATATTCATGTAATATATGTATTATGGTAAAGTTCTAGCAATTTATATCAGCTGAGGATAAACATATATATCCTCAGTTTACATATTCTTTCACATTCTACATTCTCAGAATCTATGTGTGTGTGTGTGTGTGTGTGTGTGTATCAGAGAAATTTTTTCTACCAAACAACTGTTAAGAGCTGGAGTTTTTATTGTGATATTTGATTTTAGTTAGTAATGTTCAATAATTGGATTAGGATAATTCAGAGAATGAGTTCTGAAAAGAGCATATTAAAATAAATCATCTTTCTAAATTTATCAGTTTTTTTCAAATATATACATAATAAAAATCCAGTTTCTACATTTAGTGTGACAGAGAAGCCATTAGGAATAACTCAGTTCTGTTCTCCTCCCCCAAAATACACTTTTCTTGCCATATTAAATATGAATAAACTACTACTCTGTACAATTGTTTCTTTTTTCTAAATGTTACATTTAGAAAAGCCTTCTGTGATTATAATTGAAATTGCACTGAACTTAAAATGATTATTGGAGGAGGCAGGAGAATGAACACACTAAAATCTCTGAATTTCCTCCCAGAACACTTAGAAAAAAATCATTTCATTCTGTAAGGGCTCTAATTGATATCATTCTTCAAAAAATTCATCCATGTATTGAGTTTATTTAGAAGCATCTTGTATTTTATTATTATTGCAAATAAGATCATTTATTTTTATTAAAAACAAGCAATACTTGATTTTTATTTATCTCTACCTTTATTATTATAATGTTTTTTTAATTCGTTTTTAAAATTTTACTGCTATTAAGGTTGAAGGGATCTTATGTTAATTTTACATCTAATAATTTTCAGAGCTCAGTAATTAATTCTAATATTTTTCTACTGATTTTCTTTTACTTTTTTTTTGAAGTCTTTTCCGAAGACTGATAGTGTTGCTTCCATATTTAATGTTTATATATTTTTGTACTTTTATTACTGCTTTGGCTTTTTCCAATCATTGTTGAATTGATTCAGTGATTATTAATTTCTTTTCTGTTTTGTTCCTGGTATTGAAATAGAAGTGTTGAATATGATGTTTGCAAAAAAAAAAGAAAAACAATTAAAGGTATTCTTAACAAGTTGAAGCAGTTCCTTTTTTGTTTGCTATTTTATCTCGAATCAGAATTAAGTTTATACGCTTATCTTATTAATTTCTTGATTGAATTGTAAAGTGCATATAATCCCAGTCCTGTAATTATCACCTAGATCATAGAAAATTTACTGTATCCACAAAAGAAACCACTCACTTTGTTCTCCCCTCGCTTTCACACAATAACGCTGACTGCTGTCACCTTCTAAAACATATGTCAGTACTGCCTGTTTCTTAACTTTATATAAGTGGGAATACTTCAGAAGTCATCTTCTTCTTTAAGAATCTTTTATTCAGATATTCGTTATAATATATACATTGTAATGAGTAGTTGTAGTTATTTCAATAATTGTGGTCCCTGATAGTTTTCAGTGGTTTGAATGTTATGCATGTATCCATTCCAGTGATGATGAATATTGTTGTTTTTCTCCAGTTTTTATATCATGAATTGTACTTCTCTGCATTCCTGTGTATTTTTTATTGTAGAGAATACATGTGAAAATATAATGAATATGTATCTAAGAATAGAATTGTTGAAGAAAACATATGTAAATATTCAACTTCCTTGGATATTACCAAATAGTGTTCCAAAGTGTTTGTCCCAAATTAAATCAGCTCTATGTGAGTAAAGATAGATTTATATTTTCAAAAAAAATCAGTATCTATCTTTTTGTCTGTCGTTCTAGACATTCCAATAAACCTCCTGTGGTGGTCTTTTGGGGGGGCATGGGGGAAACCAAGGATTGAACCCAAGGATGCTTAACCACTGAGGTGCTTAACCACTGAGCAACATCCCCAAACTTTCTTTTGTAATTTATTTAGAGACAGGATCTCACTGAATTGCTTATGAACTCTCTAAGTTGCTGAGGCTGGCTTTGAACTCTTGATCCCCCTGCTTCAGTGTCCCAAGCCACTGGGATTACTGGTACACTACTGCACTCGGCTGCCTGTGATGGTCTTGAATTGTGGTTTTAATTTATGCTTCTATGATGACTGAGGACTATTGGCAAATTGCACATCATCACTTGTAAAGTTGCTCTTTGAGATTTTACTCATAGTTTTAATGAGTCTCTGAATCTTTTTATTTTTTATTTTTTGTAGAACATTGTATATTTTATGTGAATTACTTTGATGGATATATGTACTACAAAATACCTTCATCTACTATGCTTTGACTTTATTTTTTAAATGGCACTTTAGAAAATGAATATGATATTCATATAGCATAATTTTCTATATGTCTCCTGTTTTAGTGCCTTTCCAATTCTGTTTAACACATTTCTATCTACCCCAATTTTGGAGATATTCTTCTCTCTTGTATGAAAAAAAAATCATCTACCTTTGACATTTAGTTTCAGGTTTATAGTTCCTCCAGTATTGATTTTTGTCTATGGAATTCTACTAGTTTTCTGTGACTTTAGTAACAAATTGACATAAACTAAATGGCTTAAAACAACACAAATTTATTATTTTACAAGTTATATAGTTCAGAAATCTAACACAGATCTCACTGGATTAAAAGCAGCATGTCAACATCACTTGATTATTTTCTGGTTTCACTGATGGGAATCTATTTCCTTGTCTTTTCCAGAAACTAGAATCTATCTTCATTTATTGGTTCTTGACAACTTCCATCTTCAACAAAGGCAACCCATGTCTTTGTATTAATCACTCTCTGTCCTTCCATTTTTACAAACCCTTAGGATTACATTGGGCCCAACCAGATCACATAGTATGTCTCCATTTTAAACAAAATGAATTTAATCAGTAACTTTAATTTTCCTTTTTTAATGTAAGGTAAGGCATTCTGGGGTTTAGGAAGTAGTACACTGGCATCATTGAACATTGATTTTCTGCCTACCATAGATATGAAAGAAAATTTAAATTTCATGTCTATTATTAAATTCCATCAAATATCACTTAATAAAGATCCACTACTTATGTCAAAAAATCACATATTTCAGTCTTCTTCTGAACCTTCTTTTTGGTTCCTACTGTCTTTTCCTGTGTTGACAACATTTTACTTTAATTTCATTTCAATGATTTTGATATCTAGTAATTCTGTAAATGAGTTATTTTTCTTCAAGATTGGTTGGGTTACTCTTGATTCTTTAAATTATTAGAAATATTTTAGAATGATATTGCCCATTTCCAAATGGCCAAGATTTTTATGTCAGTTGCATTATGTACCAAGGAAATATGCCCTTTGTATAATGTTTCAATATTTATACCTTCTTAACAAATTGTCAAAAATATTTTTAATTTTCTAGAGACCTGCAAGTTTTGTTGATTTACTCATATTTGTTTGATGTTTTGTGATTCCACATTAATTTTATTTTGTGTTCTAATTTTTATTTATTCTTTGTTGCTGATACATAAAAGGTAATTAGTTTTCTCCATTGATCCTTACTCAATGACCTGGCTATATTGAAATACATCAATTCATAGTTGGCCAATGTACAGCCAAAAATTCTGTTCTATTTTTAAGAACTTTTTAACTAAAATTTGTAGGCTTTTACCTTGGGAAGAATGGTAACTGAGCATGTGAAAATACAACCAATTCTCAAATACTCAATGTGAAAGTTCTCCCCTATCAGTTTCCTCATGCTCAGATAAATCCTGGGTTTTCAACTTTAAATAAAAGCCCAGAGTAAACAAATATACCCAGGAGAACAGTTACTTCAGAAGATCAGTTGATATCTGTAATATATCTTTCTCCACAATCTTAGCTCTTTGTATTTCAGTTTAGTAATTTACTAGCTCTCTAAGTTCTTAAATAGAAGATTTTTGTATGCTATCAGACGTTTATAATTTTACCTGGTCTGTTCTTTACCTATATGGAAGTGATTATTGGATATTAGATTTTATCAGTTGTTTATGCAACTATGTTGAAAAAATATCCTTAGTCTTCCTAAATTAAAATTCTAATATTAAGTTAGAATTTTCCCTGATTAACACATTTGGTTAATATACAGTAAAATTTACCTTTATGGTTTACTTTCTTCTGTATTTATTTGTTTGACTTTACTTTGTTTCAAATATGAAATAGATCTATTAATTCAATTGTAATTACCATTTAGAAACAGCCCCCAAAATATCAAAATACTGAATGGATAGTGAATGTAATATCTCAAGTTCAGTTTGAATATCAAATGTAATCATATATGGAAAATTCTCTTTCATTGTTATAGGTATCTTAAAGTAAAAGAATAAGATAAAGATTGCTAAGACAAAACAAGAAAGTGAGAAGCACTGTAATTGGTTGACACCCCAAAACTTTAGCCTGAACAGCAGTAAATCTATATGTAATGCTTGCAGGAATCTTTGGAAATAAGACTTTTAAACCAAAAATCCTCTTGTAAATGTGTTTTCTCTGAATGCTTTCTTTGTTCTATCAAATAAAATTCCCCATAATATAGGAATGCTTGCTGCCTAATCCCAAACTAACAATTGCATGATCAGAGAGGGAAGAAGCTTTCCTCTGCCAGTGCCTATAAAAATAATAAAATATAGTGATAGGGAGGATGTTTATTGCAGCAGCCCTATTATCTGAAGAAGAACAAAATTTGTTTGTAGAGGGCACGGATGTTGTTCATGGTTCAATTCTTGACTACCATGCACTAGATGCTGGGGTTGAGCTCCAGCAGCACAAAACAGACAAAGAAAACAAAAGAACAACAAAAAATATATTGTAGAAAACCAAACAACAACAAAAACAAAAACCACCACCACCACCAACAAAATCCCCAAAACCAATACTTAATGTCTGCCACATACCAAATATTCAGTATATATTAGATTATATTATTTTTGTCCACAGTTAGGTATGGGATCAATGCCATAATGCATATTGTCAACATCGTCTGGCATCTGAAGATGTAAATTTTTATCCCAGGTTCCTGTGTAGATTTCTAGTTAATTGATTTGTTCCTCCAAGTCTCAAAGTCTTTTTTTAGGACATTCATGAGGATGCCACACTAGCTCTGTGTATTTTTGCCTTGAAAAAATTAGATAAAATTTTGGGTCTAGAGTCTATTATAGCATGTGGCCTATGATAGATAATCAATAAATGCCAGTTCCCTTCCCTCTCCTCCATGTAAGATTGTTGTTTTCAGCCCAATTCTGGTAATAGCTGTGAGAACATAGAGAATCATTGACCCTCTCTCTGTCGAAGCACCCTACCCATTACTTTGATAAGTAATGCCTAATTATTTCCTAATAAAAATACCGTTTAGAGGAGCAAAGAAAAACACAAGATGATAATGCTCTGAGGAGAATCTACACTTAATATTTCAACATAAGGAATTATTAAGATAGATAAAAAAGTTTCACTATTTCACTTGCAAAAATTAATGACTATGTCACTGCCTGTAAATGAAAAACCATAAAACAGATGATGTCAAATGACATGATAGCACCTGGTTATACCTTCAGTTAATAACAAACTGCAATGTTACTGTACAATTATTTATGCTTGCTAAGTGAATGTTTATCATGATTAAAATGGCAAGGTAAAGAATAAAAATGCCTTGAAATCAGTATATCTTAGAGAAAATCAGCAGATGTTACCTGTGCTGGACTAGGAAAATCTGTCTCCTAAAAATGAAGTGTGTTTGCTCTTTTTTGAATATAGTTAAGCTGTTTACTCGTTTCAAAGACCTATTCACATGGCAAATTCTTAACATTTTTGTTTTCATAATTTTTTATATGAAAACTTACAGAACTTTAGTAACTATTCCAAAACAAGCCCCTCCACTTTCATAATCAGTCTGTCTGTCACAATGAAAGAAGTTCTAGATATGGAACAGTAATAGGGATTGAAAGAGTAGTTAGGTTTGCCAGGGGGGGGGAGAACGTTCTGCCGGATTGAAGATGCAATTATAATCCTAGGAACTAGTATTTCCAATCTCTATGAGATTCTTAAGGTAAAATATTCAAGATCACTTGTCATAATGAAGTGTTATTAAATAACACTGTCAGAGAACATTTGGGAGAATTTTCTAGGAGGTGAAGAGGTGTTAAAGAAATTACTTGATGAGTGATGAGATTTTTGAAAGAAATTGATATTTGGTACAGGAAATTATATGGCCTGATTTGGCCAACCCTGGTGGAAAAATAAGTTGCCAAATACATTGCATGATTTGAGTTTATGAACATTCCTTCAGTCAGTCATTACTGCTCAATGATCCAAGGACCCCATCCCACCTGCTGTATGCACCTGGAGTTCCACATGTTGATTAATCCTCATCCTCTTCCTCCTCCTCCCCATCCCTTGGGGGACACTGCTCCTGAAAATACTGCAAAACCAGGACAATGTATGAAATGAACAGAACAAATTCCTATTCATTCCCTAGTTTCAAAAGCCCATTTAATATAGCACTTTCAAATGGAGAATATATTAAACTGATTAAAAATAAACCCAGCTACCATGCTTGATCTAATCCAAAAGACTGAGAAGCTATTACTTCTCTTTTGTGAAATGATTTATGCTATAAGAATTTTTACAGGCCTCTTCTTTCCGAGAGTAAACAAATGAGAAAAAAGTTTGTCCACACCTGGCCACAAGTTTATTCTTTGTACTTCTTTGCATTTTTGAAAAGTTTTTATTTAGTCTTTTTGTGGTTTTTAGTACTTCTAATATATATTAGAGTATATATAGTATATTATATATACTAAATTATATATATATATATATATATATATATATATATATATAATTTATTGGTTCTGTGAATGGAACTCAGGCCTTCACACCTGTGAGGCAAGTGCTCTTCCACTGAGCTATATTCCCAGTCCTTAATGGAATTGTTTTTTTTTCTTTTTTTAATTAAAACTTTTATTTCGAGAGAAATACAAATTTAGAAATAGTTAAAATAAATAATACAGACAGATCCGATTATTTTCTAGTTTTTCCCTAAGGTAATTTTGTGAAAACTGTACAGCAACATGAAGACTATTGGCATTGATACAGTGAAGATTCAGAACATTTCTTTCACCAGAACAGTCCCTCATGTTGCCCTATGGTAGCCTCCCCCACTTTCTTCACACTCCTACTCCCTGTGTAACCCCTGACAAGAACTAATCTGTTCTCCATATCTATTTTGTCATGTTAAGAACATTATGAAAATGAAATTATACAATATGCAAACTTTTGGAATTAGCTTTTTGCACTCAGCATAATATTTTGCAGATGTGTCCAAGTATTTTATATGTTTCTTTTTGTCAGTGAGTTAGTATGCCATGGTATAAAGCTACCAGTTGGGCTTTTAGGAATAAAAAGCTCCTGTAAGCATTTGAGCACATATTTTTCTGTGAACGTAAGTCTTCATTTATCTGCAGTAAATGTTTAGGAGTGCAGTGTTGGGATCAGATGGGTAGCTTTTTAGCAAACTATGTATTTTCCAGAGTAGTTATGTTAGTTCATATTCACATCAGTAATGTGTAAGTGACCTAGCTTCTCTCTGTCCTGCTAGGGTTAGAGTTCTGTGATTTCTTTGTTTTTTCTTCTTTTTTTTTTCTATTTTAGCAATTCTGAGAGCCATGTTGTGACATCTCATTATATTTTCATTTATCTTTTCCTAATATTTAATGATGTTAAATATTCCATGTATTTAATAGATATCTGTATGAAGGAGCCACATCCCCCAGCCCTATTTTATATTTTATTTAGAAACAAGGTCTCACTGAGTTGCTTAGAACCTGGCCATTGTTGAGGCTGGCTTTGAACTCACAATTCTCCTGTCTCAGCCTCCCAAGTTCTGGGATTACAGGCATGGGACACTGCACTCCGCCTGGGGAATATACTTGGTAGCATCTCTCACTTTAACTTTGGTTTTTATCTCCCTCCCTTTTTTTTCTAATTCTCTTTTGTATCTTTGTATTGACAATCAAAGACCAGTAGAACTATAATTACAGTACTAGGAGAATACTTGTATCTTTTCACCACAGCTCCGATTCCCATGATTCACAAAATACTCACATAATATTTATAAAATCCAGTCCACATTTGGGAGTGGCTAGCTGGTAACAATATATCAAAAAGATCCATTACTTGGAAGCAGCTGAAGATTGATGTTCCTCCAGTTTGACAATAAGTATCCATGGTCCATTTTAAGTGCAGTTATATTGCAGATACTTTAGAGCTATGAAATATTTACAAAGGAATACCTCTAAATTACAATTTTAAATAGCTGCATCAAGTATGTTTCAAAAGACCTTTTGACTTTTAGAGTTAGTTTATCATTATTTGCTTCATTCAAAGGCAAAACTTAAAGGTCCCTATTGGAAGTTGCAGAAGTTGTGCTTATTCCTGTATAGATAATGGCCGGATGGGTAATTGCTCTTCAGAGACAAGACCTGAGAAATAATAAATACCAAAATCCTGCAAGTCTTAGGTAAGATCAAAACCTAAAACATCTTTTGAAATAAGAAAATTAATTGATTACAGATGCTTTTAAAGCCTGTTTTAAAATGATCTTTTCATTGTTTCTCTTAGTTTCTCATCTCTCCTTACTACTTCCATCCACTTTAGTATCATACATGCAGTGATGATACCAATTCTGTCTAAAAAACTTTTAGATATTTAAAACTGAGAGGGAAAAAGAACATCACCAAAACTTGGTTCTCTATATTTGTTGGCTTTTTTAATGACTGTAAAGACAAGTGAAAAACAAAAGTGCCCATTTAGTTTATATCTGGAGAGTCAAAGGATTTTAAAGAGGTTAAGTAATTTGTTCATAGGCACATTCAGGAAAAGAGGAAAGCCATTATATAAATTCAGATCCATTTTCAAAATCTGTTTTGAAAGTGTGTTACCTGGGCACCCTGACCCAGGAAACAAATTCGGGGTTCAGCAGGTAGAAGAGGACGGAAGACCCCCTTAGGAGAGTAGACACACTTTATTCAGAGGTGGTAACAGCCTCCAGCTTCAGATTTAGCTCTCAACCAATTTCTATTTTAGCACTCATTTGCCCCCATTTTGTCCCCATTAGCCCTCATCAACAGCAATTAGTCCTCCAGTCTTTTCCATAAGCCGGTTTTATATGCAGGCCAAACAAAGAAGGCAACTGCAAATAGGTTACATAAGGAGGCAGTTGCTCACAAGTTAAGGCTTATGACCTTGAACATATCTGCTGAAATAGTGTTTCTGCCTTGATTAATCATAACAGCTGGTTCCCAGCCTTGGCTTCACACTAAATATATAACACAGCCTGCTGGAAATCTCACCAAGGGAGCCTAACTATTGCCATTTGGGGCCTACCCCAACAGAGTGCTACATTGTATCTTCCTAAGAGGATGAGAGTGATCTAAGTTCCCACCCTTTAGATCACTCCCATCCTCAACAGTTTTAGAAGAAATTGATTGGTGGTTTGGATGTTTCAGTATTTCTGTTTAATCCCTAGCCTTTTTCTGGAGTTCTCTAATTTCCTTTTAGGCAAAAATATATGTAAAGAATCTGCACAGGATAAGAAATGCATTCATTTTTATCTTAGATATTAACAAGGATGAAGAACTTAATTTCCAAATAAAATATAAGTTGCTATACAATTTCAATAACTGAATCTCGTTATTCCTTCCTCATTCAATCTATATTTTTTATTCATTCATATTGAGTTTTAAAAGAGGTACACCTTACAAACCTTGCATTTTACATGGCTATACAAAATATGGTGATAAACTTGGTCAATTTGATCAGAATCTTAACATTACAGCTTTGGCCACCTTATTCCAGGGAAAGAATTTTAATAATGTGAGTGAGAGCTTACTCTATTCAACTAAATACATATTTAATTTTAAATAATGTGGCTGTAGTTCAGAAAAAAAGAAAGTTGTGCTGTCTTCCACAAGAAAAAAATACCATATAGTATATTAGGATTCTAAGATATTATATTAAGTGTTATGAAAAAGTGTTTCGATCTTCCAATGAAATATATTTATTCGATAGGTAATGGAGAGGGAGGAGACAGGAAGTTTCCATAAAGGAGATATCTGAGGAGGGACTTGATGGATGGTTGACTTAGTCTGTTTAGGGTGAAGTGTCAAAACACCACATGTGGAATGGGTTTAACTATAGTCATTTATTTTCTCACAGTTATGAAGACTGGAAGTCCAAGATCAGGTGCCAGTATAGTTAGGACCTTGTATGGGATTTCTTCTGGGTTGCAGACTGTTGACTTCCAATGATTTCCTTTATGTGGTCTTTCACCTGTGCATGAAAAAATGCTATAGAAAAAAGGCCATGGAAAGAAAGCAAAATGTGTGAATCTCTTTAGTTCATGTATTGGAGATTTATCATAACAATACATATATTAGTAGAGAAATTTGTAATCTAGCAAATTTTGCAAGACTTCTGGAATAGTTGTATTGTTAGGATTCTTCATACTGGACAATTCATGATCTAAGGCTATGCCAAGAAGTCAAGATGTCTCCTAGCCTCGGGCACATCAAGAATTTGTTGATATTCATTGTAGATTTCCACATTAAAATGACACAGGCATGCTAATAATGCATGTGTTCTTGCAGTTTTTTTTCTTCAGTTCTCACTGAAGAGTAATAATCCTCTCCCAGTACCTACATATTGAATTCCAGAGTGAAAGAATGTCGGGGGATTATATTGTACTCCATCTACCTTACTTTCACTCCTGCCTTGCAGAACACCAGCAAGCAATAAAAGACTAAAATAATTTGGAAAAATAATTACTTAAGCAAGATAGAACTATATTCCCTTCACTTTAAAGGAGTTTGGATGTTAACCAACCTATAAGATGCTCCAAGGATGCAGTATCCTTCTCAATATGACTTCATTTCTTAAGGTCACATCACAGATGTACTACTTCAGTGATTAAAATTACTTCTCAGGCATTAAGGGGAGGGAGAGAGAGGAGAATAAAGGGAACCATCATAAGTAGAATAAGTTCCATGCATCTTTATCTTCTCACTAGTTAGAACCTAGTCGTGATGCCAAGGCTCAAAAATAAATTTGATTACTTAGCAGGGTAGAAATATTCCCAATTAAAAAGAAGAAGAAGAAAGAATTATAATCTGAAAGATAAATAGTAGTTTCTTGCCAAATTTTGTAATAGCTTGACCATCTTCCAGGTTAAATGCATATCATTGAGCTAGGCAACATTTCTATGTTGAGAAAAACATAGAAGGAAAAAGGAGGAGTTAGAGTAGGAAAAGGAGGAAGGGAAGAGGAGTAAGAGAGAACAAAATACAGCAGATTTTGAATATAGTAACCTGAGCAGTGCCAGGAAATTGATAAATCAATTTTATTCTCACTAACTTTTTACCAATGATGGACACAAGTGCTCATAACCCTGTTTCTGAAAAGCAAATAAAATTACTTACTGCAAACTAGGCTATGATAAATATTATAATAGTAATTTGGAGACTTTCCAATTATAGCCTATTTCCCAAAGGGGACAGATGGCCTGGTACAGTGTGGGTAGCACAGAATTGCTCTTTTGTTCCAGCCTTCAGCTTTTCCTTTACTCTCACCCTGAAATCATGCTTACTGAAAAATCCTACACTCTTTTGCAAATGGCAAATGATACTTTGTAGAAGGTTTTAGCCTCTTTACTTTCCAGTACCTACTTCTGCTTCACAATGATATGATGGGGGTCAGAGCCATGAGTCATCTCTTCCCTCAAATGAGCAAATAGGGAGAGAGAGTTTCTTACATGACAATTTAGGAGCTGTTTGCCCTTTCTTATCAAGGAGCTCCAGGCACAGAGGTCAATAGTCTAGTCAGACTAGAGTGGGTACATACCAAATTCACTTGGGCAACACTGAAATTTAGAAACATCATTTCCATAAGTGAGTTACATTGGTGGCTGACCAGAAAAAAAGGAGCATTTGGAAGAAACTTCTGAATATCCTGGTGAATTTACATTCAGAGTTTTTAATTGGTGATTTATATTTAACTTAAATGTAACACTTTTTATGTTTCACACACTCCTAAACATACAATTGGACATACTCATTGCCCCTTCCAAACTGCCACTCTTGCCAAACATAAACTGCCCACTACTATTACAGTACTTCCAGAGTTACCAAAAATGATGAGTCCTCTGTGTCCACTCTTAGTCATGTTAATCCTCCTCTGATTAAAGCTCTTCAGAAACTTACTATGCCTTAGCCATATACTCAAGGACTTAATGATAAAACAACTCACATTCTCAACAAAAGTGCATGGGAATTTATTTCTTCCTACTTTACTACCACTAGTGATCTCTTATCAGTTTTCCCACATTCCAATAGGTATGAAGTAATAACTTTTAGTGGTTATGAATTGTCTTTCCCTGGTGTTTTGTGATTTTTAGATAGTTTCATCTACTTATTGGCCATTTTTTAAAATATTTCCTTTGGAAAATTTTCCATTCAGCAACTCTGTACATTTATAAATCTTTATTTTTCTTTTGAGTTTAGTGTTTTTTCCTATGTATTTTGCGTATATGGGTAGGAAATATATTCTCTTCTTTGCTCACATTTTATGGTTTGTTGACTATTTTCTTTGCCATGCAGAGAACTTTTAATATTTTTGATATAGTCCCCCTTGTTCATTTTTGCCTTTGTTGTCTGTGACTTTAAAGGGCATATTCAAATATCTATTGCCAAAACCAATGTCAAGGAACATTTCTAAAAGTCCTAGTTTGAAGTATACATTTAATACCTTAATTCTTTTTGAGTTAATGATGGTATAATATAGGACCAGGATCCAAGTTCATTCTTCTGCATCCATTTTCAACAGCATTATTCATTAAAGATCTCCTTCAGTATTGTGGGGGTTTTTTGCCATATATGTCAAAGATTATTAGTTAATCTTTCTGTGGTTAATTTCTCAGTTTTCTGCAGTCTTCTGTTGATATAGATGTTGGATTTTGTACCAGGAACACATTGTTTTGATTACTCAAGCTTTGTAATATAGTTTGAAATTAGGATAGGTAATGCTTTCCACCTTTTTTCTTCCTCAAAATTTCTTTAGCTATTTGAGCTCTGTTGGAACCTCATACAAATTTTTAGATCATATTTTCTGTTTATATAAAAATATCATTGCAATTTTTATAGGAATTGCATTATTTCTGTAGATTGTTTTGAGATGAATTTGGAACTATTCCTCCTTTTGGAGATAAGAAAAGTTTGAGAATGATTATCATTATTTCTTCTCTAAATGTTTGGTAGAAACTATCTCATCCTGAGCTTTCTTGTTGAGAGGATTTGAATTACCAATTCAATATCTTTATTCATTATCAATCTGTCCATACTTTTTATTTCTTCATGAGTCAGTCTTAATAAGTATTATATTTTGAGTAAATCATCCATTTCTTTTGGGTTACCCAATTTGTTGGCATAAAATTGTTTCTAGTAGTCTCTTATGATCATCTGAGTTTATGTGGTATCAGTTTTAATTTCATTTTTTATTATTAATTTTATTTGAATTATTTCTCTCTCTCTCTCTCTCTCTCTCTCTCTCTCTCTCTCTCTCTCTCATTTTATTTTTATTTTTTGGTTAACCTGCATCACAGTTTGTCCATTTTAATTATCTTTTTAAAAAAAAATAATTTTTAGATTCATTGATCTTTTCTATCATCTTTCTAGTTTCTGTTTTATTTATTTCTGCCCTAATTTGTGTTAATTTCTTCCTTCTGATAAACTTTAGATTAGTTTGTTCTTTTTCCTAGTTCCTTGAGGTATAAAATTAGTTTGTTTAGTTTTGAGATCATTCTTTCTCTTTAATATTGGTATTGATGCTATTAGTTTCTCATTCTTATAACTTCTTTTGCTACATTCCAGAAAACTTGCCATGTCTTGCTTGCATTTTCTTTTGTCTCAAGGTATATTCTTTTAAATGTATTTCTTCTTGGAGTATTGGTTGTTAATAACTGTTCTATTTAGTTTCCACATATTAGTGATTTTTATGAAATTCTTTCTGCTACTAATTTATAATTTTATACTATTGTGTTCTGAAAAGATACTTTATAACATTTTAATTTTAAATTTGTTAAGAGTATTTTTGTGACCAAATTTCTGTGTGCACTTGAAAAAAAATGCCTTAACACTATTGGATGCAATCAATGTTTGGTATATTTGTGTTAAATTCTTTACATTTATAGTGTGCTACAATTCTGTGTTTCCGTATTGGTTTTCTGCCTGGAAAATAACTGTTGAATATTCTCAAATATCCCTGACTCATATTTAATTTTTCTGACGCACTTACCAAGGGCCAAATGCAGGTGGCCTAACCTTCAACATTCATTCTTGCTCATACATGACTAACAAAGATTATTTTTTCTATATTTTTTAAAATTTAGGATAACTACTGTAAATAATATTATTCTCTCAGGCTCTAACGTTGCAATTACCAATAACTAGAGGATTTAAGTATGGATAGCAGAATATTCTAATATGTAAATCGAGTCCTTCTGAAGGTGTGAGCAGACTTAAGAGGAGTCATAGAAACAAAAAAGAAAAGAGAGAAATTAATTTATTCAACACTTTTTTTAAAAGTTCATCCTCTTTGCCAAGCTTTTGAGAGTCCATAATTCAATAGATGTTCAAAGTCTGCACTATATACAAATAATCCTACTGGTAGTTACAAACACTCTGGGCTAGCAATCAAAGGTATTGTTTTTAGGTTAAATTCTGCTGTTGAATAGCAATGTGACCTTGAGCAAATCAACTGTCCACTTAGGGACCCTCTTATCTCATCTCTAAAATAAGAATGTGGAACTGAATAAAATTCTTAAGTTTTTTCTTTATCTAAAATTCAGTGATACTAGCTCCTTTGTGTGACGTTTTGTTATTCATTTGCAAAGCAAGAAGGTTTGCAGTGGTGACTTACTTCAGTGATGGCAAAAATATGTTTTCAAATATATTGAGTGCTATATAAATGCAAAGCAGTTGCAGGTGGTTTTAGATAATGTTTAATACTTTGCTGTTAGCTTTCATAAAACCACTACAACATTTCAGCATCAGTTATATTTTCTGATATATATATATATATATATATATATATATATATATATATATTTAAAAATAAAAGAATCTGGCTCATAAACATGTTCTTGTTTTTCCTCAAAAACAGATTCAAAGTATTTGTTTATCCTGGAAAAAAATATTGAAAAAAATGAAAATTGAAATAGGCTAATTGTTCAAATGAATTTATTATAATTTTTCTTTTACTTTTTCTTCTTTCTGATGCCTTAATGAAATCTTGTGGTAACATAAAACAACATTTGGACTTTTATACAATAGACTTCCATACTGTCCAAGCATATTTTATCTATTGGTCTTCAACAAGTTTCCACCTTTCTCCTTCTGTGCCTACATTCTTGGTACCAGTTGATTAATATGATCAGAAACCTGAACTCTCCTTGCAGGGAATGGTAAAATAGACTGATAATTTATTTGAAAGCCCAATATTACATGTTATGGTGTCTTTTGCACATGTTTTGGTATAAGAATATCTGGTTTTTACTGCAACTCTAAGAAAAGATTTCTGTGATAAGACAGTTTCCTAAAGTGCCTGAATCACAAAAATCTTACTGGAAAAAAAATACTTATAAAATTCAACTACCTCTTTTGTTTTCTGTGATGTTAAAAAATGGTAAGTATCTAGATCAATTGCTATATCATATGTGATTAATACAAAGGGAAGTAACTCCCTAGCTCTATAATTCCAAAGGCCCTTGCAATGTTTCACATTTTTATAATCATTAATAAAAACAGTTAAATATAAATTAAATATTATTATTTTTTTCTTTCATATAATTTTTATGTTTCTACTAAGTTTCCAGGAACTAAATATGTTTTGTTTATTGTCATAGCATACGGAACAGTATACAGGACACAGTAGGTTTTAATCTACTAAATGAAAGGGTGGTATATACTTGTGTTAGAGTTAAAGATGTTAAAGATGTTAACAAACATATTGTATAAAATATTTAGAAGTTAGATTTTATGATGACATATGTACATAAAGACAAAAAGTAATGATCAAAAAAGGCAATGTGAATTCCTCCACTATCAATATTCCATTAGCAATACCATCGTAATTATAGGCTAGTTTCAGAGTTGTTAGGTGAAGAAGAATCAAACTAAGTTTAAGAAAGCAGAGCAAGGTTATTTTCTTGTATTCCTCTGTCTCTGCTGATACATAAATTCATTGTATTATTGAGTTTCAGAGCTAGCAGACACCATGAAATCCTCACGTTATTATCAGTTTCATCAATATTATTGACCATTCATGCACTGCTGAAGCATTTACATCAAGTGAAAAGAAGCTAGTCAGAGAAAGTCTGTCTCTTTTTTATTTGTCCTTAAGGTTTCACCACTCTGCAAGTTATATTGAAATGATTTTTTACTCTGTATTCATCATATGTTCATGTTTGGGTTTAGATGTCTTTCTATATGTTTAGGATAAGGACATAAAACAAACTGTCTCTTTAAAAATCTCATGGTCCAGCCAAGTGCAGTGGTATATGCCTCTAATCCCAAAGACTCAGGAAGCTGAGACAGGAGGATCACAATTTCAAAACTAGCTTCAGCAATTTAGGGAAGTTCTAAGCAACTTAGAGATATAGAGTTTCAAAGTAAAACATAAAATGGGCTGGGATGTAGCTCAGTGATTAAGCAACCCTGGGTTCAATTCCTGGTACAAAATGAAAGAAAGAAAGAAAAGAACTTGAATATTCAGGGAGTTATGACAAGAAATTATATTGCCTTTGGATAAAACTAACCATTTAAAATGTTAGGCAGTGAAATAAATAAAACCTTATACATTCAAATCACTATTACTAAATAGATACCTTCTTTCTGTTCCCCTTAAACACACACACAAAATGCATTAAACAAAACAACAACAACAACAAAAAATAGGAGTAGCAGCTCATGGTCCAAAGAAGTAGTCAAACAAGTAACCCAGAAACTATTATACCATCTAATGTAAATAAGAATCAATATTTAAAAAAATAGGAAAGTAAGAATAAATGGTGAGTTGAATAGCAATGTAAAGAATACATAATTTTAATTATAAAGTATATGTGAGATTTAATTAGATATAAGATGAAGCGAGTGTAATAAGTCAGAAAAACATGAATGTGTAAAGGCAGAAAGTTAAGAGTAATCCCTATGTAGTTCTATAGTTATAGGGAACAGTTCATGCTGGGACAATATGTGTCCAGAGTCTTGAAAAAGTGAATAAGATGAATAACTTAAAGCATGTACTGCATATTCCAGAGTGAATTCCAATTTTATATTTCAGGACCTGAGAAAAGACAGGGTAGTGATTTGATAAAGCAGTAGAGGAGATGGAATGCAGAAGAAGGCAAGTTGCTAACCTATATCCCCAGGAGAACAAGAAGATGATGCAGAAATTAAAATCAGGGGTTAAATAACTTTTGGATGTAAACATAAAAATTTTATCTAGGTGCAATGGTGTGTATCTCTGATTGGGCTACTCAGGAGGATGAGGCAGGAAAAATAAACTGCTTGAGCTAAGTGTTTGAGACCAGCCTGGACCACATAGTGAGAGGTTGTTTAAAGGATAAAAAAAGAAGAAGAAGAAGAACTGTATCTTGGAAGGAGACCATGAAACATGATGGAAGTATAAGATACAACCAAGATATACCTTCCAGAAGATGTACCATTCTAACTCTGAGAGGGCTGATGACCCTCAATTGTTAGTCCCCTTGGAATTGCCTCTAGTTTTGAAATAAGTTACCTGACCCATGATAAAGGTCTCTATTCTAGGTATATTCCATCTAATGACTGATTGGTGTGCATATGTGAAAAATATTGAATGTCCTTAACTAAAAAAATTTAAAAGTTTTTTACAGATCATACTATTTTCAGAAGTCCCCAAAGGATCCCACCAAATTGCATTACATCTCTATGTCACCTCTGCTTAAACCTTGCTCACTTTGTCGCTTATTCTTTCACCGATGTTAATTCTGAACACACTCTTTAATCAATCTTTTGCATGTTAACTTTCTTCTCACACAATGTATTTGGTGGTCATTTTGTTGTAGTAGCTTTGCATGTATCTCTTTTAATCACAGTATGTAAGTTTAGAAATCTTAAGCCCAGAAGAATAATAAAGCATTATTCCAGAGAATAATGTGGACATAAGGCAAGAAGTAGAGTTCATTAATAAATGTCACTAAATATCTAAAATGAGACCAGGTTCTATCTTATCACTCTGTTGTGTTAGTACCCATTTGGTTTTCTTAAGTCTTCCAATAGTCAAAGTTACCTAATCAATGTCTATATATTGTAGTCTGGTATTCTTTCCTCAAATATTCTTTACAGTGTTATTATACTTAATAGAGGAAATGCTAGATGAATAGATTAACGAGAAACTAATGAGTACTGATTAGACTAATGAGTAGTCTGCTTCATTTGTTTTTGGTAGTATATTCCAATATAAATATAATTTATTTTTACATGTGACTTGTATGTGAGTGATTTAAGATAAATTAGAGTAATACTTAAATTTAGTATAATAGCTCATGTACTGCTTTGAATACCAAAAGAACTTAATTTGCTTGAGGATTCAGGGAGCAGTTCCCATTTGCTTCTGAAATCACCCCAATTATCTGTCCAATTTCATGTGTGCAGTTTTTAACTTTACTGGAAAGAGATAGCTGACCGATATCAGCAGGATTCTTGTTCTTACCTTGAGAAGATCTAGTATTGTGAGAAGCTAAGTGGTATTTTCAAGTTTCCATTAAACAGAAGTCACATGTAAATGTGCAAATCTGTGATTCTAAAGATGAATTTATCCTAACCCCTGATTACTTTATTTGGATTGAAACCAAATTTCCCTCTGTTCCTGCAGATTTGAGAACTCTCTTGGGCAGTTTTTCCATGAGAAACTGCTAACAACTTGCACAATACTCAATGTTGACTCTGTTACACTCCAGTGCAAACTTCAATTTGGTAAATATTGTGCTATGTGTCCAAGGCTGCTAAACCATTGCTAACTTTGAGATGTTAGGCCACATATAATAAAATAGACTCATCTATAGCCCTCTTTATTATATATAGTCTAGATATTTCTTAGGTGACCTAGTTTAATTATTGAATCCACACAACTCTATAAAGTTTATACTATTATCATTCTTCTTTTACAGATGAAGTAACTGAATCAAAGAGAGGAGGTGAGTCATTTATTCAAGGTTACATATTTAATGTATTTCAGAGCCAGGGCTTGATAGCAGCAGGTATCTGATTATGAGCTTTTAAGTACAAACTCTGTTCTAAAACTATAAAATTGTCTAAAAGTAAGGACCTATAAAAGTAAGGACCTATATTATTAGATTTTACATTTATACATTTGTACTGTACAAAGGAGCTTAGTCAAGACTGCCCTTTAAAACTTGTAGAAAAGGTCAAGCCTTGTCTTTACTGACCAAATGTAAAGTTTGGGAGAATTAATATAATACCATTTATATAATAATTTGACTTTACTTTCTATCATCAGAGTGTTTTGACTGAGAATCCGCTTTATGTTGTTTTTCTTCCCCTAAATAACAGTGAAATAATTCATTTTATTTATGTGAAATCTTTCATCTAAGAATTTCCAAAAGCTTTACAAATGTCATCTCAATTAATAGTCTCATCATACCTCTATTATACAATCTGTTTCTGGAGTCGAAAGCACATAATTGAAGCTCAGAAGTATTAGGTGACTCATCCTAGGCTAATAGAGGCTGTAGACATTGTAAACAAACAAAAAAAGACAAAAGATTCAATTTCTTTTCTTTTTTTTTGCCAGACTATTGTAAACTCAACAGAATACTTACACAATTATGGTTCTGAAATAAAAATTGTACCTTCATTTTGACAGAACCTAAGGTAAAACATTAAATTCTAGATTGGTACCTTTCTTCTCCGTAAAGTAATGAAAGACAAATGCCTTACATTTGTGTAGTTGTTGATAATCCTTTGGTCACTTTTATTGCATCATTTGATCTCCTAGAAGTCGTACAAGGTCTTATAACTTACCATTCAGGTAAAAGCCCTGGAATGTGATTATCAGCATTATTGAGTATTTACTATGTGCAGACTATTTTAGAAGTCATATTTATTTTAATTCTTAAAAGAAAAAAGTCATTTTATGTATTAGGAAATAATCATGATTTGATTGTAGAAGAAGTGTGACCCAAATAAGGAGTTTGCTACAGTTGCCAGTAGTTTGTATTTTCCAGTGCTGTCTATTTGACCCACATACTGTTCAACCTTGAGGTCCCAGGTGCTCATTAGTAGAGCACCATTGTCCCCGCTCTTTTCCCCACCTCTGTCTTTCATGAACACACACACACACACACACACACACACACACACAGACACACACCACTATTATCATTATTTTCAGTGCTTTAGACTACATTCCCCAGAAACAAACTCTGAAACAATGTGTTGCCTGTGAAGTTAGTGGGAAGAACTTTCTGGAGAGATTACTAAAAGGAAATAACAAAAGGAAGGCATCCTGGACAGAGGGGAGAGTAACTTGCAGTGCACCTGGAGCTGAGTTATCCTTAGGTACGTTAGAGAACTTTGGTATTGAGACATGGCCTTTCAGATTTCCCAAATTGAGCAAGGAAATGGACCCTTTTATCCACACATGAACCCATCACTGAACAACAAGATATCCATGAAATTGGGAGTACCCTTGATAAAAATCTTTCTCTACAGTAGAGAACAGTTCTCTTTGAAGAAGAACACATATGAGTCATCTCCAAATTATATTTTCAGCAGAGAGGGAGGATATGTGGGCCTTGAAGAGGAGTTTTGAGCAAAGCATCTAAGTATTCATTATAATTAGAAACATTCATTAGGCAAGTCCTCGATGTGTGTTATTGTTCTAAGATGTTTTCATGTAGCATCTCAGTAAGGCTTTCCAACTTTAAAAGAAAAATTCTATTATTGTTTACAGTTGATGAAATTAGGAATAATTACCTAAAACTACACAAATTTAACCTTACTAACCATCATGAACTGCATAGTTGTACATAAAATCCTGTCCCCAGAATGAATTTGATAGGTGTCTTAATTTTTCTGATAGTTCACAGATGTATGCTTATCTCAATTTGGGGGGCCTATTAAATAAAATTAAGTAAATAACAAAAGTGAAAATATCATATAGTGTCAGAAAAAATATATTCAACAAATGGTCATTTATTTTTATTTCCCCTCAGAGACATTAGTTTTAGTTGTGTCTCCTTAGAACATAGCACTTCCCATTTGAATGACATAAAATGAAGATCTCCAAACAATTAAAACAACAACAAAATTATACCCTATGATATTGAATAACTTTATGCAAACTTCCCGTTGCCTAAAACTCCTGACATCCTTTCATAGTTAAGATGTAATTCAAGAAGGGGACTCAGAGGCAGAAACCAGCTTCTTTCTTTATATTCTCATACAGAACAATGCTGAAATGATCTCTCCTTTCTAAGCAGGGAACCTAAACTTGACTCTATAGTCACTCCCTATTGCAACAAAAGTTTTTGTCACCCTGAGAAAAGAAGTTTCTTTGTCATTATCAGAAGATTCTGAAATCTATTATTTCAAGAGTGCACTCTCTCCTAAATAGAATTAGAGGCTAAGGGGAGAACTGTAAACTAACTAGGCAATAGTATTTTTATATTTTTATATTTTTATATAGTGCTCAGCCCATATTGAAGTTAGCAAAGAAAGAAAATCAGGAAAGCTTCTAATTTCCATCTGGGACATAAGGTGCTATATCTTACCAATTTCTGTGTTCTTCATTCTACTAACAGAATGCCTTTGCTAGCTGGTTTGCAATTAAAACTGACTGGACAGTCACTATGGTAATTAAAATATCAAAGTGATATATTTTCTTTAGCAGCAAAAATTCTCAGATAGTTTCTTAGTTTCTGAGATGACCTTGGAAGTCACTTACTGTCCTGTGATTTGTTTTTTTGTATTTGCTATAATGGCACAACTTGGTTTTATTTCCCACATACTCAGAGAGTTTCAGAGTGTTGTAAAGACTGCTTTATCACCCAATTACATTTTTATGCAATTGTAACCAAAAACTTGTGCAATCAGTTTCTTTCAAAGAGGTACATACTCCCTTTGAATCAGATTGATTTTGCAGTGAATGGCTAGAATCTCAGTAAAAATCCATATAGTTGCTTAGTCAGTACACTGATTTCCATAGACACCACAAAAATGGAATACAGTGGATGTAAACTAAAGATAAATTATTAAATGAAAAAAAAGAGACTTTAACTAAATACAGACTTAAATGTTACATGGCTTTTATACTTACCTTCACATTTGGGAGATGAGGTACTAAAATGAAATGAAGGAAAATATGCCTCTGATAATTCCAATGAGGCAGTGCATAAAAATAAGTAAAATCTCAACATTTCTAGGTTTGATTTTACAAAAGCAAGGAAACATTAAATAGATGTTCAAGAAAACAGAATGGGAAATGCATTTTAAAACTGTTGAAAAGTGAAGGCAAGCAAGATCTTCACCATACGACTTGTCACAACCATAGCTAACAGTGGAAAAAAAAACAAAATAGATTCAGCAATAGGCATCATTCTTAAATGTCATAGAAGTCATGAAAATCAAGTAAAATGGAAGTTCAAATGTGAGTACACGATGCTTGAGATGGGCTGGTTTGTTAGTAATTTGTGCTTTATTTTTTTGTACTCATAAGACCCTGTACTTAAGCCAATATTAAAAGAACAGTGAAGAATATGCTGGTGAACCATCCTGGAGAGACATGCCTACTTCTAAACCTAGGACCCAATATCACCGCCACAACCAAGGAAACAGGAATTTCATCAAGGAAGAGAATCAAAGGGTGTTCACAGCAATGGAGTGGTAAAGGCAGAGCCAATAGACAAGACAGCATAATGAAAATGATCACAAATTTTCCATATGAATTTTTGTATATGGCATATTTATGCTATCCACAGTGCATTTTATGTGTATTATGTAATAACAAGCATGATATAGTCACTCAATAATTTCCTACTCAGAAAAATGTAGTAGAGCAAGAAATAGCCTATGGTCCTGATCCTTACACAAAGTCTCCTTCACTTGGGTTTTAACATTACTTTCAGCGTTTACTTCAGTAACATTTACTGAATAACACATGTATGTTAATCTGATTTGAATAAATGTGAACTTTTGCTAATGTGACTAAGAACTCTGATTTCTTTTACTTATTCATATATCTCTTTTCCCTCATTTATCAAATCTATCCTTCTCTTTAAACATGATAAATAATTTCTAAATAAATCATAAATTTTTTTATCTGTTTTTCTTTGTTCTTTTTAGATGTACATGAGAGTAGAGTGCATTTGGACATATTATATATACCTGGAGTATAACATTATAGTTAGTATCCTATTGTTGTGGTTGTATGTGATCTGGACTACTGGTCTTGAATTTATATATAAGGATAGGTAAGTTATGTCTGATTCATTCTATTCATTCCCCTTTGTCTAATCCAATGGACTTCATTCTTCCCCTCCCCATCCTCGCTTGTTGTGGGTTAACTTCTACATATCAGATAGCACATTTGGCTTTTAGTTTTGGTGGGCTGGCTTATTGTATTTAGCATGAAATTCTCCAGTTCCATTCATTTATCATCAAATGCCATAATTTTATTCTTATTTATGGATGACTAATATTCCATTACATATATATCTCATTTCCCTTATCCATTGATCTTCTGGAGAACTCTTGTATTTCTATTTCTGAGTGTTTAAAACAAATTTCATAATCAATAGCAAAGTGAAAGGTTTTACTTTGAGATTTATGGAAAAGAAACAGAAAAGACAAAGGCAAATGGAAAATGGAAATATTGTTATTACTAACAAAACAAAATAGAGTGCATTAATCACTTCTTCAGTACTATTACAATGGTCTATTTTTTTCATCATTATATTTTTTTTCCAAGGAGGTCCAAAGTAGTGTCTTGCAATAATATCAAAATAGACAGGAACTTTGAAAAAAGTATGCCACAAACATTTTTTACTAAAAAAAATATACATTTGGACAAGCTTAAACAATTTGAAAATATCTTGTACATAGTGGTGATATATAACTAGTATTACAACTCTAATATTTGAGCCTTAACATGGTTGGATAACATTAGTCTAATTTAAGAAACAGAAAAAAATTGTATACCTACTAAAATGTTTATATTTTTATGATGCTATATTTTAATCAAATGAGAAGATTAAATAAACTAAACCAATTTACTTCTAGAGAAAGAATGTTACAGAAAAATTATTTTAAGTAAAATAGAAAATAATCATATTGAAAATAAAAAAATTTGAGTCTAAGACCTTCACTTCTCTTAATCAACTATCAACTTCAGGGTACTTACAAGTTTTCAATTTTCACATATCTAGAAAATCATAGGTGAATTGTGCTCAAATATAGATCCTGAATCTTGTTAACAGCATGACTATGGGTAACTCATGTAATTTTCTGAGTTTAGATCTTTTATCTATGTACTGGAGGCACAAATTCCTACTCCAAAGAATTGTGAAGAATACTAAAAAAAATGCCTGCTTTAAATATCACTGTGAAACTATTAAGACACTATATGAAATTGAAGATTTCTTGACAAAGAGTATCATTTGTCCTGAAAAAACAGTTAACAAACGGATTTTCAGCCCTTTTTTAAAATTTTTGTTCCAGTTTTAAAATGCTAAAATGGAGTTTAAAATTGAAAATATAAACTAAAACCTGTAGTAAGTTATTGAGTAAGGGTTTAAAGCACACCTCTGCTCATGTCACACCCCTCTTTATCTACTGGAGCATGAAGGGTCACTAAGGCACAGTAGTACAAAAAAAAAAAGGATTCTTTTTTGTTTTTGTTTTTCTTTGCTTTTCATCTCATTCTTTGTTAGTTGGGAATTCAGAAGCAGCTTACTTGGCTAATTTTGGTTCTGGGTGTTTAATTACTTTTCATTCAAGTGCTCAACAAGGATACAACCATCTCAAGACTTGACAGAATAAATAAAAGATTCCCTTTCAAGTTTGCTCAGGATGGCTGGCCTCAGTTGTTCATCACAAGGTCCTATGGAAGGGACAATATGACAGCAAATGAAAATATGGAATCTTCCCTAAAGTAAAGGATAAAAGAGAAGAAAAACAGGTTTGAGGAGAGAGAGAAGAAACGTCAAAGAGAAATCTCATTTTCTCTTGTAATATGGCCACAGAATAAACATATACTATTAATTTCTCCATGTTCATTTGGTCACAGAAATATATACCAGTACTATGTGGGAGGGAGCTACACGTGCTATGTGTACAGATGTTATGGTTTGAATCTTTAATGTCCCCAGAAAAGCTCATGAGTTAGATGATGCAGGAATGTTCAGAGGTGAAATGATTAAATTACAAGAGCTGTAGCCTCATGAATGGATTAATTCATTTGATAGCATAACAATTTGAATGGACTACAGGATGGTAACATAAGGCAGGTGGGGCATGGTTG
The DNA here is from genome assembly GCF_048772815.1 of Callospermophilus lateralis. NCBI lineage: Eukaryota > Metazoa > Chordata > Mammalia > Rodentia > Sciuridae > Callospermophilus > Callospermophilus lateralis. Next base: position 1,649,650 of record NW_027511570.1, on the reverse strand, counting down.
GAGGAAGTAGATCACTGGGGACTTGTTCTAGACTTTATCTGTCCATGATCCATTTCCTCTCTCTCTCTGCACTGCCATTGTCTGCTTCCTGGCTGCCATGAGCTGAGCAGTTTACTTCCACCACAGCCTATCACTATTGTGATCTACCTCATGGCCAAGATCAATGGATGTGGCTATCCATGGAGTGAACCTCTTGAAACTCTGAGCCCAAAATAAACATTTCCTCCTCTCAATTGTTTTTGACAGGTGTTTCATCTCAGGATGAAAATCTAACAAGGAAGGAGGGATCATTGAAACTAATTTGGAGCATAACAAAACTTCTCTAATTAAATTATTTTAAAATGGAAATGCACCATCTTCAGGATAAAATTCAAGTTCTGTACCATACTAATCAACGTTTTTTTATGATACTGACTTTTTGGAACTCTCCAGTCTTATTTTTCACCTTGGTCATTCCCTTAATCGTTCTTCTGGTTTACTACTATAGTGTTCTTCACTTTAGTGGAGAATTATATGCAGTTCCCCAGTAATAGTGTAATGAAAATATAATTATTTTTATTGTTATGGTTATTATTTATTAAGCTTTTCCTGAATCCTTTTGCATATACAAATTTATGTATTTTTAAATTTATTCTTAAAATAATATTTTTGGTAATGAATATGGAACCAAGTGGTGTTTTCCCACTGAACTACATATCCATATTTTTAATTTTGATAAAGGGTCTCATTAAGTTTCTTAGGGTCTTGCTAAATTGCTGTGGGACTATGCAAAGAGAGACAAGGCTTACAGAATAAAGCAGTGTACATTGTGCTAGCACTGCCACAGCGGATTTGTACCAAAAGACTGAGCATCTAATTCTGGAGGTTTTGCCTTATATACTTCTTGTTGGTTCCTCTTTTACTTGCCAGCTCCTTGATTTCCATTCAAGTAATCCACATTATGATTGGGAATTCTATTTGAATAGTATAGAGTTACAATGGTTTTATAAAAAGTTGTAGAATGTGCATACTAATATTGATGGTACCTTATTGTCTTCCTCCTAAAAATGGGTGAAGTTTGAGCTCCAACTTGCGATTCTCTTGCCTTAGCCTCCTGAATTGCTTGGATTATAGCTATGTGCCACCAAACTCAGCTGGTGTTATACAAATTTAATCATCACAGTGATTCCATGACAGGTGCTATTATTTTCCATGTTTATGTTAGTTCTTTATATCTCGAGGTGAAGAAAGAATACACATTCATGTTATGGCTTCTCAGTTTTCTCATGATTCCAGAGCAAGTTAGAAACATGATTTACCCTTGACCCATGCCTGACAATGTAGCTCTTGAATGTTTTTATTTAATGTTAAAGTTTAACACTATTATAATGTAGGCCTGGGAATCAGTCCAACTTGATGTACCTGCTTATCTGAATAGTCTAGCAAAATTTCATGTGTACACCTGGCATTTATGCTAGAATCCTGAATTTCAGTTATATTTCTGGTTGCAAAACGGGTATGTGTTTATATGACCAGTTCTCCAGAAAAATCTTGAAATGCAGTAGGCTTCCAAAGGCAGAGATATCTCACATGTGTCTCTGTAGTTCACTGAAGAAAGTGGTTCCTATGATACTCTGATGAAGGAATAAATCATAAACCTTCAACTGAAATCTCTGGACTTTGCACAATTAATATTTTCCTATTGCTAGTATTTTGTATTCTTTGCTGTAATAAATCTTGGGCATGAATATGTAATCCATTGTTTTGTTCTATAACTTCTGGTAAATCTGAATCTGAGAGAAGTCATCAAATTTCTCCAACATTTAATCCTCTCATTAATCCTATGAAATACTACCAAAGATTTTCCAGAGAACCAGATTACCATCCAGTTTCTTAGAACTATTCACATGCAGTGTGGTAATTGAACAGCAGTAGTTTAACTCTAGATCAGGACACTAATTGAATCAGGACACTAACATTGACCATCTAATTTGCCTAGTAAATATCTTTCTGTACTTCATGATTTATAAGTGTGTTAATTTCTGTGAGCAGATCCCTCCAATTCAAAAGCTAAGTAATATCTTTTGCTTACACAATTAGTTTAAATGTTCATGTTTACATTAACCAGTGGTATATAAGCACAATTAACTAGGTCAATTTCAATAAACATTGATGAAATGTATATGGATAGCTCAACTGAATGATGGGTGAGTGAATGATTTCCTCGACAGTGTTTCATGAGATAAAAAAGTGATTATCATAATCCTATTTTACAAGTAAAATTTACGTAAACCAATTATAGATCTTAAGTGTAAATTTTCATGTTTCATGCCATAATAAAATGATAAAATTCTTAAATTAAATTTTTACAATTTTATGAGTTTGCCAAAGTTTAACACAGTGGTAAACAACCAACATCCTAAGATTAATGGATAATTTTCATTAATCAAGAAAAATCTCTTTCTACTGAATTCTATTCAATAAACAACCCCCATTGGTAAATTACTGTTCTGATTCTTATTATCGCAGGATAGTTTTGGGAATTGAAATTCAGGTAAAATGAGTGAATTAGTACATACTTTTATGTCATGTTTCTTCAATTTTATACTCACTTTTGAGTTATAAACATTTTGGGGGTAACAGTGATTCACTTTTTAAAAACTTTATAAATAAATTTCAAATTTTCCACTCCTCCTCCTCTTGAGACACATTTGGATGGAGAGCTATTTGGGGCTCATATAAATAGAGCTGCTATAAATATATCCAATGAATCTTTTTGTGGACACCTGCTATAGAATCCTTTGAGTAAATAATTAGATTCAGATAGTTGAGTCATAGAATATACATATTACAAGAAGCCAGTTTTCCAAAAGATGTGTCATTTTTATAATCTAAACAGAAAGTGTAAGAGTACAGATTGTACCATGTCCTGGCCAATATTTTGTGTTACTAGACTATGAACCTTTAGTCAATCTTGTAGAGTATTTTTCATTTCTATAGGTATCTATATGTAGTTCTGACTGCTGATTTTTTTAAATTTCTCTAGTGACTCATAAATTTAAGTACCTCACTTACATGCTTTCCTTAATATTCTAATGCTATCTTTTGTGAAATGCCTTGTGAAGTCTTATTGAGCTTTTTTATTATATTTATTATGTTGTCTTTTCATTATTGATTTGAAATATCCATTACATATTCTTGGCATAATTTCTTTTTCAAAACTATTTAAAATATTTTCTTCCAATATTTACTTTAGATTTTCATTCTCTTAGTGGTTTTTTCAAAGGTAATTATTTTGTTTTTTGAAAAAAATGTTCTTAATATCTTTTTTCTTGTGGTTTGTATGTTTTTTCCCTAAGAAATATTTGCCAAACCTAAGTTAAAAAAATTTATTGGCTTATGTATTCTGCTTTTATGTTTAAAGTGGCATAAGTATATCCTTGATTAATACTCAATATTAAAAATAATTGCACAGTCATTCATCACTGGATATCATGTAGGACTTTTATAAATGCTCTGTGTCATAATGAATATTTTCCATTTATTCTAAGTGTTATAAAACTTATTTCGAATGATTATTAAATTTTATTAAAAGATTTTTCTTTGCTGATTGAAGTGATAATAAAATTCCTCCCTGTATTCTAATCTAATAGGGAAGAATATATTTATTAATTTTGAAACAGAAAACTATCTCTTTTTGTAATAATGTCTTTTCTTTCTTAAATACTGCTAGGTTACAATTTGCTTTATTTCTTAAGGATTTTTATGCTAATTAGAGAAATTATACTATCATTTTTTCTTATATCTAATGATTGTGCAGAACTTTCTTACTAGGATAACAATAATCATGAGATGATTAAAAATGTAGAAATAATGAATAAATCTTCCTTTATTTTCTGAAACAATTTGTATAAGATTACTCTTTTAACATAAAATATTTAGAGCAATTAATATATTTCATATACTTTCATGAAGTATACTGACAACTTTCAACATTTGATGGAATTGATGAATAAAATTGTCTGAAATATTTCTTTTAGGAAATGCTTTAAATTATTTACTGGTTCAGTGGAGTATGACAATGTATATTTTCTGACTTTCCTTGGATGATGTTCAGTAAGTTCTTTTTCATAAACTGATGCACCTAATCTAAGTTGTCAAACATATTAGTGTAATTGGCTCTTGTTTTCCAACTTACTATTTGTAGGATTCATATTACTGATCCCTCTTTTATTCAGAGAATTGATACTACCTAACTTTCTTTTATTCTTAAAATTGCTAAGGGTTTTATCAGTGTTGTTAAGTTTTCCAAGGAATCAATTGTTGGCTATACATAATTTCTTTCTTGTAGATATTGTCTATATTATTGGTTTCTGTTATCCTTTTTATCTCTTTTCATGTAATTACTTTGAATTTAATTTGCTCTGCCTTTTTGATCATTTTATGTTGAAATTAATTCCTTTAAAAATTTTATAATTAGAAGTGGTGAAAGAGGATATCCTTGTCTTCTTCCAGTTTTTAGCGGGAATGCTTTCAATTTTTGTCTATTTAGAATGATGTTGGCCTTGGGTTTAGCATATGTAGCTTTTGCAATGTTGAGGTATGTTCCTACTATCCCTAATTTTTCTAGTGTTTTGAACATGAAGGTGTGCTGTATTTTGTCAAATGCTTTTTCTGCATCTATTGAGATGATCATATAATTCTTGTTTTTAAGTCTATTAATATGATGAATTACGTTTATTAATTCCTGTATGTTGACGCAAACCTGCATCTTTGGGATAAACCCCACTTGATTGTGGGGCACTAGATTTTTAATATGTTTTTGTATGCAATTTGTCAGAATTTCATTGAGAATTTTTGCATCTGTGTTCATCAGAGATATTGGTCTGAAGTTTTATTTCCTTGATGTGTCTTTGTGTGATTTTGCTATAAGAGTGATATTAGCCTCATACAATGAGTTTGGAAAGCTTCCTTCCTTTTCTGTTTTATAGAATACTTTGAGGAGTATTGGTGTTATCATCCTTGAAACTGTAGCTAGAGCAACAATACAGAAGAAAGAAATTAAAGGAATACAAATAAATAAAGAAGAACTCACACAATCACTATTTGCTGATAGCATGATTTTATATCTAGAAGATCCAAAAAATCCTACCAGAAAACTTGTAGAACTAATAAATGGTTTTAGCAAAGTAGCAGAATATAAAATAAACACACATAAACCAAACACATTTCTATATATCAGTTATGAATGCAATGAAAGAGAAATTAGGAAAACTACCACATTCACAGTAGCCTCAATAAGTAAATAAATAAATAAATAAATAAAATTCCTGGGAATCACTCTAACAAGAGGTGAAAGACCTCTACATTGAAAACTAGGAAAGAACAAAATTGTAGAAAACCTCAGAAGATTAAAAGACCTCCCATGGTCCTGGATCAGCAGAATTAATATTGTCAATATGGCCAAACTACCAAAAACATTATACAGATTTAATGAAATTCCTGTTAAGATCCCAATGACATTCTTCATAGAAACAGAAAAAGCAATCATGACATTTATTTGGAAAAATAAGAGTTGCAGAGTAGCCAAAGCAATACTTAGCAAGAAAAGTGAAGCAGTAGGCATCACAATACCATACCTTAAACTACACTATAGAGCTATAGTAACAAAAACAGCATGGTATTGGCACCAAAATAGACTTGTAGAAGAATGGTACACAATAGAGGACATAGGGACAAACCCACATGAATTCAATTATTTCATATGAAACAAAGGTGGCAAAAATATTCACTGAAGATAGCTATACAACAAATGGTGCTGGCAAAACTAGAAATTCATACGCAGCAAAATGGAATTAAACCTCTATCTCTTATCCTGCACAAAAATCAAATCAAAGTATATCAAAGACTTAGGCACTAGAACACAGACCTTGCACCTAATAGAAGAAAAAGTAAGCCCAAATCTTTACCACATTGGACTAGGTCTTGACTTCCTTAACAAGACCCTCAAAACACAATTATCAAGAATACAGTCAACAATAAAAGTTGGCAAGGATGTGGGGAAAAACATATACTCATATATTGCCAGTGGGACTACAAATTGGTACAACCATTATGGAAAGCAGTATGGAGATTCCTCAAAAAACTTGAAATGAAACCAAATTTCAATCCGACCCGGCTATCCCACTCCTTGGTTTATACCCAAAGAACTTAAAATCAACATACTACAGTGATGCAGACATGTCAATGTTTATAGCAGCTCAATTCACAATATTTAAATTATGGAACTAATTTAGGCAAATGGATAAAGAAAATGTGGTGATATATATATATATATATATTCAATGAACATCACTGATCTTTAAAAAAGGAAGAGATTATGTCATTGCCAGTAAATGGTTGGAGTTGGAGAATATCATGGCAAGTGAAATAAACCAATTACCAAAAACCAAAGGTCAAATGTTTTCTCTAATATGTGGGTATTAATTCACAATAAGGTGTGCCATTAATCTACTATCATATTTGCTTATTTTATCAATATTTTCATTAATTTTTTGAAAAAATGATAGATTAAAACAAAAATTATACCTAAAAAAAAAAAATTCACAATAAGGGGGGGGGGGACACTAGAGAAGAAGAGAGTTACTTTAGGTGAAGGGAAGTAAGGGGAGGGAGAGGGTATGTGGGGTTAGAAAGGATATTAAAATAAGACAGACATTATTGTTTTATGTGTATATGTGACTACATGTCCAAAGTAATTCCACAACATGTACACTCAGAAAAATGAGGAATTTTGTCTCATCTATGTATGATATATCAAAGTGCAGAAATGCAGTCTACTGTTGTGTATAATTAAAACAAATAAATAATTAAAACAAAATAATAATTTATTAAAACAAATTTAAAAATAAAAAAATAAGTAAATTATAATTATATATAATATTGGGTTCATTTTTACATAATCATATAAGCAATGGATATAATTTGCTTCAATTCAGCTTGAAGTAATTACCCCATTCTTCTTTTTTTTTTTTTTTTTTTGCTCCCTCTGTTCCTTCTACTCCACTCTACTGGTCTTTATTCTATTAATAGTTTTTTCATCAGTGCATTATGGACATAAGTAAAGATGAAATTCACTTTGGTATATTCATATATGTACATAGGATAATTTGGTCACTTTCATTCCACCATTCCTTTCTTTTTCTGTCCCCATTCCCTCCCTATAAATCCCCTTCCTCTGATCTCTAACTCTTTATAAATGTTTCTTTTAAAAATTATATGAGCATTCATCTATTAAAAAAATTTCTATTTATATCATACATCTATAGTGATGTTATACTTTCATTATTTATCTGACAAAAATATTTTCAATTTTTCTGTCATTTCTTCCTTAATATGTCAGTTATTTAACACACTTGGAAATGTGACATTGAATTTTTAATTTAATTTGTTACAGTCAGATTACATCTTCTGAATGTTGCAATATTATGAAATAATATTATGAAACAATATAATATTATGATATTATATTATATCCCAGTATTATATCTGCCATGGTTCATGCCCCATATATACTTCAAAAAGGTGTTTTCTGATATTTAATTGAGGTATTCTATGAATGCTAATTTAAATAAGATTAGTTAATGATATTTTTCAAATATTCTAGATCCTAACTTATGTTTGTTACTTTTTATTCAGGTATGAAAATTATATGCTGAAACCTCCATCTATAATGACATTTTTCCTGCAATGTCTCTTACCAGACTTTTAATTTCGTTTATTTTAACTATAAAATTTATATTAAACATATTGTTCTTTATTTCTGATAATTTAATCTTTTCTTATTATAAAATATATTTCTTTATGTCTAGTACTATTCTATGTTAATAAATTTTCTTTTCATTATTAATTTAGCCACTTACAGTTTTCTATGCAGTTATTATGTCTTTATATTTTAAAAAGTCTTATAGACAGCCTTCATTGTATACTTATATAATCTAACAACCTCTCACTTTTAATTAAATGTTGTTAATGTCCATTTGTTACATGATTTATGTCCAGTATTTCATTATTTGATTTTTATTTTTTTTTCTATCTTATTTGTTGTTCCTCAGTTTTTAGTATATTCTCTTCTTTTGAATTGTTCTCCTTATTTTTGTTTTCCCTTCTTTGAAATATTTCTCAAGTGCAAATTGCACTTGCACTTATCTTTTTGTTTATCATTTTATTTTCTCTGGTGACCATATTATATATTCATCTACCTCATAATTTCTCTAAGCTTAATGTTTTCCAAATTTATGTAAATGAGTTTTCAACAGTATACTTCATTTATGATACCTATCCTAATGTTTGCATGTATTATATAATGTATAATGTTTTGATTTATTGTATTTAAAATAATATAAGTCTGTATTTGAAATAATATATGTATATATATTTATTTAACATAACTGGAATATACATATATTATTTCAAATATACATATGTACACATAATATACATACATACAAATATACAAATATACATACAAACATGAATAATATACATATCATATATACATTATGTCAAATACAAATGTGTTCTTTGGAATCCCTCATTCTATTCTATAAGTTCTTGTTTTCAAATTTTGTGATTTTCCTTCAACCTAAAAATTATTAGCTATCATATATGTTGAAGCAGATTTGTTCCTAATAAATTCTTTCAGATTTTATCGATGTCCTTATTTTATACTCATTTTTAAAATGTATTTTTGCTTACTATATAATTCTGGATTAAAAGTTTTATGCCATTGTGAAAATGTTGTTCTATCGTCTTCTGCATTCTGATATTTTTGTAGAAAATCCAATTATGAATAGTCGGGGTATTCTATTGAATGTCTCCATTTATGATTTTTATATTATCTTTGCAGCAGTTTTACTGTGATATATCTGTGTGGCTATCTTTTTGTTTAGCATGCTTAAGATTGATGGAATTTCTTATAAACATAGAGCAACTTTTTTTGTACATTGAGTATTTTGATCAATGTTTTTTTTTAATATTACATGTGTGTACTAATATTTATTTTAGCCCTCTGTAACTTCAAATAAGTGTTCAGTAGACAACTTGATATGATACCCTAGCTCCATACATACCTGTCCATATATTCACTTATTTTGCCCTTTTTCTTAGATAAAACTATTTTTATTAATGAGTCCTCAAACTCACTAATGATCATTCTTCAATATTAATTCTGCATTTTAAATTAGTTATCATGTTTTCTAGTTTTGAAATTTGATTCTTTTTATAGTTTATTTTTTTCTATAATCCTTGTCTGCTCATGTAAAAAAAATCTATATTGCTTTGGATTTTGTTAAGGTTGATTGACTTTTTTATTATTAGTACATTTTATGCTTCTTCATGTGTCTGATAGTTGAATTATATTCTTCACATTGACTGGATACACTGTAGAGATACTGTATTATGGCACCTTTCTTTAATGGATATTTCATTTTTCTATGTGACCCAGGATCTTACTGTTTTTGTCAGACTTAAAAAAAAATACTTTTTATAATGAGGTTTGTACCAGTTGTTTCCTTAGTTGTAAGGCACATCTTTTATACTATGACAAGATTTTTACTCTAAAAAGTTGGCCTTTCTGGAGTTCCAAACAAAAGCTTTTGAAGTATTCACAAAGCTTCCTTGGGCTTCTTCTCTGTGGCTGCAATATTTCATAATACCATGAGAACTCTGTCTCTTATATTCTTCTTTCAGCCTCAGGGTAACTGCAGGGTAGCAGAACTTGGTCTATCAGAGTCCCACTCTTTGCTTATATAGCACTGCATTTGGCTAAGGGCCCATAGCGAACTCTAGTCAGGATTTGGGGGATTTTTTGCAAAGTTCTTTCTTCTCCGGTATCATTTCCCACAAGTTCTATGCAATTTATCAGATCAAAATTCTGACCTCTATCTCCCCAGCTCAAAAGAAATTGTTCTCTTGTACTCTACCTTCCTATACCATGATAACTATGATGAATCTCTTTATAAATTGTGTATTTGCATGAATTTTCTTTCTATGATATCATTTCTATTCTCTGATGTTTAAAACAGTCACATCATAGTTTTTCAAATTTTATTTTTTTTTTGTACAGGAGCAAAAATATGGTATCAATTGTGTTTTTATGCCCAGAAGCACAAATATCATCATTGTTTATCCTTTACATTAAATATAATAGTGGTAAGAGGCTTTCTTTGAAAAGTCATTTGCCCAGTGCTAGATACAGCGAGCAAGGAGGGTTTAGGCCTAAATACTTTTGAGCAGCAGCACTGTAACATGAGATAGACATAAAGTAAGTAGAGTTTTAAATTTCTGTGCTAAGAAATTTACTAAAAAGCAAACAAATACTTGTGGAGAAAGAAAACACACACTTAATCCTACAAAATAAGAGATAATGAATTCAAAATGGTAGGTAGAGCCAGACAAGAGTGCACACACCTGTACTTTCAGTGACTTCTGAGGCTGAGGCAAAAGGATCACTAGTTTGAGGCCATCGTTAGCAACTTAGTGAGACCCTGTCACAAAATAAAAAACTGAAAAGGCCTGGGAGTGCAGCTCAGTGGTAAAGTACCTCTGGGTTCATACCCTGAGCTCTAGTACCATACAAGGAAAAAAACCCAAAAAACAATAAGTGAAATTTAATTGATGTAGCAAATGTATCAGTTCAACAGACCAAATTCCTTTGTAAGTATATTAAAATATGTGAATATACTGAAAGAAAAATCAGAAAGGATTAAAAATGCATTTAGAAATTAAGGTGTTTCTGTGCTCATTTCAACGATTGTATTCGATTTACCAAAATATTCGTTGAGGATTTAGTACCTTGGTGGATTCCCAATATGGTTGTTAGCCAAAAGCAGATTTATAATGTATCCACTGCATTGGAATAAAGAGAAGAGAGCATTTTATGAGAACTGTCAGGAATTAGGTAGATCTATAAAGACATTATCTATGTTTGTGCATTTCTTTCATCAAGTGACCCAGTCCCAGGATAATGCACACATGGTGCTACTGACAAGGAGGACGAAACAGGATTGTTTCCAGGAATATGTGCAGGGTGAACAAGGTTCTCTCACCCTTTTTCCTTAGGGCTCTTATTCCAAGGCTGTTACAGACTTCTCATCATTCCTGTGAATTGTGACATATAAGAGGTAAGAAATTAAATAGGTCAAAGCCATTCAGTGAAAGAGTTTAACTCAAAAGAACTTGAAGGCATCTGGTGCTGTACTTTTTTCCCCCTATTTTTATTGGTCTATTTTTATTTTTATTTTTTGGCTGTGGTTTTGCTTTATACCATGAACAGTCATCTATATTGACCTTATATTTCTCTTTACTCTTTCAGGAGAAAGCTGGCCTTACTCAAAAATGGATATTAGCCTTAATGGAAAAAAAAAAGTCCTTGTAAATGTTTCTGATTAGCAGAGATAAAGCAACATGAATAAAACAGAAAAATTGTTTTTCAATAAATCATGTAAATCATCTTTATCTTTTCTTTCTTTAGCATGCAGATTTACAAAAATCAGTAGAAAAATAGAATTTTGCTTAGAGAACACTTAAATAATAATGGCATAGCTTTATACATTATCATCACTTTCCTTAGTATTTAGAAAAATGAAAAATGTTCTTTTTCTAGTTTTTACATATTTGTAGTGTGAAGAGGAACAGAAGAATGTAACGGTAATATAACAAGTGCAATATCAAGGTAATCTACCATGTCATAAGATAAAAAAGGAGGATCTCAAGTTTGTGATGGCAGATGGACAAGGGGAGAATTCTAGGAAGAAGTGGTGGCCCTGATGAGATGGGATATGAGAAAGCAGTTACTCAGTTGAGGTGAGGGCAATAACATTTGAAGAAGGACTGTCTTGACAAATTGACACATCAAAAGGAAACTCCCCCTACCATGTTTAAAGTACAGCACGGAGTGTAAAGAAAGAATGGAGAAAAAGCATCTATTAAACATCATATTTGAAACAATTTCCTGAGAGCTGCGAAATCATAGAGATACTAGCAGTTTAGAGATTGTAGGAAGAGAATGAACTTGAGAAAAATCCATCTGAAATTAAGCAGCTTACTTGGGAATCAATAGATGAAGAACCCTAGATAAAGCCCAGGTGCCAGGTACTGTGGCACACACCCATAATCCTAGCAGCTTGGAAGGCAGAGGCAGGAGGATCAAAAGTTCAAAGCCAATTTCAGCAAATTAGCAAGACCGACTTAAAATAAAAATATAAAAAGGGCTGAGTTCAGTGGTTAATTGTCCTTGGGATCAAACCCTGATTCAAAAACAAACAAACAAACAAACAAACAAAATATCATGTGTAGGAGTTGTAGGGGTGAGTGATGCTATAATGCTATGAATACTTAGGGAATAAAGGCTATAAGAAAAGGTAATTGCTTTCATGTAGGAGAACTTATGGTAAAGAGAAGGGAAAAATCCTGTACTCATAACTTGGGAGACTAACTTATGGAAAGATAAGAAATATATAGAGAGAGAATAGAACAGAGGGAGGATGAAGAAGTTTGGTTGTGACTGAATTTGATTTTGAGGTGTGCACAGAAACTATTGCTAAAGGCTCAGTGATGATGTATAATTTGAGCATAAATTTTGAGATTCATAACCACACTGTGGTTAGCAAAACTGTAGAAATGGTAAGCTGAATTTAGGAATAAAAGTAAAGAATTTTGAAAGAGAATGATCAAGGATGAAACTCAAGGAATATCAGAATTTAGAACATAAGGATAGAAAATGAAAACTAGGAAAGAGAAAAAAGATATTACTGTGAGAAGAAATAGCAGGGCAAATTAATTGAGAAACAATACAATTTTCAACAAATGATGCTAGGACAACTTGAATCCACATGCAATAAAATAAAGTTAGACCGCCTTCCTCATAAATATTTTAAACTTGGCTCTAAATGGATCATAGATTTTTATTTAGAAGGTAAAATTCATAAAACTTTCAGAAAAAAAGGCATAAATTTACTTTGTGTTGGATGAAGGAAAGACTTCTTAGAATATCAAGAGCATAAATGATGAAAAAAATAGGTCAATTAGACTCCACCAAAATTAAAAACATTTGTGTTGCAAAAGCATAATATCAGAAAACTGAAAATATAAACTGTTGCTTGGGAACATTTGCAAATTATATATTTAAAAGGAAATAGTATCCAAAATATGTAAAGAACTCTTACAAGTAAAAAAATAAAGCTTGAATGAAACAATTTTAATAAGCAAAGAACCTGAATAAAAATATCTACAAAAATATATAAAAGTGGCCACTAATCACATGTAAAGAGGCTCAATATGATAAGGTAGTACAGATTAAAACCACCATGCAACCACTTCACACCAGCTAGGATATTTATAATGACAACAAATTTAAAAACTGAAAATAATAATCAGTGCCAATGATGTAGAGAAATTGAACCCTTGGTGAATTAATTATAGGAAAGCCCAATGGTGCAGCTATTTTGGAAAACACTTTTGCATTTTCTCAAAATATTAAGCATAAAATTATATGAACCTAAACATATATCCAAGATAACTGAGGAAAAAAATATTTACACAGTCAGTTTTATAAGGATATTCATAGTAGCACTATTCATAATAGCTAAATCAAGGGGAAAATCCTAATGTATTTTAAATAGTGAATAAATAAACAAAACATAGTATATGCATACAATGAAGTATTATTTGGCAATACAAAGAAATGACGCACTGATATATGATATAATATGGATGAATCTTGAGACATAAATGTAAAAAAAAATAAGATCACATGTAGTAATAAATAATATAGATGAAATGTCAAATACTGGGAGAATTCATTACAGACAGAAGTTTGACTACTGTTTTCCAAAATATTGGGAGAATGTGTAAGGAGAGGAGTGACAAGTGGATCCCAATGGATATAGGGTTTCTGGTGGGGATAATAAAAATATCCCAGAGTTACCTAAATGATGAAAAATTAAGTAAATTAGACTCCACCCAAATTAAAAACTTTTGTGTTGCAAAGCATACCATCAGAAAACTGAAAATATAAACAGTTGCTTGGGAACATTTGCAAATCATATATTTAAAAGAAAATTGTATCCAAAATATATAAAGAACTCCTACAAATAAAAAATAAAATTTGAATGAAACAATTTTAGTAGGCAAAGAATCTGAATAAAAATATCTACCAAAATATGTATAAGTGGCCACTAATCACATGTAAAGATGGTGGTGGTTTTGTAACCTTGTGAATATGTTGTTTTTAAATGCTGAATTATACACTGTAAAATGTTGAAATTTCTAGTACCTGAATTAGGGTTTCAGTAAAGTTGTTCAAAGAATTACCTTTTGTGTTTCCCCATCCCATCACTTTATAGAGATTCAGTGTAGCTATGTGGTCTCCCTTGACCTTCTTTGTCAGACTTTGTATAGTTACTTCAACAACATTTGCTGATTCTAGTATTGGAACTCAACATAGGACAAGAGATTACAGCTGGGTGAATCTGCTGTCTGCACTACTGCATCATTAAAATTCACATACCAACTCTGTGAAACCATGAAATCAATTTTGGATTTGAGCTTTCTTACAATCATGTGGACAGAATGTCATGGGTGATGGTGACTCATGATGCCACAATTGCCCAAGAAGATAAATCTTCTGCTAAGACATACCTCTGTATTTGAGTTTAGAATAATACTTCAATCCTCTAAATCTTCAGGAGTTCCAAAATCTCATGTAGGCTTTCCTTCGAAGATGTGCTTCTTTAATTCTCTCATGCCCTTTAAAGTTAGATTAATTTTTTCCTTGCTTGCAGAAAGTTCAAAAAAGCCAACAAACCTTTTGTTTCTTTATAGGCATCCAATACAGGAGGCACAACAGAATTTTGAGACACAGTCTAAAGAAAGTTCACTCTGTTACTTTCCTTTCTTAGTTGACAATCTTATGTTACTTAACTGTTGTTTTACATTGTATGTCTAGTAAAAATAAATAAATTTAGGTTGAAGAAAGTCTTTTCTTGCAAAGTTATGTATATTTTTTTCTTCAATAATACATGTTTGGAATTCTTCTGTAAAAATTTGGATGCCAGCTGCACTATCTAATTACTAAGTGACCTTGAACAAGTTACTTGACCACTCTGTCAATTTTACTGCAAGAGAGAAAAATGATAGAATTGAAGATCACTTTTGGTTCCTATACTTAGGACATAAAAATAATAATTCAAAGATTGTATAAACAGAAATGGATTCTAGAAATTAGTGTTATTTGTGATTACAAACATTTTTTTTAAATTTTCACTTAGCTTCATGTTTTATTTGAGTATGCAACTTCAGTCATTATCTTTAAAAGTGAGCAAGAAATCAACCTTTAGAAAACTCTGATGGCAATAAACCAGAGTACCTATCATTTCTTGGAGTCAGAGTTCTGTTAGCCAAGTATGGTGCCATTTTTCTCTGAAAATGGTAAGCAATTCACAGTGAGGTGATTTGTATATGCCTAGTTGTATCTTTTGAGTATCTTACTATCATTCAAGGAATTGATATTCACTGCAACAGTTATTACTTGTCTATTCTGGTAGCCTGAGATTTTTAAAGAAAATCTATCTGTATGAATATCTTAAACTTCAACCTCATTAAAACCAGAAATGAAGCACAGTAGTAAATTATATGATTAACTCTTTGCATTTTCATCATCCATAATTAATCATTACAACACATTCATTGTTCCTAAAATAATATGAAAATGAACTTAAAGTGGATGCTTCATCTAAACTTTACTGTAAATGTCTTATCCCTGAACCAAATTTTATATATATAATGTATTATATATGTGTTTATATATACACATATATAATAAGTTTATATATGTGTATATATATAAAATTAATACATATATATCCACACACATACATATATACACACAAACATACATACATAGTCTTTGCTAAATACCAATATAGGGTAAATCCCTGGATTAGATGATCTAGGTGTGACATTCAGGACAATAGTCAGTTTTCCTTAGTACTTTGGAGAACTAGATATTTATTAAAAAAATAAAATCGAATTCAGATATCTAAGGTCCTCACTTTCCTTACATGTAAGTCAATGATAATGTGAATTTCTATTTTGTTAAGATGTCTCTTTTTAAAGTAAAGAGAAGTGCTTTATACATTTATTTCACCAGGATATGCTATTATAATACACACATACAACACATACACAGTACAGCACACACCATTTAGTAAAAATCTTAGAACACAGTGTATCTCTAGATGATGAGTTCCATTTTCTAGAATTGATTTTGCAAAAGGAATCTAGTATTTGGTTTGTGCTGTTGTTTTCTAGTTTAATTTTCTAAATAAAGCTTATTAAATATTGGCTGCTTCTTATAAAACAATTGGAAAATAGAGAAAACAAATGACACATAAAATCCTCTCTCTCCAATACCATCAATTGGAGTTAAGTACTGTTAGCAATTTTGATGAATTTTTCAGTTGTCTCCCTGACAGGTCTCACATAAGGAAATGGACTCCTTCAGGTGCTTGAACATGGACCACCAGCTCCATACCCATTGCTGGTAGCTGATAAGAACAGACAAATTGGAATCAGAGGAATATCAGAAATCTTCAAAACCCAGGAGCAGCCGACTTTTCAAGGGTCCCAAAACCTCATTGTACTTGACACAGTCTGCTTAAGAAGCTTGAGATGGCATTATAGGCTCAGGGTGCATTTCTGGAGGCTGCTTACTCCTGCTCTCTTTCCATCCGCATCAGGGAAGTCATTATGCATTTCTAATTAGAACAATATTTTTAAACACTCTTCAGAGCTCCCTTCTTCCAAGTAGGTTTAATCAGGCGAGAGACACCTTGCCTAGGACTCCAAGAATCTGATCTTATTGAATCCACTCTCACCCCTTACCAAGCATGTCAGTTCAATTATTGGCAGATTGGATTTTTCTTTGCACCCACCCCCCACCCCCTAGTCCTCAGGAGAAAAGGGAATAAATGATCAGCTCCCGACTGGTGCTCACCCGAGTGACCAGAGTACAGCCGGGTGACCGCAGCCGCGGGCGATCGCTGGACACCCCTCCCTCTTCCCGCGCCGCCTCCAGCTGGAGTGAAAACGCGCCCTCTGGGCTCCGGAGCCCTGGAGCTGAACAATCCCAGGCAAGGCTAGCCTCACCGGTGACATCACTCTCGAAGATAATCCCAGCTCTTAGTTCCTGCCTTAGCTGGCGTCCGTCCGTTTGTCCGTCTCCATCAGTCAACCACTGGAGAGTGCTTATCGCTTCCTGGGGACGGAGCCGGGCACTGAGGAGCGACAGGACCCGGAGGAGGCAAGGCAGCAAGGGAAGGAGGACCCTGGCAGGCGACAACATGAAATTCAGCCCTGCGCACTACTTGCAGCCTCTCCTGCCAGCGCTGGTACTCAGCACCAGGTGAGTCCAGGAGCCAGAGTGACCTGTGCCGAGGGGCGCTGCCGGTGCGTTGTAGGTCCTACTGCGTGTCACCAGAGAGGGTCAAAGGCACTTTAACAGTTCGCATCTCCCGCCTTAGAGAACTGCTGTAAGATTTGGGCTCAGACATCCTTCCGGGAGAACAGATACCCTTTCTAATTAACCTAGTCCCTTGGAGAAAGTCTCAGGATTGCTTCCAGCAGAGACCAAAAGCTTTTTTTTTTTTCCTCTATAGCTCTAGTAGCAGTGAACAGAAAACATGCGGTAATAGAACAAAATTAAGAAAGGAAATCGAGAAACAAGAAGGGGATTGTCACAAGGCAGTGTCTTCACTGCTGGAGCTGTTGTAATAGTTAAAGAACTCACCATCCTGCTTCAGTGTGCCTGATTTTAAGATATAGGAAACCAGGGCAAACAGAACGTGCTAGATTTGAAAACTCATGCAAAAGTTCTTGGACTAGTGAAATGGTCTGTTTGACTTCTTGGGCAGGCTTAGTGATAGGTGTTTTGTTTGGGCTGTCTTGTGCATAGGTCTAATTAAAGAGCACAGAAGGCAATTAAAAGTTAGAAAACATTCTCAGAGTGCTGATGCAGAGACCCAAGTCAGAAACAATTAAGCACTGTACTCCATCACTGGGCATAGATGAGACTTTAAGGCTTAGTACAGAGGAGCTATTTTTAGTGGAGATTTAAAATGCAGCGATTGAGAAGAGTTTTGTGACTTACTAGTGTTGATCAAGTCCAAAGTTGGTGAGGGGCTTGCTTTCTTCTTCCACAAGCATAACACAAGGGTGGACTGTTTCATTGCCCAGGACTGAGTCTTTATTCTGCATGCCCTCAGCTTTATATTGGCAGAAACCACTCTGCCTTGGCTACTATAAAATAAACTAACACACAGAGGATGAGGCTTCTTTCAAATCTACATGAATAGAAACATTGTCTGATGGTGCATTTGATAGAAAATAAAAAAAGAACATAGAATTGCTTATAATTCTGAAGTGGAAAAAGATAAAGAAAACTCATTACCACTTTAAAATGAAAATGATAAAAAATTTTAATCCCATTCCTAATTCATAAACCTTCTCCTTCTCAAAACTTTGTTTGTTATTTTGTTTGTGTGTGTGTATGTATGTGTGTTGGAGCTGTTTCATTCAGCCCCATTAAGTGGATGGATTTAGTCTTTCTTTGCACACAAAGCCCAGGTGAATTTCTCAGACTAAAACACAATTTAAATTTTATTTTCCTTAAGGTTTGCTTGTCACTTTGGTTCATAAGATGCACATGGTTTTAAAGAATACCACTTTGTCTCTGAGTATTATCATAACTTGCTCCAAATGCAGAGACAATTTCAATATTTGTGTTTAGCTCTAAACAGATTATTATATATCACAGTGATTCTTTGAATTTTTGCCATTTACTCTTATGTTCTAGTTTAATAATTACTTGTGTAGTCTTCTAGAGAAAGAAAATTTACAGAGTTTATGCACTTAAGTAGACGCCAGTCAACATATGCTTAAAATAGTAAACATTTAAGTGCTGGAAACCCAGTGTACAGTGATTTTAAAGGGAATAGGAATTTTCAAACTTCCAGAAGTATATTTGTATTTTAAAGATGTTATAATTTAAATAACTGAGAAAGCTGTAAATTCTCATCTCCAAAGTTTTAGGGGTTAATAATATAACCACAAATAACCATATTCTTTCTCTGATATTAAAGTATTAATTTCTATAGAAACAAATTTCTTTAATAAAAGTCAACACATTTACAACAAAAAATTGAAAGTCATTCCTTGATCTCTTTAGATATAAAACTTCTGCAATGTTGGTATGTATAAAATTGTGATAGGTCCTTAAATTTTTCAAAAAGAGAATACTAAGCTTGAAAAGACAAAAATTTCATGATCAATACCACATATTGTTAATGTGAATACACTGTAGGAATTTATTTTACTGGATATTCAGTTTACCTTATGATGGTGAACACATTTCCAAATTAACGTGGTACTATCAGGATGTAACTTTGCAAAAAGAGAATATGTTTTAAAGAAGTCTAACAGAAGGCCATTCTCATTGCAATATTTGACAGTTCTTAAAGGCATATGGATAATGTGCAGGTTAGAACCCAAACTGAACAGCTTTGTGGGAACAGTTGCATTAGTAAGGTTTAACTTACTGTCCTGCTGTGAAAAACTGTGCAGCTCAGTCATGGCCACCTGTGACAGTGAATTTTCAAGCCAAAGACTACTGTTAACTTTGTTTCTTAGTGAGTGGTCCTATATGTGAAGCAAATGGCATTTCACGTTCTTAGGCTGTGTAGAATGCCTTATCAGAGGGTGGTAATTACTGTTTTTTTTTTTTTTCCTATAACCTTTGGGTAATGTCACTTGTCTTTTAATGTCAACTTCCTTTTAAAGTGTGGGGAATATGCACTGAGACCCTTTTGAATAAAAAAAGTATTTGTTTTATCTCTTACTCTGAATATAGCTCCTCCATACTTTAGTATTTTCCCCAATAAGTCTAAAGTTGGTTTCTATTGTAAATTAAAGCAAAAAGTTACTGAAAGAAATACTGCAGTTCAGAAAAGTCACTATTTGATAGTATTTGTGCTATAGAAATAGAAACTCTAACACAATTCTGAATTTTAAATAGAAAATTTTGAACAGAGTTGTTTCTGTTTGCTCCTCCTCTTCCTCTCATGTGCTGTAGCAACTCTAGACTCTGAAGCACTAAAATCCCCAAATTTCATTGGAAAAAAATGTAATTATCCTCCAATTAGAGTTCCTTTTTGCTATGAGAAAGATAAATGTCACCTTCAACAGTAGCCAAGAATTTTTCTCTGTTTTTCTGGTAAATTCCATAGAGTCAAAAAGAGCTGTTTAATTTAGTGGTATATTGTCTTTTTTGTTTGGAAAGTACACATAAATTCAAAACATCAAGTTAATAATATGAATAATGTAGCTAATACAGAGACCCATTTAACCTGTGCACAAATAAATGTGGTCAAAGAAAACAAACATATGTGTTGGTTTAATAGCTTCAGAGTAGAATGACTGTACTTTTTAAATAGCCTCATTCTGTAGAGGTATTAAATTGATGTTCCAAGGCAGCCAGTAATTCACTTCAGAAAGAAGTGTAAGTATTAAAAAGAATGGTAGGGTGAAAAATTCTTTAGAAGTTCTTGGTGAAAAGGGACTCATGGGGCACTGGAGAAGGTTTGTTATTTAGTCTCCTGAATCTCTGTTCATTTAGGCTGTGGCTATATTCTTTATGCCTTTGGATTGTTAAGTTTTTAAATGATTTAAAGGGTAGAGATGTAGCAGGGAGGAGTGAAGGTCCACATACTTCTGGTGATTTTCCATTAAGGAAGAACTCTGAGCAGATGGTCGGTTATAGTCTTCCCAATTGGAGTCACCTTAGAGATCTCTCCTGGGCCTTCTGATCAGCACTCACACCACATGTTTCCTTGGAGTCTATGTTTAGATGATATTATATATTGAAAATGCCCCAAGCCTCTGTTTGTTCTGTGACTTACTCTAACCTCAGGATAAAGTTTAGAAAAGGACAAAGATAAAGATAACAGTAAACACAAAATCAGTACACACACTTACACACAATTATTTTTTGAGACAGCATCTTGCTATGGCTCCCAGGCCCAGCCTTGAACTCATGATACTGCAGCTTAGCTTCCCAATTAGCTGGGCTCACAGGTATGCTATGCTGCATGTGAATTCACTCACAAATATTTTATATTTGATGTGGGAGGCAGTCTCACTCTAATTCCCCTGGAATAGTGTGAGGTAATTTGTTTTTTCCCCTAATTTTACACAGCGTGAGCTACACATGACCCTTTACGTGAAACCACCTAGGCTACCAGGGTGAAATTCTTTGTGAAAAGTATTGGAATATCCTATGTAAATAAGTTAGAGAAATAATTTTCACAAGAGATTTGGAAAGAAAAGATATTACAACATATGAGGTTTCAATTCTATCCCTGAATTGTCTATTGTTGAAACAATTTATTTGGAGATTATCTTTGGGGATTAAATTCTTTCTATGACTAAATGGTAGGGACACCCAAAACATTTATTTGTTGGCTGTGCAATTGACCCAAACTAAGTAAGTGGTTGAAGAGAACTTGACCTTCCAACCAGGAAGTAAACATCAATGGAACCACTGAGGAGTTTGTGAAATGAAATTTTCTCACATGCATTTTGAGACACTGTGTGTGTGTGTGTGTGTGTGTATTTCTGAGTGACTTCTAGAGGATTTGTTATGATTACTTGAACAAATGGGACTAAACCATTTAAGAAACCTGATTAAACAGACACTGTTCAAGATTATGTTTTCTTCTCTGAGGAATTAAAAATGAAACTACCTGATCTTATCTTTATGCCTTCAGAGTTGTCTGTTATGTTTTCATTACCATATAATGAGTGTGCTTACAATCAGTTAGTTATTGCATGAGGCGTAAGGACAATGAAACAGTAGATTCATGACAAATATATATCCCTAGAACTAGTTATATACACAAAAAGGTATCTAAAGGAAAAAAAATGGATGAAAGACAATATCAAAATTTTATGCAATGTTCTAAGTGTATGTGGAGAAAAGAGTGAATAATGCCAATTAAGGAGAATCAATAGCAACTTCTACTTTCTAAGGATGATGAGGTGAATAATATTTTGTAATTAATGTTAGTATCATGCAACAATTGCTAGTTGTATGATATTATGGAAATTGCTTATCATCTATAATCACGGTACCCATGTAGAAAACAGTACACCTCATGGAATTTACCTATTATGTTGCTTTAAAGACTGAATGAAGGATGGAGGTGAAGCAGCATTCAGAGCACTAACCTCACATGTGTGAGGTCCTACATTTGTTCCGCAGCAATACAGAAAAAAAAAATTAAAAAGAAAAAAAAACTTTTGAAAAGAATTTAGCCATATTCCCTGGAACACAGGTGGAACACAGTAAGTATTCAACAGTGTTAGTCTGTTCAGGTTTCACCATACTATTACTATTATTTTCAGGAATTCTTCCAATCTCTGATGAATCTGGTCAAAGAAAAACAAAGAAAAACTTGACTGTAAATCAATTGAGTGACACAAAATTGAAAAGAATCACTGTCATGATCTAAAATAAAGAAAGAGAATAAAAGCTGTAGAAGGTCTAATAAGATCATTTGGTAGCTCTGCTAGTCCTTCTCAGTAGTGTTTTAGTGGCATTGTGCCTGAATAGTTGCACCCTTTGGTGAACATTGTGAAAATTAAAGATAGTTAATTAGTTAATTAGACTATGATTTAGCACAAAAGTATATGTTTAGCTACTCCTGTTCCTATTTTAAAATACAATTGCATTGACACTCTATGAATTATAATATGAAATCCAAGCCATAAGCAGAGGTGTGGATGAACAATTGAAAAATGGTGTTTCCTTATCACATTGGCAGAATGAATATATATTTTTTTCACTACATTTTCTACTTGTTCATAGGTTTCACCATCTATTAGCATTCTCTAATATTTACAAAACTTAAAAAAAATATAGAAAGAATATCTGACTTCAGGACATTTTTTTCTTCTATGGAAAACAATTTAAGAATCACTGATAGAGGAAAAGACAAAATGTTACATGTCTAAACAATCATCATCTGAAAGGGACCATATACTAAGACAATTTGGCAAATGGCTTTAGTGATATTCTAATTCAATTAGTTTGCATATATAATAACCTCTTCAAAGTTAAGTCATGCAATGCTGATCATTCCATGAAAAATACATATTATTTCATATATATATGTTTGTGGATGTGTATTGACAATGACAAATATCAGCTGAATAGACCATAAAACAAGGTATCATTTGTGGCTAAAGGAAATAAAAGGTTCAGATCATGTTCATTCTGCATCCAAAGAAATGCACATGTTTATCAAAACTTCCAAGAACTTGTCTCCAGGATGATGGAAGGCAAAGAAATATTGAAAATAGACCATTCTTCTCAGACACAAGCTGAAGGTCAACAGAGTGATCAGTATACTTTTGAAATGCCATCAAGAATACCAGGAGATGCCATTATACCATAGGTGGTGATTGCTTTGCAATTATGTCTGACTTCTTTGGTGTTGCTTTTGAGTGCTTTAATCTCCTCAAGTGTACTTTAAAGAGTTCTACTTATTGTGAAACATGCTGTGAATACAAGGTTGTGTTCTAGTCCAAAGACTTCCATTTTGGAAATGAGAAAACTGAGGCTGAGAGTGGTTGGGACTTATCTGGGGCCACAGAGGTAAGGCAAAACTAAAACCTAGAACTTTTCACAGGTTCTTTTATGTTCTATTATGTGACTGCTCTTTAGAATATATATCTTCTCTTATTAAACAACGTGTGAATTTTAATATCTCCAGTGTATCTACAACTATTCTAGTTATTGTGAAATAAAAAGCAGTCTTAAAACAAATTCCCTGACTGCATGACATCATGATAGAACAACACACTATCAACAAAGGGCATGAGAGAATGAAAAAGCAAACACCATTTGTCACCCTGTGTTCAGGTGATTTTTGAAGAGTGAGCTGGACTAAAAAAAATATATATAGGTCATTTTCAAAACTCAATGCAGACTCATTAATGAGTTCTCACCATTGCACACAATTTACCTCTCAAAGGACACACTAAAATGGTTCGTATTGACCCTTCAGGTCTGTTGTGGGGTGATATTTTTAATGTCTTTGAGATGGAGTCAATGGAACTCTTTCCTGTAAGTGTAGTTCCAAGGTACTTGCTCATATTTTTCTCAGATGTTAGATATATCCTATAACTCTACATGTTGTTCAATGGGCAGTTACTTACTTTCTTGAAAAGATGACTTCCTAAATATGTTCATAGTTAGCATTAATGTAAGATGATGGTACATTTGTTTATTTTTTCTATATAGTTTCTTCCATAACTATAACAACTTTAGGGTCAAGTCTCTGAAAATGTCCTCCACCCAGCTCATACCACAATTTTTTTTTCCTTTAGATAGGTTACTTAAACTTCATAATACTTAATTTTTTTTCTTCTAGCAAACGGAAACCAATAATATGTATCATTTAGGATGAGTAGGATTGAAAAAAATATGTATTTTCACATGTGGCACATTTCTGTAGCTTGAAACCACTCAGTAAATCTTAAGTCACTTTACCTATCATTATACATAGGTTACAATTTAGAATGTTGGTTTTCTATAGGATACCGCAAGCAATCCACATGCAATTTAATAATTTGTTTAAAAATCAAGAAAAATACATTGCTTTAGTTATTTTCAACATTCTAGACTATTATATACCAAATTATAAAACTGAGGTTTATTTCTATTAGTATTCTTCTTGAGTGGGGAGCAGTGAATGTGTTTCACGATATGGCAAAACACATTTTAGAGAGTTCTTAAAAAGAAAATGCATTGCCCTAAATTCTAATGCTTGTTTATAAATAAGTAAGTAAAGGTTGTAGGCATTGACCTCTCATCTTCAGTCTCCTTTTTCATTTTTCCCTTTCTTGCTTAGGAAACACTGGGATTAAAAGTGTGGTATAAATTTCTGCCCTTCCAAACTAGTCCTTGCAGCTGAACTAAGACATTAGTAAAGGTTAATGCAGGTTTGTTTCATGTCTGCTATGGAGGATATGACTTTCCTTGACTTATTCCTAGCCTCAAGAGATTCAGAGAGTTTCAAAATTTTTTACCTTTCAACCTTTGATTCAAAATCTGCTCCTATCATCTAGACACACTTACTCTTAAGTATATGTTTAGTGGTTTAGAAGGTAGAAAAGGAGGTTGAATATCTCCAGAGATATTTGCCCTGTCTCATTGGGTTACATCCTAATATTATGAAATCAGAGACTTAGAATTACATGAATTTAGAATAGTCAATTAACATCTCTTTACCACATTTTCCTCCTCAGTGAAAAGGTGATAACAGTGCATCGGTCATAAATTTGTTAAGATGATTAATTAAGCTAATGTATATAGAGAATAATGTCCAGCTTGGGGAACTGTAATTCAATATATTGCCATTCTTATTTTATGTGATTAAAGGGACTAGACATGTTTCAGCCTCCTAGAGTGAACTTGCACTTTAGAAAAAGTGATCCTAATGACAACTCCTCTCACACACCATAAGCAAGTTAGAATTTTTCCAGATGAAATTTTGGGGCTTATTCTTATCCTTCCTCATTATAGATGAAAGAAAGAAAACACAAACTAAAATAATAATAATAATAATGCTTTCCTTCAAGTTCATGGAGGCAATTTGAAACCAATATGGAAAGCAATTCACTAACATTCAAACCAATCCCAGTTAAGAACATTAATTAAAAAAATCTATAATATCCTTAATAAAAAATAAAAAGTAAACATGAGCATTTTCAAGGGTTCTAAAAACTCCAAATTGTTTTGACAATATGATTTAAAAAATAAAAATAGTTATTAAAATTGTCTCCTCATAATATGTCTTTAATGCCTCCAAAAAAAGGCTTATTACTCTAGGTTGCAAAATATGTCAAAAACAAAGGGATCCGTCTTAAACTAGGAAAGCATAAAAACTGAGAAATCTGACAGATTAAGGGTCCTGGACTCTTAAAATTAAGTGGTCCCAAAATGGAGTAAGTTTGGTAATGACCACTACAGAGGAGTCCAAAAGAGGGCCTGGAATGGAAGGAAGAAAAGGGAAATGTAGCAATCTGGAGCTCTTTGACTGACATATGCATAGCAAGAGATGGTAAGAGTGAAGAGGAAAATTCCCATCAGCTGCCTGCCTGCTTTTTGTTCTTTTATAATTTCCTTTTTCCTTTAATGCTTGTAGGCATTCATTGCTGATCTTCACAGTAAACTAAGCCTTTAGTACTGGACAGCAAAATAGGAAGAATATCTGAATTACAAAAAGAACCAAAAAAAAGCATGAAAAATTAAAGTGACATGTTGGCAAGAAGCAGAAGTGGTTGAAGAAACTCCGTATTATTGAGAACATGTAGGTTTTCCCTTCAGATATTAGCTCATTTAACAAATAAGAAGTTCACCCCCAAAATGGGGTAAATCATTCTTTTCCTGAAAACTACCATTAAGAATGATGCTGAAATATATTGAATCATTTTTGCATATTCCATATGCATCTTTATTTCAGTTGGTCATTTTATAGAACTGTAACTTACGTATCCCTGGATATGTGCTAGCTGTTTACCTTCTGTTACTTAAACCCTGTGTCTTAGCTTTACATTATATTTATACATGTTTTATAAAATAGGGAGAGCTGAGTTGTGAACACATTAAATGACTAGCCCATATTCCTTCAGCTAGAAAGTGAACAGATATCAGGCCATCATTTTGGGAATTGCTTTGTGAATTAAATGATAGTGTTGCCTATACAATTTAATCTATTCATTAAAGCACACAGAAAATAAAAACTACATATAAGGATGCTGACTCCAAATGGTGTTGGCAAATAACAACTTGCCATGAGATGGTATATGCTACATTAAAATTATTCTTAAAATAAATCAGCCAAAGTAATTCATTAGTTTGAACAGCAGCCAAGTTGAAGCTTTTAATATAAATACAAAAGTTTGCCAGCTAATTTAATTATTCCTGTATAGAAAACATATATGTCCACAGGTGAGTGTTTCTCAAAATATACTCCTCAGTGTACCTCAACGAGAATCTCCTGGAGTGCTTCTTATAAAGGCAGTTTCCAGTTTCATTTGCTAGGTGGATTAGATTTGATTCTCTGAGAAAGAAGGCAGTTAATTTTTATCTTAATGTGGAACTAGGGTACATCTAATAGCTTGGAAACCACTGCTCTAATATTTGAGAACTGTGGAGTTTGAACACCTCTTTGTCATGTACTCAACAGAAAAATTGCCTCTGAAGTCCAAAGGACAGAAATTTGGTGATGTTTTGACAATGTATAAATATATTTAATAAGTCTTCCACCAGGTTGTATTTGTGAGCCAAGTTACATGAAAATTATTCTCTGCCTTATAGACATTTCTGCAGAGGACTGAGAAAATAGTCAAACAAATTGAATGATAGCAAATATTCAAATAATTTAAGTGGTATATAACGGTGTGCATGGATTCAACTTTGAATATATTCCATTTAAAAAGTATATGAGAGTAAAGGGGAATCTCTGAGGTGTACCTAGAAGAATGGATACTTGATTGTGCCACTTCCAGGCTTTCATCACTTTAGTTTACATAAAAGGTAGGCAGTAAAACCAGGCCTTACCCATGATGCCATAGAAATGCTTATTGTCTTCTAATAGAGGCAGAAGGTCTGAATATTCAGACAAAGTGTAAGTAATATTTAGTATGGTGAAAATAAAGGTTTGATCAACTCCCTATGACCTAGTGGTGATCAGTTGTTCATGATGTGGAAAAAAATTGGGAATGATTCATTTTCTGTGTTAAGTATAAAGTGCATCTATGGTACCCATATTTTCTTACTGTTCTTCTCTGTAGAATCAGTTATGTCTCTTGGAATTAAAAAGGGAAGGGAAGGGAAGGAAAGGGAAGGGAAGGGGGAGAGGAAGGAAGGAAGGAAGGAAGAAAGGAAGGAAGGAAGGAAGGAAGGAAGGAAGGAAGGAAGGAAGGAATTTGGAAATTTTGGAGATGTTTTAAATTTGGGAGATGTTTACTGATACTTCCACTTTCACTGGAGTGAGATTATTTGCCCAAAGTTATAAACTGATACATGGAAGAGCCAGTCTAAATTCAGACCACAAACAGCGCTTGGGCTCTTGCTTGGAATCAATATTCTACAGCACCTCCTAGTGTGTAAAGTCAAGTACTGAAATGAATTTGTATTGATTTCTTTTGCAGGGGGGTGGATTTCTGGTTTAATGTGAATATTCTTCTTAAAGGAATGGGTAGCTGAAAATGTTACATGCAGTGAAAGAACAAAAGCAAAATGCAGCATCTTCTCAGATGCCCTCTAATATCTCAACTAAAGATGACAGAAGATCCTTTCGTTAAAGTTGTAAATTGCTTATTTTGTTTTATTGTGAAAGAAAGTAATCCTAGTCCCATAAAGAATTGTCTTTCTGTGTGTAAGGTGTTTTAAAATATGCCATGAATTGCATAGTTCTATTGCCTGGCTTCAGATGTCCTACAAGTGTAAACTGTGGGGCTTAGGAACAAGTGTGTAGGAATCAGGCTGATCTTTGTTCAACCTAATTGAAGTAGCTTAAACTTTAATTTTGAAAATAAAATTTTAACAGTAGCTATAGGTTATTTTTTTGTGTGTAATGATTCTACAATGAATTTCTCTAAGTTTTATTAAACTTAATGCTTTTCAGAACCTCATGAATGTACCTTATAGATTAAGATGCTAGGAATTAGAGAGGTTAATCAACCTAAGGTCATAATAATAATAAAGAATAGAGATGGAATTTGAACCCATGATTTAATAGGCATTAGCCTGAAGGTCAGAAATCTGAGTCCATAAAGGTTACCATAAAAGTTTGTGATGTCTAGGGATTTGGGAAGTAATTCAGGAAGTAAAGGACCTGTTGGAAACCACATGAAAATTGGCAGGGAAGAGGACTTGAGTCATAGATACTCATGGATGCATGAGCTGAGTTGGAGCTCAGAATGCAGTAGCATAAGCTTCCTGTTTGCAAGCTAACTCTCAAGGCATCCCATGTGGGAAGAGTATCACCTTTTTTTTTACAGATGTGAAAAGCAACAGATGCTTCATCTGAACATAGTCTGTCTTGAATACAAAATAACAATAATAAATAGCAGCCAGATATCTCTTAGGAAATTTTAGTGCTGTTTTACTGGAACTGCACTTCCACTAATAATCAGAAGATGGCACTGTGAAGTACTACAGTCATATCTATTCTAGTTAATCTACTTATAGAACATGCTCATTCCAAAAATGATTTAAAAGGAAAGGTTGATCTCACATCAAAATTATTGCAGTACAGGTATATATGTGTGCACAGTATATATAATATTCATACATATATGTTACATATAAATTAATACAATTTTAATAAATATGTATTATACATAGATATTTCCCAGTTTTCTGAGAACTTGTTATTGACAATATGTTTTGTTTAGCAACACACTACTTATCACTAACTGAATTCTGTGAATTATTACAATGTTTCTTATATGATGGCCTTCCCAAAGAGAAATCAAACATGAAAATTTCATAATGTAGGCATTTCCCCCCACAAATACTTTTACACAAGAAACTACATTATAACTTCTATGGTACAAAGACAGTTTTACCATCTTGAATACAATATAACTTCTCCAATCAAGTGTATATATAGACATGTATATGGACAGGAAGGTTGTCCTGGTAAGAAGGCTTAATTAAGACTTTTCAGCTTCATAAAGGTGTCAAATGATATACATTCAGTATAAACTGTTCTTTAATACACATATGCTCATTTATGGTGACCACTTGTACAATTAATATGTTTCTCAGTTTCAATACAGTATTCTTATAGATACTCTTTGCATTTTATTATA
Organism: Callospermophilus lateralis; assembly: GCF_048772815.1. Taxonomy (NCBI): domain Eukaryota; kingdom Metazoa; phylum Chordata; class Mammalia; order Rodentia; family Sciuridae; genus Callospermophilus; species Callospermophilus lateralis. Next base: position 1,619,668 of record NW_027511570.1, on the reverse strand, counting down.
AACCAGTCTTGCATAGGTGATTTTGCCCTGTCATAGGCTAATGGAAATGTTCTGATCTAAAGTGTTAAGATCACAGGCTGAGCTATCATGTTCATTAGGTGAATGTATTAAGTGCATTTTTGACCTAGGATATTTTCAACTTAGAATGATATATCAGGACATAACCTTATTGGTAGTCAAGGAGTATTTGTGTATGTGTGTACACTGTGTATACAGCTTAGTACATTAATATTGCATACATAATTCAACCTAAGAGTTAATTTTTGATGCTAATTCTAGAGGAAAATGTTTGTGAGAGCTCCTAAATATATTGTGTTGCAAACTAAAAAAAAGCTCAGGGGCTGGATGTTTCTACTGGGTTACTGAAGGATATGCATTTGGTCACAGCTGAGAAAAGTACATATTGATGGTGGTGGAGTATTGGTAGTATAAATCTTAAGAACATTCTCAGAATTCTATCATTTCATGTATTGTTGGGTCTTTAATTTCTACTCCAATTTATGAATTAATATAAGGAGGTTCTTATGTCATAGGCTGCCAGATTACCAGAAGTGATCTAATTGCCTTAGAGTACAACCAAGACAAGGGGGAAAATAGAACAATACTCACATTACACATTTTGTTGCTGATCCAGCCACAATCTTTCATAAAAACTGAGAAACACTCCTTAAAATCTTGAGCTTCCCTAATCAATGTGAAACTTCCTGGAAAAACTATGAATAGCTCATGATGGTAGTTTTCATTTCAAATGTCTAAATTGTTCTTTTCCAAATAGTAAGAATGTTAAAAATTAGAATAATTTTGTGCTATTATGTGGTGCTAATACTTTACTCAGAGTTCTTATTTATTTACATATAAAAATATAGCATCACTTACCCAAATGTGACGTTTTTGGTTATGTTTTCTCCCATATGACATAACTTTACTTTTGTTCTATTTTTTTTTCTTTTCTTCTTATTATTATCATTTTTAAGGTAAATAAAGTATGATGATTATTGTTGCCATCTGAGCTATTAACATGATTTTCTCTCAGTTAATGGAGACCTACTTACAATGAACTTCTTTTAAAGTTAAAAAAAATTTTTTTTTGACATGCCAATCATCAAAAATTAAGCAATTTTCATCTACCTTGAGATTCACAAAAAATTTTTGACATCATTAAAAAATCTTTACATAGAAAAAAATTTAGTAGTCATAGATGGTTAGTCTTCATTCTTTAGTAATCATTGGTAAAGTTTTACTTTATTTTTTATCAGTGCAACAATTAAAAACAACAAAGAAATGAGATTTTTTTTAATAAGACAAGACCTATATCCCAAAGGATTATCAGATATTGGGACAATATAAATTTATCAATAGCCACTTTGAAATTATATTGCTGCTTTGTCTCCTAAGTAATAAAGGGTAAAGATTATTTATTTTAGTATGCTCAGGATTAATTCAGGACCCATATCATTTTGCCTGTGACTCATTTCTGCCCCTCATTCCTTGTAGCCATACTGTTTTAAGGCCAGGACTTGGGTCCTAGACTGATTCTAAAGCCTAGAATATACAATGGAAGAGCAGTCAACTCATTCTATTAGTACCAAGCAAAGGTTAAGTTCTGGCAGAAATAAGTGAATTGCTCTTTTAGGAAATCACCAGCCTTTGTCTCCCTATGACCTTTCAGAGACTGGGGCAGACAATGTTTATGTAAAAGAAGCGATGAAAAAGATGATAGGATGGAAAAAATAGGAGTTGCCAAACCGAATGCTAAGTGGAGGAGCCAGTGAGACCAGAACTGATCTAGTGTTTTGATGTTAGCAATGTATACAGGATTCCCTGGCTATGTTTTACAACAATCTCATCTAGCTAGGGAACGAAAGCAGACCTATGGAAAACAAAATGATTTAAACATAAGTGGTGAGCACAGTGACCATCAATAAACATATGTTTTATGTCACTGTTACTGAACAGCGATCTGAATTGGCAGCAGAGAAATCCTCCACTGAGTGTTGAGTGACTTTTTTTTCATTTCTAAGCAACAAAATGACATATAAGACAAATTGGAAGAGAGAGAGAGAGAGAAAGAGAGAGAGAGAGAGAGAGAGAGAGAGAGAGAGAAAGAGAGAGAGAGAATATGAAAGAGTTCTTAATTCCCTGTCCAAGGTGAAACTAATAATAGAGTGAGAAGAATAATATATTTATTTGTTTTGCATTATTATAACAAAATGCCTGACACTAGGTGACTTCCTAAAGTAAAAAAAAAAAGTATTTAGTTCATAGTTTTGGAAGCTGGAAGTTTAAGATTGGTCAGGACCATACTCAATAAAAGAGAAAGATCACATCACAAACCAGGAAGCCAGAGAGAAGGGGAAAAGTACAACTTACTCCTTTTATAAGAATTCTCTTGCTGGAGATGTGATTCAGTAGTAGAGCACTTTCCTATCATATGCAAGGTCCTGTGTTCAAGGAGAGAGTACAGTGTGGTATCACAGAAGTACCTGAAGTTTTTTTATGGATTCAGAACTTAAAAGGTTTTTAGTTATTGTTCGTTGTTGTTGTTTGTTTGTTTGTTTGTTTGTTTGTTTGTTTTTGCTTGTGAAAATAAATTCCAGCCAGAGAATAGCAATGTGTAAAAGCAGTAAAATAAAATAATAATAGTGTCTGGCTGATATGTAGGTAAAAAACAACAGACTCCTTCTCAGGGTGGGTTTGGGGTGGGCTCACATCTGGGATGCATTTGGTGCTCCTGAGTTACCTGGGGACTAGGTGAAGCTGGTTTCTGACAGGGATCACTTCCTTTTTCAACTTTTTTGTCCTCACATGTCATTCTCTCACGTTCTTTAGAAAGTGCTCATTCATCTCCTGTATATCAAATTTCCAAAGGAAACTTTCACCGTAGAAGACAGACCTGAGGCAGAGACTAGTTCACCCAGCTTTGAATCCCAATGTTTCACATCACTAATTATGTGATTTGGAAGGACTGTGGAAAATTACTTATGTGAGATTTTCCTCTAGCTGATTTGTGAAAATAATGAGGTGAAGATTAATAGAAAATATGTTTATAAAGTTGGAAACTTATACTTACTTGGTATATGCTACTATCATTTACCATTAAATGACCAACATGATGTTAAATACAAAAAAATAAAATCTATGGGATAGGTCTTACATGAAAATAAAATGCAAACAGGTTTAGCATATACAAATTATGTGACCATTAAATGTAGAAAACATTATTTGATAAAATATATATTCCAATACCCTCTGTTGACATTTATTTTTCAGATTTGAGATTTCTTGTTACCTTATATATCACTTTACTCTGTTAATTATTCTTGATACAAAATAGTATTTTTTCATTACAATATATTTTGTTTTATGTTGAAATGTAACATGGAATCTTATTTTGAAAACAGCAGTTACTTAAGAAGTTTTTACTAAAGTTTAAGAATACTATACATGAATATTATCTTTCAGATAAAATCTTCACCATTTTTTTTCAATTTTATATAATTTTAGTTGTCTAAACAATGACTCCAAAAATATGAACAACTTCAAGAGATCATAAAGCACATTACTTGTTTTGGTTTTAATTTTTTTGATATGATATCCATAATTTATTTTCTTGGAAATCCATTTAAGAATGTTGAATTTATCAAAAGGCTTAAGTAACTAAATGAGAATTTTGTCTCAACATAATGTAGAATATCTCTGTTGCCACCCAGTGTCATTTTCTTATTGTGTCTGGAGAAAGAAAAAAAAATTCTTTATGTGTCCAATGTGTATGTATATAAGAGTCTCTTTTTAATGATGTAGAAGTTCTGCATTTGTATCACTGAGAAAATAACTTTCCTCCTGTAAAATAACAATTTCCTTGTCATTTGATTTCTGAAATGACACATTCCAGGAATTGTTTCCAAATGTGAGATGCTTGCATGCTCCCTGAACACTTTGTATCCATTAAAGCTCTACTGACTTGGGAAATAAAATGCAAATGTTGTAGAGAAAATGATTCTTTGAGATGAAGGGAGTGAACCTTTTCCTTTTACACTTTATTCATAAATAAATAAAATAGTTTTTATTAAATTAAGGTAGAGAAAAATTAGACATTACTTATGTGTTAGATATTACTTCATTTAATTAGTGAGTTAGGTAATTTAACTTGGTATGAAGCTTATATGAGTTAAGAAAATCGTTTCTCCTAGTCAACTAGTTAATGATAGAAACAGAATTTAAGTGCAGAGCTGTATAAAACTATAGCATGACTTTTTATCACTACAGCTATACTTGTATAAAACTCTGAATTATTCAGAAGAAAAATCTGTTATGCTTGTTTTCTCCTTGTAACATTGTATAATTACAGTTTGGGTTAGCACAAAATAAGTAGATATCTAAAGATATCCTTCTATGCGTATTCACTGAGAAATGTTTCCTTTCCCTTTGAAAAAAATGTAAAAGAAACTGCTTAGAGTTATTAATGATAATGCTTATTTGTTGATGTTGATGACTGAAACACTGGAATATTAATGTGGGTTTTATGCACATTTATTAGGGTCATCTTCTCCTTGGTCTTTATATTTTTTTGTTTCCAGTGTACAAGTATTTAATAGAGGAAGAGCAGGAGGAAAAGTTTAACATTAAACAGAGTCATGAAGTGGGAGGGAAAGGGAGAGAAAAGGGAAATTGCATGGAAATGGAAGGAGACCCTCATTGTTATACAAAATTACATATAAGAGTTTGTGAGGGGAATGGGAAAAAAATAAGGAGAGAAATGAATTACAGTAGATGGGGTAGAGAGAGAAGATGGGAGGGGAGGGGAGGGGGGATAGTAGAGGATAGGAAAGGTAGCAGAATACAACAGTTACTATTATGGTATTATGTAAAAATGTGGATGTGTAAGTAACCGATGTGATTCTGCAATCTTTGTAATGTTTTGAATAACCAATAAAAAAAGTATTTAATAGAGAATGTTTTCATAAATTAATTTTTTCTTCCAGACTGTTCTCATTTCTGAAGTCTTCCTTCATATATTAACTATAGTTGTTTATCACACCATTAAGATCATATTTAAAGACTGTTTATGGTCTGTATCTTAAATATCCTTGGAAGCACATATGTTGATCCTCAGCTAATAGTGTTGTGGGGAGATGCCCTTTCTGTCTCTGCTACTAGACGCAATGAGGGGAGCAGTTTTGCCCTTTCTATCCTGCTACTAGACACAATGAGGGAAGAAGTTTTGCTCTACCACCCACACCCCAACATGATGTTCTACTTTGGCACGTGCTCAAAGTGATAGGGGCAATTGAACTGAAACTTCTGAAAACATGAACCAAAATAGATATTTTCTCCTTTTAAATCATTTTTTTCTGTCACTTTTTGTCACAGAAGTGACTGACACAAAACTTGTTCAGATTACTTCTCAAACACTCCTCAAACATAATTAATTTGAACGAGTTTTGAGTTTGATAGAGTCTTGCACTTTGAAAAATAGAGTCTGTCATTTAGGAAGATCCAGGAACTTAGATATCAGTTTAGGGAAAAAGACAAGATTTTCAATAAAAAATTTTTTCTTTGAAGTTTGATTATTTTATATATTCATAATGTTTTGTGCTCAATTCCTTGAAGAAAAATGACAAAAGAAGTATGAATTTTCCATAATTGTGATTGGATAGTGAACATATTAGAATACACACACTATTTCTACCTCTAAAACTGCTTCTGTGAAAAGTATCTGGGAAGAAGTTTTTACATTCATTTCAGAGAGAATGAGGCAGTTCTGCACATGTCCTAAAATGTTCTCTCTTCTCACATCTTGATTTCCTTGGAAAGGTCATTTATTTATTTTCTGTTACATGAAGGCTATCCCTCAGCTTTTAGCAGAACCCTGCCTTCTCAAAGTGAATAAATTCTAGTCACAATGCACTTTCTAAAATACATACGGAAGAAAAAAAAGCACTTCATTTTTTTTCAAAACATTTTCTGGCTTATCTTTTAATTTTTGAGTGTATCTAATTATTAGAAATGTTTCAGTTCAGACAATTTATAAACATGTATTAATTAACAAAGGACTGGAACTATCTTCACTCCACTCTGCTGACACAATATAACAACAGCTACTATTAGTGTCATGTACCATCACAAAGGCTTTACTTTCACTATCTGAATGCTTTAGTTTCATTGTCTTTCTTAGCTTATTATCTGATTTCAGAAACTATATAGTTATTTGGTAAAATCCCTAATATCAGCAATTTTTAATTTTGGAGAATTGGAGGAGGAGGATTGTGGTCTCAATGTGTATGACCTAAAGGAAGGGTTTGGAAATGAAAGCCATAATAGAAAGATGAATAAAAGGAATTTGATGCACATGAATGCATTTGTACTTGATTTTGAAGTATTCTCTACAATAGAAATCAGGTGTAATTTCCGAGTTTCTCTCCAAAGAAAATACACATCTAGTACAAGTTGATCCAATTGTTATACTTGCACAGAAGAGTGTCTGCAAACTTAAAATTTCTATAAAGTGCTGATAAGGCTGGGTGCAGTGGTGCACACCCTTTATCCCAGGGACTCCAGAGGCTGAGGCAGGAGGATGGAAAATTCAAAGCCAGCCTCAGCGCCAGCCTCAGCAACAATAAGCAGCTCTGACCCTGTGGCTAAATAAAATACAAAATAGGGCTGGAATGTGGTTTAGTGCCCCTGAGTAGTTCAATCTCTGTAACAACATCAAAAAAAAATGTTAAACTGCTGAGTAAGAGTTAATAGAATGCTTGCCTATTATCTTTAATTCACTTTGAAGAAGAGTTAAGTATATCCCACATTCTTATTCACAAATTCACATATCATAGCTCAAGATAGCTATGGGAATTGAAATAGTTGGACTTGTCTCTCACCCACATACCATAATAATGTGTTAATCATTTGTTTGGGGAGGGGACAGAGTATAAAGAAGCATAGTCCAGAATGAATTCTACTCATATGAGAACTGATATGTGGCCTTGATTAGGTGTAGGAAACCTTGATACTACAATTCAATACATAGCAGACATACCAGTGAAGCACCAGATCATAGACTCTCTCTCAACTAGCAAGGAAGTCCACAGAACAGGGTAGAGGAGAATGTGGCTATGGAGTAGCTAATCAAGACCTCCAGAGATCAAGCAGGAAGTAGGTCTGATTTTACTATGCAGTTACCATGTGTATATACTCAGGTAGTAGCTAAGCAGATTACAAGCAGCCACCAATACAATTTCTGCTAACTGTCCTTGCAGAGACCAATGGAAGCATGGGCCATGGTGCAAGTGCAGGGAGTGCAACACATGGCCTCACGCCCAGAGCTGTGCCTACAGGGTAAGGGTAAGCGGTTTGCTGCTCACACACCTACCATGGGGGAGTGGTTTGCCACTCAAATGCCCTTAAAATATGCCATGTATGCAGTATTCTATGCGCTTATACCCACATCAGATACTTAATTTTGGTAGGCAGAAAGCAGGTTCACTAATTAGCAGTTCAAAGAGTAAATTCTCTCTGCACATAAAATTGCAAAAAAACATTGCTATGGCAAACACCAAAAACAAGAGTCCATACATCCTGGTATGTTGTTAATTCCACTATGAACTTGGAATATATTCGTCTGAATGTGGTGGGACAACATGCAACAAGCTATGTGAAATGGGTTTATTATGGATAAGTAGGTAGCAAGGGAGAAAAGAAATCTTGGATCAATTGTAATGCACGTCCCTTTTACCCCACATTTCCACAACCATTTATTAGTATTTGTATTCTTGATCATTGTCATTTTAATACAAATGAGAAGAAATCTCAGTACAGTTTAAATTGACATTTCCTTGATTACTAGAGATGTGGAACATTTTTTTATATATGTATTGGCTATTTACATTTCTTCTTTTGAGAAGTGTCTACTTAATACTTTTGTCCATTTATTGATTAAATTATTTGTGTGTGTGTTTTCATTTTTTATTCTTTATATAATCTAGATATCAATGCTCTATCTGAAGAGCAAGTGGCAAAGGTCTTCTCCCATTCTGTAGGCTCTGTCTTAATGTTCTTATTTCCTTTGCAATGCAGAAGTTTTTTTAACTTAATGCCATCCAACTTATTAATTTTTATTTTTATTTCTTATGCTTTAGGAGTCTTGTTAAAGAAGTTTGTCCCTGTACCAACATGTTGGAGTATTGAGCCAAATTTTCTTTTAGTAGGTGCAGGGTTTCTGGTCTAATTCCCAGGTATTTGCTACATTTTGAGTTGACTTTTGTATGGGGTGAGAAATACAGATAAATAGAGATCTAGTTTAATTATTCAACATATGTTGGGACTGCAAATCAGTTCAACCACTCTGGAAAGCAATATGGAGATTATTCAAAAACCTAGGAATGGAATCACCATATGACCCCGTTATCTCAATTGTCAGTATACATCCAAAAATTCTAAAATCAGTATGGTAAAGAAATGTAGCCATATCAATGTTTAAAGGAGCCTGATTCACAATGGTCAAGCTATGGAACCAGCCCAGGTGCCTCAACCAAAGAACTGATAATAAAAATGTGGTATACTACACAATGGAATATTATTCAGACTTAAAGAGCAATGAAATTATGGCATTTGTAGGTAAATGAGTGGAACTAGAGACAATGATGCTAAGTGAAATAAACCAGACCTAGAAATTCAAAGATCAAATGTTTTTGCTGATATGCAGAAGCTAGTCTGAAATAAGGGGGAAATAATGCCCAGTGTAGTGGTGCACACCTTTAATTACAGCAGCTTAGGAGGCTGAGTCAGGATGATTGCAAGTTCAAAGTTCGCTTCAGCAACTTAGCAAAACCCTAAGCTGTAGCCCAGTGGTTAAGTGCTCCTGGGTTAAATCCATAGTACCTAAAAAAAAGGAAAGAAAAGAAAGGGGCTAGGGGTGAAGTCCATTAATATAGTGCAGTAGAGGAAGGGGATTGATTTGGGAGGTGGACAGAAAAATGGGGAAAAAATAAGAATGGAATTAATCTGACCTAACTTTTCTATGAACATATATTAATATGCCACAGTGAATTTTACATTTAGGTATATCCACAATGCACTAATTAAAACAAAAACAACAAACAAACAAACACTAAGTAAATAGTTGAAAGATCAGTAGACCAAGAGGGAAGGGAAGTGGGGAGAGAGTATGGGAAGCAAAGGGATATTATTGGGGCTGAATTAGAACAAATTATATCACATATTTTCATAATTATGTCAAAATGAATCATAATATTATTCATAACTAAAAATAACTTATAAAATGAATTTCAGAAAAAAAAGAAATTATATTAATGGTAGGAATTTTCACTCAAATTCTTGGTTAGTTTGAGACAGCATAAATTACTGTTGCTTTAAAAAAATATCATATATAGCAAATCAAATAATCTGTCATAAAACAAACTTGGGATTCTTCTGAACCTGTTTCAGACATTGTCCTGATGAAATATTTTTGTTGTGGTTGTTACTATTTCTTTCTTAAACTGGGAAAGTACTATGTCTGAAAGAGATACATTAGATAAATTTCACTTGGGAAATAAAAATGCTAATGTTATAATGAAAGAAAGAAAGAAAGCTGTCCAAGATAATAGGAATATTGATTGCATATTCCTTACTTCACAGGGCAGCTGAGGGACTATGGATTCAGACCATCAGGTTATACTTCAGGGCCTGGGTGAAATACTGGGCAACACTCTGGAAGATGTCTTATTTCTAGTGAAGAGGGGAATAAAGCATGTGTTATCCTACACAGTTCTTTCCTCACTCAAGATGTCGCATTCCATAGGAAGAACAAGAACAAGGCCAGGAATGTTTCAGCTGGTTCCTCTCTGTCTCAGAATATTATGTTTAGAGAACATTCTTCAGTTACTCTTGAGAACTATGAGTAAAAAAAGGGAGAGAACTAAGTCAGTCTGAGGTGGTCTATGGAATTGCCCAGCAATCTGAATACAGCAAAATAAGCCAGATCACCTGAGAAGATAGGTCATATTACTTAAACCTAAAAGAAGTTGCACCATAAGCTAAAGTTTCAGTATCGCCATTGAAAAGGAGAAACAAAATACAATGGTGGTAGATACTAAGGTTTTATAGTCACTCTCTTACTTCCCTGTGGGGAAATAACCATGGATAATAAAATCTTTATCAGATCATAGTAATAATGACAATAATTATTGTTATTGTCAATCATTATATTAATGATAATAACCAAAACTTCATTGGTCTCATCACTATAGTAAATACTTCATACATTTTATTCCTCTTAAGAAACTTCATAGCACAATTGATTTTTTTTTAATTTTAAATCACTGTCATTATAGAGATGAGGAAAATGATGCTTGGGGAGGTAAAGAATTTGCATAAGCCTTGCAGCTGATCAAAGACACAAAGAGGAGATTTACACACACATTTGTCTATCAGTAGACAGATTAAAAGGATCTTACCCAAGTACATATGAACTTTAATTGGAAGTAGGACAGTTGGCAGTTCTGAAGAATAGCTTAGACATTCATTCATTTATGTGGAAGACATATAAGTAGTAACTGATTACCTTTCTCTCTTTGTCCACTGAAACTATATCTTTTATTTGGCCAGTGAAAACTATTCTTTTTATTTTCTTTTCCCTCACCTTTAGACAGAATGATTCATTCATTTACTTGCTTAGTTATAGTCGTGTGTTTCTATGTGTCTTACTACTCTTTTTTAGTCACCCTGAAGAAGTGCTGTGTGAACCCCACCCTCTCATCCACACATGTCCATGTAGCTCAAGATGGTGTGTCTTCATCATGCATAGACTTCACCAGGCTGCTTCTGAGGGAGCCCTGTTGCCTCTTCTTATGACTATAAAATTATCATCTTCTTTGTAGTTAATTCAGGATGCCTTTCATCATCAGAACCATTAAATCATCTTTTGGACCCAAATCTTGCTGAGAGTGGTTTCCCCAGATAATCTTGGAAGTCTTATTTTAAACGAGGACTGTCTACTGAGTATACTAAAGTAGTTGTGCTTCAAAGGAGCTTGTCCTGGTCTAGTTTGAGAAAATTCTAGTTTGCCTTTAGAAGTGTATATGTATTCTTTCAGAATCTACAATCTCTACTTCATGTAATAAAGGCACTCTCAGAGTAGATTTTTGTCAACCTGCACTCCACTGAAGTAATACTCTTAAACTTGTTTTAAGTAGTAGAGGCTGCTTCCCAGTAAGGACTTCTTCCTTCAAAATTTGGCACTTTGTATTCCAAACAAAACTCTTAATATATCAACCATATACTCATTCAGGCTTTGATAAAATTAGGGATAATGGCTTATATCTATATCCCTCAAAGTTCTCCAGAGAAAAACAAGTAATACAAGATAAGTGTGTGTGTTTGTGTGTGTGTACATGTGCACGCATTTGAGAGGAAAAAAATTTACTTAAGGAATCCTCGTATGGTCATGAAAGCCAATAAGTTCTATGGTGTGCCATCTGGAAGCTGGAGAACCAGGGAAGCTTATTTTATCATTCGAGATAATTCTGAAAGCCAGAGAATTGTGGGGCCAGCTGCATGTATCTTATTCTGATATATGCAGTGATGCACTTATTCTGAGTCCAAAAGCCTGAGAACCAGCAGTACTGCCATCCAAGGGCACAGGAATATGATTTCAAGCAGAGAGTGAATTGTCTTTCCACTTTTTGTGGTTTGATACCTCAGAATATTGGCTGGTATCTGCCCGCACTGGAGAGGGGCAATTGCTTTACTCAGTTCACCAAATTAAATGCTAGTCTCTTCTACATACATATTCACAGACACATCCAGAAATGATATTTTACCAGCTGTCTGGGCATCCTTAGCTCAGTGAAGATGACACATAAAAGTAGCCATCTCATAAGCTAATCCTTAATAATTAACACAATTGCATTTTACCTTCAGGTTTCTGAAGAAGATACCATTTGTCATGGTGGCACTGTTATAAATCCCACACAAAAGAGCATACTATCTAACCCCTGCAGAACACAGTTGCAAACTTGGGACACCGGATTTTTAAAGCTTTGTGGATAAATGTGAAGAAAGAGAAATTATTAAAATAAGGATTTATAGAAAAATTAAATTGAAGGTATTCATATATGTATAAAAGGAATAAAAACCCAGATTGGTACTGAAATGCACTTGAGAAACCTTGAATTGACAATCTGAAATAAACTTTATTCTTGGTAATAGCAAATTTTGAATTTTCAGGGCAGTAGCCATGATTTAGTAGGCACCATTTTATAAATTGCCTCTTTGCTCCCAATTTCTCCTAAGAATCTGTAGGGTACACTACTTTCTCCTACTTAAATGTTTGTGGCAACAAAATGTTATTAAAATTGCTTTTTTGGCTGACAGAATGAGACATGATTTGTTAATCCGTGATTCAGGTTCATAGATGAATTGGATATGGATCCTGTATTCTAAGAACATAAAAACCAGAAAGAGATTTTTTTGTAAAATATTTAATATATTTCCAAAAGTAGATAATGGCTTGGAAACATACATTTAAGGTGTTATAGAGGTAAAATAAAATAGAGCTTTTATTCTACTATGATAAAGAATAAAGAATAGCCAATAAATATCTAATCAAGACTTGTCTTTTACTACACATCTAATATTTTCTGAAGTTCTATTATATTATTCAATATATTCTTCTCCCAGATGGCTGGAATTCTGTCATTAAACTGATTTCCAACTTGGAGATTATAGGAATTACCTTACTAAGGTTTCCAGGGTTGTAGTGGAGTCAAGAGGGTGGCAGTGGCAGCTCTGTCTACACCCTGGTTAGCTCTAGAAGGAAGTGGAGCAATGTTGACAGTTGACAGAATGTTTTCAATCCCCTAGCTTTGTGTTTCTGTAGTTGAATATGAATGAATATATATCTCATCTGTATGTAACCTTTTAAGAACAACAATGTAATTATGTTTGATGATAACAGAGTAATAAAGGAAGGCTAAGCTAAAAGTCTTTAGGGCATGTTTCTTTAGGAAGGAGAAAAAGGAGCATCACATTTCAAGGCTAAAGAAGGACAAATTTATTTTGGATTCAGTAGTATACCTACTCCATGCATCAATTTGTCATTCCCCACCTTACTTTTCACAGAGTAATGAGACAACTTTCATAGAAGTCACCACACATAGTTTAATTAAGAGGAAATATATTTGGAATTGCAAGTTTAATAACTCTGGTTCCAGTGAAGCAGATCACAATGAGGGAGCAGCTGCTTTGCAATTCAAAACAGATGGTGCCTTTCTTTTTCTATTCAGATTTCCCTTTTCTAAATGGCATGTCCATTGAATACCAGAAAAGCTAGGACTTCAACACTTCTAGGTCATGAACATGCTTATGGAAGATGAAGGTTAGAAATGTTTTGTGCTTTATATGCATGCTGCCTTTGACCACCGGTTTGTGACCAAATATTGGAAATGACTTTTTCCCACAAAACTGTAAGAAATTAGACCCTGCAAAGAAACCTGTTTTGAATAGTTTAAAAGCATAAGTTGCCAGCTATTTTTCTACAATACATTAACTGATTTGATATGAAGGTATATTATCTGAGGAGAGAACATGAAAGAAATAATATGGTAGGAAGTCATAGAACCAACAGGTTGTTGCTGATGCTTCATCAGAAGGGCATGTTTTCTTAAAACTCATGAAGGAACTATGAAACCTGTGTGGAAAGACAGATAATTGGGGCTGGGGTTGTGCTCAGTGGCAGAGTGCTCGCCTAGCCTGTGCAAGACCCTAGGATCAATCCTCAGAACCACATAAATATAAATAAATAAAGGTATTGTGTCCAACTGCAACTAAAAAATAAGTATTTTTTAAAAAGACAGAAAATTTGCTATCAATATTCAGACAATTTTATAAGATTTATTATAAAAGTCACCTCATTATCAAGATTCTGGCTTAGCTTATTGTATATTTTTCTGAAAGAAGCGAAATCTGTTCAAGTCATCTAAATATACAGTGCAAAGATATGAATATGGTTTTGGAGCCTCAGTGCATCTGTAAGCAAGTCTTGGACATGTGAGCAAAGTGGAGGCTCTGAGGGTTGGGTCTGTCAGGCTGCTTGGTATCCTGCAAAGTCAATTGTCTAAAGTCAGACTCAAGTTTTAAATGTGTGGTTTGATAATTTGTCAGGTTGGCTGCATTTGAGCTGACCTTTAAATCTAAGTGGCAATCCTAAAATACTCTACATTAGCTTTTATATAGTCAGCTAAGAAAAGGTCTGAGATTAAATGTGCACTGATCCTGTTGACAATGAGAAGCTTGTTGAGCTTTTAATTGGAGTTTTGGTCTGGACGCTACTCAGAATGACTGCTATTTTAAAGCAAGATTTGTATTTTAAAGACATTCTATATTAATGATTTAGAGCAATAAAAAACTTTGAAACAGTCTTTGTAAATCCAATTTCTATAAGAAAGAAAAGTCATTTTTGTACATATGCACACAAACTCACACACACAATTAGGCCTGGCAATATTCCCTATGATAAAACTTTTATGACCTGCTTTCAACCTCTGGCCATACAGTGAGAATCCTTCTAGAAGGTGCATTCATTATATGTTAAAATTGCTTTTGGGTTTAAGAAATCTAAGTTTTTTCCATATACTATGTCCCTCTAGACAACATTTAATATTGCAGTTTAATATTCAAAAGAAAACTATTTTTATAGCACTATAGACTGTAGAAAATAGAGAAAAGCAAAAAAAAACTATTCAATTTTAGCTTTCACATTTATATAAATTCTTCACGTCACAGATCATGGATAGTGTGTTTTAATAATGCTAACTGAATAAACATATATGATGATTCACTTACAATATCAAGGCTTAACTTTTTGAAATATCTTAATTTAAAAATCTGATACATTGAAGACATTGGTAATGGTTCTCATTTTGACAAGAAGCATGTTTAGACTGACTTCTTAGCCATGGGTCAGGAATTCTGGTAACCAATATTCATAGATAATTAGTCATAATAGAATGCATTATTATTTTAATTTAGGTCATACTTAATCTCAGTGAATAGGTAATGATTCAATAGTCTTAGCATTTATTATAAGCCTGCAACATTATTTTGTAATATATTAACTCTGACTACAACTAGATATATACATTTAAAGCAGTAGAGAGAGTGAAGCATAAAGTATTACCTAAAACTAAAAATGCTTTGAATATATATATATATATATATATATATATATATATGAACAAAAAATGAAAAAAATGAAAATCTCTTAATAGAATATTTTGTGAAGACTTTTTAAAAATCTTGAGATCAGGTGAGGTATAAGGGCAGTGAAAGCCTGAATCCATACTTCCATTCATTTGTCTCATGAATGAGCCAGAATTTAATTCACTTTAAACAAGGATATTGGACAGATGCTGATATGGAATAAAAGTCTTGTTCTCAAATTAGTTTCTTTGGATATTGTAACTGTTTCAGCCACAACATTTTCTTTAGTTCTACTTTTATAATTTAAGATATCTCAAAAGACATATTAATGTATGTATATATGCACCTTGTGCATATAGAATTTAGAAAGAAACACATAGAAAAATATGCCTGCCTTATCAAGAAAAACAATAATCATGATTAAATGAGGGCAACAGAATAATGTGTATAAACATGTGGAAGTATGGTATAAAACATAAAAGATTAAATTAGGAGGGTTGTTAGTGGTTGGCCAAAAATCGGCACTAACTATTAGTTTGCAGCATATGTGCACACACACACACAGAGAATATGTTGAAATTATATAATTCACAATGGCTACGTAATTTGAGAATATTCATCCATTCAGGAAAGTATGCTATTACCTGTAATTGAGATTAAAAGAATGTGTTTACATGGATTCCCAGAGATCGTAGTATACAACAGAGTACATAGAATTTTCTTCAGTATCCTTAAAATGAACAGAACAGTGTATTGTATATGACTATATTTTTATTATATTTGATATTAACTGCATTTGTTGACGCAGAATTTCTTAGATGTGGCACCAAAAATAAAGAACTGATACATTGAATCTGATCAAAATCTGAAACTTTTGGTCTGCAACAAATGCTTCTGCTAAGAACAATTCAAGCTACAGGAAGGGATTAATATTTGCAAATCACACATCCAATAAAGGACTAGTATCTAGAGTATATAAAAAAATTCTCAAAACTCAATGTTAATAGAGGTAGAAAAATGTTGGAGGTGAGTGATATCTGTATATGATTCACAGGTGCCTATCTGATGCCAAAGTTGTATACATTAAATAACTAGAGTTTTTATATGTCAATCATAGTTCCATAAAGTGGTTTTTAAAAAGGAAAAAAATAAGAGTAATAAACAGACTTTTCAATGGGAAAATGGGTAAAAGACATGAACTGACAATTTACCCATGAGGATAGATTGTAAATAAATGCAAGGAAAATGCTCAACATCATTATGTATCTAAGAAACTCAACTAAAAATCACAATGTGATATCACTGTACTCATATCAGAATTGATGAAATAAAACACAATGATAACCTCAAATACTGGAAAAGACAGAGAAATTGATCACTTGCACATTGAATGTGAAACACTATAATTATTTTGGAAAATAGCTTATCAGTTCTTTTAATAAAGTACACATGGAATTATGAGCTATTATATAACCCAGAAATGGCCCAGTTGTGATCCTGGGCATATTACAGAGAAATAAAAACTTAAGTTTACTCATAAACTCGTACATATTTGTTCATAGAGGACGTATTTACAATAACCAAGAACTGAGAGAATCTACAATAGTGAATGAGTAAACAGACTGGCAAGAACACAGAATGCGTCAGTATAGAGGAATGAAATATGGATATATGCAACAATTTTGATCAATCTCCAAGGAATTTTGATGGTTGACAAATGCCACTTCCAAAGGCTTACATACAATCTGATACAACCCATATACTATTTTTGAAAAGACAGAGTTATAGGAATGAATAACAAAAGAACGGTTTTCAGGGATCAAAACTGGAGTAGGAGCATCAAGGGAATGATGGGTGGATGGTGACAGGCCACGTGAGATTTTTTTTTTAATTTTGGGGTGATAGAAATATTTTTGTACCCGGACTATATCAATGTCAATTTCCTGGTGTTTATATTTTACTATAGTTTAAGAGGACATTATATCTGTAGGAAGATAGAAATTACAACATCTCTTTTGTTTCTAACATATGCATAGGAATCTATAGGCAGTTGAGAGTCATAAATAAATGAAAGAAAAAGGAAGAAAAGGAAAAGAAAGGAAGGAAGGGAAGCAATCAAGTTTTTTATGACATTCATTATTTTAATTAGTAATGATTAACTGCTAAGTTTTATGGCTTAACAGAGCACTGTCCTGTTTTTCTGGTCACGTTTCTTTAAATCTTGAAGGGCAGTAACCTAATAACTAGAATGACTGTCAAAATTTGAAAAAAGATACTTTCAGCTTAAAGTAGTATGTCATAGTATAAAAATCCATCATTTAAATCTAATTCAGAGAGAGAGATTCTCTTTTATGCATTTTATAAGCATATAGATGTTGAAAAAAATCCTAAGTTTCCAAACTTTATTTCCAAAGTTTACCTAATACACAATTGAGAAAAGAAGAAAGAATAAAGTAGAAAAAGATGTGCCTGGGAAGATGATTTTGGATTCTCACTCTTAACCATCACCTCAGGTGTTACCTCCTGAGTTCATTAATATTAAATATTGGTCACACCAAATCACAACTACTACAAACGTTTAAAATTTAAGTATTATATTAAAGAGGAAAAACATGTGATGGTGACACACATTTCATAGATGCACACCTTTAGTGTCATGTATCTTTAACAAAGATGATCTATCTAATTAGTTTAATATAAAAAGTTCAAAGGAGGCTCACTTGTTAAGTACAAGCAAATTCTTTCCTAAATTCAAGGAGGGATTGTGTATTCAATAAAAACATAGGAGGGTTTTCTTTGTAATTTTATTTTAATATTGGACCCACTCTGTGAGTCTTAGTATTAATTATCACCATAGAAGCATGGATTTTAACAGTGTAACAAAAGTTGTGTATGACTAGCAACTTTGGAGAATATTAGAGGAGTGATAGATGTGCCAAATCATCTTCCCACAGTTGTGAACTTCTCCAAACATTCTTAACATTACACTGTCACATACTTGACCAGAGCTAGGACATAAGCTTAAAATATTCAGAAAAGGAGTACTATGACTGGAAACCATCCTACTAGATATCTTTCAGAATATTTGAGCATTGATATTGCTACTTAATTTGCAAATTTGATAACAGGAATAACATAATATATTTTGCTCATTTTTTATTTATCAGATATTATGCTAAGAACTTTCTAGATTTAATCAGATATTATGCTAAGAACTTTCTAGATTTAATCCTTAAAAATTTAAGTGTAGGTATTATGGTTTAATGAATAAAGAACTAAGAAATGAGAGGAACCAAAAACAAGTGTCACAAAGTTATGGCATGTCCCCAGCCAATCCAATTCTGATATTCTACCTACTAGGTTCCCTGAGATAGCATGTGATAATTGGGATTTGTAGTTTTCCCAGTCATAAGTAGTTCCTCTTCCTTGCCCCAAGTCATGGCTGATGTTTAAGGGAACATAAGGAGGACAAAGCCACACAACAGTGGAACTTGGTCAACACTTTTCTTATATTCAATACCTAGGAGAGGGTACAAGTAGAAGACAGAAAGAGATAACTGGGAAAAGAATCAGGAAAATAATTATGGAAAGTAAGGAAAAATCCACCCCCAAATGGATTTCTCATCCTTCAATATCCAGAAATACAATCTCCAATTGGTGTTCAGGTATCTTCTCTTCCCAGGATTGCTCTGGGTACTGAGGTGCCTGTCTCAAACAACAGCAAGCATTTTTTTTTCTCTTTATTATTTTCTGCTGTCTTCCAAACACCAATGTTCCTTATATGTATTTTGCCTTGTTGTTTATTCTTTAAAATAGTGCTAATGGGTAGATGTGTCATGGGGAAGAGTGTCATGCAATTCTGGAAATGAAGTTATGTCGCTTCTCTTAGAGATAAAGAAATCACCTTCCTCATAAAATCCTAGAAAACATGAGGGGGCTTTCTTGGTATTTCTGTTCTCCTAATAGTTTTGATATTATACCTTTGATCATAGTGACTTTATCCTTAAAATGACTTCCAGGCAGAGTAATCAGCTTGTAAAAAATATTGACTTTCAACTCTGAAGCAAACTAACTTGAAATGACTGTACCTTTAGGAAGACAGGTGTGGTCATAGGTGGGGTCAGATTAAACAGGTTGTAATGTGATTGAGGAGAATTGTGATTAGATTGATACTAGTGAAACCAGGGAAAGATTATAATAATAGGTGTTAGTGTATTACTTTCTTTTCCTGATTTCACACAATTTGAAGATTTTGGTCTGGAAATTTTCTGATTTATTTTACACACACACACACACACACACACACACACACACACACTCCTTAGTGGCAAATGTGTATTTTAGAAGGTGTTCTAGGAAATCATAGACGTGTCATATTTTGATGACATATTTAATTTGACCAACTTTAAGGAAAAATCTTGAATTAAAACAGGAAGTGAGTAGATGTCATTCAAAAATATAAGGGAGGTGACCAGGGTCAGTCCCATTTACACTTGAATTTTGCTTTTATTATATGTCTACAGTAATGCTTTCTATTTTTACTCATAATTCTAAGGAAGGATCTTGTGCATATAGCTTCTTTCAGTTAGCATATTTCCTTGTCATAGCATGTATTATGATTTTATTCCTTTTTATTGGTGAATTTACAGTATTACATTGTATGGCTGTCTCATGTTTTATGTGCCTATTCACTCATTAGTTGGTTGACATTTGAATTTTGGTTATTATTAATAAAACTGCACTGAACAATCATGTGCGATATTTTATGTGGACATATTCTTCATTTCTCTTGAATAGATACCTATAAGTAGAATTGCTGAGTCATATGTTAAGTAGGTAACTTTTTACAGTAGCTGTCAAATTTTCCAAATTGGGTGTACCATTTTATATCTCTACCAGCAGTATGAAGGTGTTTTCTGTTTCTCTGTATAGCAGCATTTATTGTCTTTTTGATTGTAGCCATTATCAGTATACTTAACTATAGGTTTAATTTACATTTTTCTAATGACTAATAATGTTGAATGTCTTTTCATATGCTTATTTTTCCCTCTGTAAATCTTGTTTGTGAAATGTCTGTTCAAATCTTTTACCTATTTTTAAATTGAATTATCTCTTACCTATTGAGTTGTAGGTGTTCTTCATGTACTATAGATAAAAGTTCTTTATTTTTACAATGTTTCCTCCCAATCTGTTGCCTAATTTTTGAAAACATGATTATTTTAATTTAGTCTCCTTTATTCTGATTATTAGTATTTATTTATTTATTTTAAAATATTTATTCTTAAGTTTTAGATAAACACAATATCTTTATTTTACATTTATGTGGTGCTGCGGATCGAACCCAGTGCCTTGTGCATGCTAGGCGAGCACTCTACCACTGAGCCACAACGACAGCCCTGATTATTAGAAACTCAAAAACAATTTGCTGGAGAGGACTTCTAAAACTTTTGAGATACAAAAGTATAATTGAATCAAGGGACAGTATTCTCTCACAACCGGTATAAGGGCAGCTACCTTGGGCTTTGCTACAGAAGTGGTACAATCAGATGGATGTAAGGAGAGGCAACTATGGGTGGGTTCAGAACTGCTCAGATAAACTACGTAGAATGCATCATAGCTTACTAATAGAATAAATACAAAAAAGGCTTTAGAGGGAAAACTACTGTTTCTTTGAATAAAAAAATAAATCTGCCTTTCCTTGAAAATCTATCTTCCTAGCTGACATCACCTTTATTTAAATGCTATTTTAAAATTAGAAGTTATAGTAACTTCAGCATTGCCTTGTGTCCTGTAGAGGTTGAAAGATACATTCAAAATTGGTGTTTGTGACTTAAATTTTATTTTACATGGTTAAAAATGGCATAAGCTATTATATGATTTTCCTCTTACACACAGCTGCTGCTTCTGATATTAAATGGAGGCTATGTAGATTGAATTCTTCCTAACGGACTCATTCTTTTTGATTCTGAGTCATCTTCAGAAGTTTAGAGATTTTGTTTCACAGAGATTTTGTTTCACACTGAAGCTTTTGCCCCTATTTTGAGAATACTTAGGGGACATAAAAAGAACAATGATATGTTCTAGGTTTCAACAATCCTATTACTTTCTAGAACTTTAAAGAATAGAAGAATATGGTCTAGCAGTAAACATAAGTACCAGGCTTTTATAATTTTATTTAAATCTTAAACCTCTTAAAATGCACTGTTAAAATTGCTGTAATTAAAATTACAGCTCTGGAGAGCTAGTTCTTAGAAACATTGTTTTAAAGACAGTAGTTACAGATTCAGGACTTGCTTTAATTGATTTTTAAATAAAATATACTTGAGTATCTGTAAGAAAAAGAATTTAATTCAGCCCATAGTTGCTGATTA
The DNA here is from genome assembly GCF_048772815.1 of Callospermophilus lateralis. NCBI lineage: Eukaryota > Metazoa > Chordata > Mammalia > Rodentia > Sciuridae > Callospermophilus > Callospermophilus lateralis. The sequence goes on along the minus strand of NW_027511570.1, from coordinate 1,598,102 downwards.
AAGACATTATAAGCCTTAGAGTTTCATTCATTCTTTCTCAGAGGATTATAGTTTTCTAATTTTTTTATCATATTTCTTGAAAATCAGTGGCAAGGTATGGGAAAGAGAAGAGTGTGTGTGTACATTTTTTAAAAGAAATTTCCTTATTTTTTATAGACACAACATACCACCCTATATTTTACCGTTATAATGCAATAATGGCAAAAGCAGTAGAACTTCAGGTCAAACAACTCTTGATACTAATGTAAACTCATTCTCAGAAAACCATTCTCACATGGACAGTGGTTAGAAAAAAGTACATGAATGTGCTACAAAAATAGAGCCATAAGACTTCTCACAAATAAAAGAAATTCCTCTGTATAAGTCCACAGTTGACCAAGGGCCAGCCTCCTTAACAGTGAGCAACAGGAAATATGCTGCCAAGTCACCATCTTCAGTTCTGAGAGTGAGTTTACATGCTTCCCCAAAGGCACAAAGTCTCATGACGATCCAATGAATCAACAGACACTTGGGAAATATTAATAAACAAGATTTTATGAACTATTACAACAAAGAACTTCAGCAAGAAGGAAAATGAAGTTTATGATCCTTGAGTAAACATTTTTAGTGTAACAGTCTCTGCGACCAGATATTTAAAGAGAAAAATTAAGGTTATAAAACACCATTTCTCTGTTATCAACTGGAATATACTAAAAATAGGATAATGGAAATACATGTTCTTAAAGCATTTCCACAGGAAATGTCCATAATTATGACATTCTAAACCATTTAGCAATTGTATATGCTACATTAACTAAAACAAAGGTATTCCTTATTGCACATTTTAAAGTTGGAAGGATACTCTAGTTTAAGTGGGGGATATTTAGGGGGAAAATATTTTGGCTCCAAATGTATACTGCGCCAAGGCAGCTTCATTCTAAAAACATAAACCATTTAAAATAAACTTTTATATTTTGAAGCCAATAATCCTTCAACACAATGAATAGTTCATAGTCCACTTTCTGACTAAGTGTCAGAGGTTAATTTTATGGGCCCTGTTTTAAGGCCTGTGAACAGCCCTCACTACTCTGAGAATCGGGTGTAGGTGGAGGTTCATCTTTAAAGCCTGAAGACATTAAGTCTTTTGCAGCAGGTGGTGGCCCATAGTCTTGGGGACCATGAGTTGGAGGTGGTAATGGGGCACCAGGAATGAAGTACTCTCTTGGGCCAAATGAGCCTAAAGGTCTAAATGGTGCAGGTCCTGGAAAAAAATCACGAGGGTCAAAAGGCAAATCCCGTTGTCCAGGTGGAACACCTGGTGCATATTCTCTGAAGCCTATTGGTGGACGCATACCAGGACCTGGAAAATAAAAAGGAAGTTACGTAACTACCCAGAAATTTCTGAACTTGGGTGATTTCAAGTATGTTAAAATAGTCTTTAATTTCTCCCAAGCCTAGAACATCAACTGGTGAACATCCTGACTTGCCAGATGAGGCAAACTGAAATGGAACAAGTTTAGGTTATAGCCTGGCCAACCAGCCATGAAGCAACATATTAAGGATTTAAACATGGCTCTACCTAGCTCCAGGCTTATCTTTTTTCTTTCCCTACTATATAATTGCAGAATTATTTCTGTCTCACAAGAGCTCCATTTATATTTGGAAGTACTATATTACCATGACAAGATGATAGACTATGAAATAAGAACTTGACTACATCAAAGAAATTTTGATAAAAGGAAATCTTACTATTTATTACTGTATCCATTAAAAATTCATAAAGTATTTCAGCATAGACTTTACACATGCCATCAGAATCAAGGTGCATGCCCCCCTGGAAAAGGCCTTCCACAGCCACCTAATTAAATCAGCAACATTTATTAGGTCACTGTTAAATCCTCCTCTTTAACACTTCCCTCTGACTTTTCTCAAGGTAAGGAGGGTTTGACTTTTCCTTTTCTATATTCTATAACCTACTGCTTATGCTTCCATTATGGGTGATTACAAACTTTATGCTATAGGATTTTCATATCTGTGACAAAATTTTAAGTTATGTCATGTGTCTCATCCACCTTTCCATCTATTGCAGTGCATATCAACATATTTTCAACAAACATCTGCAGAAGTAATATTTCTGGCTTTTCTCTATATAGCCCCTTATCCTTGTCTATGAGATAGCTATTGCCTATCTCAGTATAAGATTATGTAGTGTCCCATATGTCCCAGAAAACTGGAGGAAAAGTAAAAATGTACTCAGCTGTATCCTTTCATTGTTAAGACCTGAGATAGCAACCAACTGTTTTAGCAAGCAATAGAAATGAAAGATGAATGTGATTTATAAGTCAATCACTACTGTTCAGATCATCATACCAAATGGTGGAGGAATTGGCCGAGGCCCAAAAGGCCCACCGAGCTGAAATGGCGGTCCATACCAAAAGGGAGGTGGTGGAGGCCGTCCCATCGGGGGTCCCATAGGGGGGCCCATGAAGGGTACCCCTGAGAAAGGAGGGGGCCCTTTCATAGCCATATTAACCTGAAATTTAAGATTTTAAAGCAGTTAAAAGTTTTTAAATTCCTATGTATTAAGACAAAGTACCAACACCGATAAAAGCTAAAACCCAAAACAGGCACCTGTCCAGAGAACACCATCAGTGCAACAAAACTCTACCCACCCCTCCTGTGTATTCCCACTGACAGCTTACAGAAGTTAGAAGGATTCCACAAGAGGGAGCAGTTTGTAACTGATTATATCTGCACAGGAAAGGGAAAGGCAAGAGGACTGGCAGAGGTTATTAACACAGATGACTTCTGACCAGTATGTCATGCTGTATTCACTACAACCTATTTCAAAGGGAGTCCCCCCCCCATCACTTCCTTTTCATCACAATAGCTCATTACTTCCATATTAAGAATGAACAGAATAAAATGAAAAATCCATTCTCTACCATGTAATAATAGCTACTAGAGTATCTTCAGTAAGTCTTTCATATATTATTCAACCTCTGAGATCTTTAAGTAGACTGTCTTGTTTTAAATAAGAGGGAACAAAAGCAAATGGATTATCATAATTTGTTGAAGGCCACACTGCATATTAAAGGGTCTCAATCCCAGGTTTGCCTCCAAGCCATGCTTTTCCCACCTCTACTCATCTCTAACAACGGGTCTTTGCTCTCTTTTAAGTCTTCTACTACAAAGGGGTTTGGGGGTCTTATCTAAGCTGCCCTTAGATTGCTCCAGAGATGTATATTCCTGGAATATGTATACACTGGAACTTGAGAAGTATTTTCCAACACAATGCTATATACACAAATTAGGAAGACAAGGCTTTAATAATTTACTTTCATTTACTGTACACCATTTGAGATATTGATTTATCATTTCCTATGAGTAGTGGGTTTGAAACTAAACAATTAAAAATTTGTTTTATTATAGAGCTGCAGAAGACCTACCAGATATAATAGCAACACAGTTACAAGAGAATGCACTTCTGTGAACAAATGAGACCATTGCTTGGGACTGGCTTAAGAGGTCATTTCAGATTATCATTGTTGCACTGAAACAGTATTTCACTTTCAGAAAATCTGATACCAATCTAATTCAAATCACTCAAAATAGGGTGTGCACAAATGGAGGAATTCTTAAATAGCATTCTTCCAAACAAAAGTAAAAATGATGAATTATATAATTTATGATGAATTTACTTTGCCTTAGATCATTCAACACAAAACACCATATAAAGTTAGAGTGATAACTTTTCACATTCTGTAGTTCATTATAGTTGTACACACTTAAGCCACATTTCCAAGTTAAGGAGAAAAGTAAGCTCAATATTGCATGCCGTTTAAAGCAAACAAGATCAGTGTCATGCTCTGAATATCCTTCCCAGAAATGCACAGAATAAAACCCAATTCAGTTCTCAACCTCTAAGTACTTACTCCAACTGGATGCTCAGTCAAAGAAGTAATGGTAGAAACTGAGAGGGTCTCAGGTTCTTGGGGAAGAGTTTGCTTTTTAAAAAACAAATGGGATAGTACAAATAGAACACAAAGAAGGAAAAAGCAAAGAGCAAGTACTGTAGGAAAGCTACATGTTCCTGCACGACCACGTGATTCACAGTAACTACAGAACTTACCTTGCCCTCATCCGTCACCTTAGCTGGAGAAGAACTTCTGGAGCTGCTGTTCATGTGAGCTGGACCACATCCTGGGTCTGTTAGAGATCAAAGAATGGATTCAGACTTATTCTAACATGAAAAGAATAAAAATCCTGCATCCACAATTACAGATTCTTTGAAATTACTTGGTCTCTTTACCAGAGGCAACGGGTTTCCCAGATGCCTCAGAAGACCATTGAGTACGAGGTAAAGGTCCATCCATTGACCCTTGGTAAAGAAAGATCAGAGCGCTTGTATGTATTTTTCAGAAGAAATAAACCACTGGTGGACAGGTCAGGGTTCAACAATAACTAGAAAGCAACATTAAAAATGGGTTGGCCAGGGGTTGGGGTAGTAGCTCAGTTGTAGAGTGTTTGCCTAGCATGTGTGAGGCACTGGGTTTGATTCTCAGCACCACACCATCTACAATTAAAAATATTTATTTAAAAAAATGGGTTGCCCAATACGTAAATCACAATTTATGAAGAGACTTAAGTAAAATAAAGAACTGCCTTGGGTTGATAGAACAGCAAATTAATACGTACTGGTCCTAAACTTTAAGCTATAGACTGGAAGTATGTGTAGGTTGGCTTTTCTTTAGTCTGTATAACCTGACTTCCAATCTTACCAAGACTACAGTCCTATTTAGAATTGGAAATAAGACTCAGTATTTCATATTGGAAATATGTATGCCACATAAAGTTTAAGGCTACTTTTATAATATTTGGGAAAGGAACACCATAGAGATTTAATTTAAAGATAAAGGTTTACACTTCACATTGTAAAATTTAAAAGAAAAAAACAATACAGGGACCTCCAGGAAAAAAAAATGTTTTCTATTCTAGAACAGATTTTACAGAAAACATTCACTAAGATAAAGTAAGAAATCATCTTCTATATATTGTACAGGCCCAAATTCTATGTTTTCATTAGAATATTCAAAAGGGAAAAAAAACCAAAACCTTGAAGCAGTTTACTATAAAGCAACATGTGAATGCTCACCAAATCCATTTCTAGGCATATCTCTTTGATTAAGAGTAGCAGAAGGAGGTCTCCCAGCTGGCTCTGCTGTCAGTGGAGGGGAACATTCTCCACCACTCACGGGGGATGGACCAAAAGAGCCATTATGGCTCAGTGGACCTAAAGATAACAATGCCATGTTACTACTTTAAGGCAGCCTTCTCCCTGACACCAACCCCCACACCTCCCGCTTTAGCAAATCATTCAGATTATTTCATAACCATTACACACAGAAATAAAAAGTAATTTACATACATTCTGCACCCAAGAAATAAAATAGCTCCTTTTACAAAGTGCCCCCTACCTCTCTCAGGAGGATTTTGTAAATTTGGTCTCCCCGGCATTGGTTTTACAATCACAGGTTCATATTGCCGCATTGCCATCTTTTGGGTTATTTCCAGTAGTCTTGAATATTGAGAAAGAATGGGCTGAATTATGAAACAGCAATCATAGATAATATCTAGCATAACCTTAAAACACTATAAAACATATAGTAAGATATAAAAATCACACACTTCTGTCTCAAATTAGCAGCTTCCCTTTTCTCTTCAGCTATAGCTCTTTCTGCAGAACGAGCTTTGAGCTATTAAAGAGAAAATATTCAAATTCAGTTGCGGTAGGCTATGCAAAAAATAAAGAAAAGGGGGAAAAAAATCTTACCCAATTATCATGAGCTTTCTTCTCATGCATAGCAATCTGAAAAAGACAACACATTAAAAAAATGTTTTTAGGGACTCATTATAATAGCCTATAATTGTCTGTATTAGATATCAAAGAATTCTGCAACTACAGGACAGTATTAATTACTACCTGGTTTTTAAATGAGCGCTTGGTTTTCTGTAATTCTTCTTCCATCTCTTCAATTCTCCGCCTAAGAATTACAACAATTGAATAAAATTTGAAACATTCTGACCATTTTCCCTTTATTCCATCAGCTATACTTTTAAAGACTTTTATCATACATAAAAAAAACATTTCTATAGTTATATGAATCCAGTGTGATAAAAACTAATACTACAGGCCAGGTGCAATGCCACATGCCAGTAATCCCAATGATTGGGAAGCTGAGACAGCAGGATCACAAGTTCGAGGTCAGTCTCAGCAATTAAGTGGGAACCTATGCAACTGAGACCCTGTCTCAAAGTAAAAAAAAAGGTCTAAGGATGTAGCTTAGTAGTAAAGCACCAAAAATAAATAAATAAATAAATAAAATAAAAACCTAATACTAATAACTTTTTTATCATTTAATTGCTAGAGATTCTGAATTGATAAATTATAATTTCCTTAACTGTTCATCAGTGTGTTCTCAAGTAATTCTGCTAGAAATATCTTCCTCCTTAAAACTTCTTTTCTTTTTTTCAAATTATATCCATAGAAGATTTCCAAGGTCTATCAAATGCCACACTTTTGCGGGTCTTGATATAACACACAGCACACTGATTTCTTAAAGAATTACTACAACATACAAAACCCCCAGAACTGTTTGCATTGACCAAGTTCCCTATGGTCTTGCCCATTGGGTACAAGTAAATTTTTGTTAACATTTTTCATTTGTTAAGTTGAAATTTATTTTTTCTCCTGTGTGAATTAAATGTGTTCATATTCTCTCGTTATTTATACTTCCGTGCTATTTTCTTCTATCTACATAATGTAAAAAAAAGATTAAAAAGAAAGCTAACACTAATTCATTAGACATTGACACCCTCCTTTAGAAACTGAACTCACTTGTAATTTTTAACTTCCTGAACAGCGGAAACCACCTTTTCATCTGCAGCTGACAGCTGCTGCTCTTTTTCTAGTCTCTCACATTCTTCTTGACTCAGTTTCCTAAAATAAAGCCAGTTATCAAATCAAAAGTTTCTCTTTGTAAATATCACTTCCCACAATTCTATAAAATGCTTAAGCACATAAAATAGGAATTCAAACCTGCAATTTCATAAATCAAACTCTGGCAAATCACTTACATTTTCTAACTTCTCCTCTTAATTCTCTACTTACCAGTAAATAAAATAAATGTGAAAACAACATGTGCCCTAAGGGCAAGTCTCCTGTGTGTAAGATAATAAAAACTCACTTTACTTCAATGTGGAAGATCAGGACTGATCAACCTAACATAATTAAACATATTAGGATAAAGCAGGGGATAATTCTTTTCTCGTTTCTGCCATGGGTAGGACACTAAGTATATCTTTGTCATGGAGGAACTCTTTTCTCAATCCAAGACTGGTACCATAATAAAGATATAGTCAGTCAAAGAAAAAATCTTCTAGAATATGTCTTTTAGCTATGCAATTAACCACAGAATATTTTTCACACTTTAGATATCTATTTCAAAAGCATTGTAAATTAAGCAAAAAGACAAATCTGAGTTTTGATAATGTCTATCAACCAGAAAAAGAAGCCAAACTGACCCACTATCAGAGTATTATCTACTGAGAAGTTTTAACTCTGATCATAAAACTCAAGATGTTCATCTACTGACACAAAGGTAGCCACATTTAATGATTTAAAAAATACTATTTTCTGCTATCCTTGTACTACTTTAGCCATAGTTCCAATTCAAAAGATAATTAACTTGAAACTTAATTTTCCATAAATCAGAAGAACTGCAGTAAAAAAGGATTACTGATACCAAATAGAAAAAGGGGACTATATATTCTTATATAGCTTCTAATTTAATTCTTCAGCAAGTATTTTATGAGTGGCTATAATATACTAGTTACCTTGTAAGATGCTAAAGAATAAAAGAGCTCACTGTTTCAGGTATAAATGATGCCTAAAGGAATATAATAATTTTCCCCACTGGCTTAAGAAGGAATATGGAGAAAACTGAATCTTGAAGAAAAGAGAGAATTTTGTTTCCAATTATCAAAGAGTTAGTCTGAGAGCACTAAGAACAATCAAAACATCTTTATAAGAATATAAAATTGTGTTTGAAGGGATCCAAGCTAAAAAGTCAGTGAAGATATATGTATGTGGCCAAGATCCATTAGAAAAAGGAATCTCAGAATTACAAGTAAGGCTGGTGCTTTAAGGTAATTTTCTCCTATTGAAGATAGCACAAAGATATGAGTCTGAACCAAGCCTTCATTAAATTCCTGGGCTTAGAGGAAAAAAGAGGCTACCAATAAAGGGACCCTTAATAAAAGCCCTAGCCTTTGAGTTTAGATTAGAAAGTACTGCACACTTAAGTGATGAACAGGCAAAAAATCTAAAAGGAACAATACTGAAACATTGAAAAGACAAGTCATTTTTGAATTACTTAATTGCTGACTAAGTTTAAAGTGACAATCTTACTCAAGTAACCTCAACACTTTTCTATAAGAAGATAACTTCGTCTTAGTCCTCAAATTTCATCTATAATTATCACAACAATGTTGGCCAATCAAAACTGATCAGGCACTCCATAAGACAAAATTCTTTAAGAAAAAATCCCACAGAAAAGGAAACCAACAAATGGGGTTATCCGCACATGTTTTAAAATCACTGTGCTTTGTATAGTCAAAAAAGTAAAGTCAAGATTATGAATTTTAGGGCTGGGAATATAGTTTAGTTCTTAAAGTGCTGCCTTGCATGCACAAGGCTCTGGGTTCAAACACCAGCACCACAAAAGAGGGGAAAAAAAGATTACGAATTTTGTCAAAGGATTAGAAACTATAAAACCAAGAAATAGTTGGGTGTGGTGACCTACCTACAGTCGAAGATACTCAGGAGGCAGAGGCAGAATTATGAGATTAAAGATAGCTTGGAAAGCACTAAGACCCTAGTCCCTTATGAGAAAGAGCAAGGAGTCTGGGGAGGTAGCTCAATAGTAGAGCACATGGCTCAAGGTCCTGGGTTTGAGGTGTAGTACTGAAATAGGACTGGGGTTGTGGCTCAGTGGTGAAGCACGAGCCCCAGATGTGTGGGGCACTGGGATCAGTCCTCAACACCACATAAAATAAATAAAATATTGTGTCGGGCTGGGGATGTGGCTCAAGCAGTAGCGTGCTCGCCTGGCATGCGTGCGGCCCAGGTTCAATCCTCAGCACCCCATGCAAACAAAGATATGGTGTCTGCCAAAAAATAAAAAATAAATTTTAAATTCTCTTTCTCTCTCTCTTAAAAAATCCTATAAAAAATAAAATATGGTGTCCATCTACAACTAAAATAATATTTTAAACCCTGAATTTTTTAAAATCCTAAACTCAATGAATGATTTTAGCAGCAGATTTGGGAAGTAAAATAAATCCTAGCGCTTTTAAGACAGGTCAGAAGAAAATATCCAGAAGAAGTAAACCCAGAATGTAGGAGGCAGGGGAAATCAAATTCGAATATGCATTATTATAATCAGAAGAGAGAATGAGGTAAAATCAACATTTAGAAAAAGACTCGAAAATTCAAGAAGTGTTTAATGGTCCCAAGCAACATAACTGCAAGAGGAAAAGTGGGTGGGGTGGGGAAAACTACACCTAGGCACTTCCCAATACAACTGTTATAAAAACAGAGAAAGGACTACAGAAACTATGGGAGGGATAAGACCAAACAACAATGATAATGGGCTCCTTAAAGAAAAAATTTAAAACAGATGGTAATTAATTGGATATTTTTAAATTGCTAAAACTAAGTAACAGTCAAAATTCAGTAGCCAAAAGAAAGATCCTTTAATAATGGAAACTGGTTTTAACTCTAATCATGAAGTTCATGTCAACCTAATACAGATTATAAAGGTAGCAATATTTAGTGGATAAAATACTATTCTCTGTTTATCCTTGTACTACCTTTGATACACTAATCAAATCTATCATTAAAGGACGATGTTCAAATAGAATGAAAATAATTTCAAATAAGAAACCAACAGTGTAGAATGCAGAACTACAGAAACTTTAAATATGTGTATAAATTGAATGAATGTCTTGTGGAGTTCACAGTATATGAAGTACTAACATACAATGCCACAACAGTTATCTGATTCAGGAGCTACTTAAAGCCCATAAAAAAAATAATAAACCTATTAATCTATGTCAGGTTTTTATTAAATCCAGAATATATACCATGGCCTTTAAATTATGAGAAGATGAATAAAATTATAATTATATAATTATAATTCCATTATAATTTATGATTACAACAAGCTTATACAGGGGATAAGGAAAATAATTAAAAATATTTAAACTATTAAAAAGATACAAGGAAGAAAAAAGAACAGGTCATCAAATAGAAAGCAAATTCTTCATAAACCACAGGCACATATTCACATGGACAGACTTATATTTTAGAAAGTCCACTTCAAGCGGCAATAGAGAAAACTACTAAGAATTTGAAATAAGTTATATACAAATATAAAAAATGGAGAATGAAGACAGATGATCTAGGTTAGAAACAGAAAAGATGACACAGGCATGAACTAACATAGTACCTAGGGATGAGTAAAAAGAATACAAACCACAGATGATGACTGAATGAATTTTGGAGGAGTTGAAAAAAATAGTGCTACAATTTAATTGCATTACAAAGAAAATTAATTGCCATTTAGGTCATTCAGATTACTAGTAGGGACAGAGAAAACAAGTGTTTTTTTTTAAAAAAAAGTGATAAAATGAGAAACGTTTCTTTGAAACAGGCCAGGAATTTAGAACTGGCCTGAACAAAAATTTGAGATTCTAAAAAGGTTGCTTGGAGATCACAGAATTTTAGAAAAGTTAATGGAAAGGTTTCAATATTTAATGCATTAATTAGGCAACAGAAGTCAAAATACCTAAAAATAGTTAGGTCTGTAAGAAGGTCTGTCTTTTCTTTACAAGATATATATATATACCGAAGAGTAAAATCAGGTGCAAACAAATAAAATCTGACACAACCTATTTTTAGAGAATTCAAGTATTTTTGTGGATTAAAAACTTCAAATGAACTTTCAAAAAATAACTAGCTCCACACTAAGAACATTAATATATAAATATATACTACAAACAAGTACTTCTGTAATCATAACTCCTAAGGTCCTTGCCACAGTTCCATTTTGTGGTGAACATCTGAGATATTCAAGTCCAAAACTTGTACCATCAATAAGTAAATATTATTCCTTTTTGAAGTTTTTATTCTGCTAAAACATGTCATTCCAAATCACTCAGTATTTTTAAAGGTCCAGAGTTAGAGATACAAGTTCAAAACATTAGAATTACATGACTGATCACAATGAAAGGTAATTAAAATAAATAGGGGGATCATAGAAAGGGTCTAGAACTTTGAGAGGTATTTCCACATCAGTGACTGTTAATACCATTTTACCACTTCCTGCCTTCATATGAATTTGACAATTGATTACGATGTCCTCACAGCCTTAGTTTATGGTTCCAACTACCTCAGGACTCTTAAGACTGACGATGGAAAGAAAAATGCAACTTATAGGAAACAAAACACAAAGGAAAAAAGACAAATCTCTACTTATTACAACTAGAAGAAATTTTAAATAATCTTAAGATAAAATTATCTATTAGTTCACACAGTGATAACAATAACAAACAATGAAAATCTTACTTTTGTAGTGCCATCTCATCTTTCTGGTAGAGTTCATTTAAAATCTCCACTTTCTGCCTTAGAGTTTTGCATTCCTCTTCCAGTCCAACTTTAGAAGACTGTAGTGAATTGCAGTCACCTTCTAATTTCTTTATTTGGTCTGTAAAGGATAAAACAGCTTATCTCTACATGTGTACAAGGACTTAAGAACTTGTTTGAGGGAGTCCTGTCAAGAAAAGTAAGAAGCATGAAAGCAAGAAGCCATTCTTTATCTTTCCAATAAAATTTTAAGTCTTTCCAACATGGCAATTTCTTCTCAAGAACAACCCACCTTCTAGATTACATTTTGTGGACATCGAGGCTCTTAGCTTAGGTTGTAAAAGTTTTAGATCCTCTTCAACTACTGATATTGTAGTTTGTGTCTAAAATTTGCAGAAAAGAGAGGTATTCTTAAAAGTGAGGCACAGGAAGAATTCACAGGCACTATGGGACTCTTACAAAGAACTATACCCGAGAGACATCCATCATCTGCTTAATTTGATCATTGATCTTCTCATTTCGATCACCTAAAAAACAAAAGACTTTAGCTTTTTCTTTCCTTACTTTTAACTCTATATTCTCCTAACTTCCCGAAACTAAATAATGATTGTGTTCAAACACCAGAAGAAAAAAAAATCAATTAAATAACTAAACTGATTAGACTAATGACTTTTAAGAAAATTGCAAGCTTAGATTTAAAAAAAAGAGAGAGAGGTGAATTTCAGGCTGGGGTTGTGGCTCAGTGGTAGAGTGCTCACCTAGTATGTGTGAGGCACTGAGTTTGATCCTCAGCATAAAAATAAATAAAAGTACTGTGTCTGTCTTAAAAACAAAACAAAAAAGGTGAATTTCTAGTTTGCACAACTAAAATATTATCTATGCTATTCTTGTAAGATAAAAGCTTTTCTTCTCTCTCAGATCTATCTTCACCTGGGCAAGTAAGTGTCTTATTTAGAAAGATTCAATCCTCTGTCTTCTCCCTGAATCTACTACCAGGTGTAGTTTGAAATACTTGCTATGTAAGCAATATCCAACTTGGGAGAAAACATCTGGAAATATTTTCCTCATCAGTAAACACTGTTACACTCCCTCTCTCTAGCTTTCTGATAGTCTCTAGCCTCTGTTCTCACAGCCTTAGTTTATGGTTCCAACTACCTCCGGACTTTTAAGACTGACTGTGGACCTTAAAACCACAGAGCCATAGAGATGATGAGTATCAAAATCAACTATCATCTGCATAAGTTAAGAAACAAATTTCTCTTACTGTACAATGTTCAATACTTAGAGGTATAGGATGTGACTATTGTAGCTGCGGTGTACTTACTAGTTTTCAATGGGATAGAAAAAGTCAGTGTTCTTCACATGCCTATTGCTACATTATACCCAAGCAACCCACCTCTGCCAATGCAATAGACATATCTATAGATCCAGTGATATGTGTCTACAACCCTGAAGCTTAAGAAGAAAATCAGCCAGCTGAAAAGTGGCATCTGTATAAATACTTAATTAAAGACACGAAAGCAAGAAAAGGATTCAACCTCCCTGAGACTGATCTTACCTGCTACCTCTCCATTGGTTAATTCATCTGACTCATCTTCTCTATTTTGATCCTCAGATTCAGATTCACATTGTAACTGATTCAACTGTGTGATATAATTAGTCAAAGCCTAGAAAAGAAGCAAAATGTTGGAAGACTCTCGATTTTAATTCAGAAGATTTCAGGAGAATTCATGAGATGAAACATGTATTTGGAGTATAAATTGACATTAATAGTATCATCTTTGTGATTAAGAGCTACAAGTAGATCTTTCTGGGTCTTCTCAAATGATTTGATTTGTTCACTGAGCTCAGCGTGTGATGTACTCCAGTCTTTGACTTCCTGCTGCAACTGAAAAGTCAAAACACATGAATTCCTATGGGTTAGGGAGGAGTTTCTGCACTGGATACATCAGGACTACAAGACTTAGACAAAGAAATAGAGAACCATACTCCTCGGTGGCCTGCCTCAATCGAGGGGGTTGAGACCTTGGTTAAGGAAGAGGGCAGAGTGGCCCCAACACTCACAGCTGCAGTAAGAACATCAGAGCTCTCAGGAACTTGACCCTGTTTATTGCATTCCCCAGAAAATTGCTGCCAATTCAAATAATTTACCTCCAGCAGGAATGGCTGGGCACAGATGACTGTCTCCTAAATTTAGACTCCTTATCATGTAATCTTCCCTTGGCTGGTGAATCAGTAACTACTCAAAAGAGGATCATAAAATACTTAATTTTCTGGTTTAAAAGTTTCTTTGAGGCTATGCAAGTTAATAACTGATTGACATTTGATAAGAAAAGCAATAATCCAAAAATCCAAAACAGATGGAGAACATATATATGCACTCAATTTAGGGAGCATGTTTAAACTTTGCATATCTAGAAAAGGTCCAACATGAATATTCCTTACCTCAGAAACAGATCCAAGAAAGATACAAGATAATGATATTCACTTCTCTAGTTTACATTATGTATGACATCAAGTTTTCTTTACCTGCTCTTTCGTCTTCTTAAGCATGGTATTTTCTTTCTGAAGCTGACAGCATTCCAACTTCACCTTCTCTTCACGAAGCTTAGCTTCATTAAAGACAATTTGAAGCTAATGCAAAACACTACAGTTAGTGAATTAATTCCAAAGAAAAAACAAAGTTATACTTTCCCAAACCAGACATCATATAGTTCTCATTTTTTGCACATTTTAGCACACTTCAAATTTTTGGTCCGCAACAAAACTAAGATGTAGTATTAATATCCCGTTAGCAAGAGTTGGCAGCTTTACCTCTGAAAGTTCAGAAGTATTCACTGAAATGACATCTTTAAGCTTCTCTATAGATTTCTTATTTTCCATTATCTGCCAGGTGAAAACAGAACACAAAATATGCATTAGGATTTCAGTAGAAATAGTGATATGTGTGTGTGTGTGCGTGTGTGCGTGTGTGTGTATGTGTGTGTGTGTGTACACACATATATATACTAAAAAAGATAAACACAACAAAATATTTGTCAAGCCATCCCATTACATTTCAGTAATGCAGGGGATCCAGCTTTGAACTAAGCAAAAAATCAAGAACTGAAAGAGATGAGGGAAAATGAAGTCATAAATATTTCATGGCATCCACAACCTTACTGTTTATGAGATAACCAGAAAAAAAGGTCAAAGTATAGAAAATCATAATGCAATAATAAAATGTTTTAAAGCATAGAAAATTAATTAATTACTGTTTCAAATAAACCAGTTCAAATTACTAATTTTTTTCTAGTGATAGAGAAAAAAATTTCCCAAGATAATTTTTAAAATTTTCTTATCTGAAGTAAAAAAATGATAAAATTTAAGGGAGAATAGACTAATCTCACATACAGAAGAATTCCAAAAAATTATAAATATATTTGCTCCTTAAGGAAGTGGACATAACTCTGCAATCTTTGTATGGCATGCCTGGGATTGAATCCTGGGCCTCATGCATGCTAGGCAAGTGCTCTACCATGAGCTGCATCCTGAGCTCGTAACTCTTCATACTTTAACTGTGGGCTGTGCATGGTAACGTCCAAAGAATATAATATGAAAAGGATTAGAAAGAATTTTTACAGTGATGAAATCTGATAAATACTACCTCAGCTAGGTGATCAAGCTTACTTGGGGGTAGGATATTTCAGAACACACTCTCTACTATCTTTTGCAACTTTTATGTAATTACAGAAACTTATAGAAATTGGAAATGAAATAAGTAAGTAAAATTTTTTTAAGTACAGAAAATTGATTAATTCATTACTCTTTCAAGTAAAAAGTAAACAAATACTGTTCAATTGGACAATAGTTTTTTAGTTGATCTGCATGTTTCCAAGGGCAGAGCAAAGCAATATGAAAATTATCCAAGGTTGAGAATAAAAATATTTCCTAGGCCCATAAAAATAATTTGTTGTATCAGTACTTAAAAGTTCCACAAAATGGGCACAGATATGGGTTTAACTTCCTTGACTCCTAATCTTACTTTAGTTAACAGCTGGACTAAGTTCAACTTAACCAATTTTACAAAATATTTCAAAAGCCAAATTAAAGCAACACTTAGCAGCAAAACTCTTACCAAGTCGTGATTCTTAGCATTCTGTTCTCTTTCAGATTCTAACATAACATGAAGACTTTTAGCTCTCTCATCCAGAAATTCTTTAGCTTTTTCAAGAAGCTTTATTTTATCCTGGGAAAAAAGGTGTCAAGATTACTCATTCATTACATTTACTTTTGAGTTTAGAATGTAATTCCCCCCAAAGAAGGGATTTTTACCTTATATTTAGTTGCTTCATCAGAAAGAATCATATTTTGTTTCATGGTTTCTTGGATCTGTTTCTCTGATTCCTTTATCTATGTAAATAAAGCATTCAGAATTAAGATACACAAATTATAGTGCTACTATACAAGTTACTTCCAGACAAGTGACCCTTTCCAGAAGAAAGCAGTACTTAATACATATGACTGCTTAGAATTTGGATGATTTGTAGGAAATAATGAAATAAAACTTTAAGATATGATTTTTAAATTAAAACAGGTAGAAATGATTCAAGCTAGAACCAAGGGAGAAAGAAACAAAAAAATAATTATACCTTCTGTTCATACTTTGAAAATTTCTGTATCAGTTCTTCATCTTCTTTCATGAAATTGATTATCTTTTGGGCAATTTGCTGTTCAGTGACTAAAAGGGGGAAATACACAAGATTATTACAATCACTAAATGAAATCTAATTACTCAATCTACTAAAAGCAAAGACATGTTATATGGTACTATGAGGAAATACTTCTTAGCATAACTATTATGCTTTGGGGTTTGGGATGTGGCTCAGTAGAGTGCCCCAGAGTTCAATCCCAGGTACCCTTCCCATCCAAAATGATATTTCAATTTAAGCTTATTTCACAGATGGGAAATACAGTAAAGTGTTGTAGCTTGATATTCCTCCCTTCTCAAAACACTTTCTTTTCAGAAAATGGAATCATTTAATTCTTTGCAAAGAAAAACAGAAATGAAAGCATACTGATTCACATTACCATTCTTTAAATTATCTACTCAATTACTTAATGCATGATTAAATCATTAGCATAGAAATACTCTTCAAATGTAATACATCTGCATTACATCAATATTCAAAGTTAATCTGCCCCAAATTAAAACTTATCATCTCCCTATCCACAATTTGTTCCTCCTCTTTATTTCCTATCTCAGAGTTGTAACCATCATCATCTACTCAGTTATCCATGCTAGCAACCTAGGAATAGTAAAATTTTCAGGAGGTAAAAAAAGTAATAAACATTAAAAGTCACTGTATCTACTTCTAACATACATAAAACACACATCAAACACCAATACAAGTTTAAGAAACCTAAAAATTTACCTTGATATACTCTATCTTTTACCTAGAAGAGAGAAAAAAGATTAAATTTGATGTCAAACATCTGCTCAATAGAAACAGCATTCCTAAAACAACAGTCAGAATCATAACCAAGTGAGAATTTAATAACATTCTGGTTCAGAATAATAAATTTATAGTATTAAAAATAAGTAAAGGTTAACAAGCATTTTAAATTTAATTGGTAGTTATATTTCATAAATAGGCTCTGACATAAAAACACTAAGATATGTACCTTATTTCACAGTAAAGATGTGTGTGTGTGTATGTGTGTGTGTGTGTGTACTCAAAATCATTTACTTGAGAATTCTAAATAACCAGGATAAAGTCTAGAAACAATGACTATTCAAAAGGAATTTGAGGAAACAATATTAAAGGCATAATCTTTGTACTAAGATATGCCACTTTCACTCACCAGAAAACATCTTAGAACTCCAATTTAAATTTGGCTATTGGCTGAATTTAGAAACTAATAGGCTACATCATCTTATTTCTACAAACCACTAAATATATAGCAAGAAATCTGAAAGGGAAGACTGCTAGAAGAAAATGCACAAGCAACAAGAGAAATGACAATTAACATATTTTGGAAAGGACAAAAACAATCATTTCCTAAAGACAGCAATAAACTGCCTGATAATAAAACCTAAGCAGAAATATTTTTAAAAACATCACTAAATTTCTTTGTAACTTAGCATATACTTGTCCTTTCAAATGTTATAAATGGTGATGGAATACTCAGATGTGTCCATGGATCATCCATGGGATCTTCGTAATAGGAAATTGCATTCAGAAAACTCCAACACAGAAAGAAATGGCATTTCTTTAATGTCATAGCCTTGCTAACCTTTTACTCAAAATGACAACAGAAGAAAATGGGAAGTAGCATAAAAGCAGTCATCTAAGGAAGAGACTAAAGCTCCAAAGTCAAATGCTGAAACTGAGGAGCAACAGCTAGGAACCAGATCCCACATAACCTAGTGAAAAGAGAAACAGGTATTGTTTCTTTCTTGAAATGAAAGAAACAAGAGAGAAATATAATGTGTTTTCATGTTTTTCCCTTCTCTTTATCCTTCTATTTCCTTTTTCCTTTTAGCTGAGAAAAAGTTCAATGAGATTGAACTGTGAAAATTCCTCACAGGAATCCAGGCAAACGATTCTTCTATTTAAGAAGGGAATGCTTTTTAAGAAATCTTACACTCAATTGTACAAGAAGAGGAAACTTATCTTAACAATGATATGTCTGATATAATTAAGAAATCAGAAAAAGAACACTCAGATTTGAAAAGATTTGTATCCAATGCTTTTGGCCTCTTTAACTGTTAGGCTTTTCATATGCAAAGTCCATTTACCTAAAATAATTTTCTTCCAATTATGTTAAATAACTATGAAACAGAATGACCTACAGTACAAACATATGTATGTATAAGCTTATATATATATGCTTATACATATATGTACACACATACACAGAGATAGACTAATTCTGCTCAGAAAAAAAAGACTTAATGAACAAAACATTTAATGGATTTTTGGACAACACATAATCTATACGTCCAAATAAAAAGGTATTTTCTGAACATATGATCAAATCATAAAATCTGGGAAAAATATATATAAAAGACTGGAAAAATTATCTTATCTCCTTTTTCTCATATTACTGTATTTCTTTGTAGCATTTCCCCCTGTTAATATGTGTTTATATTAACATACAGTTCATCAACATTTAAATCTTAGTTTCTGCTTTTTATTCCACTTCACATTTAATTGTGAGCATTTTCTGTACCTAAAAGCTTTGAAATAGATAATTCTGCCTACTATTCCATTAAGTGAACATACAATATCCCCTAAATGAATTATGTTGTGCTAAGTCTTCAATCTAAACACTGTTCCACTGAAAAACATTACCAAAATCTTCAAAGCATAGTTATTTCTTTAATATAGATTCCTAGACATATATGCTACATAAAAGGATATTTATCTAACCTATCCCATCTTTTATCCCACTTTTAAGACTTCTGATATGTATGAAACTACTGGTCAGGATGGCTGTAAGAATTACCAGTTCTACCAACTGCACCCACACTATATTATTTTATAAGGTTAGTTTGACTTAAACCACTAATTTGTGTTTTAGCAACTGAAAAGGAAAAAAAGTGGGGGGGCAGTGACTATATAAAATAATCCTTGTGCTTATGTGCTAAGGTATAAATAAGTTAATTTACTCACAACAAGAACAGTTCTCCAAAAGAAAATGACAAAGGATACCAATCCAAAGAAAACAGTGAAAACTACAGGCTCCCATGGTAGTCCATAAAAATCAGGCCCAGGTTGATACTCATCAGGCAATGTAGTAAACAGCTGAAACAGACAAATTAGAAGAAATGGGAAACCTTAAATTTATAACAAAACAGTCACAAAGAATCATGGCAATTCTAAACCAACCTCCTCGTCAGAAATCCACCTCCTCAATATTTTCCAATAGTTTCTTCAAGAGAAAGGATACTGACAGTCTCATATTTTTTGTTCACTTGCAGTGTTTTCAAGTATAATGAATCTAAATACTTTTTTAAAAAAATTATTTATGTATTTTTAGTTTCAGGTGGACACATTATTTTGTTTTTATATGGTGCTAAGGATCAAACCCCTAACCCTAACCATCTAACCCTAACCCTAACCCTAACCCTAACCCTGTGCCTCATGCATGCTAGGCAAGCGCTCTACCACTGAACCACAACCCCAGCCTGAATCTAAATACTTTAAATTGAGCATACTTTAAATTTTCCAGTTTGTAACAGGCCCTATATCATCACATTGTCTAACACCTGGCTAGAATCCCTCTGGATCATTCTTTTCTCTTAGATAACCTGGTTTTTATAATTTAAAAAATTCATTTAAGACAAAAACTTAAATATATGAAAGAACTAATTAATTTTATGGCAACAAATAAAAACAATGAAACAATAAAAAGATTTCAAGCCCCTTTGGGTATCATTTGATAAGCTAGAAGAATACCTTACTATTCTGAAAAGTGTTTAAATAAAGAAAAGGAATCAAATATTTATCTCCTGCCTTAACTATACAAACCAAATAACTGTGTAAAGAATAATCAATCATAGCCAGGCGCCGTGGCACACACTTGTAATCCCAGTAGCTAGGGAGGCTGAGGAGGGAGGATAGCAAGTTCAAAGTCAGCCTCAGCAAAAGGGAATTGCTAAGCAACTCAGTGAAACACTGTATATAAATAAAATACAAAATAGGGCTGGGGATATGGCTCACTAGCCAAATGCCCCTGAGTTTAATTCCCAATACCCCCCCCAAAAAAAGAATAATCAAATTTTTATTTGTGTAGGCATCCCATCCTTTAAATGAAAAAAGAAAAATCCAGCAACTCAGACCATTGCTATTTTGCAACCTATAATATATTAGCAAATCTCACCAACGTCACTGTTGACTAGTAGTCAACATCAAAGGAGAGGATATGCATATGTCAATGCAATATTTCCTATTAAGTTTTCATAAGAAAAAGAATTGAACCTAAACCTGACTATGAATTTCCAAGAAATATAAAGCAACAGAGAGAAGCTGAGGTTGTTAGCTCAGCACTTGCCTAGAATGCATGGAGCCCGAGGTTCAATCCCAGCACCACAAAAAAAAAAAAAAAAGGCAATAGAGAAAACAGGTTAAATTGTTGTACCAGGGGAATGTCATTTATTCACCAAAACTACAATATATCCTAGAAGTCCCACAAACATATTTTTTTCAATTATTGCAAAAAAGTTACAACAAAAGGAGAAATCAATTAACTTATATGAGACTTGTTCTCCCACTGAAAGCAACCAGAAAGTTGGAATATATATATATTTGGTACCAGGGATTGAACTCAGGAGCACTTGATCACTGAGCCACATCCCCAGTCTCAGCCCCATTTTGTATTTTATTTAGAGACAGGGTCTCACTGAGTTACTTAGAACCTCACTTTTGCTAAGGCTGGCTTTGAACTCATGATTCTCTCTCAGCTTCCTGAGCCACTAGGATATTAAGGCATGTGCCACCATGCACAGTCAAAATATATTTTTAAAGAACTATTTTTCAGATAGAAAGCCACAAGGGACATGCAACTGTCACCCCTAAGAGAAGGAGAACAAATAGGTGAGCATTCTACCTTGAGGCACCCTCTAGACCTCAGTTTGGGAAGGGGAACCCAAATGGGGCCTAACAGTCTCACTGAGGAGAAAAAGACCAGAGTTCCAGGAGATTAAGCAGCCAAAAACATGTAGAGAAAACTACCAGAAAGATGGGAGCCACAAAGAAAAAGAGTTCCAGAAATCTACATGGAGGTGGTCTTCAGTTTGGGGCTACATTCTAAGCAGTACCTGTGAGGGCCAAGAACAACTATAAGCTAACCAAACCCACAGTTGGCACTGAGCTGGGAGAAGTCTGGATTCCAGCTAACCAGAGAGTTGACATACAAAAACAGTATGGTCAACAAGCTCATGAAAAAGTATTTGATCCAGGCATGATAGCACATGTCTGTAATCCCAGCAGCTCAGAAGGTTGAGGTAGGAGGATCCCAAGTTTGAGGCTGGCAACTTATCAAGAGCCTAAGCAAGTTAGTAAGACCCTATCTCAAAAAAAAAGTTCACTCAATATCATTAATTATCAGGAAATAAACTCACAAAGACATACCCACTAGAATGGCCCAAGTGCTAGTGAAGATGAAGTCAAGTGGAAGTCTCCTAAATTGCTGGTGGAAGTATAAAATGATTGTGGTCATTTATTAGCATGGCTTGACAGTATCACATAAGATAAAAACATACATTAAACATAGGAGGCAATTGCACTCCTAGATATGAGTCCACTTATAGGGGCATATATATGAAATAGTACTGTAGGAAAAATGAATCTATAGTTTAAAAAAAAAAAAGTTATCAGTGGTTGCCTGGAACAGGTGGTGAAGAAACTCACTGGGAAGGATCCCAAGAAAACCCCTTTTCTAGTGAAAAAAACTGTTCTATATTTTGATTATGGTAGTTTTTACATGGGTATCTACATTTGTTAAAACTCAGAGTGTGATTGCTTTGGCAGCACATATACTAAAATTGGGACAATACAGAAAAAAATTAGCATGGTCCCTGAGCAAGGATGACACCCACATTTGTGAAGCATTCCATAGTTTTGTGGAAACAACCCTTCAACAGATGAATGGATAAAGAAACTGTGGTACATATACAAAATGAAATGTTACTTATAGCATTAAAAGAGAAAAAAATTATGGAATCTGCGGGTGAATGGGAATATCAGGCTAAGGGAAGTAAGCCAATCCCAAAAACCAAAAGCTGTATGTTCTCTCTGAAAGTGGATGCTGACCCATAATGGGGGTGAGGTGGGTGGCAAGGGGCATGGAAAGAATGGAGGAACTTTGATTGGGCAAAGGGGAGGTAGGACAGGCGAGAGGGCATAGGGATAGGAAAGATGGTGGAATGAGATGAACCTCATTACCCGAGGTACATGTAGGACTACTACACGTGTTGTGTACAACTAGGAAAAGTTTTGTTCCATTTATGTACAATGAATCGAAATGCATTCTGCTATCATGTATAACCAATTAGAACAAATTAAAAAAAAACTCACTGATATTGGCTATCAAGGAATTACTGTTAAGTTGGGTGATGGCCCGTGGGTTCATTATACTATTCTCTAAAGCTTTTCTAATTAAATTTATTTTTTAATTAGTACATAGAAATAAACATTATAATTATTGAAGTAGGTAACATGACATTTTGATGCATGTATACACTATGTAACATTTAAATCAGGTTAAATATATCTACCTCCTCAAACATCATTTATGGTAAAACTTTCACAATCTTTTCTTCTAGTATTCTGAAATGTACAGTATGTTATGGTTACCTATAGTCCCCTACTATTCTCTCTGCTCTTATTTGAAAGTTTCCATGATAAAAATACTAAAAATAATTTTTAAATTAAGATATAACTTCAAATATTTAAAGGATTTCTATGTAGAAAAGAATTCAATTTTATAGAGGAAATCATGTGGAGGAAAATTTGGAGTCAATACAAGGATGAACTAGACAACAGAGGAACATATAGCCTTGTAAGAGAGTGACTCATGCTAGGAAATACTGGTGTACAGGCCTCATAACTACTCATCAGGGCCACAGTAAAGAAAATTACAGCAATGAGTGAGAAACTAGACTAACAGCCTTCCAAGGTTTCTTTTAACACTAAGATTCTACTAAGATTCCATTGATCAATGAATCTGATTGGTGCACATCTCCCAAACACATCAGAGCCTATTACTCTCCAGTCCTATCAGATATCATACTACTTGTTTAAGATTTTACATTGACTTGTTCATAATTTTTGCATATATTTGTTAAGTCCTTTTCTTAAGGCTTTCAAAAATCACAATCATGCCTTACACCTGTTAGACTCTTTTAGTCCTCGCACAATGTCCTGTACATACTGGGCATTCAAAATGCCTTTTTGAAGGCTCCTTTCAAATCAGTCTCGTAACATTGTGCCTCTTCTTTGCCACTCATGTCAATGTCTTACATATCACCGCAAAATCACTGACCATACCTGCACCACATTCGTGTACCCCAACCTAGGCCTAGAGGAGGGCTCTGTGCATACCTAAAAATATGAATAAAGAAATCCTTCCCATATCGTGAGGCTGTAAAATTTCCAAGTGATGTTGATTCATTCTGATAATCAAATTATGACTGTGGAAGACTGATTTAATCACTGGAAATATCATTATTTTAACTGCCTGGCTTGTACATACTCCTTACCCAGGTGGCTTCCACCACCATGAACAAACATGGAGCCAACTGAAAAATGATTCATTTCTCCCCATCACATCTTTTCCACCCTGGTGGTCTTTCCTCCCCAGGTATTCATTGTCTTTATACCACCTCTGACTGCCTACATGAGAATTAGGGGGTGCGTGGGGGTAAAAACCCTACAAAATGCCAGACACCTCACCAGACACTTTACCTTGTCAAATCATTTAATTCTTATGATTGGAGTAAGCATTATCTACATTTTTCAGATGGGGAATCTGATATTCAAAAGTTTAGTTATTTGCCCAAACTTCTAACTGATAACCTTGGTATTTGAAACCAGATCTACCTGGCTTCAAAATCTATACATTTTACAATAAAAACAACAACATCACTTTTCTTACACAAGTCTTGAAATAACACAACCTACAGGAAACAACTTCAGTTGAGAAGGATTACTGTCACAATGGCCCTAGGACCATCTTATCCTCCAAGCTCTAAAAGCTTTCTCATTCCTATAATTAAACTCTAAAAGTCCAATATCAACAAATACCATGAGGGGGAGGTAAGTCCTAAAATGCTTAGATAAGCTTTTAGACAGATTAAATGTCTTGTTTGGATCATGATTTTCTTTAGAAAGGTCAGCCTTAAGTGACTCTTTCTAAGAAACAGATCTAACCTAATTCCTTTCATTCTTAAAACTTTCTAAGGATCCCCACTATTAATGGTCTAATGCTACTTTGGCTCATGACTTCCTTTAAGATTTGCTGGCCTCTCCAACAGACCATCCCCCTCCAACTTCACACTTTATACAACACCAACTATTCACCTTCTCCTGGCCTCCCCAAATATCCTTTTCTTCATGTTTCCATTTCTCTGAACACATTTCTTCTGACTGCCAGGTTCCCCCACCATCCTCCACCCCAGCCTGTCTAATCAACAACAAACCACATGTCACACTCCTGTTTGCCCTTTGCCTGTGCTTCAAACACATCTCAACTACTTTCTGACCTTATTGATCACCCTTTCAACCATAATAAATGCATTTATGGACAATAATGTTCTACCATCAAATAAATACCTCTCTTTCTGCCATTATCTTACTGTGTTTCAAGTGAATGCTATTATCTCCCTGCCAGAATGAAAGGTTCTGAGGGGAAGAACCAAGTTTTTACAGGTGTACAAATGTCCAGCCTTGGTAGACAGCAAATCTTCCTCATATGCTAAACTAAGTAGCCATTAAGCCACACCCCTATGACTTTTGTTTTAGGAGCTATCTACTCAAAGGGTCAGGAGTCATTTTCATAAAGACATTTTAAGTTCTTCACTTCATGACCAGAAGCCACTTAAAAACTAATAAATAATCAACATTCTAATTGAAGAAACTATGTCAAACTTACCATCTTAGTGAAATAAAGCAAGAATGAATATAACAAGGAAAGCACATTGTCCAAAAGGGTGGCATCTGCTGGCTCTTCCACCTTTGTCTCCTTTAGTTGGTTTTCTATATCAGCATCATCAACAGGAGTACCTTCTGTTATATGTAGCTCTAAAATTGAAAGGGGAAATGGCTATTTTATTTTATGCTACAGAATAAAAATTGTCTCTCTTCAGTTTCAATATTCATCGAGTGTTTCACTAAATATATGAGTCACAGTGCCTGGAATATGTGGCTCTCCTAAAGACAATTAACACAGAGAAGAAAACTTCAAAATCCTAATTAGAGCTGTCAGTCCCTTCAATTATAAAATGAACAAACTCCAGTCTACTCTCCACTACTTCCATGGCCATACAACTGCTATCAGAACAATATTTACTAATGGAAAATTTTTAAAACCAGAGATATATAGACAGGGTCACATTCAACAAACATGGATTTAGTGCTGGTGAAACTCTGTGGTAAAAATTTTAGGAAAGCTGAAAGAGAGGGAGTCTTGGTTTGCAGATTTACAGGTGGAATGAGCCAAGGCTTAACACAGCATCTGGCACCTGGCAGAGATACTCAACAACTATTTATTGAGTGGACAGATGACAGCTATTTAAAAAGAACACAGTAATACCAAGAGAGACTAAAGGGAATTGGGTACAGACCTGCATTGAGGCTCTATGAATGAGGTAGAATTCCAGTTAGACCTGAGAGCTTGTAGGGGTGGAATTTCAATATGAGTTACATGAGCCTGGGGTACGTTTGATTAAACAGCTAGGAGTCCAACATGCAGTTATTAAAAAGTTGGACCAGTTGGGCTGGGGATGTGGCTCAAGCGGTAGTGCGCTCGTCTGGCCGTGCGGCCAGGGTTCGATCTTCAGCACCACATAAAAAAAAAAAAAAAGATGTTGTGTCTGCCGATAACTAAAAAATAAATATTAAAACTAACTAACTCTCTCTCTCTCTCCCTCTCTCTAAAAAAAAAAAAGGAAGTTGGACCAGTTGCCTCTAAGTTCTTTCTCAACCCTGAGATTCCATTCACTACTATTTTTTAAGCTTTTGCCTAATTTTTAAATATTTTTTTTAGTTTTTGATGGACCTTTATTTTATTTATTTGTATGCAGTGCAGAGAATCAAACCCAGTGCCTCACATGTTAGACAAGCACTCTACCACTGAGCTAAAACCCCAGGCCCTCCATTCACTATTGGTCTATGAATTTGACTGCTGGTGAAGTCTGCCCATTGGCTCAGCATCTCAGCACCTGAGACACATTAAATGACATTTGGGAAGATTTTACCTATAAAGGAGATTGACATCATTTTGTGGTGGAACCTAAAAGGTCAGGGAAATAATTCATGCTTAATTTTGTAAGCCAAGTTTTCCCTAATCTTGAAAGTTTTGGAGCATGAAAATAACAAATCTTAATGGTGCGTGATTCATTTTCAGAACCTTATGGAGTTAAACACAGTTCAGAAGTCAGTAGTGTTCATATATGGATGCAATGTCTTCTGGAAAATGGGAGAACTGATATGTTATTCCTTCTCAAATTAACTGAATCCCCCCTGCTATGAGTTCTCCTACACTCTGTGTGTGCAGATGGGGGCGGGGTCAGTATCAGTGCTGCTAAGCCCTGCACTGGTGCAGGATAATGCTATAGCTATGCTTAAAGACCAGAACCTTTAAAAACACAAAATACAGTAATTATGGCTTCATAGCACCATACTGGATGGATAAAATAAAACAATTAGTCATCATCTAATTTACTGATAAAATGAGAGTGAGCAACACAAAAGTAGAATGCTGTTGATGCCATTATTGGGGATTTTTTTGAAAAATTGTTTCTCATCTCCCACTGGATACTGTGCACTATGATGAAGTATTCATAAGTGTCAGTCTAAAATGGATTACAGTTCTGTACTGTTTCCTGTAAATATATAGTATAAAGATCTGGACCATTGACTGCATTTGAAAAAGTTTAATTACCATGTCCAGGAAGCAAGTCAAAACAGGACTTGAGCTATATTACATTCCATTTAGAAGAAAAGGGAAAAAACACAGAATTTATGAGACTATGAACAGTGATTCTCAAGCTAACTTGTACCAGGCCAGACTTTCCTGGAAGGCCTGCTAAACACAGATTGTGGGTCCCACCCCCAGAGTTTTTGGTGCTGTTGGTCTGGTGGAAAATTACAGTTTTAGAGCATAAGGCCTTTGAAGAATAATATTTTAGTTGTAAATGGTTTACACAAGCTAGTCATAGCTAAACATTTGCTTTTAGGTGAGTTATAGTCTCTGGCCTATTTTTGATTTCTAGTCATCTTTATTCTTGATTTTCTCTCACTTAAGAGATTTTTTTTTGAACTCACATGTACCTATATCACTCTCTGCTCTATTTTGTACCTTTGGCAACAAACATCCTTAAAAGCCTTCATTATGATAATGCCTCTACTTTGTAGAGAAAAATTGGCAAGCTTTACCTGGGTCTACTTTCTCAGTATTTGGGATCTGAGACACTTCTAAGACACCCATGTCCTCAGTCACAGGTTGACTCAAGAGGCTGGGCTCTTCAGGATGGTTCATATTTAAATGATGACTCAGGAGGTGAGGCTCTTCATGAAGATTTCTATTAAGATGATTTGTGTTCTCTTTAGGAAAATCATCTTCATGGGGTGGCTGCATCTCTACAGGGGAGAAGAATGCATTGAGCCAGCTGGATGACAGTATCTACCCCCACTTAAGCCCAATGATCAGCACTCCCCCTCAGCACACAGCTCCAGATACCTCAACACTGCCCTCCATGTCCTGGCATGCGCCCATGAGAACAACTGGGCAAGGATACGGGAGGGTTAATTTTTTCATCCCATTTAAAGGATGACTGAACTATACAGTCAAATATATAAAGAAGCCTTTAATCCAAAGTATTTCATAAACAAATACATTTATGATAGAGGCTTCAATAACTTACCTTCCCTTGGCAAATAAACATACACCCACATGAATAAATGTGCAGAAGAGAATTCTGGTCCAGAACAAAAATGTGAAATGTCTATTCTGCTCAGAAATAACAGGAACTCTTTCATCTACAAGTGTGCTGGCCTCACCGAGCCAGTATAGAGAAGGGAATTCCGTAAGTCTAGCTTGCTAATGTGCCTTTCAAATATGTTCAAAGTAACCTAGGAGCCAAATGGTGAACCTATCTCCTTCCTGAGCTCAGGACATAGACCAATAGGATCCAGAGCAAAGATTATCTCTTTACAGCTTCATATTCTACCCTGAACATTCACTTGTACTTTGCATTCTTATCCAAAATATATCTGCTTTGATTAAATGTACAACTGTTTTCTTCCCCAAATTATCAGGTAAAATTAGCATTCTTGGGAAGTAAATTTTTCCAATGGCTTTATGTCCTTCTGGAATTCTTATCATATACTCTCAGTTGAAATATTTCAGTTTGAAAAACAATGGATAGAGATGATCAAATATGAAACAAGGAAACAGAAAGCTTTTATCAGGATATTGGCTCATTGTCAGTTTGACGAATATTTAATTGAAAGGCTTCTATGTGTCAAGCACTACATTATAAGGCTTGTCATCCTGGTTCCATCCTTGATTAATATGAATGCAAGGACCTTAGAACCCAGGAGTAAAACCAGAATAAGTGACCTCTCCCCCAAGAGACTGGAAATAGCATGGTATCCACAAAAGATAAATGCTGGGGAGGGGAATTCAGGCAAGCTATCCATTAAAAGTTATTCTAGGGCTAGGCTTGAGTGACAGAGCACTTGCCTAGTGCAGGTGAGGCACTGGGTTCGATCCTCAGCACCACATAAAAAGAGATTAAATTCTTAAAAAAAAAAAGTTATGCTAGTCACTCCACACCCACATGATCTAGTACAGATATTTTATGATTAAGAAATTATGTTTAATAAAGCCCTTTTATAATTTTAACATAAATTCTGTACTGTTAACAGGTCTACTTTTGTGCATTAGTTTCTCATTTATATCTTTCTCTTTAGCTTTTTATAAAATTTCTCTTTGAACATGCTAACAAATCCCAACTGTTCTAAAGGAAAAAAAGAATAAGCAATGTCCTTTCATGCTCTAGCCCAAAAAATGAATAAAGGAACATATGGGGCTCCTGAGTCAGCCTTCTTTCTCCTTTAGGCACATGGAAACTGAACAGAACTTTACAATAATACACAAAAACACCTGGATGGAACAACTCCTTTTCTCCAGCTCAAGCCGCAGGCAGGTATTTACCTTCAGCTTTAGCCCAGATTTCCTCTAGAGGAGGCGCTGTTATCAATGGAGCAGTCTCTTCCACTGTGGAGTGCTTGTACCTCACAAAATAGATCAAGTATTGGATATCATCAAGCACTGCAGCCTCTTCAAATATGTTACTTTCCTTTATTCCTATGTCTCTAATATCATTCACATGATTATCAAGCATTTGCTCTGCTACGCTCAAAATGTGTGACTCAGAGGCACGGAAGACCTTATCTAGAACTTTTTCCACGTTATAGGGCAGGCTCTCCTGCTGTGCCGACTTCAGCTTTAATGACATTTCCTGCAACATGGCTTCCAGTTCTTGGACATCAAAGTACTTCAGGAAGCGTTGCAAGGACTTTTGTTCTGTAAAAAAGCTGCGGATTATGGGCAAGTCTTCCTCCTGATCGCTAAGCTCTGGCTTTAGGGCTATATGTGGACTCTGTGGGAGTATATCATCTTCAAGATCTGCAGAAGCAGGACCCTGGCTTTCTGCGTCCGTGATATGCCCAATGTCCTCAAGGTCCTCTTTTGAGATTTCTTTTCCAGTAGCCTTTTCTGTAGACCCTGAAGTGTTCAGATGTTCCTTAGGGTTGTCTTTTTCAAGATCGTCAGAATTTTTATCCTGAAATACTTCACTTATCCCTGAAGTCTGAGTGTTTTCCTCATCACTTCCGTCAAAGAGTCCCTGGGCTTCCTCATCTGCCAGAGGACTTTCCTCCTTTCCCATTTCCATATCACCTCGTCCCTTGTCCATCATGTCTAGCCTTTTGGCTGTGGTTTCATTTTTCTTAAAAATCTCCCAAATTATACTCATTTCTTGTTTGTTTTCTTTGGTTTCTAGATCAGGATTGATAGTCTCTAAAATTGCTTTCTCAAGAACATGCTGGTTAACATTCTGAATCCCAGAATGTTTTTCTTTTGACTGTTTTGCACTTACAGCATTTTCATCCTCCAGTAGCTCTTCAGGGGGATAATGATCCTCCTCTACTGCTGCTGGCCTTTCGGTATGGAGACCCGGTACTTCTACCTCGTCAGTTTGCTCTGTTTCTTTAATTTCCTGTGTCCCCTGTGTTGCCTTATGCTGAGTCAATTCTTCAGCCGAGGACTGCTCTTTACCCTCGTCCTTGGAAAGCCCTATCTTCTCATTTACATGACTAACTGTAACAATCTCATCTCTTTCTTGTTGCCAAGAAAGATTTTTTCTGGGACTGGGCACCACTTCTTCCGGTTCTCTTAACAAACCAATTCCATCTGGAGAGGAGAATCCAGATTGATTTTCAGTTTTCAGATCTAGTCCCTCTTTAATTTCCTGAAGTTGATGCTCCACTGAGTCTATGTGCAGGGTTGGTGTACTTACTGAACCTGGCTCCTCCATTCCATCTTTGGATGCATAATTTTGATTATCTCCCAGGAATATTGCAATACCCAAGGATTCTGGTGGTTTACTCTGTTCTTGGGTCATCAGACTCCCTACAGCTTTATGTAGAGATTTATTCTCTATGCTATCTTCCAAAATCTTCTCTCCAGGTGAAGAGAGTTCTTCATTCACTTCTTTTGAGTCTTTTGAGATATGGATAACTGCTTCTTTTAGGTCATTCTCTTTGTTTTCAAAGGCTGATTTTAATGTGTCCTTGCCCTTTTCAACAGCTGGCAATGAGCTGAGCTTATTGCTTTGGGGAGAAGTATATGCAATCATCCCTTCTGTCTTCTCATCCTCTAATTCTGAAACATCTTGCATCAGGTGCTTCTTAGGCTCCTGAACATCTGTCTCTTTTCCTTTAATATGAAGTTCGATGTCCATTTTTGGCTCTTCATCATTATCTGTCTTAGAGATTTCCACAAAAAGACCATATTCTGCAGTTTCAGGATAAATATAATCTGTTGCTGCTTGTGGTTTCTTCTGTTTTCTATCTGGAACTAAAGCTTCCTCATCTTCTTTTTCTTCTTCTGAATAAGAATTCCCCAAATCCATCATATCTGTTTTCTCGTCACCACCTGTGCCAATAAATAAAGTATCCTCCAAGGTTGTCAGTATATTTTTATCATTATCCTTGATGCCTGGGGGCAGAGTTACCTCAACCGTATCTTCTTCATTTGAATTCTGCTCTTCACCTATTGAATATTTCTCCACTCCAAACTCCACTGGGAATTTCATGCCTTCTTCACTTATAAAGGTTAGTAACGGGAGCTCCCCAAAGCTTTCCTCATTCTCCTCTTCTTCCTTATCAAATGCATAATAATCAGCATCCAATTCATCATCATCAAAATCATCTTCTAATGAAGTCACCAGTCTGGTCGTCTCATCATCAGACACAAGTGCATCAGCAGTAGAGCCAAATTTGGTTTTCAAGTCTAATGTCATTTCTTTTTTTAAAAGTGTAGAAGCATCAGTCTTCTGTTCGTTTGAGACCTGAGAACTGTTGCTGGTTTTGTTGTTTTCACTTTCTGGCACTTTCAATTCATCTTGTAGTATTTCTTCAAAGGGTTCAAATGAAGTTTGTTCACCCTGAGCATTATCTGTTTGACTATCTGCATGAGGATGGTTCTTCTGAGCCAAAAATTGTTCCTCAAGATCCATAGTGTTTTCTGAGAATGCACTTTCAATTTGCTCTGAGTTTGCTACTACTGGTTTAGGTTCAGGTTCAACGTCCTGGGATACTTCAGGAAATTGTTCCACTTTTTCTATAGCTTTCTCAGAATCTTCATTTGCAGAATCATACAATTCCAAAAATCCTAGAAGTTCTTCTACATTATAATTATCAAAATCATCTCTTCCACCATCAAAACAGACAAAATCTGTCTCCTGTAAGGAAAAGGAAAACATTAGTGTGTCAATAACAAAGTGTCACAAAAGCAAACTCATCCACGCTCCCAAATTCAGGATTGGTTCTAAAGAATCTTTGGGGTCAACCAGATTACCCTCCTCCAACCCCCATTGGCTAACTCCTTCTATGGCTGAGTAAATCTGTCTTTTTCTAGACTACAGTGTTAGAAAGTCTATTCTTTCTTTCTTTCTTTCTTTCTTTTTTAAACATGGGTCATGTTCTTTAAAAAGCATAATGAGTAAAAATGGTGACAATTTGGTCTCCAACAGCCTGACTCTTGGGTCTCTCTCAATTTGCTCTGAGCATAAGTAGGAAAAGGCAAGGTATCACTTATAGGATCCTCCAGCTCTTAATATCTACACCTATGTTTCAGAAATTTAATTCTTAATCATTTGCTCAGGAGAAGCTGGAAGATCCTGCAGCATTGAGAAAGATGAATCAGTTTTAAAGTATCTTACTGAGATACAAGTACATTTGATGGAATAAAGAATGATATTAAGGAGGCTCCTCACATTATTACCACAAGAACAAACTGAAAATAAGATTCAACAAGTTATACACCTTCCTCTTCATCAGGGTTACACAGTCACTAAGATCTCTCTCAGGACTATCTATATATTTATCTAGTCTTCCTTCTTGCCACTAGTAAGCAAATTGACATATAAAAGAAGCCATAGTATGAATGGAAATTTTTTAAAAATTTTCCATCTCCTAATTAAATCTTCATAATATTCTGCGGGGGTTCTGGGGGTGGGGGAGGCAGTTCAATGTAGTAGGGATGAGTGATTTCCTCTCCCCATCACATGCATTTCTAAGCCATGAGGGATGCATGTAATGGGAAACATAATGAGAAGGCAGAGTTCAAAACAAATGAGTTCTCTGTAATCAGTGAACTGCTGTCACAGCTTAAATCCCAAGAACTAACTCTCTTTACCAACAATGAAGTCCAACAAGCAACAGAAGTGATTTTATGGCCCCTGAGATTATGAAGAAATTTTAGGAACAGCAACAACAAACAGGATGACTTTATCCATTCACCCCATCTAATCTAAGAACTATCCTAGCCTAGCAGCTTGCATATTCTACAGCCAATACAAAGAGCTGCCCAAAGATGTTTTAATGTTGGTGGGCATCAATTACTACATAATTTAAAACTCTAGAAAATAATCAGCTGAAGTGAGAATTCTAGAACACGAAATCCTTTCAGTCACAAAATCAATTTAAGTCAGAGCACAATACAGGAATGCTGTATAAAGGAAGCAGTTGGGGCCTTAAAAGATCTGAGACTGAACATCACCTGAAACGCTCAGGTCCCCTTTTCCAAATCTATAACATGACTATGATCCCATATATGACTAAGAATAAGAAAACCTTTGTAAGTACATATTTCTAGCCTAGTATAAAAGTTAGAGTTTATTAATTTAACCTAAATATACTTAAAATGTCTAATAACTATCCAATGAGTAGTTTTCAAGTTGGAATACCTTTTTTTGCCTGTAAAATAAAATTATTTACCTCTTAAATTTAATAGCCAAGTACAAATATATTAAATTATTTATTTTTCACATATAAAACAGAAGAGAAAAGCCCTATAGTTGAGTAAACAGCCTTCTACAAGAATATCTGTTTCAATATATTAGAAAACTCTCAGATTATAATATAATCACCCTTGAATGCCTTTCAAAGTTTTTTTAATAGGTAGTCTGATTTCAAATGAAAATCTGATACACAAATGTTATAAACACATTATAAAACTTTCAGAAGCAGTTAACTGAATATAACGGATGGATTTATAAGCCAGTTTACAATTGAGAACAAAAAAGAAATCTATAACTTACATCTGTTGGAATTTGTAGCTCTTCTTTAGTATATTCATGAACTACCTTGATGAAATCTTTTGGAAAATGTCCAAAAATATGGCCAACCTATAGTGCAAAAGAGACAAATATCAATAGAAGTGGCAGAAAATATACACATAATAGATAGGTATATGGGATAACCAAGAAAGAAAGTTGCTATAACAATTACACTGAGATTATTATTCCAAATAAAAATTAAGTACAGAACTGTTAAAACAACATTTCCAACCACTGAAGTTTTCTTTTTTACATTTAGCTTAATTCTCAACACAGAGCATATAAAGTTAAGACTTCTGAAGTAAATAAAAGATCTGCATAGGAGATTATTGTATATTATATGGTTAAAACTATATAAATCAAAGCTGCTTATAAATGCAATTCCAAATAACCTCTAGCAAGAATTTACCTGTACATTTTGTAGCATTGCTCATAAACCAATATTTATGTCTTTCTTACCCAATACACAACAGTCATGAAAATTAATAAGTAAAAACAATACAAAATCTCTAAAATGTATTACCACTATAGCAAATGTATTGATAGTATATGCTCTCCTAACTTTTTCCAAATCTACTTTTACAAGTACTTGGGAGAAAATAAAATTACAATATAATGCATACTAAACCACATATCAAGTTTCAGTTTCACCCAAAATAAATCCTCTGCAGAAAAGAACCCCATTTATTTTCAGCACCAACAGCTAAATTATATGAAGTTACATAAAGCGTACAAAAGGTATATAAAGTTCCCCTTGAGAAAGACACTCTTATTACTAACTACTGACTAAAAGGAACAGAAGATTCTTGCCAATAATTAAAGGAAACTGATAGGCAAATCAAATGCCCAAAAAAGAAAATTAAAAAAGGCATCTTATCACTAACTCTAAAATATCCCCATTCATGAATGTTCTTGTTATAAATAGAAACCATCTGAGAGCCAGTATTAGTGGTAGAATACTGCCATGAAGATTAGATAAGACGGAGCAATTAAAAGCTTCATCACTGGCAGATAAAGTCTGAGACTCTAGAAAACCAACAACATTGCAGAATGAAAACTAAAAACTCAAAAGAAGAATCATTTTGAAAACTAAAGAGTTTTTAATTTCCTAAGTATAACATTCATGACACGAGAGGCGAGTCTGAGGGGAAACACACTTTTCCCTTCTGATAAAAATTCTATTAAGGTTAACTTTGGAAAAGGAAAAAAAAACAGAGATGTATGGAGAAAGGAAACACATTTATCTCTTCTTAATCTGTGTCAACTGAGACCATAGATTATATAAAGCTCCATAATCACACACTGGGTGGTATCCTATTTCTTGTGATATGAAAAAAAATGATGCAGAATTATGGAGGCTCATGACTGGAAATAATTTTTATACCTAATTTTGCTTCCATACATCATCCCTGCCAAGGTGCTGCTGATTTGATTTGTGGGTGGGGAGCAAAGAACTGCCACAAGAGAACAAATTCTGCATAAGCTACTATCAGAACAAATGTACTTAAGTGCCACTGCCCTGAAAGGAAATATTCAAAAGGAAGATGGATTAGACAGGGGTCCTTTCCTAACTGAGTTTTTCACTTTATAGGGAGCTAAGATAAAACACAACCTGACTGAAGGCAAAGAAGACAAATGAATGCCACAGGAGCAATGCAAACAAAGTGCCACCCAAACACTCATCAGTCGGCAAAGAACCTTTCTGGTCAGGTGCTGAAAGCAGGGCTCCTCAGGAAGACAGGATGAGTGCTGCCACCCAGAATGGCAAGAGTCCTAGGGATGAACATAGTTAACAGGCTACAATGTGACAGGAGAAAATGTAAATCAAGTCCATTTATCCAAAAGCTCAAAGAAGGGGAGAAAGATGACTACTGTATGAAAAATGCCACTTAGGTACATGGAAAAACAGTTCCAAGTTTAAAGATTACGAATCCTATTTGGTGTACTTGAAAGAAACAATAGATGGTTCTTTATATGGAGTACTGCAACTGGGACTCTGTCTAAATATAAAGTTTGTACCTAAAGGCACCACACACTGGGTGGTATCCTATTTCTTGTGATATGAAAAAAAAAATGATGCAGAATTATGGAGGCTCATGACTGGAAATAATTTTTATACCTAATTTTGCTAATTTATACCTAATTTTGAATCAGAAATGGCAACAAAATGATACTAGTTTTCCCATAGGGATTACTCTTATTTTCTGCTGTGTGGTATTTTATTTAGGGTGAGAAATTTCAGGGATGCAACCCGGAATGTCTCTAAACTGGAACATTCCTACAGTCATCAAAGACCCTTGCTACCATTTAAAGTAAACAATCCACATATCACATTTTTTTAAATGAAAAGGACAATACTCATAAATCTCTCAATGAGGTCACTCCTAGTGAATCTCCCCATTTAAAATATCAAAGCATGATATAAACAATGTCATGTCTTTCATCAGAAGATCCATACAACTGGCTAAGTAGAACCCCTGGGGGAACCTTCAGGCATAGATTATAGGAAAAGCAGGAAATGGATGACCCAGAAGTTGCAAAAAAGAAAAAAAAAAAGCACATAATGAACATAAAATTCTGCTTTTTTAGAGTAAAATCAGCACAAATGATTAGGTAAAATACACAAAAAATCAACTTTATATATGCATGCCTGAGTTACTATATCAGACTTAATTTACAGGATTAACTCTAATGTCCATGAATCCTTCCCTTTTGAAGCAGCAAAGCTAAGAATTGTCAGGTTTTCACCATGACAACCTTTATAATGTGTAGAGCCTTCTGGAACTTGATGTGAGGGGTAGCAACCACAACCAGTTCAGTTCTGTTTCAGAAAGTCTACTGAATTTCTATGCTGTGCCAGGCCTAAGGCGTGTTAGGAGCACAGGGCCTGGCAGAGAGGTCAGGTTAACTCTACAAAGACCCCAAGAAATCAGTCATTTAAATCTACACTGCTGAAAAACGCATCAAAAGTAAGAATATAACACCTGTCAAACTTTTACTTACACTTCCGGCCCAAAGTTCTGGTGATACCTCTGCCAGTTTATAGTAGACATATACAGGGTCACCTTTTTTAAAATTCACAAAACGACAATCTGAGCCTCTGAAATCTTCAAGAGCTTCACCTCGGTACATTAACACTGTATATGAACATTGAAAAAAGAAAAGCAAACATTAGGACTTGATTTTTCACAATCCACATTGACCCATCAAGAAATACGAATCCCACTATGAACAAAAGTCAAGTTTTTCCAGTACTGGAATCACTTTTAATTCACCTGCTCAAAGTATCTAAAATTCTTAGAGATTTTATTGCTATAAAATACAATATTCCCTGCAATTAGACAAGGGAAAAGGAAGCTTCTCTATTTTTCTCTGTGCTGAGAAATAAAAAGCAATGTGGCTACCACCAACCATGGCTGGTTTCAGTGAAACTCTTGGTTCTTGCAGGCCTCAATTTTTTTGTTTCATAATCATAAAAAGCTTCATTTTGCAAATATGTAAATCCAAGTGTAGACACGGACAGGCTTAAGTATGGCTTCATGCAGAGGTAATAGGGAGGGAAGAGGGAAGAATATCCAGGAACCCCCAAGGGGTTAATTAACTTGAACTAACCGCTAAAAGACATTACCTTTAAGTGGCTGCAAGTGCTACCATGCAGCCGTAAATACTGTCAATTTCATTTGCAGCAGAGTTGCTGTCTCTGTGTTCAGGATTTGGGTAAATTACCAGGAAATATATTTTCTCTGAGCAAATATTGTTGACTATATCCAACATTAAGATTGTTTCAAAACATCCTCATTCGTATTTTTTTTTTAATAAACAAAATCAAAAGTGGGTATCCTATCTGACAAGGAACAAGTTTAACCATGAGAAAAGGTCAGGCAATAACTTCATGCTTAAAATGCAGGACTAGAATCACAATTGATCTAGAAACTGGTAGAAGCAACATTTTTCTTTTGGTTGACCAAATACACAGTTTCTGATTTAAGATGAAATGCACAATAGATGTATGTAAAAAGCACAAAGAAGAAATGGAAATAACACTTTTTCTAAAAGCCAATTAGCAGTAAAATACACAAGAATGTGTGTTTTATAAAAATATATGTCTGAGGAACAAACACAGATTTGGAGAGGGTAACTTGTTTTTTTGAAGCTAAAACAGGACTATTTTCAAAACTGTCAGCATCCTAATTCATATATAATTAAGAGGCCAAGTTGAAGGTGAGAGACACTTTAAGGTGGGGAATTCTCATCACAAGTGGAAATGGCAATGTTTCTCTTGTTCCCCCTTAGGTCATAGAGGGTTTACAAATCAGTAATATATTAGGTGACAACATAATGCATACTATGGAGCACCTATTTAGTTCTTATTTTTTTTTTTTGGAGCACTTATTTGGAAGGCACACAAGGACACCTGACATACACACCTCACTACTTCCTACAACACAACACAGACCCACCTGTTGTGTTTGGTCACATCTGTTTGGACACAGGCCATTTCTCAAGTTATGTTACCCCACTGAACCTTACCAACACCATGTCTTAGTACTGAGGAAGCATCAGTGATGAGATTGTCCAGGTAGCCGACGTAGGATAGCGCGTGATAGCAAAGAATAGCAAACATTCTACCATGCTGGAAGCCTGATTTTGTTCACCCAAAACTGAAAGGAAATATCATGGCAGCTGCTTTGCTTTTCTGAGTGTTTATTTACTCCAGCCTTAGGGTTATCTCTAGGAACTGCTTAACATATATTGGAGACATCTTTTTTCTTTATTGGAGTGGAACAAACAATTCAAATTATAAAATTTGTTTTTGGTAACACCAATTTAGGCATAAAGAGCTCAATGGTAAACTTCTTGGCCTTTTTATCATGAATATTTTAAAATATGTACTGCTTACAATTTATGGACAACACGGTCATCAAGTTACAAGGTTACTAGAAACCAAGCGGGAGGCCATAAGAAGTATTCTGGGCCAGTAAATATATAGAGGAAAGAGGTTCCAACAACACTAGCGACTGAGTCTAAAACTGAACTGGCTTATAAAAATCTTGGAGTATTTATTATTGTTATTGCAACAAACCTCTTCATCTCAATCTGAATGGCTACATCCTCCCCACCGCCCACCTCCAATCCAGGACTGGGAAGCAATTCTGTCTGCTTCCTGCACACAGAAGAGGCTGCAGTTCCCAGGTGGCCGGTGCAGATCCTTGGCCTCTTTCAAAAGCAAAAGATTACTGGCCCACCTGCTACCCTACCTCAAATATGAAGGGAGGCTTCTATGCACAGAAATGACAGGATTGAAGCAGAGTCAGGGCCGAGACCTCGGAACACATTGTGTGCCTGGACTCGGTGCTCTTTCCAAGCCTAAACTCTAGTCCCTGTTAAAAGGCAAAACCAGCCCAATCCCCAGTGCAGCAAAAGGACAAAGGGGCCAGTGAGCCTTTCCCAAGTAGCCCCACCATCAACCTGCCGCTGGGATTAGGGCCACCGGGCCCTGGAGGGCATCTGCCCTGATACCGCACCGGCCCAGGTCCCTGTGGAGGGGGAGAAAAGTGCTCTGCTACAGCGTGGGGAGCCCCAGGCGTGCAGGGCGCAACCCCATCACCCACTGAGATCCTAGTCAAATCCTGGAAGGGAATAAACTGAGAGCTGTCCCTGGGGAATCCTGTTTCCCAACCCCCGCCTCAGTCAGTAGAGAAAAATAAAACACTGGCAACAAGTGGGAGTCGAA
Source organism: Callospermophilus lateralis (assembly GCF_048772815.1). Taxonomy (NCBI): domain Eukaryota; kingdom Metazoa; phylum Chordata; class Mammalia; order Rodentia; family Sciuridae; genus Callospermophilus; species Callospermophilus lateralis. Next base: position 1,558,067 of record NW_027511570.1, on the reverse strand, counting down.
GCCCCCGGCAACCCGAGCGGGCTGGCCGGGGTGCCGGCAGAGCCGGAGGGGACACGCAGGGTCCCGAGGCTCTTGTCACTCCTGTGCCCCACCCGTCATCCTGCGGCCCCCTAGCCCAGCCCACGGGGCTGGGGACTGGGGGGGATCGGAGCCCCATGCAGCCCCGAAGAGCCACTGCGGAGACCCGAGGACGCCCGCCCGCCTGCGCACTCACTGCTGCATTCGTGGTCTGCACAGAGTTTGTGCTTCCAGAAGCGCCGGCCGGTGCTCGGGTCCGGTTGGCCCAGCACTCGCCAGGTTGGACAGAGCACGAACAGCCAGAAGAGCAGCCCTGGCACTGCAGCCATGTTGTGGTCACCTCAGGGAGCCTGTGACGCGGTGGAGTAGGCTGCAGGGCTCAGGGGGCGGTGGGTAGCGAGGCGCGGAGGGGCGGTGCCCGGGAAGGCTTCAGCCTTTCCCGGTTGACACGTCAGCAGGGATATATGGGGGTCGATGCACTGGCTCTACTGGGGAACACACGGAGCCGGAGCTCCCCGTCCTTCTCTAGTGGAGACCTTCTCCTCAACTGAAGACCTTCTCCTCTAGTCGCTGCCGTGGCAACTAGGACTCTTTCTCGTCCAATCACCTGCCTTTGCTTCTGTACCCTCACAAGCCACCCTCCGCATGATTCCATTCATCACCCACCTATCCCCCGCCACTCCACCAACTGGTCCTTTCTGGCTTCCCTCAACCTCTCATTTCTGGTCCATCCTGAACTAGCCTACGCCACTTCACCATCATTACCATCCCCCATTCCTGGTCTGGTACCTCCTTTTCTGAACGACCAAATCCCACCCATGACTTGTGACAGCTAGTCTATGGTTTCAAGCTCCCCCCCCTTCAAACTCCTAGAGGTTCCTTGAAGCCCCACCCCAAGATCCCTCTGATTAGGAAAGGGGAAAGTAGGAAAGTGAATGGAACTGTGAGTGAGGGTGTAAGCTGGAGACTATGGCCTGCTCTTTTTTAAGGCGGGGACAAGTGAGGGCAGAGAGATGGGCAGTAGTCTTCGGGCTAAGATCTTGAGATTCTTATCTTTATCCATAAGGGAAGAAATCATTTAATTCAACAGCATATTTTTAACTTTCATTTTGTGCTACCATTCATGCCAGACACTGGACAAAGCCCTAGCATGGTGTGGGAGTGGATGAAAATCATAAGACAAGATATCTGGTCCTGGTCCGAAAAAGTCCACAACATAGTGGGAACCAACTGTCAAAACCGATTGTCAGAGAAGAAAGCTATTAGCTAACATTTCTTGAACACTTTCTTTATGTCCAGTTGTTATTCTGAAGGTTTTATACATATCAATTCATTTAATCTTCATAACAATAGTACCTTACAGTAGTAGTAGGTCCTATTCCAATCCTTATTTTAGAGTAAATTGAAGCAGTCACACATCCAGTGAGTAATGGAGCTAAGTTTCAAACCCAAGGAGTAGACGCCTTTTCATCACAACCCATCAACTAACAAGCAAATGTTGTACTTTCTGACAAGAGGAGCAAAATCTGATTTAAATCATAATATAGCTGAATTACTGATATGTACAGTTAAGGGGGGGAAAGGCACAAGCTAGCCAGCCCAAGGAAGAATGTCTGCAATGCTCCCATCCTTAGTGGAGCCATTCTCACTTGTCTGTGACCAAGGGCTTGTTACTATAGTCTCTGCTAAAGTTATTCATCAACCTCCAACAATGAACCCATCAGTTGTTTCCCCAAATTAACTGAATCTTTAAAACTTAGAGAAAAGAATGTAGTTCACCATGTTCATAATGTTAAATAAAGAAAACAATGGAAAAAAGGTGTGTACAAACATTTGTCTACAGGGGTCATGAGAGGTCCCCATTGGTCCAGTGTACTTCTGTGCTTTCTGGAGAACCAGTGGATCATAGAGAGAAACTGAGTCATTCTTCATTTCTTTTCTACCATGTATTTATTATGTTATAAAATGTATCTAGTAGGCATCTCTAACAACATGTTGAAAACTGAACTCATTTTTCTCTCAAAATCTGCTCCTTTCAGTCTTCCCTATCTCAGAAATAAAAATGACAATTTAATTCCCATTATCCAGGTGCTCAAAGCTCAAAACTTACAAACCATCTTTGATCTCTTTTCTCTCACATTCCAACTCCAGTTCATTAGACAATATTATGTCTTTATTTTTATAATTTTATTGAGATATAGTTGACCTACAATAAATTGCAAATGTTTAAGGTGTACAATTTGATAAGTTTTGACATGAATATACCCATGAGACTATCACCAAAATCAAAAGAGTCTTTCATCCTTCTTTGTAATCCCTCCCCTCACCTTTTCTGGCTGTCTCCAAACATCTCCTGTCATTATAGATTGTTTTGCATTTTCTAGAATTTGATATAAATTATACAGCATTTTATTTATTTATTTTTCTGACTTCCTTCTTTCCAAGTAAGAATTTGAAACATGCCCAGAATCTGACCACTCCTCTGCATCTGCTAAGCCAATATACAGGCCAAACCCACATCATAAGTCACCTGAATGATTTCCATAGCCTTCTTCTGTCCTTGCTTCTGCCCTCATTTTCCCCAATATCTATTGTCCTGATGGCAAGTAGACTGATATTTTTAAATATAAATTTGATTGTGTCTCTCTGTTCAAAATCTTCCTATAGCTTCCCATTTCCAAATAAAAGGCAATGACTTTAGCCAGGCCTGGTCGTACTCATCTGTAATCCCAGAAGCTCAGGAGGCTGTCAGGAGGATCCTGAGTTCAATGCCAGCCTCAGAAATGTAGTGAGTCCCTAAGCAACTCAGTGAGACCTTATCTCTAAATAAAATATTTTAAAAAGGACTGTGGGTGTTACTCAGTGTTTAAGTGCCCCTGGGGGTTCAATCTCTGGTATCAGGAAAAAAAAAGCCATGACTTTATTATGGACTGCCCTGCATTAGTATGGACTGCTCTTAATCAATGTGACTCCCCTCATCCTTTTCTCCCCATTTCCTAACATTCTTCTCTTGCTCTGTTAGTTCCATTTAAATACACCAAGCCCACCCCTGCTTCAGAGCATTTACACTTGCAACTTTGCCTCAACCTTAACTCCCCAAATCATCTGACTAGCTAACTACCCCCTCACTTTATCATGTCTTTGTAACAGTGGCATTTCATGTGATAAAGGCCTTCCCTGGCCACCCTACACCAAATAGAGCCTCTTGCCATGACTACCAAGCCCAGCATCCTGCCTTTCTTTCTCTTCAGACTTGCCTTACCACTTTAGACTTCTCTTACTACTTGCCTTACATTTGTTTATCTACTTGACTGCTCCAACCCAACCTCAAACACAGTTTCCAACACGAGCAGGAAATTAGTTGTTTTGTTTGCTACTGTTACAACAGTGACTAGGGAAATGCCTAGAATGTATGAGAGAGTTAACAAATGATTTGTTGGATAAACTCATGGTTCCAATGATATTATAAATATACTACACTATTAACCTAAACACATATATTAACTATTAAGCCCCATATATAAATAGTACTGAGAGGAAATAAGCTATGGGAACAAGGCATTTAAGGTCCACCTCTCAGCAGCATGCATCCTCAACTCCAGGAATGTACCCCTGAATGTTTGTGTTGAATAAAAACATAGTTGTTGTGGAGAGTAGTTGTTTGGTTACATGATACTGGAATATTTAAGCAGATCTTTAAAAACTAGTTTTAATTTTTCCTTATTTTTCTTATTATAGAATATGGTATGTTGTAGAATTTTTCTTATTATAGAATAGAGATTAATGATAATTCATTGGTGGAAAAATCAGAATAGCAAAATGATCTAATTGCATATTATCTTCTTGATATTTACTTTGACTCATAATCAGATATAATTTTATATGCATAGTTAGTGCTTCCAGTTACTGAAGAACTAGCTGCTTAGTTTGTAGAGTTTTCAATATTTTGAATTATCAGTATCATTTTTTAAACTTATTGCCTTAAAGACATATTAACTAGTCTGGTGGATAATGAGAAGAAAATTTCTCAACTGGCCACAATAAGGTAGTGGTAGTTCTTTCTACCAGGATACATACAATTAGTGGATGAATCAGCATTCACTTTTACTCATAGCATTTAAATATGTGGCATTGATGTTTAATATAAGGTTATGTTAAAAACCTTCAGAAAAGTAACAGGATAGAATGTGGTGGTGATTGTTGGCATGGAGATAAATAATCTCAAGTGCATTATTCTTTAATACCTCAAAGGGAATTCTTATGGGGTAAGGGTTGAGTAATTGTTAAAGGTAAATGTATCCAGTTTGGGTGGAGGGGACATAAAATTCTAAGTATGAAGGGTTTCTAATGTCAGAGTACAATCTAAATGAGACAAGAAAAACATATCTGCAACAAATAATTGGCAGCATAATAACATATACCATTGGAAACTTGTGAAGGCACTTGCCTAGGAGCATTCAGAAGGCCTAACGCTGCCGTTACCAGGAAGAACCTCATCTATTGTAAATGATGTGCCAGAGAATAGTGTTAAACATTATGGAGGACTAAATCTCTCCAAGAGGGGCAAGAGATTTACCCTCGCATATGAAACATTGGAAAAAAGTGGACAAAATACAAACAACAACAGTTCTCAGATATTAGATAATAAGCAGCATAAGAGTGACCTCTAAGATAAAGTTAAGCATGAGAGATGAGTGCTAGGATTATCCCAATTTATTCCCTGGAAAGAATTTTTCAGGCCACATTCAAAGAAGGGAAACTCAAATAGAAAATCTCCTGAGTTGAAGAGATGGATTTTAAACTCTGAAGAGACGGATGCAGCTAGAAGTCACAGATCAGAGTAAAGGAGAGAGTAGAGAACTGCAGAGGGAGAGAGAGTGTGTACATGTACTAGCTCTCTAGAAATCTATGGAGAGTTCCCCTGAAGTCTGTGGTTAAGTAACAATGGGCACACATGTAAGGCCAGAGAAAGAATCTTCAGAAAGGAACAGGATGGAAGGTGGTGGTGATTGTTGGCATGGAGATCAATTTTTGTAATCACCAGCTGGAATGGAAAATCTATAATAAAAGGGCATCAAGTAACATAGTCAGTAAAAGGCAAAAATTAGCCCAAAATTGAAGGTAACTCCTGTCTAGCAGAATCTTAAAAAGATAAAAATGTTTCCAAGATAGTTCAGAAAAAAGCTGTACACAGCTCAAGAATATTTAAAAGAATACAAAATATGTTTCCAAGATAGTTCAGCAAAAAGCTGTACACAGCTCAAGAATATTTAAAAGAATACAAAATATCCAATACTCAACAAGGTAAATTCACAATGTTCGGAATCCAATAAAAATGTATGATGCATGCAAAGAGGTAGGAAAATATAACCCATGTTGAAAAGAAAATTAATAGAAATGATCATTAATTACACTGTGATAGAGTTATTATACAAGGACATTAATACAGTTGTATACCATATGTTCAAGATGCTATGGAAAAGCATAAGCATGTAAAGGAGAAAAAAGAAGATATAAAAGTGATCTAATTCAAACTCAGATAAAACAATGGCTAAGGTGAAAATTACACTGAATGAGATTAACAGCAAATTCTACATTGAAGAAGTCAATATCAGCAAACTGAATATGCAGTGATAGAGACTCTCCAAAATGAAACACGGAGAAAGAGACTGAACTGAACAGAGCATCAGTATGCACAGCTTCAACCAGTCCAATATATGTGTTATGGTAGTTCCTAAAAGAGATGAGAAAAACACATTCGAAGAAATAATAAATAAAAATGTTCCATATCTGATGAACACTCAGATTCAAAAAGCTCAATGAACAAGAAAAATGATAAAGATGACACAAAAATACACTAAATGCTTAAAACCAGTGCTAAGAAAAAAATTGTAAAGCATCTACAGAAAACAGATACCATAATGTACAAAGGAGTGAGAGTAAAATCTCAAAATTCATTCAAGAACCATGCAAACCAGAAAACAGTACATCAATATTTTCAAGTTCTGAAAGAAAAAAACACTGACATCCTAGAATTGCATTCCAAATGAAAATATATTTCAAAAAGATGTAGTCTTTAATGCAAAAGAATTAAGTTAAACCCTACCCCACATAAAAATTACCTCAAAATGGACCACAGACATAAATGTAAGAACTCAAAATGGACAACACATATATGTGTAAGAACCAAAACCAAATGTAAGAAAGCATAAGTAAATCTTGGAGTAGACAATGTAGTTAAGACACCAAAGGCCCAAGCACCAAAAGAAAAAATAATAAAGTAATAAACTTCATCAAATTTAAAACTTTTAAAGGCTACCATCGAAGAAAGTGAAAATACAATCATAGAAGAAAATATTTACAATTCATGTAGTTAGAATATAACTACCTAGAATATATAAGCAATTCTTATTGTTCAATATGAAAAGACAAATGGCAAGAAATTAGAATAGACATTTCTCCAAAGAGAATAAGCAAAAGCGAATAAGCAAATGAAAGGATACCCAGCACCATTTGGGAAATGTACAAACTCAGTGAGATACTACTTCACATCTATTAAGATGGTTATAATCAAAAAGGTAATAATAAGTTGGCAAGGATGTGGATCAATGGGAGCCCTCACACACTACTGGTAGGGATAGACTACAGACCTAAATGTAGCAGCTAAACCTATACAACTTCTGGAAGAAAATATAAAAAGCTGCTTGGCAGAGACTCTCTCTGCCTCATGCTCTCTTTTTTCTCTCTCTCCTCTCAGAAATAAATCAGACTTAAAAACTTTGTCTCATGCTGGGCGTGGTGGTACATACCTGTAATACCAGTGACTCAAGAGGCTGAGGCAGGGGATTGCAAATTCAAAGCCAGCCTCAGCAAAAGTGAGGCATTAAGCAACTCAGTGAGACCCTGTCTCTAAATAAAATACAAAATAGGACTGCGGATGTGGCTCAGTGGTGGTATGCCCCTGAGTTCAATCCCCAGTACTAAAAACAACAACAACAAACTTTGTCTATTCTATATTCATTGTTATGGAAATGGAAAGGTAAGCTGACAGACTAGGACAAAGTATTGGCAAAACATATATCTCTCAAGAGAATGATATCTAGGATATACAAATGATTCTTGCAACTTATTAATAAGAAAAATGACCCAATTTGAAAGAATGGGCAGAAGATTTTTTTCTTCACCAAAGTAGATACAAATATGGTGAATGTGCACATGAAAGGGTATCCAACATAATTTGAAATGTAAATCAAAACTGCAGTGTTATTACACATACAGTAGGATGGACAAAATTTAAGACTGATCATAACAAATGTTGACAAAGATGAAGACTATGGTATCTCTCTTAGAACTGCAGACTGTAACATGTAGTACAAAGAATGGCACAAACTGTTAGAAAACTGTTTGGCAGTTGCTTTAAAAATTAAATCACATCTGTCGAGATATTTACTCCAGAGAAATAAAAGCATACATCCACACTGAGACTTGTGCACAACTATTCATGGTGGTTTTATTTGTAATAGTCAAAAAATCCCCAATGTTGGACTGTGGGAACATGTCATGCCTCAGAACCCTTATACTCATATTAACCATATAGTAGGCATTTGATTACTAACTATTCCATGAATGTAGAGATTGATTTTTTTTACTGTTAATAGAACTTCTCTTTTATTAAATATAACAGACAAAAGAAAATCATGTATAGCACAATGAATTATCACAAAGTAAACATATCCACTAAACCCTAACCCAGGTCAAGAAATTGGACATCAAATGCACCTTCATGAGCCCTCTCTCATTGCTCCCCTAATTATTCCCTCCACTCCCCCAGAGTTAGGCACCATTTTAACTTCTAATAACAAGGATTAGTTTTGCCTGTTTTGTTACTTTATTCAGTGTAATCATACACATGTGTTTTTTGGTGTGTGGCTTTTTTAGCTCCATATGTATTTTTATAAGATTTATCCAAGTTGTTGAATGTGAATGTACTTCTTATTTTCATTGCTTAATAATTTTCCACTGTATAAATATAACCTGGTTTCCTTAAAAAAATACCCAATGTATATCAATAGGAAAACAGATAATAAATTTTGGAAACATACTTAGCAAGAATAAAAAACTATTGATAATAGCAAAAACAGGGAGATTCTGAATGAAATAAACTAGACAAAAAGTAATATGCATTGAAAAATTCTTTTTTTTTTTGTACTCCCTAGTACAAATATCCAAGGGTGCTCTAATGCTGAGCTACATCCCCAGCCCTTTTTATTTATTCATTTATTATTATTATTATTATTATTATTATTATTATTATTATTATTATTTGCTATCAGAGATGGGACTCTTGGGAACTCAACCACTGAGCCACATCCCTAGCCCTCTTTTGTATTTTATTTAGAGATAGGTCCCACTGAGTTACTCAGGGCCTCGTTAAGTTGCTAAGGTTGGCTTTGAACTCCCAATTCTCCTGTTTCACCATTCTGAGCCGCTGGGATTACAGGTGTGTGCCACCATGCCCAGTTTAGTTTTTATTTTGAAACAGAGTCTGGCTCAGTTCCCCAAGTTTACCTCAAACTTGCGATCCTCCAGCCTCAGCCTCCTAAATATCTGGGATTACAGACTCTGCCACCACCTCTCAGCAGATTCAGTTATATTTAAAGGTAGAAAGTTATAAACCAGGTGAATCCAAGTAAAGGTCTTAGTAAAAAATTAATAAAAATAAGAGCACTATGCTTGGTCACAATATGGAAAGTCAGAAAATGACAACAAATATCCATTTTCTCTCAGGTTGACCAGAACAATATCATTTCTCAATGGATTTCAAAGGGTCTCCTTCCTTCTTTCCCGGCCCTCCCTCCCTCCCTCCTTTCCTTCCTTCCTTCCTTTCTGGGTTTTGGTGTGTGTGTGTGTGTGTGTGTGTGTGTGTGTGTGTGTGTACATCATCTTCTGTGCCAGTGTAAGAGGTTTAGGCAATGGATCAACCTTTACACCTGTGCCTAAGGACCCCAATCTTGGATCTATCTCCAAGGGTGGAGGTGACTCTAGATCCTCATTATAATCTCTAGAGTGGGAACTCCTAAAAAATAAACAGGTCTTTCTTGGTAACACCAGTTTCCTCTTTGGTAAGAGTTAGTGTAGTGGGAGGGTGGCAAGGGCCCTACCCTGCCACAAAATAAATGCTAAAATGTATTTTGGTACAAATTGTAAACACTAAAGAGTTAAAAGTAAGATATGAGTCTTGGGATTTGAGTTAGACCTGGATAAGTACATAGGATTCAGATTCTAAAAAGAGAATAAAAGGCAAGTGAATTAAACAGCATAAGAAAGACTCAGCAGAAAGAAATATGTTTAAAGGACAGTAAGGACACCTCATTTTGCTAAGAGGAAAGGATTCTATAAAGGATGACATATTTGTGTGCTTAGGTAAGATTATGAAATTCCTTGAAAATCAAGCATAAGGATTTAGACTTAATAAAAATGCAGAAAATATTAAACTTTAAGTAAAGGGATAATATAACTTAAGTGGAATTTAAACAAGTATCTTGTCCTTAAATCCAGGGAAGATGGGGGTTTAGGCTGGGCATGACCAGTAGGGCTGAGGCATTCCCCACAATTAAAAAGTCATATCGAAGTGTACTGAACTAATGGGAGTGAGTCATATACAAGGCAAGGTCTTCTGCCAGCATCTACTGTTTGTCTAGCCTTGACAAATATTATACCACTTTCAACTGTACAAAGAAAGAAACTCAAACATCTGAAATTGCCACTAATATATGGCATGTATATGAGTTCCTGTTTCTGGTTCTGCCTAATTTACCTTGGCATTCTTTTCATGGAGGTCAAATATTTGGTGTGTTGAAATAAATGCAGAACAGATATTGGGGACATGTGGCCTATACATCTCAATTTCCACAGTGCACTCTTTGGCTTTTTTAATATTTATTTTTTAGTTTTCAGCAGACACAACATCTTTGTTTTATGTGATGCTGAGGATCGAATCCGGGCCACATGCATGCCAGGCGAGCACGCTATCACTTGAGCCACATCCCCAGCCCTGCACTGATCCATTTAGTTTTCAGAAATATAAATTACTTCCTTACCAGAACAATAGCAGAAGTAAGGAATATAGCCAAAAGGATTGTAGTAAGAGTCAGAAGTTAATTGTGTGACTATAGGCAACTCATTAACTTTTCTGAGTCTCAGATATTTCATCTATACAAATATGGGTCAAAGTTAAAATTGTATAGTTCATTTTTTAAGAAGAAAATGAGATAATATATGAAAGATTGCCCATTTATGTGGTTTAAATAATTAAACAGCAAAATCCTGGCTGTTACAGCCAATATAGACAATTGACAAAGCAACAAAAGTCTTGGAAATAAATGCTTTCATCACTAAGGAGCCATTTTTAGATAGTGCCTACTCTGGAAACTGTTCTCTTCTCACTGAAACAAAGTAAGGCTGATAACATCCTCCCAAAGTGTGCTTGGAAGATCACAAGCACCTCTTGGAGGAGACAGGGAGAGTGGAGGAGAAAATATGTTCTTTGGGATAACATATAGTCTACCAGAGCATACATTGAAGCAAAGCAAGCCCTCCTGAATCTTCAGCATTTTAACTGATGCATGCAGTATAAAATTAGAAACAGGATCATAAACACTATTATGAAGACTATACTTAGTGGGGGACACTGATCAAACATATATGGGAAAGTAAGTTCTCTGCGATTAGTATGAAAGCTCAGTCTTACCCAAATCCACATAAAATTTGAAATGGTTTGGAATACATAAGAGGATCAGTGAATGACATCAAACCCAAATGATGAAATAGAGAATCTGAACATGATCTTTCTCTTATTTCTCACTGATTCCTTAGAACCACCAATAGAAATATAATATTAACTCTACATGTTAATTAGAGTAATGTAAATTCAATTTACATGTAAATTAAATTTTCTAGAAGTCATATTTTAAAGACAGATGAGCTTCATTTAATAATACATTTTACATAATCCAATATATTCAAAATGTCATCCTTTTAACTTGTAATCAAAATTAAAATATAACTGTTATTTTACACTCTTCACAATAAGTCTTTGATATCTGACTTATGGCACATCTCAGTTCAAACTGGGCACATTTAAAGACAGTCACAGCATTAGAAAGTAGGGATTGTAAATTAACACTAGGCCATATCATATATTTGCACTTATTTTAAAGAAAAGCCAAGTTTAAAAGTATGTTTTAGGTTTTAAAATATTTTTGGCCAACCTCTCTTGGTACTTACGCAGAAGTGAGAAAAGATGATTGAAGGTATCTCAACATCCCTCTTTTTTTTCACTCAGAGGTTAAGATTTCTGTTGCAATAGCTAGGGATTGCATTGTCATTTCAGATGAATCTCAAGTCTGTAATCAAAAAGTGTAAGTCATCATTAGGTTCCTACACTTGTCATTCTTTTATTACTTTTCATTTTTTATCTTAAATATATTTACTTCTTGACAAACATAAAGAAATAAAGAATTATATTTAAATGGATAATAAAACAATTTGACTGCATAAAGTTCCTTTTCGTTTTAGGTAGACCTACTGGTACAAACAAGTCACCTGGGTGGTCTATTTTTCTTTGGTAACAGGGATTGAACTCAAGGGCTCTAGACCACTGAGCCACATCTCCAGCCCTATTTTGTATTTCATTTAGAGATAGGGTCTCACTGAATTGTTTAGGGCCTTACTTTTGCTGAGGCTGGCTTTGAACTCAGGATCCTCCTGCCTCAGCCTCCAGAGCCACTGGGATTACAGGCATGCAGCACTGCACCCGGCACCTGCTCTGTTCTCTTACTTAACTGCAACTGTGTTTTCCTTGCAGTTAAGTAAGAGACCTTGGTAGATTACTTCTTTGCACCAGGGTTTCTTGATAGAACTCTATTGGTACTTTGGTTTGGACTCTTCCTTCTAGCTGAAGGTTATATACTATCTATGGGCCTGGCCAAAAAATGTTAGTAGTTTCCTCAGTCATGGTGAAACAACAACAAAATGCCCCCAGGCATTTCTAAACTTCTCTTGATAAGACAGTATCACTCTCCCAGTTTGAGAGTCACTGCTTGAAACTTAAGTTAAACTCTGATCATTTAACAAAGCACATTTAGTTGTAAGTATCCTATATTTTGTAGTTTGCAAGTATTCTGTATTTTGTAATTTCTCTTATCAGCTAAAAAGAAAGGATTATAAAATCAACATTTAAGGCCGGGCTTCATGATGCACACTGTAATCCCAGTGGCTCTGGAGGCTGAGGCAGGAGGATCTTGAGTTCAAATTCACCCTCAGCAATTTAGCAAGGCCTTTAGTAATTATGGATTCCCTATCTCAAAATAAAAAAAAATGTAAAAAAGGGCTGGTGATGTGGATCAGTGGTTAAGCACCTAGATTCAATCCCCTGTGCCCATCCTCCACAAATCAACATTTTAAAAACCAGAAGCACTAAAACATCAAAGAAACCCAAAGGCCCTTGTAAACACAACTGACTTTGCTTCAAAGGTTTTTTTTGCTTTTTGTTTTCCACTTCAAGTTAACACTACCTTTAAAAAAAATCACATTTTTGAATTTACTTTTTCTGACATCTAAGAGGGATCTTACATTTTTCTACTTCCCTTTCCAAGACTATTCCCTCTTTTGCACTGTGTAATCTTAAATTTAGATCTGAATTAGTTGCATTGATTTTCCTTTGTCTTAATAGTCAAATTATGATACAATTTGAATTATTGAAATGCATATGGAGGGGTTTATTTTCTTATTTTTAATGAAAACTCATGTTTTTAAAATTAGCACCTAGGGGACTATAGGTGGAGACTTAATATGTAGAGTCATCAGCATGATAATTGTAATTAAATAAACACAAATCAGTTCATGATAGCTGATTTCATTTACCATTATAATCAACTTTCTCCTCTATAAAACAGCACAATTAGTCCTAAATTGACATTCACTAATTGTATATTAGAGTTTCAAGGAAAACACTGAAGAGTTAGTGACTATCATAATGATTGAGATGTGTTTTGACATCAGTAATTATTATTATTTTTAAGATGGGGGTTTTGCTATGTTGCCTAACCTGATCTCCAACTCCTGGACTCAAGCAATCCTCCTGGCTTGGCCTTCTGAGTAGTTAGGACTACAAGTCACCAAACCAGCCCAGTAATTATTGTTTAGTAGATCTCTTTTGGGACACTAAAATCACTACTAATATGATTGTATATGTTTGAAATTGGTTTTATGAGCAACATACAGATTTGATGTAATTCCCATCAAAATACCCACAAATTGGTGTGAACATACTTTGTATACAACCAGAGATATGAAAAACTGCTCTATATATGTAATATGAATTGTAATGTATTCTGTTGTCATATATATATTTAAAATAATAATAATAATGATAATAAGTGTCATTTTTCCAGAAATAGAAAAAAACAGTCCTGAAATCCATTTGGAAGACCTCCATCCCCCACTGTTTTCATCTCCCATAGCACCACACTGAGGCCCAAGCCAGTAATCATAGTGTGTCTTTGGGCAACAAAAACCATGGCACTATATAATATGCTAAACTCTTTCCAAAGTAGTACCAATTTATATTCCACTGGTAATCTGATTAGGGTTTTCTTTTGTCAGTATGTTCCTTAACATTTGTTAATTTCAGAATTTTTTTTATATCTGCTAGTTTATTGGGTATAGTGGTCTCATATTTTTTTAAGAAAATAATAGCTTTATTGAAAATTGAGAATATAGTTTATATGCCACATAAATATACCCACTTAAAGCATATAGTTTTTAATATATTCATAGAGTTGCCCAGTAATCATCACCGCCATTAAATTTGGAACATTTTCATCACCCCAGAAAGAAACACTGAACTCTCCATTTCTTCATAAGCTTCTAGGCAACCACTAATCTACTCTCTGTCTTTAGAGATTTATGTATTCTGGGAATCTCATGCAAGTGGAACCATCTATATAATATGTGCTCACTTAGCATAATGATTTTAAGGTTGCAAGTACTGTATTTCATTCCTTTTTGTTTTTGAATAACATGCCATTGTATAGAGATACCACATTTAACCATTCCATGTTTATCAATTTATCGACATTTGGGTGATTTCTACTTTTTGAATAATATTGCTGTGAATATTTATGTTCAGTTTTATTTTTCTTGAATATGTTCTTAAGAGTGAGATTTCTGGATTATATAACTATGTTTAACCTTTGGAAGGAGCACTAGATTGTTTTCCAAAATAGCTGCACTATTTTATTTATTTATTTGCATTTTATTAATATTTAAAATTAGATTTATTTTAGTGTAAACCTCCTTAACTTACAAATGTAAATTATTATTTAAAAATATTACACATTTACATGTGTAGTGTTTGCTCTCCACCAGTCTTGAGAGATCTAAGTCAAATCATGTACAGAATGACATGGAAACTGCATGAAAAGCTGAGACACCAGCGCTCACCGAACTTTAATAATGCACATTACAAGTCACACTTTGGAAAGCAAGCCCTAGAGCTCAGGCAACATCGGTCCATAGAAATGGCAGTTCAAAGGCACAGCATGTCTGAGCAGAGCGTGGAGCATTAGATCTAGAGCCAATCTGATCTGCAACCCTCCCTTCTCGGAGTCCTTGTTTCCTAGCTCTACCTCCAAATGGAAATGTCAGGGATGGAAAAAGGCCTATTTGATCATTACTGTGTCCATTCTGGGCAGCTCAGAGGTAATCCCTACAGTCAGGTTCCAGGGCTTTGCAGAATGCAGTTCTAATCGTCTCAAACATGGCTTCCTTCACTCGGAGAGACTATTCCATGGTTAGCCTTTCAGTTTGGGCCCCAGAAGTAGTGTTGCCCGAGCAGCAGGGACATCCCAGCACCCCGGGGAGAGGGAAGCGAGCAGGGAGCAAACACCCTACAGCATGTACGTCGCCCTTTCCAACCACACACCCAGCCGCCAGCCGGCCCTCCGCGGGCCGGGCGGTGACACTGGAAGAGAACCCGCGGCGGCCCAGCCCCAGGGACGCCGCTGCGGCAGGGTGTCAGCCGCGCGGGGCCTCGCCCACCGCCCGGTTCCTCCTGGCCGGGGAGGCCGCAGGCTAACTCGCGGGGTCCGAGGGCGGCATCGCGGAGAACAAAGTGCGCTCCAGGCGGCCGCCGCATGGCGCCGAGTGCCGCCGACCCCACGGCTCCACCGCGCGTTGTGGCCGGCGGCCGCCCGGGGTGCGCGGCGCAGCAGAGACCATCACTTCGGCGACGGCTGTGACACCGGATGCAGCCGGACCCCTGGGGCGGGCGACGCGATCCTGCCCCCCGGATGCCAGGATCCCACGTCGGCGCCAGGGGGACCCGCCGCGGGGGAGGGGAGGGCCGCAGGGGCGTCGGGTCGGGGGTGCTACCGACCTGTCGATCAGGAGCTTGTGGTCCCCCATCCAGGGGATGAGGTGTATTCATTGCTCCTGGGCCAGGGCCCGCTTGCCGTCCCAGAACAGCTTGCAGGCATAGCCGAACACCAGCAGCTCCAGTCGACTGCCCCCGCCGCCGGTGCCACCTGGCCGGGCCTCCTCCTTGTGCCGCCTTTCCCCGGGCTTATCTCGGCCCCGCCCGCGCCGTACATGACAGGTCCCCGGCGTCTGGGCTGGTCCTTTGCTGCTCCCCGCGACGTTCCCGATGGCTTGCCTGGCTTACCCCCTCAGTCAAAGGCGCTGCATCCTGGCCACAACTTTAACACCGCCGCCATGGCGGGCCACAAAATGGAGGAAGCTCGACTTCCGGCAGGAGGGCCGCAATTCTGGCGAGGGTAGTAGCAGATTCGCCAGGGCCAGGAGCCGTTTCAGCCGCTTGAAAATAGGTAGGCCTTCCTTTTCGCTTTCCAACACGCTGCCGCCGCCGTCGGAGCTGCCGTGCTCAGGAGACCCACATTGTTTTCGTGTTCTCTGGAGGTGCACGGCAACATGACAAAAGCGCGGCGGGACACCGCGCGCCCGCTTCCGCTGCGATGGCTTCTGGCTGGGGCCCTCCCAAGATGCCGCGCGTGACCGCGGTGCCACCGGGTTTTGGGTCGCTTAGGGGTCTGGGTCCCAGGCACCTGCCTCGGAAGGTGCCCAAGGCTGGTGAGTGCCCCAGACCCCGGGGCCGCGTGCTGGGCAGCGCGTCTCCGACTGGCCTGCGGCCTCCCCACTTGGGGCTCTGACCCAGCGCTTTTGGGTTGGAGGGTCAGGAGCTGGAGGGCCACGGGTCCTGCGGGTAGACAGCCCGTTTACGCCAGGACCCGAGGCGAACATTCCCGTTTGTGTGCCTGGAGCCCCCCGCGGGGGGCCGGGGACGTCTTCCTGCCAGGAACATGACAGCTAGGCCGGGCCCTCGCCGGGGTGGGCGGGTCCTGCTGTTTCCCGTGTTGCCCCTTGGCTCACGTTGGTGGTGCTTGGAGGTAGCACCCTGGGGAGTGCAAGGGTACCGTTGCCGCCTGCACTCGGGGGCTGCTCGGCCTGCCGGCCCCTCCCTGGTGCGAGGCCTCGCCAGGTGCGGCCCTGGGGTTGGAGGAGCGCCACCCACGCTCCGCGCAGCCTCAGGTGCTGGGCACCAACCGAAAACATGCCGACCAGCAGTACCCCTTTCTTGAAAATTCGCTGCACTATTTTAAATTACCACCATTATCAATGGAAGGATACTAAAGTCCATGGTATTTGTGGTTTTGATTTGCATTTCTATAGGGACTAATTATGTTGAGCTCTTTTCATGTGCCTGTGAGCCATTTGTATGCCTTTGGAGAAATTTATATTTATACCTTTTGCATATACTTTGATTAAACCATTAATTTTTAGTTATTGGGTCATGAGTTCTTTATATACTCTAGACAGAAGTCTCTTAGTAGATAGACTTAATAGAAATCTCTTAATAGGAGATATTTTGTCCTATTCTGTAGGTTGTCTTTTTACTTTCTTGCTGATGTCCTTTGAAACACAATTTTTTTTTTTAATGAAGTCCGATTATGTGTTTTTGCTTTTGTTGCTTGTGGTTTTGTTGGCATATCCAAGAAACCATTGCCCACTTAAAGGACACAGAGATTTTCACTTATAAGAGTTATAATTTTAACTCTAGCATTTAGGTCTTTAATCTATTTTGAGTTAATTCTTGTGTGTGATATGAGTTAGGAAACAATCTAACTAAATTATTATGCATGTGAATGTCCAGTTGTGCCAACATAGTTGTTGAAAACAAGTATTTTCTTACTGAATTATCTCGGTACCCTTCTTGAAAATCAGATACCATAAACATGAAGGTGTTGTTCCTGTACACTCAGTTTTCTGTCATTGATCTATGTATTTTCGTCCTTACACCTATATCATACTGTCTTGCTTACTGTAGCTTTGTAATGGATTTGTAAAGTCATGGTATGAATCTTCCAACTTTGTTCTTTTTAAAAATTTTTTATTCTATTCTCAGTCCCTGGGATTTTCATATAAATTATAGTTAGCTTGTCCATTTATACAAAAAGATTACCTGCGCTTTTGATAGAAATTATAGGACTCTGTAGACTAGTTTAACAATAGTAGTCTTCCAACCTATGTATCTGAGGTGTCTTTATATTTATTTGGGTCTTTTGAAATTTGTTTCAACAATATTACTTTTCAGATGGAACTTTTCATCTCTTTTTTAAAACTTACACCTTTTATTTTTAGTTTTTGATGCTTTTACAAATGGCATTGTTTTCCTAATTTTATTTTTTGCTTCTTCATTGTAAATTCATTTATTGTATTAATCTTGTACCTGGCAACATTGATGAATTCATTTATTAATTCTAATAAATTTTTAATGGAATTTTAGAATTTTCTAGACAGAAAATATAGTTTTCCTTTTCAGTCTAGATGTCTTTTCTAATATTTGCTGTAAGCCCTAGCTAAAACCTCCAGTATAATGAATACAAATAGTGAGAGGGGACATTCTTATCTTGTTCTTGATTTTAGGGAAAAAAGCATCCAATCTTTCACTATTAAATTTCATGTTTACTGTGGGTTTTTCATAGATACTGTTTAATCAGATTGTGGAAAGTTCCTAGATTGTCAATGGTCACAAGATGATCATGTGGTTTTTGTTCTTTGGTCTACTGATTTGGTTTAGATCAGTAGATCTTTATTTACATTAATAGATTTTTAGTTGTTAAGCCAACCTTGCATTCCTAGAATAGATCCCACTTGAGCATGATGTATTATTCTTTTAACAATAGCTCAGTTTACTATTGTCTTAACAGAAGTTCTCAATACTAAACAACTTTTCTCTCTTTTTTTTGTTTTTTTGTGATGCTGGGGATTGAACTCTGGGCCTTCACCAAATGACTTTTAAAAATTTTTTATCTTCGGCAGATGAAAATGATTATGCATACAGTTCAGCAACCCAAAGTATGCTCAGTGACAGCTGGAAGACATCTGTAAATATTTGTGGATTGATTAAAACTCCTGGAGTTTGGGACCCTTTTGTGAAGAGTTATGTAGAGTTAAGTAGACTTTTCATAAAATTGTATTGTTTTTATTTTTGTCTTAAGCCTATGCAGAGATTGCATGCTTAATTATCTTTATTGATCAGGAGGAAATTCAATGGAAAAAATTGTAAATCTAACTAAATAAATAGAAAAAGAGTATGGCATATTTCTTTCTTGGTCTAAATAATTTGGGTTTTTTGTGGGGAGGAGGTGGTGGCAGGTACCAGGAATTGAACTCAGGGACACTCAACCACTGAGCCACATCCCCAGATCTTTTTTGTATTTAGAGACAGGGTCTCACTGAATTGCTGACACCACGCTTTTGCTGAGGCTGGCTTTGAACTCTGTCCTGCCTCAGCCTCCCAAGCTGCTGGGATTGCTGGTGTGCATCACTGCACCTGGCATTTTGTTTATTAATAAGCTGTTGATGTTACTTTTTTTTCATTACTGGATAAACTGTCTGGGCCTTCACCAAAAGACTGATCACCAAATGGTGATCAAGATGAAGCCTGAAAGATAGCCAAATATCTACAAAGTAAATAACAATATAATTGTAAGTGTCTGTTCTGTATTATTCTTGTTGAGCTTAAAAGCTGAAAGATCTTTTATGATTTGCTGGGATATAAAACGAAGTGAACAAAAAAATCTGAAACTAGGTCACAATATATGAGATGAAGAATAATGGCTTCTAGAAAGTTTATGAAGATTCTCTATCATCTCACAGTCATTGTAAAAAGGCCATTTGTGGGCAGTGGTTATAGCTCCGTGGTAGAGTGCTTGCTCAGCATGTGTGAGGTACTGGGTTCGATCCTCAGCACCACATTTAAAAAAATAGTAAATATATAAAATAATGGTATTGTGTAAAATACTTTTTTAAAAAATATATTTTTTAAAAAAGTCATTTGTCAGAGGGCTTTGATACTGAACAATTGGGATAAGTTTTCAAAATAAATCATTCTTTGAAAGTTTGAGTACTTAAAGTGCTGAACATGAAAAGATGGAAACAAAATGGAAGAAGCTATAATTGTTATGCACTCTTTTGTGACTGAAGTTATAAATGGGGCACTGAGGTTAGTAAGCATCATATTTTAGTCATTAATATTTTTGCTATGAAGCTGGGTGAGGTGGGATTACACTCCTGTAATTCCAGCAGCTGGGGAGGCTGAGGCAGGAGGATCACAAGTTCAAAGCAGCCTCAGCAAAAGCGAGGTGTGAAGCAGAGACAGGTGAGACCCTGTCTCTAAATAAAATACAAAATAGGGATGGGGATGTGTCTCAGTGGTCGAGTTCCCCTGAGTTCAATCCCTGTCCCCCCACCCCCAAATTATATATATTCTCGCTTTGAGGACATGAATTTCTTATAGGAATAGTTCTTATGTTGAAATTACTATTTTTTTTCAGTAACAAAATAGCACAAGGAAAAATGAACTTTATAGTCCTCTATTTTAAGGTGATTTTTTTCATAGATGATGTAACATATATGCTAGTGGAAGCATGTTCCTTCTGTGGTACTCTTTGTCAATTTTGTACTCAGCAATGAAGTTGTGTATTATCTTTTGTATCTTATAAAATTCAGCTAAGATATTATAACTTATTTTATATAGATGTTGGAATTCTATGGTGATCAAGATGAAGCCTGAAAGATACTTACTAATTATGCTTATGATGAAAAGTTCCCATCAAATCCGAATGCCCATATATACTTATACAATTTTCTAAAGAAGGAAAAGGCACCAAGAGCGAAACTGTTAAGTGTGCTTAAGGTATAGATTTTTTATTTCACTATTTGAACAGTTTTGGAGGTTTATGTTCAAACATTTAGAGGTTATTGTTTTCTAACTTTTTATATTATAGCACTCATAGAAAATGACATTGTATGAATAGTATGCTAAGGTATACAGAGAAAGTTGCTCCCTCTGCAGGCTCTAGGAAGACACTCTACTTCTACTGAGGAGAGAGGATCTGTGTTTTAGAAACCCTTTGCCACTCTGGTTGGAGAATTCTGCATTTTTTTTTAAATCAACGATTGAAATTTTAACTTATATATAGTAAGTGTACTTATTGCAAGCATATGCTTGGATATGTTTAACATATATCCATGTCACTTTCATAATAATATGATATAAAGCATTGTTGTCACTCCCAAAAGTTCTTTATTTCACAACCCATTACCCACATATTCCTGCCTTCAGGCAGTCACTGGTCTGCTTTTTGAAATCATGGATTAATTTTATCTTTTCTGGATTTTCATATGAATGTAATCTTAGTTTTATACTTTTTTTTTTGTTTGTGGGGGGTGTCTGGCTTCTCTTACTCAGCATGTTATTGAGTTTTTGCCATGATGTTGTTTTAGCAATTTATTAATGCTGAGTAATACTTCATTTTTATACATTAAATTTTTGATGAACATTTGGCTTTTTGACTGTTATGAATAATGTTTCTAAGAACATTCGTGTATTTCTGTGAGTGCACATATATTTTTGTTTTTCTTGGGTAGGTGTGTAATTGCTGAGTAAGGAAAATAGATATTTAACTTCTTAAGAAACCATCAGCTGTTTTTTGAAGTGATTGATTGTACCATTAACATTCCCACCATCTATGTTTCAGAGTTCAGCTTCTCTACATCCTGTCAAACGTTCGATATTGTTTGATATTCTATATTTTTGGGGGGTTGTAGTCATTTTAGTTATGTCTGTTTTACATTTCTACCAGCAATGCATGAGGTTTTCGGTTTTGCTACATTGTTGCCAACTCTTAACTTTTTTTCATTTTGATAGTAGCTATTCTAGTAGTATTGTATTCCAGTAGTGTGGTGTCTCATAATAATGGCTTGTGATGCTAGGACATCTTTTTATGGCCATTTATCATCTTTGTAGAGATTTCTATTCCAAGTATTCAAGTCCTTTGCCCTTTTTTGAATTTGATTGTTTGATTTTGGAGTATTGAATTGTAGAAATTTGTGTGTCAGGATTAAGCACAGGGCCTCAGATAGACTATGGGTGCTGTAAACTGCACCCCCATCTCCTATAGTAGTCCTTTATATATTTAGTGGTCAGTTTTTAATCTGCTGTTTTAGAGGAGAAAGAAGAAAGGTTCTTTTCAGCCTATACAGATGACTAGCAGAAATTCTTATCTATTAGTCTTCTTTTAAAAGTCGATTAGGAAATCAATAGGGTGAACATTTATTCTTAAGACAAGATAGACTTAGGGAGAAATGCTGTTTTCCTTTTGAGAAGTACAGTATTGGGATCTAAGAGCTCAAATTGTTGGGTTTAATAG
This sequence comes from Callospermophilus lateralis, assembly GCF_048772815.1. Lineage (NCBI taxonomy): Eukaryota > Metazoa > Chordata > Mammalia > Rodentia > Sciuridae > Callospermophilus > Callospermophilus lateralis. Next base: position 1,536,255 of record NW_027511570.1, on the reverse strand, counting down.
CAGATTGGGTATGACAAAAGAGAGGGTTAGTGTAATGTGTAGAAAAAGCAACCTAAAGGACAGAGCAAAAAGGGTGGAGAGTGCAAAAAAGATTGCATTGGGGGCTGGGTTTGTGGCTCTGTGGTAGAGCGCTTGCCTAGCATATATGAGGCACTGGGTTCAATCCTCAGCACCACATAAATATAAAATAAAGACATTGTGCCAACCTATAACTAAAAATACTAAAAAAATAAAAATTAAAAAAAAAGATTGTATTGGGGACTTGGTGGAAACGTCTGATACCTTTAATTGGAGTTTTGGAGGAGGCAGAAAATGGGACAAAAACAAATAATAATAAAAATATATATGTATTTGAACAGTTAATGGCTAAGAATTTTCTAAAGTTGATGGAGAATTTTTTTTTAAAAATATATTTATTTATTTTGTTATATATGACAGCAGAATGCATTTTAATTCATATTACACATATAAAGCAGGATTTTCATGTCTCTGGTTGTACACAAAGTAGAGTCACACCATTTGTGTCTTCATACATGTACTTAGGGTAATGATGTCCATCTTCTTCCTCTGCCTTTTTTACCCCCATACTCCCTCCCTCCCCTTCCCCTCCCCTTGCCCTATCTAAAGTCCCTCCATTCCTCCCATGCTCCCCCCACCTCTTCCTATTGTGGATCAACATCCTCATATCAAAGAAAACATTTGGCATTTGTTTTTTTGAGATTGGCTTACTTCACTTAGCATGATGTTCTCCAACTCCATCCATTTACCTGAAAATGCCATGATTTTATTCTCTCTTAATGCTGAGTGATATTCCATTGTGTGTGTGTGTGTGTGTGTGTGTGTGTGTGTGTGTGTATACCACATTTTCTTTATCCATTCATCTACTGAAGGGCATTTAGCTTGGTTCCACAATGTAGCTAATTGTGAATTGTGCTACTATAAACATTGATGTGACTGTGTCTCTATAGTATACTGTAATCGGAGTCTTGGAAAAGGCAGGGTATAAACCAGAGTGGGATATAGCTGGGTCAAATGGTGGTTTCATTCCCAGTTTTCCTAGGAATCTTTCTGATGGAGAAATTTTATAATTCTGATGGTCTTTTATTTGATCTGGGTACTGGTCACCTGGGTGTGTTAAATTTTGTGATGATTTATTCAATGTCATAGGACTTATACCTTTCTAGTACATATATTTCAATTAAAAAGTTAAAACTAAGTGACTTGAGCCGTATACAATGTGATTTTGGTAGGAACCAAGTTTTAATAATATTCTCTGATACTGGTATGTTGATCTTTATTATTGAACCTGGTTGATTGATTTTTTACAAATCATTAAGAGAAGTTAACAAACTATTTTTTGTTTTGTTGGGAATTATTTCATTTTAAGTTCAAAGTACTTCGGAAAATAGACAATGAATTTGTTTAGTATTATGTGTATTGAAATGAGAAATAATTTAAAATTTGGGGGTTTTGTATATTCATAAAAATAGTCCTTGTTTTCAGAGAGGAAAACCTTTAAATTTGTTCCTGTTGTGTAGAAGAATTGTTAAATTGTGGGCTGGGGTTGTGGCTCAAGTGATAGAGTGCTTGCCTAGCATGTGTGAGGCACTGGGTTTAATCCTCAGCACCACATAAAAAAAGATATTTTATCCACCTAAAACAAAAAATAAATACTTTAAAAAAATTGTTAAATTGTTTACCCAAATAACTTTAGGGTACTGTGTTCCTAAATCCAGTCTCCCAAATTGTTGCCCCTTTTTGAATTTTTGTTTTATGTATTATATAAAGGCATTTCACAATATCTTATATGTAATGTGTATATAAAACTTTGTAATCTGTGATCTCTTCTGATTGGTATTTTCTGTGTGATTTCTCCGCCCCCCCCTGCCCCCAGTCCTTGCTTCTGAAAATGAATTATTTTAAGTGTGGTAAATATTGTAGCTATGTATAAGATGCAAATTAAGAATTCTCCCCATCTGTTTCCTCCGATAATCTTGTCTATCATGTTAGTAGCATTTTTATTTTAAAAAAATTATTTACAGAGAATACTTTTTATACCCAAGTTAAAATTGGATCAAAGCAAAATATCTTTTAAATCCTTGAATAACTTACTGAGAGTATATTAACCAATGAGATCTTTATTTGAACATAAGCTGAAATTTGAGAAATGTCTTTGTATAAATTACAAGATTTTTTTTCCAGAATTTGTATCAGATTGTACCCTTGCATAGACTGATGTTAGAATTCCATATGTTACTTAGAAAATCAGGTAAACAAGTTTTTGTTTTATGCCTCTTTGTACAGATAAGCTATAGTCAAGGAATTAACCAACTATGTCCCAGTGGCCAAATTGACCTCATGCATGTATTTGTAAATCAAGTTCCATTAGAACTTATTTATTTATGTATTTTCTATAGCTGCTTTTGCACCATAATGGCAGAACTAGTGGTTGTAATAGAGACTAGTATATATAGAATATTTATTATCTGACCCTTTACAGAAGTTTGACTACTCCTGCTATAGAACATCAGTTCCCAATTGGAAAAAGAAAATTGCCTTCAAGTTATGTAATTTCACTTTGTTTTAATGCCTCCTGGGCTTCAGTATAGAAAATAACATGCTTCTTAAATGAAAATCAGTCCACTAATCCAAATAAATCGGTGCAAAGATTGCATCGGTTTTTTACCTAAGGGAAGAGAAGTTCCAAAGATGGGAAAATAGGGCAGGGACTTTAACTCATGTTCTCCATAGTATATGAATTAGTGCATATAATCAATATAGGGATCAAACTGAACACTTGGACCTCATTAGCATGTTTGATATTATTGAGCGTTCTTCTGATTTATTTCAGGAATATGAGCATAATGAATTGTTTTAAACCATTAACCAAACTAGAAGGCTTACATAATTCATTTTGATCAGCTGTACATACCTTTATAGCTTTATGCACTTCTTCAATCAATACCTTATTTAAACCTGAACTGTTATGAATGTTGCAGAAAAAGAAGAACTCCGTAAATTGGGGTTGAAAGTATTGTTTGGAGTCCTGGATTTTGCTGGATGCACTAAGAACATAACTGCATGGAAATATTTGGCTAGATATCTGAGACAGCTCTTAATGGAGTGAGTAATAAACACAGCATTTATTTGCTTGTACTTTTGGATTTCCTCAGCTCTTTTCTTCTGAATGTCAGAAGCTAGAAAATGCAAAGTCACAAACTTAACATACAACAATTCTTTCAGGATACTGTGTACTATCAAATACTACATCTTGTAAGTCCATTGTGAGCTGGATATGTAAAAGTTTACCTATTTTTTGGCAGAATAAAGGATATCACAAAATTGTTTATATATTAATTTTAGTTGTATAAGGTACCCAGGGTAAGTGGAAACTTGTTTCAGACTTAAACTGATCTTGGGGGGAAAATGTATATCTTAGTCTATTTGGGTTTCTGTAACAAAATATCATAATTTGGGTGGCTTTTACATAACAAATTTATTTTCACAAGTTCTGGAGGCTAGGAAGTCCAAAGTGAAGGTACCAGCAGATTCATTGTCTGATAAAGAACAAGATTCTCAGTTCATAGAGGGTTCCTTCTATGGTGGAAGGGAGCAAGGCAATTGCCTGGGGCTTCTCTTAAAAGATCACTAATTTAGGTCATGATTCATCTCCTCATGTCCTAATTATTTCCAGTGGTGATTAGGGGTTTTTTTTATATTTATTATTTTTTTAGTTATAGGTGTACACAATATCTTTATTTTTATGTGGTGCTAAGGATCGAACCCAGTGCCCCACGCATGCTCTACCTCTGAGCCCAACCCCAGCCCGTGATTAGGTTTTAACATGAATTTTTGTGGAGGGTGGGCAAGCATTCAGATGGTACTCTCAATGTAAACTCCTTTCAAATATAAAGGACTGTTTAAACCCCTGCTAAACCATAGGGCTTTTTTTTTTTGCAGGGGAGGGGTTTGCCAGGGATTGAACTCAGGGGGCACTTGACCACTGAACCACATCCTCAGTCCTATTCTGTATATTATTTAGAGACAAAGTCTCTCATCCAGTTGCTTATTGCTATCCTCCTGCCTCAGCCTCTGAGCCGCTGGGATTATAGGGGTGCGTCACCACACCCAGCTACCATAGGGCTTTTGAAAGCCAAGAAACATAATGTTTGCTTTTTAAATTTCTAGAAGTTTTGCCACAGGAGACATACAGGTGCTAAATAAGTGTATCCTCAAATTATTGATGAACATTTAGCATTGCTATTCAGTTGTGAGATCCATGTATTTATGTATTTTATAATAATGTCATTTTAATTAAATTTTGGTAGCATATAATTTAAGGTTTTAAAGTAACTTTTAAATAATTATGATAGCATTTATTGAACATTTGCTGTGTACCAGATACTGTAAAAGGAGCTTTATGTGAAACCTGCTTCTGGTCTAGTTTAGTCCTAATAACAATGTCATGAAATAAGTATCATTTTTATCCTCAAGGAAATTGAGAATCAGAGAGGTTAAGCAACCTGCTCAAGATCAATAGTAAATGGAATATCTGAAATTTTTAAAAAAATTACTTCAGAATCACTGCATCACTTTACTGTAATGAACTGGCTATTTAGTTAAGAGGAAATTAGTATGTGGAGATCAAAGAGAATTAAAAAGTATTTGATTTTATGTTATTGCTGATGTTAGTCTGGAAATAGCTTCCTATAGCTAAAATCAAATTCTAATGTACAGATTTGTCCCCATCACTGACATTCCCTTTTGACATTTTTGTTTTTAGGAATCGTCTTGCATGGGTTCAAGAAGAATGGAATTCCAGGAAAAACTGGTGGCCAACCTTTCACTTCAGCTACTTTTGGGCAAAAAGTGATTGGAAGGAAGATACAGATTTGACCTGTGAGAAAGCTTTTGTAGCTGGAGTACTGCTAGGATAAGGTACATTTTTTATTTCTTTTAATTTTATCTTTTGAATATGACCATTCTTTGATTGTAGAACTTATCTAATGTGGTCCATAAGGATTCTGGATGCTCAAGAAATAATTGTTGAGCTGGGCGTGCATGCCTATAGTCCCAATGGCTCCGGAGGCTGAGACAGGAGGATTGCAAGTTCAAAGCCCTCCTCGGCAAAAGCGAGACACTAAGCAACTCAGTGAGGCCTTGTCTCTAAATAAAATACAAAAATAGGGATGAGTGATGAGTATGTGGCTCAGTGGTTGAATATTCCTGCATTCAATCAACAGTACCCCCTTAAACAACAACAACAAAAATAAAGAGTGGATCATGAGTTGGGAACTGGTAATGTGCTTATAAGGAATCCCCTAGGGTTAGAAACAGTGCTTTCATGTTGTTGATTGTGATTATTTCTCATGCTCTGACTTGGGTGTTGTTGGGGGCATTAAGATGCACTATGCAAGACTGTTTCACAATCACTGACTGCTTGGCCTTGTTGCATAGGTTTACTGAAACTGTCTACTAATCAAGAATGTTCTTTCATACCTCATTGTTCTTTAATAGATCTGTATTATATACACTTAAATGTTCCTGTAAGGAGAAAAATTCTCCTTAAGAATGCCTCCCATTAATTTGTCAAATAGTCTTCTTAAAAGGAATGAGAAATTGATTGTTTCTTTATGGAATATTTTGGCCAATAAAACTCGTACCGGCTTTGTACCACTGAAATATTAAAGTTAGCCAGTACTGAAATGAAACTGCTACAAAATGTACAGAAATGATGTGTATGATGACAACTAGTAAGATATATTTTGCTAGGGAGTTTAAGGTGTCCTAAAGAGATTCTTCAGTTCACTTGTTATCTTCTTCTACTTTATGAATTTGGAGTCCAAAGACCTGGACTAACTTTCTCATTCTCTACTCGTCATGTGACTTAGGTCAAGCAATTAACCTTTGGGATTGTCCAAAGGAATTTGGACACTGGGATTGTCCTTTGTGAAATATCAAGTGAACATCACATCAAAGGGCTTTATGAATTCTGAAGTTGTCCAGGAATATCAGGTGTTGTTATGCCTGAAAATGGGCACATCTCTCCTGTCTGGGTGTTAGTGTGGAGAGAGTGAATCTATTCAAAAGCTGAGCTTTTTTTTCCCTCTTGTTCTGGTTATCATCATTACACCACAGTACTCAAATTCTGGTTGTGGTCTGCTTTTGCTTTGTGCTTAGAATGGGGTATGCTAGCTTTCTCCCCATTCTGTATGAGAAACAAGATGGGCCCCTTGCTCTGTGGAGGTACCTTTTCTGGTTGAAATTCAGCTATTTGGTTGCTTTGCTAGTTAAGCTCTCTAGTGGATTTACAAAGGAGATGTATTTTGTAGTTTGTTTACCTTTTTCTGACTGTGATAATGCCTCTTTTGCTGACTTAGAAGCTAAAGTTGAGAGGGAAGTAGTACTAATTTGATCTTGGAGAATATTCCTTTAATGTACGAATGTACATAATAATGTGTATATCACTATAGGGTTTGGGGAAAGAGAAGGAAAAAAGCTAAAATATATGCCTTAATTATAATGGATCAAAAACATCTTTGTGAAGTAATACATTTTATTGGTGGCAGCTCTTAGAATATGTGTGGGCCATACTGGTATATATAGAGTTGAAGCAAAAATTTCAAACTATACACATGTACTTTAAAAATTTGGATGATAAGTATTAAAATTTTTTGCTCATTTTATTTTTTAGGTTGTAGATATTTTTGGTATATTTTAAAACAAGATCATCAAGTGTTAAAGAAGAAAATTAAGTGGATGAAGAAATCAGTGAAAAAAATACAGTATTGTAAATCCAGGAGTCTGATATTAAATTTTAGTTATTTCACAGTTGTAGCCACACTGTAGTAGCAGTAGATTGTTACTAAATGTATTTATTTGATAGTTTAAGAAAGTATGACTATAGAAAGTATTTTTGTATTTCCTTTTACTGTAAGTTATAACTAGAAAAATAATGCCACTGCCTTTGTTCCATGTAAATATATATACACACGCATATTTTTTTTGTAATTTAAAATAAAATGTTTTTTATGGAATGATTCTCCAAGTGAAAAAATAAATATGTTTAATTAGAGAATATAGCTCTGTAGCAGTTATTATTTGCAGATAACTTGCCTCTTGCTGTTATGTAATAAAATACAACTAGTGGTGCAAAATGAATTTTTGTATTTTTAGACTCTAAATTTACCCATGTTAGATTTAACACAATGAAGAAAAATATTAGTGATGAGTTCTGTTGAATTTTGGAAAGAGAGATGGATTTTAGGAAGTGACTCTTTTTTTTTTTTTGTATTAAGACATGGAAATTTAGGGTTGAGAATTTTTCTGCCAGAGAGAAAAAGAACCTTCTACCATGAAGGAGTAATTTGGATCAAAGAGGTAGTGGGAATTGGCTGTTTCAACTGGCACTTGCATAATTTAAAAAGGCTGCTGGGTTTTGTTTTTGCCTAGCACATCAGTCTTAGATGTTTCAGAACACAGGTGTCCTCTCTCCTTTCTTGGAAACTAGAATGCAGCAGTAAGCATTTGCCTGGTGGAAGACTCCTTACCAGTGAAATAGTAACCCAGCATCACACAGTTAAGCCCAGGGGCAATTTTTTGAGAACACAAGCTGGGCCTGATAGCATGTTGTGATAGTTGTTCGGGGGTTCAAGGAAGTGCTTCATAAATGTCTGCCTTTTATGCATTTTGTGTTCAGATAACCAGTAACTGAGTTCCATGAAAGCTCACTAACTTTACAGTAAGCCTAATATTTAGATGACAAGCCACACATTTTTCCCATTGTACTTTTTTATGAAGGTTACTTAATACTCAAGTTAAAAACATTTTCTGTTCTTTTCTATCTGTACTTTATCTCACTCAAAGCATCTGCAAGAAAATTGGGGGATAAATTATGCTTTGTCAATTTATAGTTCAGTATTATTTTGCACTTGATAAAAACACTTCTATCAATAAATATCCAGCCTTACAAGGTACACACAAAACAAGTAGGTATTCCAAAAGGGCCATAACAAATCAAGCTAAAGCCACCACATAATTAGGTCTAACTTTACTGCTGGGAGTGGGTGATTGGGTTGTGTAGGAGTTCTGTATATGAAAGACTACCACTAGAGGAATGAAATTCCCAGATAATGTGTTCAAAATCTCAAAACAAAGGCCAAGATAGCCAGAGCATCTATCTACTCCCTGAAACCTTTATCAAAAGCTGTAAAATGGCTACAGAATGGAGGTTCAGAATGTGAGGTGAGTAGATATAGTTCTTGGTTTGCACACAAAGCTTTCCTAGAATTTTTTTAGCATGTTCATATCTGATTTTTTGATAAAAGCAGTATGAGTCAACCCTTGTGGAAATTATTTAGGTCCACTGAAGGTAAAGCCAGTTCCATGAATAATAACAATGGCCAGAATTTATGAAGCACTATGGACTTTACATTTCATCATAACACCACTACATTTCTATGAGTTATTCCTATTTTACCAAGGAGGTGAATGGAGCCCGTGGAGATGCGAGTAACTTTGCCAAGGTCACAGCTAGTAGGTGTTAGCGCAAGGTTGCTAACCTAATTAGTATGATTCTGAAGATCACACTGGTGCTATCTGTATCACCTCCCAGGTAAGTCACTTTTTACTACCTGCCCAGCTGGGTAGCCAGAAAAAGAATAGAAAGGGATTCATAACCCAGAGGCCATTGGCTCAAGCAAAAACTATTCTTACTCTCCCAAGCAATTGGTAGGCTTCCCATTTTGTGTCCCCACATGCTCCTATATCAGATCACCACTCCCCCTGCAACCTTAGCCTGTATCTTAGAATATGACCTTATTTGGAGACAGTCTTTACAGGAATAATGGAAGTTAAAATGCAGATATTATGGTGGGTCCTAATCCAGGATGACTGGTATCCTTATCAAAAGTTAAAAATTGGGGCTTGGGTTTTAGCTCAGAGTTGGCCTAGGATGTGTGAGGCACTGGATTCCATCCTCAGCACTACATAAATATAAACAAAATAAAGGTATTGTGTCCAACTACAACTAAAGGGGGGGGAAAAGAGAAGGGGATTGACACACGCACTGGGAGAATACCATCCCAACATGAAGCCACAGATTGGGTATCTCCAAGTCATGAAATGCAACACAAACCATCAGAAGCTTGGAGAAAGGTCTGGAACCAACCTTGTTGACACCTTCATCTCAGACATTGAGTCTCCAGAACTGAGAGGTAATTTCTATTGTTTAGGCCACCCAATTTGTGGTTCTTCGTTAGGGCAGCCCTAGCAATTAAAAATAATGATTTTTTTTAAAAAGTATGCTTCAGAGTGAGATCTGAGGTGATTCAGTCTGGTTCTAGTTTTTTAGTTCCAGACTTAGAGTAAGTTCACCTAACACTCAAGTTAAAAACGTTTTCTGTTTTTTCCTACCTGTACTTCACCTTCAGGTAGAAGATTTTCTTGTTCCCTTCCAGCCTGTTGTCATCTCTTTCCTTGGATTCTGAATAGCAATTTGTTCCTTACTGTTATCTTAGTATAATCTGTTTATATTTGGGGGTAGGGTCACTTTTAGCCTTCTCAGCATAAAAGTTGCTTATCAATTTTCCATTAAACATTCCTCTTCTAGTATAATAACTTTGCACACAAGAATATATATTTGTTAAATTGACACAATATCTACTGCAAAATTAGTTATTGTGTAATTATGTTACAATCATATGCATTATGTAATTCTATCTGAAATGTAGCTCCATATGAAATACAATGTTTTAGAAGCTCATACTGTCATTACATCCCATGAGCTCCTGCCAGCTGACCTTCACTTGCTAGTCTTGCAGGGAGTTTTTGCCCCAATCAATGTGATATCCATATTTTCATGGCAAAAGGAAAACTGAGACAAATGTCAAAGATACTCTCAGTTCTTTATGGAAGGAAAGAATGCATTCATTCATTCTTACATAATTCTGGGTCAGGTGTTGCCTCCTTTCTCAGAAGGTCACAGTGGCTGTGAACTCACTTGACTTAGTCCAGCTTACTCTTCGTGCTAAGGTTTACAAAGCAATGAAATCTCTGACCTTTGGGCAAACAACCCAGTGGAAACTGCACCATCACTAGTGAATCATGGATGCCTTATTATATTTTAAAAAGCAGGGTCTTGGGATGTAGCTTAGGTAAAGCACATGCCTAGTGTGCGTGAGGCCTGAGTGCCATCCTTAGCACCACAAATAAGAAGGAACACTCAACTAGGTCTGATATTGAACAGTACAGAGCTGTATTGACAATCATTCTGAGTACTCCCTCTTTTTTCCTTGGTTATAAAGATTTGGATTTTAAATGCTGCTTGGGCTGTCATAATTGAGAGCACTGTAATGTAGACTTGGCTAGGTTGAGGCTCATGCTTCCCTCTTGACATCCTGGCAAAGGCTGCGTGTGAGTGGAAGCCAGGTGGGGTACCCTCTGTAGCAACACATTGGAACCAAGACAAACAACAAGTAGTGCTGGCGAGGATGCACTGGGAAAAGTATACTCATACACTGCTGGTGGGACTGCAAATTAGGGCAGCCAATTTGGAAAGCAGTATGGAGATTCCTTGGAACGCTGGGAATGGAACCACCATTTGACCCAGATATTCCTTTTCTTGCACTATACCCAAAGGACCTAAAAACAGCACCCTTCAGGGACACAGTCACATCAATGTTTATAGCAGCACAATTCACAATGGCTAAACTGTGGTGCCAACCTAGATGTCCTTCAGTGGATGAGTGGATAAAAAAAATGTGGCATTTATACACAATGGAATATTACTCAGCACTAAAAATAAGAATAAGATCATGGCATTTGCAGAGAAATGGATTGCATTAGAGCAGATTATGCTAAGTGAAGTTAGCCAATCCCCCCAAAAAACAAATGCCGAATGTCTTCTCTGATATAAGAAGGGTGACTCAAAATGAGGTTGGGAGGGAGAGCAAGGGAGGAAGATTACCTCTAGATAGGGAATAGGGGTGGGAGAGAAGGGGAGGGAGAAGGGGAATAGCATGGATGGTGGAAGGAGAGGGTCATCATTATACAAAATACATGTATGAAGATGTGAGTTTGGTGTGTCAACATACCTTAAACACATACAGAGATATGATAAATTGTGGTATAAAGGTGTATTAAGAATTGTAATGCAAAAAATAAGAGTTCATGTATAATGGCATAATTTGGCGTGAACATACGTTATATACAGAGTTACGAAAAATTGTGCTTTGAATGGATAATTATGATTGTAATGCATTCCACTATTGTCATGTATGTAAGAAATACAAAATTTTAAAAACTTGCATTTCAAAGGTAAGCTTTTGCAAGAAAGGAAATTGCAAAGTGAACTGGAAACATGGAAAATAAAGAGTAAGCTCAGGGAACCAGATGTCCCCATGGACCTGTGTCTCTATTTGTGCCTCTGGTTTTGTGGCTATTTGTCTACTCATTCAAGAAGAATTTCCAAAGGCCTGTTATGTGTAAGGGACATGTACAGAGCAAAACACATTCTTAAGTGGTGTTGGAACTTACACTAAGTGAAGAGGAGTACCCCTAAAGCTGGTATAGACTTGGCAAAAATAGCCCAAACATCCTGTGCTTCCTGGTAAAATTATCCCAAACAGTCCTTTTTGGGTCACACTCCTGTGTCTCAATGTGTCTCTCAAAATTAATATACTGAAACTAATTTGCCAGCGTGTTAATATTCAGAGGCAGGGCCTTGGGCTGGTGTGTTATTCAGCTTTCCATTATTGTCACAATCACCTGAGGTAATCAGTTTAATAAAAAGGAAAGGTTTATTTTGGTTCACAGTTGTAGAGGTTTCAATCCATGGTTGGTTGGGGAGCCTGGGTCCACTATCCCTTTCAAGGACACGTTCTCAGTGACCTAACTTCCTCCACCTCCAAGAGGTTCTACTATCTTCCAGTGGCACAATGAGTCAAGAACCAAGACTTTAACACATGGACCTTAAGAGGACATTCAGGGTCTAAACTATAAGATGGGCTTGGTAATGCACACCTATAACTTCCAGCAATTTGGGAGGCTGAAGCAGGAGAATGGAAATTTTGAAGTGAGACTTGGCAACATAGTGAGACTGTCTTAAAAGATGGGGAGGGCAGGGTGCTGGGCATGTAGCTCAGAGAATCCCTGGGTTCTATCCCTGGTACCTGGGAGGAAAAACAAACAAACAAACAAACAAACAAACTATAGCAGCCAAGGGTGTAGCTCTGTTAGAGTGAGTGCCTAGCATGATAAGGCCTTGGGCTCAATCTCCAACACACACACAAAGGTGATGCCTTTAGGATTCAATTAGGGCTTCTGTAAGGGGGCTTGAGAGTTGGTTTGTTTCACTCTGACCCTTCTGCCATGTGATGTCATGAAGATGCAACAAACAGTGTCATAAACAAGGAATAAGGCCCTCATCAAACACCAAAACTTGTCCTCCATCTTAAACTTCCCAGTCTCCTGAACCATGAGATTAAAAATGTCATTTATAAATTACCCTGTGATATTTGGTACAGCAGCTTGATTTGACTAAGACACCCTCCTCTTCCTTTACTGTCTTCTCTTTCCTCACCCCTTGCTGCAAATGCAAGACTCACGACATGTCCTTCCTTCTTCCCATCCACATACACACCTTATCAGACCCCAGGGGCCATAGGGCACCCTGGCTTCCACAAAGCTCCGCTCCGTCTTCCCCCACCCACACTTGAGTTCCCACAGTGCCTTTCAGCACCAAAGGAGCCCTGGAAGTCTGCCTTCAGAGTCTGCTGTCTGGGACTCAGTAATGTGGTGTTCTCACAGCGACTCTGGGCCAGTCGGCCTGTGAAGAAATAGTAAACAAGTGTGGATTTTCCAGCCTGCTCTGCAGAATTCTGTGCAGTTTTAAGGAATCAGGCCCCTCTGCTGTTGACACTGTTGCACCTTTTGGCCCAACGACTCAGCACTGGCTTGAGAGTAGCACAAGCTTCATGTTTAGGTGGGACGGAGGAGGTAGGGACAACTTCCTTTTCCTTCCACAAGGGACGCTTGGCCACCAGCCCACAGGAGGGACACTGCCCAGAAACCACTTCTTGGAACTAGGGGTGGGGATGGGGGTAGAAGGAAGAAAGAGAAAGGGGGTTGAGGAGCAAGGAGGAAGAGAGGGAGGGAACGTGGGCAGAGCAGGGAAGCCAACCTGAGCAAACCGCAGCCGGAGTGTTCCCAAGGCCAAAATGCTGAGAAAGCCCAAGCCCGATTTGCATCATGGTCGGTGTTCCTGGGTCCCCAGGCTCTCTCCCGGCACTGTCTGTCTCTGTCTCACATTCGTGGGCCAGATAGGCTTGCTGCAGGGACACCCCCAGTGCCTGGATTATGGGCCTCCCTTTCGGCCTCCGCTGCATCTTGAGTTTTGCTCTGACTATGAGTCCTTTGGCTGCTGTGACCAGCGCAAGGACAACCGCATCACAGCTCGGTACTGGGTCATCATGAACTATTTCGATCTGAAGGGCCATGAGCTGTACGGAGGTTACATTAAAGACATCCTTTGCCAGGTAGGCCTGAGTGTAAACCCGAGGGGAAACAATGGAGCCAGCTTGGCAATGTGCCTTCCAACCCCAGTGGTAAAGGGTGCTGGGCTGCTGGCGAGTCCTAGTGGAAGGGTACTTTGGACACTCAGCCTTTTAGAGATTACTTGCCTGCTAGGTGCCTTGCCAGATAGCAATGTGCTCTGTACACTGAGGCACAGGTGTGCTGAGTTTTGCTTGCACAGGTTCCTCAGAGCTCTCCCTCTGGGGCTCTTCCCCAGGAGCCAAAAGAATAAGAGAGGTATTTTTCATGGAGCTCTCAGAACCGCTGCTGTCCATGTCCTCTCTGCAATGATCAGAGAGCTGGCCACAGCATACATGTGACACTTCCAGAGTATGTGAGAGAGGGAAGCATTGGCATCTGCTGGGGTCCAGCCCTTGCTTAGCTGGGTACTTTGTGCCAAGGGGGTCTCTGGTGTGATGGTAACGGTGGCAGAGATTATGGGGCTCTCTGTGGGGTACTGGCTGCCCAACACTACAGAACTGGACTGAGAGAGCTTCAAGCTGCTGACAAGAAATGATTCAGAGTTTCTGCTTCTCCAGGCTCATCAGTAGCCAAAATCCACATTTCTGGGAGGCATCGCGTGAGTTGAGTTCAGTCTGGAAACCTGATGTGTACAGGCTGCAAACAGACTTTATGGGAAGAGGGTGTTTAGGAGTGCAGGGAGAGAGCTGAAAGAAGTGGCCATGAGGAAGGTGTACTCTAACAACGTGACAAAAGTCCAGACCGGGCTTTTATCTGAGACCCTGCTGGGCATTCATGTCCCTTGCTGCTGCCACAATTCAGAAGTGCACTGGCCACCCCAACTCCCTGCATGCTGCAAAGAGAGATTTTCTGAGCCCCTCAGAGTCCAGGCAGGAATTACCACTGAGCCTGGTGCAGAAGTCAGCCACTTGGGTGGCACTGCCCCAGGGCTGTACTCTTTCACCTAAAGCACCACCTCTTGTTGTTTCCTCTAGAATTAACTCTGGGATAGCCATGTGGTGTCAGAAGTTGGGCTTTTCTTTTTTGGACCAAGGATTGAACCCAGGGGCTCTTAACCACTGAGCCACATCCCCAGCCCTTTTTATTTTTTTTATTTTGAGACACAGTCTTGCTAAATTCAGGGCCTCAGCTGACCTAAATCACAGCCACAGCTCTTGCAAAGTGTCAGGCCTGAGGGAGCTAAACTCTGCACACTCGAACCCCAACAGCTAAGAGTGTCATTTCACATGCATAGACCTTCACCCTCTACTGAAGAGAAGACAAATGAGCTCTGACTAGGGAAGTATGTCTCACAAACATCTCCTTTTCTTCTTTTAACAATACAGAATTTGTGGAATTAGTTAAGTAAAATAAAATTGTTCTTTCTTGAAAACAGATAATCTCTAATAGGCATTTAATTTTTTAATACTTTAATTTTTTTCTTTTTTAATTTGTTCTAATTAGTTACACATGACAATAAAATGCATTTGACACATCATACATAAATGAAGCATAACTTCTCATTCTACTGGTTGTACATGTTGTAGAATTACAACATAATAATTTAATTTTAAATACTAAATACCTGATCCCTTTCCTTGTGTTGGTTCCATTCTGAGCTCTTAATATCATTCATATCCTCAATGTGAAAATGGACTTTTATTGGAAAAGATGATGATGAAGCTTTCTGTACGCTTGACTCATCTTGTCTCTTTGGTAATAAAAAATATCTACTAAACTACCATTTCTCATTTCTGTTCTCACAGTCTCATCAACATTGTAAGTCTATACAAACCAAAGCACATTATTCTGACAGTGTAATCCACAGGCTGAGCAGAAGACATGATTTAAGTATAGACGATGAGCCAATAATTTGTCTTCTCAGTCTAATGATATCCCAAGAGTATACTGTTTAATTCTATATAATGCCAGTTCATAATAGATTTTGAGAATACAAACTTATTGAATTTGGCAAAGAATTTCTACAGCAGGCTTCTTTCAGATTCCATGGCAAGTAAATAAATAAGCAATGCTCTTATTTAATTTTTCTGCCACTGGTGGTTTAGGTGTGTTCTTGCCTAGGGAATAAGACCAAGACCCTTGGGAGTAAGAGCTATGCCAATTGGTGTATTTTTTCCCCCACATTTCACAGCTGGGTGTGACATACACTGAGTGATTAATAACAGATGGAGCTGTGGTGTGCTCAGTGGTAGAGTGCTTGATTAGCATGCATGAGTGCCACAGTCCAGCTGCAGAAATATTACCGGGGTGGGGGGGTGACGAGCAACTTGTGTACATTGATACAGCAGGAGTGGGAGCCGTTTATTGTAGGACAGGAGGGGTATATATACATTCCACACAGCTTATCTTAATCAACATAAAGTAGATACAGCAGTCAACCAATAAGGAATCTCCACACTTAATGGCTCGATGGCATTACTTCTCAAACCACTTCCTCTGGCAAAATGCCAGATGCCATCTTGACTTGTTTACAGACCCTAGCACATGAGGTCTTGGGTTCAACCTCCAGCACTGTGAAGATAGACAAATAAATAAATAGTGTGAGGTGACAAGTGATCACTGGAAGTTTATTCTACCATATATATTCTCATGGTTTAAATTTATTTTAATAAAACAAAGAATTATTCTGTTTCAAAAAAGATCTACAGACATTTATGGTAAAGAAAACCTATTTCAAGTAACTTAAGCATTCATCAGAAAAGAAAGATGAATAACAATTGAATCCACTAGTCACTGTAAAATGATATTTTACAGATAATGGGATTTAAATGGTAGGATATCACCTTTCCTTTTCATTTCTTTCTATTTTGACCCATCAAGTTACTGGCACAGTGAATGACGTAAGTACAGATATAAACAAAGGAATTTGGCAGTTTCATTAGCTTGTCACAGTTTTAATATGAGGAAATGTGCAATATCATTTTGACTCTTTGAAATGAATTATGACTTAATAAATATTTGGAAGACAGATTTCTTTCAAAATGTGAGGGTGATGGGAGGAAAAATAAGCCAAAGGATTCCTTAGTTGTGAAAATGTTGGGTGCTAATAGCATAAAAAGAGTTGTCAAAGGAACAATCAACAGAGTGAACACCTGACTTATGGGGAGAAAGTACTCTCAATACACATATCTGACAAGAGGTTAACATCAAACATATCTAAAGAACTTCTACAACTCAACAAAAACAACAAAAGAATATCGGATAACCTGATTTAAAAAATAGGCATTTAGCGCTAGGGAGGAGTTCAGTGGTAGAGTGCCTGTCTAGCAGGCCCAAGCCCCAGCACTGGGAAAAAAAAAACAGACAAAATCAAAACACAAAAGCAAAACAAAGTCAAATGACAACAACAACAAAAGGCAACTGAATAGACAAAGAAAATACACAAATATCCAACAAATGTATGAAAACATTCTGAACATCATAGATCATCAGAGAAATGAAAATCAAAGTCACAATGAGCTATCTCACACCCGTGAGCGTGACCACTATTAAGTAGAAAATAACAAGCAACAGTGAGGTGGTGGGGAAACTGGAACCCATGTGCATTATTGGTGGGAATAAACATTAAGGAAATTTCCCCCAAAATCAAAAGTAGAATGATCATATGATTCCACGATTCTGCTTCTGAATACATAACCAAAAAATTTAAAAGAGATAATTATAATTGTACATCCATGCTCTTTTGCAGCATTATTCATAATATTCAAGAAGTAGACAATTCAAATGTCTACCAAGAAATTAGTGGATAAAGTGTGGGATCTACCCACATGGAAAAGGCAAGCTTTGTAAAAGTTAATCCTGTTACATCTACAACAGGAACGAACCTCAAAACTGATGTATGCAAGCTAAATAAGCCAGTCAACAACGGGCAAATACTGTACTGGTTCACTCATAAGAAGTATCTGAAGTAGTCAAAACTATAGAAACAAAGTGGAATGGATGGTCAAGAGCTGGAGAGAGTGAAGAGAGGAAAGTGGTGCAGAGTGGAATAGAGTTCAGTGTTGCAAGATGAAAAAGTTCTAGATCTGCTGTGTAGCCATGTGCATACATTTACTAATACTGGGCTGCATACTTAAACATGATTAAGACAATAAATTTTATGTAATATGTTTTTTTCTAATCACCATTAAAGAAAAAGAAAGATAGAAAGGCATGACAGAATGCCACCACAATCAAGCATTTGTGGAGCATGAATGGGTGCCCATGGCTCTACCACTCAACAGCACTGAGGTAGAGCATCTATTCCCTTCCTGTCTCATTTCCTGCCCATTAGTTAACACCCTGGCCTCTAGTATGTCCCCAGGGACTTAGATGGAAAGGAACTGCAGCCTTTGAAATTCATTCTGACTCCTCTTCCTTGGGATCAGCCTTCATGTGGGGAGCACATGCTGTTTTGCTGTTGGCCATGTGGAAGGAAGCTCAGCAGTAAGTCTCCTCGGGTATAGGAGGCCTGTGGTTTTCTCACTCGGGCCTATACACAGGAGCCAAAGCCTCTCCACCACTGGGGTTTGTACATGGGAAGTCCACTGTGGCTGTTCACCTAAGCCACATCCTTCACCCTAGCCTCTATAATGATGACGACATTTTACATTTGTCCGACCAGCTCCATTATCTCTCTCTCGATGGATTCAGAACTCAATACCTAAAAACACAGAGGAGCATCTCTTTCCTCACAGCAATTACACGTTGAGGGAGAGTGATCATATGAAAGCAGATCTCCGTCCATCAAGGGGTGCATCCTCTATCTGTGAATCACCCTTTTACCATGTAAGATTATTTTTGGAGTGTACTGAAGGTTCCAGAAAGAGAGTCAATATTTGCATTTCTATGACTAAATTTACACAGACTCCTTTGGAGTTCATTGTAACTTTAGATATGTTCCCTGTTAGCTTTCTGTCACCATGACCAAACACCTGAGATAAACAACTTCAAAGGAGGAAATGTTTATTTTGGTTCATGGTGTCAGTGGTTTAGCCCACAGTCACTTGGTCTTGTTGCTTTTTGGGCCTATCACCAGGCAGTGCATCACGGCAGAAGCACATGGCTCCTGGTGGCCAGGAAGCACAGAAAGTGAGATCAAGAAGTCAGGGTCTCAGTGTTCTCTTCAGGTGTACACTCGAAATGAACTACTTCTTCCAACTAGGACCCATCTCCTTGTTCCATCAGCTGGGGACCAAGAGGTTGGGCGGGGTGCATTTATAATCCAAAGTGTGATGGTCATTACAGACTTTTTTAGGAGAAGCTATTTCATGTGGCATTTAAAGAACTAATTACACTATGATAAATTGGAAAAGTTCTTTTTTTAAAATGCCCAAATATTCTTTTTTAATAACCTGAAACCATATTTTTGTCAGGTCCTATTATATAATGCTGGCATATTTCAGATTCTCAGTATTTTCTCAATCAGCCCCATATTCTGTATCTTTTGCCCATTCACTTGCCTGTATTGTTAGGTCTGCAGACATTTTACAACACATTTTAAATTGCTTTGCACTAGATTTTCACCTTTTTCTTTATTAGGCAATAACCAGACTAATCATTCCCTTCTAGAATCTTCACTGCCAGGTGCACATTGAAAGCTGAGCTATTGGGTCTTTTCTTAAACATAATTCTTTTCTGTATATGCTGGGGACTGAACCCAGGGCCTCACTTTATCATTAAACTACATCCAAAGCCCTCAAAGAAAAATGAGGAACTGATAGAGTCACATAGAATATAATGCTACCTACATAGTGAAAAGCACCTCTTCTGAATTACGGCACGGAATATTTTCTGGATTATCACAAAAGAAATATTATCCTCAATGTGATTTTTATTATTAAATATATCCTTATTGATAATCCAGTTATTATGCTTTTTATTAAAAGAGCCCTGGAGTCTCTGGCCTCATGGAGAAACCACTTGCTCTCTGTGATTTCCTCTGTCAGGGTCTAAAGAGATGCCATCCATCATCAGATCTCCAAAAGCTAGTTCTTCTGTCTGGATGGGTCAGCTGATGTCACACCTTTAAATTGCTGGGACAACAGTGACATCTAAACTAACACTTCATCTCAACAGCCTAATTCGATGGACACAAGATTGCATGTCACTGTTGAAAGGAAAGATGGGATTGGGAGGAAGATGGTGGCTACAGAGACACTCCAGAGATTACCTCCTCACAGAGAAACTGATTTGGCAGTTTTCCACACACCAAACTACCTTCAGAAGAGCTCAGGAAGCCGGCGTTAGACAACATAATGCCTAATTTTAGCATAATGAATGAGAAAAGATGCACTGAAGAAGGCAGGAAGGAAAAAGTGGCCCATATCTCTGCTTCTCCAACTTTACACAGCACAGCAAGAAAAGAGATGTCTCCCCCTTAGGAACAGGGGTGGGTGGGACAGGCACAGACTGAGACCAGGCCTTAGACTTGAAGCCCAGCAACAGGCTCACTGTGGGGAAACCCAGTGGTAGCCTCAGGATTCCTGCTCTAGGCCAGTACCTGCAAACTGAACCTCTGGCCCCTCCTCTACCAGATGGCCACAGGGCTGCCTCCACCACGTTAGGTACAGAGAGGAGCAAGATTCTCCCCAGCAGGTAGGGCAGGGAAGTGAGCACAGGGTTGTGTCCTGAAACTGAGGGTTGGGCTGGTTGAAACCTAACACCTGGCAGATCCTAGCAGTCTCTGTCCCCTGGCCAGGGCCCACAGCCAGAGCTGTGGCATTTGATAAAATTCAGCATTCCTTCATGATAAAAACAAAAGAGGAAGAAATGTACCTCAACATAATACAGGGCATATAAAATAAGCCAGCAGCTAACATCATACTTATAGGGAAAAGTCTTTCTCTCTAAGATCTGGAACAAGACGAGGAAGCTCACATTAACCAGTTTTGCTTAACAGCATTGGATGTCCTAGTTAGAGCAATCAAACAAGACAAAGAATTAGAGGGCATCCAAATTGGGAAGGAGTAGCCAAATTGTCATTGTTTCTATATGATTTTATATAGACAACCCAAAAGATTTTTCCAAATAATACTATTAAAGCTAATAAATGATTCAGTAAAGTTGCAGGATAAAAATTCAACATATGAAAATCAATAGCCTTACTATACACCAATAGTAAATTATCTGAAAAGAAGCCAAGAAAGCAATCCCAATTGTAATAGCTACACAGAAACAAACAATCAAACAACAACAACAACAAAAACCTAGGAATAAATTTAGCCAAAAAAAGTAAAAAATCTCTCCAATGAAAATTATAAAACATCGATGAAAGGATTTGAAGAGGATAAATAGAAAATTTTGTGTTCATGAATTGGAAGAATCAATATTGTTAAAATGTTCATACTACCCCAAAGTGATCATACTATCAAAGTGATCAATGCAATCTCTATCAACACAATAAGCACTTTCTTCACAGAATAAAGAAAAAAGTCCTAAAATTCGTACAGAACCACAAAAAACTTCAAGTAGCCAAACCACCATAAGCAAAAAGAACAAAGCAACTGTAGATCATCATATTAAGCAAAATAAACCAAAGAAAGACAAGAACTGCACGTTTTCTCTCATATATGGAATCTGATGCAGGGGTAGGAACAGAAAACGTGAAAATAGAAGGGAGATTATCAAAGAAGAGGAAAGGGATCAGCAAGTGGGGTGAAGAGAGTAGGAAGGGCTTCAGGGGGTGAAAATGATTCAAGTTATATGCATGTATGAACATACCATGATGAATTCCCCTCTTCTGCATTGTCAACATGCACTAATAAAAAATAAAAGAAAAAAGCAGGAGGCATTACACAACCTGACTTCAAAATACCTTATAAAGCTGTAGTAATTTAAAACAATTTTAATTTTAATGCCAATAATGATATTGACATTAAAAACAGGCACATAGACCAATGGAACAGAACAGAGATCCTAGAGATAGATAAAACCACACATCTCTAGTCACCTGATTTTTGACAAATGTGCTAAGAACATGCATTGGAGAAGGGATTTTTTTTCAATAAATAGTGCTGGGTAACTGGGTAACCATATATAGAAAAATGAAAATAGATCCCTACCTCTCATCAGTTCTAAAAGACCTCAAACCAGACTAGAGACATAAATGTAAGATCTGAAACTATAAAACTGCCAGAAGAAAAAGGAGAAATGCTTCAGGACATTAGAATGGGCAAGTCATTTTTACATAAGTCCCCAAAAGCACAGGAAACAAAAGCAAAGGTACGCAAATAAGATTACAGTATACTATAAAACTTTTGCACAGCAAAGGAAATAAGTAATAGAATGAAGTCACAACCTACAGAATGGGAAATATTTGTAAACTCTATACCCAACAAAGATTTAATATTCAGAATACGTAAAAAACACAAACAATAGAAGAAAATCTCAAATAATCCAATTAAAAATGAGTAATAGACTTAAATAGACATTTATTTTTTTTTTATTTTTTAATTAATTTTTATTGTTGGTTGTTTAAAACATTACATAGTTCTTGATATATCATATTTCACACTTTGATTCAAGTGGGATATGAACTCCCATTTTTACCCCGTATACAGATTGCAGAATCACATCAGTTGCACAACCATTGATTTACATATTGCCATTCTAGTGAAATAGACATTTCTTAAAGGAAGACATACAAATGGCCAACAGGTATATGAAAAAATTCTCAACTCACTAATAATCAAAGAAATGCAAATCAAAACCACATTGAGATATCATCTCACTAGAATGTCAAGTGATATCTACACAGTGATATCTCTACACAGCTAAGATTATGAGTAAGTAGAAAAAAAATAGCAAGTATCAGCAAGAATTTAAAGAAAAAACACACACTGGAAGAGGTGTAAATCAGCACCACCACTGAGAAAAACAGTGTGGAGGTTCCTCAAAAAAACAAACAACAACAACAACAACAAAAACTTAACAACAGAACTATCTTATGGTTCAACAATCCCACTACTATATATATATCCAAAGGAAAAAAAAATCTCTGTGTTAAAGAGACATCTCTACTCTCATATTTACTGCACTAATATTCACAACAGCCAAGAAATGGAAACAACTTAGTGTCCATCAACTGATGAATGAACAAAGAAAATATGGTACATCTACAAAATGGAATACTATTCAGCCTTAAAAATAGATGAAATCCTGTCATTTGAAATAACATGCAGAGAATTGGAGATCATTGTGTTAAATGAAGTAAGCCAGGCACAGAAAGACAGGTACTGCGTGATCTTACGCATGAGAAGGATCAAAAAAATTGGGTTCAGTCCCCAGCACCAAACACACAAACACACACACACACACACACACACACACACACACAAAAGTTGTTCTCATAGAGGTTGACAGCAGAACAGTGATTCCCAAAGGCTTGAGAGAGTAGGGAAAAGGAAGTGATAAAAGAGATTGATAGATGGGTGCTGAGTTATAGTGAGACAAGAGCAAAACATTCTGGTGTGCTATTGCACAGCAGGGTGACTACAGAGAATGATAATGAGCTTCATATTTCAAAAAGATAGAAGAAAAGATTTTGAATGTTTCCAACATAAGGAAATGGTGTTATAAGAAGTAGATATATTTATCCTGCCTTGAACATTACAGAATGTAAACATGTACTGAAACATCAAACAACATGTACTAAAACATCAAAAACCCCATAAACAAGTACAACTTTTATGTTTCAGTTAAAAACAATTACAATGAAAAGAAGGAGTGGTACTAGAATGTAAGAGAGAACACAAATATCTTTCATTGTCTAAAGATAGGAAAATTAGCACTTTTTTTTGCAAAAGTACAAGAATTCATCTTTTTCATTTCTGATTTACCCACATGAATTAAAATAACTAACTAGGGTCTTCTAATGTATATTCTTGTTAATATACGTTGAAAATTCTATGGATGTTAAAAACGCTACCTGACAAAGAAGTTAACTCTTCCACATTGAAAAGGGAAGGAAAAAAAAATAGAAAGATGAAAGAACAGATGATTAAGAACTGTTTGCAAATACTTAAAGTGTAAACAAATTCCTCTTTTCCACCTTGATGAAATTGGAAAACTAATTAAAGATGCACTTTCCAAGCGAAGTATTACTGGGAGACTTTTTTTTTTTTCCAAAGCGAAACTCAGAAAAGGTTAATAGACAAAGACCTTGGTACAGAAACACATTATGTGGATAATGAATTATGCAACTTTTGTTTTTAAGAAATTTGTTATGCACTGATAAGTATAAGCCAAGTATGTAGCATGCATATAGTTATATGGAATCTACACATGAGTATCAAATAATTGTTGTTAAATTTGTTTCTTCAAGATGGGTAGTTGCAACATGAATGTATTTTCTTCTCCTTGCAATAATATTCCATTTTAAATAGTAGATTGGTTCTTTAAAAAGGGTCTGAGAATTGAATCTTTCCTCTGTTGTTTCAGAGACGTTATTACTTTTACTTTGGTTAACTTTTAATGGACTGAGTTGCCCATTAAAACCACTGGGTTTAAAAATAAGGAAGAATAATTTCTTCACCTGTGGCTCACACTTTTGAGTTAATCAAATTTAACCACAGCTGACATATATTCAAAGAACAGTGACCCCCCAGGAACTTTGCAGCAAGTAGCTTGGAGCTCAAGCCAGCCCTGTTTCCAACAGCTTCTGCTGGTTCCTCACTCTCCTGCTTCAGACTCCTGAGCCAAGCCCTGGCCCATGAGTCAGAGCAGGGCTCCTGCTCCCTCCTGCCCTCATCAGCAGGCACCCTTCCTTCCACTGTTGTACACTGCAAAGGTCAACTCACAAAATGATCACAAATTAATGGTTCACGTCCTGTAAACACACATCCGGGAGCCTATGATGTTGCACATAAGGCCGTGTTAGCTCACAGAGACACTTACAGCAAAATCACACCCAGTGCTCTTTTGTATGTCGTCCACTGTCAAGCCTTCCCAGAGCTCGATCAGAGTCAGCCCTTTTTTACTGTCCAGGTCAAACACAGCATGTGGGAGACAAGAAAATGACAATGACAATTTTCATCACCATAATTATTTTACAGTACAAAACAAATAACCTCCCGAGTTTTTTAAAAGACAGACAAGATCTGGGACAAAAGACTCTGAGAATCAGCAATGAAAAAAATGTCAGAATGGGAAATATTTGTAAACTATATACCCAACAAAGGTTTAATATTTAGAATACGTAAAAAACACAAACAATAGAAGAAAATCTCAAATAATCCAATTAAAAATGAGTAATAGACTTAAATAGACATTTAAGCATACAAATGAACGTCAACTCCCTAATCAGCAATTAGATACAGAATACTATTGGTGTCGAAGAAACAACTGTTTTGACTCTTGGTGGCATTTGTTAGTATTGTAACCCACCCAAGAGTAACACTTTTGGTGAAATGATCTGAAGAAAGAAAAAAATGAAGAAAGGGAAGTAGGGAGGCAGGGGATACCTGAATGGAGAAAGGACAGGGATGACTAAAAAAAAATGTTGATAAATGGTGTTGGGTGAAGAATTACAGGAAACAAGATAGGGTATTCTGAAATGCCTAAAGGTAATATTAAAAAAAAAAAAAAAGAGTTATCCTGGCCGTGAAAAACAAGAGAACTAGTCCAGGTAACCATTAAACTATGAACTGTTAAAATACTCCCTTTAAAATCTATGAAACTACCTACATCCCAAGAGGAGAGTATGAAAATCTCCTCCGGTATGCAAATCTGATGCAAATCAAACTAAGACGCTATGCTCAGTGCAAGCATGAGACACCAACCTAATTTGAACATTTAGTTGCTACATTCTGGTCTAAAGTCCCAGGTGATGGTAGTGACAATTGCCACAGCCTAACCTTAGTGGAAAGGAAGGCATCAACATGACCTTCCACCTCAGCATTCCTGTCTACTGATGGGGAAGCTCTGAACACAAGAACCGCTTCCCTGTGACTTTTCCCCCTGCTTCTCCAGTATGTTAGGCACCGTTCCCTCTTTGAGTTCTCACGGTTAGCTTCCTCTTTCTCAGACTTGAATGTTATGCTTCCCAGATCTTTCTTCTACTCTGGATTTAGTTAATTCAAACATTATTTGCAGGCTGAGAATCTGTATTTTCTTCTTCTTTCCGAGTCCAACTCTGAACTGTCATTTTGAACGCTCCTGACTAGAAGGCTAATATCAGGACACAAAAACATGTATAGGAAAGAATGTTGCTTTTAGAGCTGGATGAAAATTACAGCTCTGCTGCACGACAGCTGCGCACCTCTTGGTGAACCTGTCTTTGCATCTATAGGCATGTATCTCGAAAAAAACACTCCCCAAGACTGTGATACAGTCAGACACAATAAGAAAACACACTCAAATTACCAGTCCAGAGACACAGCAGGGGCACGGTACAGCCATGTTCTTACTCCTAAGCAGATTAACTCATCATTTCTGTGTGAACCCAAACTCTAAAATGATTACTATCTGCAAGTGATTGATATTTTCCCCTAGAAGCAAATCATCCCAGGACTGGAGATGCTTGCCTTCCCTCTTTGCTTGATAACATGATAGATTATATAGAAAAAGGTAGTTTATACTTAAGAGGAAATATTTTAGCAAATATTCCTTTTGTTTGCACATTTTAAAATGCTTCTTAAAAAGAACTATTTTTTAGCAGAAATGTGCTTTGATAATTTAGGAATGTCTAAAATGACTTTTTTTAATGGACATTCCCCTTTAGAGATAATGTGTCTAGAATCCTATTCAAAATTATTTACTTTTCTCCTGAATTATGAAAAACTGTATATTTATAAAAATGGAACAAATAAAAAAAGGACCTCTGGATTATGTTATTAAGAGCAAGCACAGAGCTGATTTAGACAGAATTAGGCATAGTGAAAATAAGGTTTCAGTAATCAGGGAGATTAAACTTACAGCAAATTGACTCATTGCTTTAAAAAATTTTAGCATCTTTATCAACCCTTAATTATTTCCCATGATATATTAGAGAGCCAACAATCTATTATTTTTAAAAAGAGGGAAACTTACTTTAAAAATATTTAGGAAGATTTCCACTTAGTGCTATAAGCTATAAATATAACTTGATAAAAATGAAGACTAAAGCCTAAAAATTACCATGAATTATTCTATTATCAAGAATAATTCTGGGCTGTGGCTGTGGTGCATGCCAATAATCTCAGCTACTCAGGAGGTTGATGTAGGAGAATCACAAGTTCAAGCATGACCCTGTCTCTAAATAAAAAGGGTTGGGGATGTAGCTCAGTGCTAGAGCACCCCAGTATTCAATTCCCAATACTGATATAAAAAATACTGAATCAAGAAAGTGCCTCCTTTCCAGTTGTCTTATGGGAATTACAACATTTCAACACCTGAAATTCAAATCTGGAACAGAAAGATGACTGCAATGCTTCTCTGATCTGAGTGTCTTTGGGTTGTACCAATGGCCAACATTTTCCATTTAAGAAGAAAATTCTAGAGAGGCACTGAAATAGCTGGTGTGTTCTGAAGTCCCCCTATAAGAGAGGCAGAAAGCATTCAAGGAACAAATATAGTTCTTGGCTCAGTACAGGGTCTATATTGTAATGTGCACCCAAATGATTAAAACTCAATTTTGACTGAGCTTCATAAAATGAAACCCAACGATTTGTACTAGGAAGAACCAAACCGGGAAGGCAAGAAAGTAAAGTAGGAGTGATGAATGTGCCCTTAACTCTGCATATATCATCCAGCTTGACATCTTAATAGTCAAAATGTAGGGATCAATAAAACTCCTCTGATGATATACTCTCAGTTACCAAGCATAGCAGTTCGATTTTGTGTGTATATATTTCCAGAGAGTTGCCCATGAAAAATTTTACAATTAGAAACATTAAATTGATGAATTTTGCTATTCATTTTACCCACAGAATCAATTAATCCTATGACTACTGATATAATACACTTTCAGGAGGTAATAAAGAATTCTAAAGATGCTTCTAAATAAAAAAGGCTGTGGCGGATATTGGAGGGAATAAAAAGGACAAAGGCTCCCTACCTTCTCTGTAATGATGTGGTTGACACACTCTTTGCCAGTCAGGGGCAACGTACATTTCTCCATGATTTTTTGGACATTTCCCTGTTTAAAAGAAAGAAAGAAAGAAAGAAAGAAAGAAAGAAAGAAAGAAAGAAAGAAAGAAAGAAAGAAAGAAAGAAAGAAAGAAAGAAAGAAAGAAAGAAAAACATCAGAACAAGAAGTTAGGGAGAAATTCTCATTTAGAACTGATGTGACCATGAGACATACAGGAACTATCAGAAAGACTGTCTCCTAGGCACAGGCTATCTTAAAATTTTTACACAGGTTAGATTTGACTTCCTTTCTGGAAGCAGCTTCTGTCTCTAAAATAATTTAGGGACGGTGCTACATGAACAGTTAAAGGCATACATAATTTCTTTGGGAAAAAACCCCTGCCACAAATTTGGACTCTTGGGCCTTGGGTCTTTGATGTGCAATCTCACTTTTAATATCCAGCTTATTTTTTCCTTCCAGGGAATGATCTCTAGGAAAACATGTGAGCAGCTATCTGCCAAGTATAGAAAGCACACATAGAACATAAAAGCTAAGGTCCCTTTTAAAAATAATACATTTAATTTCATTCACTAAAATGCAATACATACCCAGAAAATAGCAGTATCTTGTCTTTCTACCCAACAGGAATCCATTCCTTTTTCTTTTCTTCTCTTTTCCCCCTCATTTCCTCTATATTTCTATACATTTTCTTCTTATATCCACATTTAAAATTATGTTTACCTTGCTATTTGTGTCTTGACTAATTAATTTTATTTATTTGTTTTTATTATTATGTGGTGCTAGGGATTGAACCTGGAGTTTTGTACATGCTAGACAAGTGCTCTATCACTGAACAACATCCCCAGTCCTTGGCCAATCAATTTTAAACATTACCTACTGATTTCTTATCATGGTAGAAAAGGACTTAATTCTCTTACAAATGCTACTCCCACCCCGTACTGTCCCCTCCATCATCTTCAATTCTCCCATCTGAACATGTCAAAATTTGTAGTTAACTCCATAGTCAAAATCTACATCATTCTGACCTATGACCATATAAAACTGATCACTGCTGGGCCCCGTGGTGAAGCATATTATGATTATAGTTACTTTTTTACACAGCTCTTGGCTCTTCCTGGAGTCTGTCTGAGCTTCTGTTTGCTCATTATTGAACGTGAGCTGGTCTAAATGCATGTTTTCCAACTTTCAATTAGCCACAGTACCCTTTCTTCACACATAAAACAAAAAGCAGGACTGAGAGTGGAAACCAGCTTTCTGACTTTCAAATAATTTTCTTCTGATTGTGATTAAGCTCCTTTTTAAGTACCAAGCACCAGGAACCTAAATTGCTACTTCCCTTGAGACTGAAGTCTAACTGGTGACACTCTGGATCTTCTCTTAAAAATGGCAAATGCTTCTACTGCTTCCTTCTAGATATAAGCACACCACATACATGTCACCATTGTCTTTAGCCATCTCATTTTTAACCCATTGGAATACTTACCTGCTACCTAGTTTATATCTTCCCTGGAACTTGCATGAGACCACGTATATGATCAGAGGCAATGAATTTCTGATAACTGTGTTAAATTAAGATTTTACTTCTTGAGGTAACCAGTCAACTCTGAAATAGCATTCATTTAAAGGTTTTGGTGTACTTACTCCATGTGAGGCATAGAAGGTATTCAATAGGTTTGGAGTGAATAAATGAATGAATTTATGAATGAATAGCAAAGGAAAGAGAAGTCTACTGGAAATCTTGGATGGACTTTTAAAAACGGACAAACTCTATTATCTTATTTCATTCAAAACTAGTGCTAAATACATATGAAACACACAGACATCATACAAGAAAATTTAGAGATATAGAAAGAGAACCTTACTTTCAGTTCATTTCTAATTATCTATTTTCCTTTTGAAATTTCAAATCTGGCACATATCATGGAAGCTAAATTGAACAGCTGATATTAATGATGAATATTCAAACTTCTACAGTTGTCAGGTCTTCTTACATTTAATATAGCTCCAATAAGGCATGTCACAATGAATTCCAAGCTTGACTTCAAACAAAGTGAACAATCTGTAGGCCTCTGAAGAACATTTTCTGCAGGAAGCTCTTAACATCGTTCTCATTATGTGAGCAAGGTCTACAGTACCCTTTCTTCACACACATCTGATGTGAAAGCAGCCACTTGGATTTTAATGAACAACCAATTTCATTTTAGGAAAAATCATGCTTTTTGACTGATAGCACCAACTGTGTCCTATGATAGAGACCTTTTATAGATCATTTTCTGCATAAACAAAATGACACAGTGGTAAAAAGTATGGGCTAGAGCCAAAGGACCTGACCCTTTTCCACACTATCTGTGCAAGATCCCTGTGCCCATGCTTCCTCATCCACCTTATTTCACATAGTTATTGATAGAATTAAGTGAAATTCAACTGTCTGGTAATTAGAAAGTGCTCAATAAATGATAGGTGGTATTGTTTATTTCTATACCTACCCAGGGAATTCAAGGACCTTTGTGAAGTAATCTGACATAGAATTACACATAAAGTGGCCTAAACACAACTCCTGAGACCCACAAAACTAATTAAAACATGATTCATATTTGTAGGCAAACTGTAAAGCTTGCCTAGGAAAAGGGCGTCAAGTATAATCTCATAGTTAGAACAATGTACCTAGATGATTCCATTTACATTTAGCTCCAAGACATAGCAGAGATCAAGGGAAGAGAGAAAATGAGATGCAGAAAGATTTTAAAATGTCACAATTGCAATATTCAACAACAGATTAGCTATGAAGACAAAATACAGCTGACTCCCACTTTAGCACACTGCTCTAACTTCACGGGGCTGAGCCTTCCAGGATGGTGTGGCAGCTGCATACATTAGTGATTCACAAAGAAGGAACAATAGCTGAGCTTATAGTGTTTAAAAATAAACCCTAATAAAGACAGGCAGTAGAGTGTGGCAACAAAGAACAAGGACCTAAACTTTGCCGTTAGAAAGCCAGAAAGCCATTCTCTGCACTGTAGTGTGCTCTTGAATTGCCTCATCCTCCTATGCAATCACTGTAGAAATCAAATGGAATGTTCTGGAATCTATATAGCAACATCCAGGGTTGTGGGGTTTTGTCCATCTTTATCTTTCCTCATTTTTCTTGCCTTCCTGTAGAAGAGATGTCAGAAAAGTCAGAGGAATGGCAAACGACTGCTACGAGGGTTCCTCATTTCAGCCTGCTATTGTTCGCTGACTTCATCACAACCTGGATGTACACTTAGATCCATTTCTTCCACCTGCTTCCCTAGTTTCTTTCTTTCCCCTTCAATGGGTAGAGGCCTCATGTAAGACTTGTACTGACAGCATTTTAATTCCTTAGATGTCTGCATGAAATCGTAGACCTACATTCTACAGTAACGCACAACTCTGGTTAAGTGATGATAAATCCCCTTGCTATCATAACAATGTCTAATGCTGTCACAGAGAACTTGATCTCAGATAGCAAGCTCTCTTTTGTGTGACAGAATGATTTTTGCATTTGATGTTAATGGTTCATTGACATGAGGCAAGTGTATAAGCTTTGTTTAAGATGTTGCTTTATATAAAAACTCATTTCACACTCATCATTTGTGTTAGGTACTTCCTAAATGTGGCTGCAATATATTTTTGTCTTTCAGGAACCGTCTTTAGGAAAGTCTTAATAATCAACTGCACAGAATACACAAATTCTAGAAATCAGTTGTTCCTAAAAGAATTAAGCCCTTGTTAATGCTCACTGATACCTGGAACATGACCACCTCACGTCCCATCACCCCAGATTCAAATGGTATCAACTTCCTATCTATCTTCAGGACTTGGCTCAGGTATTATCTTCTGTGAAGAATCTTCTCCAATATCTCCTATCTGCTGCCTGCACATCAGTGTCCCAGGGGCATCTCTGGTCTAGAGCAACCTCTTGGGTGCTTCTGTGCCTTCTTCTCCCACTACCCGTGTTGGAACTGTTGACCTACAACCACCCTGCAATAGTTCTAGAGCTCCCCGAATGCTGAGACCATTCATCTTTGTATCTACAGCCATCAGTAGAGCTCTGGCAACAAAGTGATCAATAAATTCAGTTTGAACATTACATTTCTAATTCAGGAACTCCTACAGAGTTAGAGCTATGAAATACCACAGGACTACTTGCCTCTGGAGCACTAGAGGCTGCTTTCTAGTTTTTTGGATAAGTACTTGTCCATTCCCAGCATCTCTGTGTTCACTCCAGGAGGAGCATGGCTGAGAGAAGCATGTGAAGAGGCTCACAAGACTTTAGGGAGACAGATCAAGGGGAGAAGAAAAGATAATCCAGGACTGAAACAGGCAATATGCAAATTTAAAAGGGCAGATGAAAACAGAATGAATTATCCTACCTCTTACACCTGTTCCTTTTTAGTCTTCAAAGTTTGCCATAATCTGCTAAAAAGAGGGGCTACAAGGGCTGAACCTGCAAGGAGATATTTAAAACTTCTCCTATAACACATGGAAGCCAAGGAAAGGCCTCTATTAGGACTCGCCAAAACATCACAAGAGAAGGCTGACAGTCTCCATTCCTGGGCCTCTTCCTTCACTCCACTGATTTTTTTAAAAAATACTTTTTTTTAGTTGTAGATGGACCCAATACCTTTATTTTATTTATTTATTTTTATGTGGTGCTGAGGCGCAAACCCAGTGATTCATATGTGCGAGGCAATGCTCTACCACTGAGCCACAACTCCAGACTCTCTCCCCTGATCTTAATGCTAAAATCAAATGAACACACCCCCAAATATAAAATTTCAGGAAATATTGTATTAGAAAATCCATGACTGTCTCCTCACTATGATGATTGACTGGTAACCAGAAGAGAGAAATGGAATTTGCTAAATAAAGAAAATCAAGGTAAACAGAATAAAAGGACAGAATGAAATGACTCATACTGAGTTCATCCTCATGGGATATTTTTGGCCTTTATACAGCACCTACTCAGTAGAGATTCTGGCAATCTACCGGGGACTTCGGTGGAGAGGTTCAGCTAACTGAGAGAACATTTGCTGTTACAAATGATCTTTATCGCTCATGCAATAACCGTTTGTGGTTACTGGGAATTCACAAGGGAAAAACTAGCCAAATGAGACAATGGATACAGCAAGCCACTTCCCTGAAAATAGTCTTCAGGGTTTTGAGGTCTTAGAATAGAAGGCCCTTTTTCTTCAGTATAACACAAAAATCATTAGAGCAGCTGAGCCTCTATCTTCTCTGTAAAGGTTGCATCCTGCGGTCTCTAATGTCCAGATGGCAGAAGTGACAAGAAATTACTTTTCCCTTCCAATCATGCATTGGTAAGCCATCTAAAAAAGCTTCACTTAGCATTATTCTTCTTTCCATTTTTTTTAAATGTGAGTACTCATGCACATAAACTCAAAGTTATGAAATTTTAAGTTATGGGCTTAACTGAATTCTGGAAGACAAGTTTAAGAGCCCTCTGGCTGTTTGACTGTGTTACACCTTTTCATCCCACAGAATAACGTTTGTGGGGGAGGAGGCATTTGATCACAAGAACAATTAAAAGGAAAAAAATATGTAATAATTTGATTTCTTACTTTCATTTTTTGGTGGTACTAGAAATTGAACCCAGGGCCTTGTGCATGCTCTATCACTGAGCCACACACCCTAGCCTGCCAGGCTATTTTTTTTAATAGTCAAATTTTTTCCCAAATGGATCCTAGCTACTATATTGACTAACAAACTACAAAAGAGTAATAAGCTTTGAGGAATGAAAATAAATTAAACCAGTTGAAACTATATTAATTAGGAATTACTATTCCTAGCCAAGGAATACTTTATTTACCTTGGGATACTTTTCAGTGTAGCTGACAATTATTTCAGGAATGATTCCCAAGAAAGGATTAAAACAATAAAACTTTCCTTTTTTATTTTTAGTAATATATTTGGTCTGAAAAAATATAATGAATAAACTTGAATAAACTTTTATGATTGTTCTTCACAGAAAATAAAAGAGAAAATAGTCTTCAAGATTTCTTTAAGAGACCTGTGCTACTAGACACTGATTAAACTAAATTAGAAAATCATTCCCTAAGATTTACTCCCACCTTCTTAACAATATAATTATGATTCTTTTATCCCTTGAGAATTCAGACCTCCTACTGTAATAAAAATAAAATCTAAACCTGTTTTAGAAATGCAGGCCTTAATTATGTTCTCAAAAATAGGTGGCCAAGCTTCTCTTGTTTACAGTAAATGACAAGTGTGACTGTTTCTTTGCTTTTCTGCTCTGGAAGTTATACTCTTAGGAATACATTTCCAATACTCAAAACTGAGAACAAAACCCTTGTTCTATATTATTCATGGTGATGATATTTGCCAGAAAACTTTAGCAAAAGAAAATTGAGACCCAGAGGTAGGAAGCACAGGCTTGGTTTGGTTTGGTTCTTCATTTTCTGCTGCACTTTTATCAGAATATTTAATCCCTATGGAATTCAGTTTGTCTGTCTTTGGAAAGGAAATAATAAGACCTATGTCACAGGCGTACTGTAAGAACAAAATGGAAGTGATAAACATGCAACATCTCAGAAAAGACCAAAAGTCCTCTGTATGTTCAAAATAAACTTCTTATCTGAATAATTAATGAATTCAACAAGCATTCATGGATACAACTGTATACCAAGCACCATTCTGCTGAGTGCTTCTTACAGACAGGACCCCCCTGCCATCTCAAGGAGCTTGATGCATTCTAGTGAAGAAGGTGAGTGAGGATCATCAGAAGAACAGTGAGGGAAAGCCTCGCTGGTATTTTGAGTCTGAGTGAAGTGAGGGAGTGAAATATATAGACATCTGGGGAAAGGTATTCCAGACATGGAGAATAAGTGCAGATGCCCCAGGGCAGGACATAGCTTAGAAGGTTCCAAAATTTTCAGGGAGTATGGCTGAAGCTAAGTTGGGGAGAGGGAGAACAGTTACAGATGGAACCAGAGAGGCAGGGAATAGCATCAAACCAGGTAAGCCCTAGAGACAGTGGCAAAGTGTTTGGCCTTGAATCAAAGCACGACGTGAAACCATAGATTTTTGGAGCTAGGAAGAAATGTCATGGTCTCATTTATGTTTCTTTAAAAGCCACTCTGGCCACTATGTGTGTATCTGTGCATTTAAACCTTCTCCCTTAGCATGTTCTTGTTCTCAGTCCTACACTGCCCTGTGTCTAGTTCTCCATCCCCTGCAACCACGCTCTCCCTCTCAAACTCTGCCCCCACCCTTCAGCCCTGCCTGGAAGTGCTCCACATGTCCCACTGGAAACTCTTCATTGCTTTGCACCCTTCTTTCTTAGGTGTTAATTCTTCTTTTCTATGACTCTTTCTCCAGGGGACTCTGAGCTGCCTAGAGAAAGGACCACATGTCACCAGCTTTTATATCCTCAGACCCCACAATATTACCAGCACATAGTAGGTCCTCAATGAATCAATACATTCATATAAGGAAATTCTATCAAATTTCAAGACAAAGCAACAAAAATATCCCTTTGGTCATTCATACCATCTATCTAAATGCAGGCATCAGACAGGTGTTGTAACAATTTTGTCACAGAGACTTAGAAATCAGGGTTCTTGGGGTGGGATCTGTCTGTGAGAAGCCCGAGGTAGTACAATGCTTTGTGTACAGTGGTGCTCAGTAAATACTTGTTGGCTCCATTAAGGCAATGTTAACTGTGCTTGGTGAAGGGAGGGTAAAGATCAAAAGGCGGCATGGGTGTCTTCAGACAGGGACTGGGAAATCACCACTTCTCTATTGGGCAAAAAAAGGAAGAACATAATTGGGTGAAAGGATGGATACACATGGGAATGTGTTGGAGCTGAAGCGGTTCTGAATCAACCCAGCAGAGCTGTCTGATAGGTAGTTAGAAATATAGTTCTAGATCTCATCAAGAGAATTCTGATGTGAAAAAAAAACATTATGAAGCCACTCAGTGAAAAATAATAGTTGCTCCAAAAATAGTAGATGGCACCTAGGAAAGGTGTAAATGGTAAGAAGACAAGAGGGCTGAGGATGGATTTCTGAGGAGTCCTGGCAGGAGGCTATAAAAAGGGACAGGGCACCTATGGACCCCAGCTGGGGTGGGGGGAAGCTTTGCAGCCCTCTGCACATGGCTTACAACTTGGAGCCCAAGGGTGCTGCTCTATTTAAGGCCTTTATCAGATGGGTAGAACAAGGACTAAGGAAGTCTAAAAGTCATTGGTTTTGTCTTTAAAGGACATGGCTCAGAAAATAGACATCAGAAATGTTCAAATCCCACTGAACCAAGCCTGGTGGCATAAATGTATCTATATGCAGGAGAGTCTGTCCCTGGGCTACTATATGCCCTGGTAAAACTTGCAAGATTATAATAATGGAAGAGAGAAAGGCAGGTTCTAAGGGCACAACTGTATTCTCGGATTGTGTTCCTTTAAGCATTTTACTGATATCTATCTCACCAAAGCAAGAAGGAATTCAGCCCAAGAAAGCAAGGGCAAAGAAAGGAGTAATTCTAAAACCTGAAGCTTTCTGAAAAGAACAGACCTGGGAGCTGCTGGTGCAGAGTCAGTTTTGTAAAGAGGTGGCCCAGTTCAGCATGATGATCACAGGCAGGGACAGACTGAATCAAAGTCCTAGCCCTGTCCCTTACCTGGACAAGCTTCTGAGCCGTATATATCCTGATAGTCCTGAATGATGCTTCAGAGGGTCACTGGGAAACAGAGACTAAGCTTGCGTAGCCCCTGCCCAGCACCCCACACAAGGGACCAGGGCTATCACTCCTTTCTGCTCTTCCTTTCCCTCCCAGTTTTAGAGGGCAGAAGATGGGACATATAAAGAGATGGGGAAAAAAAGCTTTTTAAAAAGGGAGCATTAAAAAAGAAAAAGAAATAAAAAACCTGACTACTTCACAATTTTGCCTGGAACTCTCATTTCTCAGCCTCAGTGAGAATTATGTTACATTGCCAGTTTGATGCCTGCCCTTGTCATACATCTGGAAGGTCATCTGAAGGCAGGGGTCAATTGAAAGCAGCACCAGTAGGCAGCCAGGTTTGGGGTTTCAGAAGTTGTTGTTCCCTACCCTAATGAAAAGAGCTAGTTGCAAAGGCTTACAAGAAAAGAATTTCCTTTCTCTTATTAAAACAATTACAAAAAGGCATGCTTTGAAAGGTCAGGCAATGATGTATTTATAAATAATCTGCATCTGTAACTCTACAGATGAGGGAAAAGAGTGAAAAGAAAGCTGCACCTAAAAAAACTGGTGGACAGGTCCACCCACTCACAGGGAAAAAAAAAATTGTTGGCCCAAGAATATAATATTTCTTTTCTTAGGTTTTAAACCTTCATTGCAAAAATTTTTAACTCTCATGTCTTACTAAACACTAGGCATCATTCCCTTTGGCTGTGAACTGGTCATTAACTGGAAAGGTTACCAAGAGTGAGGATCCTTCTCTCTGCCTCCATTCCAACCTATAGCCAAGTAACAGATGCAGGAAAGATGTGGCACAGGCCCCTTGTAGCCTAGAGCTGGGCCAGTGTCCATATGTTCAGGTAGATAATACTGAACAGCAACAGAACAGGTAGGTGCACAGGTAAAATTTTTAGGGTGGTCAGAAGCGACACTGTTGGTTAGTTTTCAAGGTTACCTAACTATTATGTGTGCACAAACCATTACAATTCTTTTAAACACAAGTACATTTTTTATTGCTTTGTTCAAATGAAAGTATCTAGGGAAAAATACCAAACTCCAATTCTACTCTAAAACTCAGGGCTTATTTCCCCTCTGAGAGAAGAGGAAGGAAGAAAAGGTAAAAATATTTATCTTACTTCTGTAGAAAGCTTTAATAAGGGATTTCTGGTTCAAAGTATGAGGTACCATTTGTTTTCCACTTTCAGAAATTCTAGCTGAGGAGAAAGAAAAGACTTAGGCAGAGTGAGAGGGAAAGAGAAAAAGACAAGAGAGAAAATGTGCTAAACACAGGCCTAATATTTTGAAAACGAATGCACAAAAATAATCCAAAGTAAGTCAGACTTCAGTGCTTATACTTCAACACTAAAGTAACAACAAAAGAGAAGTTGGAAAGAGTTTTCTCCAAATAGACATTATGTTCCAGAAAAGATATAGATTTGATTTGCAAGCTTGGCATCCTTCCACCTCTGAAATTAAGTACTTTGGATGCTTCTGCAAGGCACCTCTCAGAAGTCACCTGTGTTGGCTCCATTTTTATTGTTCCACATTTATGCACCACTGCTCATTCCCACTGTTTACTAAACAATTAATGATAATTCATATTCATTGCAATTTTCCCAACAAAACCATCTCAAAGCACGCATCGCATGGTTTTGTAACCGAATTCCCCCAGGGGAGCCAAATGTAGTGTGAATCTTCCAGCTCCATGATCTTATGCAATGCTGCATCACTAAATAAAAACAGGACAAATGTACTACAGTGTCCACTCAGATTGGCAGGTCTCTCAGGGAGAACCAGATTTTAAAACTTAAAGATGATGATAAATAGAGGACAATAAACAGGAGACATAGAAAATGAAGATGGTACCACACAATATCAGCTATAATGAAATCAGCAGAAGTTAGTGGTGAAGGTCAGGAAAGTGATTAAATTAGTTGGTGTAAAGACATTGATTTGAGAACAAGGAATAAAGTTGTAATTAATGACAGGACAGCTCCAAGGTTAGAAAGATAGGCTTTGGAGTCTCACCCAGGTCTAATCTCAATCCACTCTTACATGACCTCAAGCAAGTGATTTAACCACTCTGTGGTCGTGGGTTTGTATACACAAACACTTGCAGAATGCTAACTGTACTGTTGACACACAGTGAAAAGGTCAATAAAGTGTAGCTCTGATTATTATAGGATGAAAGAAGAGAAAGAAGGTTGAAAATGAGCTTCCATGACATCAGTGATTTTTGCCCGGTCTTGGTCGCTGACAAAGCCTAGCTGTGCTTAGCACATATTAGCAATCCATATATAACCATAATTTATTAAAGTAAAATACTTTCCAGAATGAGAACACTTGCTATCACCATGTCCACCATTTTCTGACACCTTCTGGAAATGACATCTTGCAGATCTTTTAAGAGGTCATATTGTCCATCTGAAAACAACTGCTATTAAAACCTACACTCTGTTGTGCTTCTCATTTTGAACACAGTGAGCAACAACTATAATCATCTAAGAACCA
The DNA here is from genome assembly GCF_048772815.1 of Callospermophilus lateralis. Classification (NCBI taxonomy): domain Eukaryota; kingdom Metazoa; phylum Chordata; class Mammalia; order Rodentia; family Sciuridae; genus Callospermophilus; species Callospermophilus lateralis. The sequence goes on along the minus strand of NW_027511570.1, from coordinate 1,497,427 downwards.
GAATCAATACATCTGCCCCAATATTTTTTACTGCCTTTGAAGACATTAAAACTTGTCCTTTCAATGTGTATGAAAGGCAATTATTTGAAGAACACCCCTAGATTTGGCTTCACCCAAAGTTAAACAACCATTTAGCCAAATAGTAATAAATAACTACTTTTATTGTCATCTTTCTCTCTAAATCATAATGCTATTACATTGAATAAACTGAGCAAAACAATATAAACCAGTCAGGGACCTTGGGTGCCACATTTTGGTGTACTGTGAATTTCCAGAAGCAGGATTAGGAAAGCATAGTACATGGTACCTTTGTAGAATTCTCCATTGTGACCACCACTTTGGTTTTGGCACTGGACACTAAATCCATAGCACCTCCCATTCCTTTCACCATATTTCCCTGCAAAACAGAGACAGAAAATCAGTAACTCTATATCTTTCACTTCTCTCATAGGTAGGAGATCAAAATTAATTGCAAAAAGGAGTCACTAGAATAATGAAACACTCATTGAGTCTCCTGGCTTAGCGCATGAAACTTAACCATCTAACATTTTGTTAGCCTATTATTCTATGGTTGAAGGACAAAGTTCAGTGTACATATTACAATGCTACTTTCATTAAGCATGGTTAACATGATTTTGTTAATGCTTTATTAGTAATAAGACAATCATCAGATAAGAAAAATTTTCAGACATTTTCTAGAATTCTGGAAAAAAGTATCAGATTAAAATTCTAATACTCCTGAAATTCACTTGTTTCTTTTTAAACACTGATACCACTAAGTCCTTCATTATAGACACTTTCAAAAGTACTCTTGGATATCCTATGGATTAAAATGACATTAGCCAGTAGACTGAGGCACTAATGGTGTTTCTGTAGTAACAATTAATGTGAAACATGGATCTAACACTTGGCATGTATCTTGCTCTTGAAAAAAAAATAAAACAAACTGGAAAAAATATTCCTGTTAAGCAAAAACAGAAAATGGAAGCTCAGGATCCTATTTTTGTCTGTCCATTCTGTCATTCATCATACATTAATCAGCCACCTTCTTCTATACACCACATACTCTGAAAAATTCTCACTGTCTATTCCATCTCCTGATTACAGAGTTTTGAAAAAAGCAAATGCTTCCAGAGATGATGAAACAAATTCTTTCTCAAGTATATTGAAGAGAAATATCTTCTAACATTGAAATTTCCTTAAAATTTTATTTATTTTTTAACCTAAATCCTCCAACTGATTTGACAGTAAACACTCAGATCTGTCTCTCAGCTGTTTTCCCCTAATTTCAGAGCTCTAAGGAGATTAGGAAAGGCACTCAAAACTTGGATTTAAAACAGGGTCTCGAATTTCATGATTTCAGAGACATTTTAGATGCCAATGCAACATTAGATGAGTGGTCCAAAGGAAAGGAGCAAAGAGTCACATGCCTTATGATTCAGAGCCAGCCACTGGATGAGATGGGTGGCAGCAGGCAATCATTAGCTGGGAGGGAGGTGTGGAGGGTCGTTTCACACATGTAAGTTTGAACTGAAGCAGAGTACCTGTGTGAAAATCTGTAATTTTAAACTTCTATAAACAATATCTCTATTCTCCATCAGCTGCAACTTTAATGAACTGAGCATCAGGACATTATATTTCTGTAGAGAATGTTGATACCTTGATGGTATGAAATATTGATAAGTCAGACATGGAAGTGACCAGTGTCGGTCATAAATCCCTATGCTAAAGTTTGATAGTTTAGAGCACTGGAAGACACGAAAGCAACTTTATTATAACATGTTTCAACCTGTGATAGTAGGAGCATCCAGGTTTCCCATGCTCCCACAGTCCTGAGTGGACTCTAAGCAGGTGAGTGCTAGAAGACAGAAACAGCAGCAAAGATGACAAAAACAAGCTAGCATGCTTTAAGAAAAAAAATCCCTTGATTAAAATACACCACAGGCAAATTTTATCTCCTGTGACACAATGATTACATAGGTAGAATTTATGACAGCTCCTAACAGAAAGCTTGTCCAATTTAGATAAATCTGATGTACACATTTTAAATCACTGTCAATTAGTTAAGAAATATTTATAGAGTACCTACTAGGTACAAAAAAATCTGTTCTAGGAGGAACATAACACACTTATAAAACATGGTGAAGAACCATCTCTTTATTTCTGGTAAAAAGAACATTCTTGACTCACTGTAAACGAACAGCCTTCATCACTCCAAGAGATTCCAGTGGTTGGATGATTCAAACCCCAAAGCACACACTATCAATCTCAAAGCCCTATTTTGATATGTAAATTAGTTTGTTTCCAAGAGTGAAAAATGAACAAGATTGGGTACAGAACACCTTGAGATCTATTCTGTTAGCCCACTATGTGCTGCTGACAAAACATCAAATCTCCTTGAATCCAAGTTCATTGCTTATAAACCAGAAAGAAGAGTATCTTTTATAACATACAGCTGGGTTGAGCACTCCATAGAATAATGTAGGGAAAAGTGCATAGTAAAGTTTATCAAGGTATTCACTTACATCCTCATTTGGAAAATTCGACTTAGTGAGCATCTAGCATAAGTCCAGCAATGTATTAAAGACCATCAATAGAGCATTCTTTTCTTTGAAAAGCTCATTATCTGGGAAGAAAAACATCCTTGAGTAATAGGAGATCTGGACCAAACTTTCTTCCTCTAGAAACAGCATTGCCTTCTTCTCCCTCACCATAAAGGTAAGAGCTAAGCGCCTTTTCCATATGTTCTTGTATTTAATCCTATTACAGTGATTTCAAATGTTCTCTCTCCATTGCTCTGGATGGATGAATGGATGAATGAATACACAGGTACTTCTGAGTTCTAGCAGGACCCTGAGAAGCAGCAATGGAAGGAAGAGGCTCAGGGATTTCACCAAGGATATTTGTTCACCAAACTAGTTTGCCACATGAGAAGAGCAATTCTACAAAGGAGAAGAGCAGTATCTCCCAAGAGAATGCATTTCTAGCAAATAAACAGTAAAACCATCAAATATTTGGTTTTCCTACTCTTTTAACATGTTCATTGCATTGAAAAAGAAATAAAGAAAAAAAGAAAACATTTGCCTCCATTTCAATTCCCAAAGGATTTCTGAAACAGTCAGTTACTAAAAGAAGACAAGTCATTCTATCTACACTGGCAGAAAAACACAGTTATGTAAGGCATACTCATCATTATCCCTCAAACTCAGCTTACCAGACATTCTTTTGGGACACAGCCACTTGCATTTCCCAGCTCTCTACTGCAGTTAGAGGTGGGGTTGACCATGTGCCTGAGTTATAGACAATGGAGGAAAAGAAGGTAATAGTTATGATTTCCAGGCTCCGGCCCATAAAATGTCTTATATGCATTTTCTCCTCCTCTACCACCTCTGTAATTTGGACACTGACATACAAGGTGACTGGATGATGATTGAGCTTCCCTCATCCTGGGTCTTTCAATTACCATTTATTCAGAACCACACTGCACTATCCAATACCAATGAAAAATATATGTATAGAGTGTTAAGCCACAGAAATTAGAAGCCTTATTTATTACAGCAGCTAGTATAACTAATACAATGATGTGGTGCCCAAATGAGTTAAATGAAGAGGGGAGAATTCTGTGTGGAATTAGAGCTGTTACAGCTGCATGGCAGAAGGGAGCCTGAGCCAGGTTCTTAAGCAGGTGATTGGGTTATCAGAGCCTCAACTCAATCAGTGAATTAATCCCCTGATAGGGATTAACTGGGTGGTCACTGAAGGCAAACAGGGTATAGATAAAAGAGGTGGGTCGTTGGGGACATGCCTTTGGGATATATATTTTGTATTTGGCGAATGGAGTTTCTCTCTGCTTTCTGACCATCATGTAAGCCACTTACCCCAACCACATTCTTCCGCCTCTTCCGCCATATTGTTTTGCTTCACCTCAAGCCCCAAGGAATGAAACTGGTCTTCTATGAATTGAGACCTTTAAAACTATGAGCCCCCCAAATAAGCTTTTCCTCCTTAAGATTGTTCTTGTCAGGTCGTTTAGTCACAGCAGCAAAAAAGCTGACTAAAACAGTGGGTGTGTATACTACTTCACAAAGTAAATGACTATACCAGATATTGTCCTAGGTACTGCAATCCAAATGTCCAATGTACCACTTGACATTTATAGTGGCACAATATACTTGTTCAGCAAATGATCAAGTACAGGAATAAATGGAAGGGATTTTGAGAAGTTAAAATAAAAAAAAACCTGAAAAAGATACAGACACCACCCCCTTTCTCATCTTCCTCCCCCCAATGCAACATCCTATTCAACATACACAACCAGAAGCTGATAAAACAGTGAGATTTTGGAACTAAAAATATACCTTAAATAAATCACAAGAGGAAAAATGATACTTGGAGAAAAATAGGCCTGTAATGAAGAAGAGTTCTGAGCATGTTTGAAGCACTGGGCCAGGGTGACACAAAGTGTGGCTTTCTTTAAAATCTCATCAGCAACCATACATTTCTTCAATGGTACAACTCTAGCATAATGAGGAGATAATTGCTGGATCCTAAACCCATAGCCAGCTCATCTTTTTCAGTTAAGGATTGACCCTGATATCAAGTATGAAGAAAATACTGCAATAAAATGAGCCAGAGATGCAGCACACTCTGGTATGACTCAATCACATAACTTTCTTAAGAAGATACTGATTCAAATATTATCTTCAATTCACAAATAATTTGTCAAGGTCTATACAGACCAGATTCCAAAACAGGAATTAGAAATAACAGATGAATCTGAAGCCAGGGTGATGGTACATATAATGCCAGCTACATGGGAGGTTGAGGCAGAAGAATTGCAAGGTCAAGGCCAGTCTCAGCAACTTAGTGATCCTGACTCAAATTCAAAAAGGGATGGGGATGTACCTCAAAAGTAGAGCACTCCTGCGTTCAATCTTCAGTACAACAAGAACGAAAAGAAAAACAAAGATGAATATGATTTCTACCTTTTCTGTAGAAAACAGATCTAAATTAAACTCCATATTCTCTGTATGTCTTACCTACATTGATCCTATTTGCAAATGCCAGAATTTTAAAGAAAGTAAAACTGTGAAGGCAATAATATTAAATACCTCAACATATCAAAGTACAAATATTAAATTAGATTCACAAAGAAATAGTAACTCAAGGTTTCAACATGACCTTTATTTTAAGGATTTTACCAAAAGGTAAAATGAAGACATTTGAAAAGAACTGTGCAATGTTATTTAAAATAAAATATAAAACACAATGAAAATTACTCTTGCTGCCACCTTTTTCATTAGGACACCAGTAGCAAAGGCTCACTTCCAGATTTGTTACCTCTTAATATTCTGGTCTTAAGTGAGAAACAATTTATAATATGTAAAAACAATTTTAAAGCATTTTAAAATTAATGTTATGTGCCACAGTAGAAAATGTGAATCGATTGGAAGTAAAAGGCGAAGATAGCCATGGAGTGATTTATTAATAAAACTAGGGCTTGTTGCTCAACATTAAATACCAGAATATTAAGTTCCCACCTCAACCCAAATATAAACCTCTTTATTTCTGTCTTCCCCATTGTTAAAAAAAATGCTCTAGGAAAGAAAAGTCCCTCATAATATGCTCCTAGCTAAAGAACAGGAGTGAGGCAAACTAAGGATAATAATAACATTTGTTTAAACACACAGAAAACTGTTTATAACTTCCTTAGAGAAAATAATTGATTCGAGATTTGCCTTAGTTTAGCAAAGTTGTTACAAAGTCACATCAGACTATTCCCTTTTTTGTTTGTTTTCAAAGCAAACAAACAAAAAGTGATTTTCCCTTCACAGATTAACTGTACACCCTGGGTGAATAAATTCATCGCATGAACCAACTAATGTGGAACTAGAAAAATGTTTGTTCTCTATTTCTAGGTAAGTTAACAAAATTGCATATAATAAATATCAGTTATACATCATACTATGAGTTTTTAAAAAAACACATCACAAAAGCAGAATGAAATAAACCTGACATTTCATTTCAGAGAGCTAAAATCTGGTTTCTGCAGTGACTCCCTTCAAAATGAGAAGTACCATAAATTACCCCTGTAATAGTGAATTGCCTGAGTCAGTAGACACCTTGAGAGTTTATCATATTCCTGAAGTGATCACTACATTGCATTCCACCTACTCCCTGAACCTGTCCACAGAGAGGCTTCCAAGGCATCATCCTGCCTGGTTCCTCCCACCTCTCTTGAGGCTTTTAGGCTCCTCCTAAGTACCCTTTTTTCAAATCACATTTGTCTGTTGGCCAAATTAAGAGTTCTCTCCTTGGCCTACCATTTTCTCTACTAGTTCTCCAAGAGGCCTTCATCTAGCCTCAGGATAGACTTCCTCTGTCTCTCACACCTTCTAAAAGCACATTTCCAGCTCAAGTCTTCCCTCTGAGTTTCAGACTTCGGTGTTCGTAAGTCACCCTGTGGCCATCTGTGGGATGATTGCCAAAGCCATTTCCTCTCATTCCTGAGCCCATAGGTAGGCTTTTCAGACTTCTTAAAGTTAGAGTTGGTCATGTGACTTAATGTTGGCCAGTGGAAAGCAGAACAAAGTGATGGGTGAGACTTCCTGGGCTGGACCATAAAACCTTGCAAGAACAATCCTCCATATTTTTCCATCTTCTAAACTACAAGCTGAAAATGGAGGAGCTTCCAAGGAGGGAGCGCAATCCCAAATTACCACACAGGAGAGGCCTGCTGCCTATATGGGATATTCATTTTAGTTCTAGGTGAGTAAAAAATAAAAATTGATTTAATGAATTAATATCTGCCTTGCTCAGTATGATCCAGACTAAATTAGCGACCTTTATCAAGGCTCACCTGCTAAACTTCCTGGTTCAATTAATGGCCAACCTCTGCCCCCAAGATCCACATTAGGACTCCCTTGTCTTTTGTCTCTCCCCCATATCCACAACCAGCCAGGCATTCAATTGCTAAGAACTCCAGTTTTCCCAATACTTCCTGAAACTGACCTTTTCCTGTCCTCACAATTCCTCCCTCACAAGCTGTAATACAGCTGAGGGTGTAGCTCAGTGGCATAGCACTTTCTTAACAAATGCAAGGCCCTGGGACAGATCCTCAGCACTGTGAAAGAAAACACAAAGTATAAAGATTGTGATAAGCTCCATACTGGTCATCCCAAGTTTACCCTTATTCCTCTTGAACCTGTCCAGTCCACAGCTATGAAAATGAAATGATTTCTCAACAAGGAGCATCTGGTTGTGTTGATGTACTGCTTTAAGTCTTGTAGTGGTTCCTCAACACACTTCAGGGTCACTGCCAAGCACCTCTGCCTAGCGGACAAGGCCTCTGATGACTTGCTCCCATCCCTATTTCCTTACATCCCACTTCCATTCCAGGACCTGTGAATGGATTGTACGTAGCATATGGCTTCACACTATGTCTTAAGATCCCACTCTCTTCCCATCTGGTGAACACCACCTTATCCTTTATGTATCAAATTATTACTCTTCCAAGAAGTGTCCACAGACCTCTGTCCCACCTCATCAGCAAAATGGGATTAGGGAACTCTCTTGGGTGTTCTCATGGCATGCTCACAAATCCCTCTTTTTTATCACATTACCTTCATTAAAATAAGGGCTTTTGGCCCACTGGCAGGTAGTGGCACAGCCTTACAGGTATTTACCATTTAAATGATTTCTTATGACAGGGACCTTTTCCCCTCTCTAGCCATCCCCACATTATCCAGCAATTTAAATCACAATAGGGGGCCTTGGAGACCACATCCAGCTACCAGTACATCTGTTCTTATTCTTCAGCCTTTGTGTCTCAACATCCCTGACTGAGTTCACCTGTCACAGTGTAAGGCATTGCCTTATCATTAGAATGTAAGTCTCCCATCCTGCTGTTCAACTCTAGCCCCACCATGCAGTGACTGACACATGACAGGTCTTTTTACTGTATGCTTAGGTAAACTAATTTTCAGCTTCAATCAAAGCTTTATTTGTAAAAATATAAGAGGAGAAATGAAGAACTAAGGTGGACAAATGAGGCTGATGAAAACTTGGGGCTTTATGAGCTGGAGCTGGGCTCAGCAATAGAGTGTTCACCGAGCACATGCAAGGTGCTGGGTTCAATCCTCAGAACCACATAAAAATAAACAAATAAAATAAAGGTGTTGTGTGCAACTACAACAAAAAATGTTAAAAAAAAACCTTGGGGCTTTACCTACAAAAAGAAAAAGTTATAGAGTTTAAGCTATGACGGGAGGAAATAAGGAAGAGACAGAAACTAAGCTAGGCGGAAGAGGGGCCCAAGGTCAGGATACCCACCGCTGACCCTGGCTGTGAGCACTGGGTGGACCCTTTCCTCTCCCCGGTCTACTTTCCATTTCCAGAAGAAATCAGTTAACTTCAAATAAGAAAAACAAGTTCTGTTCTTAGCTATTAACCACACTGAGTTTCTCATTTCATAAAAGTGTAAAGACCATTCATGAAGCTATTCATAGTTCTCTTTTGAAACCTTAACACTCCAAACAAAGAAAAAATACCAATATATATAAAACTGATTGCCATTAATTACACAAAGGCCTTTAAGTCACCTTTTTACCTGAAATTAATAAGCATTCATTAAGTGAGTAGTTAGAATTATGAAGTTTATATCTTTTCCTAAGGTACAATGTGTGACAGTTTTATTGTTATAAATGGGGAATGTTGCATAGGCTAACGTCTTTGTTACAAGGTCAGACGGATGAGCTTCCTGATCTATTTGCTGGATTAATAAAGTGAACAGAAGAGAAAACTGTGTTATTTCTAGCTCTGTTTTGAAGTTGTGGTTTCAGTTTTCACAAAGTCTATTCGTAATGCTGCAGAGATGAAAACAAACATCAAGCAAACGGCTGAATCACCTTGTTTTCTTAGGCCTCCTACAAAAATGCTTCTAAGTAAAGTACTGAAGCAAGTATATCAGGATAGACATAAGGGGATTTGTTTTCATTTAAAATGATTATTACACTGTAATAAGCAAGTTATTTGATTGAATTTATTAAATATGGCTTAGCACTGCAGCTTCTGGCCTTGTATGTTACAGAAAAAGAATAATTACTGTATTTAAAAACCCAAAGATTATTTTTCCCTTCCATTGGATCAGAGAGAGAAATGTAATAAAATCATAAGAAATTGCCCACATATGACCACGCATGATGTACAAACACAGGAATTCCACATACTTGGTTCTACCTAATCTCATAAAAGCAGAGGGTGGGGAATGGTGGGGGTAATAATAGACCCCATTTACTAACACAGAATTGTTTGAAATTGTTATTTTTAGGAGATCCCTGTATAATCATTACAAAATGACAGCTAAAATACTGATGGAAAGCTAACAATCATTTTTATGATCCTGCAGGTACTTAAATACATCAATCCCAACTCATTCACATGGAATGTAAAATTATTACTATGTCTTTTGCAATCAGAAAATAGCCATTCTCAGAAATTTTATTTTCTGATTTCTCAAAGAAGGCGTGGGTTTTTGATTCCTCAAAGAGGGTGTGAGAACTAGTACCATGGGCAGAAGCACATTTGCTCCATCACCTCCTCCCACTGTCTGCAAAGCTCTAAAGAGCACAATTATGGAATTACTGTAATTACACTGCCATCTCTGACAGCTGGATGGAACTTTTACAGAGAGAGACACAGTGACTGAAAGAACATTAAGAAATACATCAAAATCATTACCAGTGTTTCTAGGCACTGTAGAAAGGATCAAAAAATAATATAGAAGATAATTTAAAAGTTAAAAAAAAAACACTAAGGGCAATTGTGAAACAGCATGCTATATATACTAAATCTTGGTGCCCTAATAAGCAAGTATTAAAGGTTTGAGTGGAAGAACACACCACCATTTTGATTTTACATGAAATTAATAATACCTACTCAGGCGTCCTCTGGATTCAGTTGATGGTCCAGTTTAATGGCCACTAAGAACCTACTGGAGGTCAACAGCTATAAACATTCCTGGCAATTTTACACCTTTTTGGTCATTGTTCAAGAGTCCTCTGGAAGTTAGGTCTAATCTCTGGTTGCTGATAAAGCCCCACTTTCAGGACTAGGGGAACCTAGAAAACATCTTTCCACCCAGGACAATGGAAGCCTAAGTGCCCAAAGGGAAGCGATCATCAGAAGAAGGAAGCACAGAGGAGGCTAAAGAGCCTGAACCCTGGGGGAGGGACCCAAGACCACAGGCAGTGCCCATTGTTAGAAATTTAAATTAGTGCTCCTAGAAGATAAAAATGGCTTCCTCTCAAGCTGGGGAGGATAAGGTGAAAAGAAACAACTTTTTCAAACAGTAGAAGACAGGTTAATAGAATTACTTTGAGCTATTTGCCAAAAAGTTAATATTTCCGAAAGATGTAGAACAATGTAAATATAATATTAGTTTCTACCTTCTTATCTTTTCAAGCCAAATGTGTCAGAGGTAGGAGGAAAATGTGAATTATTTTCAGAGACAGTAACAGTAAAACACATAAACTTTTTGGTGAATATCTCAGTGATGTAGAAATAGAAATACTGAAAGCAGAATTGAACCATGAGAAAAATATCAGGGAACCCAAATGCGGGACACTTTACCAAATGTCTGACTAGGACTCCTCAAAACTGTCAAGGTCACCAAAAACCAGGAAAGATACAAAAGAGGAGATTTAACAACTAAATGTAATGTGGCATTCAGGATGAGATCCTAGAACAGAAAGCAAGCACTAGGTATAGAGTTCACAATAATGCACTATATACTTAAAAAGTAAGAAGGTAGTCCTTTTAAGTTAAATATTCTTACCATATGCAGGGTAGAGGGGAAAAAAAAAAGAGAACTGGAAGAAGGTGATGGCTAAGTTTGTAGTATTGTTTATCATGATGGATTGGCAGGTATATACTTATAGACACACTGATCAAAACATACACATCAAGTATGAACCCCTTTTTGTATACCAACATTACTTTAAAATTTTCAAAAGGATTTAAGGAAAAACTAATAAAAGCCAAGTAAATTATGAAGTTTCATCAGTAAAAGAACACCGAGACAAGAATAAAAATATAGAAATATTTTTTTCCAAAATGAAATACAAAGATGGTCAGAAGACACAAGAATATTTCAAGACATAAACCTCAACTCAGTTTTTGATATGTCAGTGTTTCAACTCCCTGAACTTCACAGATAAACTTTTAAGTTTTAATCTTGATGGTTTCATTAATTTTCTCTCTTCACTGTTTATAGTACCAGAAATGGATGTAAAACACGTGACTAAACAGTAATAAAAGCCAAGTACTGTGTAAGTGAAAACCTGATACTTCAATTTCATTTTATGGTCCAAAGAAGAACATTTTGAATTCAGGACACTCTTAGATGAGAAGCAGGGTTTTAGCAAACAAGATTTTACTACTTTAATGCCTCAGCATGGCTGATATGATCTTATAGCGCTTAAGCATAACAAATATTTAAAGGTTGGGCATATTTAACTTTAAAAAATCAATATTTTCATTCCAAAGTGCCATTTGCTAGCCCTACTACTAAGAAATTGAAGACAAAATCCATTAATACCATCTTGAAATATAGTTAATCAGGAAGAAGTCTTTTTTCCCCCTCTACCTTCAGTGAGCAGGTCTAAAGGTGGAAAGTTTTTTATTGTTGTTATTCAAAACTATTAGTATGGAGACATCCATTACAGATCTGTTCACTGAGAATACTTAGAAGCAATGGTACCCCACAGTAATAAGCACACCTAGCATCAAGGTCTTAGTATCTAAATACCATTCTCCAGTAAAAGAAAAGACATATCTTTGAAAAAATAGCTGATTGTATGATTGTAGGGGGTGAAATATAGATAGATATAGATATATAGATATGTGAATATATAGAAATATAAATATAGGTATATATATAGATATGTGAATGATGAGTATCTTGTAGTGCTTAAGAAAATATATAAATAAAAAGAATGGAAGCATGCCAAAGAGGTATAAGAGCCAAACTGAAGGAGCTCCCAAGGACCATCACTAGAACATCTGAGCATGAAAATAAATAACATGGTGTTTCATTACAACTAAAAGTACCAAATACACATGAGTATATATTGATGCAAATAAACGACTAAGTCAATAAATAAATGAGAGAATAAATCTCTTTAGAGGAAATGCAAAAAAATACATACTACCTCCTCAACTGTATACTCCTAATACTTCTGATAGCAAATGTATGGGGTTTTTTTTCATTCCAATGAATTCTTCAAATCACCTGACACAAGCTGGGTGTCAATCAATTCAATTAACTTCTGACCCTAACTGCCTGGTGTAACTGCAGCACCTAAAGACTAAGGATTCAGTCCCATAAGCCTGCTCCTCTTCAGAAGCCAGCCGCAAATCTGGAAAACACATACTTCTGACCAACCAAGTAGGAAGCCAGCAGGTTTCCATGATCTTCTCTCAGGTTTGACAATTTGCTGAACAGCTCCCTGAATTCAGGAAGATGTCTGACTTACTGTTATTGGCTTATTATGAAGGATAAAACTGAAGAGCAGCCAAATAGAAGAAGTAAATAGGTATGGGAGAAGGGGTGCAGAGTTTCTGTGCTCTCTTCACCCTCAAGTTCTTGAACACCATCAGCTAGGTGTTTTCCTGATGTTTCATGACATGGGCAAGATTGATTAAATCAATGACCACTATTGATTGAGTTCAATCTCCAACCCCTCTCTCCTAGAGGTTATGGGTACGACTTACCAACCTTCTAATAATACCTTAGTCTTTGAAAACCAACCCAGTCCTGAAGCTATCTAGTGGCATGCCCAGTCAACTAAAATTAGCATAAGTTCAGGGCCTGTGGAAAGGGACCAAATGATGGCTTATCAACCCATCAGAAAATTCAAAAAATTTGGAAGCTCAGTATCTAGAACCAAAAACAAAAACAAAATACATATTTCTTATCACATCTCCTCTCCAAGAGGTAGAACCTAATCTTCCTCCTGATCTTTGAGAGTTAGCTAAATGTATTGAATTGCTTCCAGAGAATAAAGTAGGAAAAAGGAAAAACAATAAATTAATAATGAACACACTTGGTAAACACTATCATAATCAAGTGATAAAGATTAAGCTATGTCATATGGATATCCTATGCTCTCTGGTATGGTAAAAAGGGTACTTAACTTTTGTAGTATTCTTTTATATTTTTTTAAACTGGTATACAAAAACAAAAATTGTATAAACTACAGGGGTAACATGATATTTCAATACATGTATATATTATGTAACATTTAAATCACATTAAACATATCTATCTCCTCAAACTTTCATCATTTCTTTATAATGAAAATTTTAAAAATCCTTTCTTCTAGCTTTCTGAAAAATATAACATACTACCATTATCTACAGTCACTTGATTGGACAAGAGCACACCAGAACTTCTTGCTCCTATGTAACTATAACTCTGTACCCATTGATCAACCTTTCCCCCATCCTCCTTCCCATCTGCTCTGGTAACCATGATTCTACTGATAATCCAAGTCTCATCCTAAAACAACATCAGACAAACCCAGATTGAGGGCCATTCTTCAGGATCCCTGGCCAATAATTCTCAAGAGAAAGTCATAAAAAAAACAAGAAAAGACTCAGAAACTAGTACAAACCAAAGAAAACTAGGGAATACATAATGAATATTTATGTCATTTCTTTCTTCTAATTATTCTATTAAAGTTATACAAGGAAACAATCTGCTATGATTTTATGTCAGGGTGTATCCTGGTATTGTTCATAACTAAAAAGAGTAAATTTTTAAAAATAGATAATGAAGGGCTGGGATTGTAGCTCAGTGGAAAAGTGCTTGCCAAAGCATGTGTGAGGCACTGGGTTCAATTCTCAGCACCACATATAAATAGATAAAATAAAGGTCCATCGACAAAGAAAAAAAAATACTTAAAAAATGGATAAAGAAAAAAATGCAACATGGTACCCTGAGTTGGATATTGGACAGAGGAGGATACTTATGGAAAGACTGATGAAATCCTAATAGAGTCAGGGGTTTGATTGATAGTAATGTACCAATGTATCCTTCTTGGTTTTAACAAACATACCATGTAATGTAAGATGGTAATAATGGGAGAAATTGGTCACGGGGCATAGAAAACTCTCTGTATTATTTCTGAAACTTTTCTGTAAATCTAGAATTAATCTAAAATAAAAATTTTAATAAAACAACAACTACTTGGTATGTGGCCTGTTTCTCTGGTTTTTGTTTTTCCATCAGAATGAAAAACACAGAGAAGAGTGCTGAGATTTCCCTCTGCAGGGGTCTCTCCCTGTAGTGACTCTTTCAGCTTTGCAAATCTGACTCGAAAAATAAGTCAATTTATGACAGTTAGATATATTTGTTCTCTCTATTGAACCATGATCCATTTTCTGGTAGTAACTAAACTTTATGTTGCAGAATCCAACATTTAGCAATATTGAGTGTATAACAGAAAGGCATGAAGTAGTTGCTTAATAAAGAAGCAGAACGACAACTCTGAAAACTTCATGTGTGAACTTTTTGGGTTCTGTTTTATTTTTCCCAATGAATAAACTTTATCATACAAATCAATATTGATTGGATTAGACCATCCTGATGATAGACATCTTAGATGGCTTCATAAAGATTTAAAAAACAAAAAAAATATGGTAATAAGGACCTTTTAACATAAACCACATCATTACTGGCTTCAAAAACTAAGAATACAAACCGGACAAATAAAATGTTATTTCTCTCTTACTATTCTTATTTCATTTTTCCTGTTAAGATTGACTTTATCCATACTTATTAGTTAAACAGTATTACAAAGAATAAGTATAATACACTTCCATAAACAAAAAAGAAAATAGAAAAGTTAACTGAATTAACCTGAAGTTACAGAACAAGTCAGGAAAAAAAGAAAATGAAGTTTCTTCTCCAGCTACAGGAAAGAAATAATTGAATACCCATAAAAGATGCTTCCTATTTTTAAAATACTGATTATGTTGGACTGATGGCACTATCTTTCTTTCTCATTGTTCTTAACCTCTTGGATGGTGTTAATTAATTTACTTGAAAGGCAGACAAAGAATCTAGAGATGTCCTGTGTAGCTTCAGTTTATACAATTTCTAAAAATACAGTTAGATTCTCCTGGATTAAAATTACAAAACTACCCAATGTACGTATAAACAAACCATGCATCTTACACAAACGTGAAAGCTCTGATTTAAGAAAATTAAATTTCCTAAAATATGCATAGTTATGAGCAAAAGTTACATCCTGGATGGAAATATGTTAACTGGTAAAGCTCCTAAGTGCCAGAAGAATATGTCTATTTCTCATAATGTTCTAGCAATTTGAAAAAAAAAAAAGGAAAGAAGAGAAAAAGAAAGAAAGAAAAATATTGCCTTCATTAAAGAAGCTACTTCTATTTTACTTATGAATTAAGTTTTCAGGTCTGATTACTTAGATATGTTTAGGCTATAACTACAATTCAGAATAGGCAAAACAGACTAGTAGCTAAAACATAAGGAGTTTGTGTCAGGCTTTATGGAAAAAAATTGCTCTTTCTATGCACAACTGTAACAAAACTGGGAATCTGATACTACATCCAAAGTTATATTTAGAAATTAGTACTTACATGGGAAAATTTGGATAATCCAAAAACATACGAATGATCTTATTCTTTACTAATTCTCTTTAAATATAGTTATTACTACAAATACTTCAAAGACCTACTGAAGTTATTACTTTAATACAACACTGAGTTGACTGGATACAACCAAGTTAAACTATCTGCATTTTACTTAGGGAAATTCGAGGGAGAAGACGGGTGAGAGAAAGATAAATGTAAAATGGTAATGATTTTGCCTGGCATTTTATTTGGATGCTAAAGGTCTAAATGGGAGGTGGAAAACCCATGTTCACTCAATCCTGACCTCATATCCTCTCATATGTAATGTGAACTTGTTATGGGTTGGACGTGAAATGTCCGAAAAATGTTCATGTGTGAGACAATGAAAGAAGGGTTAGAGGTGAAATGATTGGGTTGTGGCAGTCTTAACACAGTCATTGAATTAATTGGGACAGGGATTAACTGAGTGGTAACTGAAGGTATGTAGGATATGGGCTGTGCCTTTAGGGTATATATTTTGTATCTGGTGAGTGGAGTCTCTCTGTCTCTCTGCTTCCTAGTACCATGTTCCCAGCTTCTTTCCTCTGCCATACACTTCCATGATGTTCTGCCTCATCCCAGGCCCTGAAGAATGGAGTCGGCTATCTATGAACTGATACCTCTGAAACTGTGAGCCCCCAAATAAATCTTTCCTCCTCAAAATTGTTCTTGTCAGGTCTTTTGGTCAGAGCAATGAAAAAGCTGATTAAAAGAGAACTCATTAGAAAAACTCTAGGGTTTAAAAATATTCATCATCATTTCATATGGTTCTGAATTGGAAGCCAACTGCTCTACTTGACCGTTAACAACAATAACCACAATCTGATCTGGCATTGTTCCTGAGGGTCTTACTGATACACATCGAGTGCTAACATGACCCCGCACTGGACGTCCTACAGTCGACCATGGGCATCACACTGGTAAGGTATGCAAGCAAGCAGGAAATCAACAATGCACTATTTCTGCAAATAATTAAATCATTTAAGACTCTCCATTTTTAGAGAATAATTTTAGTTATAATTCACAAGTTTTGATATAAATTTCTCATTTTCATTAATTTCTAAGTAATTTGTAATTTGTAATTTCAGATTTGATTTTTTTTTGTTCTACAGCCCCCTGAGGAAAGAATATGTGATAGATTTCATGGGTTTACGAACATTTGATGAAGAAGTAAAGCATACTCATAAGCATAATGTGATTTTTACCTTAGGGTTGACTTTTAGGAGCTAACCCTCACTAAATAATTCCACATTTCAAAGCTTTTAGATTATCATAGCCTCAATTCTGAAATATAGATGATTTCTAGGTCTCAAAAATGGTACAAGCTTGAAAGAGGTGGAAAAATTTTGGACTTTTACCAACTATTCATATTTTCCATTTTGTCACAGTATTTTATGAAGGTATAAAACCACAGCTTGAAAGTTAAGATTTTAGAATTGGGTTCCCTTAGGATTTTTGGTGCCCAACTTTAATTTCACAGATTAAATCTGAACTATCCGATCAGGTAGTCTAGTCATATGTGGCTATACATCTGAATTAAGAAAAATAAAAACTCAGTTCTTCACTCACACTAGCCATATTTTTAGGGCTCAATGGCTAGTGGCTACCATATCTTACAAAGCACCTCTGGAGTATTTTCACTATCACAACAAAATTTTTTGGACAGTTCTATATTATACCAAAGGAGAGAAAATAGCTTGCATAAAATTACAGTTCACTAGTAACAAAGCTAAACCTAGAATTTAGGTCTTTTAATTCCCACTGTTATTTGCTTTCTATGAAACCATAGCCTCTAAGAACTAATAAAGTAAAGGATCTGGGTACAACAAAACTCAATGCTAAGCTTAATCGAATACAAAATTGCCATACACTCATATAAAAAAGAAGTTTAGAAAAAATCAAACATGTATTTGGTCACTGAAAAAATATATTCCAAAAAGAAGTACAAGGAATTACTCCCCAAACCTTTGAATTTGGGGGGGGGGGACTCTTGTAAAAAATTCCTGAATCAAAACTGAAATGATGAATTACCTAGAAAATAAGAATCTTATATTTAAGTTTGTGGAAAGCAATTAGAATTATACTCAGGAAAACATGGAGATCCTTAAATGTTTCTAAATTACAATTACAAGACTGTAAAAATAAGTCAAATATTCAGTTTATGAGTCTAGAACTAGCATCACATAAACCAGAGGATAGAATTAATAAAAAAGAAATTAATAAATCAGATATTTCTTAAAGTAATAATTAATTTAAAAACAGTAATTTTTGCAAGCCTAAGAGAGAAAATGAACATCTATAGTATAGGGAATGAAAATTTCATAATGAACATCTATAGTATAGAAAATGAAAATTTCATTATAATAAGTTTATAAGAAAATTAAAGAAATTATATAAGAATATTATATGTTGTTTTAGACTGGTCAATTAAAGAGTCCAAAAGACATGAACATTTTCTAGAAAAACGCAGATTAACAAAATTACTACAGGAAAGATCACAAAATGTGAGAAGATCATAATAAAAAACAAAAAAAATACATTACAGATTAAAAACTGAATTTATTAAAAGAATAACAATGGGCTGGGTGTTGTAGCTCAGTGGTAGAGTTCTCACCTATCATGCATGAGACACTGGGTTTGATCCTCAGCGCCACATAAAAATAAAATAGAGATATTTTGTCCACCTAAAACTAAAAAAAAATAATTTTTTAAAAAAGAGTAACAATGATTTTTACATCTATCAGTTTAAATGATGACATTAACAAATTGAAAGTGGAGAACTTTTGATCAATAGATGAAAATACACTTAATAAAATTCAACTTCCATCAGTTTAACAACTAGAAGCAAGGATTGATGTCCCACAGTGTTGCCAAAAAAGAAGAGCCTATCTGGTACCCACGCCTATAGTTTCAGCTACTCAGGAGGCTGAGTCAGGAGGATCCTAAGTCCAGGTCCAATCTCAACAATGTAGTGATATTCTGTCTCAAAAATTAGCCAGCATACCTGTAATCCCAGTGGCTTGGGAGGCTGAGACAGGAGGATCACAAATTAAAAGCCAGCCTCAGCAACTTAGTGAGGCCCTAGGAACTTAACAAGACCCTGTCTCAAAATAAAATATAAAAAAGGGCTGGGGTTGTGGCTCAGTGGTTAAGTGTCCCTGGTTCAATCCCTGGTAGCAAAACAATAAAATAAATAAAAGCAAACTTTTCCTTATACAGTGGAAAGAGCATCCCCGTAACACTGAGACGGGAGATAAGTTCCAGCACTGGCTTAGTTACTAACTGGTTTGGGGACGTGGGTTGAGTCACTTCACTTCTCTGCTTTCAGGTTTTCCATCAATGAGGTCAGGTACTGTATGGCTGAATATTAATCACCTGCACCCTTAATCCCTTACTTACAGATGGGATAACAGAAAAGGTAATCCTTTTTTAGGAAAATCTGAAAGGAATCTTCCAGAGACAATGTAAAAATGTTTCTGAATCGATCAATATGATGTGTAGAGTTTGCTTCAAAATAGTCGGGGGCAGGGGGGCGGGAATTGAATAAGAGTACAGGCAAATAAGACTAACTGTGAGTGGACAGCTGTCTAAGTGGATAGATGCGTTCCACTATTTACATGTACTTCCAGTATGCCACTCTTCCAATATTCTATTTTTATTTATATTTAACATTTTTTAAAACTGTTTTTTTTTTATCTAGATGGTCTCTAAACCAAAAGAATAAAGAGATGAAGATTTAACCAATTGGAAATGCCAAATTCAGTGATTTAATAAAACTTACTCTTCCCGAGTCATTAGCCTGTAGCTGCAGGGTCATGTTGTCACCAGCTCTTTGGTTTCATTCCCTGCAAAGTCATCTCAGCAGCACCATTATTTGTCATATTACTTAATAATGGGTTTCTAGGAGGCCTCATTTATCATTTTTAATGTTTCTTCTCATCCTTTTAAGTAGACTGTTTAATGAGAAGGGGCTGCCACAGTCATACAAATGCATCATTAGCCAAAGGGATATTATTGCAAATATCAAACGCACTCATTGTTCAGTCATTTTATAAAGAGATAGAAGAGAGAGAGAGAAAGATTGACTGATTCAAAAATTAACAAACTCCCACTCTCTGCAAAAGAAGTCTGCCTTCTGACACCAGAGGAGATGGAGATTATTTAATCAAATTCTTACAAGAAATTCTTGGGGGCTGTGTAGCACCATGGCTTGGAATCAATCAGATGTCCAGTGCATCATTCATTCAATCTCTAGATTGAATACATTGAGTCCCTGTGAATAGTCAAAGTAGTTGTTCACGAAACTCTTTCTTTCTTCCACAACAAAAACAGACTCAAATAGCAATCAAAAAGCAAAATCTTTCAGTCAACTGAAAACTGAGATAAAGAAAAGGTTGTTTCCCATTTTCTTCTTCCTTTGCATACCTAAAATGTTAGCATGTATAGGCACGTAAGCTGGGAGAGCTGACTGCTAATGAATTTGCTTTGGTTTCTTTCTATTTTCAGCTAATCTTTTTTAAAAACTTGAATACAGTATTCCTTTTTGCAATTGTCTCATATTTCTACAATTATGCTTCAATTTTTCCCATTTAAGTTGTGCTAAAAGCTAATTTTAGGAAAATCAAATATGCAGTAAGTACAGGGGAATGCAGGTAGGTATGACTCTCATGGCCCCTGCCTGTAAAGAGTTTACAGTCTGGCGAATAAATGAGATATGTGGAAATAATTAGTATACATTGTGAGACATGGTAAGATATAGGCTTAAATAACATGCTATGAGAACCCAGAAAAAATGCCCAACCTGCCTTGGGTAGTCATTGGAAATGTCCAGAGGAAGAAGGCAGGCTGAATCACCTGAACTGGAATTTTCAGAGTAAAATTAGGCACAAGGGTTTGGTGTGTGAAAGGGGATGGATTTTTAGGGTAGAAATCTATCTGTAGAGTGCCTGTTATCTTCAAAGAACAAGTAGTTCACTGTGGCTTGAATATAGAGTACATAAGGGGAAGTGTTAGAGGATGTGATGGTTAAGGTGGGCAGGGGCTAGATCACAAGTGGATTTTCATGTATCAGTGACAAATTTGGGTTTATTTTATAGCTGGAGAGAACTTTGGCCAGATGGCATTCTAGAATGGTGCTATAGCATTGATATGGAGACTAGATTGGAGTCTAGAGACCTAAGATGGAGACTCAAGTTAGGAGCTATAGCCCTGTGGGGAGTACTGGGACTTAAACTGAGGTGGTGGTAGTGGAAATGTGGAGGAGGGAGAGGGAGAGGCCTTGGGTTATGTGGGCTCATGATGAGGATAAAAAAGGGAGTGGTGGAATCATGTTCTGATTGAGTAGATGAGGATGCAAATCACCAATTAAAAGTTACAGACAGGTAGGGGTGAGGGGCTTTCTTTGAAATAAAGATCAATGAAAAGATTTGGGAAATATACTGTCACATGAGTCACAATTTCCCATCTCCCAGAGTTTGTGCTGTATCTTCCACTGGGAATGCCCTCTCCACCATGCTTCTGCAAATTTGAGAGCTACAGTAAACCTCCTTACATTCTCAGTCAATAATAATGTGTTTAGTGCTCACTCATGTAACTCTTGTCTTTTGAGAAGCAGTGTAGGATAGTTTTCAGAATATAGATTCTGGAGCCCAACTGTAGGTTTAACTCTGAACCTAATTTCCAATATAGTACCTATGTGGCAAGCTTATCTGAGTATTAAATGAGTTCATTCAAGCAAAGCAATTGGAGCAGTACCAGACACATAGTACGTGCTCAAGAAACACTGACTGTTATTATCCTCCTTCTTACCATGTGCTGTGTGCTACTTAATGTAAATATCTTTCTCCCTGACCTTACTTGCAGCTCCTTGAGGGTAGGATTTTTTTTAAGTGTGCAGTATAATGCCTTACACAACAAATCTTTATTGATCTTTTGATCTATTCTGTACTGTTGATTTTGATCATAGAAACTTTTTGTTTAGAGCAAGTAATACATTTCAAACTATTTTTCCCCTCAGGCTTGAAGCATCATTCTAGTATTTTAAATAATATCAGTGTTTGTAGTTTATTGTAAGACATGTTGCCATACATATTTATGGTGACATAAATATAATGCTGAGTGTTTGGCTGGGACTGCAACAGCCAAGTATTTTATTTTTATGGTGGGAAATATAATCCTCCTATGACTTGGTTTCCAGGAATGGTGAAAATTGAAGACTATTTGCACTTTTCCAAAGAACATTAATATACATTGTCCTGCATCTCATAATTCATTAGTTTTTCTGTCTATTCCCTGGTACTAAGCCAAGAAATAAACTTACTATCCAATTGTCCACCCATGTGATAATAGTATGGTCTAATAATTCTAGGCCTGTTTTACCAATTTAATGGTAAGTGTATCTGAGTCAAAGTCTTGTTTGTAGTTAGGCTAGTCAATAGCAAAAAAAAAAAAAAACATGTTGTCATCTTGGTTTAGTCATGTCGAGCCTTTTATGCAAGTGAGCTTTCCAGGTAACTGAAGCTTTGCCTTCAGGTGCCCAAGGTATTTTTAGTTAAATTATATTTATTAGAAATTCTCTAAAATAATGGTTCCCTTTTTGGCTTTCTTAAACTTAGTTATCTTAGACATAAGATCAGTTTTCACTGATAATTTATTAGTTCACAACCTCTTTTTAATAAACCCTTATTAATCACTGTACCACATGCTAGGTGTGGGAGACCCAAGCCTAATGGTGTGCATCCTAATTATTATGCAGTGCTATTATTATGCAGGGATGGCCTTGGGGGATGTTGAGTAATGGAGGATTATTTATCTGTGCACTAAATGTCTCTTATCTGCTTTCTCCTTTTAGGTTTTCAGCTGTACTTCTGTTTTTGTTTTTCCCAGCTTTTCCTCCTCTGTCATGCTGGGTCAACCACTGAGTTGTGCCAGCCGAGCACCATTCAGGTCCTGGGATATGCAGTCACGTCAATCCAGGCCAATGAACATGGCAGTGGAGGCACAGACTTTTCTCTCAGGGTCTCAGGAAGACCACTGAACAGCAGGGAAAACTGAGGCTGAGGACTACACACAGCAGGCTCAGAAGAGCATGAGGACACTTGGAGACCAACAGCAAGATATGTCGCTTGCTAAGTTGGTGAACTCAGCTGATCCGAATTCTAGCCAGGTAGCTTCTAGTTCCAATGGCTAGCACCTCTTCATTTAAGGGACCTTAATTTTCGTGGTCTTTTGCAGGAAACAGCTTTTCTGGGTTGTGCTGAGGCTATGATTGTGGATTTCCTGTGTTGGCCTCTATTTACTGATGCTCCAAGCATTCTTCCAGAAGTTTCTCTTTCCACCTTCTAGTGCTGCTTTAATTATCTCTAGATTAGAGAATATTTTCTATCTATTTTTGAAAAATATATACAAAGAGAGGGAAATAGGTTCAAACCTTGGGTCTATTTGTAAACTACATGAGATTTAGTCTATTGACTTTCTAGTCTCTCTCTTTTGGGGGGAGGTGGGGTATCAGAGATTGAATTCAGGGGCACTCAACCACTGAGCCACATTCCCAGCCCTATTTTGTAGAGACAGGGTTTCACTGAGTTTCTTAGAGCCTCACTTTTGCTGAGGCTGGGTTTGAACTCTTGATCCTCCTGCCTCGAACCTACTGAGCTACTGGTATTACAGGCATGCACCACAGCGCCTGGCTATAGTCCCTCTTCTGATGACTTTTCTCAGTTGCTTGGTTTGTCTTTGTCTATTTGGTGGAAATAGCTAAGGTTACCAAATAAATGACTTACAGTCGAATGAATTATTACCATCTCTGAAAGTACTGCTAATGTGATTCTTGCCAGTATTTTTCTAGGAATATGCACCAAGATTTTATGCTTTCATTTTTCTTTGGTTTTTTAAAATTAAATATTAAATATTATTTAACACTTTTGAAAACTTCATTTTTCTCCACTTCCTTGGGAGTTTTAAGAAACGGTGGTTGGTAACACTGATACAGTCATTTCAAATGCTCTAAAACATAGCTCATCAGGGTGTGTAGATTAATTATATTTATCTTAGTAAAATATGGTGTTTCAATTCCCTCTTATTTTCCTTTTTTTTTGCTTAATCTTTCTATTTTTATTTTCTCTTTATTAGCACTTAGGCTCATTAGACTCATCTACCTCCTTCCCTCCTGTCCCTCACCTGGTGTGTAGTGAGCGCGTACTACTGCTAGGTGCTCCCTGCAGGAACTTACATTCTAGTGGGAAGGACAAGAGGTACAGAGATTCCATCATGAAACACAGAAGTGTCTAAATGCTATACAATGTGGTAGCCCTTAATTAAGTAGAAGTGGTTCCTGGTTGAGTGATCATGACCATGACTAATATCCTATGGAGCAATTGTTTAAAAACCAGGTGGGAGACATTGGAACGAGAAAGGACAAGATGAGAGAGGCAGGGTGGAGACAGAAACTGGAGGGCCCTCAAGGGCAGATCAAGGACTGAACACTGTCAGCACCTCCGTGCTGGGCTTCTGATGAGCCTGACACTGTCTGGGAGCACAGTCAGAGCTGGGAAGCATGGGTTAATTAGATCTGAGTGGGCAAAGGATAGAATCTGGACTGAGGAGTGGCCCAGGCGGTAGGTGCTGCCTCTTCCAACCAGTCCGCGGACCGTGTGACCTACTGGGCTGAGCAGCCTATGACAAGGCAGAGAGTTCATCAAGAACATACCAGTGGTAGAAAGAAGACAGTCACAGGGTGGGAGGCCAGAGCAGGGTGTCAGGTGGGTTGCTGCTTGGTCCAGATTAGTCCCCAAACCAGACATATCGCCTGGTATGTTCCTTCTATTTTTTTGCCATGTGCTCTTGCCTCTTTGAGCTGACCTCTGCCCAACATGAAAGACCTTTGTTCTGCCTGTTGTAGGACCATCTCTGTCCAGGGTGCCTTTCTCTTTCTTCTCCTCTGGACCCTGGAGTGGAGAAGCATTCTTTGCTAATATGGGGATGTGCATATGCTGTTCTGGGGGCCCCTTCTGAAGCTACTTTCTTCTCTTCCCAGATCCCACTCTAAAATTTCTGTTGTTGGACCCAACCTCATTCTTGACCTCAGAAGCCATTATTGACTTTCAGACCTGGTTATTGCCTGTTGTATGTTCTCAGACTATGCTTACTGGCTTCTGCAGCTTTTACTGGTTGACTCTTGCCATTCTCTGCTTAAAGAAAGTGAAACTGAAGGCAACACCAGCCTGATAGGCTCCAAAGCAATGGCTGTCCACTGAGTGATTTTGGCAAGGTTTTATTATTGCAAATTGGGTTGAGAAGAAGAAATGCCTGGATGTAACAGGTAGCGGTCATGGATTCCATGAAAAGTCTTACAAGATATAGCATAGTCGCCACTCCCCACTGTCAATATTACTGAGATTAAGCCAATCCCAAAAAACCAAATGCCGAATGTTTTCTTTGATATAAGGAGGCTGACTCACAGTGGGATAGGGAGAGGAGCATGGGAGAAATAGAGGAACTCTAGATAGGGAAGAGGGATTGGAGGGGAAGGGAGGGAGTATGGGGTTATAAATGATGGTGGAATGTGATGATCATTATTATCCAAAGTACATGTATGAAGACATGAATTGTTGTGAATATACTTTGTATACATCAGAGATATGAAAAATTGTGCTCTATATGTGTAATAAGAATTATAATGCATTCTGCTGTCATATATAAATAAAAATTTAAAAAGAAACCCTTATCTAAAGGTATTTGTCTTGGAGCATGTAGCTAGAGTGAACATATAAATAATAAAAGGATTAATTAAAACTAAATTAAATTGCAATCAATTAGGGAAAACATTGGGGAAGTCTTGAGATGGCAAATAGAAAATGTTCCTGCTTTAATAATGACAAAAATAATTTATATCGTATTGAGTACTCATTTTCACTGATAAGGATTATATTCATTAGGTCTCCCCATTTCTCCCTACAAC
Organism: Callospermophilus lateralis; assembly: GCF_048772815.1. Taxonomy (NCBI): domain Eukaryota; kingdom Metazoa; phylum Chordata; class Mammalia; order Rodentia; family Sciuridae; genus Callospermophilus; species Callospermophilus lateralis. Next base: position 1,471,764 of record NW_027511570.1, on the reverse strand, counting down.
TGTGAGTTTGGTAGTGGAGATATTTTGAATATAAAGAAACTGAGGCACAGAGAATAACAGAACTCTTCTAAGGATCCCATCCAAACAGAGATTTAAGGATTTTTTTTTTATCCAAAGCAAAACCAAAACCAAAACCTACCCCCCCTAAAAAAATTAAAATTAAAAAAAAATACCACAGGGCTATTCACACAGCTTAACTGGAGCTATAATGGCAGAAAATAAGGGCAGGAACCAAAGCTGCTGCCACAAAGAAAGGACTCTCCCAGTTCTCTATTTGGTATTTAAAAATAGGAGAGGGAGCAGCAGAGCTTGAATCTGAGATAATGCTTGCTGCTTTGTGAACGCTCTTTCAGTGCATCGCCTTCGAAACAAATTGGCCCTCGTCTACAAAGCTTTCTTTTTTGTACTCTTGCAAACTCATTTTTAATGGCTTGTGTGGCATCAGTTGTGCCCCTGGGCTGTAATGAAGCGCTCTGCAAGTCACTGCATGCAAGTCAGAACTGAATCTCACCGAGAGGAAAGTGCTGGAACGTTAATAGGTTTTAATCCAAGGTAAGCAAGCCTATTGAGCCACTACCACGTGCTTTAAAAAAAATCTAAATGTCATGAAAATTTCAGCGGTTTTCCCTTGCCTGCAAATCAGTTTTGGTCCAGAGACAGCTGAGTGTGGGATCAGAAGGAAAAAATCTCAAATGTGCATAACTGCCCAGGAGCACACCTTGAGGAGTTTACAAGCACCATTCAGGCAAAACAAAGAAATAATTGATGGAGCGGGAGCGAAACTGGTGGCTCTGTCGGGCCAGCATCTGAAAAGCCCATAAGTGCAGCAGACATCTTGCAGTAGTATTTGATCCTATCTTCAATATCTGGGGTAAAGAAGTGGGTGTTGAAATCTGAGGGTCTCTGTTACATGGGTTTTCCCCCTAGGTTTTCACTGAAGTGGAAAGGCAGTATATGTATATTTTGCTGTATTGCATCGATCCTTGACAATTTACTGAGATTTAATTGCTGAACCCCCAATTTTTAACTTCATTTTGCATAGTACCTTGGCAGTTTTGGATAGATGCTTAACCATTCAAAATTAGAGCCTCTGAATATTAAAGCAAAACAAATTGGCTTTTAAACTGGTGAGACTTTCTGCATGTGTGGAAATGTTGAGGTGAATTTTGAATTTTTCCTCAGCTGGCCAGTGAGTGACAATGAAGTATAGAGATAGACTCAAGGCCTCACCCTCAGGGCCTTGGTGGCCAAGGCTTCCAGCCCCACTTCCAAGCTTCTTGCAGATGTGTTAATTGCAGTGGTAACTATGGGGATGTTCCTTGCATTTGAGATAGGATCTTTTTTCCCTCATGAAATGCAAAATGTGTCCCTAGTCATAGTGCCACAAACTCAATTAAACTAAGTTATAGGAATGCTGAGGCTCAGTAAAGGAAATTTAAAATTGTAACCATATTTTCAAATTTGCATTTGGGTATCTTTGCAAAGCTTACTATATGCAAGGTATGATTCCAAGGGCTTTTTAGCTTTGATACTCATAAATCATTCTAAAGTAGGTTCTGTTATCACACCTGTTTTAAATGAGGAGATGGAGGCACAGGTAGGTCAAGCAATTTGTCCAAGGTCTCACAGCTTATAGGAGGCATCAATACAACTTAAAATCCAGAAAGTTTCTCCTTGGAGCATTTTCGTACTCCTAACCACTCTGATACACTTCCCACAGCAAGTAACATTAATGTGCCCCTACTTAATACTGAATTGCAGAAGTTTTGAGTTCTTTTGTGGCATTTTCTTATTATTTAAACCTATAAAGAATTTTCAGCTGCTCAAAGAAAAAGAACAATGGGTTAGCAGAATTTTAGGCCCCTCTTGAGTGCATTCTATGTCTCTCTCCCCGGACTTAGCAGTCTGTATATAATAAGAATGTTAGTTCTTCCAACATTTTATGAAAATAGAAGCTATAGATAATTCTTAAGCGTATAGCCAGAAGTTCTGCTACCCTGGGATATGGGTGGGAGAGTCAGAATAAACACATAATAACCTTGAATGTGTCTTCCAAAACTCTGCCAGCTTATAAACTTAGGAGTCATCAGTAGTTCCAATGAAGATCTCCATCTTGTGACTTTATAAAGCAGAGGCAATGAAAAGAGGAAGATACAATTCAGAAGTCCCAGGATAATTTTTCCCATATTTGAATGTGCCTATGAGTCTCCCAGAGTTCTTGTTAAAGTCCAGTTTTTTGTGTGTGTGTGGGTGTGGGGTATGCCTGAAAATTCTAGCATTTCTAACAAACTCCTAGTAATTGTTGATGCTGCTGGCTTATACACCATACGTTTAGGGCAAGAATTTAGACTTGACTGGCAACATCTCCATCACCTGAAAGCTAGTTAGAAATGCAGATTTTGGGGTCCCACTCCAAGCCTACTGAATCAGAATCTAAATTTTAATTACATTAAAATGAAATGTCCAGGTAATTTTTCAGGCACTTGAATTGTTTTAGAAACACTATTCTAGAGTATTTCTCAACTCACAGAGATGCACCTAAATTGTTAAATGCATCTGCAAATGAATCAACTATGGTGTGGCCAAAGACAGACATAATGAAAAATTCTCAGTAGAAGTTCCATTCAAGTCTTTCAAGTATCTATTTTCCTTGTGACCCCTTCAATAACTGAAAAATTCCTTGGGATACCCCATTCAAAGCTCATTTGCAAAAGCTTATAGAATGTTTGTATTCTAGGGGAACTATTCGACTTAGATTGTTTCTCCTTTAGGATCTGTCTATAACCCAAACACTTGAACATTTAGTATTTGGAAGAATGACAGGAGTCTTTCCCATTATCATCTCTATCTCCGTATGGGAGAGTTCTAAATTCAGAGTCTCCTGTAGAATGCACTGTGGTGTTAGCCTAGATTGGAGATGACCACCACCTTTCTCTGTCCATGGGGCTTGCCCCCAGCTCTGCCCCTTCCTGCATCAGTGCAAGGCTCTTTTAGAGGACAAAGAAATATGAGTCTGACCTTCTCCCTCCAGCTGTGGGCTATAGGCCAGCTGGTGGCAGTCATGAGGAAGACATTGGGAGCCTAAGTCCAGGCTGAGCTGAAGTCCTGGGAGGCAGGAAGCAGTGGGGACTGAGAACTCATCCCAGGGAGGAATAAGGTGGCAGGACTGAGACTTCAAGTTGCCCCCAAATGCATCATTGTCTCATTGAGTTTTACTTACAAAACACAAATTTAAACATCAAACCATTATAAGGATTTCAAGACAGTGACCGCACAGCATTAAACCTCAAGTGCAGGACACTTTGAGCATGAGGCTGTGGATAACTACACTGGCCACATGCCTGGGAAGCCAGGCTTGACTCTGAGAACTGGAATCTTTGTGTTTTGGGCATTTACTCAGACTTGCTTGTGCTGGCTGTATCTGCAAAACAAAATGATGTTTTTATGCTAATCAGGTAGTTTAAGGCAGTGGTTCTCCAAGTCTGGGCCTGGACCAGGAGCCTCAGCATCACCAGAGAAATTGTTAGAAACCCATATTCTTGCACCGTACCTCAAAGTATGGGACCAAAGTCTCAGGGAGTGGGGCCCAGCAGAATAACTTCTGATGATCTGCGTATCCCAAAGTTTGAGAACCACTGATCTAATAGCTTGGACATTTTCAGCCAGCAGGGGGAGAGGGAGAGGTTCTTAAAAAAATCTTACAAATCACAAATTGTTTCAGAATTCCTAGTGATTATTTGGAGGTAACACGGCATTGAGTTAATGGACCACATGGTTATTCTCTATGTTTGCATGTTTTTTTCCACTGGAAAATCTGATGCGGCAGCTCTGATGGGAAGCTTGAGTCGCAGCGCACCTAATAACTGTTTGGAGATGCTGGGAGGGCTCATGGATTGAAGTAAATGAGGGTCTGGGTAAAAGAGACAGAAACCTTAACCTGGAATTGGGTCCCATCAGTTCAAATCCCAGCTCTCCTGTGAGATCTCGGGGAATTATTTACTGTCTCTGATCCCATTGGGAACAGTGACTTTGGCCGTAAAATGGAAATAGTAATAACAGTGACATCTACTTCACTGGGTTCTTGTGAGTTGTAGCTGAGCTAATGAGCAGAAGTCCTTATCCTAGTGTCTGGCTCATAGTTGCATTTAATATTCACTATGTATTATTTAGGGATTAAAATTACTGCATATGAATACAATTATATAATGCAGTTATCTGTGAATTTGATTGGTCTGATGACTATTTGATACAAAATGAAATATTCTGTGTCCATCAAAGTCAGTGGAATAGGTATGACTTATAGCAATTCTGTTATGGGACCTTCTTAGAGTATTTTCAGGGATCCCACCGGTCTCCTGGAGGATTAAGTTTTCTTTTTTCCTGAAGGACTCAAAGCTTAGTTCATCCCCAGTATCAGCTTTGCTTTTGTGCTGAGCATACACTATTGGAATTTCATAGGCTTTTTTTTCCTCCTAGCACCCATATACTTTCTAAATCAATGATTTGCAAAGTAGAAAGGATTCCCTTCGGTAAATGTTTGCTAGGCAGATCCATCTTGCCCTTCTTTCTGAGCAGGGGCAAAGACTCCCTTGAAGCCTGTTGTGGAGGAGGATGGTGGGGTATTGATTTGCTGCTGCTGCATGCTCCATCATCACATCAGTTATAGGAACAATGGGATTCTCCCTGCTTAGACACATGGGCCTTTCTTTGTGTTTGGGTGAAAAACCAACTCCGGGCTACTTGTATTCTTCTTATTGAATAATAAATGAAGATCAAGTTCTGTTTGGCTCTAAGAACAAGCCAACCTGAGTGTGAGTTAAATATCAAGGCCAACAGGCTTTTTTCTGCAAACATGTACTGCTTTGTGGTTAGTTAAAAACCAACTAAAAAAAGCAGCAGCAACAATAAAAATAACACAAACCCTCAAATTATTTCACAAAAAATACTCTCTTTTGGGACTTTGGGTCCCAGGTGGTAGGCATCTGGATGCTTTTAGTATTGCAGAACTTTAATGCTAAGGACTGAAAACACACACACACTTCAGCTCTCCTTGGTATCGATTTCCCTCACACTGATTTAGTGTGGGCCTCTTGGCATTTCTCTACTACTGCTAGCAGCTGAGCTTTGGCCCAAAAGGGCTTTATTTAATGAAAACTTGGGGTTTATACTGTGAAAAATCTGCCCCAGGAATTGAAGTTGTAGACATCCCAATGGAGAAAACATCAAGACAAGAGTCATTTGCAGGATCTGTCCAGGGGACGGGATGAGGATATGAAGCCTCCACCAAAGCATTTGTTTTGAAGAGAAGAGGGAGCAACCTTCTAATGACAAGAGTTAACAGAAACTCTTATTACTGAAAGAAAAAGTGCTTAGATGAAATAGGTTCAGAAGTTGCACTGGGAGAGGGAATCAGAAGAAGAGGGAGCCTCAAACTAGAATTTTGGAGAAGTCTGGCTATGTATTAGAAGGGCCTGATTAGAGACAAATATGGCCTTTGGGGAGAGTTAAATGGGAGTGTGTTTTAAAAATAAACCTTTATTTTAGAACAGGTTTAGATTTACAGAAAAATTGTGAAGATAAGTACAGAGCATTCTCATACACTCTGTACCCTGTTTTTCCTATCAGTAACAACTTACATGACTGTGGTACATTTGTTCCAACTAATAAACAGATAGTGGCAATTTATTATAAACCCAAAGCCCATGGTTTATTCACATCTTCTTAGTTTTCACCTAATGTTCTTTTTCGGTTTCAGATTTCCATCTATATTACATTTAGATGTCTTTTCTCTTTAGGCTTCTCTGAGTTATGACAGTTTGCCAGACCTTCTTTGTTTTTGATGACCTTGACAACTTTGTGTAGTGCTGGTAAGGTATTTAGTTAGATGTCCCTCAGCTGGAGATGCAGGATTTGTCTTATGCTTTTCACTTGGTTAAATTGGGGTGATGAGTTTTTGAGAGGAAGGAAGGCCGTCTGGGTAAAGTGCCATTTCCATCTCATGATGTTTAACTGTTGGTGGAACAGGAGCATTTTAAATGGGAGATTTTAATTGGGTTGAAACAGAGATATTGAGTGTTGAGAATTAAGAAGATCCCTAGGGTGGGATAGTTTGGTATCAAGCCAAAGAGACACATTAACAGACCGCCATTATTAATAAACTACCTCAACATAGATTGGGTGGTGATTTTAACAAGGAAAAACTCTTGGTTTTGCTTCTCGCTAAAGAAATGTTTAAAAACAAAACAGAAACAGAAACAAAACCAAAAACAAAAAACAAGTAAAGGAAAGTGAATCGGGGTGGGGAATGAAATACATTTGACCCCAGTTCCAGTTGCAAATTGGAAGAGTTCTGGTTTTATAACTGGTTTTCAGGATGACAGTTGGCAAACCGAACTGGGCTTTGTGTGCAAGAAAATCTTGAAACTGAAATTCTGGAACTGAGACTGCATGGACTCTGAAATAAATTGCTAAGTAAGAGAGCTTTAGGAGCTTTTCAAATGAGTTGTGATTGTCCTGGGGCATAGATCTTCAGGACTAGCTGGACAGTGAGTGGTCCGGCTTTCTGTGGCTCACCTCTCCAGCAAGATATTAATTTTTATAGACATTTTTAAGAACATCAGTACAAGACCAGGATGATCATACGTGTTGCATTGTTTGTTATACTGTGACACCTCATCAATGTCTAGAACTTTGTGAGCAGTTTGCAGCTGCTCAAAGCCCCAGTTGCTCAGAAATCATGTTAACTTTAGCAGGACTTGACAATGGTTATCACACTGAGGTTCCAAAGTCACCCAGCTGAGTCGCTGGAGTGAAGATAATCATGAAGGGGTGATATGCATTCCTGACAATGGCAGTGGACAACCTTCTGGGTTGTCAAAAATCTCAGGCATCTTCTGTTTGAATCAGTTGGAGGACAAACCTGAAAGGAAGTGTATTAGTTTGGTATAACCAAGTGCCACAGAATGGGGGCTTCAACAACAGAAATTTATCCTCATAGACCTGGAGGTTAGAACTCTCATATCAATGAATTGGCAGGGCCAGATTCTTCCGAGGCTTCTCTTTGGCATGTAGGTGCCACCTTTTACTGTGTCCTCACTTACTCTTCCCTCTGTGTCTTCCTGTGTCCTAATCACTTCTTCTTATAAGGACACCAGCCATATTGGATTAGAGCCTGCCCTAAGACTTCACCAACCTTAATTACCACTTTAAAGGCCCCATCTCCAAATGCAGTTACATTCTGAGATACTGGGAGCTAGGGATTCAATATGAAAATTTGGGGTGGGGGGAAACAGTATTCATCCTAAAACAGGAAAGGTAAACTATTTAATAAAAAAGGGAGCATCTTTCCCTCCAGACTTGGGTTTCCAGGAGCCTGGGATGACTGACATTTGAGGCAGACTTTTGGCTGGGCTATTTGAGGGGATTATAACCAGGAGAAAAACATGAGAGGGAGCACTTCACGAGGGGTTAAAACATGCTGTGTAATATGGCTTTGTCAGGAGCCCATTTCCAGAGGTTACCTGTGGTGTTTGCACAGCTGTTCTGTCATTGTCCTCATGGCAGCCTGAAGGCTGATTTCCTGGTGAATTTTCACCCTCCTTTGCATCAGCCTTATAAGGGATAGTTCCATTCCTAGCTTTGAAAAAAAATGCATCAGCCAGAATGCTGATTTATTAGTGTATAATGAGAAATATAATCATCGAGTGGAATGGATATTCTAGGTCCTTGACCAGCATGTGTTTTCCCTGCAGGCAAATCTAAGCAGGAAGCCACATTATCATCAGAGGGCAGCTTGGTGAGCATGGAATCAGGCCAGGGAAGTTAGTCGGGAGATTTGGCATTCCTGTGCTTTTTATTCTTTAGCTGGAGCATCACTGAGCAGCATAGACTTGCCACCTGGGGCTGGCTGCCTGGGCCCTTGTTATTCCCTCCAGGTTTTCATTGTTTCTCTGGCCAATTCCTCATCCAGCAAGTTCCAGCTCAACCTCAGCCTTCTCTGAAAAGCCTTTCTTAATTTCCCCAGGCAGAAGAGGTCCCTCTTGTTTCTTACCCAATAGTTTTTGATGCTAAGTATTTTTGCCTTCTGTGTTGTGGTTATTTATGCACCAATCTTTGCCACTCAATTCTGGGAAACCTAAGAGAAGTTTTGTGTATAGCACATAGTAAGTGGTCAGTGTTCAATAACATGGAATTGACTGATTAAGGAAATAATAACTATAGTAATTTTATTATGTTTGGGATAAACACATGTTGTTTTGTATTTTTTTAACCACCATTTGGCGCAGTTATCCACTGTTGTTATGTATTTTAAAACACTTCCTAGTAAGTTGTTCATTATGTAATGATCTTACATTACACTAATAGCTATGAGATAAGATAGGCAGGTGGGCACACAGTATCAGAAGAAAATAAGCTTAGAGGTTAACTCATCTGTCAGTTCTCAATTAAAGGTACTTTTCATCAAACCTATTTGTCTTTGTGACTGTCTGCTCTCCCCATCCTTGCCCCATTGTCTACACTCCCTGTCTGAGTCTTTTCTCTTCCATAGTTAGTTTGTCTCCTTCCCTTCTGTTAGCAGCCCATGGTGTGCTGAATGTGTTGTGTTCTCCTTCTGAAGGGACGTTCCCACTCCTGTCTTCCTGGGAGAATCCTATACTTGAAAAATTCCTTCCTCACCTCTTCTGAACCTTAATTCCTTCCTCATAAATCTTCCTACCAATTCCCAAGTCAACCTCTCATCCACTCAGAAATTTATTCTTAAGAAGAAAACAATATGATTAAATTTAATTTGCACAGATGTTAATAATGCCCTAGGGGTATTTTTATTTTAAGAGTGAATTGCTTATAGCACAGTTCTGGACACTGGTACATCTTACCATGTTGCCCCCAACAACACACATTTAATTTTGTTGACTCTGTATTTGGTAAAACTTTTTTCAAGCATTTAGAACCTATTTAAAAAAATTTTTAAGAGAAATTTTTATACCTTGCAGTCCAGATGCTACCATGAATGAGTTCTTCGGATGATGCACAACTAGTCATTATAACCTTTGGGGAGATACAACACTATATGTATGAGTCATTAGCTTCTGGGCCCAGAGAATAAATCTGAAGGACCTTTTTATATCTTATAATTAAATACATTCTTCAGCTTGCAGATAAACATGCTGATCTGACAGTGAGTTAAGCAGGTTTATCAGCATTTGTGCACCTGCAGCATTAACACTAAAAGACATGACTTCATTAAAACTCACTGTGCTTGTAAGTACAATGAGGAATGGTCATAGGTGTAAAAAGAAGGACACTACTAGATGGTGGCTTTAAGCTCATCTTTGAAGGGATGAACTCATTCTATCCAACACGTCCAGCTGTGTAAACAGCAGTGCCGAGTGAGCTGCAGTTAGCGGTACTAATACATAGGATTAGAATAGAGGCTGGGCCACATGTAAACGATGCTTAATATACTTGAATGCTATGCATGCTGCACAGAGGGGGAATGAGAGGCCCAGAAGTGACAGAAGATATTTTGCTAACTGTCATAAAAGGAGATTGTTTTGTGTTTTCAGGGCCTTCTAGGAATATTTCTTTTGCCAGTGACTTTTTGCCTTTTGAGGCCAATGTTTCCTGGGATGAAAAAACAATAGAAAACATTAGTCTCTCAAAAGACTCCTCAGGGAAATAGCAAGGTTTGCCACAGTTAGCATTGTTCTCTCATAAAAATCTCAGAATGAGGAAACTGTCCGTGTGTGTGTGTGTGTGTGTGTGTGTGTGAGCAAAAGAGGTGGATGGGATGGCCTAATGGGCATTAGTACCCTCAGACTAAGAGTTTGGGCAACAAAGATCCAGGCCAGGGCTATAGGACATAGTCATGAAAGTGGATAAAATGGAGCAAAACTCAGGTTCGAGACTCATGGCACTAGATAGACATGGCACTAGATAGAAGGCCTAGTAGTAAGATAGATCTTGATGCTATGCCAACCATATCTGAAAATATGTTGGTGTGAATGGATTTTTAAATGGTTCTTTCCTTGGTGAGAGCCGTGGGTATTCTGAGGAGAGTTGAACTAAGTCTCCTCATAAGGTAAATGGAAGGACAAATGCTTTGGGTGGGAACCCAACAAATTCTGAACATCCAGAGACCCATTTCCAACCCTCATGGCGCTGCCAGAAAAATTGAAGAATGGGAGATTCACCTTATTTACCTAAGACCTCAAAAAGCTAGCTTACCTTTGGAATTTTCTAAGTAGAGCAATTATCTATCTATCTATCTATCTATCTATCTATCTATCTATCTATGCATTTTACTTTGGTGAGATGTGAGCATGGAACAGAGGTGAGGTAAAAGACACAATTCTGTGTTATAAAAAAGGGTGTTGGTCTTTTTGGAAACACAGGCAAATTCTTTTGATTTAACATATACGCATATTTGGTGTCTATAGATAAACTGTGAACTCCTTTAAGGATATCATTTGCTTTTTTAAAAAAATTCCTTGTCAACCTAACACCATATTCAACCTTGTAAGTGTTCACATTCTGTCACCAACCTGGTAAATATAAATGTGAGACACCCCAAACTAGCGTAATACTTAAATATGCTCACAAATTTCTCTACATCATATCATATTTGTAGTCAAGAACCCTGGCAGTATATCCAGGTTGGTCTATTTTATGCATTGCAAGTGATATAGCTCAGAATTTATTGGCATGTTGGTCAATAAGTTACTGAAGTTAATCTTCATTTAATGAATCATCAGCAAGGGAGATAGACACATGACAAGTCTTCAATTTTCAGAAATCTCTTGCCCAATCTCTCTCTCTTCCTTCTGTCTTCCTAATGATTGATTTAATGTATGAACCCCTCCTCCCAATCCTTCAGCCAGCACCCTTGAGAATTCAGTCTTTTAAAGATGTTCTCATTAGAGTCCATAATTCACCATGGCATATTATATAGTGCCCTGATTATCTATAAAGCTGTTCTTTCATGTTGTACATCCTGGGGTGCTCAAATAATTAATTTGACTAGCTATAAAGAACAATACCTTCTATTGTGAGTGGTAAAAAGTCTCTCCACAGAGGCAAAAGTACAGACATGGCTGGGAGACAAGTTCTGCGGGAAAGTTTCTCAAAGAATTTTTATGTTAGAGTCAGGTAGTCCTGTGCTTGGACGTATATGAAGATATACAATAAAGTGTAACTGTGACTTGGAAGTAGTCCATTACCAGTTGATCTGAATACTTTATTTTGGCATTTTCTTCTTCTTCTCTTCCTCCCTCCTCCTCCTCCTCCTCCTCCTCCTCCTCCTCCTCCCCTCCTCTTCCTCCCCTCCTCCTCCTCCTCCTCCTCCTCCTCTTCTTCTTCTTCTTCTTCTTCTTCTTCTTCTTCTTCTTCTTCTTCTTCTTCTTCTTCTTCTTCTTCTTCTTCTTCTTCTAGTAAGAGAACTCTCAAAATTAGTTAATTTGGTGTCATTGAGAACCCTTGCTTGAAGGGTGGGTGTGTTGGTGCACACAAGTAATCTCAGCTATTTAGGAAGCTGAGGCTAGAGGATTACAAGTTCAAGGCCAACCTGGGCAACTTAACTTGACCCTGTCTTAAAATAAAATTTAAAAAGGGCTGGAGATGCAGCTCAGAGGTAGAGTACTTGCCTGGGTTCCATCCCCAGTACCACAAATAAGCAATAAACCCCAACAGACTCTTGTTTAAAATAAAGCATTCCAAAGACATAAGACTTGGACCCAGGAGAAAATCCCAGATAGTCTCACACCGACTCAGAATTGTTCAGGTTTTAAAATAGGTATTTGAGTGAAAGTTAAGATTTCAATCAATTCGTACTAAGGAAGGCAATATATATCCCAATTTGGCTATTTAAGAAGGGGGATAATGATATGAACATCAACATTTTGATTATTTCTAAGTAAAAATACTCCACTAACACTCCATTATTTCTAAGTAAAAAGACTCTAATATAGTTTGTGACAAATGAATAACAATTCAGATACATTAAAAAAGAACCTTTTCAACTTTCATGGAGTAATTAAGAGGCCAGAGTTTCAGATTTTAATTCCAACTTTGCCAATAACTAACTAGTGGCCTTGAATGTGTCTCTCAATTTAACCCAGTCTTAGTTTCTTAACTCCTTTAAAATAGAGATTAATTCCTTCCAAATCTGATATTCTGTATTTCTTTCTATGATCATTGCTTGATTCTCCAATGAATGAATTACTCATCAATTGGAATAGAAAAGTTCAATAAACATTGCTTTGTTCCTTGAATAAATTCTAGGCAGCAGATATTTATGGGAGCTGAGAAATGGATGAACTATTATCAAAATATATATGTTCACTTTAGATGGGAGAGTTCCCAGTTTGAAATTTTTGTTTGATTGGAAAATGACTTAGCAAACCAAAGCCAGAGTGTCTATCTACGAATTTCTAGGTCATAATATGAAAATTTCCTTTGGAAACTGAGCAGTTCTTAAGTTGAAAAACAAAACAAAACAAAACAGACCTTGAGTCCTAGTTACCACAAATGTAGCCACATTCACCAGCTGCAGCATGAAAGGTGTTGCTCCAGAGCTCAGATGTGCTGCAGTACAGCAGCCCTGGGCACCTGGGCACAGTGCTGCCTGGTAAATCCAGGCATGCCCTTTGTCTAATCATTGGGTGCATCTTGAATGACAGCAAAGGGCTAAAAACCTGAGAAAACCGAGACTGAACTTTCTTTCTTGGGAAAACTAAGTACCAACTCAACCAGATTGGACATTTATGTTTCTTTCCTGCCACCCAGCAGGCAATAAAGACATATTAAGTGATAGTCAAAATCAAGGGTTTCCATTTCTAAGTGTTTTATACATTCAAATTGTAGTGTGTATAAAATTTGTGTTCTTGTTATAAAATGATATTCTGTTGTAGGTAATATAGAGACTGTATTTTATAGACTGAAACAGTCCCTAAATTCAATTTTTGAGTCTTAGTGAAGAGGCAGTTTTTATTACACATTTTATCCTATTTGTCACTATAGGTTCTTTGTCTCCAGGCATATCAATCTGGGTACTATTCCTAAGAATTGGTACAACTTTTTGGAGTTAATAAAACTGTGTTCCCACTGGTTTCCATTGCTGTTTTGTACACAGTTCCCCACTGAGTATTTGATGAATTTCTACTCCTTGGGGCACCAATTTTTGTGTGCGTATGCTGAGGATCCACATCTTGTCACAGGGAGAAAGATGATTTCCTCTGATAGCATTCCCCTGGCACCTGTGGAACTTATCACAGCCCTTTATTTGGCTGTTTCTGTTATGCTGGCAAGAGTCCAGAGCACCGGGAAAGAAAAGGTTGTGATTTTACAGAGAACATTTTATTCCCTCTTCAGAAAAGGGAACATGACTCCATGTCAGGAAGGGAAATTCTTCATACAGATAAAGAGAATGAACATCCTCCTCCCTCTTTTAATAGTTAAAACACATTTAATGGTCCTTTTGTGTTTTTATTTTCTTGAGGAGTTCAAATTGTTTTAGGAAATCTCTTTTCTTTCTTTCTTTCTTTTTTGGTACCTGGGATTGAACCCAGGGGTGCTTAACCACTGAACCACATCCCCAGCCCTTTTTCTACTTTTTTGAGACAGGGTCTTGCTAAGTAGTTAAGGGCCTAAGTTACTGAGACTGGCTTAGAACTTGGGATCCTCCTGACTCAGCTTTCCAGGTCACTGGGATTATAGGTATGTGCCACCACACCCAACTGGAAATCTGATTTTTTCAAATCAGACCAGTCCCCATTTTGGGAGAAGAGAGATTATTTTTTCTTTCCTCCCAGAACTGAGTGGTGCAAAGGGATGAGATGGTGAGGGCAGATAGGAAGCAGGTTGTTGGAGGAAAGGCTTCTGAAGTAAAGGTCTCAGGTGGGATGCAAACTGGACTTTTTCTCTGCGGGGGGCCTGAGAGAGGAACCAGAGTTATCAAAGACTGATCAGGTGAAGTATCTGATCTATTGTATGGGAATCTTACTATTAAAACGTCACAAATTCACATCCTTTGAAAGGGACTAGGGCAAATTCTCAGTTTACCATCATCATATTTATCATTCCTCATCTGGAAATCTGAACTTCTTTATGAGAACTATACATCTCCAAATGTAAGGACTGTTCTATTTTATTTTCTAAAAAAGATTATTTTTTTAATTACCCAGAGCACTGGATATGTGCCTAGTTACACTGTAGGTGCTTAATAAATACTTTATAAATTAACTGATCCACTTCTTGTAGATAGAGGTACACTGATTCCAATTTTGCAGTTCATACAAGCTCCAGGAAAAACCCTGCCCACCACCATGTTTGGCTTAACATCTCTAGGATGAAAACACAGATTTATTTATAATCAAAGCAGAGAACAATTTGTTTGTTCTTTGTTTTCTCTAGACTCTGCTAGTCCAGATGGTCATAGTGCAGAGACTTGCCCTCCGATATCCATTCTCCAAATTTATATTCTTTAGTAATTAAATTCCAACTTTTTTGTGTTTGTTTGCAGGACTCATGCCATACCAGAATACACATTACAATCCCTAGCTTCCCTTATGGTTAGATGTGGCCACATGATTCAGTTCATGTAAGTGGAAGGGTAACTTTTGGATAGTGTTCTGAATGGGAGGGGAAAAGTCTTTCTTCTCTTCTTTTTTTTTCATTTTATTGCCTGGAATGTGAATGTAATGGCTGGAGCTCCAATAGCTGTCATGGACCATTCTTTTTTGGAAACCATGCCTGCAGAACAAGGTAGAAGAAGTTGAACATCCTGACACCATGGAGTTTCCATATTATCTCTGGTTTCCTGGTCTCCCTGCCTACAGACTTCTTCATTATAGGGATCTAACTATTTTGTTAATCCAGTTTTGTTTGGGGCTTTAATCTGGTCAGAATCTATTTTAACCAATTCTGTCCTCTGAACCAGCAGTCTGCTTCAGTTATCAACCATGAATATATTGTATAAAACAAGATGTACTTGCTTTATGCATCCCATAAATTCCTGAACCCCTTTTCAGTAAGTTTGAAGGTCTTTAAAATATAATTTTAGTGGTTGTACTTTAAAGAAGCTAAACCAAAAATTGTTCTATAGAGGATTTACCTTCTTTTGTTATGAGAATGTTTTATATGTCAAATCTTGGAACAGAAAAAAAAGAATATTAGTGAAACTGTTAGGAACTGAATAAAATCTATAGTTGGTTATTAGTTTTGTGCCAATGTTCCTTTCTTCAGTTTGATAATGGAACCATGGTTATGTAGAATTCTAATGTTGGGGGTAGCTAGTTAAAGGGTATAGGGAAACTAGGTACAGTCTTTTATTATGATAAAAAATACATGATTAATGGTTTACTATTTAAGATATTTTAAGTGTACAGTTCTGTAGTATTAATTACATTCACATTGTTCTACAACCATCACCACCAACCATTTCTTGAAATTTTCTCCTTCCCAAATAGAAAATCTGAACCTATTGGACCCTAACTCCCCAGTCCTTCCCATCCCCCAAACCTTGGCAAATTCCATTTTATGTCCATCTGTATGTGTGGGACTACACTAGGCACCTCATATAAGTGGAACCATACATCATTTGTCCTTTATGTTGCTGATTTACTTCTCTTAGTATAAGAGAAATCTTGAAGGTTCAACCATGTTTGTAGCATGTGTGTGTAAGAATTTTCTTTTTAAGGCTGAATAATATTCCCTTGAAAATGCATATTACGTTTTTATTATACATTCATCTCTCAATATGAAATGTATTTACTTATTTATTTTTGTGGCACTGGAGATAGAACCCAGGGACTCAGACATGCTATGTTGATATGAATGTTGAAGGACACAGATAGCATCCTTACAGAAGACATTCACGTTCTCATCTCTGAAACCTATGAATGTCACATAATATGGCAAAAAAAAGGATTTTGAAGATATAATTGATTTAAGATATTGAGATGGGGCAATCACCCTGGGTTTTTTGGATAGCCTTGCATGCAGTCAGACGAATCCATATGTAGGTAAGGTAGTGAAGTAGAAAGAGATCAAGAAGGAGAGAAGAAGGACAGAAAAGGGGAGAAAATATGTAATGAACTTAACAAAATCATGTTATATGCATTTATAAATGTACCACAGAAAAATTTACCTTTAGGTATATGTAGAAAGTACTAATAAAAATAAATTTAAAAAACATGTAAAAGGAAAATAAGTAGAGGAAAGAGAATAGGGAGAGAGAGGAGTAGAAAAGGTAGGGAAAGTGTGGGAAAGAGGTATTCAAATCAATTCCATGCATGTATGATTTTGTCAAAATAAACCCAAGTACTATATGTCACTATAATGCTATAATTTAAAAGATATGGAAAGGTAAAGCTTATGAAAATGGAACAGGGAATTTGGAAACAATGCAAAAAAAAGAAACAAGATAAAATCATACTGTGGAAACCTCAAGTTTTGTCTGGAACAGTGAAGAATGAGGGTCCTGTAATGAACTTAATGTGGAGAAAAATCAGGAAGTGAGAGAGTCAAGTATTCACCTGTTTACCAGTCGTCCACAGACTGGGGGTTTCTGAACTGTGTGATGTTAACATTTAAACACCTAGACAAGGTAGCTTCTTGGAGGGGTCTCACTAAGGCTTGGACAGGACTTGTATCTGACATATGGCAGAAAAAGTGCATACTCTGTTGAAAAGAATCCCATAAATATGACAAACAACAGCAAAAATAAGATTTAAGCCTGGTGTGGTGGCACATGACTATAATCCCAGCTTCTCTGGAAACTGAGGCAGGAGGATTGCAAGTTCATAGTCAGCCTCAGAAACTCAGTGAGGCCCCAAGCAACTTTTCAAGAACTTGTCTCAAAAGCAAAGGGGTTGGGGTTGTGGCTCAGTGGTTAAGCACTTGTCTGGATGTGTAAGGCACTGCGTTTGATACTCAGCACCACATAAATAAAATGTAGATATCTTGCCCATCTACAACTAAAAAAAAAGTCTTATAAAAAATAAAAAGGAGGGGGTAGCTGGAGATATGATAAAGTAGTTAAGGGCTTCTAGATTCAATCCCTAGTATTAAAAAAGAAAAAAAATTCAGATCTGATGGCAGCACTAGATGAGATATTCTGAGTGATTGGAAATCATTACAGCTATTGAAATACTTCCTGTGAGTTTAACCAGGTAAAAAGTGAAAGACAAGAGAGAGAAGGGAGTTGTTGTTCAATTCATCTATCTTGGATTAGTAGTGACATAGATGACATTTTATAACATAAGGAAAAAAGTGTAGGCACAAGATTCAGTAGACAAGATAAAGTCAAATATTTGCCTGTGGCCTTTCAGTCAGTCATATTAACTTTTTTTTTTTAATTTGAGACAGGGTCTCACTAGGTTGCTCGGGCTGGCCAGGAGCATGTAATCCTGTAGTCTTACCCTCCAGGGCAGCTAGTATTACAGATATGTGCCACAACCCCCAGTGTAAGTTTTTAAGTCCCTTACAAATACACTTTACTCCATCACATTTCTTGTCTAGATGTGTTTGGAAAACACACAGCCACATTGACTCAGCTCAGTTAAAATCCAGTACCATGAGTATAGAAGAGCCATTCTATCCTTCCTGTCAAGACTTTTCCCTTTTCTAGGAATCATGAAATGTGGGTCCCCTGATTTTGTTTTTCATTTTCAAGATTGCTTTGGCTATTCTGGGACCTTGCATTTAAATATTAATTTTAGTATCAGACTTCAGTTGAGATTTTTGGTAAGGCTTACATTAAATTTATGCATCAGTTAGGGGAGTATTACCATATTAATAATATTAAGTCTTCAGATTCATGAACATGGGATGTCTTTTCATTTATTTTTGTGAGTTTTTTTTCAGTGATGTTTTGGAGTATTTAGTGTCAGCTTTATGCTTATTCCATTAAATTTATTCCTAAGTATTCAATTTATTTCGATGTTATCATAAATTATTACCTTCATTTTATTTTTGATTTTACATTCAGAATAAATAAAAACAGGATTGATTTTTGTGTGTTGCTCTTTTATTCTGCAATCTTACTAAATTCACTTATTGGTTCTAATTGTATTTAATTGTATTTAATTGTATTTTATTGAATAAGACTTTCTATACATAAGATCATGACAATATAGTTTAAAATTTGGTTTTCAATCTGGATGCTTTTTATTTCATAACATTCATTATGCTCATTAGCCAAAGATTTGGGATTGGTTAGAAATAACAGTAACTGAAACAGCTGTAGTAATGACATGTGGAGTGTAGATTTTCTGATAAAATATTATCCAATCACCCATGAAAACCAAATTGAGAATTAGGACAACTAATTGTTTCTAGAGTGTACTTTCAATACATTCATACCATTGTAACAACTCTTGATGCTAAAGCATTTAAAAACAGGTTACAGACATTGCAACAATGCCAAATAGACATTTCTTGCTTAGCCTGGTTGAAACAGAACTCTTATTTTTGTCTTGAAGATGTTTTCTCATGGGAATTTCCTATCTTCTTAAAGTATGCCATTGATATTGCCATCTATGGCATGTACTTAACCCAAAAATCTAGGTGTTAGTCTTGATTTTCACCTTCTACAGTCAATTCATTATCATAGCTAAACTTTTTATTAGACCTTTAATTCATATCCTAAAGCCATCTCCTTCACTGTCACTGCCTTAGTTCAAACCATCTTATTTAATTAAAAAAGAAGGAGGATGAGGAGGAAGAGGAGGAGGAGGAGGAGGAAGATGATTTGGCATGGGGTCTATGCCAGCTCTTCTGGTTATCACTTGTATCTTTTTTTTTTTTTGAATATCCGAACTAGCCTCCTAACAGGTGTGTGTGTGTGTGTGTGTGTGTGTGTGCATGCATACCATAAATTCCACCAGACTCCACTCTCAGAAGGGCAGCCAGAGAAATCTTGTAAACATGCAAATAAGAGTTCATCATTTCCTTAATTGAAGCCAACCAATGACTTCCAATCACTGTTGGAGTGACTGTGTTCTGTGGTCTGTCTCCTGGTGATTTCTTTGACCTCATTTCAAACAACCTCCTCTCTGCCCACAATGTTCTGGTCAGGCCAGTTAAGTTTCTGGTCCTTGAAAATGACAAAGTAATTATTGTTTTGGGATCTCTGCATTGGCTGTTGAACTTTCTGCCCTGGCCAGAAAGTTCTCCGAACCTTAAAATGGTTGTCTATTTTTTGTCCTTCAGATCTCAACCTAAATGTCACCTTTTCAGAGAAGCCTTTCCAATTACACCTTCTAATTTGGATCCCTGTCATGCTCTACATCTATTTGAATTCTCTGCATTCCACATTTTTAGGCACATGTGTCATCTCCTTCTAATTAAAATATAAGCCCCATGATAGTGGAAATCTTCTTTGTGTTATGTGACTTTGTAGCCCCATTGTGGAAAGCCATGCCTGGTACCAAGAAGGGATCAATAAATGTTTATCAAATGAACAACTGAAAATTTCAGAATAAAGCTGATATGGTGATAAAAGGACTATCAAAGTGTTCTGCTTGGCTGGAATTTTTTTACATTAAATTCTATTTAAATAAATAAGTATTATCTGGGGCTCAACACTTCTTTAGGGACAAGAATTAATCTTATGCTATTTGTTGTCATAGGAGATAATCAAGATCTACTTTTAAAAAATTGTGTACATTATTTGTTTAATTTGTACATTACTAAATGATTTACATCCTAATTGCACTGGATAGTCCTGGAACTCATCTGTTTAACTTTCCTGCAGTGTCTGATCCATCAATTAACCACCCCCTGCACATACAGCTCTTGGCCAAGATTCTAACACGAACAGAATCCCTTGTGATACCCCAGTAAGGAAACTCATCAGTATTCCTGATTTTTAAAAAAGGGGAAAATTCACATTGCCTTACACAAGAAATCTCAGGTGCTAGACTCTTTAATGCTTATTTTCTTTTAGTATTAATTTCTCTCTTAAAAAGGAAATCATGCCTCAGGTTGCATGCAGTTAGAGGAAGGTGGGGGACTGGAGTGGAGCAAATTTTGGGAACACCAGATGATTGCCTGTGTGGAGTGCCCTTTGAATAATAATAACTTGAGGCTTTAACTGGCTCTATGTTCTTTTTCTTTTTCCTTTCTGCTCCCATTATTACATTCTTTAGGACCATGAGATATGAGTCTGCCAGGAACCCCTGCAGAAATTTATCAGTTCAAAGCCTGGAATCAAAGCAGTGGTGTATTGTAAATAAGCAACAAACATCTTCCCAGAAAAAAGAGCCCTGATTTGTGGTGTTTATTTGTTTCCATAGGGTGAATACTCCCCTGATGGTTGATTTCTATCAATGAGATAACACTGAATGTGCATTTAAGAAAAGATGCTGATGATTGGCTCTTAGGAGCTAACCTGAGCTGGCTCCTGCATACTGCTGGATCAGAGATACAAATGCTTAGTTTCAAGTTCAGAAAGTTCAAAACAGATACAAGACAGAAAAGGTTGATATTAAATACAATAAGGCTGAAGCCATTTCACACCCCATCCAAAGACATAAAACAAAAAACCAAAACCAAACCAACCAATCAAATGAACAAAACTTTCAGCAGGAAAGAGAATAGAGATGTTTAGAGGAAATGCTATTCCTAGCATCAGGTCCATGTTTTCACTGAGTGTGAGTCTGGGAGAATAGGCAGGGTGGGAAGGCACAATGGAAGCCGGACATGCTGGAGTGCAGGAAAGCTGTGTCCCTCCAGGGACACACTGCTCATACCACAGGTTCCTCCAAGAGCCAGAGGCCCTGGGTCCCATTGGTCCCACCTGAAACTCTGGGGACAGGCAGCCTAACCAACGCTCCTCTTGGCACAGGGGAGAACTGAAGGACACGGAGGCCTATGAAGGGTGTTAGAGCAGGCAGCTTTGCTAACAGCCCTTTGTCTTCCCAAGGCTTTAAGAGGTACCTGCTTCCCTGTTCATGGGAAATTTTGGACCTTTAAATAAAAGAAATCTCAAATAAAAGAAATATCTGTGAAGATCTGGACTAATTTCCAGTATGTGGTCGCCAAATAATTGATTATTCACAAAGGCAGTTAGGTGTCACCAGATTTCACATAAACTTGTGTGTGTGTGTGTGTGTGTGTGTGTGCGCACGCGCGTGTGCGTGCGTGCTGGGGATTGAACCTAGGGCCTTGTGCATGTGAGGTGAGTACTCTACCAACTGAGCTATATCCCCAGCCCCAGATAAATACTTTTTAAAAGAATTTTTAAAAATGCATTAACTACTTAAGATTCTAAAGTGAAATTAGAGGAACAAATCTCCAGATTATTGAAACATTATAGCCACTTTATAATGTAATCCTTAGGGAGCATGTTAATTTAAGTAAATGATAGATGTAGTTTAAAGGTTGTCACTAAAGCAGAATGTTGAAAACAACAACAACAAACAAACAAAAACCCAACTTCCACCACTGTTTGGCCTTCTTGCTTTCTCCAAACAAGTAAGTGTCATTTAAAAATTCTTTTCAAGAGAAAGCTTAGTTCCTAGAAGTGTTACCTGTTTCCTTTAAAATGCAGAATGGACATTTCTTTTCTGCTTCTAGACATCATTTGAACTGATAAGTGGGTTGGAATCTTTAGAATATCATTTTTTAACATTATTCCACTCATTAATTATTTTCTTTTCCTTTTGGACCTGGAATCATCAAGTTAAGAGAGAAAGTTTGCCAAACAAAGTCCTCCAAATGCTGGTTCTGGGCAACTGCATAGCTAGGATGGGATAGAGCAGGGGCACAAGACAGGAAATCACTGGATTTTTCATAGAAGTGCAATACTACTTGGTAGATTCAGGACTATGGTGAAGCAATACAGGCATTTAGAGTGCAAAATTTACAGAGACCTTCAGATTCCTCACACTTACATGACCTTGAAAATGAGTGGCTCCTTAAAATTTGCATTCTAGGTGCCTCCCTGGCCTCACTGTAGCCCTGTCCTGCTCCTGGGCATTTGAGGAACTAGTGGAACTACTATGTGCTCTAGGAAACAAACTTCAGTCTGGAAAGAGCTCTATCATCTTAGCCATTCAGGACCTACAGGAAGGCATTTGCTTGCTTTATGAAAGAACACCAATTTGATCACAAAGTGTTTCTCAATGCTTCAGTCTAGGGCTCTTGTGCAAGAAAGAGTTTTGATTTTAAAAAATTCTCCAAAAAGGGTCACTGTGTGCAATGACAGTCATTTATAAAGTTCAAATGAGCCAAATCTGTTTAAGTAATTTAGAAATCAAAAATCAATCCTTCCTGGGCTTTCAAAGTATATCTCGCCATTTGACTGCTTTTTGTTTTCCATTACTTCAGTTATTTTGGTTGGTTTGCAGTTCAACATATCTGCCTAAATCATCCACTAGTTAGCAGGCTTCTGACCCAAAGAACATCTAAGGACAGAGAGGTAAATTGAAAGGACTCTAAGGGGGTAGGGAGAGAAGTCCAGCTCAAGTGATTTAAAGATCAGTGTCAAATTTTATAATATGCAATCTGTTTCATTAGGTAAAAAGCTTAGGAGACTCTTTGGATAGCATTTCCTTTATTAGTGTCAGAATAGTAGTACGTGTGTGTGTGTGTGTGTGTGTGTGTGTGTATGCAGAAGAAAAAATTAATGCTAGGAATATTTTATATTTTTAATTGAGGCTATTACTAGGAGAGTGAGGCTCTTGATGACTGATTCTAAAATGTGGAATCAAACTTTTAAAAGGTTTATCATTTTTCTGCAGCCTTGTCTTACCGTCAATTTGTGACACAATTCTATACTACCCTCCATCTTGGTATCTGTCTAGTTGAAAATAATTCGTTAGATTAAAACTAAGTTCTGCAGCAAAAAAAAAAAAAAAAAAAAAAAAAGCTAGTTAGTTACCTATGACCTCTCCAATCTTCTTTATTTTTTGGTCTTATTTTAATAAAAGCTCAATTCTAAATGGAGTATATGCTCACTTAGCATGATCATGAGTGCTCACTACTTGAGAGGAGCCTCAAAGGAGATGGAAAGCCTTTTTGTTACCGAATATGTGGCAGGATGGTTTTGCTTTTTTATAAAATTGAATCTATTAGCAGAGCCCAGTCTGGTTTCCCAAACTGTTCCTGCTTCATAAAAATTAATGTTGGTGGACAAACACTAATTACCTGACCTGGGGATGTGGGGGGTTGCCTTATAGGGCATACTCATGTTGCCAGTGTCTAGGTTTAAATATATCATAGTGTGTTTATATGTATGTACACACATACTTACATACATACATACATACATACATACATATTACAACTTGGCTTGGCAAATGGTTATGGACTTACCATTAGTTGTTTTAGAAATACACTGGGAGACCCCAGAGATGGCCTAAGATACAGAGAAAATCCTGATAAGACTATTTGCAGGAGAGTCCATCCCTGCATGCCTGGTAAAGGAAATAAGAATGATCTTTAAAAAAAAAAAAATCTGAGTAGCTCCCTTAATTAAGAAAGGTTGTCCACCAAGTTGTTTTATTGTTTGGCTTCTCCACACAGAATGCACCAGCTTGCGTTTAGAAACAGCAAGTTCCCCAAGCTACAGAGAAACCTACCATAGCAGTCTCTTAAATAAGTAAACAGCATATATATATTTTGTTAAAAAAAAAACTTTAAAGAAAAAGTTATACATATATAACAGCGTCCTTTTGATGTGAAATACCCACAAGAGACTCAGGGCAGGCGCTGAGCGTGTAGTTCGGGTTCCGAAGACTTCTTCGCAGTAAAATCCTTGGGAAAAAGCAAAGCGAGGACAACGGGGCGCTGCCTTCAGGCCTCACCGCGGGCGCCTGTGATAGCGGCGGAAGGGCGCCACTGGAGTTGGGCGGACCTTGGAGCCGACACTGAAACCCAAGCCCGCGGGTCCCTGGCCACCTGGCTTCCGTCGGTGGTGTATTTGTCGGTCTTTCATCCTCTTTTCCGCTTCATTGTTTATCTCGGTTTTACACGGGATTCTGGTTCTGAGCGTGCTGGTTGGGCAGCTTAGATGTCGCATTCACTGTCGCTGGATGTGATGGAGATGGCCGAAGTGGCCGCCTTGCTGAATAGACTAGCGGCCGGACTGGTGGAGACACCCAACACCTCCGGGGTGCCCTCCCCCTCGGCCCATAGAGCCCGCCCGGAACCTTGCGACAGAACCTGCTCCTGTAGTCTACGGGGAAGGAAGGGGACACGGGTCACACTGCGGAAAGTTGCCGCCGCCCATCGTCTCCTTTTTCCACCCCCCTCCCCCGGCCCGCATTCCTTCAGCCCCGTGACCAGATGATCTTCCTCAGACCCGGGCAATTAAGGTGTGGAAGGAGAACCGACAGAGGTCAAGCGGGAGTCCTCGGCCCCTTCTTGGCAGAGTCCTGCAATTGCCTCCGCCCCCTTCGCTCCCTTTCTCTGCTCCACTTCCCCTGTCTTTGGTCTTTCCTAGTTGTTCCCTACCTTTGGGAGACTTACAGGACTCTAAGGAAATAGCCGAGGTGTGGATGAATAGGACAGAAGGCTTCGGACTTGGGACTCCCTTCCCAGTAGTGCATCTGTCTGGGGCTAACCTCTGACTCAGTACCCGTGAGGCTCGGTCGGCTCCAGCTAAAGGCAAACATTGCTACCTGAGGGTCGCACGGAGAGTTTGGGCCTGGGGAACCAGGCAGAGCCCTTGGCCAAAATGTTTTGACTAATGGAGATCCACACGTTCAGTAACGAGAAGCCTGGGCCAACTAGTTTGTTCTTGAGACTAGTGGCGCATGGGAAGAAGAAAACTCGACTTTGCACTTAGGAATAGGAGTCTTCTCAAAAACCATTTTCAAACCATTAGAGAAGAAGGCACCGGGGCTTTTAAAATGGTAACCTGAAGCCGAAACGTATTAAGCCAGGCTTTCCTTAATAGTAGGAGTCTGGGCCCCGGCTGACAAGAATTAGACCTTGGAGTCTCCCGATCTTTTCTAGGATTTTAATCTTTATTTCTCTCCTTTAATCTTTATTTCTCTCTCCTCCCTCTTCATGAAGCCTTAGTTTGGCGACCAAGGCTAGCTGCTATAGTGACCCAGATACGCGGTGAACGATAGAGAAGTTAAGAAACTAGGTGACCATAGGGAACACGCGCACGACAGCCCAAAGCTCAGTGGGCTCGTAAACCGAGGATAGAATGTGCTCCCAACTCCTGAGATTTGAATCGGATTCTCCAAGCACCAGGTACCGAGCCAAGAATGTCTCCACCCGCCCCCTTCCCTTGCTCACTAAGCGCGAAGGCCGCTAGTTACTGACCTGTTCTTGGCTGCAGCCGCCCGGTCCCTTTGTCAGCGGTTTTTGAACCAGTTGCCCACCTGCGTGGGCGTCAGTCCGGTTGCCTGGGTGATCTCCCGCTTTTTGCTGGGGTTGGGATATGGGTCCTGCAGATACCACTCTCGGAGCAAGTGTCGCGTGCGCTCCTTGAAGCAATGTGTCTTCTGTTCGCCATCCCAAATGGTACGCGGCAGCGGGAACTTCTTCCTTACGGGATACTTGTCCACTGGCCCCAGCGGCCTTCCACGCAGCTTCTCCGCCTCCTGGTAGTGCGCTTCAAGCCATAGTGCCTGCAGCTTAGCGTGTGACTCCTTGGTGAACTTGTGGTTTTCCAGGATATGGTAAAGCTCGAGGTAGTTGCCACCGTGAAAGGCCACGATGTCTCTCGCGTGCAGCACCAACTCGTTCTTGTTGAGGGCTTCACAGGCCGCAGGGGCCACGGGCAGCGACCACAGGAAGAGACCCAAGCGCTCTACATCGCTGCTCTCCTCCAACGTCTCACATACCCCGGCCACTTGCTGGGGGCTGAAATTCAAGATGGGTAGATGAAACATTGAGGCAGCGCCGGCAGCTGTAGGGACACTGAGCCCGGGGCGGGACACACAGCAGATGCCCGAGGGCCAGGGCGGGTGCGCCAGGCTCTTCTCCTTGGGGCGCCTTGGGGTTACACCGCCGGGGCTGCAGTGGGGGCACAACGGCTAGGAGCTAATGTCCCCGACTGGAGGAGGTTCAGCTCGGCTTGGCTCAGGCACGCAGGCAGGCTACCTGGCGCTACTACTGGGGTGGGCGGATTGGCGGCGCGGGCGCCATGGAGACCCCCTGTCAGTCACTGGTCGGCTCTGCCAATCAAGGCTGCGACCAGTGCGCCCTGGCCATTTCAGCACCTCCCAGCACTGGACAGCGCCCGCTGTTCGCCGATGGACTTTTCCTCAGTATTCCACTGAACCCAGAGGATGAAAAGACGTAATGAGTGGCTGGAAAGAAAACAAGTAAGAGCGACAGCGTTTCGCTCTCCCCCTCTCCTCCTGCCTGGGCCCTCCCTCTTTTTTCCCCATCAAAGAGGCAGGGATGCTACAGGAATTCATTTTGGGCTTATGCGATGCCTCGTCAAAAGGTCTCCAGAGGACAAAGAGGACTGGGCAAAATCAAAATCCTCCAAGAATTCTCAAGTTTAGTTGTAATAACGGAACAGTAAACCCTACGGGGTGAGCACACACAATGGGGAGAAGGAGGCAAAGCGGATCTTCTCATTTCTTTCAAGTACCCATCCCTACATGCCTGCCACTTCTTTTCCAGCTGTCAAAGCAGCTGGGTGGGAAGCAAATCTGCAGCAGAGGAAACAGGACCAGGGATCTATAGAAGAGGTCAGTTTGGATTCTATCCCCACTCCCTTCAAAAGTCTCCTGAAATAATTTTAAACGTGAGCAAAGACACGCTCACACTTGATAACAGTTGCTGGCCATGAAGTAAAAACATTTCAAGTCTTAGAGAACTCTCACCCAAATAAAGATTATGCTCTTTAGAATCCCCCTCTCCAGTTTAACGAACTTGAACAAATGTGCAGCGTAGCCACATTTAGAGTGAGAAGTCATTGGTAGGTCAGAACAGCAACTTAAAGGCTTGTTTGAAACACGTTTTTTAAAAATATTGATTTGCACCTCTCCCTGAAGGTTAATTTCTGTGCTTTAACATATAATTGGAACTGGAGACAGAAATCTTGACTTTATAGCCCAAAAGCAATTCAGTAAAAATAGAGCAGGGGGGATCCTCAATTGTGTGTGTGTGTGTGTGTGTGTGTGTGTGTGTGTGCGCGCGCCGCGCGTGCTTACGTGGGGCTAGAAAGCACTTCCTAAACCGCTGGGCCCTGACCCCTCCTGCAGAGAGGAAGGGCTTTCTTGGCGGCTTTGCCTTCTGGCCACTAGATTGAATTGGCAACTTTTATTGATTCCCAATTGACATCTACATCATACCGTTTTCCGAGGCCTGGGTCAAAGAAACCACATTTCATCTGGGCCTTTGATGGGGGTTTGTTTAGTTTGATGAAAATACTCGGTAGAGAGTGTGTCCAAGGAAAACACCAGGAAAGTCTTTGGGAGGCCGGTCTTTAGAAAGGGATCAAATGGAAAGTTCACCATCGAACTGGACTGGCCCTGGCTGTCTTTTCTTCAGTATCAAGTACAATTTGTATGTGGCTTGTACAGATCTGGTAAATCAGAAGGCAGATAGATAGCACAGATGGTTGGAGGTGTCAGGTCAGATCATGCTACGCCTGAGTGCAGGGCAAAGCTCGTTCTGACGGAAAAGCCTGATATTATTTTCACAGATCTTCACAGTTCACTTGAAAAAAATAGCAGAAGGGAAGGAAGAAGCCCTGCAACCATTAACATCATTTCTGTGAGATTGCCAGCCGCCTCAACGGAGAGGCTTTCTTTTCTAAGAGCTCATTTTCTTGAAATGCGCCAGGGCAGGGGCAAAATAAAGAGGGCGATGAGGATAATGACAAAGCATAAACCTCCTCTAGCTTGGAGCGACTTCCGAATCAGATGGAAGGACAACTTTTAGGGGACAGTCGTAGCAAACAGCGGGCCCAGAACACGTAGCCGGAGGAGAATTCGCAGCTCTAAAAGCCTGGCGGGCCTTTCTGGGCCGTGGGGGTGAAGAGAAGCATCCCCTTGTTCCATTTTGCAGAGGTTTCTTTATTCTCTCTGGGGATGGCTCCCTTGCCGGCTCTCGCACGGTGGCAGAATAGCATCACGCTTGCCCTTCCTTTGAAGAGGCCACAATCACACCGTGATCTTAGCTCACAAACCCAGAGCGAACTCCAATCCCAGTGCCTAGCTGCTGGAGATGAAAGAGCTTGGCCTCCTCGTCGCAGGCGACCATTTTCTCCGCTAGTCCCTTTGCTGCACATGAGCAGTTTGAATGTGGCAGAGTAGGGGATAATTGACTTTTTAGCCTTAGCCTTTGTGAGCAAGTCATTTAAATTTTCCTAGCCTAGGCACCCCATCTGAGAAATGGGAGTATTTATCCTACAGCCCACTTCTTGAATCAATAGTTCTGTAAATATTAGAAAAGAGGAGCACTTTGACTTCTGCGTGTTCAAGGCTCTGGGACCCAGGGTCTAGATTGGCCAAAGCCAGAGCCACCAGAAGGGGTTTGCTGCATGCGACATAGAAGTGCCTGAAGTCTACTATCACCGGATCCTATCTTCACCATTGTAAGGGATTTCATTTAATTTTATTACCTCTAAGGAAATTAACTTTCCCGGGACACCTAAAAATTACTTTTTTTTTTTTTTTCCCTCTGGCTTCATGCAGCGACAAACAGGAAGAAATAGCGGGGGATCCCTCATCCCTGGAAGAAAGAGCAGCTTTCCTGGGTTCCTTAGAAATAACCCTGCTGTGAAAAAGACAATGATCTTCAACCCATCCTTAAAGCTCACTTCTTCAGGACTTGCCAGGAGAATAGTGCACCTTCAGGTCCTCCCCATTACACCCCACCGCCCCGTTTAATTTTATGGAAAGATAGAGTTTAAAAAAAAAAAAAAGGAGAAGAAGAAGAAATTGTTGGGCTCTGTGCCAACCCTCAGGCAACCCTCCACTCCTCACCCCACGTTTCTTCACTCCTCCCCCACCGCCCTCGCCCCCCCCCCCCCACACTTGAACAGGAAATCCAGAAAGGAGGACAACAGCCCTTGGCCTCAGGCCTGTCTGGGTAGCTTTGCAACTTTCTACAGATTGTTTGCAGCTATGAGATAATGTGAAGATTTGGGCAAATTCTCAATTTTCACCGGATATATTTTCTACTCTCCAAAGTCAGGGTTTTATTTTATAGGGGGAAAATGTGCTATGTGATTCTGCAATCTGTATTTGGGGTAAAATTGGGAGTTCATAACCATCTTGAGTCTAATGTTTGAAATATGATATGTCAAGAGCTTTATAATGTTTTGAACAACCAATAAATAAAAAATAAATAAATAAATAAATAAATAATACCAAAAAAAAAAAAAAGAAAATGTGGACATAGAAGCAAGTAAAAGAGAGTGCCTATAGTTACATTCTGTGTTTAACTGTTCAGTGGGTACTTGGACTTAAGCAGAGTGACCCCTGGAATCTGTGAGGCTCATTCCAGAAATCTTTGGAGTTTACTGAGTCATATCTATGCATACTGGGATCTCACTCTATTTCTGCAGCTACTGATCTTCCTCTGTAGAGGCACCCTGTTCATACCTTTCTGAACTATGTAGCTCGTATTTGTCAGAGGACAGCAGTGCCTTTTAGAAGTCAATACATTCTTACCTCTGGGTTCCAATTTTGTCTTAATTTCCTAAGTTAAGTACCTTCAAAATAATGAGGTTTTTTTGTTTTGTTTTGTTTTGTTTGAATAGTCAGGGAGTTTAATAATGTAGTAATTGAATCCATCTGAATTTCTTGATGAAAACATTTTACTGTATCTGAAAGTCACAGACTGGAAGACAATAAGGTTCCAGTCTTTTGAATGTCTGTTCGAACTTTTGGAAAATGTCTTGTTTTCCCTTTCCTGTGCCTAAAATCCCGATGTTGATGGTGAGAACTTATTTTTTTATTTAGAACTCTAATTTAAAAATTATTATTTAAAATATTTTATAGCAAGATAATGTAGAAAAATATGAAAGGTATTTATAGCCTTTAAAAGGACTATATTAAGATTTCACACTCTCATTTATTCATTAATGTACTATTCTTATTTTCAAATGATATGATCTGCACCTAGATATATGTTCAAAACATTTATATATTTGGTAGTCCACATTTAAAGAATATGGAATAAATTCAGTATCCTATTTTTAAAGTATTAACTATTTTAATAAATTCCCAAGGTAGATTGCTGTATTTCATGAACTTCTCCCATGCCACCTTGTAACAAAGAATAAAGATAACTTTCCATTGCATTCTCCTGAGAACAAAGACCATTTAAAAAATATTTTGTAGATTTCCTGTCACAGTAAAATTAACCAACAAAAAACACATTACAATGAAAATATTCATCTATTTTTAAGAAATTAAGATTTTTTTATTATTCACCAGCAGTTTTTAAATGACATTTTAAAATGATGCAAATTTGTTTATGTTGCTAAGTGGAGGACATTTTTATAACTTTAAATGTGGAAATGTACTATTTAAAAGTAGTGATTAATTAGTAGTAATTTTAAAAAGTTAGGCTTCCTCTACAACCCTGTTTTGATCTCTAGCTTATGGCAAATCCAAGACATTTGAATGAGAATTTCCTTTTAAGACAAGAATATATACAAGGTATAATTCTTATTCTTATTTTTCTTTTGGTACTGAGGATTGAACTCTAGCCCTCTCTCCACCTTACCACACTTCCAGCTCTTTTTAGTTTTTTGAGACAAGGACTCACTAAATTGCTGAGGCTGGTCTCAAATTTATAATCCTCCTGACTCAGCCTCCTAGTCTTTGAGATTAAGTTATAACTTCTAAAATATAAGCTGTGCTTTTGAATTCACTATTTTCTTCCCTGCTTCTCTAAAATAAGACTAAATATACACAGGGCTAATCATACTACAGCATTGCTTGCTTAGAGCTATGAATCAAATGGGTTCTTGTCTGAGGGAGTAATGCTTAGAAATGTAACCAGTCTATCACTTCTGAACATGTTATTTCAGTAATGAACCATTAATTGAATGACTGAAAAAATGATTAATTCATAGTTCTCTACTGGAACATTATTCTTTCTACAAGCAGGTTATTTTTTACCATTTTCAAATCCAAGGTCAAAGTATCTTTCTAAAATACACATAGAAACCTTAAAATTCAATGATATAAAAGGGTGTCAGTTTGTTTAATATATTCTGGGATTAGCCAAACATTATTCACATTAAATTGTATGCATCATATACATGTTAGACATCATGTACATATTAGTTATATGTATTATATATGTGTGTATATGAATGTATACACATACACACATGTTTATTTATATTATTTTGATAAGTCATGAATCCTTTCCACATACTGTAATGTCAAATAGAGACAGTAACTTTTAATAAATACCTTAAATTCTCTGAATTGACCTAGCTGGTTAGCAGAAAATACTTTTAAAATATTGCATTATAAAAAATACATATCCTTACCCTTTAAAGCAGCAATTCTCAGCTGAGGGCAATTTTGCTCCCCTTTCCACTTCTCAGATATTGGGCAATATCTGAAGACATTTTTGTTTGTAGCAACTGGCATCTAGTGGGTGTGGGCATGTTGTTAAACATGTTGCAATCAAACAGAACAGCTCCCGATGACAAATATCAATAACATTGCTGTTAAGGAACTTTGCCTCACAGGATCTCAAAATAATTAAGGCATATACAAAACCTGTTAAAATTCTGTTTATTCTGGAGTCAAAGTGTTTTCAAAGGAATCAGTGCATTTTTAATTTCACCTTGGATGTAGGCCATACTAATAAAATCTATTCCTAAGAATATACTATTAATTTTTCTTCTTAAAATTTACCATAAGTGGTATTAGTAACCCATAAATATCTGTGGCCAAAGTGGGGATTTTATTTCTATCATGATGGAATCTATATGTTTTTTTTCGTAATTGGTGAAACAGGCAAAAATGGGTTATCAGTCTCTCTCTGTTTTACAAATGAATAAAATATGAAGATCAAAGAGTTTAAATGATTACCTATATTACACAGCTAATGACAGAGGTAGGTGTAAAATACATTCAAACTTCTGTTAGATACCTTGTTTCCCTCAGTCAGGAAAGGTGGTTTAATTTCAGTTGAGTTGAGGGCAGAAGATATGAATTACACAAATAATTATTGATGCCTGCCATATGTGAGACTCTGCACTATTTCTTGCTGCTGTGACCTTCATAATTTGCAGCAGGAATTTCAGAGATATTTAAACTATCCTCAGTCTTGTCAGGTGGTGTGATCCTCCTTTCAAAATGTGACTCAGGGACATTCTTTGTTTTCTCTGGGGAGTCTGAGGCTGATGAAGAGTGTTCCCTGAGTCAGCACACTGTCCACTAACAGAAAAAATGAAACTGAATGCAGCCTGTGGGGGAGAAGATATTGGACTTGAGGTGTTTGTTGTAAAGCTGGGTTTAAGTGGAAAAACTCTGAACTCTTTTGTCAGGTCTTTCAAAAGAATAACAGTGATGCTTACAAGCATTTCTATAATTAACAAGCTGTCAACATTTCTATTATGACTACAGAAGTCTATTACAGACCTCAGAATTGTGATAAATGTTTCTTTAGGTCTGAAATGTTAGCCTTCATCTTCTTTTCAGCCTAGGGGCAATTTTTGAAACCAATTTTGTTTCAACCATTTTGGATCAGTTGTGTGGTAATTTTGGAAGTGCAGATGCTCTAGGCCCACCTATTGAAATAAAGATTTTTAAATGGTAACACAGAGAGGAGGCTGCTTAAGCCCCAGTGGGGACCAGCTGCAACACTCTGCAGGGAATTGTATGGGCAGACAGTGGGAATAGATTTAGAAAAACATTAAGGGACAGAGAAATGTGTGCATGTTTCCTTTAACAACATATTTGTTTTTTCCTTGAGGTTCTTTCAAATTATAAAAATTTAAACCTTCCAATTTTTTTCTTTTCTGGAATTTGTTGTTGTTGTTGTTGTTATTACCTTCTCTGTTGTGCTAGGTTTTGGAGTAATTAATATAAGAAAATTCATCATTTCAGATATTAAAATTTGGGGCTGAACTGATTTTTTGGAATTTTATATTTATTTTTTACCCTTCCTTTAGATAAATTTTCTTCTGTTCCACGCATCTCCTTTTTGCTTTTTCATCTTTTCATCCTTATTTGTACTTTTGGAAGTTTCTGATGGTTATCTTATTTCCTAATGATTATATTTCAATATCATAATAATTTATATTTATGTTCTTTCTGTTTGTTCTGATTCCACAACTCCTTCCTTCTGCTTTCTAGTCTCCATTGCCCAGTACCTCCTCAATAGACTTAAGTTTTTAAAAATTTCTTTTATTAGTACATTATAGTTATACAAGTAGTTCGGTTCATTTTGACAAAATCATATATGCATGGGATTTGATTTCTCCATTTCAGTCCTTGGTCCCTTAATCTCTCTTCACTTCTCCCTTCCCCTAGTCTTCTTCCTCTACTGGTTTTTCTCATGCTTTTTTATTTGTTTATTTATTTATTTATGATTGGTTTTTTATAGATACATAAGGTGGGATTTGCTGTGGTATATTTATACATGCTCATGGTATGATTTTATCAAATTCACTCCGTATTTTTTTCTCTTTTCCATCCTTCCTTTCTTCTTCCCAGCCTTTTTCCACTTCACTGATCTTTCTTATATCTTTTTGATAGCTGACCCCCCCACCCCCTTATTTTACTCTAGTTTCCACATATTAGAGAAATCTTTCACCCTGGATTTTATGATCTGGGACTTAAGACTTCTCTTAAAATTGTGAGGTATACAAAGACTAAAAGCTTATTACTGAAAGAATATGAAGGGGAAGGAGTGCAGTTCTCAGAGAAAGAGGGGTATAGTCACTATAATGATATTTTGGGCACTAATGATTCTCAAACTAAACTTTATGGAAGTAGATAGATAAACTAGTAGAAACAGCGAGGACTTTAGATATTTTAAAGTTTAAATAATGATTTTGGGTCGCATTTCCTTATCTGATATACAGTGTTATACTTACGCTATAAGGTAGGTGTGGAGATTAAATGAGATTATGAACAGCTATTCCTTTACATGGGACCTAATATAGAGTAATTCTTGATTATTAGTTCCCCTCTTGTGAGCCATCTTCCACTTAATCTAACAGTTAAGCCTCCTATATTGTCCTAGTGATATCTCACTTTTTATCTTGTCCTTGGGATCATCATCCTTTGGTGTTCTGCTTGGGTCTCTTAAAACTTTGCAAGCAATAGGTTCTTTTGAAATAGGCCTTCCTATTCCACGGAGCACTGTTGCAATAAGTTAATCTTAAAAAGTCATCGATAGCTTATGTGAAATTCCTCAAATGCTCACTGTATTTGTTTCCTGTGGCTGTTGTAACAAATTACCACAAACTGCATGGTGTAAAGCAACAGAAATTTATTTTTGCCTAGTTCTAGAGGCCACAAATCTGGATCAAATTGTTGGCAGGGTCATGCTTTTTCCAGAGGCTCTAGGGAGCAGTTTGTCTTCTCTCTATCAGCTTCTGAACCTTGCCAGCACTTCTTGGTTTGTGACTGCCTCTCTCCAGTCTCTTCCTCCCTCCTCACATCACTTCTTTGTGTGTATGTGAAATCTTTGTGTTTTATAAGGATCCAGGTGAATGCATGAGGAACCACCTGGGTTATCTAGGATATGCTTCTTTTCTCAAGATCCCTTACTTAATCACATAATTTGCTACATAAAGTTAAAGTCACAGATCCTGGGAATCAAAAGTGAATACACCTTTGGAGACCTTCCTTCCTCCTGCATACCATACCCAGTTGTATGACAAATATAGTAGTCTCAAATGTTTCTTGGAAGGGAATTGAAGTAATAGAACATTGTAAGTGGATGATCTAGAACTTGGAAAATAAATCCTTTTGAATTTTTAAAAATAAATTATAGACTTTTCACCTCAATACTACTCAATGTTAAGATTAGTAAAAGTCTAATCAAAGAAGAATTTTCAATAATTTCTTCATTTTATGTAAAATATTGTGTTTTTAGAGCTTTTAAAGCTTCCCTTGGGATAAAAATAGAAATGAAAACTAAAGAAGTATATTTATGTCACAGAATAAGTTAAGTGAAAGATTTCATTCCTTTCTGCATATTTAATTCTAGTATACAGTGAAGAATTGTTATGGTATTATGTTGAAGTACAGTTCACAGATATATGAAGAAATTTGCAGCTTATTTTCATTTTTCTTATTTCAGGGAGTTGAAATAGAACCCTTTCCTCTTTTAAGCACTGCTCTCTTATAGATATTATCTTGTAAAACAAGAGTTAAACGAGTCTTGTGGCAATAAATCACTAAGTGTAAGTCACTTTACACAAGTGATTTAATTCTTCACTATTATTTACTGAATTTAACATATGTCAGTGAACTTTTTATTCGGATTTAGTAAAAATCCATATCAAATAATATTCCATTTTATTTTATCTAATCTTCCTTTTCCATTCTTAGCAGTTGGGAAGTAGTTATTATTATAGCAACAATTCTTCTATTTAGATTTTGGCACATGGAAAACAACTATTTGTCAAAAATGCATGCTTTTAAAACAATTTGCTTGACTCAAAATAGTTCCTTCCAGGCATAATTCAGACAGTTCACTCTTTTTAAAACATTATACATATAATGTTTTTTTTTTCGTTTTCTTATTTTTACCGGCTCTCTTAATTATTCCATATGACAAGATTATTATTTATATGATTTATAACTCAAATACTTAATATTTCCCACCTCGAAATGTGCTGTTTTTCCTTCCATGACACTCCTGCCTTGCCCATTCTTGTCACCCAAATATAATCTAGACTTTTTAGTTACTCACTTTCCTCCTCTTTATTCCAATTCTAACATTTTTTTCTAAAATAGTGTATTAACTGGGGTTTTCCTTCTAATGTGTCCCTTCTGTTCCAAGAATACTTTTTTTAAGGTGATATCATATTGACTGAGATTTTTATTTATTTATTTTGGTGGTGGGTACTAGGGATTGAACTCACTGGTACTGGATCACTGAGCCACATCCCCAGCCCTATTTTGTATTTTATTTAGAGACAGAGTTTCACTAAGTTGCTTAGCTCCTCACTTTTTGCTGAGGCCGGCTTTGAACTCACAATCCTCCTGCCTCAGCTTCCCAGGTCGCTGGGATTACAGGCCTGCACCACCACACCTGGCTCCCAAGAATACTTTTTAATAATCATGTCACACATATCTAGACAGTCCACACTTCATTTTGTTTTGGATTTGGTGGTGGGAAATGAACCCAGGGGTTTGCACATGTTAAGCAAGTACTCTCACCACTGAGCTACACACCATACTAGACAAGAATAGACTGTCTAGTATACACATACACATGTTCCTCTCTTCATTCTTCACTTTGCTTTGCTTTATTTGTTAAAATTTAGGTTTTTATACATTTTATTCATCTAGAATATTCATTTTTTCCCTTTATTGGAAATATCTTCTTTGTTTTTCTTCTTATAAAATCTCTAATGCTCATTGAAATAAAAATCCAAACACTAAGATTATATGGAGTCAAAAGTGAAAGTTTCTTGTAGTACTGTTATTCCAGAGATAACCAGAACTTATCAGTATGAGGTGCATATCTTTACAGATATATTTCTCTTTGTATAGAGATCTGTACTTTTTGGGGGAAGTACTAGAAATTTAACCCAGTGGTGTTTTACCACTAAGTCACATCCCCAGTCCTTTTAATTTTTAAATTTGAGACATGGTTTTACTAACTTGCTTAGGGCCTCACTAAATTGCTGTGGCTGACCTTGAACTCTCAATCCTCCTGCCTCAACCTCCCTAGTCGCTGGGGTTACCGGTATGGGTCACCACACTGGGATTAGATAGACACACTTTTTTTCCCCCTTTGACAGAAACAGCATATTGTTTGAACTGTTTTAGAATCCTTTTTCATCATAAAATTTCTCAAACATTGTTTTCTGATAATAAATACATGTTACCACTTTAAATGGTTATATTCCATCATAAATGCTGTAATGTAGTTAACTAGTTTCTACTGATGTTTAAATTGTTTCCAGATTTTCACATTATAAACAATAAAGCAATGAACATCTTTATGTATCATTCAGGCTTTTCCTTCAAATTCTTGGAAGTGAAATGGATGGGCCAAAGGGTATACATATTTTTAAAAATTGGTACATATTTCCAAATTACCATTCAAAAATATTTTTATCAGTTTTTATGTCTACCATACTGCATATGAATTTATTTTCCCCATATCCTGACCATTATTCTTCTCAGAAATATTTGCCAACTTGATAGGTGAAAAATGTTTTCTTTCATTTTTTAAAATAGGTATTTCTCTTATTATTAATTAGGTTATTCATTTTCATCTAAGTACTGGCCATATATTTTCTTTCTTTTCAGAATTTTCCACTTACATTCCTTGATTGGAATTTTTGTTCTTTTAAAATTATTTGTAAGATCTCTTCTGATATTAAAGATACTGTTCCCATCTTTCCATTGCTATGATAAATTCCTGAGAAAGACAAAATTAAAAGAAGAAAAATTTATTTTGGCTCATAGTTTCAGAGGTTTCAGTCCATGGTCAGCTATCTCCATTGTTTGTGGGCCTGTGGTCAGATGGAACATCATGGCAGAAGGGTATGGTAGAGAAAAACTGCTCACCTCATGGCAGCCAAAGGCCAAGTATAAGTTATAGACCATAAGGGCACTCCCTCATGGACCCATTCTCTAAAACTAGGCCTCACCTCTGACAGTTTCTACCACCTCCCAGTAGTCTAAACAATTATGGTCCATCAATGGATTAATTCCCTGATGAGGTTAGAGCTCTCATGATACAATCACTCCCCAAAAGTCTTACCTGTGAATACTTACTATGGGGATCAAGCATTCAACATATGAGCTGTTGGGGAACATTCCACATTCATACCACAACAGATACATTTTCTTCCTGTCCTATATTGCAAATATTTCTTTCAAGTTTTTCATTTGCCTTTTAACTTCATGGTGTTGTTTGCCCTATAGGTTTATAGTTTTTACATAACCAAGTCTGGTTCTGCCTTGGGTATCATATTTAAGCATAGGCCCTCTAGTCAACTATAGAAACAATCTATATATTCTTACCCTATTCTTCTTAGATTAAAAAAAATTTAGACTTTATTTCATCTGGATTTATTTTGATATCTGATATAAATTTGGAATCAAACAGAGTTTTATTTCCCCTCCTAATATCATTTTCTAATGTTACTGCTATTATTTATTGATTGATCTGTTCTTTCCCCAGGAAAATCGTACCTTTATCACATGATAAATTTCTATGTACACATAGAAATTCTTCAGAACCTCCTATTGTCTTTCATCATTATGTCTACTTATTCTTGTGGTTTTAGTATGCTAGTTGAGCTACATTTTAATATCAGGTAGATCAAAATTTCTATAATTTTTTCTAAAGAAAATTCTTTGACTGTTTTGTGAATATTTTCTTCCACATGAACTTCAAAATCTGTTTGCATTTAGGGTGAACTTTTTGCTACTGTGACCAGAGACCTGACAAAAACAATCTTAGAAGAGGAAGTTTATTTGGTGCTCATGGTTTTACAGGTCTCAGGCCAGAAGTGGCCAACTCCATCGCTCTATGCCTGAGGGAAAAGCAGAACATCAAGGCAGAAGAGCAAGACAGAGGCAGCCAGTGGAGGATGTGAGGATCTGGAAGCAGAGAGAGTTCTCCCTTACCAGGAACAAAGTATATACCTCAAAGACACATCCCAATGACCACCTTCTCTAGCCACACCCTACCTGCCTGTACTTACCACATAGCTCATCCCTATCAGGGGATTGATTCGCTGATTAAGTTAAAACTCTCATAACCTAATTGTTTCATCCCTAAACTTTTTGCATTGTCTCACACATGAGCTTTTGAGGAATACCGCATATATAAACCATAACAGTTTGTCAAATTTCTTTTTTACTACCCCGATGAGTCTAGTGAGAATTTTCATGGAATTACATTACATAAATGCCGTCGTCCGGCTGCAGCAAAAAAAACGGGGGGTGATGAGGAACTTGTGTAGATTGATACAGCAGGAGTAGGAGCCATTTATTGTAGGACAACAGAGGTATTTATACATTCCACACAGCTTAACTTAATGAACATAAACTAGATACAGCAGTCAACCAATAAGGAATCTCCACACTTAATGGCTCGCTGGTGCCACC
Source organism: Callospermophilus lateralis (assembly GCF_048772815.1). Lineage (NCBI taxonomy): Eukaryota > Metazoa > Chordata > Mammalia > Rodentia > Sciuridae > Callospermophilus > Callospermophilus lateralis. Next base: position 1,432,558 of record NW_027511570.1, on the reverse strand, counting down.
TCACAAACCACCGCCATTCTGACTTGTTTACAGACTCTAACACATAAATAGATTGATTTGGGATAAATCTTCACCATGTTGAATGTTCTGATTCATGTACATGGAATGTTTTTCATTTACTCAAATATTCTTTTATGCTCTTCAGTTAAATTATATAGTTTTCTCATGTAGGAAAAACAGACATAAGAATTGAAAAAGTTTCTCAATTTGAGGTTATTAGTGTAAAGACCTTAAATCCTATTAAACTGCAGAGTTTAATGCCATCATTATATTACAGCATAGTACAATAACTAACACTTAGTATTGTTTTAAATGAATGAGAAGGTTTTCCCCTAGAGTTCCCTTCAGTGGATAGATACAGATAATTGGAGGGAAGGATGAGCAGAAAATGAGGTTAGAGCTTAAAGAGCTGTTTGGAACAAGGACTTTGATAACTGGCCTTTCCTATCCCTTCTTAATCTGTGAATGCATCCAAGATATACCTGAGAAATTGTAACTAATGGAATTGAGTGATTAATCTGGGAAGGTATAGGTCTCTCTAAATGGAGTGTTCATATTTATTCTGGGCCTAGAAATAATGTTAGCTCATTTGACAATGAATTGTATGCCAACTCATTCAATAACTAATAAGAAGCCAAAGGTTTTGATGCTACAATGAGTATGTGGGATTCTGTACATAGAAAAAAAAAAGAAATGCTATTAGAAACTCTAGGGAAAACAAAATTTACATAAGAAGCCGTGGATTAGTATGAAAAAAACCCTAAAATATGGCAGTATTATAAATAATTGGTGGAGACTAAACAAAGAAAATTTAATTGATTTTGATGCTTGGAAATCTGATGCAAGTACATTTTCAAGTGGCATGTGCAGTGATACAGAATTTCACTACCTGTATGTTTTTTGCATTCCACAGGACCCTGTAGGTGCAGGTAGTAGAAATCCAAGTTAGACTACCTTGAACAAAAAGGGAATCTACTGTGTTATAGAACTGGAAGTAGCTGATTCTTCTGTACCTTACATTTGCTTTCATCTGTGTTGCCTTCATTGTAGAACAGGCTTTTTCCATTTAATGTGATACATAATTATTAGCAGCCACAGGCTTACAAGGTTTTGGAGTTTACTAGTTGAGAGACATCTTTCTTCTATATCATTTAAGAAAAAAATGACTCTGGGAATGGAGTGCTCTAATGGACCACACCAATTTACATGTCTTTCCAAAAGGGCATACCCCTGTGGGAGCAAGATATGGTTTGGTTCCTGTAGGGGAAAAAGTAGTTTTGTTGTCTGAGGATGAATTTTGAATGTCATGAGTCTTTATTTCTCTATAACTGATTTAATCTTTTAAATCTTCCACCCTTCTACATTTCAGGAACATAGGGGTAGATGGGGTAAAACTTTAAATTTCTCAATCAGAGATATCTTAGTTACTGCCAGCATGTAAGTTTCTTTTAGGTAATTTATTATTTTTTAGTTAAATACTAAATCTTTACAATTTCCTCTGCCTCTCTAAAATGGCATCTTTTTTTATGCGGGATATGGGGCAAATGTGACTTCATGATTCAGTAGATGGTGCCTTGGGTATATTTGATGTTTTTTGCTCCTTTCTGGTCTCTGCTGTAGAACAAATGACTTTATTGTGTGTGTTATGTTGGAGTGTTATGCAGGTGTTCAGTGCTAGCATCTGGACTTCCAGACATTTACCTTTAGGAGGGAAACACTATTTAATTCTCTTTGCCCATATCTCTATAAGTAGTCTCTTTGCTAATGTCTTATCATTTTAATTTTTTGGTTTTAATTTTATTTTCTGTCCTGAGCTACTGGATGACTTTGAACTAAAGGTCATTGAGATCATTGATTTTTTTTCTCAATATCATCCCAATTACATGTATATATTTCATATGGTTTTCATCACCATTATCATCTGTCTTTGCTGTTAAATGGTGATGTTTTTGAGAGTGAGGACTTTGTTCTTCTTTGTAATCCCAGTGTTTAGTATACTACATAATTACATGCAGTTTTCTATAAAGTGCCATAGACTTCAGTGAAAGGGATATGTGTATTAGTTTTGGGGGGGGGGGCAATCCTGAGCTATCTGAATGGCCTCTACTCAGCCTTGGAGCCAAGGAGATTTTGGTCTGACATTGCAAGTCATTTTGTGGCTTATTATGCAAAGCACATGGTGACCTCAGTCTTCAATGGGTTTAGAGAGGCTGCTCTGTAGCTCCAGATTTGGGTGTTACCCATTGGCCTTGGACAGCACCCCCCCACACACACCTAACTTGGCAAAAGAACATTCCATTGAAATCCTATGAAGCCCCCCCTTGTATAAATAAAGAAAACGCAGGCTCCTCTCTCTCTCTCCTTCCAGTGTAGAAGCAGGACCCTTAAGGTCATGGAGCCATCCCACCCTCGTTTTTCAAAATTATTTCTGTGTTGTGTGATTTTTCGCCATATTTCTCAGCCAGTACATTTCACGCAAGAGAAACCCACATTTCATATCCCATGTGAGACGCAGGAGAGAAAAGTAAGAATCAAGATATTAGTATAGGATTTCTGGGTAGGTTGGGACTTCACCATGAAGAATAAGTAGATCTTAATTGGGTCAAGAAGAAGAAACTTTTCAGTCAAGTGGAACAACCTGAACACAAAGCCACAGAGGCTTCAATAAGCACAATATCTTCATTGATCATTGAGGAATCTGTCTTGATTAAAGTAGAAAGATTTTGTTGAGAAATAAAGTTGGGGTCATAATATAGTCTTAAAATACTGAAGAGGCATTCCAATTTGAAGCAGAGGAAAATGTTTTAATTTTTTTAATCAGGTAAGTAATATGATAGAATAGATATAAGAAAAATCAGTATTATTATTGCATGGAATAGAAAACTACAGAGTAGATCAAATAGAATGTATCCCCAGTCTGTTACAGTAATCCATATGGAAACAGTGTATCCATTTTGGGGCACCCACTTCTCATTCATTCATTTATTCATAAATTAATTTATGTTGAGTTTCTACTATGAGTTAGGCCCTGTGTTAGGTGCTGAAGATACAATGGAGTAAAAAACAGGAGTAAAGTTAAAGAATTGTGTAAGATAAAGGATAGGATAAGAGGGGATAAGTTGAAATGGATTTTAGAAGTAAGAAAACATATTTGAGGAGAAATATCCTCAAAAATACCAAGAACAAAATCAAGGTGCATAAACAGTAAAATAGTGGATGGGTTAGATTAACATTTGGTGGTGTCTACAAGATATATTGTAATAAAAAAGTCTGCTTTTCGCATTTGTTTCAAAAAGTTTGCATATCCTCTAGCATTAAGATTATTGTCGGGAAGGCAGAATTATCAAACAATTACCCATATTTTATCAACATGATAATTTAAGGCAGTGATGAAGATATAAGCCTGATTTAGCCTAGAAAATCAGCTGCACTGACCCAGACTTAGAAGATCCAATGAGGGGTCAAAGAAAAAGCTTTGGGAATAAATCCAATTGTGCTATTTGAAAATCATCGCACATTTTAAACCTGTTTTCTCTATTGTTTGACTGCCATGTCTGTAAATAAATTGGTCTTAGCAAATTCACATTTTCACTTCCTCTTCTGTAACTCTTTTTCCTATGAAGACTATTTGTAAAGTGAAGTGGCATCCATTCTCTTGGAAGTGCTCATGAGTTGAATTGGGATTGTAGCTATTAAAAAACTACTGCTGTAAGCTATTTGTTGTGGCTACCAAGGGGTAGGGGAGGCAAGACGGTGTTGAGTCTTTTCTCATGGCACCTACAATAAGTGGATGATGTAGATATTCATACAATAATTATACAAATAGTGGAGAATTACAACTGCCTTAATGGCTATGAAGGATAAGTGCTTAAACATTACAGAGGCTGTGATACTTGAGTTGAGAGTTGAAAAATAAGTAGGAGGTTATTAAACAAAGAAAGATAGAGCAGTCTAGGCTGAGGAACTGGCAAATAATATGTCCCTGTGATGGAAAGGATTATGTTGAGAACTGAAAGGATTTTAATAAGGCTGGGTTTCAGAGAGGAAGATGGAGTTAGTATAATATGAAGATACAGAGATAGGTAGGAACAGGACTATAAAGGACCCTATAGGTCATGATAACAATTTTGTTCTTATCCCTAGAGCAGTAGAAATCACTGATGTATTTTAAGGTGTGTGTGTATGTATGGGGGGAGATAGAGTATTAAATTTTTATTTAAGGATTGCTCTATTAGGCCAATTGTAGTGGCACATGCCTGTAATCCCAGTGGCTCCGGAGGCAGAAGCCTCAGCAATTTAGTGAGGTGCTAAATAATTTAGTGAGACCCTGTCTCTAAATAAAATACAAAATAGTGCTGGGAATGTGGCTCAGTGGATGAGTATTCCTGAGTTCAATCCCTCCCTCGCCCCCCCCAAAAAAAAAGAATTGCTCTATCAGGATGATCAGGATGGGCAGAGAAAGGACAAGAGCATCAAAGTAGATATGCAGCAAAACTACTTTGAAAGCTATTACAAAAATCCAGATACAAGAATGAATGATGATAACTTAGAAACTAAGATGCTAGCAGTTGAAAATGAGAGCAATGGATGGATTTGAATTATGTTTAAGAGGTGAAATTGGTAAGATTTATGTTTGATTAGGTATGGGGGATGATAGGAGAGGAAGATTATTTCTGGTATGTATAAATGGATACTGATCTCGCACATGAAAAAAGAATGAACATTGAAAGAAGCCTAGCATTAGTGGGGGGGGGAATCAAGTTGAATTTGTGTGTGTGTGTCCCTCCAACATTTATGTTGAAATTTAATCCCCAGTGCAATAGTATCAAGAGGTAAGGCCTTTAGGAGGTGGCCTAATCACCTCCTAAAGGCCTTATAGGTGGCATTGCCCTTATAGATGGGATTAGTGCCTAGGGAACAAGTTTATCCCTTCCATCCCTTCTGTCCCTTTTACCATGTGAGGACACAACATTCATCTCCTCTGGAAAACACAGCAACAAAGTGCTGACTTGGAAGAAGAGACCAAACCCTTACAAGACACCAAATGTGCTAATATCTTGATCTTGGTCTTCATGGCTTCTAGATATATGAAAAAAAAAATCTTTTAATATTTAAAAATTGCCTAGTCTATGGCATTTTGTTATAACAGCAGCAATGAACTAAGACAGCTTCTAATGTTGGTGATTAGATACATGGGTCTGGAACTCAGAGGGTAGATAACATAAAAAGTTGCTGTTCTTTTTGACTATTTGTCTATATGTAACTCTTTTATTTGGAGAATACCTATTTGAGTAGTATGGAAGGAAGGAGAGACTGAGCATATATTCTAGACGTTTTTAAAAATATATATATTTAAGGAACTTATGAATAGTATGTGGAAAAGTGTTAGAGTCAAACATTCAACTCAACAAAAATAAGAAACATTTTTGATTCCTCTGTTAGGCACAGACTGCTTCTCCTTTTGCTAATGAATGTTTTTTAGCTGTAATATTACTGAGCTGAACAAATAAATCACCTTGAGTACATAAGGAAAAATAAACACATGCTAAATAGATAAACATTATATATATATATACATAGTTGTCCATGAAACTGTATTTAATTTATTTATTTATATGCGGCACTGAGCACTGAATAGCATCATTCTAAATGGAGAAAAAATAAAGGCATTCCCTCTAAAAACTGCAACAAGACAGCGATGCCCTGTTTCACCACTTCTATATAACATAGTTCTTGAAACACTGGCCAGAGCAATTAGACGAAAGAAAGCAAAGGGATACACAGGAAAAGAAGAACTCAAATTGGCAATATTTGCTGATGATATAATTCTATACCTGGAAGACCCTAAAAGTTCCACCAGAAAACTTCTAGAACTAGTAAATAAATTCAGCAAAGTAGCAGGATACAAAATCAACACCGATTAATCAAGGCATTTCTGTATATCAGTGATAAATCCTCAGAAAGGGTAATGAGGAAAACTGCCTCAAAAAAAAATACTTGGGAATCAACTTCATGAAAGAGGAGAAAGACCTATATAATGAAAATTACAGAACCCTAAAGAAAGAAATCAAAGAAGACCTTAGAAAATGGAAAGATCTACCTTGCTGTTGAATAGACAGAATTAATATTATCAAAGTGACCATACTTCCAAAAGCACTATACGGATTTAATGCAATTCTGATCAAAATCCCAATGACATTCCTCATAGAAATAGAAAGAGCTGGGAAGGGGTATATATTCCCCAAAGATAAACTTAAAATAACCCTTTTTACTCTAAACTTTTTAAATTTGGATTCATCAGGGCTTAGTGCTGCGGAAAGGCATATGTATCCAAAAAAAATGTACAAAAGCCCAAGGTACTTTGGAAGGATATTCTAACAGGACAATGGAAAGGTCCTGACCCAGTAATTGTCTGGAGTCGGGGATCTGTTTATGTGTTTCCACAGGGAGAACAGCAGCTGATTTGGATTCCAGACAGATTAACTAAAGCAATTTCTACAGACCAAAAAGAAGATGTGATATCCAGAACTCCAGTTTGGTTATTCTTACATCTGTGACAGAACCAGAATGCTTTTTTCAATATCTATTTTATTATTGCCCTTTCCCATATTTTGTTTTTTTGAGCTCATACAGACCTAGGTTAATGTTTTGCTGATCAGTTCTATTTTTTGACTATAGAGTTTTTAAACATTGCAATGGAGATTTCACCTGTAAAAAGTTATAAGGCCTTTACTATTATGTTATGTGTCGTATGTATTATGTGTGCACACTTGTGTTTTGTGTTTGAATGTACGTATGTCCATATGTCATATATGATGAGCGCTAATGAAAAAATGGATCCAAATATTTTTTTTTTTTATTCACGTGATTTAAATGGTTTAATTTAAATTAGGTAAACAACTGTTAAGGATTGTTTTAATATGTGAATAAAAAAGGAGGTTAACAGATCTGTTTGTTTACTTTCACCTTTCCTTTTCATTATATTTAATAATTCTCTTAAAGATAATGTAAGTTATTAAGAAAATTGTTTTCTTTTAGTGCCTTCTGGAATGTTACATAATTTTTTCTTTAGCCATTATTGCCAGAATTCCTATCTTCAGTGAAGACAATGTAAATTGTTAAGAAAATTGTTTTCTTTTAGTGCCTTCTGGAATGTTACATAATTTTTTCTTTAGCCATTATTGGCAGAATTCCTATCTTTAGTGAAGACAATGTAAATTATTAAGAAAATTGTTTTCTTTTAATGCCTTCTGGAATGTTACATAATTTTTTCTTTAGCCATTATTGCCAGAATTCCTATCTTCATCTCAGTGCATGAAGACAAAGATAAAACCAATCTACAGCTTCTGCAATAGCCATCACTGAACTGCTTGCAGAACTTGCCTTGTGAACTCACTTGTATGCATTGTGAACTATCTGTTGGTGCAGCGACTTCTGGTAGTTTTGGGGTATTTATGCTGATGGTGTCATTGGTAGTACAATTTTTCCAAAAGGAGCCATCAATTGGCTTGGTGTATCTTCCTCCCTTCTGCTTGTCATGATCGTCCAGCTAAAATTTGGGGGCCAACAGAGGTGAGGCAAAGAACCTCACCCCCCCGCTGGTAAGAAGACCTCTACACAGGTGTGGCTGTATGCTGGACTGGTAGTCAGTGACGGGTAAGATCCAATTACAATGGTACCAACCTAAGACAGGAGGCTGACGCCTTGAGGTCACCTCATCCAATAATGGGTAAGGACCATATGTACTATTGGACAACCTAAGGCAGGCACGGTCCCTAAGCCACATGCTTGTTTTTAAACAGAGAGGGGGAGATGTTGAGAGCCACAGCTGAAGGGGCCCCAGCAAACTTTCAGACTGCCAGCTGATGATTGGCTCACAGCGGCCCCAGCAACATCTAGCTGATTGGCTCCTCTGCAGTGAAGATCATTGGGCTGTTTCCCCGCCCTTTCAGGCCACGGAGCTGCTCATTGGGGGACTTTTTGACTCCGCCCGTGCGACCCAGCCAATCAGCCTCAAGAGCAAGAGGATTGTGGGAGGTGTGGTGGCTGGTGGTTGGGGAGTGTGGCTTGTGCGAAGCCAGTGGTGGCAGTTGGGCTCTGAGGGTTTTTTCCGGAGGAGCTGTTTTGTTTGGCATGTGTGGTTTTAAAAATGAAGTTTCTTTCTTTTGACAAGTGGCTCCTGAATTGTGCCCAGCCAGACTGGCTCTCAACAAAAAGCAATCATGAAATTTATCTGGAAAAATAAGAGACCCAGAATAGCTAAAGCAATCCTTAGCAGGAAGAGTGAAGCAGGTGGCATCACTATACCAGAACTTAATCTATACTACAGAGCAATAGTAAGAAAAACGTCATGGTATTGGCACCGAAACAGACTGGTAGATCAATGGTACAGAATAGAGAACACAGAGACTAACCCACAAAATTACAATTAGCTTTTTTTTTAAAGAGAGAGAGAGAGAGAGAGAGAGAGAGAGAGAATTATTTTTTAATATTTATTTTTTAGTTTTCGGTGGACAAAACATCTTTGTTTGTATGTAGTGCTTAGGATTGAATCCAGGCCGCGCGCATGCCAGGAGAGCGCACTACCTCTTGAGCCCATCTGCAGCCCCTACAATTATCTTATTTAGACAAAGGCGCCCCCCAAAAAAAGCATTGGAGAAAAGATAGCCTCTTCAACAAATGGTGCTGGGAAAACTGGAAATCCATATGCAACAAAATGAAATTAAACCCCTATCTCTCACCATGAACAAAACTCAACTCAAAATGGATCAAGAACTTAGGAATACAACCAGAGACCCAGTGTCTAATAGAAGAAAAAGTAGACTCTAATCTCTATCATTGGGATTAGGCCCTGACTTCCTTAATAAGAATTAAAATTAAGAATCAATAAATGGGATGGACTCAATCTAAAAAGTTTCTTCTCAGCAAAAGAAACAATCTGTTGGGCTGGGGATGTGGCTCAAGCAGTAGCGAGCTTGCCTGGCATGCGTGCAGCCCGGGTTTGATCCTCAGCACCACATACAAACAAAGATATTGTGTCCGCCAAAAACTAAAATAAATAAATAAATATTAAAATATTCTCTCTCTCTCTCTCTCTCTCTCTCTCTCTCTCTTAAAAAAAAGAAACAATCTGTGAACTGAATAGAGAGCCTACACCTTAGGCGCAAATCTTTACCCCTCACACATCAAATAGAGCACTAATCACAAGAGTATATAAAGAATGCAGAAAGCTAGATACCCAAAAACCAAATAACCCAATCAATAAATGGGCCAAGGGCATGAAGAGACACTTCTCAGAAGATGATGAACAATCAATCAACAAACACATGAAAAAATGTTCATCATCACTAGCAATTAGAGAAATGCAAATCAAAACCACTCTAAGATTTCATCTCACTACAGTCAGAATGGCAGCTATTATACATACAAACAAAAATAAGTGCTGGTGAGGATGTGGGGAAAAAGGTACATTCATACACTGCTGGTGGGATTGACTGCAAATTGGTGCAGCCAATATGGAAAGCAGTATGGAGATTTCTTGGAAAATTGGGAATGGAACCACCATTTGATTCAGCTATCCTTCTCCTGGTCTATACCCAAAGGACTTAAAAACAGCATACTTCAGGGACACAGACATCAATATTTATAGCAGCACAATTCACAATAGCTAAGTTGTGGAACCAACCTAGATGCCCTTCAATAGATAAATGGATTAAAATGTGGCATATAAAAGAGAATAAAACCATGGCATTTGCAAGTAAATGGATGGAGTTAGAGGAGATAATGCTAAGTGAAGTTAGCCAATCCCAAAAACCCAAATGCTGAATGTTTTCTTTGATATAAGGAGGCTGATTCAGAGTGGGATAGGGAGAGGGAGCATGGGAGGAATAGGCGAAGAACTCTAGTAGGGCAGAGGGGTTGGAGGGGAAGGGAGGGGGCATGTGGTAATTAATGATGGTTGAATGTGATGATCATTATTATTCAAAGTACAAGTATGGGGCTGGGGTTATGGCTCAGTATAGAGCACTCATCTACCATGCATAAGGTACTGGGTTCGATCCTCAGCACCACATAGATGTAAAATATTGTGTTCACCTAAAACTAAAAAAAAAAAAAAAAAATTAAAAAAACAAACAAAAACAAAGTACATGTATGAAGACACAAATTGGTGTGAATATACTATGTAAACAACAAGAGATATGAAAAATTGTGCTCTATATATGTAATAATAATTGTAATGTATTCCACTGTTATATATAAATAAAAAATATATTTAGTTGTTGATGAACTTTTATTTAATTTATTTACTTATATGTGGTGCTGAGCATTGAACCCAGTGCCTCACACATGCCAGGTAAGTGCTTGTTTTTTAAACAAGTGTACCCACTCAAGGTTTTGAATTGGAAATGCATAACACAAAGAAGTGTGCCTTAGGAAGTATCCTCTTTGCCACTGGTAACAGCTGAAGAAAGATAGTTTGTAGGGTAATTGTGGTAGTTAGTGTTCATGGCAGTGTTGTGAGCTACAGACTTTAGGGGCTGGTTGTGATGAAGGTATCTTGACCACCAAATCTGTGATGCAACTTTAGGTAGTACTCCTTCTTGTATAGCCTCTGAGTTTGGCTCTGTAGCCATTTTAGGCAGTTTTGCAACACACCATATCTTTTAACAAATTCTACCTTTGCTTAAGTTGGCCAGAATAAACTAACTTTGAAGTGAAAGTTGTTTGCAGCTGGGCATGGTGGTGCATGCTAGTAATCCCAGCAGCTCAGGAGGCTGAGGCAGGAGGATTGTGAATTCAATGCCAGCCTCAGCCATGGTGAGGCACTAAGCAACTCAGTGAGACCCTGTTTCTAAATAAAATACGACAAAGGGCTGGGGATGTGGCTCCGTGGTTAAGTGGCCCTGAGTTTAATTCCCAGTACCAGAAAAAAAAAAGAAAAAAGAAAAAGAAAGAAAGAAAAGAAAAAAAGTTGTTTGCAATAACCAACTTGGATTGGTACTAGAGGCCTGAGCTATAGATACACATTTGTGAGTCATCTATGTAATGGTTGTATCGGAAACTTGTACATGAAATACAAAATGAGAAGAGACCTAGGATTGAACCTGAGAAATTTATAGCATTTAATGGCTGAGTAGGAGGAGATGAACCTGAACCTGAAGGAAGTGATAGAGAAATTTCTGTAGATAGGAGAAAAATCAGGTAAACTTGTGTTTTAAGGAGTGATACTGTCGAATGCTGTGGAGAGGTAAGGTCAGATAAGGACTAAAACATGTTCATTGGGTTTAATAACATGAGATAATTGTCATCCCTAACAAGAGCAAATTTTATTGTGTAATGAGGTTGGAAGGCAGATTGAAGTAAATTGAGAAATGTGGTAGGAGTTTGGGCACCTGTTTAGAAATCAGGTTGGCTAGAAGCAGAGTAAGACGGTGATGGAATGAGACCTTCCAGCAATCCTTTTCCCACAGAAATATTAAATTGAACACCAACTTATGCTCAGAAATAACCTTCACAAGAGCTAAGGAAATCAGTCCAGATGGTAGCAAAATAATAAAAGAATTATCAAAGAAGGACAGAAGCAGAGTTGTTCCTGTTACCTTTCCCCCAACTCCAAGCAGGACAGCATAGAGAAAGATGCGTTCTTCTTGGGGCGGAACAATCCAGCCTAACAATTGTAATCCTGGCTTACCACAGTGAAACCCAGTACCAACCAGAGGTCAATACTCTTACACCCAGGCCAGTGCCTATGAATGGACCCTCTGAACCCACTCTAGACTGACCACCATGGGTCTGCCTCCACCTTTTCTTGCCACAACCTTGAACAGCACAGAGTAGAGAAAGACTCCATCTGCTGGGAAAGAGGAGAGGTAAGTACAGGATTTTGCCTTGGAATTAAGCATCAAGTCAGTACAATCCTACATCTGGTAGATTCCAGTGTCCCCTGTTTCCAGGGAATTGCCCCTATTTAGAGCCTCTGGACTTGTTCCAGTACCAGGTGGATACCCATGGCTCCAGTGGAACTAACTTGTATGCTGGTTAGCATTACCAGATCAGAGGAATGAGAGAAATATGTTGACGAATAGAGATTTTTAGTGTCAAGGAAAGATTGATTCCTTCCTCCCTCCCTCCTTCCCTCCCTCCCTCCCTCTCTCTTCCCTCTTTTCCTCCCTTCGTTTCTTTCTCTCTCTTCCTGCCCTCTTTTCTTTCTACTGGTAGAGATTTCACCAAGTTAAAAACTTATGGTCAAGAGCCACCTAAATGGAAAAAGATGAATACACCTAAGAGGAAAGGAATACTTGATATCTTAACATTCCTGAGGAGGTGAAAGGAGATGATACTCAAGACGCAGAGGAAATGGCTTTATGGAAGAGACGAGATAGCTTCTGTTATGCTTTGAATGTGAAGTGTCACCCAAAAGCTCATGTGTGACAAAGCAAGAAGATTTAGAAGAGAAATGATTGGGTTATGACAGCCTTAACTCAATCAATGAATGTATCCCCTGATAGAATTAACTGTGGCTGGGGGAGGTGGGTCATTGGGGGCTGCCTTTGGGGTATATATCTGATATCTGGCAAGTGGAATCTGTATCTGCTTTCTGATCATCCTATGAGCTGCCTCCCTCCCCCACATTGTTCCACCATGATGTTCAGCCTCACATTGAATTTTGAGGAATGGAGCTTGCAGTCAGTGGATTGAGACCTCTGACACTGTGAGCCCCCAAATAAACTGTTCCTCCTCTACAATAAAAATGTAAGTGGGATCATATGAAATATGACCACATGGAACTTGAAGAATTTTGTTCTGAATGGCTTTTTAATTTTCTATATACCATGTGTTGGTCATTATAGTTGGGCATTACATTAGGGGCTTTATAGAAATAATTTAATTTTCAAACTATCCTATCATAACAATTCTCATTTTGCTTTTGAAAAAACTGAAGCTTAGGTTAGAAACTTGCTCACAGTTTTGACCTAACAAATGATAGAACCAATAGTTACAATCATATCTGCTTGACTACAAAGACTATGTATAGAGTGGATTGGATGCATACAAAGAATATACCAAAGGAAAAAAACATTAATGTCTTGTGAATAATTATTTATAAGAGATGAGGATAATCACATGAGATAAAAATTTTCATGTGTTGATTCTTAGGAAGTGTCAGAAAGACAGGAAATATTAGACAGGAAGATATAATTTTGGATTTGGGTCAAGTTCAATCTGAATTCATAAAAGTAGAGTGGAATGATGGTTGCCAGTGGGAGGGGAAGTAGAAAGTGGGAATGGGGAGATTTTAGTCAAAGTGTATGAAGTTTGAGTTAGGCAGATGAAAAGTTATGGTGTAGCATGCTGACTATAGTTAATTACACTGAATTGCATACTTGATATTTGCTAAGAGAGTAGATCTTAAATGTTCATGCCACACACAAATGATAACTATATGAAGTTGTGAATATGTTATACAAATTAATTTGATTGTGATAATTATTTCATAATTGCTATGGCTTGGATATGGTTTGAGGGTGTTCCCCAAGGCTTCATGGGTTGAAATTTACTCCCCATTGTGAGATACTAACAGGGTGGAACAGTTCAAGTACAGAGTCCATAGGTGGGGCCTTTGGAAAGTGATTAATTATACCTAAATAATGCTGGAAAAATAAAGGTTTTCTTTCTCACACACAAATAAATATGGTAAATTCTTAAATCATCAGAAAACTAACTTAGCTTTGATGGTTCACTATCATTAATACTAGTGATCAACATTACAACACATTATAATAAAATATACATATGGTATGTACTTAAGAAAAGCTTGTTTTCCATTTTAATCTATGAAATGATTTAGTATTGTCGGCTTAAGGCAATTATTGATATTATTTCACATGTTCACCAGGAATAAAAGATTCAAGAGGGATCTAGCGCAGTGGTAGAGAGCGTGCTTAGCATACTTGAGGCCGTGGGTTCAGTCCTGAGAAAAACAACAACGAATTGAGGCAAATTGTTTACATTATTGTTTCTTCACTCTTCACTTCGACATGAAAAATCTAAAACATAAATTACCTAGTGGTGACGGTTTTAGGCAGAAAATATGCTTTATTTGCAACAATAAATGAGGTAGTCATAAAATGTTTACTAAAACGTGTTTGAATTATGCTTTTCAAAGAAGCAAAATGCTGAATTCAAAACTGAATTCTGATTGATGAGTTTCTTATTGTCATGTTAAAGTTAATTTTATTGCTATTCTGCAATTTTTGTCTAAATCTATTATGTTAGAAGAGGGCTGGATAGTCTTTGAAGTTAACACTAGGTTGCAAGGCATCGGGAGAGTTCACGACAGACCCCCTGTGTTTTTCTGAGTGCTACCTCACCCTGCACTCACTCCTGTGGTTCTAACTCCCCAGACCGCGCGATCGCCACCCTGTTCTCGCAGGGAGCGGGATCTCGCTCTTCCACGCCATCTGCTTCATGCTTCGTGCTCCTCGGGGTCTACCCACGCTGACGCCAGGGGGCGAGGGCAGGACGGGGCTCCAGACCTTCGAGTTAGGTTTGGGGTCACGTTCCTGACGACTTGGGCCCTAAGTGGAGTTTGGGACCCTAAGGAAAGAGGGTTTGGACGTCGGGGTTTCGAGGGGCTGTTTAGGTGGGTGGGAAAAGGAACCGTGTGTGGTGGTTTCTGAGGAAGGCGGGCTGAGTGGCTAGCCTGGCCCTACTCCAGAGAACTACCCGCCACACCGAGCCTCATCCTGTGGCGGGCGCTTGACGCGCGCTGCGTGGTGGTTGGCTTGTGGTGGGCAGAGACCACCAGCGCTGCCTGAGGGGAGGGCGGGCCAGCAAATTCCCGCCGCAAGTCTCGACTGATAGCCGCGAGCCGCCCCTCGGGTCTACGGGGAGCCAGAGCTGCGAACCCCACCTCTGGCGTGTTCTGTACAGCGAGTTGGCTCTCGTGTGAATTTTTTTTTTTTTTTTTAAATATTGGGAGGCAAATTGGTAAATGTAAACCTGCACCACTTTTCTAGGTTTCACCTTGCTGTTGGTGAAGGACTTTCACTGCGCGGGGCAGTACACACGCCAAGCAGAGACATATTCAGATATTTATTTTACAGGGCACGCCCTTTTGAGAAGTCTAGGTGTCTGGATCCCCAGAGATTCAAAGACTTACTGCAGTACCAGGAATAAACAATCACGAAGGCGCCCACCCTTGCCCCTAGTCTCAGTCATGCAACGACGTTCAGCAGCTGCCTAAGTCACTTAGCGCTCTACCAGGAAGGTGGCTGTGGACTGAAAACGTCTCTTACCCTCTGTCTTGCTCCATCCACATTTTTTGTGAGAATGTTATATTTAAAAAGTTGTTACTGAATATACATGTGTATTTTCATTTTATATTCATGTGTATATTCACTTATTTTTTATTTTCTTTACATAGTATCCAAGATGAATGACAGCCTCTTTGTCAGTCTGGACAGACTTTTGTTAGAATTTGGTAGGTATAAAATGAAAATAAATAGGTAACTGTACTATTATTCGACATTTTAACAATGAAGTAAAGTCACAATAGAATTGTTTTAGTTTTCCAGTATGAGAAAGATACAAGTACTAAAGAAGAAATGATTCAAAGAATTAATAGTAAGTAGTTTTGCATGTTAAAGATGTTTTTGTCTTAATTTTATGACATATAGCATAATATATAATTGCCCTGTTTAGGTCTACTTGTAGTTGGCATTGTAACTCTTCTGGAAATTATCTACTAATTTATTAGTATAAATTCTCTACTAGTTCTGGAAATTCTCTACTAATTCTCTCCACTAATAATGAGCTTTTTAGCCTAGGCAAAATACTTGTGATTCACCTACTGTTTTTCAGTAATTTTGTGTATTCTGCATTTAATTATTTTGTGAAGAATTTTGCTTTAAGCAGCAATGACCCCTAAGGTGCAGTTAAAAAATGTTATATTTCTCAAATAACAAGGTTACTTCAAATATTTGAGTGAAATGTTTCTCTTTAAAGAAATCATCAAAAATTAGGAACCAGAATTGATGCCACATTTTCAGGAATAATAATTCTGAAAATAAGTGAATTGGCTAGTAAATATAAGTGAAGTGGCTGTGCAAATTAAATAAATATAATGCTTTAAATATTTTAGTTCTAAAAATATAACTATTAACTTCTTAATTGTCACAGAAAGATTGAATTTGGTTATTTTTTTCTACAATCAAAAAATAAAATATTATGAAATTATTTAATATTTTCAAGAACTAAGTTTATCTTACATCATTGGTAAATAAGTTAGTTGATGGTGTATTTAATAATTAATTGATAGAAATTATGTATTTGTCAATAACAAAATCCTTATGTTAATACAATTAATGAGTAAACATTTGCATGAATTTATAGCATCATAAGATGAATTGACCTTAAGTGTTACCTAATCTAGCCCAGTGTACATTCTTCAATTGCAAATACAAATCCTCCTTAGTTTCTGGGGGGCTGTGGTCTTCTAGTTTTTAGTACAGGAGGCTTCCCTTCTCAAGCCTCACTTCCTCTCCTTTCTGGCTGTCCTCCTTTTAGGTAAGTTGACATAAACTGTTTTTCTTACTGTATTTGTTTATTTTGAATTTATAATTTCTACTTTAAGAAAATAAACATTTCCTCTTTTAGAATGCTTTGAAGACATAAAAGAAAACAAATCAACTATTTGTAAGATACATGAAACTATAAATACAACAGATGAGGAAATTGCTCATTACTGTAAACATAGTAATGAAATCAAAGACAACTGTAGTAAGTGAATATTTGAAAGAAATGAACCTTCAGTAATTGCCATTTGATTTTTTTATTCAAGATTTCTAGGTTTGTAGTTGAAGACACCATTGCTTGTTTTGTTTTGTTTTGTTTTTTTGGTATTGGGGGTTGAACTCAGGGTCTTCCTTGTACATGCTAATAAGCATGTTCTCTACCATTGCCCTAAGTGCTGAATTATGAGATTTCACTAACTTAGATATAGTTAGTATGAATAAAGAATTTTAGTGTAGTCTATGTAAGTCTTATTAGTCTGAAATAATTTCCATTTTTTGACTTTTCAAGATCTTAGTGTTTTTGTTTATGTGGTGCTGGGAATCAAATCCAGGGCCTTATGCATGATAAGCAAGTGCTACCTTGATACATGATAGACAAGAACCACTGAACTACACTCTGGCTTAAGATCTTAGTTTGTATAAGGGAATCCAACCTAAAACTTTTCAAGATAAAACACTTCTTTTGAGAAATATCTCTCTAGGTCTTTTGTCCAATTTCTAATCAAGCTATTTCTTTTCTTGCCATTGAATTGTGTGACTTCTACTTCAACCATTTTTATGATAGGAAAATATTGGAAGTAACTCTAAATGTTCAACATTAAGGGACTAGTTAAATGAATTTTGGTATATGCAGATGACTGAACACTAGGCAGCCAATAAAATCATGACATAGGTGTATGTTTGACATGGGAAAATACTAGTATATTGCAAATTGAACAAAGCAGTTTATGCATCATTATTCATAATAAGAACCCAATGCATGATAATATATCTATATCTAAGAAAAACCTCAAAGGATGCATATTGAAAAGCTTATAGTAAATATCTTCTCATTGAGCTTATGTTTCTTATGGAATTTTAAATACTCAGAATATATGCATGTATAATCTTAGACCTTCAAATTTCCTTTTGGGGAATATATTTTAAGTATCAGAAATTAAGGGGTTGGGGATATATCTCAGTTGGTAGAATGCTCACCTGGAATGCACAAGGCCCTGGGTTTAATCCCCAGCACTACAAAAAAGAAAGAAAGAAAGAAAGAAAAGAAATTAAGACAAATATTTAAGTATAATTTCAGTAAGTGATAAAGGAGGATAAATTTTATGTGAATATGATCTCAATAATGTTAAAATATATAATTGTAGCAAAATCTTGAAACAATTTTAAAATCATAGTAGTTATTTAATATTGAGAATATGTAAGATAGTTTCTTATGTATACTCTTCTGTGCTTCCAAATGGGCATATGGACTTTTTTTTTTCTTTTTCATTTTGCACATGTACTTTTTGAATTTGGAAAAAAAAATGAAAATAGAGGAAATATTCAAACAATACTTAGAATGGAAGCTGCCATGGTATATATAGTAATTTTAGATTTTTTGCATTGGTAATAGTTTTCAAGTTATATAATAAAACAAAATATATGAGGTGAATATTCATTTTATTCTATCTGATTTGATAATCTATTTTGGCCTAGTTTCAGCCATGCTATATTTGCTTCTTTCCCTATCATATCTCAAAAACAAATTTTATGTAAAAATTAATGAATATTAATATTTGAGCATATGAGTGTGTGGATATTGAGAGTGATGGGGATAGGATATGCAACTTTTTTTCTTTTTTATACTGTTGTATTTATTATTTTAAAAATTGGTTTATATTAATTATACAGAGTAGTAGATTTCATTGTGGCATAGGGAATGTTTTCTTGATGTAAACTTGTTTTCTCTAGGAAGACACATTTATTTCTCTTTAAATGATTTTGTTCATTTTTTATTATCTCTGCCAATTTTTTTATTTGTTTATCGTTCTGAAGTGCTAATTACAACTATAACTTTTTTCTATAGCTGGAAGCCAACATGTGATGTTTTTCATAAACATGAAGATTATATGTAGGACCAATTTACTATTTATCAAGAAACCATTGAAAAAGACAAGTACAGTATATATATTAACTTAAGTGTATCAGTTTTATAAATTAGTATTACTGGAACATGCTTTGTAAGAATTTAGAAAGTGTGTATTGTGAGGGAATTATTTTTAAGTAAATGTGATATCTTGGACTGAATGTTTGAAGGTCTCCATATTTGTTGTAAAAGCTTGAATATGTTGAGATATTGCCTTAGATATAAACCATTTATCTATCAGCAGCATTTATAGCAAAGTTCTTCAATTAATGGTATTTTTGA
Organism: Callospermophilus lateralis; assembly: GCF_048772815.1. NCBI lineage: Eukaryota > Metazoa > Chordata > Mammalia > Rodentia > Sciuridae > Callospermophilus > Callospermophilus lateralis. The sequence continues at coordinate 1,413,574 of NW_027511570.1, read as the reverse complement.
CTGAACAGTGTAAGCAAACATTTAGGAGGATAATTATTTGTAGAATAAACATTTTGAAAAATTTGAGGTATTGGTTTTTTAAAGGCATTTTGTGTCAAATTTCAGTTTTTCAGATTGCTAATTTAGTAAAGTGGTTATATTCTAATGGAGAAATACCAGTAGTTATCTGAATTTATTTTACTTCATGTAAAATCACATCATCTTAGGGATTAAATGTAATTAATGAATATAATAAAACAATGTTAGAGACTTTGAACATGATATATATGGCATTAAAATTTTACCTAATTTTAAAAACTGAAGTGATTTGAGAACACTTATCAGTTTTTACATTTTATTTAAGAAACACATATGTTGAAGGCCTTGTGGTGCATACCTATAATCCTAACAAGTTGAAGGTTGAGATAGGAGGATCTCAAGTTCAAGGGCAGCTGTAGCAACTTAGTGAGACCCTAAGCAACTTAGCAAGATACTGTCTCAAAAATAAGAAATAATAAATAAATAAAATAAATAAATAAATAAATAAATAAATAATGCCGGGGATAAAGCTCAGTGGTAAAGCACCCTTGATTTCAGTCCCCAATATCAAACAAAAAAACCTCCTAAAATAACTACCCATGTAAAATCTATAATCCATTATTTTCAAAAATGAGTCTTAGGTTAGAACTAAAGTTTAAAATTGGGACTTAATGGCATTAGAAATCTTGTATGTAGATGAGGTTTCTCAGGAAAATATATGGAGCAAAGTGGAGAAAGGCAAAAGTATGCTATCATCCAAAGAGTAGACAGAAGGTGGAAAAGATGAAGGAGACTATTAGGTTGTCATTTATAGATCCTGCTTCAATCCCAAAAGAATTTGAGATATTTGTATAAAAATACCACAGTGTTTAAAAAAAATCAAGGCTACATGTGGTCCTGCATATTGTTTGTTAAAAGTACAGAAATTAGGCTTTGAAATTCTTAGTAGTCAAGGCATTGATCAAGAAATATGATCAGAGTGTTCATTTAAAAAAATTTAATTAGAGGCTGAGGGTGTGACTCAATGGTTGAACATTTTCCTAGGATGCTCAAGGCCCTGGTTTTAATCCTTAGCAGTTTACTTGCTTAAGATAAGTTATGAAGTTTTTCCCGAGGCTTGAGAGAAATTTCTCTCCTGGGTCTTCAAAAAGGGGAAATTGGGGAGTGTGGTAATATTTTCAGTAAGTTCTTTCAAAAAAGTCCCCGTTTTTAATGTTTTTATTAATGCATTAAGTTATACATAATAGTGGTATTCATTTTGACATATTCATAAATGCATATAATTTCCTTCATTTCAACAATCAGTACTGAGGAAGTAGGGGCACTAGCTACTTATTTCTGATCTCCCATTCTTGTTCTGAGCATTCATGAAGACTAGTACTGCTAGAATAAATTAGATAATAATGAATTTCTGAATCATGACTTAGCTATGCTGTGTTCTGCCAAAGTTTCTATATGGAAGATGTTAGAAGTGGATATGACTATATAGTATGAACAAGATAGAATATGGTATGCTAATCTCATATGAAACAGGTGACCCAGGCCTAATTTTTCAATGGTATTTCTCTTCTCCCTGGACCATTTTCCTAAGTTATTATATAAGTGGGGTCTTCATTAATAAACATACATTTAGAAGAACAGGAACTTATTTGGGGCTCAACTGCTTTATCTTGCTAAAGGGGACAGAGTTAAGAAATATTAAAAAATTAGATCATTCTTAAAATTCAGACTTGCTGACCCAGTACTTATCAATCATTACTTATTAAACCAGAAGTTTTAAGAATACTTGCTCCTATTCTCTGCTAAGGAGAACAATCATTATAGCATCTTTTAAGAAATTTCTTGATCCAAGAAATAAAATCTTGAGGAATATAAGGACTATATATTTTCAAAAAGTTTACTATGAATATTATTTTTGAAACCAGAATTTGGTAAAAAGAGAATTCAGGAATATATTTTCTGTAGGACTGGGGATGTATAGCTCAATGAGTGAGGCTCTCGGTGCAGTCCCTAACACTGAGGCTGAGGGTATATTTTCAGTGAAGAACTGTATTGAGTACTTTCAGTGTTATAGATCAGGATTGGCAAACATTTTTTTGTAAAATACCAGATAGTAAGTATTGTAACTCAACTCTACTGTGTGGTACAAGATGGCTTTAGGCCATACATAAATAAATGAGATATGATCCAATAAAACCTTATTGGACAGCGAAATTTGAACTTCATATAATTTTATTATGTCATGGAGTATATTTCGAGTTTTTTTCAATAATTTAAAAACCATTCTTAGTTCACAGACAACAGAGGATGGATTAGATTTGGCACATAGGCAGCCTGGGGATGTAGCTCAGTGGTAGAGCACTTGCTTAACATGCAAGGCTCTAGATTCAATCCTCAGTATATTCTCCCCTACCCCATCACAAAGTTTTGGCACATAGGCAGTAGTAATCAACTCCTTTGGCTTATGGGTCAAATAAAAAAGAAGTCTTAATATTCTTTTGTAAGAATAATGCCTCACTTACAACTTGTGCCTAAATAGATGGTCACCCATTATTAGTTGAATTGATATAGAAGAGTTCCTCCAAACGGCTCAAATTTTTTTTTTTATAAGAATACTTGTGGGGTATACATGAATGATTATGAACCCAGAGTTTTAACACATAGAACGTGACTTCATGTAATAGTTTCAGCTAAAGAAAATTAAAGGAGATTTAAAAGGCATAGTTACAGAGGTCAGAACCCAGGGAGCATAGATATTTAAGAAGGTATAACTGATATTGGCCAAATTATATTGTATCCTGTGCATGAATGAATATGTAACAACAAATCCCATCATTATGTACAACTGTAATGCACCAATAAAAAATGTGGGGAAAAAAAGGTGTGACTAAAAGAACCCAGTTCTTCAATGTCAGTTAGGATGAACATAAAAAATAGATCATTTGATTGGACAATTTAGATCATTAATGACCATGGAAAGAATAATGTCATTATACTGGTGGGAGTGGAAGTTAAATTGAAGAAGATTAACCAGGTGAGGAATAAAAAAAGTTTAGCTGAGAAGTGTCTTGGGGTTAAAGAAAGTTGAAGGACAGACAATAATGAGAGTAATACAGACAAATAGATGTTTGAATTGCTTTTTATACTTAATTTAGGAGACTTTAACAAGTGATATTTACTAGGTTTTTAGATCTATTCTACAACATTTATTTTTAACAGAAAAATGTATCATGATTATGTATGTCAGTATAAAGAAATTTTGAAGCAATACCAACTAAAATATTCAGAAACACCCTTTTCACGTGAATATTATGAGAAGAAAAGAGAACATGAAGAAATTCAAAAGACAGTGTTGGCATGTTCTGAACAACTAAAAATGAGTGAAACTATTCTTATGGAATTTCTAGGTATTAACCTTTCTGTAATATGATGCTTTAATTATTATATCTTTGTACTGAGAAGAATACAATAAATCAGTCTCAACTATGACTTTTTTTCAGTGCCTGCACCCTTTCCATCACTTACCGAGTGGACATTACACATGTATCCACAATAGTATTTCTATTTATAATTTTATTAGATAAGTATTGTTTCTGTATTTTAATTATTATTTTGTTTTCCTGGTGAGAGCTTCATAGATTTGTTTTTGTGTTTAATTCAGGTTTTAAAGGTCACTTTAAGGTCTTTTGGGATTAGTTCTCATGTACATGTGATCAAAAGCAAGTAATTTTAAGGGGAATAAAATTGTATATGTATTTGGCTTTAAAGTGGCATATCAACAATCAAACTAATGAAAATGTCATCTTGCTTTGTCTTTTCAAAGAAGTTCTGATTAAATTGATTAATTATTGTTATGATAGATGGTGGTAAGGAAGTGAGTCAACAATTATTCACTAATATTTAAAAATTCAGTGGGTACTTACCTTGTGTCAGGCAGTACTGAAGAAATTACAAAGCTCTCTTGCAAGGAGCTCAGAGTTTAATAGAGGAGAAAGACAAATAAAGAATTCTAATACAGTATCACTGTGATAGATGCTTAAGTAATTCTTAATTGGTCTAAGTCTCACCTGTTTGTCAGAGAGATCTTTCCTGATGCTGAACTTGAAACTTCAATCCTCTTTCAACCTCCACAATCCTTTATATGATTTTCCATCAGATTATAACTCCTATGTTTGTACTAAGTCTTCTTTATCCCTATATTCTACCTTGCTTCTTTTCTGTTTCATCCTAAACCATTCTTTTATCTCTTCTGCTGCTTTTTATCCTTCATGTTTTGGTTTGAGCCTATTATATTTTTATGAACATTTGTTGTTTATCTATGCATTAACTTCTTTTTTTTAAATTAATTTTTATTGTAGGTTGTTCAAAACATTACATAGTTCTTGATATATCATATTTCACACTTTGATTCAAGTGGGTATGCATTAACTTCTTAGTGGGAAAGGGCAGAGGTTAGTTGGTAGATGAAGTACAGAAAGTATAAGGGAGTGGGATATGAGTTGGGATGAGATGTAAAATTGCATGTTAAACAAGAAGAGGTAGATGGAGGTAGGAAGAATTAAAGATTAGGATTTAAATATCTATTTCTAAAAATTTAAACTGATACTTTTGGTAATAACTTAGCTTTATAAATAATATTCACCTGAAATGTTTGTTCTAGCATATAAGTCACATATTTTTAAGGCAGGATAGGAAGTTCTGATAAAATTTCTCTAGAGTTCTTGTTCACTGTTACTCTTCTATTCATTTCTAAATTCTAGATAGATAATGGAGGAACTTAGGTAATTGTGTTAATTAATAACCATGTAGGATGTCTATTAATAGCAGATAAATTTTCTACTTGAAATTGAGTCTAAATCCTCCCTAAACAGAATGTCCAGATGAAAGTTCTCAGTTTTACAGGGTGCATTGATGAACCTTATAAGGCAAGAAAAGGGAAATTGGGTGGATTTTTAATGTTGATTTTGGAATAATACATGATGGAAGCATAAAAAGTTAAATTGGGACCTGAATTTATTATATTTTATTAGTCATCCCAATGACACAGTGAACTTAGTTTAAAAAAAACAAATAACACCTTGTGAAAATATTTAACTGAATAAAAACATTCTAACAAATATTTTTGATGGATGTTACTTTTAAGTTAATAGAGATCAATACTAACTTATCTTCATTAGTCTGCAAATATTTATATTAATCTTACCTGTTTCAGAAACAGTGCTTATTGCTTATATATACCACACGTATAAATGACATTATATAATATTAACTATTTCTGACATAGTACATTTATTTTAAATGTAAGGTTTACTTGCACAGCATAGTTCCTTAACATAAAAAGAGTTAATCTGAGATGTAAAACACAAGATATCCTCAAACATGCCAACAGTTTTACCAAAAGTTCATCTGAATTGAAGAAAAAGCAGATGAAGCAGAAATGGAAATTAATTCATTAAACAAGGTATATATTTTGTTATTGTTTCTAAAATATGTATTAATGTATAATAGTGTGTTAGTTGACACCTTAGGAGAGCTGTTAAGATAGCCTCAATGTAGACAAAGGCCAATTGATAAGCTTTAGATCACTTTGAAGCCAAAATGTTTTTCAGGTGTGGAATTTATTTAACTCTGAATTTGGGGGAATAGGTTGGCTTTTGGGAGGGCCTGAAGAAGGATCAAGATGTAGGTTAAGAGGAATTTACTTATTGACTTGTGGTGCAGTAAGTTAAACCCAAGGCCTCATGCACACTAGGCTCTGGGTTTGATCCACTGGTACCTAATACCTCTGGCCCTGTAACAGGAATTTAAAAGCATTGAAAAAGTAACAGTGTTTTCAAAAAGGTGAACAGTAAATAGTTTAAATAATTTAATCTTGCAAAATTTACAACTATAGTTTATAATTTTTAGGAAACCAGTCTAGAAACAGTTAAGCTTTTAAGGTTTTATTGAATATTTTTAGTATCATCCATTGAATTGTGGCTTTGATTCACATACATACAAGAACTCATCAAAATCATTTTATAAATTTTGAGAAAAAATTGAAAATTAAATTTTCTAAATTTTTTAAAAATTAGATTTTATAGTGATCATTCATAGTTACAAGGTACAAAATAATAACAATATCATTTTATTTTTTTCTAAATATTTATTTGTTAGTTTTAGGTGGACACATATCTTTATTTTATTTTTTTATGTGGTCCTGAGGATCGAACCCAGTGCCTCATGCATGCTATGCGAGCACTCTACCACTGAGCCACAACCCCAGCGCCCCCAGCAATATAATTTTAATAATGAGAGAAAAATGGATGTTATTTCCTTTAAAATATGTGATAACTATGTCCCTATGTAAATATTCAATGTCTATTTTGCTTATGATTATTCTTTTAAAAAATGGAAATTATTGATATTTATGATTGAAAATTTAGTAGTAAGGAAAAGTTAAAGGGGTATGATTTAATATTGATGTAACTCTTAATGACTTTCAATAGAAGATAGTAAATTCTGCCAAAAATACAAATCTTGTGATTCTACAGAAAAAAAATCATATTCATTAATTAAGATAAAATATTCTTCTTTGCAGGTAATTATTTCATTTTCCTTTCCCATTTTTCTTTTTAGCTGATTGCAAGACTTAATGAAACCAAGAATCTTTCAGAAACTCTTGAAGAAAAGAAAAAAGTACAGAAAAGAGAAAGGAATTGAAAGAAAGGTATAGATAAATTTTAAAATCCAATTTTATGTGACCAGAGATTCTGCATCTAAAAGTTTGATTCTGTATTCTATCCTCTTTTTTTTTGTTCTGATTAGTTATACATGACAGCAGAATGCATTTCGTTTCATTGTACACAAATGGAGCACAACTTTTCATTTCTGTGGTTGTACATGATGTAGAGTCACCCATTTGTGCAGTCATATATATACCTAAGGTAATAATGTCCTCATTCCACCATCTTTTCTACCCCCATTTCTGTTCTCCTTCCCTCCCTCCCCTTTGCCCAATCCAAAGTCCCTTCATTCTTTCCATGCCCCCTCCCCTCATTATGGATCAGCATCCACTTATCAGAGAGAACATTCAGCCTTTAGTTTTGGGGGATTGGCTTACTTTGCTTAGCATGATATTGTCCAACTCCATCCATTTACCTGCAAATACCAGAATTTTATTCTCTTTTAATACTGAGTAATATTCCGTTGTGTATATATACCACAGTTTCTTTATCTGTTCATCTATAGAAAGGCATCCAGATCAGACAGTTTTGCTATTGTGAATTGAGCTGCTATAAAAATTGATGTGGCTGTGTCACTATAGTATGCTGATCTTAAGTCCTTTGGGTATAGACAGAGAAGTGGGATAGCTGGGCCAAATGGTGTTTCCATTCGTAGTTCTCTGAGGAATCTCCATACGGCTTTCCAGAGTGATTGCACCAATTTGCAGTGTACCTTTTCCCCAAATCCTCGCCAGCATTTTTTGTTGCTTGTATACTTGATAATTGCCATTCAGACTAGAGTGAGATGAAATCTTAGAGTAGTTTTGATTTGCATTTCTCTAATTACTAGAGATGTTGAATTTTTTTTTTGTTTATTTGTTGATGGATTGTATATCTTCTTCTGAGAAGTGTCTATTCAGTTTCATAGACCATTTGTTGATTAGGTTATTTGTGGTTTTTTGTTTTGTTTTGTTTTTGTTTTGGTGTTAAGGTTTTTGAGTTCTTTATATATCCTGGAAGTTAGTGCTCTATCTGATGTGTGTCTAGTAAAGATGTTTTCCCACTCTGTAGGCTCTGTCTTCATGTTATTTATCTTTTCCTTTGATGAGAAGAAGCTTTTAGTTTGAATCCATTCCATTTATTGATTCTTGATTTTATTTCTTGTGCTTTAGGAGTCTGATCAAGGAAGTCAGGACCTAATCTGACATGATGAAGATTTGGGCCTACTTTTCTTTCTATTAGGCACAGGTCTCTGGTCTAATTCCTAGGTCCTTGATCCATTTTGAGTTGAGTTTTGTACATGATGAGAGAGAGGAATTTAATTTCATTTTGCTGCATATGATTTCCAGTTTTCCCAGCATCATGTGTTGAAGAGGCTATCTTTTCTCCAATGTATGTTTTCTACACCTTTGTCATGCAGGCTATCTTCTATTAATTTCTTATGAAAAATATTAATTTAAGGGGTTGGGTTGTGGCTCAGTGGTGGAGCGCTTGCCTAGCACGTGTGGGGCCCTGGGTTCGATCCTCAGCACCACATAAAAAATAAATAAATTTAAAAAACCTATTGTATCCAACTATAACTAAAAAATAAAATATTTTTTAAATATTAATTTAAATGATTTGAACTATTATTATTTAGTATGCTTTAGTGAGGCTGAGGATATTATAATTGTAGAGAGAGAGAGGGTAGCAACAGCACATCTGATGCACAATGTACCTTTTTATCATCTTGTCACCAACTTGTTTAGTTCTTTCTTTATCATGGAGAGTGTAGAGGAGCCTATAATTGTGACTTAATCAATGACGTCATATGTTTCCTTGTTTTTTTGTCCTGTTTTTTTGATAAAATAGACCTTCGTGATGGAAGCATGAAGAAAAAGTCATTAATTTTTCTCTTAAAGAAAAATAGATGTGTTACTCTTGCTGTTTCTGATCTACTTTCTATTTTTTTTCTTTTTGCCTGTGCCCTTTTTTCATTCTAAATTTCCATTCCTCAGTCTTCATTGCCTTTGTGTTAATTTTTCAACACACTCTTCTCGAGTTTATTTCCCTGAACCCACTTCCTTGGATCTATTATTTGCTTGACCTCCTCCTCAACATGTTGCACTCCCACATATCGTATCTATGGCAGTATGTATTTAGTTTTATGATGAAATTGATTTTAAAAAATAGGCAAACATACAGAATTTTGCTTTGCCAACAATGTTTTAACATAAAATTCTGTATATTGAGAGGAACTTATATAGATATTTAGTCATTTTTTACTCAGTGTATACAGTAGCACCCCCTTAACCATGGTTTTGCTTTCCATGATTTCAATTACCTGTAGTCAACCATGATCCAGAAATATTAGATAGAAAATTCTGGAAATAAACAATTAAATTGCATGCTGTTCTGAATAGTCTAATGAAATTTCATGTCATTGTACTCTATCCTACCTGGGATGTGAATCATCACTTTGTTCAGTATGTCTAAACTGTATACACTACCTGCCTGTTAGTTACTTAGTGGCCATTTCAATTATCCCATCGAATGTTATATTATCATGGCGCTGGTGTTCAAGTAACCCTTATTTTACTTAAAAATGACCCCAAAGTGAAAGATTAGTGATGCTGGCAATTTGGATATGTTGAATAGAAGCTGTAAATGCTTTATTTAAGTGAAAAGGTGAAAGTTCTTAAGATAAGTGGGAAAAACAGTTATATGCTTAGGATGTCAAGATCTGTGATTAGATTTATCTGTCCATGAAATTGTGAAGAAGAAAAAATAAATTTATGCTAGTTTTGCTATCATACCTCACACTGCAAAAGTTAAGCCACAGCTGAGTGTGGGGGTGCATGCCTTGGGAGACTAAGACAGGAGGATTGCAAGTTGGAGACCAGCCTCAGCAACTTAGGCCCTAAGCAGGTTAGATATAACTTGTCTCAAAATTTAAAAAATAAATATAAAGGACTGGAGATGTAGCTCAGTGATTAAGTACTCCTGTGTTAAATCCACCACAGGAGAAAAAAAAGCTACAATGTGTAATAAGTGCTTGCTTAGTTAAGATGGAAAAGGTGTTAAATTTGTCTATGTATGTATAGGAAAAACTATGGTATATGTAAAGTTCGGTACTGGGGAACTTATCATGTGTCCTAAATTGATAAGGTAGAATCAGTGTATTTTGATAGCATTTATTCTACTTCATTGATTTAGGAAGAAGTCAATGAAATTATCTTTCAGTAAAAAACTTAAAATACCCACTTATGTTGTATTATTGTTTTAATGATTTCTGTATTCATGGTAGTTGATTTGTTTCCAAATCAGTCTTTTTAAAGTTTAAAGTACTCTGAAATCTAAAATGTTACTTTTATGATTAGACTTTTGGTTTAAGATGTTTTTGATATGTTTGAAAAGTCGTTAAAAATGACTATGTTTGCCGGATGTATTGATACATGTCTGTAATCCCAGTGACTTGAGAGGCTGAGGCAGAAGGCTTGCAAGTTTGAAGCCTCAGCAACTTAAGGCCCTAAGCAACTTAATGAGACTCTGTCTCAAAATATAAAAAAGCCTGGGGATATGGCTCAGTTGCTAAGTGTCCCTTGGTTCAATTCCTAGTACCAAAACAAAAAGAATGATTATGTCTTAAAAATAAAATTGTGACATACTGAGAAGACTACTGGACTTAATCAGGAAAGGTGTTTTAGCTCTGACACTATTACCAAGTAATTTAATACTATTGTACAAAAATCTGTTAAAAATCTCTGGAACTGCGGCTGGGGATGTGGCTCAAGCAGTAGCGCACTTGCCTAGCATGTGTGCGGCCCGGGTTCTATCCTCAGTACCACATGCAAACAGAAGATGTTGTGTCCACCGAAAAACTAAAAAATAAATATTAAAAAAAATCCTCTCTCTCTCTCTCTCTTTAAAAAAAATCTCTGGAACTTAGTTTCATTATTTGCAAAGTGGAGGATTTTAACTACATAGAATCTAAATATCCCTTCTATCTTCAGAATATGTTAATTTTTACTTAGCTCATTTAATGTAATCTATTCTTCTCTTTAGAGTTTTTGAAAAAGATGAGCATATGCTTGTATTGAATAAAATCCCTCAAAGCACTCAATTATTTCTTCCTTATGACCCTCATAAATTAGTAAGACCAAAAAAGATGCATTCTTCAGAACCAAGAGTTACAGGTACAGAATTGTTTATTATTTAATAACTTTATTTGTTTGGGTAAACCCACAGAAGGAGAAATAAAAATAAATTTTAGTTATCATTTGATGTGAGCAAGAACAAACAATACTGGAGACTTACAGACTCAGGAAAGTACTGCTTTGAGTCGGAGAGCAAACAAAAAATGTCTTCTCTACATATTTTTTTCCCTCTGAGAAGAAAACTTTTTACATAAAATGTGTTTTGGTTGGGTTGCTCTGCTGTCAGAGGAATATAAATAATTATATATTTTTATTTGAGGAATTATATTGTCATATGTATGATTTCTATGGGTAGCATACTTGTGTTAATAGTGTTTGAGACTTGGTCATTGAGACATTTGAATTAGATTTCATTCAAGGATCCATAGATTAACTAGTTTAACTATATTATCAGTCTCCCCTCCATCATTACTATTATTACTTTGTCTTTTTTGGTTATGGATTCTAAAGATAGAGTTTTGTCAGTTGGTCATTTTATCATTTCATATTTAATTGCTATCATAGTGAATATAGAGTGATAAATTAAGAGATGTGATGTTTAAAAATTGTGTATTTAAATTTAAATTTAATATTCATATAGACTTGATTGTCTAAATGATAAGGTTAGATTAAATGGTGGAGATGAGGGCCAGGGTTGTAGCTAAGTAGTAGAGTGCAAACTTAGTGTGCATAAGGCCCTGGATTTAATCCTCAGTATGAGAAAAAAGTCAGATGTTTGATTCTATCTTCAGAATTGATTTTTAAGTAGTATTACTTATTAATCTAGATAAAAAAGAAGAAAGTTCTGTGCAGCAGTGAAATCTTGCCAATATTGACTTCAGACAAAAGGAAAAAGACCCACACGTAGGTATTTCTTTTTAAATAATATAGATTAAATACTTGCTTTTGTTAAATGAGAGTAATGTGCTACACTTGAGACAGAGATGTGTGTGTACAGGTGTGTGTTATAAATATATTAAATCAGCCATTAGCATAACCTTTGGGATCTAAAAAAATTAAAATTTGAATATGACATTCTGAATATAGACTATAATATGCTCCATTGCCTTCAAAATAATGGAAAAAAATATTTTAAAATACCAAGCCCTTTATCTATTAAACCAAAAACTTGAAAAATCTCTGGAAGAAGAAATAAAACTGATTGGATTGAAGAAAGGAATTATAACCTGGGACATGCATAGGATAATTCTGTTAACAAAATAGAGATCCAGGGACAATCAATGGGATAATTTGTTGGGCTCCTTCAGAGGGAGTTAAGTAACTTAACTCATGTTCATCTTTGTTTCTCTACTTTGCCTTTGGTCAGCCTCAGTAATGGGATGACTGACTCCAGGTGGAAGCAGTGAGTCGTGGAGCATGGGTAAGAGAAACTGGCTTGTGTCCTGGGTGGTTCTTGATGCCTGTGAAAAATAAGGACTACACCAATCAAGTAACTGACTGCTGATATTGCATATCTTTATTTTCCCTTGAAAACAGTCCAGAGGGAATTCCTCAATGAAAAAAAATATTTGTCCTTTCACTGATTTGTAATTAATACAGACACTAAAATGAAACTAAGTCTAAATATGTATTATAGGAATCTAAAATTACAGATGATTTTAATATGGGATGAAGGTAGATAAATGAGGAAAACAAATGTTTACCGAAGTTTTTAATTTTTTGGTGGTGGAGGGGTAGTAGATGTAGGGAGAGAATATAAATGCTGATTAAGTATACATTCTGGAAAAATGTAAATTTATGTCTGTATGTCAAATATTTAAGAAAATTATCAGAAGAGAAATGGAAGGTGTAAATTTTTTAAAAGTAGAAGAAAAAAGATAAAAATTAGGTTAACAGAGTGGAAACAACAGTTAGCATTTAGATAGAAAACAAACAAGATGCTGGAAAAAGTTCTGAACAGATAAACAATCATAAAAATCTGACTGGGTTAAACCACTATTAGAAGACAGAGGTACTTGTATGGGATATATTTTAAAAATACAGTTACATACTATTAAAACAGAATAGCTGAAATAATTTTACAAATAAAGGCTAAAAATAAAAAATGGAAAGTATGTATCAGGTGAATACAAACAAAAAAGCAAATATAACAATATATAGAAATAACAAAAGCATTAGCAAGGATATATATATATATATATATATATATATATATATATATATATTCTTATTTTTTAAAGAGAACAGTTCATTGAAAAATCATAAAAACCATGTTGCACCAAATTATGCAAAGCAAAAATTGACAGAACATCTATCATAACAAAAACAATGAAATAAACTTACCATTTAAGCCAGATATTTTTAGGAAAAATTAAAGGCTGTAAACGAACATAATAAAGCAGTGGCTTACATGTTAATATAAAACAAATTTTATTTAAAGTTAAAAATGAAGTATTAGCTCTTTCATATGTAAATAAAAAAGAAAGTTCAGGCTTCAATCTTTTAATTTGTTGTTTTACTTTTCTGTATTCTGTTTCAAAGATTTTAGAGGATAGAGGGACACAGAGCAGATCATCAATTGAGAAATGGCAAGATTTTCTTAATTAATTATAATATGAAGGGAATAAATTTTAAAAATATTTACCTTAACTGTTATAAAAATAGTTATTATATTTATTATAAACATCAAATTCATTGAGGGTTTTGAATTTGTTTTCCAGTATTTGTATGTCTTATATGTAATAGTTTCAATTAATGTATATAAGCATTATATTGCTAATGATGATGATAAGGTTGAAATGCCAATGAAATGAGAGAACCTTGTATAGCTTTAGCAAATGTTTATTGTTTGTTTTGTTTTTTTTTTTAGTTTTGTTGATTTTATTTTTTTAAATACACAACAGCGGAATGCATTACAATTCTTATTACACATATAGAGTACAGTTTTTTTCATATCTTTGTATATAGAGTATGTTCAATTCATGCCGTTTTACATGTACTTTTTTTTTTTTTTTTGCATTGCAATTCTTATTACACATATATACTGCCAGGTTTCTGTTCTCTCGACTAAAAGGCTCAGGGTTTATTCCAGTTAAACTGGGCTGACTAGGCTGTGCAAAATAACCACACAAGAGACACAAATACCTTTTTCTTTGGGGTTGCTGTGAAGGCTCCTCTGACCTTAATAGTCCGCAGGAAGAGAGAGAGCGAGAGCACACGCTGACCCCTTTTATTGAGGAGAAGCTATTCAAATGAGGCAAGGGGTCAGGTTTTAGGGGGCTGAGTCTATCTGATGTCCACTGTCAGCAGGTTGACTGACACCTGGGCAGGCCACACCCAAGGACAAAGTAAGAGAAGGGGACACACAAGGCACTTCCATGGAAGATTCTATTCTAAACAGGGCAAGGGGTTATATTACAAAGGAGCAGGTGAGCATAGCTTCACCCTTGGGGCTGTAGCAAGACACATCCATGCACAAGACACTGTCCCTCGAACCCAAGAAGGGTGGGGAAAGCTCTGCCACATTTCTGTGACTGAGCACCTCAGAATCCAGTCAGGGACTGTTACTCAGTCACATGTAAGGTTGGTCTCCCACAATATACCACAATTTTTCATATCTTTGTTTGTATATAAAGTATGTTGATACCCAATTCGAGTCTTCATAAATGTACTTCAGATAATGATATCCATCACATTCCATGGTCCTTGCTAATCCCAAGCCTCTCCTTTTCCTTCCCACCCTTCTTCCCTATCTAGAATTCATCCAACCCTCCCATGCTCCCCATCCCTACCCCACTATGAGTCAGCCTCCTTATATCAGAGAAAATATTCAGCATTTGGTTTTTAGGGATTGGCTAACTTCACTTAGCATTATCTTCTCCAATGCCATCCATTTACCTACAAATGCCATGATTTTATTCTCTTTTATTGATGAGTAAAATTCTATTGTGTATATATGCCACATTTTTTTAATCTATTCATCCACTGAAGGGGCATCTAGGTTGGTTCCAAAGTTTAGGTATTGTGAATTGTGCTGCTATAAACATTGATGTGGCTGTGTCCCTGTAGTATACTGTTTTTAAGTCCTTTAGGTATAGACTGAGGAGAGGGATAGCTGGGTCAAATGGTGGTTCCATTCCCAGATTTAAAAGGAATCTTTATACTGCTTTCCTTATTGGCTGTACCAATTTGTAGTCCCACCAGCAATGTATGAGTGTACCTTTCTCCCCACATCGTATGTAGTCAATTCAATGCTTTCTTTTTTTCTTTCAGGTATTTAATGATTCTGGTGTGAATAACAATTCAAAATGTTCACATGTTACTGCTATTAAATGTTCACAAAATTTTATGCAGTTCAGGTAATTTTTTAAAATAAGAAAATTCTTAAGAGGTGAGAATGTAGTTCAGTGGTAGAGGACTTACATGGCATGCTACTAGGTCCCTGTTTCAATCCCCACCCCTACCTGCCCCCAATAAAAAAACTTTAATTTCTGCAATTTGTGAATATCAATTCAAAATAATATAAAAATTATATGCCTTGCATTTTAGATTGTTAACTCCTCAGAAACGATCAAACAACAATCAGTGGTTTGAAAAAAGACAAACAGGTATTTGCTATTCATATTTTTCATAATAAATAAGGGTAATAAATTACATCAGTTTTTTATACTAGAATTATTTGGATTGTTTACATCTCTGTATAATTGATCATGCATACCTGGTTTTAAAACATATTCCCTCTAAATATTAAGTAAATGTATTTTATTGAAGAAATTTTGAAATACAAAACAATATAAAAAATACTACCACCCAGAAATAATGGACATGATACATACCAGTGTATATTCTTTTAGTCTTTTTTTCTATGTGTATGTTTGTTTTGTTCTTTTACCCTCCAAATTTTAATTATACTATGTATATAATTTTGCATCCTTTTCCCCTTCATAATAAATTATTGAGGTTATTTCTACATATCATTAATTAGTTTTTATTAGTAATGACTGTATAATGTCCCATTGTGTGGATATGCCATTATTTAGCCATTCTTTCACATTGAATTCTTTTTGATTTCCTGTTTTTTACTATTATAAATAATGTTATTATATTTTTGCATTGATATATTATTATCTTGGACAATTTTCTTTGAATAAAGTCACAGAAAGATCACAGTATATATGATGAATTTATTATTCTCAAATGAACTAGCTATTGAAACTTCATATCTTTGAAAATATAATTTATTTTTCTTTCTCTCCATATACATTTCAATATGCATGTTTGTATAGTTATGTATATACATGTATACATGAATATATAAATATAAACGTGAGTATATATTGTATATTAAGTGCATACATGCATATGTATTTTGGTAATCTAGTAATTCACAATAATTATTTAATTTATTATGCCATGTGGAAGTCTTTTTCTCTTCTTCTTGGATTATTGACTTTTATTTTGAAGTTTTAAAGATGGCTTTTTCTGATCCCAGGAAAATTCTGTTAATGTATGCATTTTAGAACGATTATATACTTAGAGTCTTTTTCTCTTACTCTTACTAGGAGATCCAACACAATATGTTTATTGTACACAAATGAATAGTCTCCTTGCTTTCTTCTAAGATAAAAACTTATCTTACCTGTACAGGTGATCTGTTCTAGCTATTTATAATTCTCTCTATATACCAAACCAACAGTGTTAAACAAGAACAAATAATTAATCAAACAATGCAGGGAACTGCATATAGCTGGCATAACTCTACCTGTTGTTCATACACAAGAAGTCATATAATTATCTTGAAATAAAAATATTTATTTCAATAATCTTTAGACCCAAAATTTGAAGAAATTAATATGTAATGAAAATAGTAATTTTTATTTAAATTCAGAAGACAAAAACAAGAAAGCTTTCAGAAGATCAGATAGAATAATATTGTCATGACTTCAATATAGAGAAAGATCTCTTAAACAGGAATTAAAAAGCCCAGTCATAAAAGAAAAATTGATGAATTTGGCCACATTAAAATTAAGATTTTTGTTTATCAAAAGATACCCTAAAAGAGTATCAAGTGCATCATCAAGCCAGAAGATATATTTGCAATACAGAAAGCTCTAAAAAGAGTAATTTGAAAGTATATACAGAACTTTTACAAAAGAAGAAAAAGACAACCCAATTAGAAATATATGCAAAATATGACTAAGTATTTTAAAAAGAGAAAGAAACGTTTGTGGCAGATAAACATTAAAAGATACTCAGCAAATCATGGAACTGAAAAAAAAAAACGAAACCCACATTGAGTTATCGTTACATGTTTACCGAAATAGCAAGATTCAAAATGTCTCACAATATTATGTTTTGATGAGAATACAGGACAATAGGAACTTTCAAACTATTGGTAGGAATTGTCTTTAATAAATTAGAGCTAATTTGTCTGATGAGATTGAATGATTTCCAAGGTGGCTAGTTGTCACAGTGGAAATTAGTACAACTACATTAGAAAAGGTTGGCATCTGGTCTTGAGAAATGCACATACTCTATTCCTCATAATTCCACCTCTAGGCATATACTTAAAGAAATACAAGTATATACATACAATTGTATCAGTAAAGAATGTTATTATTTGTAATAGTTTTAATGTGGAAACATCCTAGATACCCATTTGCAGTAGAATGTATAGATACATAATGTCCTGTTTGTGCAATGGAATACTTTATATCAGTAAGAAAACTATGTCATGTACTACAGAATGGATGAATCTCACAAGCTTATGTTACTCAAAAAAAAAAAAGTAAACAAAAGCAAGAGATAGGACATATTTAATTTCATGATATAACATTTTAAATAAGGAAAATATGTTATTGAGATGATAAAATCATATATAACAAATTAGGAAAAAATTATCACAAAAGTCTGGATAGGGATTACCTCTAAGAGAAAGACATGGAGAATATAGGACCTTTTGGAGTGCTTGTGATGTTTTATTTCTTTACTTGATGTGGTTACATGAGTGTTCTCTTTATAATTTTGTTTGTTAAACTGTTTATATTTTATTCTCTTATATATTGGATTGAATATATATATATATTGGATTGAAACATGAAATTGCCATTTTGGTAGACTAACAGAGTTAAATATTGGCAATTTCATATGGTTAAACTAATGTGTTTTATTTTATAATAAAATTGCAAAAAGAAAAACAGTTTGTTTTCATGTAACAGATGCTGAGTGTGGAGAAAAAGGGACAGTAAGACAATTAAGAGAATCAAAATGCACTTCACAAGTAAGTCAAATGTTTGATTTGACCATTCTAATTTTAAAATTTTGTGTCCATTTTAATTTTGGATTTAGTGAAATAAAGATTGTTTATGTGAGATTTTATTAGTTGCTAATCAGGTTTCTAGGAAGTAACAGATTCTATTTTTCAGATTCAAAAGCAAGGCCAAAAACACGAGAGAAGAATAGCGTTACCTTAGGGAAGAAAAGGGAGGAGAGGGGAGGGGATGTGGGAATAGGAAACATAGTAGAATGAAATATATATATATATATATATATATATATATATCTGCATGACCAATATGATTCTACAACATATACACTCAGAAAAATGAGAAATTATGTCCCATCTATATATGATATATCAAAGTGCATAAATGCATTCTCCTGTCATTTATAACTAATTAAAACAAAAAAAAAGCCAAAAGGACTGGGGGTATAGCTCAGTTGTAGAGTGCTTGCTTAGTATGCTTAAAACACTGGGTTCCATTCCCAGCACCACTAAGAAAATAAAACAGAACAAGACGAAAACCAAAAGCCACAAAAAGTTTACACATAAATATGCAAAAATTTTCATTAATAAGGGCTGATAAATTAAAATTTTAAAAAACTAAGTGCTGATATATATTGAGATTGCAATTTGGTAAGATAAAATGATTTGTTGTGGCAGTCCAAGACCAGTAATTGTCATAAAAATGTCTTGAAATTATTTTTGAATAGTGGGAAGCTTTAATTATGATAGATGTAGACAATATATTTTAAACTTTACCCTAGATACTAAGGGTTTAAATAAGAGAAACAATATAGTAGTATTATTCTGTAAGGAAATACAAATAATAAGTACATATAAATTTTTTTGTCAGACCCAAATTACTCTTTCCTTTCAAGGAGTTAGTATATACAGTTCTTCATCTATACTACAGTCCTAAACATTATTCTTTATCAAGTTCAGTATTTTCTGGTTGTTATACTTTTCTCAAGTAGGAATGAGGAAGATGGAGCTGGAAAGAAAAGAAAAAAAATGATCATTAAAATAATTATTGTTTGAATGTGTATTTTAATATCACTTTTCCAGTTATTCTTATTTTACTTATCTGTGAAATGACTACAGATTAGTATGGTATTTTCTGTCTTGTGCATTTTTATATATGTCATTCTATTACTGCAACAACATTCATTTTTAGTTTTCTGTTACTTTGAATTTGCAGCCTATACATGCAGAACATTTTGGAAAGTCAATAGAATATAATAGTGATGAAGTAGAAGAAAGGCCTGAGAATTTTCCACCAACTCCTGAAATTCCTATATTTTTAAAAACTCCTGAAGCTATGAAGACACATGAATCTTTGGAGAAAATACAGTTTCCTAAAGCTCCCTCATTTGAAATGTAGGACTTTATTTGATAATTATAAGTAAATTATGCATTAAGTCAGATAAAGTTGATAGGAATAGTAAAATGACTTATACCTGTAACTTTAAATTTTTTTAGTGTAGAGTATTTCAGACATGCAAAGTAGAGACTAGCATAATGAACTTCCAAGTACCTATCATCCTGTTTGAATTATTAAAATTCTGCTGTTCTTGTTTCACAGGTCTTCCTCTCTATTTTTCCTGCAGCGTTTCGCTGAAGATGATGTAGATCCTGAGTACTTACCCAGGGCAATACTATATACATTTAAAATTTTCCAAAGGGTTAAATTTTGTAGAGAAATTTAAAATGTTAAAGAGCTACTGCCATATTTGGAAGATTGTGGGCTTATCATTGAATAATATTCCAGCAGTCATTTTCCCACATGTTATAGTGTCTGAAGCAAGAATTGCCATTCTGCTTAGTAAGCTCGTTAGGCATAAATATCTCTAACATGAATATTTATCTTTGAAAACTATAGATATATGGTTTGCATTCAAGAAAATAGTGCTACCTTTAAATGTTGTCTTTAGTTCAGTCTCTTCCTTAATACTGATCCCTGAGGTTTTTCCAAAATATGTCAGATAGATTTCACTTTATCAGGGATATCTCACCTATATCCTACTTCTGTATTTTAAATTGTTAAAATAAGTTTTATATAAGAATACTATGCTATTGACTCAAGCACAGCATGTTTAAAGTGAAATTCAACTTCAAATCTGAGAATTATTAAGGAATATCAGATTATATGCTAAAATTTCTCTCCATGGATGAGAAAATTATGATCTGTAAAGTTAAATGACTCATTCATGGTCATAGAGATAGTTTATGGAAGTATTGTTACACTTCATACACACACACACACACACACACACACACACACTTTTTTCCTATTTTGGTATTTGGAATTGTCTCCAAGGCCTTGTGAATACTAAGTACTTAATCTTCTGTTGAGCTATCCCCCTGGCCCCTATTATATTTTAAAAACACTTATGTAGCACTATCTGTGAGCCACTGTTATAAGCACTTTAGACCATTTAATATTGATCATTTGATGTTCACAACAATCTTATACATTTTAGATACATTATTATCATTATTTTATAAATGAGGAAACATAATTATAGGTAATACAAATAATCATTGTTAGAGTTGAGATTTTAAACCCAGGCAGTTCTGGTTTTAGAATCCATTCTCCTAACCAATGTGTTACACATTGTATTGTCTATTTTTTCCGGATCATTTTACTGTTTAACTCCCTGATAGACACTTAGTAATGGCTGGCTTCTAATCCAGACACAGCTTGTTGGGGCTGGGGCTGGGGCTTAGCAGTAATGCCCTTGCCTGATATGTGTGAGGCACTGGGTTCGATTCACAGCACCACAGATAAATAAATAAAGTAAAGGTCTATCAAAAACTAAATATATATATAAACAAAATAGACACAGCTTGTTACTGACTTTCAAGATCTTGAAGACCATGTTGGGGTTAAGCGCTTGGACTTTGAATCTGAAGTGCTGAATTCAATTCTCAACTCTAGAACTTACTGTATTTTTTTGAGCAAATCATTTATACTTTCTACGCTTAAAAATATTTTACTGTAAAATTAAAGTGACTGAAATAATATCTGTATTATAGAGTTATTATGAGGAATAAGTTATGCTTATGGAAGTACCTAGAAGAGTGCCTGACAGTATATTGAGTATATATTCATAAAAATTATCCCAAAGTTGATTTTCTATAGTAGTCTCCTCGCAAACCATCTTTTCTTTATAGGTTGCTTCAATAACTACTTCCTACCTTCCCTTCTATGCTAATTTTTACCCCCATGACATTGCTTGTGGTCAATCTTCAGTGTTTAGTTATAGATTTTTAACATTTTGATAATTTTTAAAAATCTCTTTGTAACAGAAATGCAGTTCCTGAAGGTCAAACACAAAAAGAATCCTCTGGATTTTCATTTCTTACAAGTTATACTTCTAGATCACCTAGATTGAATTTATTTGATTCTTCTGTATTTGATTCAGAAATTTCATCAGATCAGGTAAAATGAGAAACTAAAGTTGATTTCTAAAAATTGTGCACTGAAACTTAGGGGTAATTTTATTTCCTTAGTACCAAACTATCCTGGGACAGAGTGCCAGTAAAGGCAATTTTTAAAAAAATTCTGGGTAGCTGTAGTATAGCATGCCCCATATTCACTGTATTTATTTATTTAAATTTCAAGATAGGGATGATTTAAATTTCAGTTAAGGGCAATTTGCAATGAATTTGTCTTTTTAATTAACGTGCCTACTAAACAAACTACATATTCTTTTTTTTTTGAGAGAGAGAGAGAGAGAGAGAGAGAGAGAGAGAGAGAGAATAAATTTTTTAATATTTATTTCTTAGTTTTTCGGCAGGCACAACATCTTTGTTTGTATGTGGTGCTGAGGATCGAACCCGGGCCGCACGCATGCCAGGCGAGCGTGCTACCGCTTGAACCACATCCCCAGCCCCCAAACTACATATTCTGAAAACAAACTTTACATATTATCAGTGAACTTACAATGGCTTCATGTTTTGTCTTTTCAACTATGTGTGTGTACATGGCAACATTATCATTGGTTCATTTTAAAAGACCTAAGGAATTTCCTGCATCAACATTGCTACTGTTCAGTGGAAATGCTTATTTCTGTATTTAGTAATTAAGCCCCCAAATTAAGACATGCTTTATTTGAAAAGCAGAGACAATATAAATTTGTGGTTAAAACTAGACTCTGAAGCCTGATTACTTGAGTGTATACTATATGTAAGATTTTGGGTAACTGTCAGTTTCCTTATCTGTAAAATGAAAATAATTATTACCATAAGGTTTGTAAATATTTAGGTGAGTTTATGCACATAAAACATTTAGAAAAGTTTCAATCACTTAATAATACCATATAAGTATCAATGTAATATAAGTATTATTACTTATTTAAATTAGTCATATTTAGCCATTTTTATATTTATTAGAATTTTTATTACTGTGTTCCTTGCACTATATTAAGCTGTTGAAATTATAAGTTTGTTGATGATATAGTAGTATACATTTCATATTTTGTTTCTTTTAACTTTGGTGTCAATTTTACTTAAATACTTATTTCAAAAACTAGTGGGGCTGAGGATATAGCTCAGTTGGTAGAGTGTTGCCTCACATGTACAAGGTCATGGGTTCAATCCCCAGCACCCCAATAAACAACAACAAAAAATTAGTAATCCCTAAAAAAGTACATTAGAAAAATAGATTAGAGTTACTAAATTCTCATTTACAGTAATACTATGAATGTTAAAATAAGTGTACATAAATAACCTCATCAGGGGACATGTACATTTTGAAAACAGAAAACTACTGAAAATTATTGAATATATTACATGATGTACTTGTTTAGAAAGAAAATATTTTAAAGATAATTTCCCTCTCAAAATAATTTATAAACGTAATCCATTATGGATCTAATTAAAGTGCTGGCAAGATGTCTTTAGTTTTTGTTATGTTTTGTTTTTGTGGTGGTAGAGCTGGGGAAGGAGATTGACCAAATAATTACTGTGTGTCCTGGGAGAAATGTATTCAAGAATAAGCAAGAACATTTTCAAAAATAAGATTGGTGATAGATTAAAATAGAACTCTAAGAAAAAGTTTCATCCAAAAGAAGGCAAAAAAGAAGGCATGGAGTGACAAAAAACAAGGGAAAAAACATAAATAGCAATATGTTAGTCTTAATCATGAACTTTAAAATGATTTTTTAAATATGAATGGGTTAAATACTCCATTAAAAGATAGACTATAAAAATGCATAAAAAATAAATTGAATGTGGTGGTGCACTCCTGTAATCACAGCTATTTGGGAGGCTGAGGCAAGAAAATAGAAAGTTCAAGGCCAGACTTGGGAATTAAGTGAGATTCTGTTTTAAAAATAAAAAATAAAAAGGGCTGCCAGATGCAGTGGCACACACATGTAAATCCTACTGGCTTGGGAGGCTGAGGCAGGAGAATCTCAAGTTCAAAGCCAGCCTTAGCAACAGTGAAGTGCTAAGCAACTAAGTGAGACACTGTCTCTAAATAAAATATAAAAAAGGGTTGGGAATGTGGCTCAGTGGTCAAATGCCCTTGAGTTCAATCCGTGGTACTCCCCTCCCTAAAAAAAAAAGGTCTTGATGGATATATTGATACCATTTTTGGTAGTCTTGAGATTCAGAGTATTACTGAAGATAGAAATGTTTCAGAATGGTAAAACGTCCACTTTATAAAGAAGATACAACAATCACAAATGTGTAACTGTGCCTAATAACAGCTCCAGTATACATAAAATCAAAGTTGTCAAATACTCAAGCATAGTTGGAGGTTTTTAATACCCTTTTATCAGCAATTGTTAGAATCACACAACACAATCAGATCTTCTGTAATATCTGAATACAGCATCAATCCCCTACACCATTTTTAAACACTGTATCCCACAACTGCCTCATACATGTTCTTTTCAAGTGCTAATAGTACATTCACCAAGATCAACTATATTATGGGCTATAATAAGAGTAAAAGAATTTAAAAGCATTGGAATTAGAGTGTGTTAAATTAGAACTCAGTAACAATAAGATATCTAGAAAAATCCTAAATATGTAGGTCATGAATCATAAGAGAAGTCAGAAAACATTTTGAGCTGAATTATCATGAAAATTCAGTTTATCAAAAATTGTGGGATGCTGCCAAAGCCAGAGCAAAACTATAACTTTAAATAATTTAGTTAGTTAATAACTTAAATAATTACTTTAATAGAAAAGAGGAAAGATTTAAAATTAATGACCTATATTGAGAAACTAGAAAAAGAGCAATAAAGCAAATCCAAAGTAGAATGAAGAAATAAAAAAGACGACATAACTGAAATAGAACAAATAAATAAATAAGAATAAACAAAACCAAAGATTGTACTTTAAAATAATTGACAGAATTGATACATTCCCATCTAGATTGACAGAGAAGGAAAGATAGTTATTAAACATGAGAGAATATCATTACAAATCCTATATATTATGAAATAGATGGGTGAAGGGAACTTCACTTTTTACACATTAAAACATCCCCATATAAACTTAGACTAATCAAAATGGTGTGATATAAAGATTGAAAGAATGATATTTGGTATGGGTTAAATAGTCTTGATACAAAAGAATTTAGAATATGATAAAGGTGAGACCACACAGGGATAAATTAGACACTCAACTTACACTGTATACCAGTAAATTTACAGATGAATTAAAATAAATGAAAAAATATTAACCATAATATACTTCAGAGGAAATATAAGTTAACATTTACTAGACCTCAGAAGGATGGATGCCCAAAGCATAAAAGCAGTGGAAAAAGAACCAAAAGAAAAAGCAATTAAGTTAATTTCATTCAGACTTCCAAGTTAAAAAATTGGACAGGCAATATGATAACAGTATAAAAATAATTAACATCTTTATTATATTAAGACTTAAATTACTGGGCTGGAGTTGTAGCTCTGAGGTAGAGCGCTCGCCTAGCAAATGTGAGGCCCTGGGTTCGATCTCAATACCACATAAAAACAAGTAAATAAAATAAAGGCATTGTGTCCAATGACACCTAAAAAAAAATTAAAAATAAATAAATAAATAATATTAAAAGAATTTTAAAAAATTTAAAAAAGAACTTAAATTACTACCTCAGTATAGAAATGGGCAAAATCCATTTGGTGAGTAGTCCTCTGAAAAAGAAAATTAAATTACATAATTTATGGTAAAAAAGTTTTTCTCATTAATTGTTAAAGAAATATGATTCTGTGCTTAAATGTTTTAAGTGTGGTGTTTATAATTAGAAAAATCAAAACAACCTAAATGTTCAAAATAAATGAATAATTGAATAGTACAGTATGTCTATATGGAGGAATATTATACTGCCACAAAGAGGTTTCAGAAGAATAGCAACATGGTCATATGGTAATATTAAGATAAAAAAAGGACAAAAAACTAAACCATCATGAAAACATTTTTAAAAGCCCATCTTACTGAGAAAATAGACTTTTTTTTGGCAGCAAAATTTGATCTGAATGGACATGAAGCTGTCAGCATCCTTTTACTTTTATAGTCAGAAAAGCAGTACTGAGACCCTGATTTGTTAAAGGCCTTCAGAATCAAGCAAGTTTTATTAGAATGTAATGTTATAGTAAGATCCTGAAGCAGGAATTATCCTTAGTGCAATGCATATTGGCTATTAATTCTTTATCTATTAGTATAGTAAAATTAGTAGGCCTTATTTTAATAAGTAAATGACAGCTTTTGAAGACAGAACACTCCCCCCACCTCTCTTCAGTTTTGGAGATTGAACCCAGGGCCTAACATATTCTAGGCAAGCACTGTACCACTGAGCTACATCCCCAGCCTAAAAATACAACTTTTTTTTTTTTTTAAAAGTACACTAATGTGCTGTATAGAATATTGCTATATGCTTACTCTAATGCTGCATATTAGAAGTACCAGGCTTTGGATTCAAATACAAATGCTGTGTATGTTTTTCTACTGGTTTGACAAGTAATATTTTATGGAAATTATTTTCCAGCTTAATGAACATTATTCTGAAGTAAATCTAAATCCTCCCTCATCACAACAAGGAATTGGTAAGTGATTTACTACTTACAAAAACATGCTAACTTTCCCCCTTGGTATTTTAGTTTGTTTCTAATAGATTTTTCTAGGCATTCAGTTAATTCTTTAAAAAATTACTCTTGACTTCTGTACTATTCACTGCTTTTATTTTTAGCAATTTAGCTTGATTTTTTTCACTGCATTGACAACACTTGCTTTCTCCAAGATTACTAATAACTTCTCAATTTTCAAACATTATGAATATTTGGCATTGTTTATCATATTCAGTCCCTTTGCAGCATGATATAGTTGACTGTTCACATCTTCTTTCTGGACTCTTTGCATTTCTTCCTATCTCTCTGTGCTTACTTTTTATTGCATTTTCTTTCTTTTATTCTTTTATCTGTTCAAAATATAAATAAGTGTGTGTATATATTATATTGTTTTATCAATTACTACTTTGGTTTTGATGATAGAACAGTGGACAAACATGCAAAATTCTCATAGGGTTTCTGTCCCACTAGAGTGGGAGAGACTGAAGATAAGACAAGTCAATATAGAATATATCAAGTGGTACATTAAACAACAATTTTTATGGGTTTGAATGGCAACTGATCATATGTTGTGATTTTTAATTCAGTATTTAATTTATTCTATAGCTAACAAGGATGATGCCAAGGTTTGACAATACTGTAAGAATTTATTGAAATGTGAATGGCTTAATAAGAGGAGGAATAAGAAATAACATAGGTACAATATCTTTTGTCTCATTGAGAGGCTCATCAGATACCCAAGTAATAATCTTACTTCTGCCACCTCATCCATGTGAAAGATTTCAGGCATCTGTGGATAAGTTATATTGCATGTAGGTTGCCTTGACACACAAAAGCTGCAGCCTCAGTTTTCAGCAGGCTCTTAAAGAAATCTAGTCATGAGGCCCAAGACCTATACAACTCTTATAATTCAGGTGTAGTTTCACACAGAACTGTAGACAAGTAATGCTGTAGACTCAGCATTCCGTATCTACCTTAATTCTGTATTTTCTAAGGAGACAGTGCTGTGAGAAATCAGACTCCAAGATCATTCTTCCAAGTGGGTCTGAATCAGTCTAGGCTTGAGGTTAACTCTGTACTTACTGGTTGTAATTAATAATATAAATAAAGGTAAAGCAGAATAAGGCGAATAAGAAGAACTTGGATTGAGAAGGCAGTTGCTGTGTTACGAGAGAGTCAGAGAAGGCAATCATTAAGAGGTGACATTTGAGGAAAGACATGAAGGAGGTGCAGTACAAGCTACTGGGAAAAGCTTTTCAAAGTGAAGGATGAAAAGTTGAGATAGGCACATACTCAGTATGTTCAATGAACAGCAGGTAAATTGGTATAACTGGAATGGAATAAGGAAGGAGCAATTATGTAGGAAGATTAAATCAGAGAGGTTGGAGAGGAAGCAAATCATGGGACCTATAGACTGTTCAGATCTTTGGAAAGTAAGATGGGAAACCATTGGAGGGTTTTGAGCAAAGGACTGAAATTATCTAACCGGCTTTTAAAAGATTACTGTCTGCTATATGGGGAACAAATAATGGAAATGAGTGAAAACAGATTAGGAAGCTATTAAAATAATACAAGTAAGAATTGGTGATGGCTAAGATAATGATAGTAGAATTGGTAAGAAGGAATGGCATTTTGGTTGTCAATTTTTCTGAAGATAGATCTGGAAGAATTTGTCTATCACCTTTAAGGATGAGAAGGAAACAAGGATGATGCCAAGATCTTGACAACAATAACTGTAAGAATTAAGTTGTAATGAAAATCTTTTTATATCTAAGATATCTTTTAACATTAAAAACTCACCATATCTGAAATCAAATTTGTTCTTTTAATGTCCCTAATGTTATCTCCATTATTGTGGTGGCCAAAATTCAGTAATAATTTTAACTTCTCCTTGTGACTGTGACTAAATTCAGCTAATCAAGTTTTATCAGTTATTCCTCTGAAGTACTTATTTCCTTTTTCTATATTAATCAAAACTGTTATATTTCAAACTCTAATAACTCTTCACAGTGCTACTGCAGTCATATCTTAATTGGTCTTTTCATCTTCTTAGCTTACCCATAAATCACAGTTTAAATGATCTTCCTCATGCCTAATGTTGATTTTGTAATTGCACTAATCAGATGCCTTTGGTGGCTCTCCATCAACTCAAATTATTTTCCTACTTTTCTAACCTAGCTCCAACATACCTTTCAAGCCCTTTCCCTTGTAAGAATTACTCATGCTTTGGCTAGACTGAAGAACATAGTGTCAGATAAGCTATATTTTCTTATCTGCTTTTTTTCTTCTTGTAATCTCCAACTTCCATCCCTAACCATCTTTCAAGTTCTCTTCCAAAAAAACTTTATTTTCCCCTCAACCTTGCATTCCAGAAAGACCTCTTTTTCACTTTTGTGAATATTATTTCTTCTTCTTCTTCTTCTTCTTCTTCTTCTTCTTCTTCTTCTTCTTCTTCTTCTTCTTCTTTTTTGTAGTGCTGGGGATTGAATCCAAGGCCTGTGCATGTGAGGCAAGCACTCTACCAACTTAGCTATATCCCCAACCCCTTTTTTATACTTTTAAATATTCTACCTCCTATCATTTATTATTTGTATGTGTGTGTGTGTATATATATATATATATATATATATATATATATATATATATATAGAGAGAGAGAGAGAGAGAGAGAGAGAGAGAGAGAAAGAGAGAGATACTCTCTGGATTTTTGTTTCTTTAAGGGCAAAGACCTGTTATATTCACTTCTGAATTCCTCACAGCACCTAGAATCCTGCCTTGCATAGCAATCTATATTTATTTACAGTGAACATAGTTTTATGAAGCCCACATATAATCTTCTGAAATTAAAAAATAAAATCAAATTTATTTATGCAAAAAGTGATTCAACATTTTAGTTTTTTCTGGATCTATGTCTAAATTTTCTTTTTAAGATTTATGGGTATGTGCTGAAGACAGTAGAATGAGAAAGGGAGAGAAACAAAACACAACTGTCTGGTAATCAGTCCATCCAGTCAGTCAGCCATTTTAATTGCTAGTTGGCTTATTTAGAGTAAAATAACTGAGATATTAAAAAATATAAGAAAACTTCAAAGTGTTACAAAGTAATTTCTTTTGCTTAATGTACTAGTTGATCAGTTCTCTATGGAAAAAATATTAGGTGCCTTAGAAGACTTGTTTTAGGTAAATCTTTCATTTATTGTAGAGTTAATAATAATTGATTTTAAATTTAAGATGTTGACAAATTTAATATTTATAGTTTTAAATAATATAATGATGAAAACAGTATTTTTCTTTAGTGGAAATTCAGAGAGTCAAACACCAAATAATTCTATACATAAAGTTGATTTTTGAACAATGCTATGAGTGTATATTGTAGTCGGTCAATAAATAATGGTTGGATAAGTTTGACTTATGCAATGTCTCTCAGATCTAACATTTTTTCTCTCCATTTCCATTGTTATGATGGTATAGGTAAGGTCAATTTTCACCATCTCTTTGCTGGACAATAGAGTTTTTTCCTTTTGGTTTTCTCCACTTCTAGACACTTCTGTTCCAGCCTTTCTACACATCTCTCCTGAAGAATCCTTATAAAACAATTTATTTAATATCATATTATATTTGATAATGCTTAATGTTTTCCTGTTGTCTACTAAATAAAGTCCTGATTCTCTAGTGAGACATTCAACTGTCTTTCCAAGCTCATCTTCATTAATTCCTGCTTAATATATCATTATTATTTCTCAATATCTTGCCAAGTTGAGCTGATTTCTGTTACTCTAATAATTCCTATGCCTATTTCTGGGCCTCTGTGCTAGTCTCTTCATTTGAAGTGTTTTACTACACCTTCTACCACATATAGTAGTTCTTTATTTACTTGAGTTCATATTACTTACAAGTTGGGTTTATGTTTGAGTCTGTTTATCCTTCCATAGTGTCAAAAATAATGCCTCCCATGTGAGAAGAATACATTTAAATATCTGTTAAACAGGTAAATAATTCAGTGGTACTGTATTTATTGTATACATTATATTGTAATCCTCTAGGTTATATGCATTCTATATAACATGGATAGCATGATCTTGTAATATTTGTCTTCCTCAGGAAATTTATTTGGGAAACCAGAAGGAGAAGACACCTTTACATTTTCTTTTTCATAAGACACTTCAGCTCATACATTTGGTACTGGAAAAGATGATTTTAGTTTTCCCTTTTCTTTTGAACAGGATCAAACAATACCTTCTTCTTCATTAAAAGGTTTTTCATCTTCTTCACAAAATACGGCACAATTTACTTTTTTTGAACTAGTTATTAATTTTTGAATGATTTTAATATTTTATAATCATCTAGGGCATAAATTTACATTACTACCAAAAACTGAAGATACTCCTTTTTTGGTGATGAGATGAAATGGTTTACCATAGTGAAATTATTTGATTATATTAATTTAAATATTTAATATTTTTTATTTATAACATTAGCTAGTCATTTATTTTGGTTTTGATTTTGCAAGGCATACCCAGGCAGAACTTTTGTTAATCTGTAAAATTTGATACTTCTTCCATTACTTTTTATTATAAATATAAATCTGTTTATTCCTGGAGTCCAAATTTCATTGTTAATGGTATTTTAGTTGTTTTCATAAGAAGAAGAATTCCTGAGGTCATCAGAAGACTTTTTAGTGGCAACTGTTTAAAATTAGTGCTCGGGTATACTATAGCAACTAAACATTTTTTTTTTTACAATTACTGGGTTTCACTTATGCATCAGTATTCCAGAATTTGAATAATCTAATAATCATTTGAGAGGATTTATTATTGACAGTGAATTAAATCTCTGTTGTTTTCTCTTAAATACAACAAATAGTAAATTTCTAATTTTATCAGTTATGTTTTCTATCTTTAATGGAAGAAAATTATATGAGAAAGACTATTTTCTGAAAATTGAGTTGTTGTTATCAATGGTGTTCCTGCTTTTTGTTTAAACCTTTTTTGAAGAACATATAAAACTTTATTCCCTGTCTTCAACAGAAAACAATTTCATACTTATATTTTGTGTTTTCAATTAATTATATATAACTTAAATCAAGATGTTTAAAATTTTCTGAAATTATGTAAATATTGTACAGTATCTTGTATTTTGTGCTTTTTAAATTGGTTGTAATGTCAAGTAATAAAGAGTATAAAACCATATTTGATGTGTAACTGCTGTCACATTTTTAAACCTTACTTCTTCTGATTCCCCTTCTTTCCCACATCTGGTCAAACTGATAAGAAAATCTAGGGGCTCTCTCCTTTGGTGTCAGTAACAAGTGTACAAGAACTCTCACCCCACCTTCACTCCTAACCACCTTAAAAACCCATGAGCAGTCTCTTTTCTTAGGCCAATTTCAGATCAATATGGAGGCCTGCCCTCCCCTCCCCATAAAATCTTGTTATGTGAGTAGAAAATCTTTTCATATCCTATTTGAATGGGAATGTGTGGCATCATCAGTCTCAATATGCAAACCACATTTTGGGTGAGAGTCTATACTGTTTCATCAGATATCCAAAACATCACAATTGTGTTAAATTAAACCTTCCCAAAGACTTGTAAAAAAGGCTAATCTAACTAATGATAATATTTTTAAAACTTTAGACTTTGTTAAGGAAAAAAATCCCACAAATCTTCAACTGATTGGAATATTAAAATTTGAGTTAAAAAGCTGAAATTTGGGGCTGGGGCTATAGCTCAGTGGCAGAGTAGTTATCTAACCTGAAAGGCACTCGGTTTGATCCTTAGCAACACATAAAAATAAGCAAACAAAGGCGTTCTGTCCATATACAATTATAATTTTTTTTAAGCTGAAGTTTTTCTTTTCATATTAGGTATTTGTTTTATAACCCCATGATTTAATTAATTGGTGGTTTTGATATAATAAAGAAATTCACAATATATGAGAAAGGAGAAAAAAAGTTGAAATTGGTTTATTTGTTGTTTATTAAGAAATTCAAAACTGGTTTTAGCCTTGAGTGACTCAGTGAGTCTATGGTTTATTTTTACTTCAGAGTAATATCTAGCACAGTAGTGTAGTTAAATAATGCATCAATAATTGGCAGAAAATAAATATTTTTGGTTTTTGTTCTGCAGTACTAGGCCCTGCACATGCTAGGCAAGTTTTCTTCCTCTGAGCTACAAACCAGCCTCTAAAATCAGTACTTTAAAATATCTATAGTGCATATGGCAACTTGGGAGAATATAAAATGTCTGGAAAACATAGTCCTACATTCAGGTAACAACTAGTTGAAATTGTTGTTTTTTAATACTTTTTAGATATAAGTGGACACAATATTTTTATTTCATTTTTTATGTTGTGCTGAGGATCAAACCCAGTTCCTCACACATGCTAGGTGAGTGTTCTGAGCCACAACCCAAGCACTAGGTGGCAGTGTTATGGAATTTTTATCCTCCAGTTTGTGTTTAATATGACAGAAAAAAAAGTGTCACTGACACTTTGTAATGAAATGCTTATTCTTTTCCTCTCTTTGTCTTTTATAGAAACAGATACTTACTTGATTGTCTTTGAGTCGGGATTCCCTCTTGTGGACTTTACAAGATGATATGTCCTCTTGTCACTCATGTAACTCTCATACTTTCTCCTTGGTCAGGGGTTTCTGATGTATCCATAGCTATCATGTCCACATAATTTTGGAGTGTATAGCCCATTTGTGTCTCTGTGTCCTCTTCTGACAAAAGCGAGCAGTGTGAAATATGGTGTGAAGATTATCTGGTGAGTAATTGGATGCCCTGGAGCTGAAAGAAATCTCTTGGAACACCCTTCACTTAAGTCTATCATTTTTTTTTTCTTTGACTATTGAAAATACTGCTATGTGATAATGGACATGCAGTCATTTATTTGACTTCCTCATTCTAACTTCTTGAAATTCTACCCAGAATTAATGTAATCATGTTATGTGTTAGCTCTGTTTTAAATAGTTCAAGGAGTCTACATGATTTTCCCAAATGAGTTTTCTAAATTTACATTTTTACCAACAGTGTACAAGGATTTCTTTTTTTCTATATCCATAATTTCTTGACTCATTTTTATTATTAAATTATTGACAAAACTGTTCTCCTTTTTAGTGTAGGCACTGGGGATTGAACTCAGATGCACTAAACCACTGAGCCACATTCCCAGCCCTAATTTGTATTTTATTTAGAGACAGGGTCTCACTGAGTTGCTTAGTGCCTCACTTTTCTTGAGGCTGGCTTTGAATTGCGGGTCCTCCTGCCTCAACTTCCCAAACTGTTTGGATTACAGGCATGTGCAACCATGCCTGGTGGCAAAAGCTACTCTAATAGTGGTGTTTAGTATACAAGTGTCCACTGTTTGGCTAGTGCATAAAATTCATGTTTGAAGATTGTAGAGTCCAATCTGTCAAGTGGCCACAGAGAGAGTGTGTAGAAAATCTTTTCTGGGAATTAACAGATATCTGTGCTTTCTAACCTCTTCTCTGAACTACTGGTTGGGATTTTAGCAGACCATAGACATGCTTACAAACCAATAGAAGACCTCGGGTTTTGATCTAGTAGATATTTGCATATGATCAGTAAGCTTTACTCCCAGAACTTTGAGGGCTTGAAATGTCTTTCTATTTGTGGTCCCCCTGCCTAAGCCTTATACTTTTTTTTTCAGAGTGTTTGGTTATATATGAGGAAAATAGTTTTTTGTCCATTGAGTGGAACATGTTAAAAGATTAGATGGTCAGTGAAGAAAACGTTTTTCTCCTGGGAAAAATTGGCAGTCATAGAATTTTTAGAAAGGCAAGCTGGAGATTGGAGTTCTTTGTGTGTTGAACACACACAAATGCATAAACCAAATCTTTTGTGATTAACTTCTCTCTCCTGATCTCAGGGTTTAAGCACATGGATGCCCTTGCATGGACATAGATAACTATCACTTTTTCTGGGTTCTTAGCACTTATTAATGTCAAGATCCTTCTTCAGCACAAGCAAAATTAAGCTGTAAGCACAAAAACTATTTAGAGGTATTGTGTTATATATATGGTCGCAATCTTTCTCTTTTCAGGGTGATACTGGCTGTTGGTAATTCTGTTCCAATTACATAGTACAATGCCTAAGGCTGAACTGAGGCCCAAGTTTACCCTAGCTTTTTAAAATCATCAAGTGGCAGGTACTTTCCCAGCTATTCAATTTATATAAATCTTTCAACTCATTTTTTTACTTTGCCTAAGAGGAACTTGAAACAATATTTGCATTCAATGTATCCATGGATGGCAAGAGAGTCAGTAGCTCCTATTCTTTTATATTCCCAAGATTGCCCTCACTTAAAATATGCCTTTTATTATTGGGCTGCAATTTGAACCCAGTGCCTTGCATATTGTATACAAAAACTATACCAGTAAATTCTGCCCTGTAGTTGATTTTCCTTTAGGTTTGGCCATGTCATCCTTTCACATGTGGTGAGTTTCTTAAGGTGTTTAGATTTATGTTGGCCTTTCAATTTTTATTAAATAAACATTGAGTTTTACAGACATATACATTCATTTATGGATATTGTTTTGTATTATGATTCTTTGGTTTTTATTATTGAAAAATAAGTTCTTTTTTTTATTTTTTTTTATTCAAAACATTACAAAGATTTCAGAATCACATCGGTTACACAT
Organism: Callospermophilus lateralis; assembly: GCF_048772815.1. Taxonomy (NCBI): domain Eukaryota; kingdom Metazoa; phylum Chordata; class Mammalia; order Rodentia; family Sciuridae; genus Callospermophilus; species Callospermophilus lateralis. Next base: position 1,378,696 of record NW_027511570.1, on the reverse strand, counting down.
CCACATTTTTACATAATACCATAATAGTAACTGTTGTATTCTGCTACCTTTCCTATCCTCTACTATCCCCCCTCCCCTCCCCTCCCATCTTCTCTCTCTACCCCATCTACTGTAATTCATTTCTCTTCTTATTTTTTTCCCATTCCCCTCACAAACTCTTATATGTAATTTTGCATAACAATGAGGGTCTCCTTTCATTTCCAAGCAATTTCCCTTTTCTCTCCCTTTCCCTCCCACTTCATGACTCTGCTTAATGTTAATCTTTTCCTCCTGCTCTTCCTCCCTGCTCTGTTCTTGGTTGCTCTCATTATATCAAAGAAGACATTTGGCATTTGTTTTTTAGGGATTGGCTAGCTTCACTTAGCATAATCTGCTCTAGTGCCATCCATTTCCCTGCAAATTCCATTTAATTCAGAATTTGAGTGCTAATTTTATGTATAACATTTAACATTCCAGATAAATTTTAGAATTTTGCTCTGGTCACTTCTTCCATAAAAGTAAAATATGTTAACATTTTAATGAGGTGATGTTTGAGATTTAGGGGGAATTTTACATCTTGGTAATGATGAGTTTTATCATGTACACAATAGTGAGTATAATCAAGTCTTTTATATGTATATATTTATTTTCTCAAACTCTACATATTTTTAAATATGTATGCAAGCAAAATATTACATATATGTTACATCTACATAAAACTATTTGATGATTTACATATTTGTCAAACTGGATATATTATGATAAAATGGGTTCTGGAAATCATTTTCCTCACTTTATTCTTATATCTTTCTCAATGTACATTGCCTTTTCTTCATGTTTTGGGTTTTATCTGTTTGGACCAATACTGTCATATCTTTATATGTTATCATGGTTCAGATGTGCAGTAATTTTTATAAGCATATGCTTCTGTTGGGGAATAAACATGTATTTTCAATAGCCAGGTTCTTTGAAAAAATAACAATTTTTACTTCCTCTTTAGTTAATGAAAATTTGTTTCATGTGTTTACTGATACTATTTAATTTTGTCTCACAGTTATTATTTTATTTGTTATTTCCTAATTTCTAATGCTATTGAGATATCTTATGATTATTTAACACTTATGTTTCCTTTTGAAAGATGTATATTGAAATATGTTTCTTTTCTTTTTTGGTTCTGGGAATTGAATCCTGAGGCACTTAACCACTGAAAAATATCCTAGATCTCTTTAAATATTTTCATTTTACTCACAATCTCACTTAATTGCTTAGGTCCTCACTAAATTTCTGAGACTGTATTTGAACTCACAATTCTTCTTCCTGAGTATCCCAAGCTGCTAATATTATAGGAATATTCTACTATGTATATATAGCTTTTATGTTCTCTTCCTTGGTGTCTCAGTTTTTGACATTCTTTAAATTATTATTTACTTTTTTGTTATCCAGTTTTAAAATCAGGAATGCGTAACTACTGTGTAACATCCCCTCCTCTTTTTATTTTATTTATTTTTAAATTTTAAGGCAATGTCTCTAATTTGCTTATGGCCTGAATGAATTGCTAAGGCTACCTTTAAACTTGGGATTCTCTTGCCCTAGCTTCCTTTTCTATTTTTCACATGTGAGGCATACATTTTGTCATATGTGAGGCAATTAGTTTTTCCAAATTTGTTACTTCAGTTGGTACCGTTTAATGGTATCATAACTATAAATTACATTTTAATATTTCCCTGTTTTGTTATGGAAACATTATATAACTTGAAAACAAACAACCATATTCATGTATTTATTATTGTTATTATTATGATTATTATTATTTTATTTTGGATGATTAAAGAAAGGTTTGCCATACTACTCAGGTACAATTGCGTCCTTTCTAAAGTTTATTTTAAGAATCTCTCTATAATGCTTAAGCATTTAAAAAATATTTTTAGTTGTAGAAAGACACAATAACTTTATTTTATTTATTTATTTTTATGTGGTGCTGAGGATCAAACCCAGTGCCTTACACATGCTAGACAAGTGCTCTACCAACTGAGTTACAGCCCCAGCCCTGAAGATGAAGTTTATCTTGCAATTCTTCTTACTTTTCTTACCAAGTAGCTGGTATTACAGTCACCCACCACTATATAAATTGTATAAATCCCTTTCTTGTAAAAGTTTTTGCATATCTTATATTTTTCTTTTATATTAAAAGTATTATTTTACCAATGAATGATTTATTATGTCTTACCAGGAAATAATACAATGACTTTTTTGTTATGCAGATATTCCATTGTTTTAGCAGCTTTCTTTGAAAAGGATATCATTTCTTCTCCTTTATGGCAGTAAAGTATCTGTCTTTCATCATTGTATAAGTGGTGAGAGCCTTTTTAAGTTTTCTGTCTTTAATTCCACAGGGCTAATTATTTGTCTCATTATAAGGTCTACAGTGATTGTTATAATGTTAAATCCTAGAGTCATATGTGGCTCTATAGATTTAACATTATAAATCATATTGTTTTCATTAATGATGGACTTCATGTACAGTATAATGGCTAAATTATAATGTAGGTATGTAATGCTCTATACCATCTAGGACTGTGTTAGTACCCATCATATTAACAAAATAACAGAATCATCTTATGGTGCATTTTCCAGAATGTATCCACATCATTAAATGAAGCATCATTATACATACCATACATGTTAAATTATATAATATATAAATAATATAAAATTTTTACATGTAAAATTTACCATAGCCCTTTTAATTTTGTGTTCTCATTGCAACATTTGGTATTATTGATACTTTCTCTGCTATGTTCACTGTTAATATGTTTAAGTATTACTCCTTTGTCAGTATTTTTCTTGAGCCTCTTCCTATAAAAATTACCTTTCCCAAAATACTGATACTGATAAGTAGCTAACAAATTCTTAGTTTTATTTTGAATTTAACTCTTAATAGTGTGAATTCTTTTTTTTAACCTCAACTTAAACAAATTTTTCAGGTTTATTGATATAGTTACTATCTATCTATATCTATATCTATATCTATATCTATATCTATATCTATATCTATCTATATATATATATATTTTATGGTGCTGGTGATTGAACCCAGGGACTTGCTTGTGAGGAAAGTACTCTACCAACTGAGCTATATCCTTTGCTCTAATTACAATAAATATTTAAGCTGTATACTTTTATATATAAACTCTCTCTCTCTCTATATATATATATATATACACACACACATATCCATAAGAACAGCTCAATAATCAATTAATTAATCCATTACCCCAAAGTATTTTCTAGTACCATTTTAGTCTCTCCCTTAAGTTCTTCCCCACCACCTTTCATGAAATTAAGTTGATATTATGTAACAATGCAAATAATTGAACAGCATCAAAACTATACAGATCAGTGAATTATTACAAAGAGAATAAACTATGTAACTACTATTTATATTCAGAAATAGAATATTAATGATGGTACATAGAACAGCTTCATGTCTTTTTGCTTTCACTATACCCTCCAGTCACCCTAGTGGTATCTTCCACTTTTTCTTCCAACTAATTGCTTAAAAATATTATTATTTTTTAAAAGAAAACAAAACACAGAATTGGGAACATCTACTCATTTAATTATTTTAAAAGTGTAGATTATGTAGCTAATTGTGTAGGAAACCAAACCTTATGCCAATCATGCTTGATTCTTTGTTGGTGGAGCAAATTGGAGAGTTATCAAGGAGTCAGAATATAGAGGGGTTGGGACATTAAGAATTCAATTATAAAAATTTATCAGAGTATAAGTATTGGTTGGATTGGTTGAAGAAAAAAAAGAGATTGGGTATGAGTTACCAGAGACAACCTGAGGAATATCAAATGGCACAGATACAGAAGTGGAGCAAAAGCAGATTGAAGTTGGATGAGCAGTGCCTGAAGAAGAAGAAATTACAAGTCTTGAGAGAAAAAAGTGTCACATCTCCAGTAGAACTCTAAGATCAAGAAGCCAGGTGTGTGGCATACTTGTTTGATTTCACCATTACACCATTAAGTTTTGGCTTTTAGGAATTTCCATATATGAGGCCACTGGCATACATATTATACTGCTACAATAGATTCTCTCTTCTCCCACTTGTGATCAGCCTTTTTCTTATCTAATACACCCTTAGCCATTTTTTTCTTTCTCCTGAGATCCATTTTCTGGTTCCTTCACCAATTTTTTCTTCTTCTTTGTCAAGTTTACCTTTACTTCCATTGTCTTCTCTTTTAGATACTTGATTCTCACCTATGCCACATTCCACATTCCCTATGCTTTTCTCTGACATTTTTGTGCTACTGGGCATAGTTTCATGGGAAACTTGGTTACCAGGGCCCTAACTTAGAGGGACTAGACAGTGGAAGGTAATAGCAGATTCAGTCTCTTTTGGTGGTGAAAGCAGAAGTGGCAGCCACCTGTTGGAACATTAAGAATATTTTGGTGTCAAAGAGTAGAACTGATGACAAATTAAGGTATGCCTACGTAGATAGTACCAAACCAATTTTCCACAAGTCTCTAAAAGTTTACATGGCAAAAAATAAAAGGATTTGACAATTACAAACAATTAACATGTTTGTAATTTTATTCTTCCTAAAAAGAGGGGAGGGGAGGGGGGATAGTAGGGGATAGTAATGGTAGCAGAATACAACAGTCATTAACATGCCATTATGTAAAAATGTGAGTGTGTAACCGATGTGATTCTGCAATTTGTATTTGGGGTATAAATGGGAGTTCATAACCCAATTGAGGCAAATGTATGAAAGATGATATATCATGAGCTCTGTAATGTTTTGAACAATCAATAAAAAAAATAGAGATAATTCTGCCAAATTTCCTCATCAAATGTGTTTTTATTTTCAAAGATTGGAGGATTTCTTTATTGTTTCTGTCTTCTATTTAATTGAGAACAGGGAATTTGCTCATTCCTGTTTCATTTACTTCTTGTGCTGATGTATGTATTTGTGTCTGTTTTGTAGTCTTTTTTGTTGTTGTTGTTTCTGAGTTGTATGTTTGTGAGATTCCCAATAATGTTTTTAATATGGTGAAAGTAAGGTACATGCAGTTTCTTCCTTGTGTCTCTTGCTTTATTAATATTTTTCTTTTCCCAAATGAGAAAAAACAGAGCTTAAAAGGTATATATTTTCAAGGTCACAAAAAAGAAGTGTGTAAATATAGGAAAAATTTTATGAAATGGAAAGGCCAACAAAGCATTTGCAATTGGCCTTCTGATTAATGTATATAATGTGGTGAATTTCTGACTGTTATCTGAAGTGAGTTCTCATTGTGTAGATAAAAATTTGAGAGTCAAGACTTATGTTTAGTATGTCCACATAAAACTGTTTTTCATATTTAATGTGTCTTAGAGTTGTGACCAGGGGTATTAAATTATCTCTGTGGTCCTTATTGTGTAGTGTTTAGTGACTTTGAAACCATTCTTGAATTTACTTTTGTGACTTAAAAAAAACTGAGAGAAAAATAACCTGTAAAACATAAAACAATCAGTATAAAGTATAATATATCCTGTTGTTTAAATGGTATTTCAGGCTATAAATAATGACATTGAAAATTTATACTTAGGACTATGTGGTACATAGGAAAGAAAATTTAACAAAAATCTTCATATCCACTAATATTGTAGCAAATATGTCACTGATAAGATTACATAATTTGCTACTATTATCTATTGAATTCTGTATGTGTTATATCATTGTCAAAGTTTTACCACACTGCTAATTTTATAATATATTAGAAATCTTTTTTTGTACTATTGATTAAACCTAGGTACACTTAAACACTGAGCCACATCCTGAGTTCCTCCACCCTTTTAATATTTCTATTAGAAAGTGTTTTACTGAGTAGCTTAGAGCATTGCTAAGTAATAGAGGAAGTATTTGTCCTTGGGATCATCCTGCTTAATCCTCAAAAGTCACTGGAATTATAGGTGTGTACCACCATGGCTGGCAGATATTAGCAATCTTACGAATAATACTTTTGATCTTTGTTTTATAACAATCTATGATTATTTTGTACAAAAATTATACAGTATATTTTGGGATGTATAATAGGTAGAAAAACAGTAGTTGCACAAAGGATACAAGAAAAGGATACAGTCTATAATAAGATTTTTATTTTGTATTTAGTAATATCATATAATACTGATTTTAATTGAAATGATAATATAGAAATTGTAATCCTCATAGTAACCAGTAAAAATAAAATGCAGTGTCATTGAAATACAAATAATTATTTGTTTAAAAATATTGATGAACCCACTACTCCTAATGGTCGAAAATAAGAAATAACTCAGATTTTCTTGAATGTTGAAATAAAAAAAATATAGTGCACATATAAAACACAAGAGCAGTCATCAATACAAATGAAGACATTACTTAAGCACACATGCTTGTTGACTCTCACAGGTACTGTACAGTTCAGAAGTTGTATTTAAATTATATTGCATGAAGTCAGGCAAAATAAAATTATGGTTAAATATCCACTATAGTAACATCCTTCTGGGAACACAAAGTTGCATGAATAAGAAAATATTTTTTTTGGAATGATGTAAATATTTTCTGCTTAAAAACAGTGAAAGATTTATCATTCTATTTTTCAAAACTGTATAATTAATATCTATGGATTCAAGACCAGTACATATGACTTCACAACAAAAAAATATAAGGAGGGGGGGCTGGTCTATTTTAGGAAATAAGTACAAGCATAGAAAAACTTAAAATGGCATGTAATAAGCAGGTATTAATTCTGGGTAACAGATATAATATTCACTTTATTTATATGCATTTTACATTTATGTAATAAAACATTTTCATCTAGTTATTAAGAACCTCTTTGCTCTTTAGGATCATAGATGAAGAAAATGATTTAGTCTGTCTTGAGCAAGCCTGATTCAAAATGTGTTTACTTTTGTAAAATATCTGAATCTTCACATACATTTTTGTGTGTTTGTTTACGTGCATAATACTTCAATGGAAATTTTTTAAAGTTATGTCTGTGAAATTATTCAGTATCTCAGAATACTAGCACAGAATACTAACAACTATTTTTTATTTTATTCAAATTTCAAATTGATTCACTTTAGATTTTTATATTTTATTATTCTCGGGCATTTCTCCATGTTCTAACACTTGAAGTTCTCCATGTTCTAACACGTGAAGTCATATGTATGTGTGTGTGTGTGTGTGTGTGTATGTGTGTATTTACTTATTTATTTTGTAGTGAAGTTGTATTCAGCAACAATTTGGAAAATATAATATTTTATTCATTTATTTTTCTTCTGAGTACAGGGGATGGAATTAAATATCACTTTACCATTGAGCTTTATATATATATAAAATTTTGATATGGCACCTTACTATGTTGCCAATCCTGTCATTGTACCTGCAATCCAGCTTTATAAGATTCCTTCATTGCAAGAAATACTGGCATGAACCACAACAAATTACTTAACACATTTTCTGTAATAATATTTTCCAATTAAATTTTTTTAAATTGATATGGTTCATGAACAAGGCACTTAGAACTGTGTCCTGTATCTTGTGTATTCTAAATAATTTTTAACTGTATTGAGTGGACAAAAGTGACTATCAAAGATCAACGTCTGAAAAGGATATCAATAATACAATGCAGGGGCTCTAGTTTGAATTAACTGCCCTATAATATTTCATGTACTAAAGGCTTGGTCCCCAGGGTGTTGTATTTAGTGGAAGCTTTACAAGGTAAAGCACAGTGGGAATCATTTAGTTCATTGTAGAGTATGTACTTGAAAGGTATTTTTTTTTAGTTTTCTGTTTCCATGTGCTCCTGCCATAATGTACTCACTCACCTCAAACATAAAGCTGTAATACCAAATACACTTATCATTTATCAAGAAGAATCTCCAAAACTTTTACTCAAAATAAAGGTTTCTCTTTAATGTGATTATCACAGGTATTTTTCATAGTTAGAAAAACCTGACTGACAAATTGGGTGAGTCTGAAAGGCCAAAGTCATGAGCATATATCTTATGTGTCTTTGCAACTCATTCAACAAAATATGTTAATTTAAAGCACTAGCTTTTAGTTTTGCTACAAATAATAATTCCTTTCAAATTTTTCAAAAACACTGATGACTGAGTTCATATCCAAGGATATGGATTCCATTGTTTTAATGCAATTTGGTTTTTGAAAATTGAAGAGCACTTTAAGTGACAGTACACTTAAAGTGTTCTTAGCCAGAACTAAGAACCATTGTTTCACAATTGAAAATGCATTAGCTCTTTGTGGTTTCCATGTATGCTGTGTTGATTTGTCCACTTCAGCCTTTCATGCGGGGGTTTATAAAAAACAAATTTGTCCATGTTAAAAAAATAAAAGAATGATTTTCTTGTATCCTCAAGTGTTTAGTCAAACTGTTGGTGAAAAAAAATATGTTTTCTCAGTAGACCTGTCTTGTTCTCTTGCTTTCATATCAAGAAATTCTTTCATTAGAACAATGTCTAGGTTTATCTATGTTAAAACTCATAAGTAAACTAGAAGGAATAAAGAAAAAGAATGAACTCAGTTGCAGACATAGTGTGTGTTATTCACATTTTTACTATTATCTCATGATGAGAAATAAAAATGGATAATTTGACTTTCATTTTCAAAACATAGCCCAAATCTGTTTACCCAAATTATTCCCCATTTAGAAAATAAAACAAAAGAAAACAAAACAAAAAGAATGAAATATTTGAGTGTTCTCTTGAAAATGTTTGAATACTAAAAATGTAGTAAGGGATATGAAGCTAAAAAAATTTTTGCTTCTCTAGCAGAGAAGTTCCTGAATTCCTAAAAAAGTTGCAGTGTGTGTGTGTGTGTGTGTGTGTGTGTGTGTGTGTGTTGTGTGGTGTTAGAGATTGAACCCAGGGTCTTGTGAATTCAAGGCAAGCACTCTACCAATTGAACTAAATCAACAGCCTTAGAAAAGTTGCATAGTTACTTTGGCCTAGAAAAATCTTTGAGTTAATGAGGCAGGCAATTGTGATTCTGAGTTCAAAACCTTACGAGCCTCTTAGTACCTGTGGTATTGTACAATTTTATTAACTTAGAATAGGAATACAATTGTGTTCTAAAAGAAAAGGAAAATAAAAAGGTATGAAATGCAAAAACATCTCCAGTTTCATATCCTTTCCTGCATCCAGGCCCTTGATAATATTTTTATAGCTGTCTTTTTCAACAGGCAGAATCTGTTTGTCAAGATGTAAATAAAATTGGTTATTACATTAGAGCCAGTAGAAGACAGACAATATGGAAGTTTACTGGTATGGTGCCTAGACTTAAGTGTCTTGAATTCTTCCTGTTATTATCTTTTTAAACCTCACCATCTCAAGAAGGAGAAGTTCATATTAGGCTTATGAAGGAGAAGAAGCTATATAAATGAGAGTGAAAAGATCACAGAGGACAGCTATTTCTCTTCAAGGCACAGGGTAACAAAGTCAAATAAGAGAGCATGTGCTTGAAAAAATCCTGGTGAATTCAGAATAGCTCAGATTAACACAGCCTAATTGGTCTTACTCACAAAATGTTCATTTGAATCATGAATTAGTTTGCAGGTTGTTTGTAATACTTTATAGCTCATCAACAAAATGCATTCAATACAAACAGGAAACCAGAATTTAAAACATGCTGATTTCAAGTAAACTGAATAGAATTAGGCATGCATGAAGCACTCAATTCATTTTTTTAACTTGATATTTTGCTCTCAGCTTATTAAAAGTTACATGAAAGGGAATGCATGGATGGTTTTAATGCCACTGAACACTATACAGTAAAAAGTGCAGAAAGCCATTAATATCCCTGGTGACAACTCTCAGACAAGTTGAAGATGGAAAACAGTCCTATGTTAACACAGTCAAGTTAAGTCTTGGCTCTCAATTATTTTTATCTACACATATGAAAACTCATCTTATTAAAAATTCAAGAAAAAGTCACCACCATATTCATACTGATCACAAGCCCAAAATATAAGCTCTATTAATTTATACATTTCTTCTCATTTTTCCAACTTTTGAACATTTCATTTTGGATGACCTTGAAAGTGTCCAGTTTGCAAACTATGGTATTTCTCATTTGAAGAAAGAATAAAACAAAGATAGCAAAAGACACAAGGAAGATACAATATTTTTTACTTGGACAGGAATAAAAATGTTATATTTTTATTATTATAACACAAGATTAATTTCAAAGGGTTAGCAAAGCCACACTCTCTCTAGAGGTTCTAGGAAAAAATTCATTCTAGCTCCTGGTGACTTCTAGAATTTTTTGACTTGTTGTCAAAAATGTTTATGGAACATGATAATATCCCAACAGATATCAAGAAAAGCAAATAACACTAGCATAATTGGGAGTCAAGGATCAGAGAAGAAGAAGGTGGAAGAATAGGCAAACTAAAAAGAGCAGAAGAAAAAATAGTACTGAAGAAGGAGAATTGATCTGAGAAGAAACAAGAAACTACTTAAGATGTATAAGATGCAGGGATAAATAGGTTGCTCTCAGTTGAAAAAAAAGAAAATATTGTGAAAGCATAATGCTTATTCCAGTGGGCTCATATTTAGAAATTCCAAAAACCAGGAGTTAATGGTCCAATCAAACAAGTGTGCCACATACCTGGCTCCCTGCTCTTACAGCTCTACAAGAAATTCCACAATTTTTTTCCTCTCAAGTTTTTTAAATTTTTTTTCCTCCAGCCACTGCTCATCCAACTTATATCTGCTGTTGCTCCTTGCTCCACTTCCTGACCTATTCCCTCTGATCTCCCCGAGCTTGTCTTTAGTAATGCTTACCCATTCTTGTTTTTCTTCAACCCATCCCACCAAATTGTATTCTCTGGTAACCTCTCATAAAATCACTATTAATGCCCCAACCCCTCTTTATTCTGGTTTCTGTATCACCCTTAGATTTTCTGTAGTAACAAAGCATCAAGTATGATTATCAGGTTTGGTTTTCTACACAATGAGCTACCTTTTTTGTATAATTCAATAAATATATGGTCACAATTATTATTTTTTGTTTGTTTTTTGTTTCATTTTCAAAAATAATAGTTCTTTAAAAGAACTAGTTGTACAAAACTAATGTGTTGCCTTAGTGAGACCCGATGGTATAGTGAAAGCAAGAGTACCTGTAGGTATTATCTGTAGCATAATTAATGTTCTATTTATTGATATAAATATTAGTTCCATTGTATTTTACCTTTTAATAATTCATTATAGTTTTTATGCTGGTTCATTATTTGAGTTGGTTAATAATATTGAATTCATTAAATAAAAGGTAAGTGGGGAAGAGCAGAAAAGATTTAGAAAAATACCAGAACATACATTGGGATGTTGGTTATATTAATTATGTTGATTATTGAGCTGGTGTTATGGATGTGTTCAAATGTCAAAAGATAATACATAAACCTTAAATATGTTTGGTAATCATATCAATAACACTGAAAAATGTGTAATGTGTCTAGGTTGAGGTTAAAAATAAATCACACATATAAATAATAAATTTAAAAGAAAACAGAATTCATTCACTAAATATCTGTCTCAATATTTTGATAAAGGAAATGTTTATAAAAAGGCAAGTAGAGAAAAAATACACAGAAAATGAGCAACATTTCAAATAATAACAATGAACATACCATTGAAAGTATCAGGAATGACAGGTATTTCATATAGACAATAAATAAATTGAAAGAGTTCTGGTAAATTTTACAAGTAAACATTGCATACTATTTATATTTTGTGATTCAACATGTATGGTTATATATAATGATGGCTAAATTAATGATGGGGATACATTCTAAAAAATGCATCATAAGTATATTCTTTTATTTAGCAAAAGATACAGGTTATTGACACATTACTTGATGGCATAAACCCCTACATACCTAGATTATATTGTAACCATCAGTGCAATGAATTCTAGTACCGATATAAAATATTATGCCATATATAACTATAAGATTTAACATTATAGCAATCTGTATAGACCTCTAATGAGATAAAAAAATTTTCCTTTGGAAATAAAGAGAGAATACTTAAAAAAACACACAGCCATTTGGACAATGAAATATAAAAACTGCATTGAAATATATTACAAGGGCTGGGGATGTGGCTCAAGTGGTAGTGCACTTGCCTGGCATGCGTGCGGCCTGGGTTTGATCCTCAGCACCACATACAAAACAAAGATGTTCTGTCTGCCAAAAAATAAAAAATAAATATTAAAATTCTCTCTCTCTCTCTCTCCTCTCTCTCTCTCTCTCTTTTTTAAAAAAGAAATTTATTACAAAAATTGATATATTTTCCACAAAATCTATTGGGACAATACTGTATTTTTGTGACAAATATGTCATTATAAATTTTCCTGATATGCGCTACTTAGAATGAAAAAGCAGAATTGCAAGATCAAGGTAAGTCATGGCATATATGCACAAATATCTGTATATACATACATATATATGTTTATATATAAATATATATATTCTTAGTTATACATATCTATATAATTATATAGATATTTATATATATATGATGCATATAATAAATGTATATATACATACATATATTTAAAGGCATATATATATATGCCTTTAAATATATATATATATATAAGCTGGGATATTGTTTATTTGGTAGAGTGCTTGCCGCAAATGCACTAAGCCTTGGATTCAATCCCCAGCACCAAATAATAATAATAATAATAATAATAAAGAAGTTTGCTGAAGCAAGAGGCTCTCAGTTTTAAACCCAATCTTAGCAACTTTTCCAGGCCATAAGCAGCTTTGTGAGTCATTGTCTCAAAATTTAAAAAGTAAACAGACCAGAGGATGTTGCACAGTTGGAAGCATCCCAGAGTACATAACCTGATGTCACAGAAGTAAATGAAAAATGAAATTAAAAAAAAAAGAGACTCCAAAAAAGAGAAGTCAAGAGTCAGGGGTGGCAGCATATGCCTATACTTTCAATACTCAAGAAGCTGAGAAAGTAGAATCACAAATTCAAAGGAAGCCAAAATAATTTAGCAAGGCCCTAAGCAAGTTACTGAGACCCTGTCTATATATATATATATATATATATATATATATATATATATATATATATATATATATATATATCTCAGTGATGGTTAAGTGCCTCTGGTTTCATCTCCAGTACCAAATACCAAAACAATAACAACATCAACACAAAAGACAAACAAACAAAAAGAGAAAAAAGTACTTAAAAAGTCACTTCATAAATGAAACATAAGTGCACACTAATTATAAAATAGCTCAATAGTGTTAGAAATTAGAGAAATGGAAAAATAAAATCGCACCTGTGAGACAAAATTAAATAGTATCTAGGAAACATATAGAGCAAATAAATTCTTATGAACTGAAGATGGAGTTAAAATTGTTATTTCTTTGAATAAAATAGCTATTAAAAAACATGATCATGCAGAACTTAGTGACATATGACTGTAATCCCAACAGCTCTGGAGGCTGAGACAGGGGGATCAGGAATTCAAAGCCAGCCTAAACAATTTAGTCAAATACTAAGCAACTCCTGAGACCTTGTCTCTAAATAAAATACAAAATAGGACGGAGAATGTTGCTCAGTGGTTCAGTGTCCCTGAGTTAAATTTTGTATACCAAAAAAAAAAAATACTCATTCCCCAGCAAAACCATATGCTTATAAAATCATCACACATGTGTACCATGGTAACATGTGAGGATATGGCAGCTTTTGTACAAACAGATAAAACCTAGAGCATGGATATAAAACAAAGTATATTGGGAAAGACATAAGTAGTAAAGACTGGAGAAAATTATTTCCTAAACCCATTTTCATCACACTGTATCTATTTGGAAAAATATTCTGAAACACCAGAGTTTTAGTAGAAATCATTTACATGTGATATTTTACATGCATCTATATTTTTAAAATAAATATTTAGAATTTGAGAAAATAAAAATATACAAAAGAACATAAAAGACTCAATTATGCACATCATATGTATACAATAAAACTGATTATTACCAATCTGTAAAATTCCCATGATATCTATTTTTTTTCAAAATACCAGCATATTTTAGTTATAACTGAAGAGGGGCCAGAGCAAAAATTCTAAAATTTATCTGAAATGTTACATGTATATATTTGAAATTAGCCTCTAAAAATTTGAATTAAAAAATAAAATTATTTTGCAATAATAAAAACCAAGAAATTATAACTCAAAGTACATGTATAGGTGCATTAATATTCATGTAAAAATTTTATGCATTTTCATAGCAATTGAAAGGCCTACATAAATAAGCACATCACAAACAACATTTCTTGTGAATGGATGATAGAGCCAAATCTAAAGGAAAATTGACTTGGAGGCACAGTTCACTTGCATAATGTGTTTATAAAATCTGCAAGGCACTGGGTCAAATCTCAGCACAACAATAAAAGGCATATCTTACCTGAGGGTGATATTAGGAATATAGGAAAATAGGAGGCTCTTGACTATCCCTCCAATGTATTGAATATATTGATATATTTTTCTTAGAAAAAGTAAAAAATAATGAGTTGAGAGATATGTATAATACTCAGAACTGGGAAAATGCCTGCCAAAAGATGATTAAGAAACCCTAGGGTAGACTTGGGTCTTATTCCAGCCTTAGGCAATGTGCCACATAATTGGGAAAAAATACCCAATCACCAGTGTCTTCCTGAGAAAAGGAAGATTGAAATATATATATCATCCTAACTCTAAAAATATTTATATAGATTATATCTTAGTCTGTGCTGAAGAAAAATCTACACATTCATAAGTAACAAGTACACACAAAAAAGTGATGGTTGTTTATGTTCAAGCAAGTTCATCCATGGCTTCAACCCCTCAGATAGGGAGAGATAAGCTAAAGCTCAGCTGGCATAAAATATGCCTAAAAAGATTTGCTAGGGTATTCTTCTAACTAATGTTGGTGACAGTTGAGGTACTCCATAGCCTGCATCAGAGTTACAAATGATTAAAATATATAGGACAAATTATACCCTTTATTGGTGTTTAGCACAGTGAGGTTCAATCTCTAGCCTCCCTCATAAAAATTACACAACTGCCAATTTTCCCTGGAACAAAAATTTTTCTCTACTATGTGTCTCATCGCAAACATGTTTCATTCAGTGGAAGAAAATAATTGACTCACATATAGCAAAATATTTAGAAATATAAAGAAAGAAGGCTTAAGAGGAGGAACCCAAGTTCAAAATTCTTCTAAGCCAAGTGTAGTTGCACACGCCTGTAATCCCAGTAAATCTGAGGCTCAGAAAGGAGGATCATGAGTTAAAAGATATCCTCAGTAAAAGTGAGGTGCTGAGCAATTCACTGACATTCTGTCTATAAATAATATACAAAATTAGGGGATGGGGCAGTATCTCAGCTGTAGAGTGCTCACTTAGCACATCTCAGGCACTTTGTTAGATCCTCAGCACCACATAAAAATAAATACATAAAATAAAGGTACTGTGTCCAACTACAACTAAAAAAATACAAACTTTTGCTGGATATATGGTTCAGTAGCCATGTGCCCTTGAGTTCAATACCCAATACCAAAAACAAAACAAAACAAAAAACAGAAAATGTTCTAAACCCTCAAGCTCTGGGAATAAAGTTTATTAAGCATTTGCAAATGTCCTCAGGATCACAATTCAGTGGTTTTCCTTTTGTGTGCAAATGTCTCCATGGGCTGCTACACTCATGAGCAGTAGTTCAAAAAAGGGATTAAAAAGCACATGTCTGATAATTCCCAGAAAATAATTAGAGCACACTCTCTGTGGCTACTTGAGTAACTGAACTCTCCAATTTTTCTATCAGGGATTTAGTGCACAAGTCAAAATGTGGACTCTTGTTTAATGAGCAGAGCTTTCAGAATAGTTTAGTCAATAATCTGAAAGATTACAAAGAGTCAAGAATCTATAGATATGGAAAAAAAATGTGTTTACACTGTTGGTGAAAATGTATGTTTAGTAAAGTAATTTTTAAAAATAGTACAAAGAAAGAACAATTTAAAAAAGAATGAACATATAATACAGCAAAATTAATTCCGTTTATAAATTTAAGGAATAAGAATCAGTGTCAAAAAACTACTACATGCCCATTTTCTTTGTAACCGTATTGTCAATAGTCAAGGAAAAAGAAACAAATTTTTATATGTCTGTGGAAAACAAAGAGAGAACAAGAACAAGCACTGTTACAAAGAGTCAATGATTTTTCTCATTTTTTTCTCATATAAAATGTTCCAAACAAGAAAAAAAAGTCATAAACAGTGCCATCTTGTGCTGGAGAAACAAAGTTACAAAATATTGTGTGTATTTGAAGTATGAGAAATAAATCATTATGTTTTTGAGAAATAAAGTTGGCATTTTGAATGTGGACAAAGATATGAAAATATAGGAACACATTCTAAGACCTCAGGGGAAAAAATTTTTAAAAAAAGAGTATAGCATTCTGAATTTGAGGTCCTGCTTCTCAAGCATCTAGAAAGCTCAGAGGAAAATTCAATTTAGTCTTGTATATACCAGCACTACTTTTATGCAGAAAATCACTCATGGATTTGGGATTCTCCCCTGATGATCATGCCAAACATCATAACACAATCTGGGAAGATGCCAGCCTGACAGCACAAACCTGTCCACATAGGCTTCTGTCCATGACTGGAGACACCGTGAATAGATAGGACAGAATGTCAAGCATTCCAGCTAGTAACAAAATTTATACCAATATAAGCCATCACACTCAAGTTTTCAGTCACAATTTTTGTTTTCAAATCTAAAGCATTCATCCAACTAATTTTTAAGAACCACATCACAGATGATCAACTCTTACATAAGTAATAAAAGAGTCACCCTCCAATGATTTAATTGAGCATTAAAAACATATAATGTAGTCTCCAACCAGAAGCTGGATGTGCCGCTCAGTGGTACAGTGTGTGCCTAGCATGGACCAGGCCCTTGCACCATAAATAAACAAATAAATAAATAAATAAAAGTCCCAATCACTTTTTTGGCTCTCACTCTTTTTCCTATATTTTAACAAATTCCTCATATTTGTATTTATGATTACCTTGAAAATATCCTCATAAAATACAATTTTACCACATGGTAGGTATGAAGAGAAAAAAACAGAATTAAGACTGCAAAAGACCCAAGAAAATTTAATCACCCTTTTCTTGATAAAGTCCAAAGTTCAAAGATTTTGATGGTAACCTTAGAAGACACACATATCTACAAGCTAGAAAAGTAGAAAATGTTACCCTAATCTTGACCGAGTCACATCCACTCAATGCCACAGATGACAGAAAAAGAAGCCAACAAAAGGTGAAAAAAATCTAAAACAGTAAGCTCTGGGAGTAAAACTTGCTGATCATATGCAAATTTCCCCTAGATCACAAACCACTGGTTTGTGATATCAGCCAATCTCAAAAATTTAAAAAAAGAGTTGTCAGAAAAATTGTCTCAGTAGAAAAGCTATTTTCATACAAATTACTGTTCTTAGTTCCCAATAATAAAAATGTATCCCCATTCAATTCATAAAAAATAGCTTTTTACAGCAGAACTTATCAGAATTAACTCTCAGCAAAGAGAGCATCTCAGTATGCAGCATGAAGGGAATAATTCCTAAAAGAACAGCACATAGTTCACATCACAGAGGCTCTGGTATTAATAGAAGAATCACAATTCACTTATATATAATCAGAATTTAAAATCAGCCTGATCAAGTTGTTGCTGACACTCAAAATGTCAGTGAATCGTGACTTTCAGTAGCTTCGTTCAATGCTTTAGTAACTATCATTTAATACTGACCACAAAATCATGATGGGAATTTTATCCAAAACAACTTGCTTTACATTGATAAATTGTATAAAATTTAAGTTGCAATGAAATATAAGTTTCTACTTCTCTACTTGTTGGAATAAAATAATTAGAAATTATACAATTACAATTATGCATAAACTTAAGTACAAGATTTTCAGTGTCAGTTACTGTGTATGGACTCATATACAAGTGATGGATGGATCATGCTACATTTAAAGGCTCTAAGAAAGAATAATTCTTGATATTTTCTCAAATATGATGGCTTCTGATATTCCTTAGCATGTGGCCACAAATGTTTCTATTCTGTGTTGATGGAGCCATCAAAGCAAAAATGACAGAGAAGTCCCTCTCATATAAAAGCTGATGAGCTGTCCTCAAAAGCAACAGGATCTAGGACCAATATAAAAGGATATTAAGGACCCTACAATAAGCTTGTTTTTCCAAACATTATTTGAAATATTGATAAAAATCATTGCACAGAAGAAGTGAGGTCAGTCTTTGCAGAACAGAACAGACAGTAAAACAGCCACAAAAGTGACTTGGGGACACTATATTAAAGGATATAACAGATAGAATCCTGAAAAAAAATTAGAGAGCACCAAATGCACATAATTATCAAATATTCATAAACCAAGGATGTAGGTTCATCTGAGAGAATCAAATTCAGATAAAGAACACAGGACTGAGGCACATACAGAGGGATTTAGCTGTTTTTTTTTTACTAAAATTTGTTAATATTTTATACAACTGCAGAGTGCTGAATCACCCCAATTTCTACTTTTTTATCTTCTAAATATTATCACAGCCTTTCATCTACAATGCATGTGGCATACTGAATTTATCCTCACACTTCTGCAATTCAAATTTATCTTTTTTTCTATATAAATGTATATTTATGGGCACATACTTTTGCCCACATTCCCAAGATTATACTCTGGAAATTTGTCTGATATCACCTCCCTGAAATGCATTTTTGTAATTTAGATCAATAAATTTAAATATTCCAGTCTGTATATTTGGGAAAAATAGGACATTGCAATCACCTACCGATTTTACTAATTATGCACTACTATTAAAGACAAATCTTAATGCCTCCAGAAAATTAATTCTCATTTACCTGCTCATACATGGTGCTTTAGAGAGTCTCAAAACCTACCCTGGTAATTTGACTCAACCTCACCACTGAAGCTTCTAGATTACATTCCAGGTTGGACACTGGTGCTATACTTTCACTGGAAGTGATTCTTTGGTCATGGCTATTGTCCTTTCACTGCCTCCTACATGCTTGGAAATATGCAAATTGAATGGAATGTTTAGAATCATAATTTTCAACACATTTAGCATAGATCTATGCTATAACAGGTTACACCCACGCTCTTTAAGCAAAGAATAAGACACTTCACCAAGCCCTACACACACACATAATAATAATAATAATAATAATAATAATAATAATAATAATAATAAATAATCCCCAGGAAGGAAAAGAGTAATCATTCATTAAATTGACTTTAAAAAATATTTTAGTTAGTCATACATAACTTTAATAAAAAACAGTGATAAAAATGCAATTTCAATTTCTACACTTGTGTCTGATTACTTTAAAGACAACATAAAATGCTGGCTGCAGGGCTGGGTTTGTGGCTCAGTCATAGATGACCTGCCTAGCACATGTGAGGCACTAGGTTGTATGCTTAGCACCACATAAATAAATAAATAAATAAATAGTTTTAAAATCTTGGGTGCAGTGCAGTATGCCTGTAATCCCAGTGGCTTGAGAGTCAGAGGCAGGAGGATCACAAGTTGAAAGCCATGCTTAGCAACTTAGTGAGGTCCTAAGAAATTCATCCAACCCTAGCTCTAAATAAAATTATTCATAAAGGGCTTGAGATGTGGCTCAGTAGCAAATCATTACTGGGTTTGATGATGTGTGATACCAAAAATTCAATCAATGAATAAATACAAATCAGAGAGAGATAAAGAAAGAGAGAGCATAAAACAACAGAGAAATTAAACAGCATCACTATTAGTGACACTGTCAATGTCAAGGATGTAAACAATTTAAAAGCAGTAGTGGACAAGTGTATGGAAAACTTATCTAGGTTTATTAACTTATGCTTTGGACAGTTACTCTCCTGCTCTTGAACATATAAATGGAAAACAAAAGTCCTATTTTGAGATATGTATGATATTAAACATGCATTTCTATATAGCTTTTTGTTGACAAGGATGTCCACTTTTTGCAGGATTGAGTTAAGCCCAGATGACAGATTCTTGAGCTGTTTGAAATGATGTGTTTTTATCAAATCTTTATAAACCAAGATTAAACACATAAACTAATGTTATAGAAGTTAACATTCAGTATATATAATACACACACACACACACACCACAATAACAGTAAAGCAAAAGTGAATAAAAAATGGAACAAATAAAAAATTAAAAAAAAAAACAGATGAAAGGGTACAAAGATTTTGTGACTAGAACTGTCAAATGTTGATTGTGACCACACAAATTTGTAAAACTACTTGGAAATGCTTTTATACTACCTAGTGAAAAATACTCTGTGAATTATCAATTCCACACCAAGGTGGGAAGAAAAAAACACATAACCCATTCACCTTACTCTTTCTCTTGGGAACTGTGCCAGAGTTACCTTCTTCTTTCTCCCCTACCTTATTTCTCCCCCCAAAGAAACTACCCCTTACCCTCATGCTACCATTGATCCACCATTAGACTTTTTTTTTTTTTTTTAATTTTTTTTAGAAATTTATTGGTTGCTCAAAACATTACATTGATCTTGACACATCATACATCATACATTTGTTTTAAATAAGGTATGAATTCTCATTATTCCCCCATGTACAGATTGCAGAATCACCTTGATTATACAGTCACGTTTATACATACTGCCAAACAAATGTCTGTTGTATTCTGCTACCCTTCCTATACCCTTCCTATCCCCCCTCACTTTCCCTCCCCTCCCCTCCCTCTACCCCAACCACCACAAGAGCCTGTCCAGTGACACCTCAGCAGCATCCTCACATAGAAAATGAGAGCAGAAAGCATGCCTGCCATCCAGTAGGACGAGAGTGCCATGGATCTATGAGAGGCTTCAGGCTGAGTGGCCTGCAGCAGGAGGCCAGAGGCATCTTGGTGCTGGTTACTAAGTCCTTTTCCTACTGGTAAATGGGTCCTGGGAGAGTGTGGCCATGGTCTTGGACTGTGGCCCATGCCATCTGAGACCCACAGTCCATCCTGAGCTGTGTGCCTCCTTATTTCCTTGGGCTTCATGCACAGCACTTAATCCCAAGCAGTTCTTAAGTGTCAGGGGACATTGGAAACAGTGAGTGGGAGAAGGTGCTTGGCAGCTTTGAGGATCTCTGAGTCCTGGTCACAGGCTTCCTTAGCAGTCCCTACCCATGGCACCCAGGGACCACTGTACTCACCCACTGAGAAATTTAGAGTTCTTTCCACCTGTGCACATTATTAAAAAACCACCAGGATTCAGAAAAAGGGACAGCAGAGTCAGGGAGAGACTTGTGAGGGTCTCCAGTGGATGTCATCTCTCCTGGCCGAGGTTTCTCAGGAAATGCCAAGAACCATTAGACTTTTTAAATCTGAACTCTTGAGCTGGTCATGCTTTCCCTCTTTCCTTCACAGCACGTTTTTTCCTACCCCTATCTATTCCACCATTACTTTTTCATGAATACTCACTACTACATACTCAGCATCCACCAATCTCACATCCTGACCCATCCCTGTTCTGCCTTGTCCATGGATCATTTTAAGATCCCCTCCACTCAGATATCAATAGTCCAGAGTAAAGTCAGTTTAGGGTGTAATATATGCAGGTTTTTAGAAGTCATTTACATAACAATAAGCCTATAAAAAGTGGGAAGTATTTAAAGCTGAGGTTAAAATAAAATCTACAGAATGCACTGTTAAACTGAAGTGTCTAAAATTCATTAATCTCAATAATTTGGAAAAGAAATTATATAAAAAGGAGAGTAAAAAAAGAACATAATATATAAAAGTGACAAATTTGAAGACACACAAAGTGTATATATCCAGAGTGTCATATATTGCTGCTTTCAAAAGACAAATTAGTTTGAAACAAATGTGGTTGATGTGAGATATAGTAATCATTTATTAATTATATATAATGGTAATATATATGTATATGTAAAAAATGCATTTCATATAATTATACATTGCAAGAAATGAACTCTACAGTGATTTTTTTTTAATTTTGCTGAAAACAGTATAAATACCTACATCTAGGTTTTTTTATTACCAAATGTTCAGGATACATTTTATACTTTATAAAGTTTATCACTGACCAACAAACCTTTTTTTTCAGTTTTTAAAAGGAGTAGTATTTAATTTTTAATTATTTTTAAATTATATATGACAGCAGAATGCATTACAATTCTTATTGCACATATAGAGCATAATTTTTCATCTCTCTGGTTTTATAAAAACTATATTCACATCAGTTCACTTCTTTATACAGGTACTTTGGATAATAATGTCCATCATATTCCACCATCATTTCTAACCCCATGAAACCTCCCATCTCCTCCCAACTTCCGACAGGTCATTTTCATACACATTGTTGTATGTTATGAAGTTATAGAAAAGAGTATATACCTTATAATAATATGAACAAATAAATTTTTGCAACTAAGACATAGCTTAATAATAATACTAATAATAATAATAATAAACAACTTTCCATTTAGACAACAATAAAGTATATATCTGGCACTACTGTGTGGAAATAGAAAAATTATAGCTTTTCCAAAAACAAAACAAAAGCAAAAACAAAAACAAAAAAACCCCACAAAGTGGTATTTGTGGGGGAAAATGGTATTCTATGCTTTCTTAATATCAAGTATAAATTACTTTTAGAAGTAATATATATTTCAATATAAAAATAAAATAGAAGAAGGTGCCATGGCACACACCTCTAATCCATTGGATTGGGAGGCTAAGGCAAGATAATTTTGAGTTTAAAATCAGCCTCAGAAACTTAGCAAGGCCCTAAGCAACTATGTGTGACCTAGTCTCTGTGTGTCCCTGATTTAAATTTCCAGTAAGAAATTACGACAACAACAAAAACAATACATAGTATTGATGAGGACACAAAACAAATTCTCATGAACTAAAGATGGAGTAGAAATTGCTGATATTTATTTGTGAAAACTGTTTATACATATATCTAAACATATATTTGTATGTTTTCACAGTATGTACATATATATGTGTATGTACATGTGAATGTATACATGTTTATACGAATAAGTTTTTTTTCTTATTCATAGTCATAAGCAGAATAAATACCCATCAAAGATCCTTCTAATCTGCAGAACCTGTAAATAGTTATGTGATAACGCAAGCAGACATATTGTTTGAAATAGAATTAAAGTTGTTCTTAAGCATATTTTTATATTTTGAGGTAGAGATGATGTGGCGATTATCTGAGGGGTGATTATCTGATTTAGTAATATGGAAGAGAGTCACAGAAGAGTAAGTTGCAAAGTGACACAATATGTGAGTCTACTGGCCATTGCAGACTTATCTTTTAGTGATTCAAAAGGAACACAATCCTGTCAACACCTCAAATTTACCCCACTAAGACCCATTTTAAATGTCTCACCTTTAAAGCATCCAAATAATAAATATGCATTTTTACCAAATTTGTGTTATTCTATTTAACATCAATAGACAAATAATGCACAAATAAATTTAATCCTGTTGAAATGTATGCAAATATACACTTGGGTAAAATAAAATTTTGAATATGTAGATTATATAAATATAAATAAATACAAAATACTTGATCACCATTCTGCTAAATGAAACAAAAAAGATGTTTAACATCTTCAAAGGGAATAGGAATACTGCACTAAAGTTTAAATAAGTGAGTTAAATTGGGTAAAATATATAGAGCTCCTAAATATAAGTTTTTTGATATAAGTTTTTGGATATTTTTTATTATTCTTTTTGGGGAGAATTATATAACTTCCAACTGTGATAAGATGATAACTTGATGTTAAGATAATGCTCAAAAAGAATTAGCACTTACAAGCATGATGATTTTTATCATAAATGAGGGAATGAGAAGAAAAGGGGGGGGGGTAAAAAACAAAGAATTCCAGAAAGACTGAAAGAGACAATGGGTTCTGGAACCATCTGTCAGAATACAAATAGTTGCTTCTATGGCAGCAGCAGTTTAAATCAAGGGAATCAGGCATTTGGATGATTCTGCTGCATCAGCTCCTGTCATTTGCATTTTACTTTTGCTCATTGCCTTTATTAGGTAAAGACACTGAAAATCATGTAATTTATGCAAAGCAATTATCAAGAGAAAAATACAAAACCTGCACATAATATTTTAGAGACCAGTAAACGACAAAGACAAAAATATACAAATATAACAACATTTTAATTTTGGCATATTTTGGAATTAAAATTTTAGAAATAATAAAAAGTGAATATGAGATTTGCAACATAGAATTGGATTGCTTTAATAGCTGACTTCCTTAAATTAACATAATATGAAATATGCTTTAAAAATGATCAAACTTTATGTCAATTATCAGCTCATTTTCTTCCATATTCATTTTTCCTCATTATACTTTCATAAGTTGATCTTTATGCTATGGGTCACATAAGCCAGTAAATACTTCTTGTTGAGCATCTTTCTGTGCCTATCTGACAAGCTCATCTCTAGAATCATCATGATTTCAAAGATAGGCTTCTTATAGGAAGAGCTTATTTAAAAATTACTGCACTAATGTGAAAGATTAGTAAGTGTTAAGTAATGATAGGTAGAAAAAAGAAAAAGATGACTAGACAATGAGATGTACAGACACTGAATACAAAAGTAAAAATTGAGTGGCCAAGATACAGCCAAATAGATGAATACAATATCATATGGTATTCTAAAATTAAAAATATAATCAAATGAATTAGGGAAAAATATGCATCCTACATCAGTCTACAACTTCTCTATCTATAAAATGATCCACAGTGTTGTTGTTTTTTAATAGTATGCAGTCGTTATGCATTTGAAAATATATTCTAAATTATCTCATTTAATTTACATATCCATTTAAGTGATATTCCCTATCTTTTAACTTATGTTTCAATATTTGTTTCATACAAACTACTCCTGCACATTTTCTTTCTTGGATCCCAAAACCTAGATTTGTTCCAATACTTTTGATGGCAAAGACTGGTCTGAATTGCAAGTATCTTATCAATATGGGATATAGTACCTATGTGTATATATATATAGTATATATACTATATCCCATATTTATATATAATAAACATATTACTCATAATATAACTTCAAATATAGAGGATGCCACCTCTGTGACCATCAGGCCTGATCCCCAAAAGTCTAGTAAATCATATATTACCAGACTATGCCAGATATGCACAATTTTAGGAAGGGTAACCAAAGACATCTATGTATGCTTCATTTTTTGTCTATATGGTCTTGATATAAACTTACTTATACTAGAGAACCAGCTGTTTTCCAGACTTAAGACACAAAGAAATATGCATTTGTAAAATTAAAAATGAGTGCTATGTTATATAGGATGAGTGTTTTTAATGAAAAATTCTAAAATCTAAAAGGGATTTAGATCATTTTAGACTTCATATTTTTACATTAGGAATTCTCAACTAGTAAAGTCTGAAAGTATTCCAACTTGTGAAATACTTTGATAACATCATGTCCAATAAAGGATACTCTGTGTATCTTTCAGCAAACTGTTTATGCATCCTTAAATATCCATAGCAATCCAGTCTGTGATGTCCTCTTGCAGTAGCTTCCCAGAAGAGATAACAAGGTGAGTTAATTCATTTACTTTTTTAGAAATAAATGAGCACGTTAATTAATCTCAGCATTTACAATAAGCTATATTAAGATAAAGAAATGGAAAAGCACATGCATAAGTCTATACATATATAACAGAAAAATGACCATAGTGACCAGAACAAGAACATTAAACTCACAATAACTATTGATGATTTTATAACTCTCATCACAAAAGATAAAGATCTTTAGATTTTAGTAATCAATATGTTTACAATAGACATAAACTTATGGTGACACAGAAAATTTGAAAATAATTCTTTAAAGGGGACAGGCAAAAGTATACACAATAAAGGCAAAAGAATTATATTGACAATATTAATATCAGACAAGGAAAATTCAAGGGAAAAATTAAGTGGAGCAAATGCTTGTTTATTACAATGTTAAAAAAAAACGGTTTGTTGAAAAGGCTAAGACGTGCATTGGGGCATATCTGGAGGTCAAATGCTGCCATCAAAGTGTAATTATCTGTTGTGCACTTGCTAGAGGAAACTTAAGAAGTCATTTTATGACATTCTAAATACTGAGCAAATGTCAAAACCTCTATGTAGAGGCTGTTAGAAATATAGGGAAGAACTAAAATTTTTATTAGAATCTGTTTCATATTTTCTAGTCAGCTATAAATATATTCAGAAAAAAACAAAATAAAATAATTAATGGGTAAAATAGTTACTTAGCTGTATAAACAAATGAGTTACACAAATTTGCCAACATTATTTCCTAATAAGATACAATGGGGGCCTTCTCATTCAAAATATTCTGACAATCTTTTACTGGAGATGGTCTGACCCTAAGGCAATCAAAAATAAGCCCCAAAACTAATATTTTTACTTTCCTTCAAAAATTATTTTAACATTTCCATGTAATCATTAATGTATATACATAGAAGCAAATATGTATACACATGCATATGTATATATGCAAAGGCAGGCATATACAAATATTTATGTACATATGTTATACACATACATATATATTATTTTTGAGTTGTAATTTTATTTATTTATTTTTATTGATTTAAAAAATACATGACAGCAGAATGCATTACAATTCTTATTACACATATACAGCACAATTTTTCATATCTGTGGTTGCATATAAAGTATGTTGACACCAATTTGTGTCTTTATACATGTACTTTTGATAATGATGTCTATCACATTCCACCTACCTTACTAATCCCCTACCACCTCTCTTTCCTTATACCTCTTCTGCCCTAACTAGAATTGATATATATTAACCATATATTGTATGTACACAAAATAAATACAAATGCCAAAATCTTCAAATTTGTAATTACTACATCCATTCATTCTAAGAGGAAAAGCAATTAGCCTCTCAGGAACATAATATAGATGCTTAAAGGATGCAATTGCCCAATTACTATGACATTCTACTGACATTTTAGATTCTTTTATTTTGCATTTTGGGGATGTTAAATACCATTTCTTTTAGAATGACACAATTATCTCCTACAAGCAAATAGTATGCTATCCCAAGACCTAAATGTAAATCCTTAAATTTGTAAAAATAGAGTCAAGCAAACATATAGTCTTTTAAAATATGAAAAATAACTTGTTGGCCTCATGGAAAAATATAAAACAAAGTAATTTATTCCATTACAGTAACATTATGATTGATGCATCCTGTGTTTTCTAAGGCTGCAAAATCTCTTGGACTCCAATATAAGCAATATTCTACCTAGTCATTTGGCTTTTGCAGTTACACCCCTGAGTGAAAGTGAAGTTCTTCAGTCTACCTCACAATATTCATTTCCTTTCCACTGAACTGGGGGTTCAGTAATATTCCTGAAATTTTACTTAAGAGTTCATCAAAATAACAAAATTTCATTTCAGCATAATTTTCTGAGTTAAGCCAAAACCATATTATTATTTAATGAGAGTTCACTGTATCATAAATTCACTAAATCCATTTTCTCAATTATTCCTGCCACAGAATTTTTCAAGTGGCTATATGTTCTAGAGTAAAGATTTTCGTAAAAGATCATTAAAATATTAACTAACTGCTTAAGTTGTTTTTATAAGTCCAAAATTTAGGATTAAAAACCAAATTAGTGTTTTCTGTTTGTTTAAATCAAGCTAGAAATGTTCACCTTTCCTCTTCTTCCTACTTTCAGCAAATTTGAAAAAGTTTTTCTTTTGGAGACCTAAAACATATCAGAAGCAGAAGTGTTATGTCTAGACATTAGTGCTATTTCTTTCCTTTAGGATGATTTTGAAAATCCTTCTCTAAATCACACCAATATGGGGTTGATCAGATACCAAAAGAACCCTGAGCCCCAAACCAGTGGATTAGAATTTCCAAATTATGTCCTGAAAAGTAGATATCTCCTATTATCTAGTATTTTATACATTTCATAAGATTCCTTGAAATCGGTCCACTGGAATAGTGATAACTGTGATATAGGGTTATATTCAGTCATTTTAGACATGGGCCAGAACCATTCTCTGATTTAGAGTCCATAAATCAACTTGGATTAACAGTTCCTAATTCTTGGCCTTATTTTTTCCTTACATTCCAGTGTACAGGGATTCTAACACAATGTATTGTGACAGTATCATTGTTATTATGGGTCCACACCAGTGGCATGCATGATAGTCAGTTTACCTGTTTTTCAGGTTCCCTGCCATATGTCAAGTAGTCCTGTGAAAGAGGGCATATCTGTCACTTCTTATGGTTTATAAGATCTTTGCTTCTCACTACCTATAGACCCTTATGATTAATGTTATATTTTTCTCTGAACCATGGGGAAATATCATGATCTCTAGGTTGGACTTTGGCATGCCAGTTGAGGAAAGAGTACTTCCTGCAGAAATAGGAGTGGTGCATAAATGTCAGAGTTGTGGTCAGTATTGAAAAAGATTACATTCTAGAATGCAGCATTTATTGCCTAAAGAATTGAAGAATGTGTTGTCCTCTACTTTTAAAAATTCCAAATTATTAATATAGCATTGCATTAAAAAATAAACCATTGTTCACACTTTTCTTCATGTTGCAGGCAATATTTGCACTTGCACACTTCACAACTACAGCCAAGTAAGGTCATTTGGGAGTGTCATTGCAAGCCAGGAGTTTTGGTGACTTAATGCATCATGATGCAGCATGATATTAGTAATGACATATAACTACCCAAAATGTACTTACATAAGTAGGAACATTTTTTTTGCTTCAATACAAACTAGTTTCAAAGAAGTGTTTTTGTGATTAATAATAGCGCTGTGATCATTACTCTAATAAGAGAGATGAAATTAGACAGGAATTATAAAATTGACACATGAATTTGTGATTAACAATAGTGCTGACATTATTTCTTATAATGAGAGATGTGGAATTAGCTAGGAATTGTGAATGCAACTACAACACACAGAAGGAATGGGTTTCTGGGCCCAGGATCAGGAAGAATTGGTATTGTGGCACTTTAACTGATCAGACTAAAACAATTATCTCTTCTGGACCTATTATTCTAAATCTTCATTGAGAAATCATATCCCTCACAGAATTTCATAAATTCTCATATTTTTTTAAAGAGAGAGAGAGAGAGAGAGAGAGAGAGAGAGAGAGAGAGAGAGAATCTTTTTAATATTTATTTTTTAGTTTTCGGCAGACACAACATCTTTGTTTGTATGTGGTGCTGAGGATTGAACCCAGGCCACACGCATGCCAGGCTAGCGCGCTACCACTTGAGCCACATCCCCAGCCCTAAATTCTCATATTTTATTGAAATTGCTTATATCAGCTGAGGAGCCATGAAAAATTCTTTGCCAAAGGTGATGCATGCCTTACTGGAAGCTTTTTCCCAGGGTGTTTATTAGTTCTATAGCCTCCTCTGTCTTGTGGCTCACATATTTGCTCCTCCATGAATACTACTCGTAACTGTAGTTATTTACTCTTTTGTACACAAATCAGTGTTACTTAAGTGACAAAATTGTTGCAAAGTTCATTTATGTTATACTTTAGTCTATGGGTTGAAAACCACTCAGACATCTTTTTTATCACTAATATTCTGAAGATGATTTAATGTATAAGCTACCCTTTAAGAATCCTTCCCTTTAAGACCCTGTCAAGGTCTCTGTTTTATGCCTGTTACCTTGTACCTTGGCCAGAAAAACAAACAAACTGACTAACTAACTAACCAACTAACTAAGCAGCACATATATTGTTTTGCAATTGCCTGGGATATATTATAAAATGAAAGTTTCAAGTTTTAAAGTCACACTATTCTCCACCTATGTTCTGAATCAATAAAGAGATAAAATAAGACAGATGAAAATAACCATTTCATAGGCCTTACTGGCATAAATCATTGTTCCTAGTTTAAAAGTTACTAACTTTTACCTCAGAATTAGAAAAAAAAAATATTGATCCAGTCTCTGGTAAATAACTGTGAACAATCATCCAAAATGGCAGAATGTCTTGCATGACATTACACAGCATGTCTGTGCCCTGAAGGCAAGCTGTGTTCCAAGCATAAAAAGCATAAGGATGAATTACACATATTTAGCACCATAATACACTTCATCCCTCAGGCACCTCATGCTTTCCCTTGTTGAGGAAGACCAGTGAGTGTAAGGAGGGGTTGGCAGTAAAACTATGTGATATACCTTTGAGGGATTTCACAATTTCCATTCACAGAATAACAAATATTTTATTAGAAAAACTAATAACTAAGGTCATATATACTCAAAAGTGATAAAAGCATACACGTCTTTCTTTTTCCACAGCAAAAGGGTAAAGTACTTCAATAATTATTTGAAGTTTCCTTTTAGGGCAAATTCCATCTGGGATAGCTCCATCATATACGTATGTGAAGTTGTAAAATGAGAGAATATATGTTGAAAAACTTTCTAAAACTGATGGACAAATAATTTTATTGTGATAAAAGAAGGTCTCAATCAGAAAATTTTGAGGAATAAAAAAATGTGAAATATTACTTTAAATTTCACACTAAAAATAAAGATGTGTTCATAAAGTATGCAGAAACATATGCCAGGAAAGAAAAAAATAAATGTGATTGAGGAAGGGAGAAGAAGAAGAAGAAGAAAAGTTAAATTATAGGTACTGTCATTCAAAAAATACTTGTATTGACTGATTCATCTACCATACACCTATAAATATTACATCAAATTTAATGTCTGCATCTTGTAGAGCTATGTGAAAAACTAATTAATAGACTATAGGAAGTCTTAAAACAGAAAACTTACAAATATATCACCAGCCAGTTCTAAACAATTAAATCTCCCAGAAACCCTAAAATGCAGGTAAAATTTTATCAACTATGATCAAATCTGCAAAGAGGAAAAAAAAGGACTTAGTCAAAATAATGCATTTTTCTGAATGCCTGTGTACTTTCTATCAAAACTTGCTAGTGAAAACAATCATCAACATTGTAATTGTGACTCAACAAAGAATAATTACCTATAAAATACATTAAATAGTTTTGTTCTCCTGGAAATTCTTTTCTGTTCCAGGCAAGTTATTTTTTTCATCATGGATTGAGAATTTTACTGAATATTTTTGCAAGCTTTGCAATCCTAACAGTACTATTGTAATAAATCATTGTGCATTGGAGTATGATCTGTTGATTCCTTTACAATAATTCCAAGTCTAATATTCTTATGGTTGCATTACAGGATATAATTCTACAAGAATACACAGTGCAATGCTGTCATCAAATGAAACACAAAATGATTGATCATGAATCATTGATATTGGTTAAGAAGTTATAATTCATTTTTTACTTTTCTACATAGAATTTAAAAAATACAATATCATACATCAGAGAAAACACAACAGCTGAGAAGTCCTACACTGGAAAATTACATCATCAAATGAAAATATGTGATATCTGTATGATTATAATATTACCATAATGAAGAGGTTGCCCAGGTAAATTTTTAAAGGTATTTGCAAGCATATTGTGATTATGACTTTTTTCTAAAGAAGCCATATAAAGAAAGGAAGACTAATACAGTTCCATTTGGTATAAGTTGCTTATATTTCTCAGTTCTGGTCACTTAATTGATATTTTGAACATATCCTGAATGCAGAACATTATGTAATTATTTTAATTAAATATAAATTAACACTGGTTGATATTGCCATAGAAAGACATTGCATGTATAAACTCAAACTGCATTTAAAAAATTCTTCTAGCATATTCATCTAAGTGAGATTTCTTTGAGAGAATAAACATTAAATAAAATATTGTGGCTTGTTAAATACAGACAAATTAGATATAAAATACAATTACAGGTGTTCTTCCTTGCAAAATAAATTTAGAAAATTCTCAGGAGACCTAGCCAATCTTTACTTTTTATATTACTAATTGTAAGAAATATTAATAATTTTAGAACACAAGTAAAACCTATTTTAGACATGCAGTTATACTCTTTTATAAAATTCTTTCAGTACATTGAAAAATATACATTGATGATTTCTCCTAGTTCTTGTTATTTTGTTATTCTTAATCTTAAATAACAATTTCTATTTTATTACACAGAACAATTGATATTTGACTTGTAAAAATAACTGTACCACTACTCCTTCTTTGGGGCATGAAGTTAACTATGTAGATCTGTCCTAACATGAAACTCTTTTGACTTATCTCCTTTCACTTTATGTTTTCAAATGTCTACTCTTACTTCTGAGCAAGATGGGTGGAGGAGGAAAGATCATAAGATACCACACCTACTCTCTAAACCATTCTTATTCTTATAAAAAAAGACAATTTTTTAGAACTTTTACAAGTCATCTACATTCCCTTCAAGTTTAATAGGGAAGGCAGATCATAAAAAGGCTGGACCACCTACCTCCAACCCTATCGCTATGACTTATATCCTCCTATATCCATCCCTTGCTCTTCTGCCATTTTATAGAAACCACTTTACCAAAACTTCCTGCCAAAAATGCTATATGGGTTTTTATCTTGTTTTTGTTTCTCTCATTGACATACAACATAATATTCAAAGTGTTTTCTTTCTAAGTCTTTACCATTCATAGAATCTTTTTATTTCCTTCCATTGGACTAGTTAAAAAGTTAAAGACTTTATTGAAGACTATTTTAGTAGGGAAGACAGTCTGAACTCAATTCTATTGAACCAAAAGAAGGGAGAGTGTTAAGTGTCAAGGTAACCCAGCACCTAAAGTACTAGAAAGCACTCAGGGTAAGGGAGATTAGTCAATGGAATTAGACCATTTTTACTTGCTAGTTGATGTTTTTCTGAGTTAAGACTCCTCTAACATAGTCACTAGAAAACAATATATATATATATATATATTTACGCTCTGCACAGGTTCACTTTATTGAGTGGAAGGCTTACAGGTCCACTGGCCCCTCCCTCCCCACGGGGACACTTATTCCTTCCAATGCAAGCAGGCATCTATAAGCAATTCTGAGTCACTGTCCCCCACAGGCACAAAGGGTAGGTGCTTCCAAAGGATCCCTTGTCTGTAGCAGCAGATGGTGTCTTATGCAACAGTGGCAGAAAGCAGGACTCGCAGTTTCTCAGACACTGGGGTCTTCCTTGCTCCTGAAGAGGGGCAGTACTCGTTGTAGATGAGCTTGAAGAGGAAGAGGTGGAAGAGGGTGATGAAGGAGGCCACGCTTAACAGGAGAGGAAGGGCAGCCCTGGGTCCTGCTGGGCCATGTGCTCATTGAGGGACAGAATGGCCTTGAGGTGCAGCGTGGGCCGCAGGTCCTGCAGGTGTGTGAGGTCAGTGGAGATGAGGAGCAGCGGCCTGATGGGCTATGTTACCATGACTGAGAAGGTGTGGCTCCCACAGGCCGAGGTCAGCTCCACTGGGTTGTCCAGGCAGCCTGCCTCATAGGCGAAGATCTTGACGGGCTGGCTGCGGGACTTCACAGACACGTGCAGGTAGGGCTTGCCCTCGGCGTCGGTCAGGTCGATGTGATCGTTCTTGTAGCAGATGCCGTGCTGTTGTGCAGCACGTCCGGGTCGCCCTGGAACTGCAGGTGGTTCTCCATGAACTGCAGCCCCCCCAAAGCTGAGCATCATGCCCTGAAGGACGCCCTGAGTGCCCACCTTCATCAGGCCCTTGCAGCCCGCTTCTGGGGTTCAGCCTCCACAGGTCAGAGTGCTGCAGGATCTGCTGCACCAAGGACAGCTGGGCGGGCCACAGGTTCTTGGTGTGCATGGTGGTGTGGTTGCTGAAGCAGTGGTCTTCATAGTTGAGTTTGGCTTCCAGCTGGTCTCGATTCTGTGGCTGAAGGAGGGACTGAGCAGAGGGGCTGGCGAACAGGAGAGCATGTATTAGAGTCTCAGGTTAAGGGTCAGGCCTGATGGCCTGTGGGCGTCTGGTGATCTTCATTTCCACCACTGGGCAAAACAGCTGCACCCAGAGGCGCTGGTAGTCCGGAAGCAGCTCAAAGGCGGGCATCTCCAAGAGCTCCAGCATCTCCTTCGGGGCCAAGTCCTGGAGTGCCTTCAGCTCCTTAGCGGCTTTGCTTTTGAGAATTTAGGGGTTGATGGGGCCTGAGACATACACCACCCAGAGGACCATCTCACCCAATTGCGTCTTGGGAGCCACCTGGAGCTGGTTTACTAGCTTTTTGGCAGCCACCACTACCAGGTGCCCCTGCTGAGAGGGCATTGATGTGGATCTGCCCGAGTAGAGGAGGAACTGATGATCTCCGACCTTCTCCAGGATGCTGGTGAAGGCTTTCAGAACCTTCCTGCAGTGAGCCCCATAGTCTGCAGCGCGGCCACGTGCTGCGTTGGGTTGTTGAGCTGAATGCACTGCAGATAGACGTGGAGTCTGCCCCGTGAGACAGAAAGTCCTCCTGCAGCAACACACAGTCACAGCCAGACCCCTCAGCAAGACAGGAGGCTGAGGCGGGCTCAGGGCCTGCGGCTGAAGGGCCAGGGCCTAGGCTTCCTAGCTGCAGGCAGCGCACCCTGCGCAGCAGCCCCTCCAGCAGCAGCAGCACAGCCTCTACAGCTTCGGCCAGCATGTTCAGTGGGCGCAGATGCAGAAGGGCACGAAGTCCGGCGCCACGGGGTGGGGGTGGGGCTCCCGCTCTCCAGGAGTCACCCACAGCCGATCTGCGGTCATGTTCAGGGCTAGGAAGCCAATGGCCACCAAGACCTGCACTCCTGGGCCCAGCGCAACGACCTCGCAGCGATCCTGCAGGCCGCGCCAGGCGTGGGTGGCCGCCCCCAGGCAGGAAGAGGGCTCAGTGGTGCCCAGCTCACAGCGGGCCCAGGGCTGCAGGCATAGGCCTCCCGCCACCGGGCGCTCGCCGCACCCTGGAGCGTGCAGCAGCAGCAGGAGGCCAAGCAGCTTGACAGGAGTCCTGGCAGCCCCTTGAGCCGCTGCTGCAGCCACATCCGGTAGCCAGGCGCGGGCTAAGGCGCAGGCGTCCCTTGGCCGCCACCCAGCCCACGAGCCAGGCCAGCCCTGCCTCACTCCCTGGCTAGGACCACCACGGAGCCCACCCTGACACCCGCGGCAGCCTCCTGGAGAGCCACCGCCACCGCTTCCTCCTCCTTCTTGGTTACCTCCCTGACAAGAACTTCTTAATGGTTACATTTCAAAGGAATTGCTTCTAGGTCTTTGAGAAAGATATATATTGCTGAATTGGAAAAAGGGCAAGAATCTGGTAGAATATTTTATCTGAAAAGGGCAAAAAAATTTCAAGTGCAAATTTTACAAAGTAAATGTTCTAAGTAAAGCAATAACAGGGCCCTAACATTTGGGGAAAATACCTAATTTTTAGTTAAGCTGCAAGGGGAAGTAAGATTAGAAGTTATTTCAGCCATCTTGGTCCATGAAATAAAGAAGGAATCTAAGGAGGTGAAGGTGGAAGAGAGAAACTGGACCCTCAAACCTTTTTTTTTTTTTTTTTAAATATTTGTCTGTCAGTGTCTTAAGACATTCTCCAGAATTCTCAATAACGTGATTTCATGTTGCTTTTGAATATTAACTTTTTTTGTCACATGAAACCAGAGGATACCTAAATAATAGCCACTGTACACAGGCACAGTCTCATGTGTGATACTGTCTTATGCCTCTATCAAACTGCAACCCAATTGCCTCTGAGAAAAGAAAAAAAAGAAAGACAATTGAAAAATGTTTGCCTGATTTCTTGTCTCCCAAGCATATCTGAAATCAACAATGATATGTAAAAATCTAGGTTACATCATGCATGGTGGTAGAAGCCTGTAATTGCAGCAACTCCGGAAGATGAGGCAAGAGAATCACAAGTCTAAGACCAGCGTCAGCAAATTAGTAAGGCCCTGAGCAATTTAGTGAGACTCTGTCTCAAAAATTAAAAATAAAAACGGATGGGGATGTGGCTAGCTGGTTAAGTTTGCAATGCACATAAAATAAGTCAACAGACAACACACCTCAAAACATTTTAAAATTTTAATAATTTTTGTAAGAACAGAACAACTCGGGGCTAGGGTTGTGGCTCAGTGGTAGCACACTCACCTAGCACATACAAGGCCCTGGGTTTGATTCTCAGCACCACATAAAAATAAGTAAGCAAAATAAAGGCATTGTCCAACCACAATTTAAAAAAAAATATAAATTAAAAAAGAACAAAACATCTCTAACTTTCTACTTTTCTTTATAAAGTTTATATATCAAAATCTCTTTTATATCCTGGGTTTTGTAATATTTGATGTATTACTAGCACTAAGAGTTTCCTATAAAAATAACAATAACAAAAACAAGCCACCCATTGAGGTAAAGTTAGAAAGAGCTCTCAAAGTGCCCTGTAATCTTATAATGTCCTCCATGATATAGCCATGAATCCAAGATGTAGACATCCTGACCATTTCAGCATATCCTTTTCTTTTTGAAATTCCATCTGCTCTCACCTCTTACAGGCATCTCTTCTCATATGTCTCACTTTTTAAATTGAACACTGAGGAGTTCATCTCTTTTCTTTTGAGCCCCCCCCCATTAGCATCAAGCACACCCATATTATTTAATTCAATATGTAAGATATCTTTCCTTCAATATTTAAAACACAATGCTTATATCTATAAAGATAGACACCTGACATAGAATGAGAATACTCCTTGGACAGGGATGTGTAGAATTGTTTGAATGGAGCCTCATACAGCCATTTTATTAGTGTCATCTCTAGTTTATAAATGATTGAACTGAGGCTTAATGAGTTAAAGACACATGGACAAGATCAGATAACTAGGTAATGGAAACTCTCAAGTTTGTGTATCTCACTATGAAGTTAAGCTTCCTTTTATATCACTTGAAAAACATATGTGCACTACTTGGGAGAAATAATTACAAATATCCCAACTTAACAAAATATTTGTAGTTACATAGAAATGAAGCTAACATCTTAAAGCCTTCCTGAATAAATTACTCTCAAATGAATATATTAATGACTCAAATATAAAACCTGCTGTAAAAGAAAGACTGATTTATAAACAATTTTTTAAAGGTAAGATCATCATTATTAATATAGAATATTAAATTTTAAAATTCTCATTAAACATTTAAAAGTTATAAAGTGAAAACAATTCTCTCTTAGAAAACTGAAAATATATGTCAGAGATAACTTGCAGAATCAAATAAAATGAGAAATTATAAAGAGTTAACTAATTCCTTAACAGATAAACATTTTTAAAATTTTTCACATTTAATAATGCTTACCTTAAATGAAGCATGTGTACTTTTAAAGTATGTGAAATTCATATTACAAAAATATAAATATTATACAACCCCATGATAAAAACTTACTTGAAATGCACATATATCATGTAAATCACTTAATTTCCTCATTTTTTGAAATGGATTATGTTGGAATAATATTATTTCACAAATCTGCCTATGGCATTTTGCCATAGGCAGCAAACAATATCCCCAAAAGGGAAAGATGATGTAATCACCATGGGATGTTTTTTGTTTGTTTGTTTTTGTTATCTGCTAATGATTTTTATTGATTACATTTCACAATTGAAGGATTACTTTCAATTTGTTTTTTTAATTTCTTATATACATGACAATAATGGAGTGCATTACATTCATAATTATCTATTCACAGCATAATTTTTGTAACTCTGTATATAAAGTATGTTCACACCAAATTATTTCATTATACATGAGCTCTCTTATTTTTTGCATTCAATTCTTAATATATCTTTATACCACCATTTATCATATCTCTGTTTGTATATAAGGTATGCTGACACCAAATTTACATCATCATACATGTATTTTGTATAATGATGAGGATCTCCTTCCCCCATCCTAGCTATTCCCCTTCTTCCTCCTAATTGTGTAATGAATGAACTGTTGTTAATTTTGTAGAAACAGAAAACTATTGGAAAATCCAGTGAAAATTTTCAGTTTTCAATTTATACCAGGTATCAAGATATGAATATTAATTTCTTAGGGCTGCAATTGGCAAATAATATTTAATTTAAAAACTGTTCCATGATGTCAAGTCACTGTTATTCTTTTTCACAGAAAGGAAAACCAAATTGTGTTTATATGAAAAAGTGCTGAAGTCATGTCTAATAAATGATGTAGCAAGCCTGCATAAATCAGCAGATTCTTATCTGAAAATTTTCTCCACCACTTTTTATGAAGACTACCTTGAGCAGGTTGCCTCCAATCACTGTGCCTCAGATTTTTCATTAATTGAATAGATTTCAGTAATTATTAAGAGCATACCATGAAGATGTAATGATATAAGTAGTAGAAATCTTCTAGCGCAGGCTCCAAAACATTGTTTTGGTTCAATAAATATCAGCAATGATACTCATAAAAATATAATATTTATATAATCTTGTACTAGACAGTTAATTAAAACAAATAAATAAATAATAGTAAATGTATTCAAACTTCTTCAAACACTTAAACTTATATCTGTTTCCAACATAGAAATAATTCCTGGTGACTTTTTTATCTTAGGACAATGAATTTCCATTTCTGAGGTGGTCCCTGTAGGCTTAACTCAGAACAGTGATTTCTGATTCTAGAGTTAACTGTGTAGTCCCTACCTTCATATTATTTAAACATTTTAGTCATTATAGACAGAGTACCGAGATAACAACTCTGCTGTATTTCTTAAACATGCTTAATGCTCATAAAAATCATAACATGAACACTTGGACAAGCAAAACAAGCCATGGTAGTTTTTCTTTTTTACTTTGATTTTTATTTTTTTAAAACAAATATAAAATCAGTAGGTGATTATACTGTAATAAATATGCCATTTTACAAGGTAGAAAATGTATTTAATTCCATCCTGTTAGCCATAGTCATATATTTACTTGGGCCGGTGGAACGGGAGATTGATGTCTTCCCTTACCATGAAAAATGCAAAGCTTAAGCATTGGGGACACTCAATTGCCTGGACCTTCAGTTCACAGCCTTGAGATCTACTTCTGTAAAATTTCAAATCAGGTAAGATATGAAATTTATTAAGACCATTAACTTTCCTTTTTCTTTTGGACTTTATTCCACCTAGAAGAAAACAATTTTGAGGATTTCTCTTAAAGGAGAATTTCATTGAGTTAAATTTAGTTGTGGTTTGGAGGAAAGTAGCCATATGGTTTGCAGTCAAGACACTGTGATTCCTTTATTGCTAGCCTTGTTACTATAGAAATTCTCCTCTCTTTGCCTTCACTCTTTCAAACTCTTCCAACTCACATGGCATCATAGTAAAACTCTGCCAACTCACAATTTTATTGCTAAAAAAACAAGAGAGAGAAATGATTTACAGTAGATGGGGTAGAGAGAGAAGATGGGCGGGGAGAGGTGGGGAGGGGGAATAGTAGAGGATAGGAAAGGCAGCAGAATACAACAGACAATAGTATGGCAGTATGTAAAAAAAGCGGATGTGTAACTGACGTGAATCTGCAATATGTACATGGGGTAAAAATGGGAGTTCATAATCTGCTTGAATCAAATGTATGAAATATGATATGTCAAGAGCTTTGTAATGTTTTGAACAACTAATAATAAAAAAACAATTTCATTGCTAAAATAGTTTGAATACTGATACTTCTGCATCATATAACTCATGTAGAAAAAATGACAGAAACTTTCCAATTTGACAAAAAACAGATTTATGACAAAAACAAAATTGTAAATTATTGAAAATTGGAATAAAAATCTTTTATTTATCTCTATAGAAAGCATGCAAAGAAACAATTTGGACAATTAATCAATGAATCTGTTCACTTTTATGATCAAATGGAAACAGTGCACTAAGCAATTCAATCTGTATGATCAATCAGTCTTGTAAATTGAAGAACACACACAGAAAAACTTTTTATTTGAGGACACAAACATTACAAGCACTTCATGAAAAATTATTTTAAGGAGAAAGATAATGCAGAACTGGAAATGCTACATAGAATTTGTAATGCCTGAGTTCATCTATCATAACATCATTTTCTTCCCCATTTTTATTTCAATTTCTTTCTTATCCCTTTTGTGGGGGGTAGTATAGTGTAATCTTACTTGGTTAGTTCTGCTATAACAAACCAGCTGAGACTGTGTAATTAATTTTCAAAAGAAATTTATTTCTTCACAGTTCTAAAGGCTTGAAACCCCAAGATCAATGTGCAAGCAGGTTCAGTGTCTGCTGAAGGCCCTATTCTCTGGTTCCAGGATGGTTTTTGAACACTGTCTTTACAAGTCAGAAGAGCAGAAAAGCAATGATGGTCCGAGGTTATTGTTTAGAGCATTTTCATAAGGTGTTAACCTTTCCACAAACTGTAAATCTGTCATGGCATAATCACTTCCCCCAAAGTTGTTAATTCTCAATACCACCACACAGGGGATTGTGTTGCAACTGATTTAAGAGGCACACAATCAAATCATAGCAATAAGTGACCTCAGTTGTTTTCAAAATAACCCTGTCACTGTAATCTGATAATACATGTCTAAAATGCCAGGACTGAATTTCAGAACTAGTGAGCTAGTATCTTTTCTAATAGAGCCAAGAAAAAGAATCTTTGAAAGAGAAACTGAGGGGTTTATTAGGTAAAAATGTTTTAAAAACCAGTGACTTAAACAATGGTACATGTGAAGTGTAAGAGTCACGGGTATCCAATAGACACAAAATCTCCATAAAAGTTTTCATTTTTGACATTGAGTAAAACTTTGAAAATCACTCAATAAATAGTTGGTCTAGAGAATGATTGGATTAATGTCTTCAATCATAGACAAATTAGCAAAAATTCTACCAACTTAAAAAGAAAAAAAAAACACATTTAAAAACCAAGTATATCTATAGATACAGATAACCTTAATATACCCAAAATAGAAATCTAAATTATATATACACACAAACACGCACATGCACATGAATATATATATATATATATATATATATATATATATATATATATATATACATATACATACAGAGGGAGAGAGAGAGAGAGAGAGAGAGAAAGATTTCTAATTTCTAATAAAGTAAATCAACATCATGCATGCCAGAATTTAGAAGCATAATCTGTCCCTGTATTTGAGTACACAGTTCAAAATTTATTTCCCAAGTTAAGGAAATGAATATACAATATGTTTTAAGCAAATTGAACATTAGGTTTGAAATTATATTTTAAAATACACAGGGAATCTTATATTTATAAATATGCATTTATGTCAAACTAGTTGTAGGAATAGTGGTAATATAGGTGTTAGTATTATATATTGAGTTGGTTAGAGTTAGGCTTACTAAAAGAATATGTGTATCAAATATGTATATTTATAAGAAAGTACATGTGAAAACATGTATGAAAACACATGGATATATGTGTTCTAAAACAGAAAATTAAATAGGGTGAATCATATGAATATATTTTTTTTCACTTGGGGAGAGTGGATATATCATAAAGTGAATATATACTAATTTAAACACTAATAAATAAACCATTCCTAATTTAAAATATAAGTCAAAGAACAAATCACATCTTATATGAATATACATGCACTTATGTTAAATTAGGTACAGTTACAATAGTCACATTAGGGTTAATAATAAATACTGAAGGGTTTAGGGTTAATGTGAAGGAATGAATATATACATCAGGAAAGATGAATATTTCTAAGATGTTCTTGTCTTCTCTCATACTTCCAGCACACAACTTTGTCTCCCCTCATGGTAGTCCAGGTAGGATATAAAACAAGTTAGCAACCAGAACTCATAGAGATGATAGAACTCACTAAAACCAGAATTTATAGTAGAGCTTAAATCAATCAAATGTAAACAGTTTTGAATTGAACAAGTGTTTGTATTTTTAAGATGTCCTTCTATAAACTTCCACACGAGAATTCTACCTATATCCTCAACTCACCTACTCTTCAGCTTTTCTCCCCTCACCTTCTCCATCCTTCTATTGTGTCCTCCATTATTGGGAGTAAAACATAAAATTCCTATAATTTTCTTATTATAGGAATAACCTCCTCTTTTTATAGACTACAGAAGCAAGCAGGGGTTTCCATCTTTATATCAAATAAAATGGACTTTCAAGCTAAAGTTAATTAAAAGGGATATAAAAGGACATTACATACTGCTCAAGGAAACCATACACCAACAAGACATAGCAATCATAAATATATATGCCCCAAACAATGGTTCAGCTATATTCATTAAACAAACTCTTCTCAAGTTCCAGAGTCAAATTGGCCACAACATAATAATTTTAGGTGATTTAACACACCTCTTTCACCACTGGATAGATCTTTCAAACAAACCTGAACAAAAAACTATAGAACTCAGTAACACAATTAATAACTTAGACTTAACTGAAATACAC
Source organism: Callospermophilus lateralis (assembly GCF_048772815.1). NCBI lineage: Eukaryota > Metazoa > Chordata > Mammalia > Rodentia > Sciuridae > Callospermophilus > Callospermophilus lateralis. Next base: position 1,336,155 of record NW_027511570.1, on the reverse strand, counting down.
AGAATATTTCATCCTTCAATAAGAAAATATGCTTTCTTCTCAGTAGCACATGGATCCTTCTCTAAAAGAGACCATATATTGTTCCACAAAGCAACTCTTAGCAAATACAAAAAAGTAGAGACACTACCCTGCATTCTATCAGATAATAGTGGATTGAAACTAGAAATCAATGATAAAATAAATAAAAGGTGACTCCAACATCTGGAGACTAAATAATATGCTACTGAATGAACAATGGGTTGCAAAAATTTCAAGGAGAGAAATAAAAATTCTTTGAGATAAATAAGAACACTAATACAACATATTGAAATCTCTGGGACACTATGGGAGTAGGAAGAAGAAGGTTCAACATAAAATTTTGATTTAATGATTAAGAGTAAGTTTAGTCAGTAAATATTGGTACTGGGAAACATGAATAATCATAAGAATGCATGAAAATATATATGAAAACATACATAAGTATATAAGTTCCAAAACATATATAAATATATAAGTTCTGAGCATAGGGTTCATAATTTGAATACATACTTTTTACCTCCAGAGTGCATGGATGTTTCATATAAATGAATACATGATGACATTTGCAAGTATACCATTGGTAATTGAATGTATAAGTCAAAATACTCTTAAATATGTGTAGTATGTAGCTTTTCATGTTACTTTAGATTTAGGAATAAGACTGAGTTTAGGATTAGTATTATCATTTTTTTTGGCAACAGGGTTTATGTTAAATAGTGAATGTGAGTGTCAGCAAACATAAATATTCGTAGGAATGTACTTATGTAAATATACATAAAAATAACATAAATATTTATGTTCTGAGATAGAAACAGTATAATGTGAGTCATATGATTCCAAATACTTTTAATTTGAGGATGAATATATAACTCTATGGACTCATAAAATATGTATGCAGGGCCTGGGGTTGTTGCTCAGTGGCAGAATGCTTGCCTAGCATGTGTGAGGCACTGGGTTTGATTCTCAGCACCACACATAAATAAACAAAATAAAGGTACATTGACAACTAAAAACTATTTAAAAAGACAACAAAAATATATATGCAAAAATACTATTGAAAATGTAATGTAATAGTCAGTGTATACACAAATGTTCGTAATAATACATGCTTTTTAAAAAATAAGGTTTAGGTATAAATGTAAGGTCAGGGTTATTATTAAATTTTGTATTCAGTAATGTTAGTTTTAGGAAATAAATATGTATGTTAAGTAACAAGAGTATTTATTGCATAGTACTTGTGAAAATATTTATGAAAACCTATAAAGTAATGTTTATGAATAGAAAAATGTATACCGTGAGTTTTATGAATACACATTTTCATCTTGATGATGCATAAATATAGTATATAATGAAAACATAATAATTTTATGCAAAGTTAACTTTGAAATTTGAAATTATATTTTAAAATACACATGGAATCTAACATTCATATACATACAGTTGTGTCAAACTTGGTATAGGTATAGCAGTAACATTAGAGTTAGTATTATATATTGAGATGGTTAGGATCAGGCTTAGGGAATGAATATGTACATTGAAAAGTATGTATGTTTATTAAAAAGATCATTTGAAAATGTGTATGAAAACAGATATGAATAAATATATTCTGAAATGGAAATGATATAATGTGAACAATATGAATAAAAGTTTTTTAACTAGAGGATGAATGGATATGACATGTAATAAATATGAACTAAGTTATACCTCAATACACCATTGATTATTGAAAATATAAATGAATATACACATAACATCTCATAGGAATATACAGGCATTCATCTTAAATTAGGTATAGTTAAGTGGTAATTTTAGGGTTAGTATTCTATATTGAATGGAGTTCATGTAGGTTGAGGTAATCAATACATACATCTGAAAATATGAATTCCTGAAAAGGTACTTGTAAACATTGTATGAAAATCCATATAAATGTAAATGTACAGACTGAAGTAAGAGTATAATGTGACTCATGTATTAAATATTTTGTAATTTGGGGATGTAAGAATATACCATATACATGATATTTAGTAATATATGTGCAAATATGAAATTGATAATAAAATATATAATTCACAATACACACAAATATTAATTTAAATGTACATACTTTATGTAAAACTTTGTTTATCTATAGAGGTCACTTTAAGTTGAATTTTCAGTTCAGATATCATGTAGCGTTAGTGTTCTGTTTAGGGAATTAATTTTTATATTCTAAAATCCAGGCATTCATAAGAACGTACATGTAACCGTCTATACGACATTACATATTCATTTAAAAATACATGTTCTGAAACAGGGTTGATTGCAATGTGATTCATGTAATTATACCTTTCTAAAAGTTGGGGATTCGTGGATATGTATGATAATGTATATATGACAAGTCATATAGTATATACCATTGATAATTGAAAATGCAAGTCAAAATACACATAAAACCACAGACTATTCTAATTGCATTTACTTTATATTAGATTTAGATTTAGCATTAATATTAGGGATAGTAGTAAATATTGAGTAAGGTTTGATTTACAGTTAGATTAAATATGTAGATCAAGAAATATGAAAATTCACAGAATGTACCTGCAAATATATGTTGCCCAAAAATACTTACAAATACCATCCTAACTAATATGATATAAAAATTAAAATAGACAATTATAGAGAGAAGAGGAAGGATATCTGATGAGTTATCTGGCATTGGTAATGATCAGAATCTCACAATGTTGCAGGTGGCATAGAGGACTATAAAAATAGGATCAAGGGAAAAATGTTCTAGCAGTAATGGAAGTGTGCTGACCTATAAGTTTCTTCACCAATGCCTCTAACCTTTTGGTGCCTGAAATGTATGTGGCTTCCAAGAATGTTGGCTCTCTTTGAAGTGAGACAATTGCAGTGGATGTCCATCTATGTGAACTGGAAGACATTGTTTAATACCCTTGGACATGCTTGTAGAAGCAAAGCTGAATCCTCTTCTTGGAGGTGAAATGTGACCACTGTTGGCCAAATGTCTCCCTGTGTGGATTGTAAAGCCATTGAGCCATCTTCCAGGTTTCATGGCTGTCATTGCTCCATCACAGGGAATTTGGTATTATGCAACAAGAAATACAAGAGGTAAACTAGGACATAGTGCTGGAGGCAGTTCTATCTTGGAAGGTGATTCAAGGCCTCAGGAGAAAACTCATTTAGCCTCTCCAAAATTCTGAGTTGAAACCTGACTCTGAACATATTCCCACCCCACTCCCCATAACAAGATGCCATCCCATACTAGGGTCCACCAGCTGCATGATGTCAGTACCATGTGATTTGGAATAAAAAAAGAGATTCTGGTGGCATTGGCAATGATTTCTCTGCACACACCTACAGTCATCTTCCCTAGGCCCCACCATCAGAAGGCTCAAACTCACTGGTATCTCTATTCTCCAGTATTTTAATGAGTTCTGGCCACTGAAGTTTATCTCTGATTCAGTCGTGGAGAGAAAAAAGGAGTTCCTAAAGAGCTCCAGTTGTTCATGGTCCTACAGATTTAAAAAAATTCTGGAGAGAGATATAGCCATATTTCATCTGAGACATCACGCAGGTGGGCTTTTTAAAGAGTGCAGCAGCAGGGAAAATGATTCTAAAATGTGAGAAAAAGTGAGAGAGAGAACTCTAAGTGAGAAAAATCCTAACAGTCAGTGGGGGAGGGGGAATTTCTTTCATGAGTGTTTTAAGGATCTCATTCACTTAGTAAATAAAAAGTGAACATTGTAGATGATATATGATGGCTTAGGCAATACAGAGCAGTAGTGGGTCCTGCATTCAGGAAAGGAATCCAGGTTGCACCTTGAATAATCAGGGAGTGAATACATAGATAGGTGCACCGATTCCACCTCAGGCTGCCTGTCCTACATCACTGCTTGCCATCAATCAATTCATCAATTAAGAACACGTATTTTTAGCCCATAACAAATCCAGTTCCCTCCCTCACCAATATTGAGTTTTCATTTTCGGTTTTCATGGCATCAGGCATTGAACCCAGGGCCTTGAGCATGCTAAAATAGCTCTCTACCACTGAGTTACATTTTAGTTTAAGGCAGGGTCACGCTAAATTGATGAAAGTGGCCTCAAGCTTGCAAAACTCTTGAATCAGGCTCCAAAATTGCTGGGATGACAGGCGTGTGCCACTATGCCCGACTCAATACTGAGTTTTAAGCTCCCACCTTCAATAGTGCAGATCTACTTACTGGAATGCCAACTTCAAAACTGTAACAGAACTCCCTCTTCAGAATGGATTTGAAGTTGATTTGCTGATATTGGTGCTAGGTTTGCCTTTTTGAACAATATTTCTTTCCCCTACATAACCTCCAAAGTCTTCTCACCAAGTGGCAAGAATAATTATTTGGATATAATTCACAGAACAGATTTACTCTAACAGAGACCAACAGAACACCAAAGATCAAACTAAGCATAGCATTTTGTGGTGACTGTGCTGCATGACCTATGATGGTCACAGGAAAAGCAAGAAAGCAATTTTCAAACTTCAGAAAGATCTGAAAGGGCAGTACCTTCCTCCTACAGGAACACTGGCAAGAAAAAAGCAACCCACAAGCCTGTTTAAACAAACAGAGAAAGACCTGAAATGGACAAAAGTGATATTATTGTTTCTTTAACCATCTACATAATATTTACATTTTCCCATAGCCGGGAAATTACTCAATGTAGTCAAGTATCCCTAAAAACTCACCTCTCGCATGCCATGAAACCTGTATCTGTTTAAGGTTTGACTGATTAAAACTTCTGAGGTTAATTTGTCAAAAAGTTCCACTGAATTAAGGTGATAGGATCATGCGAATTTTAATTTTCCTGAGATGCTCTGCTAATTGTAAAATGGTATAGAATGCTAAATTTCACTTATTGGTATTTTTCTATATAATACATTTAGCTATGTTGTTTTCTAATTTCATAATTTTTTGCTATTTTAAGAACTACATCATATACATGAAAATTTCTATGATCATGCTGACTTTTATTTTTTTTTTTTTTTAGTATTGAGAACTGAATCCAGAGCCTAGGGTGCTTTACCACTGAGCTACATCTCCAGTCCTTATTTATTTTTCTTTCTTTTTTGTTTTGTTTTGTTTTGTTTTGTTTTGTTTTGTTTTAGTACAGGGGATTGAACTCAGGGGGACTCCCACTGAGCCACATCCCCAGCCATATTTTGTATTTTATTTAGAGACAGGGTCTCACTGAGTTGCTTAGCCCCTTGCCAGTTGCTGAGGCTGACTTTGAACTTGCAATCCTCCTGCCTCAGACACCCCAGGAAGCACTGTGCCTGGCTCCAGCCTTTATTTTGAGACTAGGTCTCACTCAGTTGCATGGCTGTCTTCAAACTTGAAAATTTTCCTGCCTCAGTCTCCTGAGTTGCTGCAATTACAGATGTGTGCCACAGTGCCCAGTCTGGCAAAATATTTTTGAAAATTCCCCAAAGCAAGCATTTGTTGGAAGTTTTCAAAGTAAACTTGTTTAATTTGTCTAAGAAAAATGGGGATAGAAAGAGTGGCGAGGTAAGCTCAGTGATAGAGTATGAAGATCTGGATTTTATCACCAGCACTGCAAAATGCAAAAAAGTTCACTTGATTAAAAAACAAAAATCCTAGGTCTGGGGTTGTGACTAGCTTAGTGACAGTGTGCTTGTCTAGCATGTGTGAGGCACTAGGTTCAATTCTCAGCACCACATACAAATAAGTAAATAAAATAAAGATCCATCAACAACTAATAAAAATATTTTTTAAAAAAATCTTAGCTGGGCGTGATGGTACTCGCCTGTAATCCCAGCAACTCAGGAGGCTAAGGCAGGAGGATCACATGTTTGAGGCCAGTCTCAGCAACTAAACAAGGCCTTAAGCAACTCAGGGAGCCCCTGATTCAAAATAAAAGATAAAAGGCTGGGGATATAAGACAATCCCAAAAACCAAAGGCAGATGCTAACATAGGCTAACATATACCAGAGGATGTGGTTAGGGAAGAATAGAAGTTCTTTGGATTAGACAAAGGGGAATGAAGGGAAGGGAAGGAAAATGGGAATAGGAAAGACAGTAGAATGAATCAGAAATAAATTTCCTATGTTTGTCTATGAATACATGACTAGTGTAACTCCACATTACGTAAAACCACAAGAACGGGACATTATAATTCATTTATGTTTATGTCAAAATACATTCTACTGTCCATATGTGTAACTAAAAAGAATTAAAAAAAATTTTTTTTAAGGGCTGGGGATGTGGTTCTCCTACTGGGTTCAACCCTCAGCACCACATAAAAATAAAAAATAAAATAAAGGTATTGTATCCAACCACAACTAAAATAAATAAATAAATAGAGCTGGGATGTAAATTAGTGGTAAAGTGACTCTGGGTGAATACCCAGTACTTATATTTAAAAAAAAAATCAGGGCAAACAAGAAGTTACACCATAAGATGAAGCAACAATTTTCTGCAGAGGCACCAACAAGCATTTAAGTATCTGGCAACTCCAGATGGCAACTCCAGATTCCTTTCTACTTGCAAATTTTCAACAAGACGATAAGCCCATAAGTAAACAGTTCTCTTTGCTGGGAGGAATTTTCAGTTTTCCATTCTATTTTTCAACACCTAAACAACTTATAACTTAGATTCCTCTGAATCTCACTAGAATGGCTGTAAACTAGCCCTGAATGTACTGAAATTCAAAGATAAACAAGACTTACAGTTCCCCTTTCTTACAAGGCAAGTGAAGGCACACCAGCCAACTCCCCACCCTCTCTACTCACAGCACTGCTTTCTTCACAATGCCTGTCCTGCGTGGTAACTATACAAGTAGTAAGTATTTCACTCAGTTTCAGTGAGCGAGTTTCAGTTATGTCAACCTGAAACACATTCTGAAGTATTTCAAATACCAAAATATGTAATGCCCCTTTGGTACAAACAGTGTAAGTCAGAAAAATAACCTGAAGTTCAGCTGACCACAAAAAGGGGAACATTACCCAGCTAGCTCTGCACAGGACTCAATAGGGCCCTCTCAAGATTTCCGCCTACCTAAGAAACAAGTGGCCAAAGGCCATGCATGACAATGCTCACACAAGGAAGAGCTCTTAGAAACAAAGAAAAATAATGAAAGGTGCCTTTATTCACTGGAGTTTTTTTAGAGCTAAGAGAGTAATGTAACTGAAGAAGAATACAGCCATAAACTGACAATACATAACAACAGCCATAAAAATGACTACCCTCATATTCAGCAAAATTCCATTTTTATATATCTATCCTAAAATATTAATTCATAATGGAAAAGTTTCATGCTCAAGATGTTCACAACAATATTATAGTAGTAAAAATTAGCAACACCAAATTTTCCAATATTTGGGAATAATGCCTATTTAATAAAATACAATGTAGACATCAAAATGAAAACTGAAATCATCCAGTAACATCTCATAATTTGACCAGGTGTGATGGCACAAAAATATCTCATAATTTGGCCAGGCATAATATATTGACCCTATAATCCCAGGTACACAGAAGGCCAAAGCAGGAAGCTCACAAATTCAAGGACAGCCTGGGCAACAGAGGGAGACCCAATCTCATAATAAAAAATATAAAAGGACTGGGGATATAGCTCAGTGGTAAAGTAGGATTCAAAATTGTCACTACAGTGTTTATCAAAAAATTAGAAACAGGCCAGGTGGGATGGCACACACCTGTAATCCCAAGGAACTGGAAGGCTGAGGCAGGAGGATTGTGAGTTCAAAGTCAGTCTCAGCAAAAACAAGGTGATAAGCAACTCTCAATGAGACCCTGTCTCTAATAAAATACAAAATAGGGCTGGGGATGTGGCTCAGTGGTCGAGTACCCTTGAGTTCAATCCAAAAAAATTAAGAAATATAATTACCAAATGGTTTTGCTCACTACTGAATCTCTAGCACCTATCCAGCACATTGTGAATATTCAATAAACACTAGGAAATAAATTTAGAAAAGAACCCCGACCAATCTCACACACACACACACACACACACACACACACACAGCATTAACTTCAGGGGAACACTCTGCTGATTACATTCATTTCAACTCTGTTAAATTTAAGATCTTCTAAAAAAAATCTATTATTCTAGTCTCCAATACCCAAATTTATCCTTTTTCCTCCTCTAATAATCTCACTTTGTTTAACATCTGGAAAAAGAACCGATGCTGCAATATATAATTAGTAAATTATTCTTAGCTGAATGAATCATGTAGCAGCAGTTAGCAATTACAGTCCATAAAATGCATATTAAGTTTGCTGTTTTAATACTCTATGAAATAATGAGCTCTATTCTCTATGTAAAGTGAAGGCAGATTTGCATTTAGAATGCCAGCAGAACAGGTTTACCCTCTTAGCTCACATTTAAAAAAAAAAAAAGAAGTTCCCCACACAAAAGTTTCACAACCACAAAATACTGTATGTATGACCCATGATAGTCCCAAGAAGAAACCATTCCCAACAGTAAGGAGAAAGTTCCCCCTTCACAAAGAGCAATCTTTACAGTACACTGGGAGGGTACCCCATCCACCGATAGACACCCAGATGATGGAGATTCAAACCTATGGCAAGGGCTATCAGCTCTACTTCACCATTCAGCACTGTCCAAAAGAAATATAATTCAAAACACCTGTATATTTTAAATATTCCAATAAGCATGTTAAAAAATAAACATGTAAAATTAATTTTATTTAAGCCAGTTTGCCCAAAATAATATCATTTAAACATGCAATCAGTATTTTTAAATTACTGTGATATAGTTTACATTCTTTCTACCACAATTAGGTCTTTAAAATCTGATATTTTATACTTACAGCACATCTTAATTCCGACTAGTTACATTTCAAGGACTTGGTAACTACATGTGGCCAGTGACTACTGTATTGGACGGCACAGCTTTAGCATGTTCACTTCTAACTCAGAGCCAACTGCAATATTTTTACATGTATCTCATATGTTATTTATTATGGTTTCTGACATTCTTCCTAGAGCATAGCTCACCTTCTCCATTAAAAAGATTTGTCAAGGGCTGGGGATGTAAAGTACATGCACATGTGAGGTCCTAGGTTCAATCCCCAGCATAAGAAAAAAATAAAAATAATTAACATGGAAACAAAAGCCATTTGACTAGTCAGTGGTAGCCAAACCAGAACTATGAAGACAAACATTGGAAATAAACCAAATTTGGTTAATTTTTTTTGTTAATTTTGGTCATATTTTGGTTAATTAACCAGAGGTTCAATTAACTCTAATTAACTAAAAAGTGTGATGCATTTTCTATTCTTGAAGACAACTGTTTCTGTTGAAAGACAGCATCTACTAAATGATTAAATGTGCTACATTTTAGCACAGAAGTAAATATGGAAAGAGTGTTTGACAGGGATACCCCTCCATGTTGACATTTCCATCTAAATGGATATACAGCTTGACAATAAAATAGTTATGTTCCTGGCAAACTATAAAAAAGTTCTAAGTTTTCTTGAATACATTAAAGGAGCAAGCTTTAGAAAGAAAAGTTTGAGAGAATTTTGTCTATTTGGCATATCTTTTAAAAAATATTACTAAATGAGGCTAGGGACTTGGTTTTGTTCACCGCTCTATCCCCAGAGCCTAGCACATAGTAAGGCACTCATAAATTGTTCACTAAAAGAATGAATGACAAGCTTTCTTACAAAAAGGGGGAAATATATAGCTAGTAATATATAGTATTAGTAATAATTAGTATATATTATTAGCTTAACTAATATACATTATTAGTGTAACTAGTAATAGAAAATATATAGCTAGGAATTACATATCACCAATATCATTCAATTTTAAATGACTACCACCTGTAAGATACTGTGACGTTTTATGATCTAGTTTGGAGAGGAGGCATGGGGAATTATGTGCACTTGTATATAAAGAAAAGATAATAGTACCAAATACTGGAACATTCATCCAAAATAAGCAGGTTTACTGGACATGGTGATACATGCCTATAATTGCAGGTACTGAGGAGGTTGAGGCAGGAGACTCACAAGTTTGAAGCCAGTCTGGGCAACTTAGGGAAGCCCTGTCTCTAAATAAAAGGGCTCAGGCATAACTCAGATAATGCCTCTCATAACTCATAATGCCACTCCTGGGTTCAACCCCTAGTACTACAAAAAAAAAAGCAGATTTTAATTCATTCTCAGCTGAACCTTTCTTTTATGTGCTAAGTAAACATACTAGTCTCCATCTTCATTTTTAAAAAAAAAATATTATTGCTATGAAGGGAAAGACAAGAGAACTTTAACAGAGGGGACAGTGCCTATTTTAGATATGAGGTTCAGGAACACTTCTCTGAGGTGACATTTAAGTTGACACAAGAAGGATAATGGGGGGAAGAAAACGCCAGGCCAAGCTCCTGAAAGAAGAATAACTTGGATCCTGAAAGGAACTAAAAGAAAGCTAACATGATTACACTTCTAGTGATATGCAACTATAACAGTTAGTACAAGCCAGGCTCAGTGACATACACCTGCAATCCCAGCTACTCAAGAGCCTGAGGCAAGAAGATTGTTGAGCCCAGGAGTTCGAGGCCACACTGGGCAACATAGCAAGACACTGTCTCAAAAATAAATAACATTAGAGGGTGAACAATCAGCTGGGTCTTGTGACATAGGTAATGCTTGTTCAGCTGTGAGAATCAAAACTTCCTACTATACAATATATTTAACTCTTTGTTCAGATAAAGGCACAAACAGGAGACATTAGCCTAGCTACTTCATTTAGAAGCTCCTTTGCCTGCAGCTACCATATACTCTACAGTCTTTTCACCATCCCTTATGAAGAAGGTTGTCATGGCTAGCTAATGACCTAAGACCAAATTAGGAATCAAAAGCAAGCCTCAATCTAGGGCCTTCATCAAAGAGCAGTGATTTATGTTAGTGAAGTGGGGGAAGACAAGTGCTGAGGCTCAGGGCTAAGAGCTGGTGATCAGACCACACTAGAAAGCATTGGGTCAGCCTCATTTTTTTCTCCATAAAGAGAATGTTCACAGCATATCAGGCATTGACTGTCAAAGGAAGTCTAAAAAGAATAATGACATTATTAGATATTTTTAGCCTTTCTTTTCATAAATGTTTTGTGTCATTGCTTTCCAAATAATTCCAAATATTGCAAGTCAGCCAGAAGAAGAAACAGAATAAGGAGTGAATTGGTCATACGTGAAATTATAAAAGATTGGGAAATAATTTTCTTTTGAAATCCAGTTAAAGCAATATGCTTTTGTGAGTCCTGCTCATACAAACACAAAATTCCAATGGATTAAGACTATGTAAGAACAGAATAGATCAGATGTGCAGACAAAATGTGCAAATCACTTTGCACAAGGCAAAATGGCTGATAGGAATGTTTATATCCAGTAGCCCAGGGATTAAACATTAGTATAGCCAGGCAAGCATGGCAGCACAAAACTCAGGAGGCTGAGGCAAGAGGACTACAAATTGGCAGCCAGCCTCAGCAACTTAGTGAGACCCTATCTCAAAATAAAAAGGGCTGGGGATGAGGCTCAGTGGCAGAGCACCCCTGGGTTCAAACACATACACAACACATATACACACACACACACAAAAAGAAAGAAATAGAACCAAAACACCTTTGATGCTGTAAACTACTGTTCTTTTGCCGCAATGAGTTACCTTCAAAACTTCCAGTGGAAACATTAATGGGAGGAGAGTGCAACTCATCATTGTTGATTCTCACAATAAGACATGGCCAAATAAAGACCCACGAAACTACTGAAACAATAAGAAGAAAACCTAAAGAGCGAATTTAAGGCTTGTTATGAACCACAGGTTTGACTTATTCCAAAGTTCCTCAGTATTGCTTTTTACAATTGTCAGAAGACAATTCAAGTTTCTCACTATGTCTGCATTATTCTACTTGTAAAGCAACAACAGCGTCCCATTTTCTTACTCCTATTCACTACCAAAGGCTCAAGAAGAAAGGTGAACACCTCAGCCAGAGGTAAGACATGTTTCAACAGTTTATCTTAATAGTTTTGGGCCACCTCTACTCTTCAGAAATCTGAATGTCTCCTGTTTTTTTAAAGGTAGTTTGATTTTGTCACAAAACCAGAAAAGGCAAATCATAAACTACAGAATCATCAACATTTTGGGATCTGCTTAAATCTATGATTAGGTAGATTCCTAGAAATTAAGTGAATCTACAAACATGAATTATAAACACTGGGATGACAATGTGTACACGACAAAGCTGAATTTTAAAAACACTCCTAATTTGCATACATCCATATATGCAAAGGGAAAATTTAATTTTTTTGTGCCAAAAAGTAACAAAAAGAAAAGTGAAATTTGAGTTAGAAAACCCAAATTCCAGTCTTCTAAGTATGGACCCTTAGACAATCTCATACCAATACTTCCTCTTGCCCCTCCCCACTGCCCTTCAGGTATTAGGGATTGAATCCAGGGACAAGTTACCAAGAGTTACATCCCCTATCCCTTCTTATTTTTGATTTTGAGACAAGGTCTTGCTAAGTTGCCCAGGCTGGCCTTGAACTTGAAATCCTCCTGCCTCAGCCTCAAGGAGCTGGGATTACAGGTGTGCACCACCTAACTCTGTACAATAACTTCTCTTCCATTAGGTTAATGCTTCAAAGGATTATTAGGAGAATCATAAGATAGAGTACATTTGAATACTAGTTCAAATACTAGTTGAATGAATGAAAGATCCAATTATTATCAAGTCAGGAAAGCTTTCATTCATTCAACTAGTATTCATTGAACAACTACACTATGTCAGGTACTGGTTCAGGTCCTGAGGATACAGCTATAATATATGACATTGGAAATGCCACAAAAAGGCATTTTCTTTATATCCTTCAGACAGATTTTTAACCCTTGTTTCCCTCTTTATTATTTCATTTTATTTTTTAAGAGAACAGGATACAAAAGAAAATGAGGGGGAAAAAATGATGGCATGTTCATCGTCTTTAAGGATTTTGTCCTTGTTGGAGATGAAAAGAAGCTGAGTTACAGTCCCTCTCTTGGCAAAAGAAAGAAATTTCGCATTACCCTCACCCCTTCCTCCGGACCATGCATTCACCACAGATATCTTGCATTTTCCAGATATTTTCAAGAGCTTTGGAAACCAAATTTTCCAGCTTTTCCACTAGATGGTCAACAGCTAAAAAATAATCACTACTCTTAATAACAGAAAAACTTATTTTTATAATCATAAGTTAATAAAGTGATGACTTATCTGATCTTAAAAAAAAATGTTCCACAAGAGTGCCTTATTTCACTTCTTTATTTACAAAATTAGCAGGAACTTGAAACACAGTACCTTCTTTAAGTAAAACAAAATGCCCACTAAAATTCAATTTAGGACCCTTTATCTCCCTTACAACGCAGCACCTTGCATGCATTATGCTAGAAGGGGAAATGTACAGGCTATAGAGTTTCAGAATATACATATGAGACTTTTCAAGGCAGGAACTAAGCCATACTGTTCTGATTCAACACAATCCTTCAAAACACTATTAATGTTAGGTTAATTCTAGATGCTCAATAAATAATATTAGATGAGCATAATATACATGCTAGGTGACTATTACATAAATTAATGCATTAAAACATAAAACCACTATATGGACATAAAGTTAGACAGAAATGCTCCTTACTTGTTAAAGCACCAAAGAATTCTCAAACAATTCCAATCTGGAGATTCTGTCCCTTGTAAAGGAGAATGTCACACACGTGGAGAATCCAAGAGCTGACTAGTTTTCTGGAGATTACTAGCCACCTCTGGAATAGATTTCAAACGAGCACAACAAGCAGTTTCCATGTGTCAAATGACAACAACAACAACGTAAGTGAAGAAGACAAAGTGAATAAGGTAAAGAAAGGATAGGCCAAGAAAAGAAAGAGAAAAGCAAGGTTAAAAAAAGAAAAAGAAAAATCCACTTTTCATAAGTGATGAAGAGTAACTTCTGACTTCCAAACTCAGGCAGTTAGCACACTCTCTACTGAAAATAAGAGATCACCCTGGTAAGTAGTGCGCCCTTAAGCCTGTGAAACAATAAAGACCCGAACTATCACCGGGCACTTCATTCACCATTAACCCGATTAATCGCTGTTAACTGAATAAGGGCACTTGACTCCACTCTGGCCCTTCATCGTCCATTCCCCCTTCTTCTGGTTTGGTTAAGAAGCTGAAAAGACTAGAACTTACGAATCTTGTTAAGAAACTTGACCTTAGAAAGGGGTTCAATAAATTTAAGAGAGAACCTGGCAAGGACACTTTGAACAAATTCCCTCCCTGCCACCCCATCACCTCAGAAAAAAAGAAAAAAAAAAAAAAAACCCATCACCCAGTTCCTGAACGATTTCTCTTGCTTCTCGTCTTTAGGACTGCCTGAAAGAAAGGTCCGAAGCGCGCCTGTTGTTTTTGAAAATCAACAAGTCTGTTCCATTACAGCCTTCTCTAATCTGATGTGAGCGTGGCCGGGTTGGCCCGGCTCCCAGGGGCAGCAGGCCGCGGGTTCAAGCGCCCGGTCTGGAAAGCCTCCCTAAAAAACAGTCACGATCGGCAAAACTGGCACAAGTTCCCTTCCCATCTTTTCCCGAGCCAGCTTCCCACGGCATGCTTCCTCCAAAAAAGGAAGAAACCGGCCTAAAGCTCAGCTCTCGCCGGCCAGTTTCTATATAGCACCGGAGCTTGCTTGCAAAACTTATTGGGAGCACCCATAAACTTGACCTTAAGTCCTGCAAGTCCAGCAACCCAGATTTAGTGAGCGCCTACTATTGTCGGGTCCGCTCGGCTCCCCTCCCCCACGAGTGCTCCCGAAGCCGGGCGGGGGCGGGGGACAGGTCACCGCGGTCACTCAAGGCTATTACACACTCCCCCAAGCCACGCCGGGGCCACGGGTCACAGGGCGTACTAACAAGGAGGGACGGCTTGGGACCGATGGCTGACCCGGCAGGGACGAGAAGGGCAGACGCCGGGAGTGACCTGGGGAAGCCTCCACGTTCTCAAAACTGCTCCCCCACAGCCGGCGGCCCCCAGGCGGGGCCGCAGAGGCCATCTGGCGCGGAAGGCAGGATCGGGCCCTTCGCCTCCCCGCCCATCCTCCTGCTTCCCTAGCCCAGGGCACCCCACGCCAACCGGCAGAGGTTCAAGGCAAGTTCCCGGGACCGAAAAAAGGCAGAAGCCACTCTTCGGCCTCCTGCTCCTACCCGGCAAGCATCCCCGCAGAGACACGTGGAGTTGGGGTCCCGCCACGCCGGGGCGGAGAGAAAACAGCAGCAGCGCCCCCCACGCACTCCACTCACTTGCTGGCCGGTGCGGGGTTTGCCCTGGGGCGCTCTCCTGAAGAAGGAGGTTCTGGTGGTGAAGAAGAAGTCCTCGGCGTCCTCCTCCAGGCTGCTGTAGCCGCTGCTCATGCTGCTGGTCCCGTCGCGCACAGGTGGCCTCCCCGGGGCGCAGGCGGCCAGGCAGGGGGTGCGGCGCCCGCCCGACCCGCGAGGTTCCCAGCGCACGGCCCCGAGCAGCCGGCGGGCCTTACTGGTGCAGCTGCGGCCGCCGTTCAATCGGCCTTCTGGGGCCCTCCCGTCTGCTCCAGACGCCACCCGGCCCGGTGCGCCGGAGACCCCGCCTTCCCTTCCAGGCGCGCCCTGCAGCTTCACGGAACCCAGAAAGCCGGGCTGGAGGGCTGCTTCGGCCGGGCTGTGTTAGGGGTCGCTTCCCCAACATCCCGGAAATTGCAAATTCCTCTTTGATCAATCCGCCCGCCCCCCGCTATGCTAGCTGGAGCTCTTGAGAGGGCGGAAGCCAAGCGGAGAACTTTTTCCGCCCGGCTTACCCCTTCGCGGGGTCCTGAGAGCTGCAGTGGAGGGTGCCCCAGAGCGCCGGCCTCCTGCAGCCCGCCGCTCCTGGAGGGTTAAAAGTTAGCAGAGATGGGTGGGAAGATAGCAGTTGGGTTGAGGTTATTCGAAGGAAAACATCCTTTCTGGTCTTTAATTTGAACTTCGATCTTACCCTCCCCCCACCCCCAGCGAAGGCTCTTTCACAAGTGAAGGTAAAGGAAGATGAATAGTTCCATAGTTACAAAACAATCGAGTAATAATTAAACGTACTTTGTGAATACCCACTTTCACAACCAGCCTAGGTCACAAGGCAGGGTGAAATAGTGAAGGTAAGGCAAACAGGGAACTTTACACCCACATGCAAAAAATTTAAAATAAATTTAAAATTTTCATTTTTCTAAGATCCCTCTTGTCAATTTTTTTTATTCAAACCACCTGAGAGGACCCATCTTTTGCACCTTGCTGTTACAGGATTGATATAAATCATAGCAATTTGCTTGCAGAGACCTTGACTGCAAGGAAGTTGTTTTGAGGCTTCAACCCTGCTATGGTACGCTTAAAAGGGGAAGAAAAGGGTTTAGAAAGATGAAGTTTTCACCCGTTGTAACTAAACATTCTTGCATGATCTCCCCTAATCTTCAAAACAACTGAAAATTAGTTAGAACTACTTTATGCCAGTTTTCCACCCACAGCAGCAGTTGTACAGGAGGTCGCAAGGCTGGGACCATTCTGCTGTGGCTTCTACTGCTTCGAAGGCTTTAACATAACCCTTATGATTTTTGCGCTTGGTCCGTGGTCAGCCATGCTCTTTTGTGATTTGGTGAGAGAGAGAGAGCCCGGAGATGACCAGAAGGGGAGAAGAATGGGCTCATCCTTCTACCCCGAGGCAGAAATGGGCTTGCAAACCTGCTCTGCCTTCCTTGAGGCTTACTCACACCTCCAGCTTGCAAAACACTCCTGTTACTCCAAGTGATTCACAACTTCAGAAGGAACAGCCCATTTTATAGGTCTTGCATTAAAGGCTTTTTCCCAGCCACACAGCTACTGAGTGAAACTCAGCTCGTTCCTGTGTGTGCCATGCACATTAACCCATTATAAGGGAATAGGACAATTTATGAAAGATTTTTTCTTACTTGACTTCATTATTTCATTTTTCAAATATTATGTCACATCAATACAGTCCTTCTTAAATACTCCAACTTAAGAGTATAATGTGTAGGTTCAAGAAGTTAAATAACTTGTCTTATTGTAGATACAAAGGGGGAAATAATCTTATCCAGAACAAATTATTTAAAGTCTCTGAATACTTTGAAGAAAAATTCATTTAAAATGCTTTGTGATCCACCACATCACAAACACGATTTCTTGATGCTACTTTTAAGCTCCAAAGGACTGAATTAATTTTTATATTTGTCAGCATCCATTAGAAAAAGTTTTAATAAAAAGGTGTGATTGGGGGCAAGGAATGAAACTCAGTGGTAGAGCTCCTGACAGCATAAGGCACTGAGTTGGATGGTGAGGTATGACTGAATAAGCAGAAGCACTGTATTTAAGCAACAGAAGGCAAAAAAATAAAGGAGGAAGGAAGGAAGAATTGGCATGCTGTTTCCTAAGTGGAGCATAATAATATTTCTAAATTTCTCTGATAGAATTTTTTAATAAAATTATGGTTTAAAATTTGGCTTGTGAGGGGCTGGGGTTGTGGCTCAGCGGTAGAGCACTTGCCTTGCATGTGTGAGGCCCTGGGTTTGATCCTCAGCACCACATAAAAATAAACAAAATAAGTGTATATATATGTAAAAAGAATATACTCTTTAAAATAAATTTTGGCTTATGAAAATTATATTTGTAAAAGTTGAAAATGTCATATGAAGCAACCAGACATTTTTAACATTTAAAGTTGAGGGAAGGGGTGAAATAAATAAAATGTATGCAGTCAAGTCAGTTTTGAAAGGACTTATTGTCAGACACAGAATTGAATTTGAAAATGGACTCTATCACCATAAATTTCCCAGCAATACAAGAGTCTATTGATTTAGATTTATAGCCTCGTAATATTTTATTTCTATGATAATCAGGGAATATATTTAAAGCTTACTGAATGTATACAAACATTATATTTTTTAAAATTCTTTTTATTGGTTGTTCAAAACATTACAAAGCTCATGATATATCATATTTCATACATTAGACTCAAGTGGGTTATGCACTCCCATTTTTATCCCAAATACAGATTGCAGAATCACATCGGCTACACAACCATATTTTTACATAATGCCCTATTAGTAACTGTTGTATTCTGCTACCTTTCCTATCCTCTACTATCCCCCCTCCCCTCCCATCTTCTCTCTCTATCCCATCTACTGTAGTTCATTTCTCTCCTTGTTTATTTTCCCCTCACAACCTCTTATATGTAATTTTGTATAACAATGAGAGTCTATACAAACATTATAAACACAAATGTTTTTATCATTTTAATTATTCCATACATCAAATAATTTCCTTTAAATTATTGTAAAAGGGAAGACTTACTAAAAGTTTTGTTGTTGGTGGTGGTGTTTTGGTGAGGGAGGAAGGGTGGAGTAGCATGCTGAGAATCAAAAGCAGAGCCTAGCACAGGCTAGGCAAGCATAGGACCACTGAGCCAAAAGCTTTGACCCTTCTTTCTCATCAGTTAAACCATCATGAGAAAAAAAAAATAATTCTATACATATGGTTATCAACCAAAAAGCTTCAATCACATTCAGATTCCTTAAGTATTATATAAGTCCACAAGGGGCTGGGGTTGTAGCTCAGTGGTAGAGTGCTTGTTTAGCATGTGTGAGGCACTGGGTTCAATCCTCAGCATCACATAAAAATAAATAAAACAAAGGTATTGTATCCATCTACAATTTTGAACAAATTTTTAAAGGAACACAAATGATAAATATAGAAAAAAAAATTAATAACACCTCATCGTTTAGCTACACATATTTAGAAGTAAAATTTTTCTTCTGTCATTTTGTCCTAATAAAGATAATACAACATCACAAAGGAAAGGATTTTTATATTCTACAATGTAAAAAAAGTCAAACATTATAGCTGAGTGCAGTGACACATACCTATAATCCCACTGGCTTAGGAGGCTGAGGCAAGAGAATCGCAAGCTCAAAGCCAGCCTTGCAAAAGCAAGGCTCTAAGCAACTCAGTGAGACCCTGTCTGTAAATAAAATACAAAATAGGGCTGGGGATGTGTCTCAGTGGTTGAATGCCTAAGTTCAGTCCCTGGTACCCTCCCCAAAATTAAATATTGTTAACACACACAGATATAAAAAAAATAAATATTGTTAACATACACATACATACAATATTAAAAAGTAAGGAAAAAACTGGAGGAAGTATTTGTAACATAAAAAACAGGTTTGATGTATTTTTTAAAAATAAAGAACTTATGGCTGGGGTTGTAGTTTAGTGGTAGAGCACTTGCCTACCACTAAACCTAGTGTGAGGCACTAGGTTTGATTCTCAGCACCACATATAAATAAATAAATGTATATTGACAACTAAAAATATATATAAATAAAGAAATTAGATAACGCAATAAAAGTGTTGAACATCTTTAATGAATAAAGCAAAGGATAGGACAGTTGTTGATAAAAAGAAAAAATAGGGCTGGGATTGTGGCTCAGTGTAGAGCGCTTGCCTCACATGTGTGAGACACTGGGTTCCATCCTCAGCACCACATAAAAATAAACAAACAAAGGTATTTTTTTCATCTACAACTAAAATACATATATATATATATATATATATATATATATATTTGAAAAAAGAAAGAAAGAAAAATATAAAGCCCAGTAGTGGTACACATCTATAATCCCAGCTACTTGAAGGCAGAGGTATAAGAATCGTGAATTCGAAGACAGCTTGAGCAACATAACAAGATCCTATCTCAATTTTTTTAAAAAGTGCATAAATAAATATATAGGCACATACATAAACAGCTCATCAATTATTTATATATTAAAACATTCACTCAGGAGCTGGGGATGTAGCTCAGTTGGTAGAGTGTTTGTCTCACATGTACAAGGCCTTGGATTCAATCCTCAGCACTACCAAAAAAAAAAAAATCTTGTTCTAATAGGGTTGGAGAGAGGCAGGCAAAGAAAAAAGTAATTAAATAGTATGTTAGGAAGTATAACTTTAATAGAAATCATGAAGAAAAGATGAATGTTTTACATAGACTGAACACTAAAGGTCTCACTGAGGAGGTCAGTTCAGGAAAAGAGGAAGGGAGGGAGCTGGTCATTTCCTATTTTTAGCAAATGCATTTCAGGCAGAGAAAACAGAAAGTATAAAGGTCCTGAGGCAGAAATGTGCTTTGGCATACTCAAAGTAAAAGAAAGGAAGCCAGTGTTTCTTAAGTGGGCAAGTGAAGGGAGTAGTAGGAATTTTTTTTTCAGTTGTAGGTGGATACGATAGATTTATTTTATTTATTTATTTTTATGTGGTGCTGAGGATCAAACCTAGGGCCTCATAGAGCTAGGTGAGTGCTCTACCGCTGAGTCACAACTCCAGCCCAGCAGCAGGAATTTTTTTAAAGGTAACAGGGACAATGCCTTGAAAGTAGAAGTATAGACCTTGCTTTGGGTTCTTACTCTAAGATAAAAAATCACTGGATATTTTGAACAGAGGAATGACAATATTTGACACACTTTTTGTATGTATGTGCTGGAGCTTGAACTCAAGGCCTCCTACATGCTAGGCAAGTGCTGTATCGATGAGCCTTGTCCACAACCACTGATTCACCTTTTATTTTATTTATTTACTTACGTGTTTATTTATTGATCGGTACTTTGAATTGAACCCAGGTGTGCTCTAATACTGAGCTACATTCCCCACCTTGTTTGTTTGAGTCAGGGTCTCCCTAAGTTGTCCAGCCTGGGCTCAGACTCAAGCTCCCAAGTAACTGGGATTACAGGCTTGCACCACCACACCAGTCCTGATTCACCTTTGTAAAGAACCCCCTTGGTTTGCAAGCAGAGAATAAACTGTTAAAACTTATGAAAACTCAAGCAAATGAAACAACGGGTTTCATTTTTCACTGATGAGGATATTAGCATATTTTTTAAAGTAGGTCATAAAACAATGAGCATAATAGAACTATATTTTTTTAACTATGATTGTAGGTAATCTTATATGTTTCCTTTTTTTTTTCCTTCAGTACTGGGGATTTAGCCCAGGGTACTTTGTCATGGAGCTACATCCCCAGCCCTTTTTATGTTTTTTGTTTTGTTTTGTTTTTTGAGACAAGATCTCCCTAAATTGCTGAGGCTAGTTTCGAACTTGTGATCCTCCTCCCTCAGCCTCCCCAATAGCTGGAATTATAGACATGTGCCACTGCACCCAGTATAGGTAATATTCTTTTTTTTTAAGATAGAGAAGAGAGACAGAGAGAGAGAGAGAGAGAGAGAGAGATAGAGAGAGAGAGAGAGAGAGATATTTTTTTAATATTTATTTTTTAGTTTTTGGTGGACACAATATCTTTGTATGTGGTGCTAAGGATCGAACCCGGGCCGCACGCATGCCTGGCGAGCGCGCTACCACTTGAGCCACATCCCCAGCCCAGTATAGGTAATATTCTTAAAATGTGCTAGAAACTAAGTTAAATTATCAGGGAGATTTATCATAAAGGCCACATTAACAGACAACTATTACCTTGATATATAGGCGACATGGAAAAAGCCTGACCCTGTGGGTAAGGCAGACGAGCCAGTTTGAATGATAACACTGTTGCTCTCATGTGGCCCTAGGGATTTAAGTAGCTCCTTTGTAACTCAGGTTTATCATCAGCAAAACAGAAATAACAATGTCTTCATTTTACTTTTTTGAGTTTATTGTAAAGATTAAGTGAAAGAAATCATGTAAAGCCTTTGTCAAAGAATAGGGCCAAATAAATATTGGTCTTTCTTACCCCAAATCTTAGATTTTGGTGCACATTCAACATCCATTATCCATTTCTTCCTTGTTAACTAAATAAAGACTTTAGTTCAAGAATCTTCTCCTTGGTAAGAGGCCCAATTCCAGCTCATGGCAAGGCCTGATGTTCCCAGTGGTTTGTGGATGTGATGATCACATTTCTCAGTACCAGGGTGGCTTCAGGTATCGGCAGGTCTCACATAACCAACCTCAAGTGGTTTTCAAGAAAAGTTTTCTCACCTTGAAAAAAAGACCTCAAAAAGACCCATCCCTTCTTCCATAGGATTTCCCCTGCCTGAATGTGGCACCTGGGAATTCTGCAGCCATACTGTGGATGAAATTTACACCCTGACATCGGCAAAGATGGTAGATTCAAGGAACCTTCATTGGTCTTTGAATTTACCAACTTTGAAGCTCCCCTGAGTAGGACTTCTTGTTATGTGAAACAATATATTTTGCTAGTCTGGCATGGTGGCACATGCCTACAGTCCCAGCTACTCGAGAATGAGGAGATAACATCACTTGAGGCCAGCCCAAGCACCACATGTCAAAATCCCATGTCAAAAATAAAGACACACAACTATAATCCTAGCAGCTCAGGAGGCTGAGGGAGGATCAAGAGTTCAAAGCCAGCCTCAGCAAAAGCAAGGCACTAAGCAATTCAGTGAGACTGTGTCTCTAATAAAATACAAAGTAGGGCTGGGGATATGACTCAGTTGTCAAGTGCCCCTGAATTCAATCCCTGTGCTCCTCATACACACACAACACACACACACACACACACAAAAAAAAAAAGAAGATAGGGGAGAGGAAGGAAAAAAGGTAGGGGAAAGGAAAGGAAGGGAGAAAAGGAAGAAAGGGAGGGAGGAAGTAGTGCTAAAATTTCTCTCAAAAATTCTATGACATTCAAACTTAAAGATAATGGAAGTCTTTTGCTTCAAGGCTGATAGAAAATAGGCTTTAGTAAACCAGTCACTGTGGGCAGGCCTGTAATCCCAGCAACTATGGAGGCTGAAGCAGGAGAATCACAAATTCAAGGCCAGCCTCAGCAACTCAACAGGACCCAGTCACAAAATAAAAATAAAAAGGATTGGGAGCTGGGGTCGTGGCTCAGTGGTAGAGCACTTGCCTAGCATGTGTGAGGCACTGGGTTTGAGTCTCAACACCACATAAAAATAAATAATAAAAAAGGGCTATGCTATCAACAACTCATTTAAAATAAATAAATAAATAAAAAGGGCTGTGCAAAGTGCCCCTGGGTTCAATCCCCAGTGTCAAAAAACTTTTTTTTTAAGAGTGAGAGAGGAGAGAGAGAGAGAGAGAGAGAGAGAGAGAGAGAGAGAGAGAATTTTTTGATATTTATTTTTTAGTTATTTGCGGGCACAACATCTTTGTTTGTATGTGGTGCTGAGAATCGAACCTGGGCTGCACGCATGCCAGGTGAGCGCACTACCACTTGAGCCACATCCCCAGCCCCCAAAAAACTTTTTTAAAAGAAGATAGGCAGGAATGTTCCCTCTGATATGCAGATGCTAACACACAATAAGTGGGTGGGAGGAGAATAAAAGTTCATTGGATTAAACAATGGGAAATGGAGAGAAGGGGGAGGGTGGAAATAGGAAAGACAGTAGAATGAATGGGGACATA
Source organism: Callospermophilus lateralis (assembly GCF_048772815.1). Classification (NCBI taxonomy): domain Eukaryota; kingdom Metazoa; phylum Chordata; class Mammalia; order Rodentia; family Sciuridae; genus Callospermophilus; species Callospermophilus lateralis. Next base: position 1,312,649 of record NW_027511570.1, on the reverse strand, counting down.
ACCTTCCTGTGTCCAAATATGAATACACACCAGCATAACTTCATAGTGTGTACAACCACAAGAATGAGAAGGTATACTCATGTATACCAAAATCCATTTACTGTCATGTATAGCTAACAAGAATTATAATAAAAAATAAAAAAATAGGCACTGGGGTAACTGCACTGATATAGTCAGTTTCTCTTCTGTTTGGTCAGTTTCTATGGCTTTGACTATTACCATAGTAACTTCCATTTTGTTCATGACAGTGACAAAAATAAACAATATATTTGAAAGATAATATATTCCGTGGCTAAGTATCTGGGCTCGGAAGTCAGACTGACTGTGTCCAAATGTGGGCTGAGATAGTGTGACCCATGGTAACTTATCTAACCTGCCTACGCCTTGTACTAAGTCTACAACATGGGGGGGATGATATTACTTGCCTTGTAGGATTCCTATGGGGATTAAATAAAATGAAGCATGTAAAGGACAGTGCCCGATGCATAATAAAAGTTCAATTAATGCCAGCAAAGATGATTACACAGAGGGAAAGCATTTCCGTGTTTGTTTGGGCACGTTGTTGGTGTCCCAGAGAGTCATATGCTCTTTGTGAACCTGGAGATGCAGGTTTCTGGGACAAGATGAAGGAGGAAAACAAATGATTTTTTCCATCACTAGACTTGACAATCCTGCCTCCCTTGGGCCTATTAGAATGAGCTGAAGTATTTCATGCCAGGGTACTACCTGGTGCAAGCACTCTCAAATGAACCCCATAGTTTGGGGTGTCTGTGTCCCAGCAGATTTTATCATAGGCTCCATATTTCCTCATTACTGTGATAAGAACTGGCCAAGGAAAGCACATATCTGATTAAAAAGTCCTCAATCATTATGATATTTTGTCACATTATCTTCTCAGACCTCTAAGCCCTTGATGTTAATATTAACCCTCATATCAAGTGATAATTACTCGTCTCCTTTAGAGATTAAGGAAACAGGGGGTTGGGAGTGTCCCACAGAGGTATAATTTGTCCTTAATATTCAGGAGGCCCTGGGTTCAACTCCTAGGACCAAGAAATAAAGAGAGGAAGACAAAACAGATAGGTGGGAGGGTTATATTCCAAAATTGGGAGAGTGAAAGCAAGAAAAATAGGGAGCAATCTTTTTTTTTTTTTTTGGCGGTGCTGGGGATTAAACCCAGGGTTTCATACACATCAGCTATGTGTTCTACCATTGAGCTACATCCCCAGCCCAGCAGTCTTCATTTAGTTGTGGTATTTTATTTATTTAAAAATAAAAAAGCTAAAGCAATATGACAAAATGTTAATGTATATCTTAAATGGATACTGGACACAGATTTTTAAGTAATTTTGTCTACATTTTTTGTATGCCTAGAATATTTTTTAAAATTTATTTTTGTAGCTGTAGTTGGACATAATAACTTTATTTTTATTTTATTTATATGTGGTGCTGAGGATCGAACCCAAGGCCTTGCACGAGCAAGGCAAGCACTCTACCACTGAGCCATAACTCCAGCCCCTAGAATATTTTTTAATTTTATAATATAAAAACTAAAAGACAGATTATAATTGTAATTTTTAAAAGCCATTATTTTTTTTTTCTTTTTTTTTTTTTTTTTTTTGGTGGTGTTGGGATTGAACCCAGGGCCTTATACATGCAAGGCAAGCACTCTATCCCTAGCCCTACTTTTTTTTTTAATGGTGTTGGGACTGAAGCCAGCGCCTTGTGCATGAGATGCAAGCACTCTACCAACTGAGCTGTATCTCCAGCCCATCATTACATTTTAATAATACAAAGAACTAACTGGATCTAGAGATTAAGTAGGAGATCTCAGATGGAAAACTTTTGAAAACTTAAGTCCTGATAATGAAGCAGACTCTGACTAACAATTTTGTGAAAAATATTTTTAAATGCCAATAACCATAAGAATTGTTTTAATAAGACCTGGATTAATAAAAAAGAAAAATGAGCCAGGTGTGATGATGCATGCCTGTAATCCCAGTGGCTTGGGAGGCTGAGGCAGGACAATCACAAATTTGAGGCCAGCCTCAGCAATTTAGTGAGGCCCTAAGCAGCTTAGTAAGACTCTGACTTATAATAAAAAATAAAAAGGACTGGGGATGTAGCTCAGTGGTAGAGTATCTCTAGTTTTAATCCCTAGTATCAAAAATAAAAAATGATCCTGGTCTGGGCAATTTAGGAGTTGTAATGGTGTGCAGAAAAGATTATGAAGAAAGGAAGAAAAATGTTCACATTTCTATGTTTAAAATTTTACTTTCCACCTGTAATCCAGCTACTTGGGAGGTTGAGGTGGGAGGATCACAGGTTCCAGGACAGCCACTGCAATTTTGAGGCCAACTTCTGCAATTTAGTAATACCCTGTCTCAAAATAAAAAAAAAAGGGCTGAGGATGTAAGTCAGTTAAAAAGTGCCACTGGGTTCAATTCCTAGTAGTGAAAAAAAAAAAATATATATATATATATATACATGTATATATATATACATATATATAAATAAATATGTTTATTTATATTATATGGAAATCTAAACAGAAAAGGAGCAAAAATATTCCAGAACAAAAGCCAGTTAGATTAGGAATCAGCCCAGCACAGTAGCGAGTGTCGGGAGGCAAAGACAGGAGGACTATGAGTTCAAACCCAGCCTCAGCAACTTAGTGAGGCCTTGAGCAACTCAACAAGACCCTCTCTCTAATAAAATATAAAAAAGGGCTGGGGATGTGGCTGGGTAGTTAAGTACCCTAAAAAAAAAAAAAAAAAAAAAAGATTGGGAATCAACTTCAGTAAGAATAGTTCTAAAACTTTTGTTTGGATTCCATATCTAGCACCACGAAAAGAGAAGGAAAAGAAAAAAAAACACGAACTTTTGTTTGGGTCTAGTGGTGCAACTCACTGTTACCTGCCTGGCACTCATTTAAGAGAGTCTGGGTTCAATCATTGGCATCAAAAAATAAAAAATATATAGCTTTGAGATTAAAAAAAAATCCAACATTGCACAAAATCACTGGGTCTAAGGTGTTTGCTGGTAATTTCCACTTACTATTTCTATAGATCACAGTTGAAAATTCTTATGATTTAATTGAACCTAAAAAGAATGGATGCTTATATGGTCAATAAAAAGAAAGAGAGAATTCTACCTTCCCTGAGATGAGGAAAAATTTTAAAAAGCATTAATATCTGGGTCATTTTTGGCAAAGATAAAGGACATTTGAAAGTAAAACTTAATTGTTCCTCAAATAGTGGGACAAACAATTGTTTGTCCTCATTAAATTTAAGTTCAGGGCCTGAGGTTGTAGATCAGTGGTACAATGCTTGCCTAGCACGTGTGAGGCAGTGGGTTTGATCCTCAACACCACATAAACAAAGAAAATGAAGTTATTGTGAAAATAAAAAGTTCATTTTCAATGAAAGAAATTCTTTAAAATTTTTTTTTAGTTGTAGCTGGACACAGTACCTTTATTTTCTTTCTTTCTTTCTTTTTAATATGTTTTTAGATATTGATGGACATTTATTTTATTCATTTATTTATATGTGGTGCTAAGAATAGAACCCAGTGCCTCACACATGCTAGGCAAGTGCTCTGCCACTGAGCCACAACTCTCCCCGCTATTCATTTATTTTTATGTGGTGCTGAGGATCAAACCTAGTGCCTCACACGTGCTAGGTGTCGCCTCACCTCTGAGCCACAAACCCAGCCCCCATCAATGAAAGAAATTCTATAGAGAGAAACAAAACAACCCCTGAAGCAGTTGACATGTTATGTTTTCCAATTTAGATATTATTCCTAAAGAAGGCCTGTCTGATAGGAGAAAAGAAAATTTCCTTGAATATTTTTAAGCTCTTACAGGGTACCAGGCACTCTTCTGAGTGTTCTGTCAATAGAACTTCACTTAATCTTCATTACACCCCTCAATGACCCCTAATAAAAGGACAGTGCAGAGTGGCTGTTACAGATACAAATGGCAAAGCAGTGGTAGCCCCTAGGTTCCCCCTTCCAAACACTTTGAGACACTGCCTTTGGGGCTCAACCAGCTGAGGACAAGAGTACAGTCAATCTGCTGTAGAGAAAATCCAGAAGGTTTCTGCCTGTCAGAAATAATTTTCAGTTAATTGATTTGAAATGTGTTGTAGGAGCTTGCATTAGTATGAGAGATATTTGCTATTGAAGGTTTAAAAAAAAAAAACAATTGTTTTTATTCAATTGACCAGGACATTGAACTTCCCAATATTAATCAGTCGTTCCAACTGATTGTAACCTTTTCCACTGACATCTGCCAACTCTCCATTCCTTATTTTGTATATAAGTAAAGAGAATCTGAACTCTTTTTTAAAAATTTTTTTTCTTTTCCTTTTTTACCTTTGATGGACACAGTACCTTTATTTTATTTATTTATTTTACATGTGCTGAGGATGGAACCCCAGTGCCTCATAAGTGTTAGGCAAGCACTCTGCCACTGAGCTGCAACCCCACTCCCTGAACTCTTTTTGCCATGGAGTATTTACCAAAACTGTGGCCCATCCACAGCAGCATTCTCTCAGTCAGGGCCTATAAATTCAGAGGTATGGCTGGGAGACTAATGCTGTCCACAAAGAGAAGAGTCAACCCTTGTCATGTGGCAGTCTCATTGAATTCACATTCATTTTGCAACATGGGAAGAATAAAAGGACATTTTCTGGAAAGTTTGCTTGAGATGTAATGTCAAGGGGCTGAGAAATGGAGGGAGAAATGGGGAATGTTCTGTGGCTAAATATGGAATGTTTATCTCTAACATAGCAGAGATCTGATGGCTGCTTTCCAATACATGGTACCTCTACCCAGAGCCCACCATACCTGACTTTGAAATCTGTTTTATAGCTTTAGGTAAACAGAAATGCTTTTTTGTTTCTTCAAGAAAGGCTTTCCAGGACTATACTGGTCCTTCTTTACAAATAAGGACAAAATAAGGTCCTTCTTTACAAATTTACATTGGCTGCAAAATGTTGGTGAAGGAGGCTCCTGGGCAGCGTAAACTGGGCTGCATACATTATCCATACCAAAGAAGACTTGAGTTGCTGATGTAGGCTTTCTTCACTGGTCTCTCTTGTTCCCCGCTGGGCTGCATCCACACTCAAGGAGCATCCATTCTTTCACTATGTAACTACTGAGCCCTCCCTCGATTCATAGCACCCTAGAAACTGGGCAGGACATAAAAGAAGTGTTAAATACTTTCCTGCCCTCCAAATGTTTATAATTCAGTTGATGAGGGAAAGGTACTCCATGGAACAATTACATAATAATGAGAGTCTGTGATTAGCCTATCAATAAATCTATGAAGAATGTGATCAGAACATCAGAAGAACATTATTTCATCTGGGAAGTCTTCAAAGAGGTGGGACTTAGTTTGAATCTTAAAGGAGGGAGATAGATGAGAGGAAGAGAATATTAGAAAGGTCATTTGCTAAAACTTAGGAACAAACTATTAACATAAAATTGAGGGGAATTAGAAGATTTGGGGGTGCTGGGGTTACAGCACAATGGTAGAGGTTATGCTTAGTATTCATGAGGCTCTGAATTCAATTTCCAGTGGTAGGAAGGAAGGGGAACCAAGGGAAGAAAAGGTGAGAAGGAGAGAGAGGAAAAAAAAAGAATCTGACCAGATAGATGAAGACCCAATTCTTGAAAGATATACCAAGGAGATAAGACTATCTGTTGTGAATTTGGAAAGTGCCAGACAGGGCACCATATGAAGAACAGAGTTTGGGAAATAGAGTGGGTGGTGGTCTGTGTTGTAACTCCAATGAAGAAGAGCAAAATGCTCTGACCATGGCTTATGAAACTTCCTGTGGTTCAGAAAGGACTCCTGCAGTGCAGAGGTTGTTGGGCATTGGGAAATGTACCTCCAGGTCCTTGAACTCTGCTAATCAGTGACGGCCTGTTCTCAAAAACAAACAAAACAATCTCCCACTAAACTCATAAGGCTCATGTGATATGAGCAGGGTAGGAAAGAAATTTCTTCTTGTAGCCACCCTCTCAGCTGCAGTGCCTGGAGCCCCACTGACAAAAGATAGACAAGAGGAAAAAAAAGACTATTGCACATACATATGGGAGCTTTACAGACAAAGAATGAAAGCCCAGAGGTAGGTATTCCCTAGGGCTTGTGTACCATTTTAGCAAAGCGTGGAGAAGTTTTGGGCTTGGGCAGGGGGCAGGTTGAGGGAAGGAGACTAGGAAATCTAGGATAAACAAAAGATGTTGAATAAGATGTATCAGGCAGAGTCCAGTCATCTCAGGTGATCAGCTTTATTATCTATGGGTCATGAATATTTGCACTTTGTGACAAAATTTGCAAATACTTTCCCCCCCATTTGATAATTTCCTCAGCTAACAAGGCAGGGTTGGGGTGGGGTGGGGGAATCATTTTCTTTTTCCTGAGAGAAAAAGAAAAAGTGGGTGGAATCCCAAACAAGAGCCAGGACCTAGCATACTTAAAGGAAATTTTGAGGGGGATGGGGGGGAATAGGGTTGGGGACTGGAATCCAATCCCCAGAGTCTGTAGGAGCTAAACAAGTGGTCTACAACTAAGCTCCATCCCCAGTCCCCACACAAGAGATATTTATGCTCTTTTATTTTTAGAGCTTTTCCTGAGTGTGCTGTTCTTCAATTGCTTTCAACTCAAAATAATTGGCATACCAAAGTGGCGTATTTTGGAGTGGCATACTTCATTCCTTTCAGGAGTATATTGGAAATAGCAAAACTACTAAACTCTTTTAGAAGTTGCCCATTTCTTTTTGCTTCCTAAGCCTACCACAATCCTTCAAGTAAAGAGGAGCAATCATATTCAGATTGACTACAGGAATTTTTAAATTTTAAGTTTATAAATTGCTTTAGTAGAAAAAAAATAAACATTTATATAAGTTATAACAATGTGTCCTCATGTCCCCAGGTACACTGTACATTTAGGCTATATAATCTATTTAACACTCTGAAGAGAATTATGAGCTATTTGTTTAAAGAATCTGTTTACATAAATAATTTGTTGTAATAGCTTAAAAGAGAAAAAAGCACATCATGGCAAAATAGAACATAATAGAAAGAGTCATAAGGTAAATGACAAGGGACTGGGCATGTAGCCCTATGGTACAGTACTTGTCTAACATATGCAAGGCCCAGAATTCAATCCTCAGCACTAGGGAAAAAAAAAAACAAAGGTAAATGACAAGAACTGTTTTAAATGTTGGCTGTGGTGCTGGGGGTCTGAATCAGTGGTAGAGTTCTTACCTAGCATGATCAAGGCCCTGGATTCAATCCCCCGTATTCAAAATAAGAAAATAAATCTCAATTGTGATCATAGAAGTTTATGTGATTGTACGTTTGTCAGAACTTGTTGAACTATACCTTTTAAAAGGTTAAATTCTATTTATATAAATTATATATTTTTTTAATAGGGGGAAAGGTAATTTACAAACCAGGAAATATATTTTCAAGTTTTGTCATAAAGAACAAATATCCATGATCCATAAAGCATTTTCAAACAAGTAGAAAAGCAGTAACCCAACAGAAGAATGGGCAAAAAAGATCTGTAATTTCACAGAACAGAAAATGAAAATAGCCTTTAAACGTACAAAAAGATGCTCAACTTCACAAACAATGAAAAATACAAAGTAAAATTACTGAGAAGTACCATTTCTTTTCCATCAAATTGACAACTTTGTTACTGATGTTGCAGGGAAACAGACATTATCACATATGATTATTTGGAATGTAAAATGGTTTAACTCCCAGAAAGGATAATTCAGTAGCATCTGGCAAATTATATAGGCATTCCTCAGTCTCGAAAACACACTAGCAAAAATAGAAAGTACCTCCTGGTCAAGGTTATGACTGTACCATTATTTGTAACAACAATATAATGGAAACTAGGTTAGAGTTGTAGCACGGTGGTAGAGTTTAATCCCTAGTAGAAGTGGGCCGGGGGAGTTAAAAAAGAAATACACCTTCAATTATGTATTGAAACAACATAAAATCTGGGATTTGTTGGAGCAAAACGAAAAAGGAATGGATAAGACAAGAATGGTACTGGATGCAGAGACACATTCCTGTAGTCATAGGAACTGGGGAGGCTAAGGCAGAATTGCTGGAGCCAGGAGTTCAAGGCCAGCCTAGGCAACATAGTGAGACCCAATTTAAAAAAAAAAAGTGTAGCAAAATCTTGACAATAGTTGAACCTGAGTTATGGGCATTAGGGGTTTGTTATACTTTTCTTTCTTGTGTTAATATTTATTATAAAATTCTTAAAACAAGCATAAGCTCTGAATTTTTATTAACTCTACCAGAACACAATCACACCCCGCCTCAGGCCATTTAGTGCACATGAGACCAGAACTCATATCAAGAACCCTCTTAGCATCCTTTCATCTTCAAAGACCTTTAGAAATCTTAAAGATAGAGTTTACCATGTTATTGAGAGGTATTTCAGTTAATGGCTTCATGTCTACATGAAGAAATTAAATAACAGAGTATAATAATAACAGCTTGATGTGTCTCGGGCCATGCTTTTAAAAATGCTCACAGCACTTTCTCATGTAGTTATCTTACCTTCACCTAAAGGGTCTGTAATTACTGCTTCTTCACAGATGGGAAACTGAGTATCTGAGAAGTTAAGTGGTATCTCCGTGTTCACTGCTGGACTGATACTGAGACTCAGGCTCCCCAACAGCCCACTGGCTGGCATTTGGAGTTGATAGTTGGTAGTTAACATACAGACTACAAAGAAAAGTAACATTGAGAGATGAGATTAAAATTCATGTCAAGTTTTGCTCCATTTTAGGTGTTACCCAAATTAGAAAGATAACCTTAAAACCCTGAATATCCTATGTAATGGATAGTCTAGAATGTCTAGAACTAGTTAAAAACATCTGTGTGTATGTGCATAGCCGCCTTCTTCCTTGTCAATGAAACAAAGGGTATCTCTTTACTCTCGAAGCCTAGTTTTGTGGGCTTGTGTCTACAAAGTAAATATAGTGTTTGTACCATCTTGGCCTCATTTCTTCCTATAGGGAAGAACTGAGCTAATATATTAATGTTCATCAAATAATCACAGAGTGTTTTGTTATAAGGCTAGCCCAAATCTTTTTTTTTTTTCCTTTACAGTACTGGGGATTTAACCCAGGGCTTTGGTAGGCAAACATTCTACCACTGAGCTATACATCCAGCCTCAACTCAAGACCTAAACACTTTATCTTTATGTGTGTGTGTGGGGGGGGAGAAGCTATCATTTCTAAATAGCATACTTAAATGTTTTAAAGCTATGTTTGTTGAAGAAATACTGGCAGATGGGAAAGCCTTTATATGGAAATGCTATATTTAGTCTTTAATTGTAGAATGCCATCTTTAAATATTTGATTACTCTGGCATTTATATTGTGAAAAAGAGAACTGGCTTTCAACTTAAGTTCTTTTGTTCTTTATCTGTGTAACACACTTGGAGTTAGTTGAATACTTTGTTTTACTATATTTCAAAAAGCAGTGTGATGATTTCTTATTATTGCTTCATGTTTTCTAACAATTTGAGTCAAACCAACTTTTTGTAAATAAGAAATGAAAAAGAAGTCATGTAAAAATTTCTAGGAATTAAAAGGTATACATTAAAAATATATACTATAACTGGGCTGGGAATGTAGCTCTATGGTAGAGCACTTGCCTACCATAGGGTTTGAGCTTCAGCATTGAAAAAAAATACTCTCCTATTATATTTATGCCTCTATTCCCTCTCTTTATTCCCAGTAACCATGAGAGCAAAACTTGGAGTAACTTGCTCTTTCCTGATGTATTAATTTAGTAATTGTATTTTGATAAGTATAGAAACCTACAAATGAAGCTACAGGGGTGGTATTCATTTAGTTAATACCAAGAAACCATTAAGTATCATGATCTTGAAATAAATACTGGGTTGAGATATCATTGTCTATGTTGAAGTATTTTTAACTGGAACAAAAATAAAATTGCTACTGTTTCTATTTTCTTCAAACAGTTACTTGGTAAAAGTGGGTGGAATCCCAAACAAGAGCCAGGACCTAGAGTCCTAGAATTGAAGCCACAACTGGGAAAGCTCATCAGCCTGGCAAATACCAACAAAATCCCCTCTGCTGTACTAGATGTATCTGTCCTTTACTCTGCAAATGAAACAAGAGGGAGACGTGACACCACCAGGCTCAGTCTCATTAATTCTGTGGATGGTGACCCACTATCAAAACCAATTTCTTAAATCAAATGATGTATTGCCCCCTTCATTTGAGAATACTCTGGCCAGGTAGCATGACATTTTGTAGATAAAACAGCCACCCTACGTTGTTCTCAAACTATTGCCCATTTCCCCCTTGGGGAAAAAGTAAGGAAAAAAAACATAAAAACCACACACACACAAATCTTTGCCACTCTACAAGAAAAAAACTGTGTGTGGCAGGGGAGGGGGTGGAACATGGAAAATAAACTTAAAAGAGCCTCTGAATTTGGAAATACAGCACTTGGCTGACTAGCTATGTGACCTTGGGTAAAGTATTTTACGTTTCATGAATCTTAGCTTTCTCACCTGCAAAATGAGGACAATAATTCTATGCATAATATAAATCAGACATAATATAAGTTCTCTCTGAAGAGTGAGTTTAGAGGGGATTTTACTTTCTAATTTTATTAAAGAATGAAAATGCTTAGATAATAAGTCTAAAGAGCATCAAGTGAGACAATGAATGTGAAAGATTCTGCAGACACCACTGCTCTACCATGACAATTGTGAAGACATGTCTAGTGAGATGGAGCAGGAGTGCTGATGAAGCACTGGAGAAGGAAACTTCTCTCCCCCCCACCTCCTCTTCACTTTTCAGCATCTGAATTAGGAGCCATTCTATTGAATCTAGTGCTTAAAAAAAAGCTGTATATCCCCAAGTTCTCTCCCCAACCTGGTACCCAGTCAGAGAAAGAACTCTTTATGGTCTTTTATCTTTCATTCTTTATGCTCTCCCCTCTTCCCTCTTCCCTTCCTCCTCCTCCTCCTCCTCCTCCTTATCCTCCTCCTCCTCTCTCTCTCTCTCTCTCTCTCTCTCTCTCTCTCTCTCTCTCTCTCTCTCTCTCTCTCTGTTTTGTTGTTGTTGGTGGTAGTACCAGGGATGGAATCCAGGGATGCTCTACCACTGAGCCTTATCCCCAGATCTTTTAATGTTTTATTTTGAGACAAGTTCTCGCTAAGTTGCACAGGCTAGCCTTGAACTTTCCATGCTCTTGCCTCAGCCTTCCAAGTAGCTGGGATTACATGTGCACCCCTGCAGACCCAGCCAGTATTGAATTTTTCCGTAGTGGCCCAAGAAATCCCCACTGGTGTCCCTAAGCTGAGGTTGCCAGCCTCCAGCCTGCTGGAGAACCTGGTTCAAATAATTCTATGCTTTTCCAGAGCATTCCTAGAGGATAATACTGAAATAGGAATAGTGTGATTTGCCATGCTCCAGCCAACCAAAGTTCAGACTCCCCTAGGAATTTGCTAAGGCTTTGATGCTTTCCATTAAAAACTTGTTGTTTCTAAGAGCTTTCTCTTACAGCTTCAACTCTCAAGGGTGACAGTTATATCCCCCATGGACCCTGCTATGGTTTGAATGTATGCCATAAAAGTCCAGTGTTGGAAACTAAATTCCAAAATTTTTATGTTAATGGTATTGGATGCAGGGCCTTCATTTGTGGCTTTGTAAGTAGAGGAAGAAAGACATGAGCTAGCATGCTTGCTCTGTCTTGCCTGTGATGCCCTCCACCACACACAAGATGAACCTCACAAGATGCCAAGCACATGCTGATCTCCCATCTCTTGTACTTCCCAGTCTCTAGAACCATGAGCCAAATAAATTTCTATTCTTCACAAATTTCTGAAATTTGAATATTTTATTATAGCAACAGAAAATAAACTAAAACAGATACTTGGATGCATTCATTCTGTGCCTTTCCTTTGGAATTCATGGGAGGGTCACAGTTGTGAGGATGTGAGGTCATAAAGGAGGGGAGAATGACAGTAAGAAATGAAACACGGAGGTACTGAACACTCGCCTAGCATGTGCTGGATTCAATCATCAACGAAGCAACAGCACTAGAAGGAGGAGTGGGAGGAGCAGGAGGAGAGAGGGAAGGGGAAGGGGGAGGAGAGGGAGAGGGAAAGGAGAAGGGGAGGGGGAAGAAAAAAATGGAACATTGACTTTCTTTTCCTTTTTTCTGGATCTCTGCAGTAGATGGCAGCAAGATCTCTGAGGGTACGGAAATTGGGCAGGAGAAGTAAAAAGCCGGACTCTGGCTCCATCGATGAAAGATACTTTTTCCCCTCTGGACAAAAGAGGGAATCAGAATAATGAAATGTTCAAGGTTTGTTAGAACCTTGTTTGAGGACATGCATTTCAGCTGAAGAAAGAGCTGTTATATAAATGGGATTTCTCTGTTTAGAAATGCCCCGCAGAAATCAAGCTGTCACCAAAGCCTGCTCCATCTAACTGTTTCTCTGAGTTTCGCTGCAACCCATAAGTTATAATCAGAGGAAGGAAATGCCTGAGAGATCTGAAGGTTTTAATTGTTGTCGAGTACAGATGGTTTGGATTACCGCACAGGAACCTAGCTCAAGATCAGTGTCTATAATCAGCTGCCTGAATATATGATCTTAGCTGGAAAACCACTTCTGGGTTAGAACTGTGTGGCTACTTTTAAATAACATTAGTGCCTGCAACACTGACCATCAGAGATAAAAACACAAATTTATCAGAAATTGATAGCATAGCCAAACTCACCACATATGTCATGTAAAAGAAGATGCTGCCAGTCAGATTTAAAAGAACAGGAAGTGGATGTGATTGGGTGACAGAAAGTCAAATCAACTCTACTGCCAGGCCCCCCTGGTTTCTTGTAGGTTAATAAGGCGACAGTTGGCAGAATGGATTTGCTAGAGATAAAGGAAGATAGAGAGGTTGCAGTGTGTGCCTGGGACCAGCAAAAATCATTTGGTTGCTTGAAATCTTGGTGTTTGGTGTTTGGTGATTTTTGGTTTTGTTTTTTAAACCAGGGACTGAACCCAGGGGCACTTAATTACTGAGCCACATCCCCAACCCTGACTTTTTAATTTTCTTTCTTTTTTTTTTTTTAGTTGTCAATGGATTATTTATTTGTTTATTTATTTATTTATTTATTTGTTTATGTATTTATGTATTTATGTATTTATTTATATGTGGTGCTGAGGATCAAACCCAGGGCCTCACACATGCTAGGCAAGTACTCTACCATTAAGCCACAACTCCAGTCCCCCGACTTTTTAAAAATTCATTTTGAGACAGGGTCTTATGAAGTTCCTTAGGGCCTTGCTAAGTTACGGAAGCTGGCTTTGAACTGGCAATTCTCCTACCTCAGCTTCCTGAACCTCTGGGTGAAATCTTAGTATAAAATACACATCTAATTTCTTGTACATGCTACAGAACACTTGAGCTTTTCACCCTATTAACAGTGAATAATAAAATAGGGTTTTTTTGTTTGTTTTGTTTTTAATTTCAACAAGAACCCAAATAAAGCAAGGGCAAATAACTCTGTCAAAAGATAGATAGAAGATCCTTTTGATCTCTATCAAAAGATAGAGATCCTTTTGTTCCTACCTTGGGACAAATATCTAATCTTTTTAGATTTGTTCCTGCCATTGCCTTGTGTACAAAGGGGGATTGAGGTGGGGTATAGGACATCTCTCCAGGGAAAAGATCTTCTTGTTCTGCAAGTTAACAAAATGTAAAGGGCTCTTTTGAGATATGTGCTTTGAATCTGAGGATATATGCTGCTATGAACAAGAATTGATCAAATTCTTCAAGGCTAGTGATGTCTGGGGCTAAGGGCTACAGGTGTGTAGCTCAGCAGTCAAGTACATGGTTAGCAAGACCCTGGGCTCAAATCCCCAGCACCAAAAACAAAAAGCAAAATCCCCAAAACCAAAATGAGTGGTATTTTGAAGCTCCTTCTATACTTTCAACCTTCCCATGTGAGACTTCAGGTCTGATTCCTCTCTTGGAGAGACACATTAATGGTATCGATTCTCAAGCCAGCTCAAAGGTGTGGGTATCAAGAGGGAGGTGGCTTCAGAATGAAACCTTCTGATAACTCCACATCTTTCTTTCCATTGTAAGATACATCTCTTCCTTGGTCCCCAAAGTCCCACTTCTAAGAACCTCTGCAGATTAATGGGTTGGGATTAACAGGACTTTGTTTCCTCTCTGAATGTCTTAGAGATAGGAAAAGATGCAGTTAGCCAAAGAGTCTGTTGGGTTCTAAATTATCTTCTATGATGAAAATAGTACAGTTTGACCATGCAAAAATAGGCACAGTGATTTATTTAGAAAATTTCTAAAGAAATAAAAATCTAATTAATCTTTTGTGGGGAAACTTTTTCACTCCCATGAGCAGGCTGGTGCTAGCAGCAAGGTGAGTAGAGGAGGAAAACTTGGCAAATTTCAGTGAACTGGACGCGGTGGTGGCCACATGTTGAGATACCTCAAAGGCAAGGTGTCATGATTTTATAGGCTACCCAGGTCTATTGGTTGGGGGACCTTTGACCTAGCTTCCTGTGCTTTACAATTAAAAATGTCTTTTTTTATAGCTTTATTTATATGTGGTGCCGAGGATGGAACCCAGGGCCTCACACATACTAGGTGAGCACTCAATCGCTGAGCCAAAAACCCAGCCCTTGATTTCTTTTAAAGACTTTCAGATGAGAAAAAACAAGAAGGAAACAGGGAGAGACACTATACAGCTTTCTCTGGACTTTGGCAATGAGGACTTTATTATACCCAACACTTACATTTTGCCTGTAACGTTTTTTTTTTTTAATCCTCATTTCCAGATTGGCACAGTGGTGCCCACCTGTTATCCTGGTGACTCTGGAGGCTGAGGCAAGAGGATCGCAAGTTGGAAGCCAGCCTGGGAAATGTAGCAAGACCCTATATCAAAATAAAAATAATAATAATAATAGAAAAGACTGGGGCTGGCGATGTGGCTCAAGCGGTAGCACGCTCGCCTGGCTTGAAAAAAATACAAGGAAACACACACGTATACACAACCATTTGTTCCCGAGTAGAAATGTAAATAGGGCTGAATCAAACAATTTGTTCTTCTTTCTTTCAAAGGCAAAAAAAAAAAAAGTAAAAGAAAAGGCAGGTTGCTGGCTGCGCCCCACAGAGCTCCTTCCACAATGGTGTGTACAAAGGGACAGCTGGGGATTTCGGGTTTCTGCAACACAGGGCCGCAGACAGAGGCAGCTCGAGGAAGGGGGGTGGTGTCATGCGCCCAAGGAGCAGGGGGTCCAGCTTATTCAAGTCCAGGGTGCCCTCTTTGAGATCTGGATACCCCCTGGGATATACCTGGGGCCGCACCCTCTCCAAGTCCTGAGCACTCTAGGGGAGAGATCGCCAGGGCCACAAGCTCTCCAAGTCTGGGGCACCCATGCCCCACCCCTCATGAGCCCGCTCTTCGAGGAGTGTGGCTGTGTCCGTGCTGGGGCTCAGTATGCCGGCACCTAGTGCTTGGGCAGCAGCTGGCAGCCTCTTTTGACGTGGCTGATAACTTTCTGCTTGAGCTGCACCACTTGCTCACTCAGCAGGCTGGCGGTGGACTCCAGCTCCTGATCTGCTTCTTCACTTTCTTCTCCAAGTGCGAGATGCGCTCCAGCTTGCGCTTGTGTCACTTGGAAGCTGCCATGCATTTGGCTAGCTGTTTGCGATCTGGCTCTTGCGTATCCACCTTGATGGTCCACAGCGGTGGGCTCTCGCGGAAGCTTGGCATGTCTGCCACCATCTGTGGGTCCTCCTTGAGCGCTGCCAGGCACAGCGGACCCAGTGGTATCGGGGCAGCTGCAGTGGGAAGGGAATGGGATCAGCGGTGATGGGTACAGTGGCAGCACCCAGCACCCCTGGGATCCACCCGCTAGCTGCTCAGGTTAGCTTAGAACGGTGCCTCCTCGTGGCCAGCTCACGGAGGTGGGGTGAATAGGGGCTACACGCTGGATGCTGTGCCAGAGCGTCTTCTTTCAGTGCCACAGCAGAGGCTGCCCTACCAGTGCCAAGCTGGTTCTGCTTGTGCAAATCTTCCAGAGCCTTCACAAAGCCCTCGGTGAACTCCTACTCCTCCCTGGCTGCCACCTTGGGGTAGAGGAACTGCGTGCTTCTCCTGTGGTGGTGACCAGCCCTTTGGACTGGATTATGGGGCCCTCGAGCTCAGGAGAGGTGAGCTTGAGTAGCTCCAGATCTGGTGAGGACGGCAGAGGCGGGCTCCACTGCATTGGGGGTGCCCATCCCGCCCAGGGAGGCTGAGGTGGCGCAGCCGCTGTCTGGAGCAGCAACACCTGCTTGCTCAGGCTCAGTGTCAGGGTGTCCTTCTGGGGCGCCCCAGGAAACAAGCAGCCCTGGGACTTTAAGTTGCTGCCATTGCCACTGGTGCTAACGCCCAGGCTCAGGGCCTCATTGCCTTAGAGGGGTGTTTCCACCTGAATGCACAGGTAGGAGGCGGGAGTGGTTGGGCCTCTGTGCCCGGCCCTCCCACAGCGGCTCCTCAGAAACATTGTTCTTAAGGGAGAAAAATTTAAAGCATTCCCTCTACAATTAAAAAAAATGATGCCCTTTTTCTTCCACTTCTATTCAACAACATCCTTGAAACTCTATCCAAAACAATGAGAAGAAAGAATTAAAGACAAATGAGTAGGAAAAGAGGAACTCAAACTATCACTATTTGCTAATGACATGCTTTTATATTTAGAAAACCAAAAAATATTCACCTGAAAACTTTCTTTACTAATAAATAAATTCAGCAAAATAAACACCCATAAATCAAATGCATTTCTATACTTTAACCATGAATCCACTGTAAAAATAAAATTAGGAAAACCACCCCATTAATATGGCCTCAAAAAAAAAGAATAAAACAAAATACTTGGGAATCAATCTAAAAAAGAGTTAAAATACCTCTACAATGAAAACTACAGAACACTAAAGATAGAGATTGAAGATCTTAGAAGATGTAAAGATGTTCCAGGCGCTTGGATAGGCAGAATGATCATAGTCAAAACAGCCATACTAACAAAGTAGTTATACAAATTCAGTGCGATTCCTTTTAAACTTCCAATGACATTCTTCATAAAACTAGAAAAAGCAAGCATTAACTTAATTTGAAAAAATTAGGAGAGCCACAATAGCCAAAGCAATTCTCAACAAAACGAGTGAATCAGTAGGCATCACAATACTAGACCTTAAACTATACTAGAGAGAAATAGTTAAATTTTTTTTTAAAAGGTACCAAGAGACATGTAGACCAATCTCATACTAGAAAAAGATGCCAAAAACATAAATTGGAGAAAAGATAGCCTCTGCAACAATTGGTGCTGGGAAAACTGGAAATCCATATGTAGAAAGATGAAATTAAACCTCTATCTCTCACTGTGCTCAAAAATCAACTCAAAGTAGATCAAAGAGTTAGACATGAGAATGGAAAACCTGTGACTAAGAGAAAAAAAATGGTCCAATCCTCATCATGTTAGCTTAGGACTTGACTTCTTCTACAAGATTCCTAAAATACAAAAAGGAAAACTAGGAATCAATAAATGGGATGGATTCAAAGGAAGAAGCTTATTCTTCACAAATGAAACAATCTATAACATGAAGAGAGAGCCTACAGAATGGGAAAATAAATCTTTACCACCACACATCAAATACAGCAGTAATCTCCAAGATATATAAAGAACTCAACAAACAATGCCAAAAAAGAGACATAACCCATCAATAAATGGACTAAGAAACAGAACAGACACTTCAGAGAAGAAGAAATATAACTGATCAACAAACACATACAACAGACAATCATCTTTAGCGAATTATAGAAATCAAAATCAAAGCTATTTCAATATTTCATTTCACTGCAGTCATAGTGGCAATTATCAAAAATACAAGAAATAATTTTTTTCATGAGAATGGGGGAGAAAATGCCGCAGTCTCTGGCTGGGCACAAATCACGAGCCACTCACAGCTTTGTAGATTCAAACAGCAATTCTTTATTCCCGAACTGTCACCGGTACTCTACGAACACGTTCTGGGGAAATCCACGTTCTCTGCCCAAATCCACACCTCCACCGGGCTTCTGTCTCCCAAATATATTGTCTTAATCCCTAATAACTCAAGAGGAACTCAGGCAGCAGGACACACCCTATTCTAAACCAGGAACACCCTAAACACGGATCCGCCCTGGTCCTTGAGCAAGGTCATCTTTCAGGAGTCCTTCCACTAAACAGCATGGGGATACGCTGGCAATGAAATTGTCATACCTACTTGGCTAATGGCTCCCAGCAAGAAAAGATACACTCATACATTGCTGGTGGTCACATCAATGTAGAGTAGGTCAATTCACAATAGCTAAACTATGGAAAAAAACTAGGTACCCTTCAACAGATGAATGGATAAATAAAATGTGATATATATGTATATATATATATATATATATATATATATATATATATATATATATATATATAAAATGTTTGTGTATGGAATATTACTCAACCCTAAAAAGAATAAAATTATGCCACTTGCTGTCAAATGAATGGAACTTGAGAATACCATGCTAAGCTAAATAAACCAATAGCAAACTTCCAAAGGCTGAATATTTCATCTGATGTGCAGATGCTAATTTATAATGGAAGGCACTAGGGAAGAAAAAATTCAGTTTGGATTAGAGGGAAGTGAAGGGAAGAAAAGAGGTATGAGATTTTGAAAGATTATGAATGGATCAGATATTATTACTTTGTACGCTTATTCAATTACATGACTGATGCAATTCTACATCAAGAAAATTCTACAACAAGAAAAATGTGAAGGTATACTTCATTTATATTTACTGTGTCAATGCATTATACTGTTATATATGGCTAATTGTAACAAATGCAAAAAAGATAGAATAAAACAAATTACACACTATAAGAACTAAAACACTGTTGTACTGAAATAGAAGGCAACATACAAACCAATGAACAGAAAAGAGAAGAAGGATAAGCCCAGACAATCACTTCACACTCATATTTGAGAAGGGGGCCAATAATACAGAATGGATAAAGGATAGTTGTTGAGAGCCACAGTCGAAGGGGCCCCAGCAAACTTTCAGACTGCCAGCTGATGATTGGCTCACAGTGGCCACAGCAACATCTAGCTGATTGGCTCCTCTGCAGTGATGCTTATTGGGCTGTTTCCCTGCCCTTTCAGGCCATGAAGCTGCTCATTGGGGGACTTTTTTGGCTCTGCCCACGTGACCCAGCCAATTGGCCTCAAGAGCAGGAGGATTGTGGGAGGTGGAGAGGCTTGAGGTGGAGAGAGAGGCTTGGGGGAAGCTGGTGGTGGCAGTTGGGCTCTGAGGGTTTTTTTCCTGAGGAGCTGTTTTGTTTAGTCAGAAAGAGGAAAAGATTCAAGTAAAAGAGAAGGTCTTTCGAGCTAGTCAGACAGAGGAAGAAAGCTTAGAGCAGAAAAAGCCATCAGGGGAAAAGTTACAACAGGAGACTGCTACTAACACCTTTCTATCACCAGGGAGCATAAGTGACCAAACAACAGCACCACCACTACAGGAGACTGCTACTAACATCTTTCTATCACCAGATAGTCTCTTTAACAGATGGTGCTAAGGACACTCAATATTTACATGGGGAAGAAAGAAAATACTGGTGTCCCATTTACCAATCTCTTCCCATCCTACTAAGGTGACAGATATGATCTTTCTCTGATTTGATCATTACACAGTGTTACATGTATTCAAATATCATGCTATACCACACAAGCAGATGAAGTTGCTATTTTAAAATCTAAAATAAAAAAGGAAGAAGAGCATAAGTTTGTGAGCAATAAAAACAAAACACAGAAGAAACACTTTACAACATTGCTTTAGAAAATGGTTCTTTGGCTATGACAGTAAAAGGACAGGGGACAGAATCATAAACAGACAAGTATAATTTCATTAAGACAAAAGCTTCTGCACAGCACTGTAAAGCATGAACACAAAAGACTCAACTGTTTGAATGAGAGAAACTACTTTCACATCACCTGAGAAATGCATAAAGTCTAAAACACACAAGAAACACACAAGAAAAAGTGTAAAGTCTCAAACACACAAGAAAATCCCTATGACTCTATTAAAATAAAAAAAAAACACACACAAGGAAAAACCAGTAAGCAAGCTGGGCATGGTGGGACATACTTTAATACCAGTGGTTTCAGAAGCTGAGGTGGGAGGATCACAAGTTAAAAACTAGCCTCATCAGATTAGCCAGGCCAAAATAAACTGAATGAAACCCTGTCTCTAAATTTAAAATAAATAAATTAATTAAACTCTGGGGATGTGGCTTAGCGGTTAAGTGCTCTAGATTCAATCCCTAGTGGCAAAAAAAATGTAAACAGAGAGTACTATGTTGTTTTCAAAAAAAATGTGGTTAGGGTAAAATGGGGAGATGATCTTCAATGGATATAAAATTTCAATTGCATAAGATAAACAACTTCTAGATATTTGTAGAATAATTCTGTACTTACACTACAATAGTATAATGTTCACTTATATGTTTTCAGAGTACATATATCCTACTTAGTGTTCTTACTATTGTGCAAGGGAAAAATGAAAGAAGCAAGGGAGGGAGGGAGGAAAGGATGATGAAGAGAGAGAGGAGGAGGCAGAAGGCAGGGAAAGGGGGACTATCCCCATGATGCTCTTTCTACACAGTCAGGATTCCTGCTCAAAGTGGACCTGTCCTTGATTGAATATTCTGCTACTTCTTTTATAATTTTTATTGATTTTATCTTACTACTTATTTTTCAAAAGTAAATTTCAAGAAGGCAATCAACCATAGATAGGAACACAACACATAAATAGAACCTGCAGGTATACTGCATTTGGCCACCTCATGCACACTGAGTTTTCATTCCCATTATCACAGAAGTCCAGTGGGCCAAGGAAATATGGGAGGTAAAAGAAAGTTTGGTACAATGTGACCGTGTCCTATCCACAAGTATGTAAAAAAAAGGAGGGTGATGAATCCCAGGGAGGCCACACAGTTGTGTCCACCAGAATTAGATTCAAATACAGAAATCAGAGCCTTGTCACTCAAGGTACTTCTCTTTTCTAGCCCACCTCTCCAGCTAAGGATGTGAAGGGAAAGGGAAACCAGAGTGTTCCACAGTCACATTTCTTCCAGTTCTTTCAAACTCATTAACAAACCAGTTGGAGAAACTGTCCATAGTTATCAAAGTGTAGTAAAAACAATTGCACTGATTCTGTGTAACATATTCACTGCTTTGGCATTAATGAACACAACATGGATGTGCAAACTCTACAATTTGACTTGCTTGTAAGTTTGCATTTAGAATTCTTATGGCATACTTAAAGATAAATGTTAGAAATATTGCTAATAATTTAAAATGTTGTAATAAGAAGGACAATTAAAGACAGACAAGGTGTACCAGGACATGTGAAGAGATCACAGAAAAAAGAAATAGATTTCTGTGGCATGATGTCAATGGCACAGGTCACCTGCTTTTAGACAGGGACTCTAAGTTTTCGTTTTCCATTGGGCCTGAAAAATTACACAAGTTGCCCTAACAATACCAGTGAAAAGGTGCATATTTCACTGGAGAAAGTGGTGATTCTAGGATCTGGTAAGATAAATTTTAAAATGAGCATAAACATAGAAGGAGGAAGAGAAGTAAGAGTAGGAGGAGTGTTGCAGTAATTCACTTGCAGGTCAGCATGGGGAAAAAAAAGAAGCAGAGCAAGCGAAACAGCAGCAGAAAAAAAAAGTCCTTTATTGTGTACAAGCAATCTTTTTATAGTATTGTGAACAAAGAAGGCAGCCTTCCAACATCAATAAATCAGGTATTTCAGCTAATTAAACATAGCACACAGAAGTTTTACTTTCTAATCAGAAGTGACCCTCTTCTCATGGCTAATCTACTCTCAGCCCAGAGTATGTTGAGCTCTGCTCTTTGTTAAGAACAGATAATAAAATTTTTCTCAGCACCCTTCTAGCCCACTTGGCAGAACATCCTCTTTGCAGGCAAATCCTCCCAAGGACAGCAGACACCTCATTTTCAAGCATGTCCACTGTTACCTATCTATACCTTGACAGAATATCCCGTTTGCAGGCAGACTCCATCAAGGACAATAATAGTAATGCAGTCACATCTGATTCTCTACAGAGGAGAGTCTCCTAAGGTCTTCCACATGTGGATGCCTGACAAATGAAATAAAAACTAAACTAAAAGATCCTAAAATAGTGAAAGCTGGAAAAATATAAGCAATAAAATAAAAACCTTTAACAGTGAAATATGAGTGAAAGCAACAAATAAATATGTATTTAGTGATAAAAATAATTGACTTCATTGATAAAAAGTGATGGTAACAGACAAATCTTTCATATAGAAGGGTTCAAAACAATGCAGGAACATAGCATCCCCTCCTTCATGTGGAGCTTAGTATTCTTGTCTTTTTAGGAGTGAGAAGACTCAGTGACTTGAGTGCAAAAAACAGTGAAGGAATAAGGGAAAAGTATTGCATTCCCAAAGGATGAACCTGGCACAAACTACCTTGACAATAAATGGACTGTAGCACTTCAAATATTTCAGTGACCATCAGGTAACCTCATTATGCTGTGGCAACAAGGCATTTCAAATCCATACTATTTCTTCAAAAATTATTTAATCAGTTCTTTTTACAGGTAACTGACAATGACCATTTTCACAAGCAGGGAACAAACCATAAGGACACTATATCCCTTAATGTTGAGTGCCTACCTTCAGTAATCAAATAGAATAATTAGTTTTAATTTGTTTTTAATTAACAAATATATATTGCACATGTTAAGGATTCAAGCATAATATTTTCAAGTGCATGATAAACAGTGATCATATCTAATTATCTATCATCTACTTTTATCCCTTGTCCTGCCCCAGCACTCTTCCTACTCTCAAGAAATTACTATTGGGCTTCTATATTATTTTTAGAAAATCACCTCTAGGATTTAAGTGGCAAACAAGGTAACAGAAAAATTATTTCTGCAGCCACAAACAAGCATTTGGAGAAATGAACTGCCCCCACATCTCAGAGACCATAAATGTTAACACCTGACTGAGTCTCCCTTTATCTCATTGTACACAATTCAAAAAACAATCTCTAGCTATTGCTTTCACTATGCTGACCTTAATTTTTCCTCACCCATTTGGCTTCAGTTATCACCACATGAGGACATGGGCTCCACTGAGATCTTCAGAAACCACAATGGCACCAAATCTAAAGGTCCCTCCTTTGTCACCCTGTAGTTCACTTTTTAGTGTT
This sequence comes from Callospermophilus lateralis, assembly GCF_048772815.1. Lineage (NCBI taxonomy): Eukaryota > Metazoa > Chordata > Mammalia > Rodentia > Sciuridae > Callospermophilus > Callospermophilus lateralis. The sequence goes on along the minus strand of NW_027511570.1, from coordinate 1,289,259 downwards.
TTTTTTAGAAAAAAACTTACTTTTTAGAATCATCTCTTCCAGAAATCCTTGTCATTACATTTTCCTGGTTTTCTGTCTCCTTAACTGGATGCCCTCACTCTCCATCTCTTTTATAGACTTCTCTTATTCATTGCTAAATATAGGTCTGTCCCCAGCTCAGAAAAATGGTCACTGTACTTCTATATCTTTACCCACACCCAGAATTTTGCTAAGTCTCATGGCAGTATTTTCCACATTTCCCTGCCTCCCAAATATCCATTTTCTTCCCAGTCCTCTTCTCTTACCTTCAGACATGGTCGTGTGGATATCTAAGAGAAATCACAAACATCAATGCAAAAGCCTTCCTCAAGACTAGCCTCATGTTGCCTTTCTGACCTATACAGGATTGGGTATCAGCAACTACCCTAGAGTGCTTAAGTTAAGCAATTGTCCTTGGTCTTTTCACCATTACACTCACCCAATCCATCCCCCAAACCTGCTTATTCTAAAGACAATATTATAAACATTTTTTTTGTGTGTGTGTGTGTGTGTGTGTGAGAGAGAGAGAGAGAGAGAAATAGAGAGAGAGATACATATATTCAAAAGTATAAACATATGAGTATACAATTTATGTATATTAAATATCTATAAAATATATAATTATCAATAAATAGATCAGATTAAACCACTTTTATTTCTGTTACCAAGTCAAGCCATCATATTATATAATGCACATTCTATTGGAAATCATATCCATGTGGACGAGTTCTGCTAAATGGCCACAAATCCTCTTCGTATCAAGAGATTTAAAAGCTGCTTTTGCCAAAAAGCACTGATTGTTCACTTAGGCCAACAAATGCCCAATGGAAAACCACAAGTGAGATAACTCTTGGCATATAAATAAATAGAAATAATAAATAGATAGAAAAAATATTTTTTTCTATTTATTGGCTTACAATAATCACAGCATAGAAAAGAGAAAGAAATATCTGCCATATTAGTAAGGACTTCTGAAACATCCTAGGCAAAACAGAAGTAGGAAGGGGCCATGACTGAATTGAAACTCTTACACCACTTCTGAATAAAATTTTGAAAAAAAAATATGTATATAAATATATATATTCACACACACACACACACACACACACACACACACACACACTGGATGGTGAGTGTAATTTTCCCTTCCATAGCTGGATGATTAATTTCATACACAAAATTAATGAAGATTTGTATGAAAAAATAAAAATCTGCTTGTAAAACAAGTGCTGAAGGGCTTTCTAAAATTATTAGTAACCAAGCCAGTCAATGAGTAGGCAGATACTCTGGTGGACGCTAGAAAAAAGTCAAAAGTATAGTTCTGGTGCCGTCTCCTGTTTAATAAGGAGCTAGCACTTCTAACAATGAAAGAACCCACATAAAGCAGAGCTGTAAGTACAAGTAGATATGAGACAGGGATTCTTGAAACCTCAATAAGGGGTGAGGAAATTCAAGTGGAGAAGCAAGAAAGGGAAGATTTCCTAAGGAAGCCTTTATCTCACAGGTAGAAAAGGAATGGAACAGGTAAATCACATGGCGAAGGCTGTCTTAGAGTAATTCAGAAAGTAAAGCATTCATGGATGATAACCTTAGATCAGATGCCTAAAAGAGGTCAATACTCCATGTTTCTTTAATGCTTGAATTCTTGGATCAGACCAGGGGAATGGTAGTCCCCAGAAGAATGGGAGTAGAGGTTCCTTGCTGTTTTGTTGATGTCTATGTCCTCTTTGCCTAGAACAAAGCCTGGTATTAATAGTTTTATTTTAAAATGCAAGGGGTTATGTTTCCATTTATAAAACAAAATGAGGGCAGGGATGTGGCTCAAGTGGTAGCATGCTCACCTGGCATGCATGTGGCCGGGGTTCGATCGTCAGCACCACATACAAACAAAGATGTTGTGTCCACTGAAAACTAAAAAATAAATATTAAAAAAATTCTCTCAAAAAAAAAATGAGGGTTGTGATTATGCCTAGAGGTTGAGTGTTCACCTATTATGCATGAGGCACTGGGTTCAAGCCTCAACACCACATAAAATTAAAATAAATGTATTGTGTTCATCTACAACTAAAACATAAATGTTTAAAAGAAAAAAACCTAAATGATAACACTGTCAAAAATAGATCCCCTACCACACCCATGCAAACTGCCTTTTAGAGAATCATGAAGCTGGTGATTGGCCTTACTCCAGCCAGAGAAGCAGGTGTCACTTTGTGTCCTACTTTACAGATGTAGGGAGTTTCCAAAAGTCACTTCTGGAAAGGGTCAAGGCCTCCTCCCCCATCAATGCTGTTTTCATTGCCCAGGTGCTAGGAAACCCCTGCCTGTGAGCCAGTGAAGTGAACTGTGCAATCCAGATGAGGCTCCAGCAAGTGATGGCTGCATCACAGGCTTACCCTCTCAGGACCTCCAGGTCTCAGTATGTACACAGCAGGCACCAAGAGAAGTCTCTGTGAACATTCTGGAAAAATTGTTGTTCTCCCAAAACAAAGTGTCTCAGGCAATATCCCCAGGATCCCTCCCAGAAACCCTGTGGAACCCAACCAATCTGAAAATATGGAAAGTGCAAAGCATCCCATGTGAGGGAGGAACCAAGAAAGGCTGTGCTCTGGCATCTTCTGCCTCCCTCTATTGCCTCAGTGTGTAAGTGGGAAAACAGCGGCCCCCTGTTGAGCAGACCCTAAGGTTACATTTCTATCTCAGAGCACAAAGACCCTACTTCCTTACTGGGTCAACAGTGACTTCTAACAGAATTCCCTCCTGGATGCCTCTCCTGACTCCCTTTGCCTCCTGTGGATGCACCCACCATGCCTTCTGCTCCCGCACCACTGTGCCACCTTATTCCTAGGCTATGCTCACATAAGGGGTCATGAGTGGGATACTGCTACCCACGTGCTTCCTCTGTCTTCTCCCCACCCACTTTTCTTATGGGTTGGTCTCCACTCACTCAGCCTGACTCTGCCTCACCAGCTCTGCCAAACAATTAACCCCCAGTAGCTCCTCTCCGCTTCTTTTCATAGGCTCCGCCCATCATCTGGTCTCTTACCAGCAGTGTTCTGCAGAGCCATGCCCACTCCACCCATTTGATCCTCTGCATTATGTCCACGTGGCTCATCCTCCGCTCACCTATTTAACTCTCTGGGATTGCAGGTTTTTTCCTCTAGCTGTGGAAGCTTTGCTGTCTGGCTTGGCTCAATTCCACCAACATCCACTAGCATACCAAATGGCTCAGATTTTTTTTGTTAGCTATGCTTTTCCATCAAGATCACTCCTACACCAGCCACCCTGTGTCACCTGGACTTTACACTGCTCCTCAAAAACTTCATCTGAAATGAATGAAAGGAATCTTGCAGAGATGCCCATGATTGTGACACCACTGAGTCTCAGGGACAATTACATTTGGGCTCTGGTCAGGTTTGGAGCCCAAATGTGGATGACCTTGAACCACTTTGCTAACTTGAGTCAGACTATCTCCATTTACAAAATTTAGCTGATGATAATACTTTATTTGCATAAATGTGACCATGTTTTCAGCACTGTCTGTGTATTATGGATGCAGGAGAGACATTGGCCAGCGACTAGCAAGGTCACTGCCCTATATGTAAAAGAGCCCAGCCAGAATTAAAAAAAAATGTTTGCAAAGGACATGGCCTTCAGATTTTCTTAAGCTCTGTGGCCTTCAGCCCTTCTCTTACCCTTTCAGCACAGGATGGGCACAGGTACTTGGCAAACAAGAGTCATCTGTGATCTCTTCTCCAGCCAGCCTGGGACATCTCAGAATGAGAGACAATAGGTGTCTGATCATGGCCATCTTTCTCAAGGTTCAGTCTCAGAAGAAATAGCCTCTTTATAATGACTTCTGTATAACTATGGTTTATTCTGGCAGCCTGACTCAATGCTGTAAGGATGGGGCAGCAGTTGTAGGCTTGGGTTTCAAGCTGCAGAAACTGAACTGGGTGCTTTAAAAAATGCACTAGATGACACTGGGGAGGTCAAGGGAACCAGATGGCAAAGTTCAATAAGACTGGAGCTGGGTTTTGACAGGTGATCTCAGTGCCAAAAACCCCCTTTATAGTCCTTCCTGGAGGCTGCTGCTATATGAGCACACTGTAAGTCTTTCTGCTGTCACTTTGTCGCTGCTCAGATTTTAAGTCTTCAGAGAAGAGGTCTTGTTGGCTGGATATAGGTACTGGCTGGGAATATGAATTCTTCACATTCAACTAGGTATTGAAGGATGAGTAGAAATTTGCTAAAAAGCAAAAAAAAGCACATTCTAGGTAAGAACACAATTTGTGACCTCATAAAGGTTTTGTGTCCTCTCAGAATCACAACCACATTATGCCAGATTCTTTTCTCATCCTGTCATTCCCCAAACCTTTCAAAAATAGTGCTGTATGTTGGGGAATTGATTGCATTTTTTAATGAAAATGCTACAGGCTCTTATAAAGAATTTAAAATATACAGAAGAATCTGCAAAACTGAGCAAGGGGTGGGAATCTTGTCAAAACCCAGTGCCCCAAACATCAGAATTAACATTAGACTTTATCATATTCTAGGCCTTTCTAGTCACATAGATTGGAGGGTGAATAAAAAAAGGGGGGTGGGTAAAAAGAAAGAAAAAACTTTTATTAAAATAAGATTAAATGTGGGCTGGGTTTGTGGCTTAGTGGGAAAATGCTTGCCTAGAACTTGCAAGGTTCTGGGTTATATCATCGATACCACATAAAAATAAAGAAATAGCCCAGCCCTGGGCCAGGGTGTATACCATAGATCCTCTCAGGGCAGGGGCAGAGGATTTGCAGGAGTCTGTGACTTTGGCAGCCCTTATGGGAAAACCATAGCAACTGGCTCTTACCATGCCTTCTGGGTGGAGGCAGCATCAGAACACTGTGGAGCCTTCTCAGGCAGTGACAGCAGTGAAACTAGCAAGTCCCAGGGTGGAGTCCAAACTATACCTTCTCAGGGAGGGAAACTAGAAATTGCTGGCACTGTGGCTGGCCACTGGGCAGGAAGCAGGCAGGACTGTGGAGTCTGAAGGCCCTTCCCATTGCAAGTGGTCTCTGTTGGAGGAATAGCAAGAGGGCATCCAAGAGGAGTTATTTCCACCCTAGGAATACAGAGGTTTGGTAGAGTTGGAAGGCATTATGGCTGAGGCTATAAAAGCCAGAGAGCAATTCAGGTCAGACCTCCTTATTCTGCTTCAGCAGAAGAAGTGGCCAAAGAGCTGAAGTCAAAATCTGGAGAATTAAAGTCCTTTGCCGTGTTTTCACACCGGTCTCTGGCTGAAAATGCAGTGATGGCCGAGGAAAAGCCAGTGCCCCAGATGAATGAAAGTGCAGGGGACACCAGGGCCCCCAGCCACTCAAAAGTGCCTTGAACAATGACTAAAATGTTCACTACAAATCCTCATTGAAATGCACTAAATACAGATAGCACCTGCTGCAGCAAGGCTGCTCTGGAGACAGATATCTTAAATAAAGAAGAGTAAACTTATTTTTTGTCGAGGGTGAAGGATGCTGGAAGGGTAAAGATTTAGGAATTTCTGGAGAGGAAGACAGCCTGCAGTTATGTACATTTTGCCCTTTCTGTAAAAGAAAAAATAGGACTTTGGAAATTCAGATCCCTCTTTGATTTCAGAGATTTACACAACACATTTTGAGTCTTAACCAGTTGTAATCAAAATGCTACAATAAAACAAAAAAGAGAGAATGAAAATGAAGAGCATTTGGCTCATGCATTTAAAATAAAGTACACACAAAGTTTAAACTGGTTATGACAAAGCTTATAGTTGTATTTCTTGAACTATAAAGAAAACAAATTTTGGCAGTCTTTATATATAGCCTAAAACATAATTTTTAGCATTTGGCAGCATATGTATGCCATTATATTTGATTTTACATTACTGTTCCCAATGAAGCTTTGTTTAAGGCTTCGATTTTTATGATTATGAAAGAAAGAAGACACAACCACAGTTATTCTTTCTTACTTAAATTTTATCATTGTTGATGTGGTTCTTTTTTGTTAAAAAGTGCAACTATGGAAACTAAAAAAATATAAATAAATATTGCTGTTCTGCTGATTTTACATACAAAGTACATCATAATACTTTACAAGCAAGTTAAATGGAAATGCAAATGACCTTTCAAAATCAACACAATGTGTTCTGAAACTTCATAATTAATACCATGCATCTGTGGTCAATGAACTATGTGGTTTTTGAATTAGATATAGAACATTAGTATACTACTTGAGCTAAACTTCTGCATCATCCATAATTTTTAAAGTGTGTAGTTCATATTATGCATGTTATTGTCCTTTCTTCCATTCTTACCAGTATGTGCCCATTTGCAAAACAAAAATGCTAATAATCAGTAATGGGCCTATAAAAGATGTTAACTCTGCTTAGTCATTGACTGATCTTGCTCTAACATTAAAATTTTGTGATTATTGACCTCTGTTGCATTTATTCTAAAATCCCCCCAAAATTATCTAGCCATTTCCAAGTATCAACATTACCCTGGTGTATTCACTGCTGTATGTATTATTGTTCTTTGTTACTGTTTTATGCCTTCATATTAGCAAAATATGAAATTCTGTGAAGAAACAAAAACTTTGATCTCAAAAAAACAAATCACCCCCCTTCTGTAGCAGGAAACAAATTGCTTGTTCTTGAAAACTTTTCCATCAAGAATAGAAGCAGATATACTTCTATAAGTTGTTTTTTTAATGTTTCCAAACAATGTACTTGGAAATCGAATCACTTCTTATCATTTTCATATAATTCTTATGCTCTTCATCACATTAGTGATTAGAAATGAGGTGTAATTTCCCAACTCCTGCCCGCAAGAGCTAAGTAGTGTTACCACTATTTACCCGTGAGGAGTCCTTGCTTCCCCAATGTTGAAGTATAACACCAGAGAAGCACGCCAAGGCAAGTTTAGAGTGGAGAGTAGAAGATTTATTAAGCAGAAAAGACTTTTCCCGGAGTTAGAAGGGGATCCAAGAGGTGGAATCTGTGGAAGGGAGGAAGTCTTCCCTTTTTTACACCTAAGGTCTTCTTTCAGCTTTCCCGCATTTCTGTCCTTTGTTCTGTTACCTTGAAATGATAGGATGTAGGTGGAGAGACCAAAAAGTTGAGGGTCAGATGGGCTGGAGGAGTAATCTGGGCAGGAAGGTCTTGGGGCTGCTTTTGATTAGCATCTCCTTGTTTGCTGGGAGCTGCTTCATTAACATTTCTTTAGAATGGGCTCTGGGCCTTGGGAACATTAACATTTCAATTTCCCCAATTGCTGATCTGCTTTCCCAGGCTCCCTAGTCAACACAGTCTTCATTTTTTTATTTTGTATTTACCTAAATATGCTAACTACCTATCTTTAAATCTGGATTCAGTAGGATCTTGCTGTAAAATGAAGGGAGATCAGCACTAACTCACAGAGTTTGAAGTATGAACTGCTGTTGGGTCTGATTGACTGTCCATGGATTTTGGTGTGGCATACCAGAGGCTATTGAATGCAACTTACAATGCTTAATAAAAATCTTTACACTTTTAGTATAAAAAATAAAGAAATTAAACAATGGTTAAAATTATTTTAAAAAGTGATTAAATGTGAAAATAAAGCATTTTTACTTGAATTTAAGAAAGGAAAAAACAAAATCTGTAAAAGAGACATAGTTGCTAACATGACATATTTATTTTTGGGACAAAAGTGTTTGTTTGATATAAGAACACCCCAATATTGTGATTAACAATGTATCTCAAAAGTTAAAAAAAAAAAACATTAAAAAAAGCTGAGAATGAGGCTCAGTGGTTATGTGCCCCTAAATTCAAACCATTGTACAAAAAGAAAGAAAGAAGAAAGAAGAAAGAAAGAAAGAAAGAAAGAAAGAAAGAAAGAAAGAAAGAAAGAAAGAAAGAAAGAAAGCATGCCCATATCTGATATTTAGCTGTCAGGCTATTTTTTTATGTTAAGGTCTACACTTTACCTGCCAACTCACTTTAATTGGAAATTTTGTCAAATCTCAGGTTTATCTGTAGGCAGGGTTCATTTTTAGTTCTTGTACCCTGGCTTCTTCCTTCTGTGTTCATTTAGATTCAAGTCTTTTTTGGAGCAGACCCACTTCAGAAATGGGAACAATAAAGCTTGCTAAAAGTCACTTTCCCAATGGTCCATCAGTGCAGGAATTGATATTGGGACCAGTTTTAGTCTGTTGTGGAGATGGAGAGCCAGGGGAGCCCTTAGATTTTAGACTTGAGTGTTGGCATCAAGAGGAAAGATACTCATTCCCTGTGAACATTCTGGGGCAGGTGAGGGATCCTGAAGATGACTCAGGCCTAAATCTGCCCCATGGGCTCAGATTAGGTACTGTAGAGGTTTTGTGTTGTACTTTCAATCCCATCCCCAGAGACCTGAAAAAGAATTGGTGACAAAGATGGCTGGTTCCCTTGATCTACATTGTTCCTGAAACTGAGGACAATGAACAGAAAGTAGAACAAGCAGGAAAGTCAATGCATCTGTATTTCCACTACTAGAAAAATATACCCATCAAAAACTGAAAAAATTTCCTTTTACTTGAAAATCAAATAGTCCAGTGGTTTGTAGTCTTACCTTCTATGGCTATCCAGCCATGCCATCGTGCCCCAGGACCCTTTATGTTTTTTATTCTGCCATCCTTTTAATACAGCTATCAGTGGAAAGGGAAGAAGAAGAAAAACAAAGAGCTAGAGGCCCAGTGACTTCCACTGATATCTCATTGGCTGGCACAGAATCATAGAGACTTCTACCTGAAAAGGATATTGGGGAATGTAGTTTGTTTTTCACTTTTAGTTTGGGTTTGGATTTGGTTTTGGTTGTGGGGACTGAATCTAGTGTTGCTTAAACACTGAGCAACCATCCCCAACCATTTTTATTCTTTAGAGACAGTGTCTTTCTAAGACTTTTAGGTCCTCACTATGTCTCTGAAGCTGTCCTTGGACTAGTGAGCCTCCTGCCTCAGTCTCCACAGCCACTGGGATTAGAGGCATGAGCCAACAGGCCTGCCTGGCTTTTTTTTTTTAGGTCCTGGGGTTGGAACCAAGAGCCAGGCACATGTGAAACACTTGTTTACTACTGAGCTATACCTTCAGCTGTAAACCTGTCATTTTGAAATGTTAGCAACCCATTTTTTTTAAAAATAGAAGGTCCCATTAGAATGAATGAGAGATACCAGCACCTGGACCTTTGCAACCAGTTGTGCTGAGGTGACTCTGTGCAGAGCCAGTGCAGGCTGGCTCGTGTTTGAATGGAAGGATGGGCATCAATTGAGGATAGACACAGATCTGAATAGGTCCTTGTCGGCTATTAAAGGAGAACTGCTGGATATGTGGCCATGTTGAGACATCCTTCTTTCATATGTGTTGGGTTGGGCAACCCAGGTGGAGTAGGGGTAGAGGGTGAGTGCATTTGGGTGGTTACCCACTGAAATATATCCCCAGTATTTTTTAAAAATATTTTTTTCTTTGTTGGTAGATCTTTATTTTGTTTACTTATATTTGGTTCTGAGAATCACACATGCCATGCAATTGTGATACCACTGAATCCACGCCCAGCCTCATCCCCAGCACCTTTTATTTATTTACTGGATTTGGTCCTACTGGGATTGAACTCTTGGATACTCCACAACTAAACATCACCAGCCCATTTTGTATTTTATTTAGAGACAGAGTTTCACTAATTTGCTTAGTTCATCACCACTGTTAAGTCTGACTATGAACTAATGATTCTTCTGCCTCAGCCTACTGAGCCACTGGGATTACAGGTGTGTGCCACTGTGTCTGGCTCCCTTTTCCTTTTTTTATTATTTTGATACAGGGTTAAAGTGTTTCTCAGGATCTCACCTGCTGAGAGCCATAGCCAAGTAGGAATTAAACATGGCATTTTTGGTTGAAAGGTGATAACAGCAAGCCATTGAGATGATAATGATTATGTTAAGATGTGCATTCAATTGGAGATTAGACCCCTGCTGTCTGCCTGGGCCTTCTACTTTGAGCTCTCATGGGACTCCCTGAGAGTTCCCATTGGTTGGGGAAGTGCATTAGGAGAAAATTCGGGAGGAGGGATTCCCTGTTGGGGTAGTGTGTCCCAGGAGAAGGCCATGTGCATGGCATTCGTGGAAGTTTTGGAAATAAAGTTTTTTCCTGCTTGAGTGGCTCGTGATTTTGTGCCCAGCCAGACTGTGGCATTTGGCGGCCTGTGCAGGGAACACCTGAAGCTCAGAGGTAAGTGAAATCGCTCTCCCCTGAGGGAAGGCTAGAGAATGGGTGACCATTTCAAAAAACAATATGTTCTTGTTTTGATTTATTTTATTTTTGTTTCAAGCTGCCTATCCCTAGAACTTTCTCAGGCAAATTGGGAAAAATGGTTGGCTCAAAGTTTGAAGTTGTTTGGCACTGAGGACGAGAAAATTAATTAACGATTTTTTGTTCCGTTTTTGTTTCATTTTGTTTAGGTTTTGTTTTGTGTTATATTATTGGGTTGCATTATCTTTTTAGTTGATTAGAAATTAGTGGAAAAAAAAACCAACAGAGTGTTAAGTAAATTGTTAGAGGTTCAGACCTTGGAGAAAGACATTTTAGATCAAGCAAAAGAGAAGGTCTCTCAAGCTAGTCAGAGGAAGAAAATTTGAAGAAAAAGGGGCTACTAGGAAAAAAACTACAACAGGAGGCTGCTACTAACACCGTTATATCACCAATGGGCATAATTCAACCAACAGCTCCACCTATAGAGAGAGCTGAGTGTCCCTCAACCCCCGTAGTTGATAGATGGGATCCTGAGATAGGACCTCAAAGATTAGCATGCCCTGTACTTGAGCAGGCAGGAGGGCAGCAAATTCACCTTGCTCTAGATTTCAAAACAGTGAAGCAGTTAAAGGAGGCTGTAACAACCTAAGGTCCCCAAGCACCCTTCACTGTAAGCATGGTCGAATACATTACCAACTTGGACATGACGCCAGCAGATTGGGCTAGCATGTGTAAATCTCTGCTAAATGGAGGACAATATTTGTTATGGAAGTTTGCAATGAGGAATTTTGCATGGAGATGGCTAGGCAAAAAGTAGCAGCTGGTTACCCTCAAAGAAATCTAGATATGTTGTTAGGAAAAGGACCTTATGAGGGTCAATGGCAACAAATTGAATATGATCCTGCTATATATTCACAAATTGCTACAGATGCAGTTAGAACATGGAAGACTTTGCAAGGACATGGAGATTTACAAGGTCAATTATCTGCTAATGAACCTTACGCTGAATTTGTAGATAGGCTTATTCAAACAGCTGCCAGAGGTTTTGGGGATACAGAACAAGCAATGCCATTAATAAAACAACTGGCTTATGAGCAAGCAAATTGTTGCTGCAGAGAGGTCATTAGACCATGGAAACATGGAGATTTAAAAACATATATTAAATTATGTAGAGATATTAATGAACAAGGGCAAGTCTTGGCAGCTACAGTACATCGAGCTTTAGATGCCAGGCCAAAAACATGCTATAATTGTGAACAAACAGGACATTTTAAAAGGCATTGCCCCATAGGAGAAGGGTTTAACAAAACTAGGTATCAGAGGAATACAATACCGGATATTTGCCCAGGATGCCGTAGAGAGAGACATTGGTCTAATGAATGCCGTTCTCAAAACCACCATAGAGGGTGCGCTGTTATCAAAAAATGGACAAGGACCAAGTGTTTACCCATGATATCATGGAGAAAGGCATCGGTCTGCACAGCCAAAAAACGGACTGGGGGGCCCAATGCTCTGGGGCCCACAACCACAAGTATACAGGGCAATGGAGGAACCCAGCAACACCATCAGGACACATTATCCATTAAATCCCTCATCAGACAAACCAGAGGGAGTGCAGGGTTGGACATCTAAGCTTCTGCCAGAGGAGTCCTAACTCCAGAGATGGGAGTTCAAATCATTCCCACAGGAGTAAAAGGACCTCTTCCCCAAGGAACAGTAGGCTTATTATTGGGACACAGTTCTTCTAGACTAAAAGGACTTATGATAAATCCTGGGGTAATTGATCCTGATTATGAAGGTGAAATAAAAATTATAGCTAGTTCTCCAAGAGGTACATCAGTAATTTCACCAGGAGATAGAATAGCACAGTTAATAATAATACCCAGCCTGCATGATAAATTTTCCAGTCGTACTGTACAAATAGGTTCCAGGGGATTAGGCTCCATAGGTGTAGATTGGGCTATGCTGCCTTTAAATTTAGATTCTCGTCCAATGTTAAAACTAAATATTCAAGGACAAGAATTTAATGGGCTACTGGACACAGGTGCAGACCTTTGCGTCATATCTCATCAAGAATGGCCAAAACATTGGCCATTAAAACAAGCCACTCAAATGCTTCGAGGCCTAGGAGTGGTGACTAATCCCCATAGAACTGCAATGGTATTAGATTGGAAGGATTCTGAAGAATGTGAAGGAACTATACAGCCATATATATTAGATCATCTTCCTATAAATGTCCTAGATCAATTAGGTTTGACATCAACAAATAACATCAATCCAAAGGCACCCAGTATTAGGTTTTAGGAAAGAAAAAAAGATTAGGAGAACAAGAACAAGGTATAGCAGCACCAATTCAAATAGATCAAGAAATAAATAGACATGGATTGGGTTTCCAGAAGAAGCCAATGACACAATCAAAATTACTTGGAAATCAGAAATACCAGTATGGGTTCCTCAGTGGTCCCTGACTAAACAAAAGATACAAGTAGCCCATTACCTGGTCAAACAACAATTAGCGGAGGGACATATACAAACTTTCATATCTCCCCATAATACTCCTATGTTTGACATTAAAAAGAAATCTGGTAGATGGAGATTACTGCAAGATTTAAGAGCCATTAATAATGACATGCTTATTATGGGACCTGCTCAATCGGGGAATCCCCAATTGTCTGCTTTGCTAAAAACCTAGTATGTTTTAGCTATAGATATTAGAGATTGTTTTTTTTTTTCAATTCCAATTTATCCTGAAGATAGTCTACGTTTTGCATTTACTATCCCTGCACTGAATCATGAAGGTCCTGATAAGGGATATGAATGGAAAATACTCCCTCAAGGGATAGCTAACAGCCCAACTATGTGTCAAATTTATGTTAACAAAGCATTCCAGTCACTTAGAATTCAAAATCCTGAACTACAAATATTTCAATATATGGATGATGTATTATTAACACATAAAGATAAAACACATTGCTAGAATGTTATGCCATACTTACAAATTTATTAAAAAATTATAATCTAGAGATAGCAACAGATAAAGTACAATTAAATTTTCCAATTAATTATTTAAGAGTTCTATTATCCTCATCCATGGTCTGTCCACCAAAAATTCAAATATAAGTAGATCAACTCAAATCACTTAACGACTTTCAAAAGTTATTGGGAGACATAAATTGGATAAGGCTTTATCTAGGCATACCAACAACAGAGTTGGGACCTTCATTTGATATCCTAAAAGATCCAGCAGATCCAAATTGACCCTGCATGTTAATGCCTGAAGCAAGAATGGCATTAAAAATCATTGAAACATATATGGAAAATATGCATTTGGATAGAATTGATATAAGTTTGCCTTTATTATTTATTGTACTACCAACAAAAAAATATTCCTACAGGAGTATTTTGGCAAGAAGGTCCATTATTGTGGACACATTTATCTTATTCTCCTAACATTATTCTTACTAGGTATCCTGAGGCTGTAGGACAATTAATACTCAAAGGAAGAAAAGCAGCAAAGGGAGTGTTATGAATTCCTCCCAATAAAATTATTACTCCATATACTATGGATCAAATTGATGAGTTAACTAATGAGTTAAATACTTGGGTAATAATCAAGTGTAAATCTAATTTTTCATTTGATAGTCACTTACCATCTAATCCTTTATCATCTTTTTGGTCTTTGCATCCTGTAGTTTTTCCAAAAATTACAAGAAAAACGCCTATCATGAATGCTCCAAATATATTCACTGTTCAGACAAATAATGGTACAGCAGCAGTAGTTACCCCCAATCAAACTTTTACATTTTTAGTACCCAAACATTCAGCTCAAAAGGTAGAGCTTAATGCAGTATTACAAGCTTTTGTGATGTTTAAAGATTCTGTATTTAATTTATTTTCTTATAGTCAGTATATAGTTAATGCTATAGTATCCCTTGAAGATGTTGGTAGGATTTCCCCTTCCTCTACTGTTTTCCACTATACAAAATCTAATCGGGGACAGAAAAGATCCATTCTTTATAGGACATATCAGAGCACATACAGGATTGCCTGGAGCCCTTAGTTTGGGCAATGATTTAGCAGATAAAACTACACATGACATACATATTTTCTCTACACTAGAAGAAGCAACAAATTTTCATAAAAAGTTCCATGTTAATGCTAATACTTTACAGAAGCATTTTAAAATAACTAAGGAATGAGCCAGACATATAATAAAACAATGTCAAAATTGTGTGACCTTTTTACCACAAGTTAATCTTGGAGTCAATCCTAGAGGACTGATACCTAACCACATTAGGCAGATGGACGTCACACACTTGCCAGAATTTGGAAAATTGAAATATTTGCATGTTACAGTTGATACTTCTTCTGGATTTTTGATGGGCTCCCTTCATGCCAGAGAAAAAAACTAAAGATGTTATAGCTCATTGCTTAGAAAATTTTGCCACTGTGGGCATTCCAAAACAGTAAAAAACAGATAAATGGTCCTGGCTATAACTCTATGTCATCATTTGGCATTACTCACAGAACAGGAATTCCATTCAATCCTCAGGGACAAGGCATAGTTGAAGGAGCTCATCAAACTATTAAAATGTACTTATTAAAACAAAAAGAGGAAATTGGAAGGGGGTATAAATCCCCCAATGATAAACCCTTTTTACCCTAAAAGATAACCCCCCAAACATAACCCTTTTTACTCTAAACTTTTTAAATTTGGATTCATCAGGGCTTAGTGCTGTGAAAAGTCATATGTATTCAAAAAATGTACATAAGCCTAAGGTACTTTGGAGTGATATTCTAACAGGACAATGGAAAGGTTCTGACCCAGTGATTGTGTGGAGATGGGGTTCTGTTTGTGTGTTTCCACAGGGAGAATAGCAGCTGATTTGGATTCCAGAGAGACTAACCAAAGCTATTTCTACAGACCAAAATTAAGATGATTTGACTCAAATCCATAACAGCTGATATCCAGAACTCCAGCTTGGCTATTCTTACATCTGGGACAGTGATTCTCCCACACCTGGAGGCTAATGAATAATGAACACCATTAAGGCCTATTTCAAGTGTAAGAAACCTTGAGGCTTGCTTGTGGGAATACCTTCAGACCCATATGCAAGTTACAAGAAAAAGGATGGAATATCCAAATAAGAGTCAAACCTAGTTGGTAACCAGGATGCTTTTTTCAATATCTATTTTATTATTGCCCTTTCCCACACCATAAAGTTCTGTTTTATTTTTTGAGCTCATACAGACCTAGGTTAATGTTTTTCTGATCAGTTTTATTTTTTGACTGTGGAGTTTTTAAACATTGCAATGGAGAGTTCACCTGTGTAAAGCTACAAGGCCTTTACTATTGTCTTATGTATGTTTGTGTGCATACTTGTGTTTTGTATTGTATGTCTGTGTGTGTATGTCCATATATCATATATGAGAAGCGCTCATGAAAAAATGGATATAAATTTATTTTTTATTTTTTGACTCCAAAACCAAATGAAGACAAAATGTTTTGTAATATAAAATTTAATATATTCAAGCTTTTAAAATTTTGTGAATAAAGTTTACATTAATGTATCAAATTTTGAGATTTTTACATACCTAAATTTTTGTTTATATTTTTCATTGAGTTCTACATTAAAATTGCCACCCATGTTGACAATTTAAAGTAACAAAATACATTTATTAATGTGGAGGGTATGTTACTTTAGCAGATAGTTTTGTATGAAGCTTTGAATTAAATTGAAGGTACAACCCTCAACTTAGTTTATTTATGACAGTTTCCTTAATACATTTAAGTATTATATAATTAATATATGCATAAAAGTATAAACAGGAAATCAAATTTAATTAAATTTATGCAAAATAAGGAAGCTTGCTGAATTGGAAAAAATGACATTTTATATATGATAATTGACTAATTTTTTTTCCTAACTCAATTGTAATTTATAGTCTTAACATACTCATAGCGATGTTTATAAAAAACAAATTTACAATTTTAAATTTATTGATAATATGTTTAGCATTTCTGTGGGTTAGCCACAATATGAAGTTTCTGTATGAATCATCACATTTAATTTTCATAAAAACCCTATAGAGTAAGTCATATCAATGCATTTTATAACCGAGGCAAATGAGGCTCAGAGAAATCTAATGACTTGGACAAAGTCAATCATATGGTCAACAGTAGAAGTAGGATTTAAATGCTAGATAACAAAATACAATATGTACACACACACACACAATTTTTTGTCATTTTATATTCAGTATTTCTGTGTCTTAGAATTTTAGTTCTGTCTCTTGTATAAAGTATATAGCTGTTGTGTTTGGAAAACTCAGCCTTAGACACTTATCCACTATTTGGTGGGTTTGCTATTATATTTCTATGGATCTGAGAATATTTAGCTTTGTTTTGCTACCTTGTTTTATGTTTAAATTTGCTACACTTTTTTAATTTCTTTTTTTCTGTTTTTGTTTAATACTCAATTCCCTCTGCCTTACTGATTTCTACTGCATTGCAAGGTTTATTAACTGTCCAAATTTGGTACCCTATTACAGGAAAGAGAATGGTGTTTGTAGATAGAATGTCATGGTTTAAGACTTCCAGGTTCATTACATAGAAATGTACAACCTTTGGTCCCATATTTCAGCTTCTCCATTTTACCCTTTTCTCATCTGAAAAATGGGACTACCATTCAGAGAGTTGTAAAGATTAAAGCAATAGTATGTAGAATAACGCTTGATGCATAGAAATAGAAAGCATTTTGTGAATATTTGTTATTTTCCATCTCTTTTCTTTTCTCTTACTTTTTATTGATATGGGATTCAAGGATTCTGTTTATAGTCTATGCAATTATTAACATGCATTTTGTCCAGCAAAATCTAAGTTTAATCAGCAACTCTAGCCTTTTTCTTTAGCAAGCCTGAGATTTTGGAAAACCTTTGTGCTATTAATCCTTTCACACTCCATTCCATTTTGATTATTTGTCTGTTTTTCTGGGATCTTAGTTCTACCTGGTATTTAAATCCTAATGTTGGCTTTTAAAGTTACAGGGTTTTTAGATTTACCAATTTATTTTCCATTATATTTACTTATTTCACTTTTTGTAATTCCATTATTTCTTGTGGATTCAACCCCCTCCTTTTGAAACAATTCCTTGAATTGTTTTTTATTAGGATCCTCACTGATCCATGCTCATTCCTAAATGATGTTTCAGCAAGGTGTACATTTGTAGGATGATAGGCATTTCTCATGAAGATTTGAAGACATTAATTTGAAGAAGTCCTTTGTGTTGTCTCTATGTTTATTAAACCTTTTCTTTTTTTGTACTTTTAGTGACTCTTGAGATTGTTCTCTTGGAGTGATCTTCTTGATTAAGATTCCATCTGTCTTAATCTTGCCAAATATTTATAAAATAAAATGTAATCATGATATATTTCAAACATAAAGAATATTATAGAAAATAACCAAACCAATCTAATGTATTCACTCTTACTTGCAGATGTCAGCATTTTGCCATATTTGTGCTTTTTTTTAAAAAAAAAATATTGAATGGGGTTAGGTTTCCTGTTCTTATTTTTCCAGTTCCTTTTCTGGAGGCCACTACTATGCTACAGTTGGTTTTATTTTTTTATTCCACAGTTTTCAGAGTCAAGGATAGACCTATAACACTATACATGTTTTTTTTTTAAATGGACACCTATGATATCATACTGTACATACAATTAGGAAAGTTTGTTTTTCAATTATTTTATGCTTCATAAATGTAGCCATATAAATGAATTTACATCTACTCCAGTCAATTTAGCTGCTACTTATACTTAGTGTTTTTGCAATAACAATGCTAATAAGGGAAGCTGGAGGTACGAGGGCCTAGGCCATCTAAATTGCAGCTATTCACAGTAGGTTGGCAGAGCTGAGTTTAGGGGCATGTGTCTGTCACTGGTTGGTCAGGCTGATGTGAGCTGATAGGGCCATTGCTTCAGATGGCAGATTCCATGTTGGTTGGTGTCCATTGCTATGTCTGCTTCTGATTGGCCATTTCTGGTCTCCTCAGCCAGATGGAAAGTCCCATACCACAGCTGCCATGAAAGGGGAGGGAGAATGGAAGCCTGCTGACCCAATACATGTAACTTTGTGGACATTGCTAAATTTCTCCAGTTTGCCTTTTTGTATACATGTATAAATTTCTCAAGAATCTGCACAATTCTTCTCAATTAGAGGATGCACTATCCAAATATCTGAAGGCATTTTTTTTTCACTTGGCATGAAATCTAGTGATGATACTGATATCTCCTGCACAGGAGCCAGGAATTTTAAATAACCTGTATTGTTCATGATTGTTTTGGTTACTGAATAACTTTTCTATACAAAGGCCATTGAAACCCTTGTTAAGACACATTTCTAAAGGAAGTATACTTAGAAGTAAAATTCTGACCCATGTGGTACAAAAAGTCTTCAAATTTGGCTCAAATCACCCACTTTAGATCTAAAGAGATCACATCAATTTATGCTCATAGCAGTATTGGATAAGTGTTTCTGTCTTTCTATAAATTAACTGTCCATGAAAATATCAGATTTTTTTAAAAATCTGTCAATTTTGTTATAAAACAACTCATTATATTAAAATGTTTTATTTCTCTAAGGTTGATCATATTTTCCATTTCCACATTTATTTATGAGGTGTTATGGATAAATTGTTTAGATATTTTTTTCTGTTTTCTGATTCTTCCTATAAGTCTTTGATTTGTAATTATCTTGACCACTGATATTTTTACTTTGAATTATTATATTTTTCTTATTTAGTAATTTTCTCCATTTTTTAATTTAAACTTACTTGTTGTTTTTTCCTCCCATATTTATAATGCTTCGTATATAATTTTTGAAAGTTATTTTTATGTCTTTAAATATCTTAAATTAACATTCATTTTGTCTTTGGAGTGATTCAGTTCTAGTTCTTAGGTATTAATTTGTTTATACTCCCTGATGGTAGGTGTGTGTGTGAGCGTGTGTGTTATAATTTTCAGCTTTGATGTAATTTGGTGGAGAGTTAAACCCATTTACTCTGGTCTGAACATGTATTCAAAGTGCACTTAAATTTTCCTCTTTTAGGACTCCAGAGGTCCTGATTGTTCTTTCATGTTAGTTTCCCAGTCAGGATTTTCTCCCTATTTGAGCAATGAAAATCCAGTCTTTTCACCTGCATATGGCTACAGTCTATGTCCCACCTCTAATGATTCTTTTCTTGGGAGGGTTTCCAGCAGTGGACAAGTTTCTTTGCCAGTTCCTGGTGTAATAGGGAGAACTTTTCTGGCCTCAGTTTCTAGTCACTATTTTACATAATTTCAAATATTTAGCATTTCCAAGATTATTCAGCAGACTAAATTTCTTATCTATCCACTTTGGGGAATAGAAATAAAATGGGAAGGAACGTTCACTTTTTCACTTTTCAATATGATGATGATGATGATGATGATGATGATGATGATGATGATGATAACAGGAATTGAACCACTGAGTCACTACCAAGCCCTTCGTTATATTTAATTTAGAGACAGGATCTCACTGAGTTGCTTAGGGTCTTGCTAAGATGCTGAAGCTGGGTTTGAAATCACAATCTTCTTGGCTCAGGCTCCAGAGCTGCTGGCATTATTTTAGTTTATATACCAGTCATTTTAAACAAGATACTAAAATTACTAATAACTTTAAAACAAGGGATTCTGTAATATCCTTGGTTAGTGTCTTGATGGTTCTAGTAGTGGAAACTCTGTGAACCTGAACGGCAGGAGGTAAACTCCTTGTGTAGTCTGCAAAGTAGCAAGTGGCTCTGGAGGCCTAGAGCTGGCTGAACCAGGATCCAGGCTCCGGAGCAGATGGCAGAGAGAGAAGAGCGGACAGCATCCCCAAGGTGTGCTGGAGGGAAGGACCTCGCCAAGCTGACATTTACTGCAGCATTCCAAGGGGGACATCAGTGTTCAGCTCTTGTCCTCCGTGTTGTGTCAACCTTATGGCATTTTAAGGTTGTCTTCAAGAACCATGAAGTTCTGTGACATTTAAAACATTTATAGTAATTTCAGGTGTAGGTATGATAGATCCCATCCACAAAGAACAGGAAAGGTACTTTGAAATTCCCTTACACTGCTAACACCAACCTCATTCTGGTATCCACATGTTCCTTTTTTAAACTTAATTTTCTTATTAGGCTTTCACAATCCAGTTTTGATTCTCCATAAAATAAAAAATAAAAATGCTTCCAATAAGTTTTCTTAAACCTAATTTTTAAAAAAAATTTACTTTGTACTCAGAGATTCTTTCTGCATATGTGAAACATATTCATATTAACAATATATTTTATTATATTACTGAATTTTAACGTATTAATACATCCATGGGAAAAAATTTTGTGCTTTCCACATACTGATTAAATATTACTTCAGACTACATTATTTCCCTGCAGGGTAAAATAAAGTTTGTTAGCTTCTATGTTTTGTAATTAACTTGTTACCCATTTATATCTGGCATTTTAGTCAGCACTTAGTTCTAGGCAAATAATTTTACACTGAAAAATCCATTAACCTTCTCTGTGGGGGAATCATTTTCTTGTACATTAACTTGTCTAATTAGCTGATCCTTTGGAAAACTGATTCTGAGCTTGATTCCCAAAAGCTTAACCAAAATGTTTCTACATTTAAAATAAAGTACTTTCAGATTGCTTCATAAAGAACCAGATTCAAATTACTATTTTTTAGACCAATAATGAGACTGCCTTCTCAGGAGGTAATCAACTGCTCAAGACAAATTTTTATTTCATTGTATTGGTATTTACTTGCTGTGTGCCCACTCAGATCCCACAGGTAAGTAGAAAACAAACAAACAAACAAACAAACAAACACTTTGCACAGGGGCTACCAGAATGAGCTCTTGCTTTCCCACAAATGGAGTGCCATCAAACAATCCTGGGACTCCAAAGTACGACTTTGTCAAATCAGCTTCCTATACCAATAGAGAATATATAGACTTCCCAAAGAATAGTTGAGAGGCTACTTTCATTTTGCCTTCTTCTTAATATGCTGTCCATAATAATAGGTATTTTCTGATTTGCTGTTTTGTTCTAAGTCATAGGAGAGATGGAACCTGTCCTGACCAGGTGCCCAGAGCATAAACATCACAATAATGGGTAGGGATGGCTGTTGGCAGATGGGGATAAGAAGCGAAGAATAATGAACAGATGTAAGTTGGTAATGAAATATTTTAGAATATTCTCAGCTTTGATTTTTGGCCATTTGAATAAAATGCCCTTATAATAGGGGAAAGAAAAAGTGGAAATTTTCTACTTAAAATATGAACATATGCTACAAATCCTCTGGATCTGTAGTTGCTTTCTTAATGACTCTGACTCTTATCTATTTGTCCTTCTCTGTGAGTTATGAACTTTTTAGAGATCAAAGTTACAGGAGAAGAGATGAAAATTATACAATGACTCTGCACATTTTTATTCTGTGTCAAAACAAAACTAAGTTGTCCTTTATTCTGCAAACAGTTTGTATGCACACTGATTTGAGATTGAATTTAGATTATTCTTCACTTTATTTGGGGCTTTCAATATAACTTTGATGACTAAACTTAAAATAAAGTCAAAGAATTTTCTTTAAAAAATTAGAAAGCAAATATATGTCACATTAACTTTTAAAATATTAAAGTGTATCTATTTTGCAATAAACTGTTTCCACCAAACAGAAAAGAAAATCTCTAGCAGAGCATGGTGGTGCATGCCTATAATCCCACCAACTCACTCCTAAGGCAGGAGGATCACAAGTTCAATGACAGCCTTAGCAACCTTGAGCAAGTTGCCTACAACTCAGTGAGACCCTGTCTCTAAATAAAATTCAAAATAGGGCTAGGGATGTGGTTAAGTGGTCAAGTGCCCCTGAGTTCAATTCCTGGTACAAAAAAAGAAAAAGACAAGACAAGAAAATCTCTAACCAATCAGTCCCTATTTTTTTGTAATAAAGTGGACCAATGTGGAGAATTTACTTAACGAAAAATTGTTCCAGTTGGGTGCCGTGGCACATGCCTGTGGCTCCTGTGGCTGTGGCTAGAGGACCATGAGTTCAAAGAAAAACTCATAAAACTTAGCATAACCCTAAGCAACTTAGAAAGACTTGTCTCAAAATAAAACATAAAAATGGGCTGGGGATGTTGTTTAGTGGTTAAGTGCTCCTGGGTTCAATCCCTGGTACCAAAAGAAACAAAAAATCATAATTGTTAGATGGGTTGTAAAGGAGGGATAAAGGAGATAAAGATGGAAATGGAGATAGAAGGGGAGAAGAAATGAAGAACATCATGAGCACAAGAAAAATATTTGGTTCTTAGAAAAAAAATTTTAAAAGTTACAGATAAAAATGATTTTTATTGCAATTGGATGATGGTGCTAGGCATGTTTTAAGGGTCTATTTTATCAAGGTCATTGTTTATGCCAGGTTTTGTGCTATGTACTGAAAATACAGAGCAAAGTGAGGTTTCACTGAAATATATATGTATATATATATATATATATATATATATATATATATATATATATATACACACATATATATAATGAATAAAATACTATTTAAATGAAATACTACTAAAATATAATAATAGAGAAAAACAACAACCAAAATAAATAGAAACAAACCCTTGGGCTATAAACACAATTAAAAGATAAAATAATCAGGGGAGAGAATAAGTGATTAATTTTGTTCCTGGGAGAATCAAGGGAGCCATCACAGAAATGACAGGTTAGCCTTTTGGAAGGATAAAGAAAGTTTTTTTTTTTTTTTTTTTGTAAAAGTGAGTGGGGAAAGGCATCTGAGAGTGAATACTAATATAAAAGAGAACAAAACCAGATTTGCAGGTTTGAAGAGTTATTATAACTTCTTGTAGAGGAAATGGCTAAAGGGGGTCATCTTTCCATTTGGAGACTAGAAGCATCAGAGTGCAGAAATCCAGAGGGAAGGTAGCCACCAAGGTGAGGGAGATGGAGAAAACTAAAATGATTTCCATGTTTCTAGCTGGGTGAAAGTTAGTGTCACCAACACAGAAAAGGAATACAGAAAAAATTAATCTTTTTTTTTTTCTTGCAAAGAGAAATAATTTCACAGTAAGGTAGTTTTAAATTGTTTTTGGACATATCCTGTAAATTACAAGACATATGGATAAGTCTGAGTTGGAGTGGAATGATTAAAGAAGACAGGAAAATTAGTTTTGCAAATTAAAACTGCTTGGAGAGCTTTAAGTTAAGAATGAAAGGGTACTAGTGGGATCTTGAGAAATGGCACATTATTCATATGGTGAATAATTATCTTTCATTGGTTGTCATAAGAATAACTTGAGGAATGTCAATGCAAAAAAAATTGATTTACAAAAAAAATTGTTTTGTTCGTAAGTGTCTGTAAACATCTCAACTTCAAAATTAAAAATTTAAAAATGAACATGATTTAGGTATGAGATTAAGTACATTGCCATGAACTTCAAAGATTTCAGAAAGGAGTGGGTTAGATGCACATTTAAAACATAAAGAATGAGACGTGAAAATGTGGCAAGAGTATGAAGCCTGGGAACTTCTGGATGGACTTGGCATGAATGGAGGAGGGCCTGGTGTGTAAAGAAGTACTGGAGCTGGTGACCAAACAGCTTTTATTGACATAGGGTAGGTTCTTAGAGAAAAATTTTACTGTAGTGGAGGACAACGAAGATCATGGAAGCATTCATAGCAGGCGGTTTACTAGGAAAGAGGCAGAACACTGAAAGTGGTGAAGCCTGACAAATTGGCTGAGTCAGATAATAATCAAGAGCTTTGCCTTTTGCCTTTCTCATTAAATAGTTTGAATTTTCCTCTGCAGTCTGTCGGGAATTATGGCAAGGATAACCAAGGGGGTCCCATGATTATTTTTATTTTTATTGATTTTTGTTTGTTTGTTTGTTTGCATGTGAGACATTTCCCTATGACAGTCTGGATACCGTATTGGAAAGTAATATTCACTAAAGATAGGGAAACACACACACACACACACACACATGAAATATTTCACACATATGCAACAGGGGAAATAAACAGGAACCTTTGCTTCTGACCATTTTTTTGGCATTCATTTTTGTACCCCAAAAAGTAGCTTCAAATTTTATAGTTACATATTCTGAGCTGTTAACTCAAGTATTTTTCTTCCACTGTCTTGTACTGTTTTTTTTTTTTTTCTTTTCTTTGGTGGTGGTCGGGTGGGTATCAGGGATTGAACTCAGGCCATGGATTGAACTCAGGGGCACTTGACCACTGACCCAAATCCCCAGCCCTTTTTGTATTTTATTTAGAGACAGGGTGTCACTGAGTTGCTAGCGCCTTGCTTTTGTTGTGGCTGGCTTTGAACTCTCAATCCTCCTGCCTCAAGCTCCCAAGTTGCTGGTATTACAGGCATCCCCTAGTGTGCTGGGCTCTTCTTCTGTTTTCTAGTGTGCTATGAAACCAGAAGCTAAAATACTCCCCACAGATTTACCTTTATTTAACTACTTGGTAGGGTGAGAACATGATACTATAATGAACCTGACACCTGGGCACCATTCTTTATTGTGACTTTTCATCCTGTTTCAGCTATTCTTTTTAAGCTAATAAAGAGATTTTTTTTCATTCAGCATTCATTAAATCATGTTGGCCATTTTACTCTAAGATGGAGCCTGTGCTAGGCATGTTTTGTCAACTTCTGAACTCTGATTATTTGCTGGAATTATAAACACTTTCCTTCCAACTTCCAAACATATTTATTGGGAACACTGGTGGGGTAAGAGGAAACACTGAATACAGCATTAATGTGCTTTTTATTTAATAGCTTTGTTTTGTGGAGGTGAAAGAAGAAGAAAGGGAAAGCATCTGGGATGAAAACACAGAATGCATAACTGTATCATGCCACCTATTTGTTAATTTGCCTCTCAACAGATCAGAAGCTCCTGGAGTGTTAAACTTAGATTTTGCTGCTGTTTTTTGTTTGTTTGTTTGTTTTGTTTTGTTTTGGTACTAGGGATTGAACTCAGGATCACTCAACCACTGAGCCACATTCCCAGCCCTATTTTGTGTTTTATTTAGAGACAGTGTCTCACTGAGTTGATTAGCACCTCACTGTTGCTGAGGCTGGCTTTGAACTCGCCCTCCTCTTGACTCAGCCCTCTGGATGCACCGGGATTACAGGGGAGTGCCACCTCTTGGGCTAGATTTGCTTCTTTTATACTCAGTGACTTAGCATGGCATTTTAAACATGTTGGATGGCCTGCTATCTGTCAAAATTATGAAACATGAATCTTTACTGAAAGATTAGGATTTCTCATTCATAGTTTAACCTTGCTAGATTTGTATTCAAAGCTATATTTTGTGGTTTAGCACTGTGATTTTTTAAAAGATATATTTATTGAATGGTACAATCCATTTTGGTTCCAGATGACTGTATTAGCAAATTAATACTTTTCAAAGATGTATAAAACCATTTTTAGTGGTCCATTATCCTACACACTATGTGAATTATCTCAGTCTATGTGGACCCTTACCCATTCTAACACAATTAACCTTCTACTACTTCTTAACAGCTTCCTCTGTGATGCTTTCATTAATTAGCAAGATTTTAGAGAAGTCATCTAAACCTGGCCAGATTGCCAGGAAAATGCTTATGAAGTGAGAAACTAAGATTTTATTTTCGCAATCAAAGTAAGGATGTATGCAAAGATCTATGAAGTAAATTCTGGTGTCATAGTTCCCTATATTTTGAAAGGCTATCCTTTTAGAGTAAATGGCTGCTATATCTCTATATCCAGTTGTAGAAAGCAGATGGAGTTAGGAAAGGAAAAGCATTAAAGAAAACCTGTTTATTGGAACCATAATGAGAAATAATCAGTGACCTTAAGGAAAACCTGTGAAAATCTAAAATAAAACCACAGCTTTTAAAAGGTTTTACTAAGTGTTTTCTTTTTCCTCAAATGGTGTAACCCACAGATCCCAAAAGGAGGAAAACTCAAATGAAAGCCAACTAGGAGATTTTGGGAGGGGTTGTGTTTCAATTTTGGGATTATCTGCTTGAGAGAACTAAATTAAAAATGAAGAAGAAAACAAAATGAAGGACAACTCCATCAACACTTAGTGTGCCCCCGATGTGATAATATTCTGTGACTCTGCTACTTAAATAAGACAAAGTTCCCATCCTTAAAACTGTCTCACGTTAGTGCGGAAATGAACAAGTAATTGAGTAATTATATTACTAATGAGTGATAAAGCAGAAATCTGTGAAAATTTATAGAGCAAACAGAGGAACAAGCCATCAACACTGAAACTAAATCAAACAAGTAGAGGAAAGGGGAATCACTAAACATAGTTTCCCTCCATACATCTGCTAGGTACTTTTATACAATATTTAATATTAACTAGATAAGACAAAAGAATGGCTGAAAAGAAATATCTGTTTTATTTAAATTTCAAAATTAAAAATGCTTATTTTTCTACATAATCTTCATATCCTTAACTACATTATTTGGCTGTCAGTAATTCAATATTTCCTTAGTAAGGTAGCATCTTTTTGGTATAATAAAAATGACATGTACCTTTATTTTTCAGTACTGGGGTTTAAACCCAGGACCTCATATATGCTAAGCAAGCACTGTACCACTGAACCACATCCCCAACTCCATGTTTTTATTTTTCTGAAGCTTTTTTCTTTTTACAAATGAGCCAAACCGAGTTTTTGTAAACTTTGCAAAATGACATTTGTTGGCAATATTTTTTTTCTCTCTCTCTCTCTTAAAAAAAGTGACTATTATATTGAAAGAACAGAATAAAATAATGTGTAGTTGATCATTGAAACATGGACTTATTTTAAAATGACAATTTGGTTACCTTTTTGAAATCTAACTCTTTAAAGATACACTTGAAATTAGAAACTGTTCCCAAAGACATTATAGAAACTGCTGACTCGGGATTTACTCTAGAGAGTGTGACATGTTTGTAAAGTAACAAACTTCTGGTTCATGTTTTTTAATATTAGTACCAAATGTGGAAATTTGTCTAGATTGGAATTTGGGGCAGCAGTATGCAGAGGGGGCCAGTAGGCTGATGGACAGCTCTGACCTTGATTTGGATTCCCTTGACTTCAGGCAAGTGATCTTATCCTATGAGTTCTGGTTATCTTCTCTCTAACTTGAGGAAATGGGCCCAGGGATCCCTGAGATTCTTTCCTAGCAGAGGAAGATCTTAATATCTAAAAGAAGTTGGTATCAGGGAAAGAGCATTTGAAACTGATTTTAAAAGAGTTGCATAATTGGATAGTTAATAATGGAGAAAGGTTTGGCTAGAATTTTTCCTAAAAATTTTAACAACTAGTTTAAAAATTATATTTGTATTTTTCTTATAAAATTTAGGTTGCTGTTCTACTATATGTGCATTCTTAGAATAAAGAGATTGCACAATATTAGACTAAAGAATGAGTTGTGTTGCCTTTTAGGGCATCATTGCTGCAGGAGAATGTAAGGCCACAGCCTTCATCCCTCATGTAATTTTCAGTACTTTCATAGAAATAGTTGGTTTTTGAATAATTATTGGAGGGCTATGATCATTTTACTAAGGTTTTCTCTGAATTCCTTGAAAATCACATATTCATCTAAAGCCCATCTAATCTCATCACTCCTATTTGTCATTTTGTTTCCAGGTGTTTTAACCAGATCCTCATTTCTCCATGAACAAGCAGGGACTTGTCAGTGTTGTCAGTCCACTTCCTCTAAGTCCATTTCCCAGTGTCCTTTGTATATGTTAAGATTTTCAATTTGCATTTTTCCCCAATCAGTTCCCAGCAAATCTGACATACTTAGGACATACTTAGTAAAAGAAATGGGAGAGTAAGTCTGTGAGGAATTTTCAAGTGGAGGTCATTTTGTACACATAGTCTCTTCATTGGCAAGTATTTCTATATGACATATATATATATATATATATATATATATTTCTGTCTTGAACCCCCAAATATGCAGATTTATAAATGAAGAGTTGGATAGTGCATCCTGCTTCAACAGATTTCTCTGACCTGGTCCTTGTGTGCCTGTGACACTAGGAGTTCCACCCTGGATTAGGAAGATTCCTATTAAAGCAGGACACAGTTGCAGGGAGGCAGCAGCTTCTATCTACCCCACCAGCCCTTCTTCCTGAAGCCTGATTCCTTGGCCTCTCCTGCTGACATGTGGTCTGTAGCCATCAGGACAAAGGCATAAGATAAAATAGGACCAAAGTGAGGGGAAGGAGAAGCAGAAGAAGATAGGTTTATCAGTGGAAATAAATTCCATGCAAGTTATAAAATATAAGTCATATGTTTGCATTTAATGGAATCCATAGAGTTAGGTTGTTGTGGGAATAATTATTGCATAATTATTGGAGGGATAGAGAGAGAGAGAGAGAGAGAGAGAGAGAGAGAGAGAGAGATTCAGACTGAAATTGGGTAGTTATATTGAACTAATGTGTGAAGGAACAGATGAGTGTGCTCTCTCTGCCCACTCTTGGGGAGGAAGCTGACTCAACTCTGTTATACGCTTTGTTTGGGTGAAGGGTAGGACACATGGCATTTTACAGTCACCAAAACTCTTCTATGAAAACATCTTTAATGCCTTCTTTCTTCTATGTCCTCCCAGGGGAGCAGGTAGAAAAAGGCATGGTGAGTTTTCCCTTCATGTCTTGCCCTTAATTTATTGCATTTGAATTTTCAGTTATCTTTTTCTCTGCCTTACAACTAACCCCTGTGGACTTTGTTCCTGCCTTGCCAATCTGTGTTGGCCTATTCCTTCTGACCTTCTGAGTTATCTCCAGCACTGTAGTCATGGTGCTTTCAGGGTCAAATTCAACTTCATTAACTTAATTCTCAGTCCATTTGAGGAAATAAATTGATGTCCTCAAAGATAAAGCTGCTTTCCCAGTGGTTTGAGGTCACGGTAGAACCAAAATGAATCAGTGTCCTTATTCCACAATTATTTTCTCAACATGCCTTGCAGAGTAGGGCTTTTTCAACTCTGTTTCCAAGGTAAAGAAGAAAGGGGAGAAAGAAGAGGATTGAGGGAAGAGATGAGGAAAAAGAGGGGCAAACATTTAAAGAACAAAACAGAAATACATTTTATTTTTCAGAGTACATTTTAGAAACTCAAATAATGATTACAGCAGAACAGGTCAATCTTTCACATCACAACACTGAGCATTTTCTAACCTTGGGGAAGGGCAGAGATGGATTGTACAAAATGCATCATATCATTGCTTAAGCTATTATGTCATCTGGCAGCATAGATTCAGATTGACTCTTTTATTGTACCTTTAAGTAGAATGTTTGAAAATGGATTTAAAGGGGTTGTTATGAGATTTAAAAAAACTAAAATATAGCTATATAGCTACAAGAACATTTTAAAAAATGAGGTGCCAAATGTATCTAAAATGGTCAATCATGTTACAAGTCTGAATAGCTTGAAAGAATTATAGCTTGTTCAAATTATATATGAACAGGAAAGGTTGAATTCAGCTAAATAAGAATCTTACTCAAGATGCTGTTATTAAACTTGCATTTTGCAAAAGCTGGCTGTTGATTGTATTTTTATTTTCTCTGTACAAACATTTCAACGACATTTGTAATTTCATATCTATGAAAAGACACATTTTTAATTTGGGCATATCATTATATCAAATACTAATTATTTCTTTTTTTTTTTGAAGTATTAGCCTGGTGAACTTTAGTTATTAGGGAAGTATTGATAGGGATGACTGTCAGGTTAAAGTTTAGAATAGAGTTTGGATTTTGAGATTGGTTCTGTCACTTGATTTGTGTTATACTAGGAAGTTTAATAGAGTTTTAAGTGTTTGATTATTAATCTATAAAATGTATTACACTATAGAGCAGTTTAAATAATTTATATTTTACCATGTTTAGCACAAAGTAGATGATTAATATATGGTAACTTACATCATAACTAGATCAGTAGATTTTATTAAGGCTCAAGGTTTTCATAACATTTTATTGAAAAACTTTTCATGAGAAATTCTAAAAATATAAGACTTCTTCAAATAGAAACTAATAATATTTTAATATAAAACCTGGTAAAAAAAATTCTCTCTTTAACGTCTAAAATAGGAATAGGAAAAAAATCTCTCTGTAAAGAGTCAGATAATATATTTTAGATGTTTTGGGTTATCCAGTTTCTCATGCACTATACAACTCTGTCATTAGAGCATGAAATCAGTCATAGAAAATAGGTGAACAAAGGGCATGGCTGTGTCCCAAGAAAACTTTATTTAAAAGACAGTGGGTCAGACTTGTAGACTTTCCTTTGTCAAGTCCTGTTGTAGGTAGTCTGCTTTTTTTTCCCTTTACCCATTTGCCTTTTCAAATAAATAAGTACGTGATTTTTTGGTTCTTAGAGATAAGGTATAGTTTTCTAAGCCAAGACATGTGCTCTTCATATATTTGTCCTTAGAAAGAAAAGAAAATTTGAAACTAATCCTGTATCACTGAAGAGTTTTCCTTCAGAAACAATAATACTAAAAATGATAGAGAATAAGTGATTATTTATAGAATTTGAGCACACTCATATGGGAGTTGGCTAAATAGTCTGTGTGAGTCTGTTGCTTCAGTGTTGGACTGAAGTCTGCCAATCATGAAGTAAAGGAGGAAACAGGCAAGAAGGAGGAGAAAGCAAAGACAAACCAGAACACAAGAAAAGGTACTGGAAATCCACCTCTAGGTCTCCACCTTTAGTGAAACATGGGACTTCCAAAATCCAGCCCCTGTCCTTTGCCTGGGTCAAATAAGACAGATATCTGGCAGGTGCTAGAGAGGCTTCAGGCCTGGGACAGGAAAGCTTCTTGTGCTCCCTAGCTGAGAATGGCTTGCTCTTCATTTTTTCTGCACAGCTCACTTGAAGCCATTCATAACCCTGAGCTGTGTAGGAGAAAAATTCAGGGGAAGTTTCCACACAACTATATTGACAGAGTGCCACAAATTCTGTAGCTGAATTACAGAATCACCTGCCAAGGAATTCAGAGACACTGTCAGTCAGTGTCATTCAAATTTAATCATGCTACCTTACTTCAGTTTCTGAAATAGCTGGAGGACAAATACTGCTGACTTCAGTATTTAAGAAACTCCAAAGGGAACCCACATTCCCTCCTCACTTACCCATCTGAATAACTGAAGGAACTTCAAGAAAAAAAAGAGTGGTGATCATCAATGAGATTGCCTCACACCAGATTGCTCTCAGACTCTCTTGTCTGTCTTCCTCAGGCTGTCTCTTCTCATTGTTCATTCTCTCATCTTTACTAATATCCTCAAAATGATTGTCTGGAAGCTTGTATTTCTTTATATTGAAGATAAGATTCTGCCTTCAAAGTATGAGAACCATCACCAGAAAGCAAAACATGTACATTACTTGAACACAGAGTCACTAGGTAGGGGCAGCAGATATAGTTCTGAAACTGAATCTAGATTTGGAAACTTTTGGAAGAATCTTCATAGTTTGCCTTAGTTTCCTTACACATTTCTTTTTTTGCATTTATTGCCTACTTCTCATCCCTAAAAAGCTTTCCAGAAAACACATGCTTTCTAACTATGTCTTCATGAGTCTAAATACACTCAAGCATGGGAACAATAATAGGAGTATCATGCACCACCTAGATGAAGCCACACAGTGATTATTGGTATTCAGCAACATAGTCTTTATTACTCTCCTATGGTTAGGAGAGCAATCCTCATGATAATAAAATAATGCAAACCAAACTCATTGTGAACATTTATGTTTCATCCAATACGGGCTACAGTTCTCTCCGGCTAACTTCTACACAGCATGAAATAAAACTTGGCACAGATTTACAAACTAACACATTATTTACAAAATTTCCCCTGCTAGGTATAAACCCCATGAAATAAGCAATTAGACTCTTGCCACACAAAGGTTGTTCCTGAATCATCAGTGTATGCATCATCTGGGATCTGGCAAGCAAAGTAGATCTCAGTCCCAACCCCAGAGCCCGTGAATCAAAGTCTACATTTTAGTAAAATCTCTTTGTCATATGTGGGCACATTAAGGTTTGAGAAGTACCAACTTAACTCTTACAATCTCACTAAATTGTAAATCTTCATATAATATTTCCACAAATGGCCAACAAAATTAAATGAGATATTTCATGCCAAGTATCTGGCACAGAAGCCTGGGGTAAAAGGACTTCCCTCTACTAAAAAGAATGCAAGGCACACTTTTGTGACTGTCTGGTTGCTCATGAAGACTGATGAAAGAAGCTGTGACTGTTCACAGGCACTAACCTACAGAAAAGGGATTGTCTACTCCTGGGAGTGCAGCATTGAGAACACATATCAGTCAACTTCATCGATCTCATGAAAGATGTGCCAGCATGTCTCCAGTCCTATGTGTGGAGGGAGACCCTGAGCTGTTGAATAGACCAGGTTACTTAGTCCAAAGCCAGACTATCTTGTTGGCATATCTCCTGCAAGTATAATGAGACTTAAAAAAATTTCTGCTTCATTTTTGCATTAATTCCCAGAAAGAAATTATTCTCGGGACCATTGTAGTCAAGCAAGATTCTGTTTTAGTCTTCTTGCCCCAAAGATGAAGACAGCTGTAGAGTACAGCTTTGTAATTGTACAGTTCTTCTTACAAATGCAGCATACATACACTGCTCCCATGAGTTTAGCCTGTGTCTTCCTAGTTGATTTAGTTAAAGCAATGTAGATGGAAAGGATGGGGTGCCCAGAAGCTTTCAGTCCCTTCATCTAAAAATCAGTATTGAGTACCCAAGGTGTGTAACACCCTTCATGAGTTGTTCTTAAACCTGATGTTTTTATCATGTTGTTGGTGGGTGAGCTTAGTGTTTATCTATACTTATGTATAGAAAAGAGATAAAGAAAAATGCTATCTATGTGCAAGTTTACATATCATGGTTGATAAATAAATAGTATTTACATAGCAGTAGGAAGAAACATATAGAAATTGCTAACTAGCCTTTCTAATCTTTTAATGCTAAGGATAGCTAGGTATTCCCTTAAATTGCTCACATAGATTTCAGTATATAAATACATTGACTAGGCCCCTATCTGCTATAAAAGCAAATGTTTGGACTTTTGAATACTGACAATAATGATAGATGTAAAATTTTATATATTACTTCAAACATATTGTTAATGCTTTTTAATATAACTCATCTTCTGAAATAAGATCATTTGTCACTCTAATGTTTGCTATTGAAAATATCATTATAAGAATATGCTAGTTATGCATATTACACAACTCATGTGACGCTTCACCCCATAAACACTTAAAGATGACTGGATTTTTTGGAGCTGTTTCTAGAGGCAAAAAAAAAGAGAATGGATTTTTAAAATAATTTGTAATATAGTTACCAGAAATAAATGTGCAATACCAATATGGATGATCCAGAAAAAATTTCCATTTCATTAATCTACATGTTGATCACTTCATCTAGTACTGTTTTTTCTTATCAATTCAGAGAAATACTGTACTGCTGAAAGCTACACTTAGTGCACTTAGTTGTACTCTTAAAAGTATTTTACTCCTATTTGCTCAGATTTGATCACCGCACTTTAGTGTACCATAAACAATATGCTGGGTTTTATGCCTGCAGCCTGTTCTCTAAAAGTGCTAACCTTAGCAGGATTGCATTGTGATGATCATTGCTTTTGAATCTAACAGATTTTATGTTCCCAAACTACATGGATAATGATAACACATGGCCAGTTTTCCATTTATGGCTGGAATTTTTCTATCTCCCAGGGCAACCCCAGATAATTCTGGGCTCTCTTTTATACTCAGCCTTTTAAGGACTTGATTACAGTTTTGGATTCCCCAAGTCTTTTTTCCTTCTGCTAAACACTTTGATTTTCAACAACTGCTCTACAATGCCCTGGTCTTTAGGACTTTCTCTCTCCCAAGCCTTTTTCTATGATCTACTCCAGTTAAATGTCTCTAGTTAAACACATAGGTTCAATCCCTAGCACTGGAAAAAAAGAGTGTTGGTTTCAGTTCTTTCTCCTCTGTATGTCCATAGTCTTAGCTGTACAGTTGTTAAGTTCCTCCTACAAATGCAGGGTATATTGCTCACATAATTTATGCTGTTACTTACCACTTGATTTAGTTAATGAGATAGAAATGATGGGATGCTGCTTTTGACACTAGGACATCAGAAGCTACCTTGTTTTCACTCCCCTCTTATATTTTTCTTATGTTCATAAGCAGAATGTACACTGGCTGGTCCAAGGAGAAATGAGAGATACATGGAGGAAACCAGATCCAGTCCACAGCCCAGAGCCAGATTTCCACCTTGACTTGGATCAGTAGAGGTTCCCAAATGACCTGCAGATACATGAGACAGAAATGTTTATTGTCATATGCACATGAGATTTTATAGTTGTTTGACAGCAAAAAGGGAATGATGCAGGTCTGTTCTAGTTAAAGTGATATCCAGGACAAAATGTGAAGGAAAGGTCCCTTTCTTTGGGACACTTAGGATTAAGTGTTGTACTATTGCATAACCCTATTTGTGAATGTCCCAGGTTATGCTTCCACATGGACTACAATGATGTTAATACAATGAACTCATCTCCTATATTGCTTATTATTACATTAGTACTGCAATTGTGTGGGTATGTATGTTTTTGTTTGTTGTTTATCTGTTTGGTTTTTCAGTGCACAGAATTGAACCCAGAGCCTTGCAATAGTAGGCAAGTGCTCTACCACTGAGCTACACCCCCAACCATGCATTTGACTGTTTCTTTGTTCAAATTAGAAACATTCTTGATTCATATAGAAATCACTATGGCAGATGACCTCATCATTTGCTCATTTGTTTAATATTTTTAAGTACGATCTAAATATGAAGGTTTTTTTGTTGATCCTCATTAAATTTCAGTTTGATGATTTGGCATTTTGAATTTTGAACTAAACCATGCAAAATTCATCTCACAGAATCATCCTATGTAATGTTCCTTAAAAAAAAATCTTTGGTCAGATAAATTTCCTAAAATATTTATACTGTATTATTATCTTGCATATTTTGATAAACATTAGATACTCTAAAGTTCTCAGAGGTTCTTCAGACTAAAAAAATATAAATAAATAAAAAAGAAAAAAAGAAAAAATAAATCAAATTAAGCTTTACTCACCTAATATTTCTCAGATTTATCTTTCAGAAAATACTAATAGTATTCAATAAAGTCATGTTCTTCCTAATGTAGTTTATGAATTGTCAACCTAAATCTATCAAATTTTTTAAAAATTTGATTCAACTTTCCAATAATATTACCTGTTAGTCCCACATTTGGATAAATATTTAAGAAGATGTATGTCTTCATCCAAGATACTGAGATAAATGGTAAAAAGGTAGTGTTATGATAAACAATTGAATATCTTCAACTATTATCTGCCCCTGATTATGTGATATTTTCTGAATATTGTTTTTAATCAGAAATACAGAAAGTATTCTCCTACTTGATGTATAACCCATCCTACACTATTTCTTTTAGCTCACAAAATTAAGATAACCTTGTTCAGTGTTTTAAAATCAGAATATTTCCCTATTTAAAAAGGGAATATACCAAAGGTAATTTCAGTTGTATTTTATTGTTTTAAAAATTTTGGATTGTAGAGTAAATGATACTTTGTATAGATTGTTATAATTTAGAACTTCATTTTTCTCCCAAAAGTCCATGTATTCAAGGCTTGGTCCCCCCCTACCTCACCAATGGGGCTACTGGGAGGTGGTGGAACTTTTAGGAGGTGGGGCCTGATGGAAGGAAGTCAGGTGTTTGGCCCCTTCTCCTCTCCTTGTTTTTCCTAGCTGTCATGGGATAAGCAGCTTTGGTTTACCACACACTTCCCTCCATGATTTTCTGCTTTGCCACCATCCACAAAGCAGTAAAGCCAGCTGACCATAAACCAAAACCTCTGAAACTCTGAGTCAAAATAGACCTTTTCTCCTTTAAAGTGGATTTCTCTCAGATATTTCTCACAGCAATGGAAATCTAACACAGAGATGATTTAGAATTAGTTAGGTAATATACTACCCACAGAGAAAATAAGACTCACAGAACACTAGTTACTGTTTTTGTCTTACATGTAATAATAACTTAGTGTGTGCATTTGTCTTCCATTTCATATAAATTCAAAACACATTCTCAAGAGGCAACCATTCTACCTGCTGGAAGGTCTTATTTGCAAGATTTGTGTGTGTGTGTGTGTGTGTGTGTGTGTGTATGTGTGTGTTTCTTCCCTCCCTCCCTTCTTTTCTTCTTTCATTTCTTCCTCTGTCTCTTTTGCAGTGCTGCTGATCATACCCATAGTTTCATGCATGCTAGGCAAGCATTTAACCACAGAGCTATGCCCCCAGCTCCATATTCTACAGTTTTACTTGTAAAAAATCTAACAGGAGTAGTAATTTCTACAGAGTAGTAAAATAGTCCAAATTAGTTCACACCAGAAGATTTTTCTGTGATGCTAGAGATTCCTCAGTGAAATATTTAAAAAGAAGAAGAAATATAGGGTGAAAGTAAATATCTTCCTTTCATATATATAGAAATTCAAATCAATATTAACTACAGCTGGAAACTATTTTAAGTGAAATAATAAATGTATGTAAAATCTAAACTCAAAATGACATTTCTATATTAATTATCTTGTGTCTGTAAAGAAAGAAATACAAATGATTAAAAGTTGAAAACATTATTAGGAGAGAGGCACAAGAGTGTCATAAGTTTATAATTTTTTACTTATAAATGTGTCTTGCATTTAGACAGCTAGTATGCACTCAAATTCTTGGCAAATTACATTTATTTTTTATTGGTTGTTAAAAACATTACAAAGCTCTTGACATATCATATTTCATACATTAGATTCAAGTGGGTTATGAACTCCCATTTTTACCCCAAATACAGATTGCAGAATCACATCAGTTACACATCCACATTTTTACATAATGCCCTGTTAGTAACTGTTGTATTCTGCTACCTTTCCTATCCTCTACTATCCCCCCTCCCCTCCCCTCCAAACTTCTCTCTCTATCCCATCTACTGTAATTCATTTCTCTCCTTGTTTATTTTCCCATTTCTCTCACAACCTCTTATATGCTATTCTAGACTCAAACCCACTGAGTTCTTGTCCCTTAAGGTTCTAACACTTTATTATATAAGAGGTTGTGAGGGCAAATTACATTTAAATGCCAATAAAATGGTTATACAACTAAATCAGTGTAAAATAAATATCTAAAGCTAAAATAATTTATAGAAGCTACTTCCTAATCACTCTTTTTGTCAGGTTGTTACTCTTTAGTTTATATTGCTACTTATGGCACTTTAAACAGGGTAGTTTTTTCATCTTTCATACTGTCACCTCCCAAAGTACTTGTGTTTCATGCCTGGCCTATTCATGTGTTCAGTCCCATATGTGTTACAGACTGTGCTGTGGAATATGGGACAAGAGTTTGAAATTGTCATTAGAGATGAGTGTTAGTTTTTCAGCTTACAAATGATTGAAGTAGAAAACAAAAAGATATTTTGTCAGTATAGACAAATACATTCTAGATGCATATCAGTGATGACTCATTCCCAATCTTTCTAAAGGCTGAAATGTCCATCCCTTACTAGAGGCTCTGACCCAACCAGTGTTGAGGGTTTCTTTAAGGGACTCCTGGATAAAGTGAACAGAGGCAATGTGATGATTCTTCCTCATGATGTGTGCTTTTAATGCATGCATTAAAGGGCTTTAGTTCCTTGTCTTGAGGAGCTTATTGTTTTTGCTGGGTCTTAGTCAAATTGGATCATTGGCTCCTAGTGATAAGGTATGTTATTAATGTCCTTATACTTTGATTTTTCTAATTTGCACAACTCAGATGATAATACATGCTTGGCTTTTTGTATGGTGGACTAACGTAATTCTAGTAGGGTTTTGCTTTCTTTTCCATTTTATAAATATAATTGTGTTATTTGTACATCAAAAATGATTATTATTCCCCATGTTTCTTAGCATCTGTGTAATAATCTGGCTTTTATTTCTCTTCCAATATAGAAATAAGTGAGTAATATACTGTTACTTATCACCAATTAAATGTTCTTTTAATACACATAATCTCATTCTCTTTTCTATCTGCTTTCCTAGAAATAATGTTTATTAAAATAAGATCATAATTAAAAGGAGATATTTAAAAATAGGGGGAGGATAAAGAGGAGAAAAAAGAGAGTTACTAGAGAACAAAATTGACCAAATTTTATTGTTATATTGTGTGCATCTACAAATATGTGACAATGAATTCTTGTAGGTCTAACTATAATGCACAAATACAGAAAATTTTGAAAAATAAAAAATAAAAAATAACCTTTTTCTTAGCATTTAAGGCTTTATATAATCTGTGAAAAATGATAAAATTTAAGTAGCAAAATGCATCCATCTAACATTCAAGTGATTTCTTTTCTTTTAACTATGATACAAACTTAGGGATAGGAGTTTACTCAAACCAAGCATCTTTGGCTATTTAATGTCACAGGTAATAGGTAGAGTGTTTCTTAGCAGAAATAGGCACCACTTTTTAGTTACTATTTCTTAGCCATAATTCTTTCAGTATTGTTGCCTAAAAAAGTTATTAATAAGTCTATAATAGATGGAGGCTGCATTTAAATACTGTATTTTATGGAATAATATAATAATATCTAGAAGTTATAAAGTTTTATTGTGTGCCTAAAAATTGTGCTAAATGCATTGTCCCTTTGACATTTGGTGCAGATAAAAACAATACAGTTGAAATTCATTCTTTAGATTAAATTTTGACTCAAGGAAATATTTTCATGAAAATCTACTAGGTGATAAACATTTAAAGGTAAATTGTATATCAAATAGCTTTATGTTTTCATATTTCTAAATTGAAAAGACATCAAAGATGAATAATACTGGGGAATTTTTTTGAGCTTATTAATACAAAATAGTATATTAAAATACACATGAATCTGTTAATTATTAGAACATCTGTCTTTTTAACATGTAACTATACCACTAGTTATATGGAATATTTGTAAATATTTTAAAATAATTTATACACAAATTTAAATAAACTTTAATCTGTTAGTATTCAGAGTGTGCTGCTTGAAGCTTCAGTTGGTAAATTTGGGGTGTTCATAAGAAATACAGAATCTCAAGTCCCACCTAAACTTTTAAAATGATAATTTTCTTTTTATCAAAACCCCAACAGATTTATACATATGCAAATCTAAAAACCTATTTTAAAAATAAATTTAAGTGATTTAAATATATTTTTATTATGAAGAGGGATAGAAAAATATGTAACAAAATATTAAAATTGTGTTTAAATCAGTATATTACTTTAAACATTTTTAACCACTTTATTATCAACTTATACTTGGAAATAACAAAACATTTAAATAAGATACTAAACTATGATATTTTCAATTATTATATGCATTAATAAGAAAATTCAGACAAGTTTATGGATATTCCTTTGTGCTTAAAATCTGTTGAGCCACTAGTGGATGCTAGTGCTTTTGATTTGCAACTGCAAAAATCTAAATCTAGGGATTCCCACTGCTTGGGTCCCCTTCTTCCTCTGGGAGAAGTCTTTTCTGCTGTCCTTTAATAAACTTCTAATTTCTACTCTGACCTTTCCTCGGCCTGTGCTTTCTGGTGTTATTCTTCAACATTAGGGAAGCAAGAACTCGTCACCAGTCAACAGCGGTATCATATTGGAGGTCCCATACCGAGATTCTACACCGAGGTAAGTGCACGCACCCCATGTCTGTTTGAGGTGCATCTTTCTCTCTCTTTCTCTCTGGAGGGTAAGGTGGGCACCCGACAGCTACTTAAACACAATTAGTGCAGCCGCCACTCTTCAAGACTCGGGTGAGAGGTTTCTCGGCCTAGGCAGCTCTTAATCACCTGTTCAACACAGAGCAGGCATGTTGGGTTCTGCCAAAGCTGCTTCCAACTTTTCTGTCTGGGCCTGAAGAGCTATTGGCGTTAGTACACAGTGTCCTGAATCCCGATCTGCCTCGGATGCGTGGAGGTGGAGGAAGGAGTTTGGAACAACTGCGGAATTCTTGTCTGGGCTACACTCAGATGATTCTTAAGGTTCCTTTCTCTTGAGCCTTCTCCCGACAGCTTTCAGGGGTATCTAGGGTGATTGGTAGATGAATGGCACTGAGGGAAAGCCCCAATCACATTTGCCTCCGTATGGGCTATGCAACACTCCCAACCTCGCATCCATTCCTCCTGGATGCTCCCCTTCCTTCGCAGGTCAGAAATGTTAGCAATTCGGGTTGAGACTGAGAAAGGCATGAGATAATTAGTAAAATCTGCCCAAGGTGCATAGGTAACTTTCAATAGTCTGTTTTACCGCCCAATGTTTAAAATGTGCTGCGTTCCTTAAGCTGCTAAGAGAAGCATTTTTAGAATCAACTCCTCAGGTAATCTGCTAGTCTACAGAGCAAAGGCAACAAAAGAGAGCATGTTTCTCTTTTACAATGGGATTTTAGTGGCCAGGAGGATGCAGTAATGCCCTTAAGTCTGAATCCTCCCAGGGTCTCTGGCACAGGGCAAACTGAGACCCTAGCACTTTGCTAAAGGGGACCAGAAGCCCCTTGGCAAAGCAAGGTGAGAGACGGGTTTTCTGGACCATTTAGGAAGCTCAAACCTAGGGAGACGTCCCTAATGAGAACAGTTTTCTCTGGCGCAGCATGGGCGCCTGAGTCCTGTTTTCTTCTCACTCAGACAGGAGCTTCTCTCTCTCC
Source organism: Callospermophilus lateralis (assembly GCF_048772815.1). NCBI lineage: Eukaryota > Metazoa > Chordata > Mammalia > Rodentia > Sciuridae > Callospermophilus > Callospermophilus lateralis. Next base: position 1,248,128 of record NW_027511570.1, on the reverse strand, counting down.
AATATGCCAGGTGCACCACTAGCCTGCATATTGAAAAATTGGTATAGTTTTGATCCTCAGATGCTCAAGACAAAGCGCCTCATTTTCTTGGCCTGGCCTCAATACAAACTCTGATGGAGAAACCTGGCCACCTGAGGGAAATATCAATTTTAATACAATTTTACAGTTTGATAAAATTTACAAAAAGGAAATGGTGTGAGGTGCTGTATGTTCAGATTTTCATTGCTCTAAGGGAAAATCCTAAATTATGCCAACAGTGTAAAGTAGACTTAGCTATGATATCTGCTATGAAGAGAAAAAATCTTGGACTCACTGAGGAAAAGAATCAGGAGAAAAATTTGAGCCGATCAAAGTACATATCCTCTTCCCCCTTCAAGACCTAAGGCAGATAAAAACTGACTCTACTGGAAAGTTAGGAGATATGCCAGATTGCCTGGGATTGGGTCTATCCAAAGAAGTTAATCCTGTAAGTAAAGGGGAGACTGAGAAACTCCCAGCAGCTGCCAGAGCCATTTTCGCTTTGGGGAATTTCCTCATTCTTTCCCTGCACTATAAGGATTACTCCACCTGAATGCAGTAAAGTCAGTCACACTGAGACCCTTAATTTTACACCTATAGTTGCCCCTGTGTGAAAACATCTGGTTCACTCATGGGGAAATCTATGGTGCCACTGATAGGAGTCATTATTAAATGGAAGTTCAAAACCTGGAGAGATATTTTCTTATCTAGTTGTCTGATTGTTTCTTGGGGATAATCTAGGCTAAATGTGTGTCTAAAAGATGATGTTTCATTGTAACATCTGGTATCTAAATGAGTTTGAAGCTTTGCACAATTTTGCAGTTGAAAGTTAGGGTTAGGTAATTGTTTAGTTTGTGACTTCAGATAATTCATGCCAGAGAACTTAGATACTTAGGATAGAAAATTAAAAGAACTCTACTCCCAATTTGGCAAGTAACTCCCAATTATTCAGTTTTATTTTTTCATCAATTTTGAACTGGGTAGCCTGAAAAGATTTCACTAGGTGTACCGGTGCATTAATTTGGGCAAGGATAGTAAATTATGATTTGGTATCTGTTCCCCTTAGTGTGTAAGATTCAGGAAAAGAAAATGTTGGATTGGGACGTTGGTCTGGCTTATTGAAATAACATTGAATAGCAACAGTCTTGGAAATTTTTAAAGCTTAATTTTGGATATACATGGTAGTGTGTGGTTCTCTTTCAAGATTTTTTCCAGGTGATTTAATGAAACTTAATACTACTTTAGGAACTTCACAACAAAGAAAGTGACTTAATGATCCTAAAGAAATTTCTTCTGATGGTAGAGATCCTATTTTCAGTTTTGTATGAGCAAGATTTTCTAGTGTAGGAAAATGTAAAGGTATGAAATTTTATAAATTGTATCTTAAACTTGTATCATAATTTTCAACATTCGAACCTGGAAATTATGACTTATGGTTAAAATGCCTTAGGCATGAAGTTTGTGCTCAAATTTCCAGTTTTTCCAGTTCCTTCCAGACCTCAGTCAGGACTTAAATTTATATGCAAATAGAAGAATCCTGGGGCACTTAGTGGGAGACAGATCTGAGACCCAAGAAAAAAAAAGGGTCAAAGTGTCTTTTTATGGGAACTCAAACTAGATTAAACCAAAGAGTAATTACAGGCCGGTCAATTTTTTCTAGGACTTTTGCTTTTTTCTTAGATTCTGTATTTTTTTTTTTTTTTGAGCTCATGATTTTGATCCTACAGACAAGTTAATGTTTTTCTGATCAGTTCTATTTTTGATCAACTGTGGGGTTTTTTAAACATTGCAATGAGATTTCACCTGAGAAAGCAACAAGGCCTTTACTATTGTGTTGTGTTACACTTGTGTTACGTGTTGTATGTCAGTATGTCTGTATGTGTGTATGTCCATATATCATGCAGTGATATGACAATTGACAGATGAGGAGCGCTCATGAAAAATTTAAAAAATGGATCCAAATATCTTTGATTCACGTGATTCAAATGGCTCAATTTAAATTTGGTAAATAGATAAAAAAAGAGGTCTTAAATTAAGCTTATAAGTTTTTCTAGGTGTTCAAAAAGGCCCTAATAAAATGTTGATGTCTATCAAATTTATAAATATTGTTTCAAAATGTGCACAGAAGGAGGTTAACAGATAAAAAAGAGAAACTAGAAGGTTCTAGTTAAATCTATGGATTTAATAGAGGGAAAATGTGTTTCTGGATAAGAGTCTATATGATTAAGTAATTAAGAGGATTTAAGTAAATGATATAAAGAAGGTCTGTGTAAGTTGCTTATAAGTGTAAGTTTTTGAGCAAGTAATCTTAAAGAAATTAAAAAGCTGGTTAAACAAGTGCTGTTGTTTTAGAGAATTGCGCTGTTATTTCTTTAAAGCTAAACTTGGTTAATATAAAAACATCAATGTAATTAGGGCTATTAATGTTTTCATATCTTCCAGGTATACAAGTCTGTTAGGTAGAAGCTTTAGAAAGAACATTATATCAAGCTGTGTTCTAAAGTTGTATGGTAATTTTAGGCTTAGAAAAGAAAAACATGTTAGATTTATTTATATCATTTGTGTTCTATAACTGGACTTGTTACCAATAAGTTATGTAAAGTTCCATGTTATTTTTTATACTGAGATACAATTTAAATGTATTTTTAAGTTAATGAGAGCCTAATCTATGTAAAGGTTTTATTGCAAAACACAAAAATACTTTGCTACTTTTCTACAAAAGGTTAAAAGCTTTCAGCCTTACTTTAATTCATGTTCTAGATGTGATATTATGTTGTGTTTGCTCAAGTTCACAACAATTTATGTAGGCTTTGTAAAATAATGTTTAAAAAACAAAGATCAGTTTCAGAACTATAATATTTAAGATCTATGAAGAGCCCCACTTTACTTGAGATAAGGCTCTGTGTCCCATCTCACTGCATGTGAAAGTGACTATGAAAGAAGTAGGCTAGATTTCAGTACTTTTAAAGTTGTGTCCAAAAGTTGGTTTTTGTCAAGATTGCCAGGATCTCAAACAGGGGATGTACGCTGCCAAAATTCTAGGTAGCTAATATATGAACTAAATATGTTTTTACCCTAGTTAGTTTTGTTTTATAGTTTGCTTTTAGATGGTATAAAGATAGCCTGTTAATGTTTTAAAGAGGTACTGCTTTAAGAATTTACAACCTGGGTCAACCTAAGATGAGGAGTTACCACCTACAGGACAGAGAGATAGACATTAAAGCCCAGTACTTTTAATATAAGGCTGTTAAAACTTATTTGCTGGATGTTTAAGATTAAGTTTTAAAATTAAAAATTTGGCTTTTGCCCTCTGAGTCAGTCTGAGTCAGGGGATAGGGGACTTCTCCAAAGGGCTCTGAAACTCTAGGCCACATAACCTCCTGAACAGGGAGATTAATGAGACCAGTGGAGGACAGAAAGCCAATCAGTGCGTTTGCTGTGAAGAGGAGGGTCATCAGAAAAGGGAGACATCCCTGATGCTTCCGAGGGAAGCCACATGGTCAAGCAAGGCCTGGACCCATCCTAACGCAAATGGCACTAGCAGAACTGAAAAGCTGCTGTAAAGTTCCTGAGGACTCCCAAGGAAACTCAGCTGACTGTTAACAATAGATAGAAACAAAAGTCAGTTTGACTTGCTTCATCTTAAACACTTAGCAAAGACAGTCAAAGCCAAAACACAGCTATTCCTGGGCATTTTAAATAAAATAATAGTTAAATGTAACTTCCATAAATAAGTAAACTGGAGGCTTCAAAAGAGATTCTCAGACAGGAATGCCTGATAACTATCAAATGGAACTGCCAGAGTAGTTTTTAGTTCAAGGCCTTTATTTCTAACCTACACAGGTAGGCATGGTGTTTGCTAGTATGGTTATCCAGCCCTAAGTAACAGAATTAAAGATTTCTCTATTAGACACAGAGGTCATACTAATAAAAGGATTTTACAAGCTCAGATGACATTAAGTTATTAAACTGTATCTTAAGGAAAAGGACATCTGTAACCCTAAAAGTTAAATGTTGTGTTTACATCCCTGACAATTCTGGCAATGTGACAAATATCCTTAAAGATTTACATGCTCAGATAGAAGCCATGTCCTTAGCAACTTTGTCATGGAAACAACATCTTAGCTCCTGGTTCTTTGTACTTCCTGGTGGAAAACATTGTTAGTCTGTGTCTTTGCCATCATACTCATTGGCATATTCCTGTGCTATGGGATTTATTGCTGCATCAATCTGGTTTCAGTACTAATGAATTCTTGTTTCTCTTATAGACCACCCATCACTCAAATGGCCTTCCAGTCTATTATTTCTCGATCAGACTTCTATCATGGACCCACTCGATAGACCCGATTTTTAAAGGGGGACTCCAAACTGCTTGCCCCACACCGTCCCTTTGTCAGCCTGAAGAAGCCAGAAAGATCTTCTTCGCCCCCCTTCCTTACAGCAGTAAGGAGTTCCCAAATTAGAGGGGGGAATGAAGCCAGATTTAAAAATAGGTAGTCAGTGTAGTTAGGTAAATTGGGTCTAATATCGAGTGAAATCTAAAATGGAGGCCATGCTGGGAATGACTCAGGGAAAATGCAGGACAACTCAAGGTATGTTAATGAAGTCCTGAAAAGGCCCTAGGCCAAAGTCCACCACAAAGAAATGTTAATGGAGCCCAGGAAACAGCCCCCAGCAAACTTGAAGGTGCTGACTCAGAAGTCCTTCCTGCCCAGATTACTTCTTTGGCCCACCTGTGTCCCACCCCTCGGGCCTTCCAACCTACATTCCATCACCAAAACTATAAAAAGGTGAAACAACCGCATTTCCACGGATTCCCACCTCTTGGGTCCCCTTCTTCCTCTGGGAGAAGTCTTTTCTGCTGTCCTTTAATAAACTTCTAATTTCTACTCTGAAAAAAAAATCTAAATCTAGTTTTCAAAAAGAAAAGAATGAGTATGTGTACCATGTAAGTAAACCCCACAAAGGAAGAAAAAAAAAAAAAAAAACGATGTATGCTATTAAAGTGGAAAGCTGGATTATAAATTAAATGTGATATACAATATTCTTTTATGTGAAAAGTATCATTTAAAAACACTGTTTCCACTTTTTGCTTTCTGCAAAGTTTAAAGAAAATGTTTAGCATACAAATATTGAAGAAAATATGCTGAAATATGTACAGTGGTTCTCTTATGAAGCTAGAATTGTAAGGTTTTTATCCTCTTCTGTATTCTTACATGTTTTTTTCTATTTCATTTTCCACTATAGTCACAAGGGTGATTTCATTTATAACCAGTTTTTAAATGACTTTAAAAATGGAGAAAAGAAGAAAAAATGAAAGAAATAAGGGTCACACTCATTTTCCAAGACATGTTGGTGCTAGATTCAAATTTTATTTGAGACTTAATAAATTGTGAATATATTCAGGACACAAGAAACAAACCATTTGAAGTTTTGTGAATAGGGTTAAGTAATATTTACAATGTCAATATATACCTTAGACTTTCCAGTTTTCTTGTGGTGCCTAATGAGGCTACAAGTAAAGTAACACGACTTCATCGCAGATTTCCTACTTAAATGGGTATATCATTGGACATAATTTCAGTATGAAATTGTTGGTTGAGATTTACCCTAAACTACTACAAAGGTATTACCTTTGTCAGAATGAATGATTCTTTTACATCAGGAGGGAACCATTAATATGATTTCCCTAATGCATCTATAATGAACTCGGTGTTCCATAAGGCTGGCAAGTTTCTTAACAGACTTTGTTAATATGTTTGTGGGTAACTTAAGTCCAGAAGGAAAAAACGAAACAGTTAAAGCAAAATATTTAGTGAAAGATATCTATGGTTTATTATAGATAAAATATGATAAGTAAATACATACACACACACATATACTCCAATAATGACCCTCTTGTTTTCCCAATTATTTTGCCACTAGTGTATCATACATACTTGAATGTCACTAGTATGTATGAATTTCAGAGGGCTGCATTTCTAATCAAATTTCGATCAATTGCACTTGCAATTATGTGTGTAAAAATTATGTAAAATATATATATTATTTAAGAGTTACACATTTTAAAAATAGCATAATTCTCATCATATTATGTTTACTTTTCTATTTGTAGTATCATCTAGTATCAATCTTCAGTTATTTACAATGTAAGATAATGAAGGACAAAGCATATTCTTACCTTAAGAACACAGCACAATATTCCTACTGGTGGCACACACCTGTAATTCCAGCAGCTGCAGAGATTGAGGCAGGAGGATCATGAGTTAAAAGTCAGCCTCAGCAATTTAGAAGAGTCCTAAGCAACTTGGCAAGACCTTGTCTCAAAAACTAAAAAGGACTGTGGATGTGGCCCATATTTAGTGCCCCTGGGTTCAATCTCTTGTACCAAAACAAACAAACAAACAAAGCAAAACAAAACAAAAAGCAAAAGCATCATAGCACAAGTTTTCCAAAATTGCATAGAAAAATCTCTCTATTCTTAGTGTACAAATGAGATTAAGGAGTGGCGTGTATATAAATAATTGCTGTTCTAGACTCAACCCTACTGAGTTCTTGTCCCTTAAGGTTCTAACACTTTGTTATTTATGGCTATGACCATGTACCTTTCTCTGTGCTTGCAGGCACAGAAAATGTTTTTTCTTGGTTTATCTTGATATAAGTGAGAGAAACTGATATTCCTAAACAACGTTTATCAAACTCTATTGGAGCAAAAAATAAAAATAATCTGATGGAAGTAAAATTTTAAAATTGCTTTTCTGAAACATTTCCATGCTTTAAATTGCTAATAGGAGCTGGGCACAGTGGTGCTCACCTGTAATCCGAGCAGTTTGGGAGAATCAGGAGAATCACAAGTTCAAGGCCAGTCTCCTCAGCAATTCAGTGAGGCTCCTTCTCAAAACAAACAAAACAAATAAATAAATAAAAATAGATATGTATGTGACTTAGTATTAAATTGCCCTTGGCTTGAATCCCAGTACCTCCCCCCACCAAAAAATAAATAAATAAAACAATCCAAAAAACAACCTAACAGAAGCAATGAACAGGTTCTATTTAGACCTAACTTGATATTTTTTATCAGAATTTAAAGACACAGAAATTCCAAAGAAACTAATACTTCTTTAAATTTATTCTTCCAGGTAATACCTCTCTCAGGGGGGTCAGCTGAACTTTTATAACAGGGACTAAGAAGCTGTTATAGCTTAAAAGCACTAACTTCACCAAAGCCTGCAGATGTCCAGGGAGGTAACTAAAAGCAGAATAAAATCTCAGCATCTTTGCCTTCGTTTTGTATCTGTCTCCTTTCTGCCTCGAACTTTGGGTTGTATTCTTGCTCAGCTGTGTATGCAGACATGGTAAACATTTAAGGAGTTTCCATCTGACACTGGTAATCCTTCCCCTTCAAGGCTAAAGACATCAAGATAGGAGAAACTAAGATGTTTTCAAGATTCTAGAAACAGTGGGCCTTGCAGGAAGACCACCCAATGGTGATGAGAATTCACCCCATCTTCAGCAGGAGCAATTATCTAAGGATGGGAACTGAGGCTGCCTTCCAGAACCAAAAGCAATTATCTCAGAATGAGACCTGAGGTGCCCCTTCTAGTGTTAATGGGTTCCCTGGGGCCAGTGGACCTTCCCTGAACTAGACCTGGCACAACTATCAACCAGAACACAGGTTGACTGAGACTGGTTTGCTATGCAGATTTCTATATCCTCCACTTTAGTTTCTTCCCTTATTTAATCCTAAAACTCTGGTCAGTGTCCGGGAAGACAGGGCTGAGGACATTTACAGGCTTGCCTTCTCATTATGGCTATACTAAATAATGTTCTTTCCTGCTTTCCAATATCATTTTTTCCCATTTGAATTTTGGAGCAAGTGGCTAGAGCTGGTCTATTGCGACTCCCCAGAGACAGGCCCTCCTCTGGCCTAGGACTTTAGTAGCCCTTGGGCTGCTATCTTGGCCTTTTTTGCCTTCAAAATCTATTCTGATGGTTTAACCTTTGTAAAGTTGCATAGTCAATTTTCTCCTCCTCCTCCTTCTTCTTCCCCCTCTTCCTCTTCTTTGTCTTCAACCTTGATATTTCAAGTGTGCTCTATAGATCAGCAGCAGCTGCTGCAGCTCGGAGCTTGTTGGAAATGCACACCTGCTTCCCATCACCATTTCCCATCTGAAGGCTACACCAGACTGAGAGCTGATTCCAGGTAGGGATGACTGAATAGGTAAATTTTAGAATAAGGATGGAGAGTATAAGGCAGATGTGATCCTAGGTTTCTCTGATGCAACCTAAGGTAAATGAACATGGAATTTTTTTCTTTTTCTTCTTCTTGATCCCAGACTTTGCCTGTATCAAATTCTCAACCCAGTATTTCAAGAATCCCCTAATATAGATTAGATTATATCTGTTCTTTATAGCTTATCTAAGTCATTGAGTCTCAGGCTGCCAATTTTGTTTGGTCTTAGAGAAATCAAAGACAAGTTATTTTATAAATAACAGCGTATAGGGTATTGAAATGTAAATTCGTAGTAAGTTTAGAAATTGGAACAAATCTATATAATGAGCCACAAGGGCTACATATTGATAAACAGAAGAGATACATATAGATAGTAAGTGAAAGAGGATTACTCATTCCCAGAACTAGAAAGAAGATTTTGGACAAAATTCCTACAGAAAAAAAAAAGATTTTATTTTTTCTTAAAGAGAGAAACAGAATGTCAGAGATTTCAGGGATAAAAGAAACTATTCACCTTCCACCTTTTAAAATTGTAAAAAGAAAAGAGAAGGATGGATAAGAGGGAGGGAGAAGGAGAGAGACCAAAGGTACTTATTTGTCTTGTTAATAGTTGGTCAAAGATATTATATTACATTGATGTTAAATCATTAGCGTTGAGGATTTTTTTAAACTTAATTGAGAGTAATGAAAAAAATAGCAAATTTTACAGTAAATGCTATCGATACAACTATAACCTCATACTCAGGGTTTTAATCAGGTTGATTCACATTCCAGGTGTGTTCTGCTTTTACAATTTGTGGGAAAGGACAGATGTCATGAGAATATTAAGTGGTAGAGAATTCTAGTTGTTTCTTTATGTCTGGCAGTGCAATCAGCACCTAATATCAATACATTATGATAAGATAGACTTAATTACTTCTGAGAAGATGAGAAATTGAATAATATGTATCATAGTTATTAATTATAAAATTTAATTTAATCCAGAAAAGAGATAACTTTTTTTGCAAATAAATGAAGAGATTGATTTTTCTAATGATGGAGTTGCCTACTCCCTAGGCTTTTCAAAGAGAAAACTTTTTTCTACTTCAAATACCTAATGTCTAGGGGCTGGGTTTGTGTCTCAGTGGTAGAGTGCTTGCCTAGCCCATGTGAGGCACTGGGTTCGATTCTCAGCACCATATAAAATACATAAATAAATAAATAAATAAATAAAGATATTTAAACAATAAATACCCAGTGTCTAGAACAGGTTTGAACCTAATCTGCCAAGTGTATTACTTAAAGTTAAGTGCAGGAAAAACCCCTAGCTATTTCAAGTGCAGAGTGATTTAATACAGGGAAGTAAGTGTAAAGGGGAGAAAAAGATTTTCCTCAGCCCTCTTAGAGACTCTTGCTGGGTTTGAAAGGAAAGCTGACAAAGACAGATGAACGTGAAAAAAGCATACTAATTTAACTTAAGTTCTATGGGACATAAGGAATTTTATAAAGAAATGAAAAACATAAAATAATAAACCTATATAATTTCTATACAAGGTTTGAGGAAGTATATAATTGTGGAGAAGTATTACTGTGTTAAAAATATGGGGGGGGAAGGAAAGAGTAAAACTGAGGGGGACTTATCAAGGTGTGTTTGTTCAGATTCATCTCTGTGACCCTGTGTCTTCAGAAATAATGATACTCCTTTCCTGGGAGAGGAGTACCTCTCGAAAAAGTATCTGATGACCTGCTTCAGGGCAAAGTCAGAAAATATTTCCTAGGTGTTATGGTCAGCTTCAGGGGAAAAAAAAGTGAGAGGAAAGTGAGAGTGTCTTTCCTGCTTCTGCTGTTTCCTGAAATGCCAAGGTGCTGCATTTTGGGACAGGATGGCCTAACTCCATCAGATACTAACAAAGGACTGGAAAAGATGAGGGGGAAGTCAAGATTTCAAATTTTCATTTACATTGCTATAATGCAGAGTTCCGGAAGGTACTACTGACCCTACAGAGATCAAGAAGCTTCATGAAACACTGCTACTCAGCAGAATGGTCCAGCAGACTCAAAGCTGGTGGCTGGCAATGAGGTGCATCAGTGGAGGCCACATAGTGAAAGTTCACATTTCTGAAGCCTATTTTCACTGCCAGAGGCTGAATGGCCTTTATCAGTTTTCTACCTTTCAGCTCATTGGCAGAAAAAAAGTTTTCTGAGAAAACTTTTCAATAAGCTTGATCAAGAACATTAAATATGAAAATAGGAAAAAACATTTAACATTTTTGAAAAGTAATTAAAAATACATTTCACCATATGCTCCTGTCGTTAGTTCACTTCAGCAAAACAAATTTCTAAAGCATTTATTATCCCCCATCATTTTTTAAAGAGCCCTATTGTTCACATATGGCACAGAAGAAATACAGATAAAATGAATCAGCCCTGAGAAAGTATGGCAGGAAATTCATTTGTCTACATTCAACAGATTATACGAACTGAATCAGTGAGGATGTCTTTCCCCTTTTATAAGAAAACTGTTGGAATGTTTCATCTCCACCTATGAATTACTAAGACAACCAGTGTTATAAATGTCATTGTTATGAAATAAATGTGTTTCTCCCAAGTTCAAAAGCCCTAATCCCTAATGAGATGCTACTTGGAGCTGTGGCCTTTGGAAGGTGAGTTAGATGAAATTATGAAGATGGAACCTTCATGATGGCATGAGTGTCTTTATGAAAAGTGAAAGATAGCAGAAGGTGTTTTTTTCCTCTTTGTCATGTGAGAATAGAGCAAGAAGTCATCAGGCTACAACACACAGGAGAATTCTCACCACAACCTGACCTGGGACTTCCAGCCTCCAGAATTATGACAAATAAATGTCCATCATTTAAGTCAATCTGTCTGCTTTAATTTCTTGTAGTAGCCGAAACTGACTGCAACAGACATTGATAGGGCAATACAATCTATCTTATTCCTTTAATGATGGGACCATGAGAGTTTTCTGCTTAATTGAAAGTGATAAAATTAAACAGAGTTTTCACTTAAAATCCTGTACAGTGCCTCTAAGAACATACTCATTTTAGGAGTTAATTCAAAATGTTTATGAATTTGTCAAGAAGGTTGAAAGTAAGTATTTTCTTCATTGAGGTGACAATAAGCTTCATGCTGGCAGAATATGATGTTTGTGAAATAAAACAATAGGAGGATAATGAAGAGTAATGGTTTCACAAATTATAACCTAATACAAAATCTAACATTTCTAAATGGAAATAACACCTCTCATATTCTAAGAACCAATACTTCATAACTAAGGAGAGATCCTGGACCCTGCTACTGCCTGGGCTTTTGACTTTCACACTGCTGTGGCCATAATGGCCTCTTTTCCACTTGGCCTTCTCTTCTTAAGACTGACTTCTCAATTTAGGTTCCAGGATGGAGTTCAAATTCAGGTCCTGCATGAATTTTGATCATGCAGTATTGTAGGTATTGGCAGTCAGATCAACAGACATGATAGAGAAGAGGGAAAATGTCTTGTAGATATGTGGAAAGGGTGAGCACTTTCTTCAGAGAGTACTTACAAATAAAGAATTAAAAATTTCAAAAGTTCATTAGCAAGATTAGTAAAAGCATTATATAGATTAATGCGATTTTGTATATAAAATATTAAAGTATACAGTTTGATATCATCCTTTATAACTAAATTTTTTATTGTGTTTGCCTTATCTCCTTTAAGAGTTTTCCTTTTAGAATTATAATTTCCTAGATATTAAGAATACAATTTAAACAGGTGGACCATTGTGCAAAGTAAAAGTGCCTCTTTCTCCTGCTGAATTCTGGGTAGCTTGGCAGAGATTTGCAAATGGGTTTCTCATCCTTACTCTCTAACCAACAAGGGTTTGTTGGTTTTTTGTTTTTGTTTTTAGGGTTTATGTGGACTTTTTAAATACACAACCCTATGTATGAGACCACATCAGATAATTGGATAAATAGATGACAAATTTTTAAAAAATGTGTGTTTTAAGGTATGGAGTTTTAGAGAAAGGGATGAAAAATGTCAAAATTTGGCCATAAATATTTACATAAAATAAAACTCAAATGATGATGTCCTTTTTGGAAGTCAAATCATCACAAATAAACTATCATTATTCATGCAATTAGCAGTGCCACCATTCACTCAATGCTCTGACTGAAAAATCCTTTGTATCACGTTCAACACCAGCAGTTTGAATTGGAATAAAACTTACAAGAAAATTTTTAAAAAGCTAACTATATCTATTTCCAAAATATACCTGAAATGTTCTTACCAATAACTAAATACACTAATCCAAGTCACCATTGCTACTCTCTTGAACTACTGCAGAAAGCTCCTAAATATTTGTGTCTCCATGTTTTCCTACATTTTATTCTCAAAAGCCAATTTTATGTTTAAAATACAATTTCTATTGTTACTCCTCCGCTCACCATCCCTCAGACCTTCAGCTACATTTAGAACAAAGTCTAACGTGGCTTATCAGGTCCACCATGGTCTTGTACCAGGTACATCTCCTATACTAGAATTGCCTCATCCTTGCTCTTTCCCATCCAGCCGCTCTAGCCGATTGGTTGTGCCTGTCACATGACTATCAGCACTGAACGCCTTTGCACACGGCCTGAGACGCCTGAAGAAAAACATTCCTCGGGCTGGGGATGTGGCTCAAGCAGTAGCGCGCTCGCCTGGCATGCGTGCGGCCCGGGTTCGATCCTCAGCACCACATACAAACAAAGATGTTGTGTCCATTGAAAACTAAAATAAATTCTCTCTCTCTCTCTCTAAAAAAAAAAATTCTAATCCCACTTTAAAAAAAAATCCCTCTTATGATTGCCCAGGTAATTCCTTAATTCATTCTTGTCTTTACTCAGGGATCTTCTCATTCTTGTCACTTCTTCATAGCATCTTCTCTAATCAGCCTATTAAAATAAATTTTCTCCACTTTTCCACAGCATATTTATATTATAATATAGGACTTTGTTATTTCCAAATATAGTGTGTGACTTTCAATTAGTCAAGAGAAGCCCATCTGTCTTACACACTTATCAGCTAGAACTATGAACAAGTGTTTATAAGTATTTTCAAGAACTAAAAAATACATTAAAATGGGATTTTGAGTATCTCTTAGTCATTTTTACTAAGCAGAGTTTATCATTCCTCCTTTGAAAGATGCATTTTACTTCAAGTGATCAGGAAACAATATTTGATGAGAAATGACAGAAGCTTATTTTTAGAAAAATACTATTAGCATCTAACAGTATTTCAGTCTTTTGTGGGAAACTAATGGAGACTGGAATATGAATTTGTGTATATATATATGGGAGTACACATCAGATATTCCAATAAAAAAACTGTTGATCCTATGTAAGCCACCATTCCTCTGTTCTCCAACTCAAGAAAAGAATAAAGTGAAAATAAAAAGAAAAACCTGAGGAAGTGAGTTGATAGGAAGCAATCAACAAGTTTTAATTACATTGGGAGAATAATTTGAATAGAGTCAAAAGGAAACAATACTCCCATTGAAGCACTGTTGAAACACCCCATCCTTACCACATTCATGTTTTATATATGTCTTACATATGAACTGAACAACAACGTTCTCACTCTAATAAAGTTTTTATTTTACTAAGCTTTGGGTAACAAACTGATTTTAGTTTTGAGATTAAATCCCACAAGAATACCTGTCTAAAATTTACCAAATTTTCCTAAAGTAGCAATTCATGCTTTAGGAAAATTTTGGTGTAACTGGTAGACTTTTAAAACTGCAATGTTTAAATTAGATTTTTATGCATTTCTGTATTTACAAATATGCTTTCTTAAAAGGTCTATTTCCTCTACTGTATTGAGGTATGATCAAAGTGCAGTACACTATATAGAATTTAGTCAGTACTGACAAATAAATATATTATGAAATCATTGGCACAATGAAGAAAATAAGCATTTCCATTATTCTCAAAAATTTGCTAATAACAATTTGTTATTCATTTATCCCTTTAAACCAATTTCATATATTACTGTTCTGTTTTCTATCATGAGTTTGCCTTTATAGAAATTTAAATAAAAAGAATCATATGACATATACTTCTTGTTGTCCAGCTTCTTTTCCTCAGTCCACAGTGGCATACAAAAAAACAGGTAAGTATGGCCCACTTAAAATAAATAAATAAATAAATTTCCAGAAGCTACTCATGAGAAAGTGCAACCAACAGAATTATCAAAAACTGTAATTTGAAAAAAATTTAAAAAACTGTATTAAATATATCAAGTAGTTAAATAAAAGGATGCACAAGTAACTAAAGAAAACAAGAAAATGGTAAATAAATAAAATAAGAATATCTGTGAAGAGATAGAATTTTTTTTTTTAAAAAGAGAACCAACTTAAAATACTTGAAATTTTGGAGCTGACTAATACAATCATAGAAACAAAGAGTTAGCAGAATTCAAAAGTACATTTGATCAGAAAGAAAAAAGACTAAGCAAACTTGGAGACTGTGCGATCACTATTTTTAAGTTTAAACTACAGAAAGTAAACAGAATAAAGCAATGTTATTAGAGTCTAAAGACCCCACAGAATGCCATCTAACAGACTAACATGTGACTATAGAATCTCAGAAGGACAAGAAAGAAAGAAAGCAATATTTGAAGAAACAAAGGCTGAAGTCTCCCTAAATCTGATGACATATATTGGAGAGAGAGAGAGAGAGAGAGAGAGAGAGAGAGAGAGAGAGAGAGAGAGAGAGAGATCAATCTCCAAGAAAGTCAACCAACTTCAGGCAAGTTAAACTCAGAGACCCATATCTAAGACATTATATTCAAACTATCAAAAACAAAGATGAAGAGAAACTCTTGAAGACAGCAAGAGAGAATTTACTTGTCAAGGGATTGACAGTCAATTGTTCATCAGAAACCACAAAGAAAAGAAATATGATAACATATTTAAAATGTTAAGGAAAAACAATTTTAAACAATGAATCAAGTATTCTGTATACAAGAAAACTACACTTCAGATATGAGGTGGGAAATAAGATACTCCCAAATAAATTGAAGCAGAGAGAGTTAAATCCCACGTGAGACCCACCCTATAAGATATAGTAAAGGTTTAATTTAAGGTCTTAAAAATAATTTTTTGTGTATCAGAGTATTGACAAAGTGAAAAGACAATATAAAAATGGGAAAAATATTCGCAAATCGCATATCTGTTAAGCCTCTAATTTTTGAATATATGAAATAGCAAAAAGATAATCAATCTTATTAAAAATTGGGCAGATGACCAGAATAAAAATTTTCCCAAAGAAAACATGTAAATATTCACTAGGCCCATAAAAAATAATCAATATCATTGGAAATTCAGGAAATGTACATCAAAACTACATAATATACTATTTCACACTTACAAGAATTGCCATCACACAAATATCAGGAAAATACAAGTGTTGATAAAAATGTAAAGAAATGGGGAAATTTCTACATTGCTGGTAGGAATGCAAGATAGTTCAAGCTATGGAAAATAGTTTGTTGGTTTCTCAAAAACTAAAATACAAATATCATATGACTCAGTCATTCTACTCCTAAGTATATACCAAAAGAACTGAAAATAGAAACTCAAATACTTGTATGTCTATACTGACTGCAATATAATTAACAATAGCTAAAAGACAGAAATAGCTCAAGTGTTTATAAATAGATGAATAAATAAGTGAAATATGATATGTGCATAGGCAGTGGAATAGTAGTAAGTAAATGATGTCTGATAAGTGCTAGAGTATCAATAAATTGTGAAAGCATTAAGCTAAGTAAAATAAGCTATAGGCAACAGGAAAAATATTACGTGAATAAATGTATATGAAACATTTAAAATATTCAACATTTAAAATATTCAAACTCATAAAGACAAAATGATAAGAGATATATAGTAAGGAGTTAAGGAAATGGTTAGGGGAGGTTTTCTAAATGTTAAAGTTCTTATTTGGTGTAATGGAAAAGCTTTACAAGTAGATAATGATGATGTTGCAGAACATAATAAATATAATTAATGCTACTGAATTCTACACTTAAAAATGGTTGATATAGCAAATTTTATGGTATGCTTTCTAATAAAAATCAATAATGGTACTAAAAAGGCTAATATTTTATGTGCTCACATGCTTATTTATTTAAAAGTTTATCATCAGAAATTACACTTTAAATAGGCCACTTAAATAGAACATTGCAAATTCTCTTCAACTTAGGATGGGGTTAAATCCCAAGAAGTCTATCCTATGTTGAAATTATTAAACATCAAATTTCATTAAATATATTTAACCCAGTGACCATCATAGCTTAGTAACACAGTCCACTATAAAGTATCAGTGGTTTTGTCCCATGATCCCATTACTATGTTGGAGCTGCTAGTCACCATCCTGCTCTGCATCACAAGAGATCAGATGTATTACATTTGTCACCACCATAAACTCAGAAAACATTCAGGAGGAGGATATTGATTTAGCTCCAAAATTATTTCTGTACGTCTTTTCTATAGTAGAGGAACAGCAGTTATATAATATCATCTACAATTTATGAAATAATGAGATTTTGCAGTGTACATTTACCAAAAAACACTCATATATTTGCCCACTGCTATCCTAACCCTAACCCTAACCCTAACCCTATCCCAGCTGCTCATTATTTTGTTGTTGTTGTTTTGTTGTTGTTGTTGTTGTTTGCAGTACTGGGGATTGAACCCAGGGGCACTCTACCACTGAGCTACATTTTTAAGGTGCTCAGGTTACCCTTGAACATAACATTCTCTTGCCTCAGTCTCTCTCTTTTTTTTGACAGTCTTAATTTTTTTCTTTCCATTGTACATTCCATGAACCATATTTGTCCTTATTTTTTAACTCCTACTTTTATTCCTTAAATGATATTGATTGGATTTCTGATCTTTGCAACAGAGAATCTTACCCAACACTATAACTGATAAGATCTTCTCTTTAACATTAAAAGAATTTTTATATTTTAAAAATTTATTTACTTTACAGTATTCTTCTTACAAATTTCTTTTGGCTTGTTTTGTTATTTTTCTATTTAAATTTAATGCTTAACATTTGTTTTTATTCCTTATAAATGAATTGCTGATCAATACAATCATTTTAAATTATAACTTGTCAAGTTCTAGCTGAAGCCTTAAAAGTATCCAGAAAGATTAATATTTCAACTCTATTTCTTGAATCCTCCTCCCACCTAGAAATAAGCATAGAAGCCTGAAAATATTTAGCCTTGAATATATTTGCAATGCCATTTATAATATTAAGTTTCAGCAAACTTCTTCATTGTTAAATGGGAGATTGATTAAAGAAGCAAATAATATCCATTCCTTTACAAACAGATTTCTCATTCAAAAAAGTGTCAGCCCTCCCAAAGTGAAGCCTTGGTTGTTCTCAAGACCTCACTTGATTGTCTTCTCCCTTTAAAAAATTTCCTAATTCTTTCAGGTGTATTTGTTTGACCTCTCTTCTATACATCTAACTCTGTCCAAATACTGACATTCGGTGTAGTATCTCTGCCTCTGCCTGCCTATTCTCCCTAGATTATAAGGTCATCAATATAAGAACCATGTCATACTCATCTTCTTACCACCTTACCTACTAACGTACCTAGCATGTGCCTGTAGTCAAAAATTATTTGGTGAATGATTGAGTGAAGGACTGAGTTTTGACTGAGCTAACATTTCTGATGACATTGAACAAAAGCATAACAATACAGTATTAAAATAAAAAAATATTTTAATAGCAATGACACTTTTACTTTGGTCAGAGAATTGTTGATGGTCTTTTCATAACTTTTTTTTTTATCTTTTGAAAAGTTAAAAAACAAATTGACCAGAGAGAAGAAAATATAAATTTCTTATCATTCCATAATATTTCTGGTCTCCTTTCCTTCCCTTCTATTTTTTTAAATAAAAGAAGTAATTAGACATAGATTAGAAGGACAAATAGATAAATAGATAGATGTTGGGTAGATATAGACAGATAAAAATGAATGCACAAATACATACAATTAGACCCTTTTTTCTATGTTTGAATAATTCTTAAAATATCTATGAAACATTCCAAGATTTTTTGGTCATCCTGTTAACATTTGCAAATGCATATTTCATTTGAAAATATTTACAAATATCTTTTTTTAATTTTTACATTTCAAAGAACTTGCAGTGTAGAAATATTTTCACAGTGTAGAAAATTTCTCACTATTTATCCAAAGGAAAAAAATTTAGAAATGTAGATTGGATGACTAAAGCACATGTTAGCAGTGTTTCAACTTCATCTATAATCAGCTATTTAGTTCCATAGGTCTAATTTCTTGTAAAATATTAGAGTTACCTGGATTTCAATAGTAAGCGACATAAAAAATGAGTAGTTTAGAGGTTGTTGGCAAGACTAAACATATTAGAATGCAACAATTTGTGGATTAGGTATTGCCCTAATATTTAACCAGAGAGTCCTTGGAGAACCTGTCTATACTGTGCTTTATAGAGTAACTAATGTCAAAAGGTAAAATAACCAAAATCTTCACCAAGATCTCCATAAATGCAATGTGATTTAGATTCTCAGGCTTCCTAGTGCCTTCAAATACAATACCCATAAAGGTTATTAGCAGTTTTACTTGGTACAGACCAAACATAAAAAAAAACCTATGTTATTATTCATTGCAGAAAGAAAGTCAAATATACAAAATATTTTTGATAACTATATTATTTTATTTAAAAACTGGCAAAGGAGGCCAGGGAGGAAATTTTGATTTCAACTGACATAAAGAGGGACTGGAAAGGGAGACAGAAAGCAAATCCTAGAAATCAACATCTTGTTTCTAGGTCAGAACTGCACAAAGGACTTGTAAAACAAAAGAATAACAGTGTCTTGGGCACAGTCTGGATTTACTCTCTGAGTAGAGGATTTTGAAGTCCACATTCTAATGATTCTAAAAACAGCTGATTCTTACACATGTTTAACCTGTAAGAACCAGTGAACCAAGAAATGTTTACCTTTGACCAAAGTGAAGATTAGAAGAATTGTCTGTATTGAAGATAGGGCCAATGACTTTTTAAAATAAAATTGTTGAATTTGAGATATACTTTGGAAATTCAAGTTCAGGCTCTCAGAAAGCAAATAGAGATACACTCATAGGTCTTAGGACACAATACTGAGTTTAAGACAGATTTTGGAATCAGAATACCTGTTTATCACATCAATTGTAACTGAAGCCTTGGGCACATGTGCACTTACTATAGAAAATGCGAAGAATGAGGAAAGATGAGAACTAGAGACAAAATCAGAGATTAGGAATAAAACATAAGAAATGCAAAGCAGCTATAAAGTTCTCAGAAACAAGCAAGCCCCTGAGGGATGTTGGAAGGCAGCCATAGATTACTTTTTTCTGCACTTTGTGAGGACAGAAAAATTCTGACTTGAAGAGCACTACAGACAGAAGCCAAGGACATAGCAAGGAGTTACATGATTTCTAAACAACATCATGAGATCTTCCAAACAAAAATACAGGATGCATAGTTATATTTGAATATTAGATAAACTGTTATTATGGTTACTATTATTTTAGTACTGATATGCCCCAATATTGTATGGGATATACTTATACTATAAAAATATGGTTTGTCTGAAATTCAATATTAAGTGGCTGCCCTTTAGAATATCTGGAAACCCAACTCTGAATCCTCTTATTCTCTAACCACCACACTAATTGTGGCTAAAATAATGGGTCCTGAGTTCAAACTTCAAAATAATTTGTCAGAACAGTCATTAGATAAATTGATTTGGGATTAACTGACAAATTATCTTACAAAAAAATCATAACCTTTAGAAAAGAGATTTTTGAAATATTTTTATCACCCAACATTTGAAAAAAATACTTTCATACTCATATTTGTATTATAATTATAAAGTGAACTTATGTCTAAGATGGTTTAAATTAACAGAAAATAAGTCAACATTTTAACAAAAAAAAATTTAACAAAATTTTTAAAAGAAAAATCTCAGAAATAGCTAAAAACGTTATTTTTAAATTTTCTTTCTGAAAAGACTCTAAAAATAACACAGAGTTTCTGGCAGTGAGCCAGGCAGCATGAGGGATTCAGGAGAGACTACTCAGGTAACAAGGTAAAATTCAAGAGCAAATCTTTTGTCAAATTATCTACTGAACTTGCCAAAAAGATGGAATCCCTAGATCAATTCAGGCAGCATCCAAATGATGGGAACGTAGACATCCCAGACACAGGATGGATCTCTTTCATTCCATACACAAACCCTTCTAGGGGTTATGACAATGCTTCATATTGAATCTGTATTTTCAAGTCTAACTTTCACAGAAAAAGAAACAAAAAAAATTGACAGTAGACTAAAATAGGAACCTAACGCTGATATTAATACCAGTCCATTTAAGTCACATGTGTGGTGGCTTCTGCACCACCCAGATTCTCCTTCAGAGATAAAGAACTTTTCCCCAGCATACTTACAGAATCATGCCTCAGCTGTCAGTCCTATCTGGGGACTGTTTCCAATGAAGAAAACTGCTTGGATCAAGGTGGCTTCTATTTCCAAGTGGCTTCTCCTGCCAATTATTAGTTTCCTAGAAATAACTCAAGACAATGCTTGGTCCATCTGAGATTTAAGAGCACTAATGGGACCTTTGCTGAGACTTCCCAGAGGGACTAATGGTGACAGCATCAGAGCAGCATTTCTCCCTCAAATAAATTTTGCTTGTCTTCTCCCTTCCCAGGAGCATTTCCTAATAAATGTCCTGCATGCTAACCTCCACCTGTGTGTACTGCAGAAAACCCAACCTCTCTGAAGGAAACAGGAAAATTTGTATATAATTTGGAGATGCATGAAAACAGATCAAAAGAACAAAATGCATGATGAAGACTAAATCTCTCCCTAATTGGCTAGATATTTTTCATCGGCATGCAATAGAAGATATATTGAGAGCTCATATCTGCTCTAATTTGGATATACATAAAGGTCCATGTGTTAAAGGCTTGATTACCAGCCTGTTGTGCTCTTGGGAGGTGCTAGGATCTTCAGGAGGTGGGGCCTAGGTGAACGAATTTAGATCATTTGGGGAGGGCCCTTGAGTGCTTTTCTTCATATTTATATTATTTATACTGTATTCTTTGCAAATTTATTCATAAACATGACTTTCATTATTATTATCACTAAAGTAGTTTTTTTTTCTTTTCAGTTACTCTTAGGGATTATTAATGCAAATAAAGCTCTTGATTTTTTTTTTTTTTGGATTAAACTTGCATCCATTTTTTTCCACAAAATTTCTTTGATTATTTTGATAAGTTTTGCTAGATTGGATTGGAATTTTGTGTGAATAATTATATCATAAATAAGAAAGAAGGGGGACATGAGAGACAGAGAAAGAATTAGGAAAAGTGGGAAGGAAGACAGAGGAAGAGACACAATTTGACACAATTTGAACACTTCTTGTTTATATTGTTTCATACACCCAAAACCATACTGAATAACATAAGTGATAGTATTCATGCCCTTTTTCTGACTAATGAAATTAATTCATCTTCTTGGAATAGTAATTGCTATGGAAATTTTTTAAAAAATTAAATTTTATATTTCGGGAGTTTATTTTTTTTAAGAATGTTATTAAGAGTGGTTTCTGATTGCTATTAATACCTTATGACTATTTTTGTCATGATCATATATTTTTCTTTGTAATATTTTGATTGAAGTGACTATTGAGCTTTATCTTGATAAGTACATTTCTGAAATAAACCCTGCTTGATCACAGTGTTCTGATACAGAACATACTCTGCTTGCATACATTTAATGTAGAATTTTTGCATCTACATTCATGAGTAAGATTAAACTATAGTTTTTGTTTTTCTACCTTATTCATGTTTTCATATTGTTTTTTATTAAAAAACTCATCTTCCATTTCATATATGTTCTTATTCTAAATGAGACAAATTATGTGATAACATCTGAAAAGTAGTTTTGTTTGCAAGAAACATTTATGACATTTGATTAGGGTAAAAAATAATTACAAGACTACCTTTCTAGTATGTCCAGTCTCTCTTCATTTTATCTTCACTTTATTGAACATATATTTGTGTTTTATTAATTTTTTATTATTTAGATATATTCTTCAACCAAAACACAACAAAATTCCCACCTTATGTGAAGAATGTGTGCAGATCTTTTATTCAGTTGAGTTTTGTTGTTGTTTTTGTTGTTGTTGTTGTTGTTTTGGTGCAAAGGGATACAACCCAGGGGCCCTCTATTACTGAGTCACACTTCTGAATTAATTCCATTTAAGATTGATCAGATTGATGTGGCCTCAAATGAGGTGCATTTTATAATCCTTGAAGTATGATTAGCATTATCAATTTTGCTCTCTCCTTGACCTTGGGATTGTAATCACAATGGTGTTCTCTCAGTTCCTGGAACATAGTATATTTCTGAAGTGTCTGTTGTGATATTGCCTTTTTCATCCCGTATGCTAGTAATTTGAGTTCTGTCTCTTCTTCTCTTCTTTAGCATGGCTAAGAGTCAGTCAATCTTATTTAATTTTTCAAAGAACCAACTTTTAGTTTTGTCAATTTTTCAATTGTTTCTTTTGCTTCGATTTCATTGATTTCAACTCTGATTTTAATTATTTCTTGCCTTCTACTACTTTTGTTGTTGTTTTGCTCTTCTTTTTCTAGGATTTTGAGATGAAGTGTGAGATTATTTATTTGTTGTTTTTTTCTTTTTTTAAGGAATGAACTCCAAGCAATGAATTTTCCTCTTAGAACTGCTTTCATTGTGTCTCATAGATTCAGATATGTTGTGTCTGTGTTTTCATTTATCTCTAAGAATTTTTTAATTTTCTCCTTGATGTCTTCTATAACCCATTGATCATTCAGTAACCTATTGTTCATTCACCAAGTGATGCGTGATTTTTTCTTCCTTCTTTTATCCTTGATTTCCAGTGTCATTCCATTATGATCAGATAGGATGCATAGTATTATCTCTACTCCTTTATAATTTCTAAGAGTTGCCCTGTGACATAATATATGGTCTATTTTTGAGAAGGATCCATGTGCTGCTGAGAAGAAAGTGCAACTGCTTGATGTTGGGTGGTATATTCTATATATGTCAATTAAGTCTAGGTTATTAATTGTATTATTGAGTTCTATAGTTTCTTTATTCAACTTTTGTTTGGAAGATCTGTTCAGTGGTGAGAGAGGTGTGTTGAAGTCTCCCATAATTATTGTATGGTGGTCTATTAGACTCTTGAACTTGAGAAGAGTTTGTTTGATGAACATAGCTGCACCATTTTTGGGGGCATATATATTTATGATTGTTATGTCTTGTTGGTGTATGGTTCCCTTGAGCTGTATGTAGTGTCCCTCTTTATACCTTTTGATTAACTCTGGCTTGAAATCTATTTTATTTGATATGAGTATAGACACTCCTGCTTGTTTCTGAGATTCATATGAATGATATGATTTTTCCCAAGCTTTCACCTTCAGTCTATGTATGTCTTTTCCTATCAAATGCATCTCCTGTAGGCAGTCTTTTTCTATCAAATGCATCTCCTGTAGGCAGCATATTGTTGGATCTTTTTTTTTTTGATCCATTCTACTAGCCTGTGTCTCTTAATTGGTGAGTTTAAGCCATTAACATTTAGGGTTATTATTGAGATATGGATTGTTCTTCCAGCCATATTTGTTTATTTATGTTACTTAACGTGGTTTGTTTTTCCTCTTTGATTATTTTTCCCCTTTACTGTACTACCTCCCACTGTTGGATTTCATTGTTATTTTCGATTTCCTCTTCCTGTAATGTTTTGCCGAGGATGTTTTGAAGATATGGTTTTCTACCTGCAAATTCTTTTAACTTTTGTTTATTGTGGAAGGTTTTAATTTCATCTTCCATCCTGAAGCTTAATTTGGCTGGATACATAATTCTTGGTTGGAACCCATTTTCTTTCAGCATTTAAAATATGTTGTTCCAGGATCTTCTAGCTTTCAGAGTCTCTATTGAAAGATCAGCTGTTATCCTGATTGGTTTACCCCTAAATGTAATCTGCTTCCTTTCTCTTGTAGCCTTTAAAATTCTCTCCTTATTCTGTATATTGGGCATCTTCATTATAATGTGTCTAGGTGTGGATCTCTTATGATTTTGCACATTCGGCATCCTGTAGGCTTCTAGGATTTGGGATTCTGTCTCATTCTTCAAGTCTGGGAAGTTTTCTCTTATTATTTTATTGTACAGATTGCTCATTCCTTTGGTTTTGACCTCTCTACCTTCCTGTATCCCAATGACTGTTAAGTTTGGTCTCTTTATGATATCCCATATTTCTTGGATGTTCTGCTCATGGTTTCTTAACAGTCTTGCTGAGCTGTCTATGTTCTTTTCAAGTTGAAATACTTTGTCTTCATTGTCTGTTGTTCTATCTTCTAAGTGTTCTACTCTGCTGGTAGTACTCCATTTCAGTTTTTAATTTGGTTTATTGCTTCTTGAGTTTCTAGGATTTCTGTTTGTTTGTTTTTTATAACCTCTATCTCCCTGTATAGTTGATCTTTTGCTTCTTGGATTTGTTTATGTAATTAATTGTTGAAGTGATCTTTCATTTTCTGATTTTGCTGTCTAATGTCTTCCTTGAGACTCCAGATCATCTGAAGCATGTATATCCTGAATTCTTTATCTGACATTCCATCTGCTGCAGATATTACCTCTTTTAAGTTGAGTTAACCTGCATTGCTTGTGGTCCTTTCTTTCCTTGTCTTTTCATACAACTCACATTTCTTTCTGCTTTGTGAAACTGTTGTGTTATTGAATTTTTCTCCTATATATTTATATTGCTATTTTATAGTTGCAAAGTCTCCCTTTTGTGGAGAAAGACAATGTTAACAGTTCTCAATATCAATAGTACATTATCTAAGCACATATTTTCCTTATTACTACATTTATAGCTAGACTCTATGTCTACAAATGTTGGTTTTGATTATCGTTTACAAGTATAGTCATTAGTTTCATGAAAGGCATACCGTTTTTGGTAGCTTGAGGAAAACTGAATTTTAGGTGTAGGATGTTATGTTTATGGGGAAAGGAGTGAGGGTATGGGTTTAATCTAACTTTGTAGCTTTGGAGAGCTCTAACCAATAGATAGGTAATTTATGGAAGAATGTATAGATTCAAATTTCTATCTATATTTATAAGATTACCCTAATTATGAATAGTAAAATTTAGGGGGTTGTAAATGGGATAGAGGGAGTAAGAGGGAGGAAAACAAATAACAAGAAAAGGAAGAGAAAAAAGAGAGTGGGAAAAAAATATGAGAAAAAAGAAGAGAAATAAAAAGGGGGAAGAGAGGTGGGGCATATGCAATTCCTCTATAGTATATTATTCTGGTGATTCAGTTGTTAAAGACCTTTTTTGTGCACAATTTTTGTTTTCACATATGTTGAGGTTGCGAAGATGCGAGGGGGAAGGATAGAGGAGACTGGGTGAATGGCTGAAAAGAGAGAGAGAAGAGAGAAAAAGAAAGAAAAAAATGTCTCTCAGAACTTTGTTTTCATTTCTTCCAGTTGGTGGCGTTGTCTATTCCTAGCTTGAGTCTCTGTGTTCAGGATGGTGGTGGTAGTCAGTGTGAGAGGACTTGAGCTTCCACCTGTGGCCTCTCTACACTTATTCTCTGAGATGTAAACCAGGTGCCTGATCCACTGCAGAACCACACTGGTAGCCACGCCAGCCAGCCTGTTGGTGGGTTTTAAGGGTTGGTGGGGTTTTACAAGATGAGTTCCATCAGTTTTTCTCATAAGGTGTTTGATGAGGTGGGGGAGTTGGGGAAACCTTATGTTTGTCAAGAGCTTGGTCACGTGACCACACGGGCGGGCGGTAGGGCCCCTCCTCCAGTTGGAGTGGTCTGTCTACCGCACGGGGGGGGGGTGGGGGTGGGGGTGGGGGGGAGGGAGGCTGCATAGGTGGGCCGCTGGGCCCCTTCTCCAGGTCGCATGGTCTGCCTACAGTGGAGGCGCAGGCAGCGGCTGGGCCCCTCCTCCAATTGGGGTGATCTGTCTACCATGCAGGTGGGCTGCTGGGCCCCTTCCCCAGATCTCGGGATCTGCCTACCTTTTTATGTGCTTTTCTGTTAAGCTCCCCAGAGAGATTAAATCTTGCCCTTGGCAAGCGGAGGTGGCTCTTTACAATTGTCAAGTGAAGTGCCCGGTGTAGCTCTAATAGCTTCCATTAGTGATGTCGCATGGTGGAGGCTCCGGGTCGCTGGCGGACGGACAGACACGCGGATGCGAAGCTCGCTGGGTCCTATCAATTTTTTTTTAAGATAGTACATAAAATAATGTATACTGTAATATGTGATGTCTCAGATCCATATGGGGCCGGGAAATTGATAGAGGTACAGGAATAGGTTAACAAATCCACCATTTAAAAGATACAGTATGTTTTAAATGATTTTTTCAATGATAGATGTGTTAAAAGTAGTATAGAAAACTTGTAAAGATTGAAAAAAAAGTATTCAACAAAATTAATTGATTTGTCTTAATACACATATATTAACTCTGCTAACAAGATTTATTGTCAAACATCTTTTATAAAAAGATAGCTCTGAAATAACTCTCAGTATAGTTCAATATTTGATCATGACATTTACCAGAAAATAACTGAATTTTTTAAAAGTGTAAAAAGGTATATTAGATATTTCCTAGTTTAAATTTAGAAACTGTGAAATAAATTCAAAATTTTAAGGTTTGAAAAGAATCAAATAACCAAATGTCAAAATTTGTAGAATTCAGTAAAATCATACTTTTAAGACAATATGGAGCTAAAATATTTTGGATAAGACAAAGTCTAATAGGAATTAGAAAAAGAACAGAATAAACTAAAAAACAAACTAAAGAATACAATATAATTAAGATAATAATGATGATCAGTAGAATTTCATGGAAAATGAAATAATATAGAGAGGCCAACAAAGGAATTAAGCAAAATTCCAAGTTTTATTAATAAAAAAGAATTCTGGTCAGAAAAAAAATGAAAAGGGAGAAGATAATGTAATAAATTTAAGAGGAAAAACTATAAAGTTAGTAAATATCCATTTTGAAGCTAATATGAATGCATATGAAATATTATATAAAAATGCAAGATCCCTAGGAAAACATCAATTCACAAAAATTAACATGGGAAGAATTAGAAATTCTGAATGAACCTATTATCAATCATTCAATTATTTATTACAAATTGTTCTACAAGTAAATAATCCCTAACAATATGATAAATGAGTTCCTACAAAATTTCAAGGAATACACCATTCCAGTAATACATAAATATTCCAATGAAAAAAGAATTATGAGATAATCACTCTTAATTTATCCATATAATTACAGCATAAAATTGACATCAAAGCTCTGCAGAGGTGCAGAGGTGCAAAAATGCGATACCAAATTCAGCCAGATGTACCAAGATGGTAGACAATGTCAAACTGCGGGAAATGCGTTGTTTCATAATATTTTTACATGCAATTACCATATTAGGTGATTTTTGTTTATACTTAAATACTTTAATTCAATTGACAATCAAGATCAATCAAAGAAATCAAGACAGAATTGTTAATTATTAAGTGCTGAAATAGTCTAAACTCTAGGTTGTTACACATTTATCTTGCTCAAATCTTCCTGTTTTGTGACAGAAAATATAACATACTTTTCAGGTTAGACATGATCTCTTGCTTTGATGAATATATTCAGAAAAATGGTATTAGAATATCACTTTAAATATTTCTTGCAGTAACAAAATATTTATAACATGAACTGAAAATTTCTCCATTTGTCTCTTCCATGGAATGTTAAAACATGATTCCTATGGTTTGAAATACAGATTTATGACTCCCGCTGTTGCCAGCATCAAAGAATCTGGAGTCAGAGTCAGCAGGATATTCGTTTGAGGAAAGGTAAAATGTACGTAAGATAACAAACATATCCTGTTTTAATTCCCCCCTCAGGCTGTTAGCATAAATTATTTTGCTTATAGAGTAGAAAAGGAAATAAAATTTTGTTCGTAAAAATTAGCATTATTTTAGTAGGTTTAGATTTTTATCTTGTTTTGACTATAATAATAAAGTATTCACACAAAACATTAACAAACAGCAAAAGTAAGAAAATTAGATGAAATCATGCCATGCACATTAGTAGTTTAAACTACATTTTTTTTTTCAGATGCGATGATTATATATAATTTCCAGGAAGTCATTCATTGAATCAAGTTAGTGGAACCTACAAGTATTAGATATTTACTTTCATCCAATTTATATTTGCAATATAATACATTTCTCTTCCTGTATTGGATACAATTATTAGTATAGAGTATTTTAAATATTTGTATCTAAACTGTACATTTTTTGGAAAAATATTAAAATCAATTATAATTAAATTTCAAGAATAAGCTGAAGAAATCCTAATGCTCATTCATTTTGAATTATATATCTTGTTAGTGGAAGTACCCATTTTGTATATATGGATAGTGATGACGAGTAAATGAGTCACAAAAAAGAGAAGAATTACATGTGCAACCATGTATTAGTTAGAGGGATGCAGATTCTATATAGGTAGTTTCTAAATGAGCACTATATTTCCTCAACAGACTCAAAAGGAGGAACACAGAAAGTTCTGAAATAGGATTTGATTTCATCAGCCATGGCCCTTGAAAATATTAGTGCAGATGTTGTAGGAAAATACAAGAATGGAAGAAATTAATTCAATTATTTATTCATCTTTTCCTTGTAGTATGGAAAATTGTAAACATATATATTTAATGCAGAGAAAAATTTTTAAGAACTCCCCTATACCCATCAGTTGCTTTAGCAACTACTCATGGTAATCACTCATTGTAAATAAAATTATTGTATCATAAATAAAAAATACTCATGATAATTTTATTTCATTCATACACCCTCCTTTCTATTTCATATATCACCAATGGATAGTTTCGTAGAAAATCTTATTCACCAATATAGTATATCCTATAAATATTTCATCATAAAAATGTAAGACATAATAATTCCTCTCTGAATTCATAACCACAATATTGTTATCACGCCAAATATTTGTTCAAATAATAATTTAAAGATCCACACATTGCATTTCTTGATATGTTTCTGGGATAACACCCAAATAACTCCTTTTTTTGTTTGGTCTCTCTGCAATTTATTTTCCAGAGAACCTAGTTCTTTTGTCTTGTTTATTATGGTGCCTCACAGTTTAAATTTTGCTGTTTCATTCCTGTACTAACATTGAACATGTTTCTGTGCTCGATATATTACAAAACAGCAACCTCTTAACTGTATATTGCATTGTGTACTTAACCATAGGAAACCTCTGTTCCAAAAATCAATACATAAACTCCAACTCAGAAGACAAAAACTATTCAACAAGTGAAATAAAATATAAACTATAAAATTTTAAAACTTTAATTTTAAAGCACAGTGTTAGGAAATTAATCATACATTGTGGCTTAAAAGCAGGTGACAATACTAAATGGAAACCCAGTTCCTGCTACTAAAATGCAAGCTAAAATACAGCTGAGGAGTCATTGAGATAAAGCAATTTAAGTAAAATGTTGCATAATGTTAAATTCCCTTTGACCCAAATTTACCAGCTCTGGCTATAGAAATGATTTTGAATAATAATCTCAATCCATTTAAGCTGAGGAAAAATATTAATTATTTTGTTATATCAAACCTACTTTATGACTTTTCTTTCTTGGAATACAAATGTTGTCTTTAAAAGAAATTTTGTTTGACATTTATCTGCTCCCAAATTCACTACTTTACATACAAGTATTCTAGCTAGATCCAGTTAATGGTCTATTAGCATAAAATTTCATTTCTTATACTCAATTTAAAAGACATACTATCTGTTCTTGTCTAAATCTTAGTACATGCTATCTAACATAATTTGTTTTCTGTCAAAAATAATTTTGTAATACTCCATGAGGTCTTATCAGTTATATTGCTTTAATACTTACTTTTAATACTTGATACTTTGTAAAATTATTTACTTGCTTCCCATTTTAAAAAAAATGAGTGAGGAATTTGAATTCTAATTATAGCATTACAAATGGAAGCTTGATATGAGATAAAATTACTTCAAAGACAGAGACCATTTCTTGACAATCAAAAGTATGATTGAATTATTTAATCAACAAGTGTCTTTTTTTGTTGTTTTTTTGTGTGTGTCTTTTTTTTGGGAGCGGGGAGAAATCTATTCTATTTCTTCTTATGCATTGTATAACCCTTAAAAATAAGCAGACATTTACTTCATAGATTGTTTTTCAACTTAACTCAATCAGCATTCATTATAAAATAGCAGTGAAAGAAATTGGAGTGCTACCAAAACATGTCCAGGGTCATTAAGTAGAAGGGAAAGAGAAGATGATTGTTAAAAAGCACAATATGTGCATGAACATTGTTCAAAGTGTTCAGATAATTTCATTAGTCTTCAATAATTTTTGCATCAGGCAATGGGAAATATCTCTCCTTCCTGTGCATTTGTACCTGTGTGTAGCCAGGTGTGTGGGTGTGATGTTTAAGAACCAATCTCTTTTCAAATCTTTCTGACTTAAAAATTCGTGGTTTTGCTTTTATTCTCTCTATACTTTATAATGTTGTTTCTCTGGGAATCGACACTTTTGAATGCACAGTCTGGAATATTAAAAATACATTTCTTTATGCTTTCATGGGCTGTTTCTTGAAGACAGAGTTAAGGATTGATGTCCCTCTGAGAGAAGCAGAGGACTTAAGAGTCACGTGGTCCTCGTGATTGTTTAGGTGTATGTCCCAGCCAAAGAGCTCCTCATAGATGAGGTAGTTAGAGAAAGAGGAAAGATACACACAGCTACTCAAAGTCTCTGGTGATGAGTGGAGTGAGCTCAATTTGCATATTTTCAAACTGCTAAACTCTTGGAAATATTTTTCTTTCCATTTTAGAAAATTTAGAAGAGAGGCTCAGAAAATTTAAGGAACATGCTGTGGTGGTTTTCTGCTGTTTGGGCTTTGTCCAGGTGAAATTACATTTTCCTTCATTTCCTTCTTCATGTGGTTATTGGTAAGGCTTTGGCTATGGAAAAAAATAGACAAGGGATTTAAAAAGTGGGACTGAACTGTGGCTACTCCTCTCTGAAATCCATCATCCTGTCCCAGGGGCTATAAGAGCTCACAAGAGCTTTTGTGGCTTTACTGGCTCACTTTGCACCTGTAGGACATGCTTATAGCAAGTCTTGCTTCTTTTATGCTGGCCCTGGGACATGTACTGACGCAGGTTTTTGGTGAAAGTCACCTACATTTTCTGCAGGTCACAGAGGTTGGTGACAGGAAAGATGAAGGCAGAGCCCAGTTTATCTTTGTGAGTCTTGGTTTCTTTCCATGGGTTCAAGACATCTTGGCTCCTCCCACTTTAAGTCCTGGTTTTTCTTCTGACTGCTAGTCCTGATGACCTATGTTGATTTCAGATCCACTGTGGATTCACATTTCTAATAAATTCTAATAAACGTCTCATTCCATATCACTCACAATAGTTCTACTTTCTGATTTAAACCTAAATAAAATCTGGGTTTTGTATCCATTACTGGAAATGCATTGGAATACAAGGGTTTACACACACACACACACACACACACACACACACACTTTTATTTATTTGTTTTAATGCCTTTATTTATTTATTTTATGTAGTTCTGAGGATCAAACTCAGTGCCTCACACATGCAAGGAAAGTGTTCTACCACTGAGGCACAGCCCCAGCCCAGAAGGGTTTTGAATTTTGAATTATTTACAGAATTTTAAATAATGCATATACATGGTGAGATATCTTGGGTATGGGACACAAATATAAACATGAAGTTTGTTTTATTTATGTATTATGAACAAATTATGAAGGTAATTTCATACAAAATGTTAGTGCATGTGCTTTTTGACCCATCGCAAGAAGGAAGAGTGAAATTTTTCCCAATGGGCCATTGTGTTGGAGCCAAAGAAAGTTTTGAATCTTGTAGCATTTTAGATATCAGATTTTTGGATTAGGTCTGCTCAAGATGTACTTGCTTGTTTCACCTCAACTGATTTATGTCTGAGATTCAAACTTCAATCTGGCTGTATGATACATGCAGTTTTTCCATCATCAGAGTTAATATTAAAGGTAGAGAAGGGAAAGAAAGTGGGGAGACTCTAATTGCCCTGACCATTAACAACAACATGGCTAGAGCAACTTTCCCAGGTTGAGTCTTTCCTTTGGCCCTTCTGTGTGTAGATGCTGCAGAGAGAATGTATCATTACTACTTTAATCTGTGTTAGCTCATGTAATAATCGGCATTCTAAACATCTATTAGACACCACTCATTAATAAAGTAAAATATATATATATATATATATATATATATATATATATATATATATATATATACACACACACATCCTGGGCATGAGAGCACTTTATTGTTTTTCATGC
Organism: Callospermophilus lateralis; assembly: GCF_048772815.1. Lineage (NCBI taxonomy): Eukaryota > Metazoa > Chordata > Mammalia > Rodentia > Sciuridae > Callospermophilus > Callospermophilus lateralis. Next base: position 1,215,372 of record NW_027511570.1, on the reverse strand, counting down.
ATCATAGTCTGGCTTTTTCATATCAAATTATATAGTAACTCAAAATATTCATCTTCCCTAAATGCACTTTTTGCAGCTGTAATCTATCTGTATTGAGGAGATTCTGGTCTTTCAAATGACTGAGAAACTTCTTCTCTGGGCAGTTAATCCCATTTATGTGCTGAGTGACCAATTTGTGTGTTATATTACTTGCCATAATATCCCCATTGTACATAATGTATATTTGATTTAACAGCTATAATCTCAGTACAATGCTGTTTCTTAGTCAAGTGTTTTCATGGAGTTCGATTTTCAAAGGGAGTCTTCCTGGCACTACAGTCAATAATCATCTAAGGGTACTACATCAGCCAAAAGAATGTCCTCAGCTTTTGTCAATAGCATCCTCATATTATCAATACCTTTGTCTTTTATGCAAAATACTTATCTTACCCATGTGGACTGTTAGCAAGTGAATCTGCTTATTCCTAAGCCCCAATAAGAACCCAATAATATTGCTTTTTAATAGCAGTAATGAACAGTTTCTTTTAAAAACTATTTCAAAGGTATTATTGTCTTTAGACATGTAAGAGTTTTGCCATTGAATAGATATATCATTTTCTTTCAGTACTTAAAGATGAATAAGTGAAAGTACCTTGAAGTTATTATTTTCAAAGATTTTACAGGTTTACCAAAAAGTATTTCTAGTATTAAAGACCTCCAGTTCATGATTTTAAGGAGAGGCATTGACTCATTCTCATGTGTTAAATTTAATGGCAATCTTAATTAGTTTATTTTATAACTTTATATAAATTAGATCAGAATTATAAATTTCTCCCTTTTGGTAGAATGAAACTACACATGAGAGTTGATTTTTCTTGCTAGCATATAAACTTATCCCTATCAGGCACAATTTGATGTTTACCCACTGTACTGGGTAAAATGATAGAGGAACACCAGACCAGGTAACTTAAGGAGTAATTTGGATTTTGAACTTGTCTTAAAATGTTTTCTGAGTACCAAGTTCCCTTGACCAAATTTAGAAGTCAAATGCAAAAATCTGGTTTATATATACTTTCTATATTATATATAGAACTATTTGACTATTTTAAAACTATGCTTTAAAATATTTTTTGAATTATTTATTCTAATTTGTTTTACTTGACAGCAGAATGCATTTCAATACTTATCTTACCCATGTGGACTGTTAGCAAGTGAATCTGCTTATTCCTAAGCCCCAATATGAACCCAATAATATTGCTTTTTAATAGCAGTAATGAACAGTTTCTTTTAAAAACTATTTCAAAGGTATTATTATCTTTAGACATGTAAGAGTTTTGCCATTGAATAGATATATTATTTTCTTTCAGTAGTTAAAGATTCTATTTGTTCACAAATAGAATCTTCATATGTGTACTTAGGGTAATGACGTCCATTTTATTTCACCATCTTTCTTACCCTCCTTCCCCCTCCCTTCACCTACTTCCTCTTTGCCCTATCTAAATTTCCTCCATTCCTCTTATGTCCCCCCACATTCCTATTATGGATCAGCATTCACATATCTGAGAAAACATTTGGCCTTGGTGTTTGGGATTTGGCTTACTTCACTTAGCCTAATATTCTCCAACTCCATCCATTTACTTGCAAATGCCATGATTCTATTATCTTTTAATGCTGAGTAATATCCCATTGGTATATATATTACAGTTTCTTTACCCATTCATCTACTGAAGGGCATCTAGGTTGGTTCCACAATTTAGCTGTTGCAAATTGTGCTGCTATAATCATTGATGTGGCTGCATTACTATAGTATACTGTTGTTGTGTTCTTTGGATATAAACCAAGGAGTGGGAAAGCTGAGTCAAATGGTGGTTCCATTTCAAGTTTTCTAAGGAACACCATAGAAATAGAAAAAAAAATAGAAAAATAGAATAGAATAACTTCAAGGTACTTCCACTTTCATGTCTTCCATATCGGTTGCACCAATTTGCAGTCTTACCAGCTTTGTATCAGTGTGCCTTGCTTCCTACATCCTCACCAACACTTAATTTAGTTTGTTTTCTTAATAGCTGCCATTCTGACTGGAGTGAGGTGAAATCTTAGTGTCTGTTGTGAAATTTCCTTTTTCATCACAGATGAGTAATCTGAGTTTTCTCTCTCCTTCTCTTTGTTAGCATGGCTAAGGGTATATCAATTTTATTTATTTTTGCAAAGAACTAACTTTTTGTTCTGTCAATTTTTTCAATTGTTTCTTTTGTTTCAGTTTCAATGATTTCAGATTTGATTTTAATTATTTCTTGTCTTCTACTGCTTTTGGCATTGGTTTGTTCTTCTTTTTCTAGGGCTTTCAGATGTAATGTTAGGTCATGTATTTTTTGACTTTTTCTTCTTTTTAAGAACGAACTTCATGTAATCAATAAACTTTCCTCTTTTTACTGCCTTCATAGTGTCCCAGAGATTTTGATATGTTGTATTGCTCATCTCATTTACCTCCAAGAATTTTTTAAATCTCCTCCTTGATGTCTTCTTCAACAAATTGTTCATTCAATGGCATATTATTTAATCTCCAGGAGTTGTAGTAGTTTTTATTTTTTATTTTATCCCTGATTTCCAATTTCATTCCATTATGATCTGATAGAATGCAGGGTAGTATGTCTACTTATTTTGTATTTGCTAAGAGTTGCTAGTGGCATAATATATGCTCTGAGAAAAAATTGTATTCATGCATTCATGGATGAAGGATTATATATATGCCTGATAAGTCTAAATTTTTGATTGTATTATTGAATTCTATAGTTTCTTTGTTTAGTTTTTCTTTGGAAGAGCTATCCAGTGGTGAAAGTGGTGAGTTAAAATCACCCAGAATCATTGTGTTGTGGTCTATTTGACTCTTAAACTTGAGAAGAGTTTGTTTGAAGTGAACTGTTTTATTCAGTTTTTTTTTTTTTTTTTTTTTTTTTTTTTTTTTTTTTTGCTGCTGTGATTAAAAGGACCCAACCAGAACAACTGTAGATGAGGAAAACTTTATTTGAGGGCTCACAGTTTCAAGGGTCTTAATCCATAGACATGGGCTTTATTCCTCAGGTCTCCAGGTGAGGCAAAACAACAGAGAGAAGAATGTGGCAGAGCGAAGTGGCTCACATGATGACCAGGAAGCAGAGAGAGAGAGAGAGTCCACTAGACAGATACAAATATATACTCTAAAGCCCTGCCCCCTATGCCCATCTCCTTCAGCCACACTATACCCACCTTCATTTATCACTCAGTGAATCCCTATCATGGGATTAATTCACTGATTCGGTTAAGAATCTCACAACCCAAATATTTCTCCTCTAAACCTTCTTGCATTGTCTCACAAGTGAGCTTTTAGGGAACACCTTACATCCAAAAACCATAACCAAAACCAAATTTCGAGTCTGACACAAAGTAAATATTCCATAGTGATAACAACTAATATGTATTACATACAATATGAAGAAAATGGAGTTTCAGAATTTTTATTTTATTTATGTATTTAATCCTCACAAAATTCTTTGGAATTAAAAGTAACTGTCCTTGACTGACAAGCTCTCCAGCCAAATTCTAGATTATTGTCATTTTTTTATCTCTTCTTGGAGTCTGAGAGAATTTCTGGGCACCTTTATACATAAGACAACTCAGGAGAATCAAGTAGCAACTCTTTCTCCTTACTCCTGCAAACACTTTCATAAAATGTATTTGACAAAAGTCTACAGAAGCAATTTCCTCTTAGAATTCAAGACTTAAAGGAGGGGGTGGCCCTTCCAAATTCCTCTTAAACCCACATTAGAATGGAGACTTGAAGTAGACAGTATGGTGAACCTGACTCATGGCTAGTTTACCCAAATCTCTCTGGTCATCCCTTCTATTTCATTGGTTCTCAGTGATTGGTCATTTATCATTTATCATTATGATGGGTCATTTATCATTATCATTTTTTTCTTAGTTTTCTGCTATGTGGTAATTTTCCTGTCCCTTTACTTTCTGACGATAGGTCCATGCCTCATTGGAAATCATATTCTCCGTGATGCTGTAGTCTCTCCCATGAGCATTCAATAATGGGGGTGGACTTTTGAGCTCTTGTCACTGTGACTGATACAAAATACTGGTATCTTTTCTGCAGAGCTTAAGGATGCAATTTATTGTCATGAGTCAAGATTGTTTCCATAAAAAAGACTCTTTTCCTCCAGAGCTACCAGTGTACACACCAAAAAAGCCAGAACAAAGTGGTGAAAAGAGGGTTCAGGGATGGCCAGCAGCTTAATATGACTGAAAATATGTTCACCATTATAAAACACTTGACATTATACTACTAATGAACAAATGCTATTTCCCTGGTTAAAATCCCCTGTGGGTTGGTCATGACCTGAGCTCTAACATCTGTTCACCATCCACTAGCATCATGACTCCTAGGCCCTTTACATTTAACTGCCCGACCCTCCTGAGATCTCAATTGACAGACTATCCTAAGGATTTACCTATTTTAGCATTAAATTTGTTTCTTTCAGCTTGGCTATTCGTTCTCTGTAAAATATAAATTGTAAAAGCTGACAGAGGTATAAATATGAATTCAGAAGTGAAAACTTTTTTAACCTGCTCAGGTAGATTTAATATTTCTATGAGTAGGGAACAATTGAAAATATTAACATTGGGTCTCTTCACATTGAATGCAATTATATGTTTACATCCAAAATTCTTAAATCTTTGTAAATTCTTGGAATGAAGAGGGTACTGCAAGTATGGTATTTCTAAGCCCTCAACCCAGCAATGAAATATAGCTCAGGTGAGTTAATTTATCCTCCAGACCAAATACTACTCCTCCAGATAAAACAAAGCAAACCTGGCATCATCTTCAAGGGCAATGGATAGGGAGTCCCACAAGAAAGAGACAACAACAATCAAAATGAAGAAAAGCAAAGAGAAAACCAATAACAAAATGGTTGATATAATTGCTCTTATTATCGTGAATTACCATGAACATAAGTATTTAAATGCACTAGTCAAAGTATATTTAGTCAAGTGTATTTGACTAAAGACTGGCACAATTGGAAAGAAAACATGGACTCCACCATGTGCTGTTTGCAAGATACCCACCCACTTGGTAGTCAATAAAATAGGAGTGTAAAAAGGAAAAGAAGATAATACGACAACAAGAGTAATAAAAACAGATCAAGCTGTGATATATTAATAACTGATGATGTTGACTTTAGAAAAAAATTATTGTTAACACAGAGGGAAATGATAGAAGGATTAATCCTACAGCAAGGCTCAATGATTCTGATGGTTACTTTAAACAGCACAGACTCAAAATACATGAAGTAAAACTTGAGCTGAAAAAGAAATAGACAAATCTACAATTATAATTAAGGGCTTTAGGGCTGGTTTTGTGGCTCAGTGGTAGAGCACTTGCCTAGCATGTATGAAGCCCTGGGTTCAATTCTCAGCACCATGTATAAATAAATAAAATAAAGGTTCACTGACAACTAAAAAAATATTAAAAGTAAAAACTTAAAAAAAAATTAATTGCTTTAATAATCTGCTTTCCACAACTAATATGAAGTAATTATCAGATAAATGCAAACATGGCCAACCAACAGGATATAAGTGACACATGTAGAGCACTTCACCTGAAAGAATCAATAAAATTAACAAAATTCTAGCTGGCAAAAATATAAAATACACATTACCAATAATGTGAATGAAGTAGAGAATATAATTACAGATCTGTATCCATTAAAATGATAAATAAGGAATATAATGAATAGCATTATTTTCATAAAGTCTTGAAAATCCCAAAGCATCTAAACTCAGCCAAGATTAAAAACACAACCTGAAGAGTATATCCATTAAGCAAACTTAATTTTCAATTAAAAGTTTCCAGACCTAGATTTTTCATGGAAATTTCCAGGAAACATTTAAAGAAGAACGAGTAAGACACAACCACAACTTAATGTATGAAGCCAATTTTAAGCAGATACCAAAATAAGTCAGAGATTGTGCAAATTAAACAAACAAATAAGTAAATAAAGGCTACAGAATAATATCTTTCATGAATTTCAACACAACTCTTCAACAAAAGTTTGACAAATTAAAATCAAAGTATACAAAAGAATTATATATCTTGAAGGAATGTGTTATATTCCAGGGATACAAGGCTGGTTTTGTTTTCTAAAATTCATTGCTTTAATCCAACATCTCAAGAAGCTGAAGAACTAAACATGTGATCATCAATTGGTGCATAAGAAACATTTGAAAGAATGTCACATCAACTAATTATTTTTAGAAACACTTCAGCACATTAGGAATAGAGAATTACTTCAACTTTATGTGGAACATCTGTACGAATCTATAGTAATTATCATCTTGACAGTGGACAAGTTAATGAACTCTGCAATTTGTAACCAAGGATAACTATTCTCACCACATCTACTCAATATGATACTACAAATTTTACTCACTATAATAGACAGGAGAAACATGACATGCGGTTTGGAAAGAAAGAATGAAACTGTCCCTATTTGCAAATGACATAATTGCCTATAGGAAGTATCTCAAATAATCCACAAAATAATTCCCAGAAATAATAAGTAAAACGATCAAGTTTGTAGGATACAAGATCACATAAAAAGCTACTCTATATACTAAAATCAATAATGTAGAAAACAAACCATAAAACCTTATAGAAATATTCTTAAGAAAATTAAATATTTAGGCATACACTAAACAGAATACACACATATACACACACAATCTACACTCTGAAGTTTGCAAATTACTGATGAAAGAAATCAAAGAAATTCTAAATAAATTAAGAGAAACACTGCATTCATGGATTAAAAAAACAGCATAGTAAAATTGTTAAATTTCAAAAAATAATCTGTAAATTTAATACAACATTGGCCTGCATTTTATAATAATTTTTCACATACACAGGTTTATTTTAAAATTTATAATGGAACAGCACAAGTCCTAGAAGAGCTAAAACCATCTTAAAGAAAAAAGAATTTACTAAGGTTAGTAAAAAGCTATAGTCATCAAAACAGTGTGGTAGTGGAGGAGTGATAGAAACCAAACCATGAAACAAAGTGTAAAAATATAGAAACAGACTCACAAATATGCTTACATTGGTTATAATGCTTTTATTGTTTGAACTGATACATAATTATTATCCATGTTTATGGGCTTGCATTTGAAGTTACAATACATCTGTATATAGCATAGATCAAATCAGGACAAACTTATCTATATCATCAAATATTTACCATTTCTTTGTGATGAGAGCATTTAGAATCTTTGCTTTTACTTTAGGAAAATATAGTATGTTGTTATGTTTGCACAATTCGTAAAGTGTTCTGTTCCTTGAAATGATCACTCTGAGTGTAGCAGGGACATTTTCAAGTAATGTAAGAGTGGACTTGGAAAGACCATTTGGGAGACCACTGCAATGGTGCATTGCAATGGTCACTTGTCCTGGGGTAGGGGATAATAGAATGAGGACACATTCAGAAACTAAGGTAGCATTAGTAATGTTTATTAGGTGCTGGATGGCTGGCAGAGTGTGCGGGTAGGAACTCATAGATATGCCTTCTATTTCCTGACTTTCCTTACTGGATATATGGTGGAAACAATGATTTGGCAAAGACTAGGATAAAAAAAATTCAGTTTTAGGAATTACTACAACTTTTGAAAATATTTTGATAGCAATATTGATTAGTTAAGTGTTTTTAAAATGTAATTAGATCAAGTAAGCAGTTAGGCATTTAAATATGGACTTTGCAGGGATGGTAGGTTTGATCACCATATGGATAATCATTAAACTACACATAAGGATAAATGGACAAAGAATAGATTTGAACTGAGAAAAGATTACAAAAGCTAATTACAAGAAACACCCAGCATTTATTACTTAAAACTGGTCAATAGGCCTAGAAAATATATTAATGAAGAAAGCCAACTATATAATAGAAAAACTCTTCTGCTTTATGATCTACTTTTAACTGAACTGTAAGTGACAGGACAGATTTTTATAGCATGTGAAAAGTAAAAAAAAAAAAAAAAAAAAGCAAAACAAACTCAGAATTCAGTGGCCTAAAATGACATTTGTTTTTATTCCTTCTAGTACTATGAAGTGACTGAGGTTAGTTGGAAGGTTCTTACAAGGAATCTTTCGTTCTCTGAGATGATATCTGGGTTTGAGTCATCCAAAGACTTGATTGCCCAAGATGGATTACTGTTGGCTTGGAGCTCAACAGGAACTGTCAGCCAGCAAACCTCCACCGGCATGATACAGAATATCCCAAGAGTAGCATTCCATGGAAGTGAACAGAAACTGCCCATTATCTTACAACCTGGGGCAGAAGGTGACACAGCATTAATCCTACCAAATTCAAAGATAATACAGGGAAGTCCAACTTCAAGAGGGCAGAAAAATCAACTCCACATGGAGTGGTGACATATGAATTTGAAATTTTTAACCCAACAAATTTAAAATAATTAAAGATAATATTCAAAGACAAAGATGATCAACTCTGATAAAGGAAGATAAGTATTTTAACAATACCAAAAATGGCAAATAGACCTTCTTGGGATCACCTCTTTCTACATTTTAATGTATCTAATTTTTTTTCAAATTAACTAGAGGCATGTTTCTTTTATCATTCAAATTAAACAAAATATAGAAATAAAATAGGGAAACAATAATAGGTACTCTTTTTCTTTTTTTACATTTTTTACTATATAGCTCAGGTCTTTCTAGAACCTTTTCTATAATGAATTAATGTAATGATAACAGAATGCTGTTCAATTCAAACTTTGTTTCTGTTTAATATAAAGCAAAATAATTCTCTCTTCTCAAATATACAACTGCAAAACAAAGCTGGAATTCTTTGGAGAAAAAATCCTTTAGAACTACTTTCTAGTACCTAATTCAGAAAGTGACATAAATTTGTATCTTGAATGTGTTTTATAAAAATCAGAACATCAAGAAACAAGCAAACATATAGGTAGTGGAAGAAGTTTAAGATCATGGTTTTGCCTTTGATCAAATGTTGCATTCATATAAGGTACCACATAATAATGATGATTATGTAGTTTTTCATTCATTAACATGACTTCTTTGTTAAAGTGTGACATCTTATTTATACCATGAATTGTCTCAAGGACTCAAATCAACTTACATGTGAAATCGAACTAAAAGGAACTTCATGGAATGCAGTCAATCCACCTGTATAGTGTAGAGTATAATAAGAAATGCTGATCCATTAAAGGGGAAAATCAATCGAGTATACTCTGTGACAAACAGTAGCAAAGTCTATAAAAACATTTTAAATTGTCAAAAAAATATGTGAGGAAAAAGACAAGCAAAATTGTACTTTTAAAATTAGAAACTTGTAGGTAAATTTGTAGTTGAGGTTATAAGGCAAGGAAATAGGAATGATAAGAAAGAGTCTGAGTTGACATGGTGTATCTATTCAAGTACAAGAACTCTGAGAAATGATAGGCCTGGATTGCTATTCAAGGATTTCAAGCATAACAATAAATAATTCATTTTGAACTTTGGAAGCATGTGGAGGGAAATCAATAAACAAGAATCCCTTAAGCTCTGGGTATGAAAAATAAAGCTTTTATTTTATTTGGAATGAATACGTTCATATCCATATCATAATGCATTTATCATTGTCTTACATATGTATGTACCACATTTATCAAGTGCAGATATAAACATGAAACACAACAGCCATATAGACACTTGGCAGTGATTGAATTTAGCTTCAAATTCCCCACAACAGTTGACTGACACGTCTGAAAGTCTTTGAGTGTTTATTTCTCTGTCTCCTTTAAAATCATTGCACATAGGCAGTGCACTGTCATATATAGTAATCGAGAATGTGACAAGTATTCTGGGATAACAGCTATCAGACAAGTGAAAACTATGAGCAAGTAAAAAGGTAATGCTTCAACAGCCATACAAACCTGAAAGCTTCTATCCTGATTTGTTTTATCTACACACCAGTGATATAAATGTAAAGTATAAAAAGTTATTCATGGAAATAAAATAGAAAATGTAATTTATGTTAATTATATACAGTATATCCTATTATATTTAAAACATCATTGTATATTTTTTTGATGTTTGGTATCAGATAAAACAGAGAGATTACATTACTCCAGCACTAGTGATCAACCCATAAATAGCCAAGTAAAACCTTATTTTCACTTGTTGGGTCAAATATGAATATTTCCTGAAGTAAAATCTTTTAAAAATTGAGGTATATCTTGCTTACAGCAAAGTTCAACAATCTCTCGTTTGTAGTCTAATGAATTTTGACTATTTACACATGCATGCTGCTCAAATCATGATACATAATATTTTATAACCCTCTGTGCCTGTTATGGTTTGGATATGAGGTATCCTCCAAATGCTTCTGTGCTAATGCAGGAATAGTCAGAGGTGAAAATGATTAGATTACAAGAGCAATAACCCCCTAATCAGTCCCATCTGAGTTTTAATGGACTGCCTGGGTGGTAACTGTAAGCAGGTGGGGAATAACTGGGTGAGGTGGGTCAATGAGGATATACCCTGGAAGGGTGCATCTACCCTCTGGCCCCTTCCCCTCTCTCTCTGCTTCCTGCCTTCACCATGAACTAAGCAGCTTTCCTCCATCAAGCCCTTCTGCCATGATGTTCTGCCTCATCTTGGGTCCAGAGCAATGGGGTCCGCCATGGATGGACTTTAAAGTTTAAAACTGTGATCCCCAAATAAACTTTTCTTCCTTTAAGTTGTTCTTTTGAGGTGTTTTGATCACACAGTAAAATGCTGACTAAACCACGCCCTGTCTCAAATGTTTCAAACACCTTCCCTGAGGGGTTTTTCTGTCTTCTGTCACTGTAGCCCACTTTTTTCTTCTTCTCGAACTTCACAGAATGGAATCACTAAGTATGCTCTTCTTTGTGTTTGTTTGTTGTTCAACATAACATCTTGGAGAAATGTCTATAGTGTTGTGTGTATTAGTGGTCCCTTCTGTTACTGTCCCATTTTCTGTTGAAATGATGTGCTGCTAATTATTTTTCATTCTTCCATATATTAATTATTGGGCTGTTTCTTATTTTGAACAAATGATTCACCAGAGAAGATAGATGGGTGAAAATAAGCACATAAAGATATTTCAGCATCATTAGATTTTAGGGAAATGTAATTGAAATAAATAATGGCATCGCTATACATTTATTACAATGGTGAAAATGAAATTACTATACCAAGTATTTATAAAAATAATGAGCAATCAGAATTCAGATAAACTAGCATGAGGAAGTGAACATGGTACAACTTTGGAAAATGAGAAATGTCTTATTAAACATTAAATATATGTCTACCTTATGATCTAGACACTCGTTCCTTAGGTCAATAAATGGAAACTGATGTCCATGAAAAGCTTTCACATAAATGTTCACAGCAAGCTTTCTTTGTTATAGCTCCAAATTGGGTACACCCAGGTGCATTTTCAGTCAGCAGTGAAAAGTGTTGAACTGATACACACACTATTGATAAATTTCAAAATAGTAATACTAATTGAAAGAAACTGGAACATAAGTGTCCACACTGTATGGTTCCATTTATATAGCATTTTGGAAAATTCAAACTAATGGATAGTATTATATACATCATAGTGGGTGTTGGGGTCTAAGAAGCCGGAATGAGAGGAAGAGATGCAAAGTCATGAGGGATCAAATTTGAATTTGACCATAATTTAAAAGGCAGATGCATTGGTAAAATCTCACATGTTGACATTCATATATATATGTATTTATATATATATATATATATATATTTTTTTTTTTTTCTGTACTGGAAATTGAACCCGGGTGCACTCCATCACTGAGCTATATTCCCAGCCCTTTTTATTTTATTATTTTTTATATGTTTTTGGTACTAGGAATTGAACTCAAGGGAACTCAGCCACTGAGCCATATCACCAGTCCTATTTTGCATTTTATTTAGAGACAGGGTCTCACTGAGTTGCTTAGTGCCTTGCTAAGTTGCTGAGGCTGGCTTTGATCTCACAATCCTCCTGTCTCAGTCTTCCCAGCCCTGATGTATATTTTGTTTGTTGTACATTGTCTTTAAAAGTATGAAAATGCATCATATTTCACTTATACCACTAATGTGCAAAATTTCTGTACTCTTGATCTTTTAAAATTTAGATACTATCATTTTAGTTGTATTTTAATTTTCCTGCTTAACCACATTATTTAGGATGTGTTCTTACACTTACTTTCATATTCTTATTCTTTTTGAATGACTTATTTGTTTTTGATGCCCATGAGCTGAAGGTCACTAGGAAAACATCTGCCATGAACTATAATTGGGACTTTTACTTGCTGCAGTGGGGTTGGGGGGCGGTGGTACACCATGGGAAATCACAAGACTTCTCAATAGAAGACTATGAGGAAAGGTCACAATAAGTTGTGAAGTTCCATTTGTCTGTGTTGAAGAAAATAAGGTGTGTTTTGGTTAGATCTTCTCAGAAAGCAGGAATAATATAGTATGAAAAAAAATTCTATCCAAGAGATGGGAAGGATGAAGTGTGGCTAAACCTCTAATTGGCATAATATCAGCAGGCATTCGTGGTAGCTGGGAGAGGAGATTATTTGTCAGGTTTGTGGTTTGAACTATTTTATTGCTTCTTTCTGTGCTGGGACATGATTGTGAAGGGTCTTGCTTTGTGTCACTGCACTGTTGTCACAGACTGGCCTTTCATAATATTGGTATTATGTGAAATTGTTTTGCAGGAGAAACCTACAGCCCAGCTGAGAGTGTTGAAATAGCCACCAACGGATGGCTTTTAAGTTGTCAAGGTTGCTGTTTTCATATTAAATGTCTTTCCAATCTTAATGTAGAGTGTATGCTTTTGATTAATGAAGTTGACCAAATTATGCTAGATGCATGTATGAATATGCCACCACACATTCTAATTTTATATATAACTATAATTCATCAATTAAAATAAATAAATAAATAAATAAATAAATAAATAAATAAATAAATAAATAAAAGAAAAACTATTAAAGTAAAGGAATGAGATCAGGGAAGGGAGGAGGGGAGCAAAGGGATAGTACTAAGGATTGAGATGGAGAAAACTATTTTATATGCATTTATGAATGTGTCAAAGTGATCCTGACTGTTGTGTGTAACTATAATGTACTAAAATAAACACTAATTAAATTAAAACAGATTTTTAGTCAGTCTTCATACATTCTGCATATAAGATACAAGTTCTGGATAAATCTATCTGTCTGTCTATCTATCTATCTATCTATCTATATGTATGCCCACATCTGTATCTATCTTTACATCGGGAAGCTTCTCCATAATCTTTTACTTATTCACACCATATATCTTTTGATAGACAGAAATTATTATTATTAATCTTTTTGGGTACTGGGGATTGAACTCAGGGACACTCGACCACTGAGTCACATCTCCAGTCCTATTTTGTATTTTTTTTAAGACAGGGTCTCACTGAGTTTCTTCGTGTCTCACTTTGGCTGAGGCTGGCTTTGAACTCGGGATCCTCCTGTCTCAGCCTCCTGAGAGACTGGAATTGCAGGTATGCAACACCATGCCTGGCTGGACAGAAATTCTTAATTTAATGAAATTCTATTTAGTTATTATTTTCCTTTAGTTATAATACTTTTTGTATTTTTAGGCATCGTTTCCCTACTCCAAGGTCATTGAGATAATCCTCTGTATTTTATTGTATAAGTGTTGTATTTTTGATTCAGAATTATAATCCATACATATTTAATTTTTCCATATATAAAACATAAGTTGAAGTATTGTTTTTTCCACTTATTAAAACATGTAATGCACATCAGCATCACTCAAGGCAATGACATAGGAAATAATGAACAAGACACCACTCATACTCAACTTAGCTATATTCCGATTGTTCCAAAGTGCCTGTAAGTGAAATGCTTGTGCATTTGAACAAAGGCTTTATGAGTAAACAATCTTGCAGCACACTATTTACCAAGCCTGAATTTGTTAGATTAAATAAACATGAAGTAGGTTTACATGAAAAGATCCTATTTTTTTGCCCTCAGTGTTTTTGGAAATTAGAATATCCCTTACAAGAAGTTTAGAAAATATAGTCATCTTTTTAGGAATGTGTTTTTAGCATAACTGTGCAGTTTCCCATAAGTGTGAAACACATATAGCTTTCAGAAAACCATCAAATGTTCACAAATTTTCTTTGAATATTTTGAAACAAAAATCGTGGTCTATATATAATGTTATTCATTCATAAAAAGGAAATCATTCCATTTACAACAACAAAGATGAAACTCAAGGGCAATATGCTAAGTGAAATAAATCAGATAGAGAAATACAAATTCCACATGCTTTCACCAATGTGAGGGTTGAACTCATAGAAGCAGAATAATGGGAAGATGTTGGTCAAAAAGTATAAAACACAAGATGTTGAGTCATAAGATGAATATGTTCTGAGGATTATGGTGACTGGTTAACATAGTCATTGTATACTTGAAATTTGTTAAAGTGAATCTTAAATGCTTTCACTGTACACATACAAAGATAACTATGCAAGGTTAACTAGTTGGTTTATTGTAGTGATTTCAGATATATATATTTATGTGTAAATATATATATGTAAGCATCACCTTGTACAGGGAAAATATATTCAATTATTTGTCAATTATATCTCCATGAATCTAGAAAAATCAAGGAATTATGTTTTTCTTGTAATATGTGTGCAAGATGCATTTTAAAAATGATATGCATAATAAAAATGATTAAAATTCAATTCTTCAAGAGAAATCTCTGATAATATTATCACAATCATATCATATACATTATTCATGAAAACTTTAGTCATGCTACAATCAGATATATGCTACATGACTTTTTAGAATCACTTCTTTGGAATTAGTGTGATTGACTACTATTTCAAAATGTTACATTTTGACATAAAAGCTGAATTACTATTATATTGGAATCACTTTCAATGATTATGTCAAAAATGCCTGTATGTTATCATTTACAAACACATTTTTTAATAGAGACAGACTTTGATATTTTAAATTTGTATGCAAAAGTTTTGCTTGCTAATTAAAATTTAAAGTTACATTTTATTAAAATCTCTGATATAAAATATCTTGGCAACATGAAACAGTCTGCATACTGGCAGTAAAATAATAAAGAAGACAAGAAACAGCTGCAAATTGAATGCCTAAAAATAAAATCACATAAAATAGCAATCACAAGCATAGACCCTATGATTTTCTTATATAGTATAAGGATTTGTATTTTATTATTTGGGTTTACAGCATATAGAAATGTTTAAATAACCTATGGGTTTCATTGCAAAACAAATTCCTTCTGTCTGAAAACAAATAATTTAGAAAAAATTTATTATGAATCAATGGAGCAACATTCCCTCTAGTCCATTCTACTTCTTATTACGCTATCTTTAAAAGTGCCTAAGAAAGGATTTAAATTTATCACTGCTTGTTAAACCTGTAAAAGCTCATGTTAATTGGATGTCAGCCTATTTTACTTACTTACATGCTTACTGACATTAAGGGCTATGTGATTTAAAAGCAACCTAAAGAATATGAGGAATATTTACAATATTTACTAGCTTATAAAGAAATAAATATGGGTTCTATCCCCCATTAAACCACAGACAATTTGCAATAAAAGAAGAGATCACTTTTTAAAAGACAGTCTGAAGACATATTTCTTTATTTAATTGAAAGATTTCAGTTTAAACCATCAATATCTGAAAAACGTGAATTCACAGTCCTTAGAAATGTTTTGCTAAAGAATATGACATAAAGGAACATGTCAGCATTAATAGTCTTTGTTCATGCTTGGTTAGGAGAATAGTTTCACAAATTGTGGTATATACACACTTAATATTTGAATGTGTAAGTAGAAGAAAATTCTTCTTTTCAGTATCTCAAAAATCTGTTATTCAACCAGGAGTATACCTCTGTGGTAGAAAATATGCCTGCCATGTGCTAGGTCCTGAGTTCAATCCCCAGCGCTATACACAAACACACATGCACATATACACACACAAACACACACACACACACAGTCTGTTATCTTCCATAACAATTCATTAATGTTTTTGCTTTATAATTCTTTAATGTTTTATAAATGAATAAAATATGTACCATGGAATTGTTTGACAACTATGGAGGTGGAACTATGGATCAGAAAACTACTCCAATCCTGTCAACTCCTTGTCAGAAAAAAATAAATGAAGGATTTAATTCAGTGGGAATTATCTTGAGTGATAGAAGTCATCTGTATTCATTTTGGTTTCTAGTACAGGCTAAAAACAGATGTCAGAAAGAATCTGACCACTACTACACATTTGTGAAGTAGATGTAAATTAAACAACAGTGAAGCAAAAAGAGCTGCCCTTACCTGGAGAGTAAATTTGTACTAAAAGACACTAATATTTACATTTCTTTAAAAAATGTTATTGATATATTCTAGCGCAAAAAGTCAAATCATATACATATAAATTGGTGAGCTTGAACAAATTAAACAGACTCATATAACTATGATCAGCAGTAAGAAACAGGATGTTGCCCAAACTCCAAGGTCCATGTGGAATTTTCTTCTATTCACCCAGACGCCACAATTAAAAGTGATTCCTAACCCGACTTCCAAATGCCACAACTTGTTTTTGAATATGAATAAAAATTTTAAAAACATTATCTTACTGCACATAGAATTTTGTAATTGTTTTATTATTATTAATACTATGCTCATTGGATTTTTCCATCTAGAACCATTTAATTACATTCTGCTTAATCTACTTTCTATATATTATGCAAAAAATGTGAAGACACAGTCATTTACTTTCATCATGTATGTATTTTATAGTCATTAAGCAATTTAGTAGTGTTCTGTTACTTTTGAAAATATCTATTGGAATGGAATTATAAATTCATAAAATAAGTATATGTTTTGTATAAGCATATACACCAAATATTGTCCCCAATTTATATACCAAATTACAGCCATCTGAAATAGATGGGGGGGGGGGACTAGTCGTTCTTTATACTTGTACACATTTTTTTAAGAAAAATTATCTTAGTTGTCTAATGGGATCAATTTACATTTTCTTAAAGATTAGCAAAGACCTTTTAATGTACTCATAGGTCATTTGTTCTTTTTGAAAAATACAATTGAAATTTTTTCCCTCTTGTTAGTTTGTCTTCTTGTACTGTTTTTTAGGCATTCGGCTTATATTCTGAACACTAATCTTGTATATGATGATTGGTAATATTTTATTCTACTCTGGTTCTTGATTTTCACTATTAAAATTTTTTTTCTTAGTTGTAGTTGGACAAATACCTTGATTTTATTTATTTATTTCTAATAAATAGAAATAAATGGTGCTGAGGATCAAACCCAGTGCCTTGCATGTGGTAGGCAAGCACTCTACCACTGAGCCACAATCCCATCCCATTTTCACTTATTTTTATTAGTGCATTATAATCATACACAAAAGTAGGGTTCACTTTGACATAATCATACGTGCATGGAATACAATTTGCTCCATTTCAGTAACCAAGTACATTCAATTTCCCCCTTCTCCTTATTATTGGTTTTTTTATTATTACTTTATGGACATACATAAAGGTAGAATACACAGTGGTGTATTCACATGCATACATAGTGTAGCTTCATCAATTTAATTTTGCAGTTCCTTCGTCTTCCCATCCTTCCTTTCTCCCCTTTCATCTCCTTCCTCTATCTACTATATTGATCCCTTCTCTATTTTCATTTACTATCCTCCCCCTCTTATTTTGTTCTAACTTTCACATATGAGAGAAAACATTCAACCCTTGACTTTCAGACTCTGGTTCATTTCACTTAGCATGATATTCTCCAGTTTCCTCCATTTACCAATAAACACCATGATTTCATTTATTCTTCATTGCTGAGTAAAACTACATTGTGTATACATACCACATTTTCTTTATCCATTCATCTTTTGACAGGTACCTGGAATGCTTCCATAACTTGGCTATTTTGATTTGTGCTGCTATAAACATTGATGTGCCTGTATCACTATGATATACTAATTGTAGTTCTTTGGGAAATAAAACAAGGAGTGGAATAGCTGTGTCACATGGTGATTCTAAATAATTTTTGCCTTTTAAAATCTAATTTAATTATTTTTTCTTTTGGTTAGTAATTACAGTGACCTTTTACAAAATTATTTCCTTTTCACGATTAAAATGTCCCTCTAGCTGGACACAGTGGTGTGTGCCTATAATCCCAGCAGCTAGGGAAGCTGAGACAGGAGGATCTTGAGTTCAAAGCCAGCCTCAGCAAAAGTGAGGTGTTAAGCAACTCAGTGAGATCCTGTCTCTAAATAGAATATAAAACAGGGCTGGGGGGTGGCATAGTGGTCAAATGTTCCTGAGTTCAATCCCTGGTCCTCAAAAAAAAGTCCTTCTATATTTAAGAGTATTTTTATTTAATATTAGTAATAATCTTATATTTGCAGTCCATTTGGTACTTACTTTAGTGTGTAATGTGAAGAAGGGCTCAGTATTTACTTGTTTTCCATATATCCAGTAGTTGCAAGTCCTCTTCATTAGATTGAGAACTTTTTCATAAACCAAGTGCCTATATAAGAGTAGGTCTATTTCTGGGTCCTATTGGTAATGTTGGTCTGCTGCCTGTCTTTGAGCTTATGCCACTCTGTCTAGTCTACTCTGGAATCATTCTTTAGTAAGTGCTCATTTGTGCTTCTAGCTGCTTCTATGAACATATATACAGAGTAAGAGCACAAATTTTCATAGAATATTTTCAATGAAAGTTGGCAATTTTCATATAGTTATGATCATCATAACTGTGCTCAGATTAATGCACATCAAAATGTAATAAATATATGAAATATTTTGTGACTACTGTACATGAAATTCACCAGCAGAAGATTGAAATCAAGAGTAAATCAAAGGATTATTCACAATTGCATATTGAATAATATTTTATATCTGTACAGGGCAAATGAACAAAAAATAGAACAAAAGTAACCTTTACAGCTTAAGTCTATTTAAGATGAGTGTATGTTCTAAGAACAATTAGATCTGCAGGAGCCAGGGAGATCATGGAATTTTGTATTTATGTAGGCTTTTGGCATGTATTCTCATGTGATCATTCTAGAGTAAAACATAAATGGACAATTTTATTAGAATAATTTTCTATGCAAGAATAATTACAAAGAAAAAATCGCTATTTGCTTGCTCACCTTGTTTTTCAATTCAGTTTCCACTGAGTTGAGATGCAGACAACATGGTAGATATTTACCAGCCAAATATAAGAATAATTAATGTTTCAGTATTTGAAATGAAATCAATGAGAAGAAAAAAAAGAACATGAGATGTAATAACAATGTGTGTCCAGAGGGTCAATTTATGATTCTTGATAACTTAATGTTTTTGACAAACTTCTCTTCAAAAAAATTATCAGAACTAACAGCCTTGTACCCCAGGATAATGTAAGAAGAACTAGAGAAAAATGGAGAAGATAAATAAATGGATTCTTTTTCTCTTTCTCTCTCCTTTCCCCTCCCCTCTCCTTCCCTCCCATTCTTTCCTCTCCCCTTCCCTCCTCTCCCTTCCTCTCTCCTCACTCCTCTCTCCTTTTTCCTTCTAACTGAAGCCTATTGAAAAAGATCTAGACACAGTTATTCACTTCAGAGTATTCTTTTCCCCCCACTGGTATGTGAAACTGCACACACTGTTAAACAAAATGCTACCTGAAGGTAAATTGTTCAATTAAAAAACAAGCAAACAAAAAACAGGTATGCTCTGGAGGAAACAGTTTCTGGTCATATGCCACAGTTCATCTTTTTTCCCAACCACCCTCATGAAAGAACCTTGCAATTGTCACCACACCTCCTTCCATTCCATGTTAACTTGAGCACACCTTTTTCTGTGGTCTCTCACTTATTCCACATAACTATGAATCATGTCTTGTTCTAAGGAATCCCAAAGACTTCTCATTCCATGCCACCCTGCAGGTTCTAATATTACAACTGTTCATTCATTCATTGTGTTTCTCATTTTCTTTTCACTCAAGTCTATTAAACGGTTATCCCCCCTTAAACCCACTCTCTTCTATATAGTTTCTACTCTTTACTTCATACACTGGGACATCTTTTTCTCAGGGAAATCTTTTTGAAGACACTTTGAGGGACGTGTGTGTGTGGGTGTGTGTGTGTGTGGGTGTGAGAGAGTGTATGTGTGTAGTCTGATACCATACTCCACAGGGTTTTGAGTTAATAGTACAGTTAATAATGACCTATACTCCATATGTTAATAAGCCAAATTAAATTCAATTGCCCAACCTATTTACATAGTTTGTAATTAAAAAATTATTAAACTTGCACTGGAAGTTATGTAATTCACCAAAGATATAGAGCATGTCAATTCAAATATTATTTATTAAGACTACATTTCAGAAAGACAACATCTTACTGAATCTGATAGTCTTTTGAAAAGTTACAATGGGTTAAAAAATCAGCAAACTTTGAATTTTCACCTTTTCCTTGGGTAGGATTAAGCAAATCTTAAAACTTCTGAATTATATCAAACCAACCCAATAATTACTGTTTACTTACTTAAAAAGGTACATGTGATTGTCAAATTAGAAAATGTACCAGAAAATTCTTTGCCAAATTTCTTTTTATATGAATCATGAGTTGACCTCATCTATATTAATAACATATTTGATCTTAAAGTAAGATCTAAACAAATATTTTCAAACAGTTTGGATACAGTGAAGTTAAAGGTTAAAGTATTACCATAATTTGGATTAAAAAATAAAACAGGCTTTGTCCTATTAGCTGTACCATAGAAATTTATCTATAAAATCAGTCTTTGCCATACTCTATATTACGTATAAGTCATACTTACTTAGTAAATTAAAAATAGTCATTTTTTTCTTTCCTGCTTATTTAAAAATAATGCAGTGGTTCAAATTAATTTTAAACAACATAAATTAAAATTATCCAACCTGATTGATAAATATCCTAAATCTTTTGATTTTTAGGTTATTTCACAATTCCTAAGTTTGAAATAATATTTTTAATCTCAACATTTCAATCAGCTTTTTCACTCCTGTGACTTAAAACCTGACCAAACCCTGTAGAGGAGGGAAAGCTTATTTGGGGTCTCACCATTTCAGAGGTCTCAGTCTACAATCTGTAGACACCAGGTTCATTCCTCAGGTTTCAAGGTGAGGCTGAACATCATGGCAGAAGAGTGTGGCAGAGAGAAGCAGCTCCTTAATAATCAGGAAGCAGAGAGAGACTCCACTCTCCAGATACCCAAAAGCCAAGCCCCCAAATCCCACCTCCCCCAGCCTCACCCTCCCACTTCAATTACCTCTCAGTTAATCCCTATCAGGGGATTAATTCACTGATTGGGTTAAGACTCATACAACTACTCATTTTTTCCTCTAAACCTTCTTAAATTATCTCAAACCTGAGATTTGCGGGACACGTCACATCCAAACCATAATACTCCGGTTGCCATCCAAAAAATTCATATCCCCTTATTTTTTGATCATTTTTATACAGTAAGCAACTTTTTAAAAAAAAATGTTTATAATTCCATAAGCATTTTCTTGCTTGTGTAGTTGAATATATTTCTCTTAGTGAAATGTCTGATATTATCTAACAAACTCAAGAGTTCTCACATTTAGTATAATATGCTATATTGTCAACAGTCATGGTACAAAATGACCTTATTAACAAAAATAAATTACACAGTGGTTGGGAACTGAATTAATTTATAAGGATAAAAAGAGACAAATCAATAAACATCTACAGAAAAATAAAGATCTCATGTGTATTGGATATACTGATTAATGTTTTACATTAATTTCCAAGGTCTTCTTTTTCCTGTCCTATAAAACTAGGAATGGGAAACTAAATATTATATTTTCTGGATTACTTTATATCAAGGCTCTAGAATAAGGAAAGTTTTGGTTCAACAGAGGAACTCACAAAAAGTTGGAAACTTATTACTAACAAGTGATTTCAAGAAACAAGTGTTTAGAAGCAGTTGGACCTGCTGAAATCAATATTTCTTATTTTCACCCTCATTTGGAAGTCCACAGGAACAGTGGCTAGAGAAATCATGGCAGCAACAGCAGCTGCAGCTTCCTACATGTGGATAATAACGGTTGCATATCATTTAAATCGGTCCTTCTGGTATCATTCCTCCCTTGACTTTCACTCCTCCAGAATTTCCAAAAATTTTTAAGGCACTTACTATCCGGCATTGAATACCTTGGTGTTAAACACACTTAGAATCTTTTCTCTCTCTTGTCTTGAACAATTGGACTAAACAAAATAGTGAAGATATTTTAAAATTGCACAGCTTTACAAACACCTGGAGAAAAGTGAATTCAACAGATGTTTCATTTGGAATGAAAAAAGTTCAGACTAAAAAAGCAGGGCTTACCAGGTTTTCTTCTCACAAAATAATATCCATCCGAATTCTTAAGTACTTTTCTGAAAGAGATCCTGAACAAGAATTCATTTATAAGATAAGTGATGTGTGATGACAGTAATAAATCTGGAAAGAATCTGACATTTTCTTACAAGGATGAATGATTTTTTAGAAGGATTAGAACCATATTATCTTGCGTGAAGTATGCAGTAGTGTCCTAGGTATAAATAAAAGTAATTATAGTTTTTTTTTAATTTTTACTTTCTTTTGTTTTAGTTTGTTAGGGTTAGTAAAAATAATCTTTTAAAGGGATATTTTATTATGTAATTATAGTAGATATCACTCATTTAGAAAAAGAGATCTAAATTATAGTCTATTTTCTGTATTGATGTCACCATCACTTGCTAACAATGTATATAATTACTGTCAGTTGTTAAATTATGTGTATTTTTTCTTCAAAAAAATTTAAAGCTAGATAATTGTTTATATTATACCTGAAGCCATATCGAAATACTGATAACTGTCAGTATTTGTTCCCGTACCTTTAAAAATGGGAATTATTTTCAAAGCATTCTTACTGTTTTCACAATGCAACACATAATTACATAGGGAAGTGGCAAAGCTTATGATTTTAAGAAATTTATATTTACATTATTTTCCTGTGTCGATTGATGACGAAATTCACATTCAGCCATGCATCATGTTAGATTGCAGAATTTCTCTTGATCTGTAAAAAGATTTACACAATTGTATGCATATATATGTGTGTACATATACACATAAGACATATATAATCATATATTTAATAAAGGAAAGTCCAAAACATTTTCCACATTCTTTGTTTTAACACTACTGTCATTATCTTGAAACACATTGGATATATTCAATCTGTTCATAGCTCTTTGTCTTAGTTTTATAATGAAAAATAGTACATTTAAAAATTTATTTTACTTCTGGAAAATATTTAACACATTCCTTTCTGTCTCATATAATTTAATCGTCAAATCTGGATAGAATGCATGGAGAAGCCATGTGAAGGTGCTGAAAAGGAAATGGTAGTAGGTGAATTGGAGAAGACTGAAATATGAAGTCCTGCAGACTTACAATGAGTTAGACATTATTTCCCTTGTGATATCATCAGTCTGAATGCAGCACATCCTGGTGCATATAGGGGTTGTAAGAGCTGCCCTCCATATCTGGTTTTTAAACAGGAGTGTGAATTACTAATATTCTGACAGAGTACAAAAATTTCCAATTACATGTTCTTTTTGATGTTTTAAAAATAATTTTAAATATTATTATTCCTTATTTATTGTTTTCTTTTTGAGTCCGTAAGCAATTCCATAACCACCAGCACTAAACTCTAAGGGTGGGGAATATTTATTCCTGATCCATGAATATTTTTTCCCCTTTTCTGTCTTTGTTTGAGCTGCTTGTCCCCAGAAGAGGATAAAAATCACAGAAATGCAAATCAGAATGAGGTCAACTAAGCCCTGGATTTCTATCTTAAAAAGAAACAAGTGGAGCTCTTGAGTAACAGAAAGTTCTTGGAACACGAAAAAGAAAGTAGCTTTGGAGTCATCCCATAAAAAATTTTATAAAATTCAGAGGCTCATCACAAAGTGAGTATCTGATCCTAAACACATATTGAAAATGTAGAGAATTTAACCAATAAGCAGACCACTGCCAAGGTCTCTGACCTTGCTGGCTGGTGGAAGTGCTAGACAGATCCACATAGCACCATGGAGGCTATGAGACTACATTCAAAATGAGTGAGCTGGCCTTTGTGTCTGAATCAATTTTTGGATAAAACAAATATATAAACATTTTCAAAGGATTTAAATATCAATATCAATGTATAATATTCAAAGTGCTCAAGACACATTCAAAATAATTAGGTATATTTAGAACTAGTAACAATTTAAATTGTATGGAAATGACCACCAATAGATGTGTTTTAATTAACTTTTCTTCACCATTATGAACTACCTGAGATAATTAAATTATAAAGAAAAAGATATATTTTGAGTCACGGGTTTTTGTTCCAGACCATGATCAGTTGGTCTTCTTTCTTTGAATTGGTGGTAAAGCAGCCTACCATAATGTGTGTAAAGAGTAAAGCAAAATCATTTGATTCATAATGAGGAAGAAAAAATGAGAAAAAGGTGGCAAGGCCCCAGGATCACTTTTGAGGCTATGGTTCCAATGACCCAAAGTCATCCCATAACATCGCCCTTTTCAAAGATTCCACCATTTCCCAATACAGTCACCCTAGGGAACAAACAGCTTTAAACATGCAGGCCTTTGGGGGGAATAGTCAAGATTCAAAATACAGTAAGATGTCAACTCCAAAGTAACATGGAGTTTGATAACTATTTTTAAGAAATATTTTTAAGCAATGATTATGTAGTATGCCAACAAACAATTATTAAAATTCCAGAAACAGAAAAAAATACAAGAATTATACCGTGAAATAAAAGATATACAGAAAAAGACAATAAAAATTCTGTAAATGAAAAGCACAATAAGCAAAATAAAATCTCACAAGAGGCATTAAATAATCCAAAGTAGGTAACAGAGGAAAAATCATTAAACTTGAAGATAGGTCAGTAAAATTATGTAGTCTGAACAAACATGAAAATATTACTAATAAAAAAGGACAGAGTCCAGGGGTCAAGTGAGTTGGAGTGACAGTGAAGGTCTAGGGTCTGTGTAATTGACCTAAGGAGAAAAGAAAGGGTTTTGAAAAATTATCTGAAGAAATAAATTGCCGCAGCCCTGATGGCTGGGCAAACTAACTGGGGGGTGAGGAGGAACTTGTGTAGATTGATACAGCAGGAGTGGAAGCCATTTATTGTAGGACAGGAGGGGTATATATGCATTACTGAATACATAGCTTATCTTAATTAACTAGATACAGCAGTCAACCAATAAGGAATGTCCACACTTAATGACTCGCTGGGGTTACTTCTCAAACCACTCTCTCTGGCAAAATGCCAGGCGCCATCTTGACGTGTTTATAGACTCTAACAATAAATGGCCAAAACTTTCCAATTTTGGTACAATAAGTAATTATATATTCATGAAATTCAGTGAACTTCAAACAGAATAAGCCCAAAATATTGTAATCAAATAGCTAGAGCAATCGATATGTGGATACATTTGGGAAATAAAACATATGTTCATGAAAACACCTATATGTGAATGTTTATGGTAGTTGGCTCGTGATTTTGTGCCCATCCAGACTGCGGCAATTATTAATTGTCAGAAACTGAAAATAGACCATGTATTTTCACCGGAGTTAATGAAAAAACAAATTGACGTATCACAAATACATTAGTATTTAGCAATATTAAAAATTAACTATTGAAGAATATAACAGCTCAATTACATTTCAAAGACATTATACTGAGTAAAAGAAGCCAGTCTCTGAAGTTTAGAGTATATAATTCCATTTACATGACATTTTCAAAAAGAGATATCTGAAGTCATAGGAAACAGATCAGTAGTGTCCAGGGATTAGGTTTGGCAGTGGGCTGTGACTGTAAAAGAATAGCATGCAGAAATTATTGAAGTATCATAAATATGGTGGTGGTGGTCATACAAATCTATTCAAATAACTTCCTACCAAAAAGGTTAATTGTACTGCATAATAATTTTCAAAATATTAAGAAAAAAATCTCTCCAGATCACAAAACAATTAAAGGCCTCATGAAAGTTACTGAGATTTGTAATAGTTTTCATAATATGTATAACTTTAAAAGTTTTAAATAATGCATTTCTTAAGCATCTAAGCCTGAATATAACATAGGTAAGAGTATTCTAGAATGTCATAAGATTTCAGAAAAAACCCACAAATTTAAATAATTTTAATATAAGGCATAATTTAATTTTCTTCCAAAATCATACAGTAAGCACTACTTTAATTAATAACACTTCAAGTGACTATGACCATCTTAATTAGATGATGCCTAGTATGCTGAATGAAAAGTTAGATAAGCTGATTATAAAAGATTACTTAATTACGAAGCTAATAGAATAATGGCTATAATACTATTTAATAAGCAAGCCTTTACTATATTGGTCCAGTGTTGCAATACTGAAAGAGTAAGCAAAATCTTTTCATTCATCATGTATAGTTACAAAAAAAGATGACATTCTAGAAAATTAGTGCTTGAAGCCCTAATAGATCATTGTGGACAGGTTTAATTTATGATGTTGCTTTTTTTTAAAGAGAGAAAGAGAGAGAGAGAGAGAGAGAGAGAGAGAGAGAGAGAGAGAGAGAGAAGAGAAGAGAAGAGAAGAGAAGAGAAGAGAAGAGAAGAGAAGAGAAGAGAGGAAAAGACAGAGAAAATTTTAATATTTAGTTAGTTAGTTAGTTAGTTCTCGGCTAACACAAAATATTTGTTTGTGGTGCTGAGGATCGAACCTGGGCTGCACGCATGCCAGGTGAGCACGCTACTTCTTGAGCCACATCCCCAGCCCCAATGATGTTGCTTTTCTATGTTCAATGACACATTCATACACACACACGTACACACACACAAGTAGTCAAAAGAAATAATATAGGAAAGGAAAAATACAGTTTTCTACATTCAGCTGTAATACATTCTCTTTGTACATAATTTGGAATCTTATTTTGAAGTATAAACTATCAAAACTCAAGACCTCTATTTTTGTAGCCAAATAATGATTTGCTTTATAAATGACAATATGTGCAAATGTAAGCAAATTTGAACAGGCAGGAATATAATATTTATGTTGGAAAGTTACTTTCATATGTCACACATAAATCTATATATTTTAAAATATCACAAATTAACAGTAATCAAATATATACCCCAGTTGGAGTTTTAAAATATTCTAAATCCCCCTAATTATTAGCCATCATTGAAGGAATGTCTATAGTTTTCCTTTTAATTACATGACCTCAAAGTATAGTCAATCAAACAAAAGCCAAACAGTTTCTTCTTTTGTATTTTACTAGCCTGGGATCAGCTGTTGGAATCACTATGTTTCTGAATTCAGCTTCCTGAATACGAAACTCACCACTAGATAATTTCTACAGCTGTCAGTCTTCATTATAAGCATGCATTTGTTTAACTAGCAGACATATAAAGCAAATTGCTTCTTAACATTACTCTTCAAAATTTAATTAGACCCATTTCTTTTTCTCCAGGTTAAGCTTCTTCAGCTTTTGTTGTAATCCTCTTGCTTTTGGATAAGGTTCAATGACAGGTCAATAATGACTATTTCAGAAGAAAATTATGTTTATTCATTTGGTGGAACCTCATAGAGAAGGCTTGATGACGGCTCACAAAAGTAGCTTGAAGAAAGTAGACAAAATATCATTGTTTGAATCAGTTCAATATAGGAGGAAACTAGATTCTTTAAAATGGTAAAAAATAAATCATTTTCTTTCAATTAAATTCATCAAGTCCTTAGTAATAATATCTGCCTTTAATAGGTCTGGTAGGCTTAGGAGTGGGAGAGACAGAGACAGAGAAAGATGGAGACAGAAATAGAGATAAAGAGAATGAAACAAATGAATGTTTAAATGTGATAAGTACTATAAATGCATGGATGAGGTCTAAGTAGGTGAATATAAGGAATTTTTACAGTTTCCACTCTGCTGGAGCAGCTAACATTGAAGCACAGAGGATGAACTGGAGTTCCCAGGTACATGACTATTGCCATCTATCTGAGCTGGTGACCCGTGCTGGGTTCACAAAGTTCACAAAATCTAACTATTCCAGTAACTAAAGAAAATAACAAAGAAAGCATGCAAATATACAGAAGTACCTTTTCAAAATCCAGGGATGGCTCTGTGACCTTAGGGGTCCATGGAAAGAGAGAGAGCCACTGGAATTCTTTTTTCTTATATAGGGGGCACACAAGAGGAGTTTCCATGGAACATTCTATCTGCAAAAGGGCAAAGAGATAGCATTACAAAGAAACAGGTGGGTGTAATTCAACCCATCAGGTGATGCCCACTCCTGGCATCACACCTCATTATCTGAGCAGAGGTAAGGTCCAGTTGCTTTGCAATGTTTAGTACCTATTTACTCAGGACTTAAAGGTGTGTACATAGCTTCTCTCCAGAGCGGCTCCCTACATATGACCTAGTACTAGACCTGGAGGAAGAGCAGGTAAAGGATTATTTGACATCATAGAGACCTTTGCTTTATCTCACATGTTTGAAACATATATTTATTTATTCATGTGTTATATATGTATTTGCTTTTTATTGAAATTTTGCTAAATTGGAAGAAGATGCTTCGGTACATTATGTCCAATTTCTGAACATTTTTGGCATAGGTAATTTTAGTTATTTTAGAATAAAATGTGTCCCAGTGTAAATATTCTATGCTGCAGAAACCCTGAATTGCTTGCCATTTCTGATACGTATGTGTATGTTCAGTGAGTCATAAAGAAAACACAAAGGAATGGAAGTATTTGTTTTGAAAAATGGTATACATGCCACATTATATCATCTGTCTTTTTCAGTCTCATCTTCCCCTGAGTGTACAGTGGAGTTTCCCAGAAACTACACAATGCATGATATAACAACAAACTGAATGTGGAAGCAGGTGTAAGAATCCATCTGGCTCCTAATAAGCCAGACATCACAGAGATTTCTAGTTTCATGAATTATGTATCATATATGTTGACAAAATATTGGCTTACTATTCTTAATTTTAATAGAATCAATAAGAATTATTTTATATATTTCTGCTTCCTGTGTAATGTGTTATATATAACTAATTAGACCCATATTAAAATATCATGGGGATCTCGATAGTTTTTCATATTACAACAGATTTCTGAGTTCAAAGAGTATGAAAGCCCATTGGTATAGGGGCTCAATCACCACTGTAAAGACTACTAGCATTTTTGAAAGTAAAGATTTTATTGCACATTCATAAAGAGCTTTAATATAATAAAATTTCCTTATAATAAAAGAATTATAGTTTCTTTTACATTTTTATTTTAATAAGTAAAATTATGCCTATGATTGTATAAAGAAGGAATTTTATTTTCTCAGCAAAAGTGCAAATGACCATCCTGTAATCATTAATACATTCTGTCAACCATAGTCCCTTAGTACTTAATTTAAAAAGAAAAATCAAGCCTGGCATGGTGGCATACTTCTGTAATTTCAGTGGCTCTAGAGGCTGAAGCAGGAGGATCATGAGTTCAAAGCCAGCCTGAGCAATTTAGTGAGGCCCAAAGCAACTCAGCAAGACCCTGTCTCTAAATAAAATATTTTATAAACACCATGGCTCAGTGTTTATACACCCCTGATTCTGATTTTAATCCCTGAAACCAAAAATAAATAAATAATAAAAAGGACAATTGATGTCTTGTTCCTTTATAGCAATCAATGCACTATTTTTTCAAAGCAAGCAAGTGATAAAAAGCATCTGTATGTATCCCTGTTAATGTCTCTCTCAAAGTGAAAGGCTAAATTAACAAAGTTAAAATTACAAAGTTCAAATAACAAACATTTGTTAAAATGACTTTATGATTCAAATACTTTTCCAGTTTCTCTCTGAGCTGGAAGCAGCTTTATAATATTTGTATGTAAATGGGGAATAGAAAACAACTCAAAGTTTTGGGAAAGCCTTGGGGTGTTTGTTCTGTTTCGCTGGTTGTTTTTTTTCTTTAAATAATTCAGATGTTACTAAAGTTAAATCGGAAGAGCTGTTGGAATCAAAGGACTCTAAATCTTCTCAGTAGATGACAATTGTGCAAGACACAGGCAGAGCTACTATTTAGGAAACGTTTGTGCACGCCTGGCCAAGTTTGAGGGACCACTGAGTGTGAAAGATAAATTCACCTTGCGGAGATTTTTCCCCCCACTTTCAGCTCACAGATAGCCGCTTGATTGTTTTCAAAAATCTGAGTATTAACAGTTTCAAAAATTACCCCTTCTCTCCTACAATTAACTTAAGTAAAACAAATGTCTACAAACTTTGTAAATTCAGGATTGGAAAAAGAAGAGGATGCTGTCTACTAGCATATGCAATCTAACTACAATGAAAGCTGCCCTATGTAGTCAGAGAATGTTTGTTTCTCACAGCAGGAGACGAAAAAGCAGCACACAGCAGGTTGTATTTTTCAAGGTTCTTCCAAACACAGTTATCTAGAAAAGTTTTGTTTGAAATAACTAGCCAGAAAAGAAACTTTCAACTACTTAGGTGGTTTAAGGAATATTTTCTTTGATCACATGAAAAACTACTTTTACTTGTTCAGGAAGCAAATCATTAGAAAAAAGTATGGAATTACAAAATTTATTGGCAAAATTTTAAGGAGCAAATGGGAAAGAAACTTTAATCAATAGCAAATATTTATTTTAATATTCAGGTAAGTTAAAATGTATGTTATTTCTAACTATATTTGGGTTATATATTTTTATAGGATATTTTACTTCTCTGTCCATCCTTCTGTTGATGAAAGTGCTAATTAGTCTCATGCCTGGTCAGTTCCAACTAGGTCCAATCAGGGACAGATAAAACAGAACACAGTACAGGTTTCCAATTCTGTGAAACAACTCAAAGAGTTATTTTTCATTTTTCAGAAACTGGATTTTTAAATGGAGAATGATGTTTTGATTTTCAAAATAGCTTTTAAAGGTCTATACCACAGTAGTATAACTAAGGTTGAGGATATTAACCAAATATTTTAGTTAGATATGCCAATTACCCTTGTCTGATCATTATAGATTGAATGCATGTATTGAAATGTCTCACTGTATCCCATGAAATATATAATCACTATATGTAAATTAAAAAATATTCAACATTAAAACTCTAAAGCATCAAGATAAACAATATTTACCACCATTTATGGTACAGCACAGAAGGTAATGTATGACACTTTCCCATTTAACAGAAAAGAATATGAAATCCATCCATAGGCTGCAGAGAGGTGTAAGGATTCTGTGTTTGGGATTGAGATCTCTGATAGCTTCATGACAGTGGAAGTTTCTTTGAAAAGACACAGAATGCCTGGTTGCTGAGAAAACTTCTGGGTAAAGATACAGGATACCTGGCTGCTATAGCAATGCCCTGCTTGAGGAGGGTCTATGATAGAGTCTTATCAGCCTTGACCTTGATCTCAGTCACACAGGTCCTGAGAATAACGAAACTCTCTTATTAGACAACCACAATGTTTCACCAAGCTCCACTGAGCCTGAGCCTGTCCACATAACACTAACTTTAAACAATGGACTTTCTTGAAAGCTGCACAAAGCTCCTGACATTGCACATTACAACTATATTATTTAACTGAGGAAGAAGCTGCATAATGTTACTAACTCTGTAACCTGCCTAATGACACAATGAACAATAATGTATTACTGATGCTAGTGACCTTATTTAACCTATTGATACAAATCAAGCTGGTAGCTTGGCCATTCTGTCATTCTGCAGTTTTTCCTGTTTCTGCATCTTGTTTCTGTGTCTCCTTTTTACTTTCCATACAAAGAAATCCTACAGAGATTTAGAGGATACACAACTGGGGTTAGATGAGTTGTGAATGTCCCAGAGCCAGAGAGGTGCCTTAGGATGGGAGTGTTGAAACTCAGGTATGTTAGCAGGGAATCCGAAACACAAGGAGCATTTCTCCCACTTCTTCTCTGGAACTCCAGCAGGTGTCCAGATAGTGCTCTCCACCTGAATAATGGAAAGTAGCAGTCTAGTATCCTTCAGGGAATGTGGTCTTCAGACAAGAGGCAATGAGGGCCCTGTATGCATCAGAGTTAAATTAGCCAAGACACAGCTTTTCCCATGTGTCTTTGAATTCAAGAAATTGCTCACAGACTTTCTGAACTTGAAGAGATCTGTGATGTAAAATGTCAGAACTTCATATGCAGAGAATGTGGCAGGAACAAACAGAAGTAGTGGATGCACTGCATATCAGAAAAATCCTGTAGTCAATTCCATCATCAGTGAGAAGCTCCAAGACTCAAGAGATAAAGATACTGGTCCAGGATCCTTTCAGTTGCCATGATATGACAAACCCTTCACGTGCATAAAGATATCATGCAGAAGAATGGGACAAAATCAGGAGTAAAACAAGTCTGACATAATATCAAGTTTTAAGCTGTAAAATTTGTAGTTATATTGGCAAGATCAAGTTGGTTTTCCCCTTTGTATTGGTTGAATGGGAGCCAGAGAAAGTTAATAGTCTTTTTACAAGGAAAATCAAAAACAACAAACAAGCAAGCTGGAAAGAAAGTAGAGGGAGGCAGAGGAAGAGAGAAGGAAAGAGCATGTGTGTACAGCTAGTTTTCAGAGTTTAAATTTTTACATTGTTTTATAACGTTTGGTTTCAAAATTTTTCTTACTATTAATATATAACTAATATTTTCACAAAACTAATTGTCAGTCAGCTTTATACTAAATATAATTCTTTACTGAAAATTTATAAGGAGTCAAACAGAAATATCTGTGGTATGTAGCAATGGCTATTACTCTAGGGAAACATGTATAATCATTTGTTGGTCTATTAACAATTCCATCAATTATTACATATGATAATAATCTTCAGATTTTGACGAATTTTTTATTTTTAAGTGAAATTCAAAGCACTTAAAAGTTGTATTAAACATGACTTTTTCTGATTTTGATTATAATTTCAAAATATATTTTATACACTGTGACATAGCAAATAGGGCATAAATTGATACTAAGTATTATTATAAAGTATTTTATAATATTAGTTTGCTAACATTTATTATGAAAGTCTTTTTGAGATTCACATTAATCACCACAAATATCATCTGCAAAGTTTATGGTTATATCTAACTTTGAAAAAACGTGCCTTGCAAATTTAAGTAGGGGTTGAAATATTATGTATGCTTTTCTTTTTCATAGCCTTATCTAAGCTTCTTGAAATGTGCCCAAGATTGTGTGAGATTAAGTCTATAATAGGCATTCATAAATTATGAAACATTTAAAATTCAAAACTATTATTATTATAGACTTAATTCTCTTAGAGCTTGATGGATATAAGTATCATAATGTCCTGTCAGCATTTTTTGGACTTTTTTTCCCCTTTCTAATGAGATATCTTCCCATTTTTTGTGCTTGTAACAGAATAAGGAAAATATATAATGACAGAGTTACTAGTTGGCAGGATAATAACATAGCTGCAAGGTTCCCTTAGATTGGAAAAACTGTTGAGGTGATGCAGAGAGTCATAATATAGTTAAGATGTTCAGTATCCAAAAAGGAGTAAGAAAGAAAAGGGAACACTTGTAATTTAGACTCTGTGAAGGACTTTTGGAAGTACTATAGTTGATTTGCAGTGTTCATGACTTCAGAGTTAGTGTCAATACACAGAGAAAGGGGATTTATGGGTCTTTGGCTGGAAATTAAAATGGCAATGTTAACTCTAAAGAGAATAGAGAGAGACAGAAGTGTACCCTTAATACTCACACTTAACATAATCTTAACAACAATAGTACTTGTGTCTCTGCAAGTTAATGCATACAAGAAAAGCCCAGATGGTCAGGTGTCCAGTGCTTAACTGTCAACTTTTCCACTATGGGCTCATTAGCCAGAGCCTCTCCATTGCTGTTTCAATTAAAAATAAAATCTTAGAATGAAAAAAAAACATTGTAATTTTTTTTGTTGGAGTTAAAATAGTTATTGAGTATAATTTTATGCATGTGATTTATTTTAGCAGCTTTGAAAGATAATCATATTTCTATTTCATGGTCTCTTACTCCAAACTTCAGCCCCGCAAAAGTAAAATGCTTTGTCTCCTTGAAGTAATTTCCTTAAGAGCTCTGAATTGCCTGTTCAGTCACAATGCAGGTTTAAGGTGATGGACTTTTTGGCAAGCTCTTTATTTCATCTCCAGTGATGCATGTGAAAATTATGACTGAAAAATCCTCAGTTTTAAATAGTTGAATGGAAAAGAAATCCACATTGCTCACAATTCATGGTTCCTTCCTATTTTATGATGAGTGTTGATGGCCATCCCTGTCATTTTTGTCAGCTTCTACCTTTTGGCTTCTGTTCTCTGGGACATAATTATTTCTACTCTATCATTAGAGTTGAACTATCAGAAAACCTTCAGTACCTCTTGCTAGAAGAAAAATGAAGCACTACTCTCCTAAGTTATGAAATTTGAAAGTAAAATGCACATAGATGAGGAAATATTATTTATTTCATATTCCACTTAAATCCTTAAACTTTGACGCAAGCCTACTATGCTTCACAGGTCTGAAAATGAGAGTTAAAATAATCATGTGTTTGTATATACTCCAGAAGGCCGAGCAACAGGACCCCAGGATGACCTTGGGCTTTGCATTCCAATTTAAGCGTGATTATGCTACTACTTAGGTGGAAATAGTGGTTTGCCCTTGGTGGGTTCAAGTGGCTCTGACAGAGGCATAGAATATATACCTCTTTCTCTAGTATCTAAAGCTAAAATGTAGAGTGTACTAAAAAAAAGCCTTAAAGCAAGACTTTCAATTACTGAGGTTTGGAAATATTTAGGAAGAAATTCTGTTTGAAATCATATCTATTTATTTTTTAGCATAAAAAATAAAAAAAAATTTCAAACAAAACAGAAAAAATGTAATTTTAGGGTTCAACGTTCACAAAGCACAACAACCCTGCTTAAAGCTGTCTACCCTATTCTCCACCTCTGTAGCAGAATGTGGCTGGGGAAAGAGACACTGTCTTGCTGCTGATTCCTCTCCACCAATGCCCTCTACAGCTATATTGGCACATTTTCTCTGTTCTTTCTCTAATTATTTTGTGTGATGAGTTCAAAAGAATCATTTTCTCATATTTCCATATCTCTTCCTGTTGTTTGACTTAAAGACCTCACTTCATATGTTGTCTAAGCAAATTTTACCCTTTATGAGATCAGAGGAGATAATCTGTGTGTTGATATTACTGCCTCCAGCTACCTGGCTGCACCCTATATTTTTACTGTCCTTTGGATCTTTTAAGATATGAACTGCTTAAATACTATCACTTGGATTCCAGATGCCATGTTTTCCTTCTTACTTGAGGAAACTTCCTTCTGCATTTTTCTCTTAGTCTCTTCTGCATCTTAAGTTTTTCTAAACTCGGAAGAAAAACAACAACATGGTTGTTTTGTGCTTAAGACAAACAATGGTAACCAAAAAACAAACAAACAAACAAACAAATCATCATCATCATCTTAACCTCATTTCCTCCTCCGATCCCTTTATATCAAAACTCTTTGCTTTCTCCATTTTCTCCTTCTCTTCTCTCTTGGATCCTCTAGCATCAGACATTTTCCCTATTATTTGGTAACAACTTCTTATCAAGGTCAGTGATAACCCTCATGTTACTAAATCCATTATTCATGTCCCTGTCTTCACCTTAGTATCCAAACCAGCAGTATTTGACACAGCATATTATTAACTACCCCAAATAACATTTTCTTGAATTGACATTCAACAACATGTCGTACCATAATGGCCGTTCTTTCTCTCCTTTGGCAATTTCTCTGCATCTACACAACTGACCTCCAAATGTCAGAATGCCTATGACTCATGACCTTATCTGCTGGCACTTATTCTGTGGGGGATTGCCTACTATCTCAGGATTTGACATGCCATTCATAAACAGATGATTTCCAGAATTACATGTCCTGCCAAACCACTTCCCTTAAGCTCCAGAGTTTATATCCAATTTTTTCTTCAGTACCTCTACCTATATTCTAATCAGTACCTAATTCCTCTGACTAACAGGTCTTTCCACTTCTTCCCCTGCCTCTAAACTGAGTAGCCTTCAAAATGTGCATT
This sequence comes from Callospermophilus lateralis, assembly GCF_048772815.1. Lineage (NCBI taxonomy): Eukaryota > Metazoa > Chordata > Mammalia > Rodentia > Sciuridae > Callospermophilus > Callospermophilus lateralis. The sequence continues at coordinate 1,179,065 of NW_027511570.1, read as the reverse complement.
AAATTATGTTATATTTCTGCTCAATATCTTCCAGGGGTTTCCATTCACTCAAAGTAAAGCCAGTGTTCTTGTAGGGGCACATAGCCCTACGCCACCATCTTGTCATTTACATCTGACTTTAGCTCCTGTAGTTAACTACCACTTTCTCTGCTCTGGACCCACTGGGCACTTTTCTGTTCACTGAATACTGCATGCATCTTTCTTTTCTTTTTTAAAATACTTTTATTTCACTTATTTATTTTTATGTGGTGCTGAGGATGGAACCCAGGGTCTCACAAGTGCAATGTGAGTGCTCTACCACTAAGCCACAAACCTAGCCCCTCATACTTTCAATTTGACAGTATTTAAACTTACAGATCCTACTCCTGAAATACTCGTTCTCCAGAAATCAATCTTATTCCTAAGAACCCTAGCATCTGTGTTCCCAACCTCACTGAGGACTTCTCTAAACACTCTATTTACAACTGATTCCTAATATATCCTGTTAATTTTTTTGTTAACAGAACTTCACTTTGCTCTAAATCATTTCACCATTTGAATATAAAAATATTCATATTTTTAATTCATTTTCTGCTCTGTTCTCCAGAATGTTATTTCCATGGGGGCATAATTTTTGTTTAAATTATTCGTCTATTGTATCAAATCTATCTAAAATAGCACTTGGAACATAGTCAGGACTTAATAAAACTTTGTTAAGCGGCTTCTGAATATATAGAAATGTGAATGAAACATTTTCACATACCATCATTTCAACTTTTAGAAAGAGACAAACTATATCTTAAAATTTGCAAAGTGAAACTGATTTTAGTAGCTGAGTATGCCCTGAGGATATTTCATGCAGGGCATAAATCAATTTTAAGTGCAATAAAAGTGGTAGAAACATTGACAATAAAAGATTGAAAACATCAGCTTTGGAATTATAAAAAAATGGTCTCAGAGCCATTTTATAAGTAGTTTATGTTTTTTGCTAGGGGAAATTGTTTAGTTTGCCTGTGCCTTCAATTCCTTTAATCAAAATTGAAGATTAAATATAAATCTCATTTGAAATGGGGATTAAATGGGATGATGTATATAACATCCATAATATACAGAAAGCTCTCAATAAGAATCCTATCATGCAAATAAAAAACTTAAGCTTCCTTTAAAATACTACAAGTATTTATAATTTTGGTGTAAATTTCCATATTAAAAACTTTTAGGTGAATACTAGTTATAATTTTGGGGGGTAAGAATAGCATTCTATGTATTCTATGATGTGGACCATACTTTCTACAACACTTTTATAGTTTTGAATATAATTTTATATCCTAGAAACTTTAGACACCATATTAGTTATTTTTTTACATCTTTATTCCTATTCATTGCCTCATATACACAGACTATTAATGTAGTTGCTCAGATATAAATATAAAGAATTCCTGACACCTTTAACAATTACACTTTATAAACTGGTGATAAAAAACTACACTCATTTATGATACTATCCAATGGAAATTCAGACTTCTCCAACCTCTGAAATAATGTTCTATAAACCAGAACCATAATATGTATGGCAAAATTGAATTCATATCCCATTTAGTACATGTTTATGGGCTCTGCAGCTTTTCATTTTGTTTTTGTTAATGTTTAAACCAAGGAAACTAAGTTAACAGTTTCCTATGCACAAATATATTTCCTTAATTTAATCCTCATTTTAAGTAGAATTCTTGTGCATTTTAAATTAATCAATTTACGTTACAGAACTATCTTTCAGGTATGATATATAAATGTCCAGTCCTGGTAACATGCAAAATCAAATGGGTTATTCCAAGTCATTTTCCTATGAATCTTTCTGACATTGAAAATTACCACTTTTCATTGTGAAAATCTCTATGAATACCACACCCCAGTTCCCATAAAGTTGTATCAGCATATTGAACACTAAGGAAATTAGTCCAATTCTTCACCATCAAAAGCAAGATTACAGAGAAATTTCAGTAGAGGTGACAACACCATTTCATCCATCCCATAGGCTTCTAGTCTTTCAAAAACATAATACTGTGCAGTGAGTAATTACATTAGAGGTGAGCTGATTCACAAGGTAATCTTTCTGAAAGGACCTGCCAGGAGGGTGCAAGATCTCTGCTGCTTTGTTACATCAATTTTTCACATACCTTTGTTGATAATACCTTCAGTTCTTCTTTCCTATGCCCTCCACCACTGGTCTCTCCTCTTCTGAAACTAGGCTCAGAGGTTTTCATTTGGAAGATGATACTCTTCACATCCTGTCCTTGGAATAATGAAATGATGGATACAACACTTAACCTGCGATACTTTGTGACTTTGTCCCAAAAGTAGACAGAAGTGGAAAGAAATAATAAATTATACCCGTTAAGGCACACTAACATATGTGATCTAAATGTTATTCTAGGTAGGACCTGACACAATTTAGTAAGAAGTCAGCTTCTTCTTGATCATTGTAGCCAATTGTATGTAACATTTGAAATTCTCGAGACTTCTTTTGTGATTTTTCATGATAATATAGAAGAAAAGATACTTATGAGAAGAGGATGAAAGAAATGTCTCAAATACAGGGAAACATGCAATACTTGAATACAGGCATTCATGGGATTTGATGTCTAAGGAGATTCACTTGAAATTACCAAGTCATTTTAGATAAGACATTCAATTTCTCATGAAAAGTCTCTAAATGTGACTAGTAATTCTGTCATAATGCAATTTTGATGAAGATATTCTAATTGGTAGCTATTATATACAATGTATACACACTTATTTTACTCCAATTATTCTCTTAAACTCCTTCCTCTTTTATATTAGGAATTGGTTCTTATTCCAACCAAATGATCTTGTTGAAGTTTGAAGTTAGTCCCCTGATTTCAGAAGTGAGTTCTGCCCAGATTTGGAGCAATTATAACACCTCATTCACAGTGATTGGTAGAACAGTGATGAGCTGGGGCAGTAGAATCATTCCTGGGCACAGATTTACGGAGATTCTTCTCTGGTTTATAAATTCTGAACAGAAAGTCCAGGAGAAACTGACCATGGTCCTAGTTTTTGTTTTTGTTTGATTTTCAGAGAGCCAGCATTTATGAATGAAAGCAATGAGGCAGAGAAAAGGGGAAAATAAAAAAGAAAAGAGAATTTTAGCAAAGTTTTAGCACATGGATTTCAACTATCCCTAAGATTAAATTCACCCATGGCTTCCAATAATATATTGAGGTAAGCAAGTGGATTAGTATTTTTTTAAGTATAAGATTAAATTTAGTTTAAATTTTATTGTGAGAAACCATAGGGGTCCTAACACAAACTTGTTATTTTTTTCTTTCATAGAATAGAAGTTTCCATACAAAAAGAATATGATAAATTGATAATGTATTCTCATCAGTTTATCTCTATGGGGCTCAGCATGTTCATGGGAAGAGTAAAAGTTCTGATCTGACAAATATCTCTGTAGACTATTTAACAGAATACAATCAAATTGCATGAAATGTTCTTTTTGAAATTTAAATTAAAATTCTAATGTATCTTATCTTTACAACAACAGAAAATAATGTTTAGGTGATTTTATCTGAACAAGCAAATTATAGAAGCAAAGTGATATTTTAAGACAGGTACATTTTAATGAAGTAATTATTCATAAAGGTTAATACTGAAAAATAAATCTGGCTGTAATTAACTAGTATGATAATCTAAAAAAAGAAAAAGACAACTTCACTTTCTTTTATGTTACTAGTAGTTGCTGTCTAATTTAAGCAAAAAGTTTATTAAATTAGTACAATAGCTACAGAGTTCGGTAGCAATGTCATGACACAGAATTCTGTATCTAAATATTTATAATGTGTATAATTAAATCCCATTTAAAATTTTATTTAAATAAATACAAATGTGATAATATTTTTATTTTTTTCTTTCCTCCTGTATGTTAATAAACAATTTAATATTTGGTTTTAGCTGACAGAAAGCAAGTATATCTAATGAAGGAAAGACACTCACTCTCCTTGAATGGCTTTATTTTTTGTGGAGCAGTCAAGTTTTTCCTAAGAAAAACATTCATAGTTCTATAAGAATTTATCTCTGATTTTAAATGTCAATATCTATTTTTACCTAGTTGAATTTAAATTGATTTTCTTTCTTTAGATAACTTTATTAAGCACATTTTTTGATATAACATCTTTTCCCCTGATTTAAAGTATTGTATCAGGATTCTGTTAAGACAATTACAGTTTCACCTTTTTATTCAAAAATTAAACTAAATGTCCTGTGATTCCATTGACTTAGAAAATAATGTGGAAAAAGTTATCACATACTACACTAAGTATCCTCATTCTATCTTATTCTTTTGAAAAACTTTAACAAGATCCATACCACCTAAAATTATGTGTCATCTTGAAGAGCTTTCAGTTAACATTGTATGCATTTTATATTTCTCTTAAATTGTTCATAAATATCTTTATTTTAAAGAAGTCTTAGATCTTAAAAACTTAAATAAGTACTAACAATTTCTATAAACTCTGTACCCATATTCTTCTATTAATAAACATCTTTTATTTGTATTACACACTTATTAGCCATTACTGACATTGCTGTAATATCAATTAATACTGATATATTTTTGTTAAAGTCCATAAGATGCTGTTTTATCTTTTAACCTATTAAAAGACAGATCTAACTTGTTTCCAGTTTTTGGTGAATACAAATAAAACTGCTATCAGCAATTACACTCAAGTTTTTGTGTAGGTAAGTTTTTGAATCAGTTTGGTGAATACCTAGAAGCGTTATTGCTGAATTTCATGTTAAAACTATCTTTAAATTTGTAAGAAAATTATTAACTATCTTTTAACATGGCTGTACTAGTATGAATTCCTATGAACAATAAATAAGTTTCTTCTTCTGTTTAAAATTCCTATTCTTTCACTAGTAAACATAAATTTTTAATAAAATCAGCTATTTTATAATAATATGCATCATGTGGGATTTATCAAAAAAGTCTAAATTGAATATTTATTATTTAAACTCAGCTTACGTAGCACCTAGTAAAGTATTGATTATTATAAAATAAATATCATCTTAAAGAAAACCTTATAGAATCAATTTAAAGAAAAAAATGAATCTTAATTTGAGTTCACTCAGTATATTGCTTCATTATATACAAATAAAAGTTGGGAATATGCTTAAAAATTTATTGCTAAGAACTTTGACAGTCTTATCAAAATTACATTTATGAACTAAATATGGCATTAACATTTTTTATCAGTGGAACAAATTATAATACGCCTTAACTAAAATTCTGGAAAAGCAGGTCTATTAAAATTAAAAATTTAGAATAGCTCTTAAATGTGCCTTCCAATTTTCATGTAAATGTTATTTTTCAGATTTATATTCTTGTGGAATTTTTCTCAAATTCAACTATTCAAATAAATTATATACCTTTCCCTGGAGTTTGAAATATCAGCTTTCTGCCTTACAAGAGTTCTTTTCTAAGGGTAAAAGTCTAATGATAAGATTTATGATAACCAAAATCCCAGGCAAGCAAAATCTCTTGAATGCTTGTTTTATTGTGTGTGTTAAATTTTCTACTCCAACTTTTACAAGGGATCAATTAAAGATTTTTTTTATTATTAAAAGAAAAACCATGTTGCTAAATTGTATCCATTTCAACTTTTTTGAAATTTTTTTTGAAATTTCATAATGACCAAGTAATCCTCTAAACACTGCTGAGAAGTGAATAACTAGGGTTCTAATGGTCTATAAAATTCATTTTTTTTTGCATCCACAAATGGATTTTGTTTTTATCTTTGATCATTTTTTGGGGGTGACTTAGGGAATATTAGTAACCTTTCACAGACAGGGCCTTTCTGTAATAGTCTTTCAAGGGCACAAAATGAAATGTGTCTCTATTAAAGATGATTCCATAAGCCACACTGAAATCTTTGCTCAGGAGTGAGGTGATCCATGCTATTTGAAATAAAACAAAAACAAAAACAAACAAAAAACTCAACAAAATAGTCCCAAATTAATGTACATATTTTAAAAAAAAAATGAAAGTATTTGTTAATAGTAAATTTCAGGGCTGGGGACGTGGCTCAAGTGGTAGCACGCTCACCTAACATGCGTGCGGCCCTGGTTTGAACCTCAGCACCACATACAAACAAAGATGGTGTGTCTGACGAAAACTAAAAAATAAATATTAAAATTCTCTCTCTCTCTAATACTGGGATGCTTTGGTAATACTTTCAGATGAAATCCTGATGATGATAAACAGACCTTTGTAACTCAGCCTCCTCTATGCTTTTGTCTATCCATCACTATGATAATTTACTGCTCAATGGTATCTGCCTACTGACCTATGAGAACCACAATCTTTGCCTGATCCTGTAATTTTTTTCTTAAAGAAAAATCAAATTAATAAAAAAATTCTCATGTTGCCTTCTGAACAAATTGACTTTCTTATTTAAATTAGCATAAAGTATTCTATAATTATCCATGTTATTTACTATATTAGTAGTTTATTCCTTTGTATTGCTGAAGAGTATTCCAGCAAAGGCACAAGTTTGTGGTTTTTAGCTACTGAAGTATTACTTGATGCTTTACTATTTGAGGTGAAAATAAATAAATCATAAATATCCATGAAAAGTTTTGTGTAACTAAGTTTTATGTCATTTGGGTAATATAGTAGTGAGATTATCAGGTCATGAGTAATATAAAATTTATAAAACTTACTTTATAGGACTGCAAAATTATTAGTAAAAATGGTCAAACTATTTTAAATACATTGAAGTAACATATTCGTTTTCCAATTGTTCTAAAACCTTACAAGGACTGGATATCTGTTACTTTATTTATATCTTATTTTGATGATATGGAATGGTATCGCATTAAGACTTCATTATATTTCTTTAGTTTCTAATGATGTTGATTATCTTTTCAGGTACTTTTTAGTGATATGTCAATTTTTTTTCCATTTTAAAATTGGGATATTTAATTAAAATTCAGATTTGAAAAAGTCTGTATTTTGATTCTGTATATCAGTTCTTTATTAGTTATAAATTTTGCAAATATATTCTCCTAGTATGTGTACTGCTTTACAATCCTCTTAATAGTATATTTTAAAGAATTTAATTTTATCAATTGTGATGAAACTTCGATTTTATCAATCACCCTGCATGAGTCAAATCTAAGAAATTGTGCCACAAAATAGGTCACAGAAATATTTCATATTTTTCTAAAAATGTTCTAGTTTTAAGGTTTTCACTATGACTCATTTTGAGTTAACTTTTCTCTATGGTGCAAAGGGTGGAACCTAATTCCTTTCTTTGCATATGCATATTGTTGAGAAAAGAAGTCTCATCTATACAGTCTTTTTCTCTCACTAAGATACACAAGAATTAATTGAGTCTGGAATCTATTCTAAGAGTAAAGAGCCCCAGGGCTCCTGCTGCACTTATTGTCTTTTTCAAGATTATGTCTCCCTATTGCAAGTTCAGTGCAGTGCGAGCATCTTTGTTCTGTTTAAACCTGAGCACTGTATGGCACCTGGCTAACCACACCAGTCTCTCTGTCCTCTACAAGAAGAGGATAGGCTCATTCTACAGTAGGGAGTTAGGTGGCTACTGGCCCTGTGTTGGCTGCCAGGAGAGACCTGCTACATTATTGAAGCTGGTATTATCTTGTCTCTTTGTGTAAGTAAAGTGTGTGCCATCTAGAGCTTGATTACACTGAGTTTCACTTGATGACTCTGATACCAACATGCAATTGGACTGAGTCTGCAGAGTCCCCTATGGGTATTGAAGAACAGTGTGTTGTGTTTTGCTTAAATCAGTTTTTCCACACTGAATAAGTAAAGAAAAATATGCTTCCATAAGAAATTTACATCACAGAGAGAAACCAGTCAATAATATTCACATAAGTATGGTATATGGTATATAATAAGATGTTAACTCCTACAGCCAGAGTAAAACTAAAACAGGATATGGACTTTCAGATGTTAGTAAATTTATTAGATGGATGTATTTTAAAAAGAAAATAGGCATATGGCCTGGTTTTTGAGAGCTTTTCACTTTCTATGCTCTACATTACTATTACAAAAGTAAAGAGTGACTCCATGATTCCAAAGAAACATTTTTATGTTACCCAGAAGAGACAAATATTTCTAATGAAATATAAATATTATCCCACTAATAATATTCAGTGGGGCCCAAATTATTTTTCATATGGATTTATAGTCACAATGATGATGATTTAAAGGCACTTATATTTCCTTAGTTTCTTCTGATACAATCCAAATTTCTAAGAAATATTGATAAAATTGATAATATTGATATTATTAATTCAAATATATATTCAAATCTATCTTTTTGTATTCCCAATATATTAATGTTTTTCAAAGTAAAAGAACAATGATAATGTAGGCATACACAAATCTTCATGAAACCTGAGAATTGAAAGTTATTAAATCCACATATTAATCATGTTATCTCCTCTTGTAAACAATATCTGAGGAAAAAAAGCTATTCAGGAAAATAGATCATGTTTCATATTGAAATGAAAATAAAAACCTGGAAGAAGTCTGTTTTTACTTCTGGGTAAAGTAATAAGAAATGACAGAGGACTGTTTATGTATTTTTAAGTAAACAATAAGGGAAAATAACTATTTATTTTTTTAATGTATTTTACTAAAGAAAATATTTATTAAAATATCATTGGAAAATTAAAGGCTACTATGGGCAGGTGAATTGATATCTCACAACTAGAGCATATTGGTTTCATTAATGAGGAAAAAACATTTGCTTGCTTTTAATTCTGACAGCAATGCATTTTGTTATTTCTTTGTATCAACCCCGAATTTTGTTTTAAAAGCCATGAAAATATTTGAGTAAAAATAGAAGGATAATAAGCAAAGAAACACCTTACTTTTTGAAAGCATTTTTATTACACATCATTGCACAATTTACATATCTGTTCAACATCTTTCTCTGAATTATATTGTCTAACAAGTGAACTATTCCATTGTTTCCTGGGAAGACATAATTAATGAATATAAAATAGATTAGGTTGATAGTCTTTCCCATTATTTTAAGTAACATTCTGGTACAGGAAGAACAGAGATCTCCAATCAAGTTTAAACCAAAGATAAGTTCACCAAGAATGTAGTTAAATATCAAATGTGCAGTATAGATAAAATATTCCTGTCTTGGAAATAAATGCCTGAACATACTCAAGCATAAGGAGATTAAGTCCATCCATGTTTCAAGGTTTCTAGAGACAAGATAGCAGTCTTGCTTGGGGCACAGCTACAGGCTACAAATTGAATTCCTTTGTAAGATGTCATGGTGAGAACCATAGGTCCTTCAAGCATATCAGTAAACACAAACTTCCAGTGTACTATAGGAGCAATAAGAACTCATAGATGGATCAGATAAATACTCTTCCATGATGCCCTCCAAAATGTCCATGCCAGTGAAATAGAGAACTGCTATTTGGAGTATAACATACAATTTTGCTTCTTGTTGATAATGCACTTCCTACCTCTGTAGATGATCATCATCCCCAAATCAAAATGTTTTAACCCCCCCATCTTTGATCCAACCAGTGAACTAAGGAGTTACAAGTTCTTTTGAGGCCAAGTACCTGAGGAAAATGCTTGCCCAGACTGTTCTGCTTCTGGGAAAGACACTGGGAAGATGCAGATGCCATTCTGGAAATATTACAACATTTATGACTGCATGAAGAACATTGCTTGGGTGTAAGGTGATATCACTAAAGAATATATGAATGAATTTGGAAGAAGATATGTGAGAGGTTCATCTGTGACTTTAAAGAATTTGCAAAGAAAGAAGAATTTGGAATAATCAGCAAAATGGGAATTTAGATGATAAACTTTAACCTGGGAATGGGTAAGAATGGTCTTTGGGAGCTCTTAGAGGTATGATTCCTAACAAATAGACTAATGAGGAGTGGAAACTAAAACAAGAATAGGTAGCTGAAGAAGAGGCAAGAGAAAAGTAATTTCAAGTGATAAAAAAGAACTTCCACAAAGATTCACAATAAAAGATATCGCAGAAGCTTTTGCACACTCACCAAGCTCCTTACAAAGTTGGAAAACATGGACCCCAACAGTGAAAGATTTTTAACTGACAGAGAGGAGTGTTCATATGGCATTATCTCCTTACAACCAAATATTGCATAACAAACAAGAGAAACAAACAAGACAAATCACCATTAACATGTTTTTGAGAAGAACCTCAGGCAGGTCCTACCAGAAAAAAAGTTACCATAGGAAACCACAGCCCCATGTCTCTCATTGCCCTGAAGAGAGTGATAATGTAGGCCTAGGTTAATTTGTTAACTTAAATAACTAAAAACATTTAAAATTAAAAAAAAAGATTAAACACAAAGACTCTTAAAAATAAGAATGCAAAACATTTTTGCATAGCTATTCATTGTGTGTTTTTAAGTGTTCTTTCAGAGAATCAAAAGTAATTTAAAAATGTGTAAAGTAAAAAATGTTGCAGCAAGCTAAGATAAAGTTAGAAAAGAAATAAATATTTTTATTAACAGTATAATCCAAATTTTAGTGTTTATGAAGTCTACATCAGTGCACAGTAACATCTCAGTTTTCAAATTCACTCACCACTTACTGGATGACTCCCCAGTATAACTTTCAGTGATGCAAGCTGTATTCATGGGAAACACTCTATACAGGCATGCCATTTCACCTTTAATAACATATTTTACTGTACTTTTTGATGTTTAGGTATGTTTAGATAACCTACAATTTTGTTAAAACTGCCTAAAGTATCCAATAGAGAGGCATGTTATGTAAGTTTGCAGCCTAGAAACAACATGCTCTATCAAAAGCCTAGGTGCATGGTAGACTACAGCATCTAGGTGTTAAGAACACTCTAATTTTTGCACAATGATTAAGTCACTTAATGATGCAATTCTGAGAACACATTCTACCACTAAGTAACACGTGACTATTTTAAACCATATAAAAGTACATGACACAGAAGAGCTGCATAAATAAATAAAACTTCTATTTTAGGTGTAGTAGGTAGTAATAGAAAATCTGTATCTTTATATTTAGTTCATACCTTAAATATGTAAATAAGTTAAAATTTCAATTTGAATGTTTGTGATATATATATATATATATATATATATATATATATATATATATATATAAAATTGGCATTTTGTTTTTTTCACAAACCAGAGTGCAAAACTGAGGCCAGCACTCAGGTTTCGTGAAGTATAATAATTTTTTTTTTACTTAAAATTTGTTTCCATATATCTTATTTTAAAAGTGTTATTTCACTGGGGTAAAAATGGGAGTTCATAACTCACTTGAAGCTAATGTATGCTAATGTATGAAGTATGATATGTCAAGAGCTTTGTAAGGTTTTGAACAACCAATAAAAAAAAGTGTTATTTCAGCTGAAATATTCCACAGAATAGACCTGTGGAGTCCCTCACATCACAGAATAATTAAGCACTCAAAAAATTAAACTGGATCCTACAAGGAAGGAGATGATTTGTGTGCTATTTATAAATTGATTAGGTTTTTTATAAATCACAAGTACTATTATCCAAATAGCACCCATATATCAACAGCAAAAGCTAAGTAAATCCATTTTTCATTTTGTGACACAGTTTTAGAGTATACATAAAATTACATGAGAAGATTTACTATTGATTAAGATATGGCTATTATACATTTGAAAAATTCTATATTTACATATTATTTTACCATCTCAATAGTGATTTTAAGTCTCTTTGGCAAATCTGTTATCATACCTGTGCCATGTATCTCTAGCATGTCAGAAAGCAACAAGAATTAACCCATGAATTTCCCCAAACACATTTCCCTATATAGGCTGAACATCATTTTAAAAATTAACAGCTATAGAAAATACAGAAGAATTTTAAAGATAGACTGAAAGTTACAGTAGTTTTTTTTTTTGTTGATATGTATTCTCTCATATATATATATATATATATATATATATATATATATATATATATATATATTCAAGAATATAACAATAAAATATCAGGCTTCAACTAATATTAAATGGGCACTTTTTCTCAAAATATTAAATCCTGGCAGGTAAAGAAAAATTAGAAAATATTATTTAAATGATTTCAAAATAAATTATTCAAAGTCCAATTATTTTACCAGTAAAATGTATTTAATTACCTTTTCTTAATGAGAAAATTATTAGTATAATTTCAGTGACCAGAATACTTTTTTCCTATATTATCCTATATATACAATTTGTCATAGGAAGTTTATATGATTTCACATCCAGCAATCTTTTTATTAAACTATTAATTTGATCTTTTTTATAATTCACAAAAATGCTTTTTATCATTTCAATAAGTATTGATATCAGTTTTCTATCAGCCATTGCTGTTTGGTATGCTAAACTGATACCATGTAGCTCCTCAACATCCTCAGCTTACTTTTAGGTGGTCATTTCCTGATGACCTCTTACCTGTGATTTATTACTTAACAGAGAACTTGCCCTCTCCCTACAAATTTCAATAACAGGAAAATGTAGCATAGCATTATATACTACATTTCATTCTGTTCAGCAGAAATGCAGTTCTTATAGATGTTGGGGTTGAAAAGCTCTCTATTTGCTGGGGCCTTATCTACTATTGCCAGAGCTACAGTCAAGATGGCTTTAGGAAGTGCTTGCTTCATTTACTTTGGGAAGTGCAAGAAACCTTAATGTGTCTAAATGGATTTTGAGAATTAATGAAAGTTTGATTTTTTTTAATCTTAATTGTTGGGTGAATTTGTATGAAAAATATTTCATACTAAAAGTTTACACAGCACTGAATAATGTAAGAGTTTCTTCCTTTAAGTAGTTTTTACTTGAAAATGGAAAACTAAAATTCCTGATTTTTCTGATATTAAATAAACCATATAGCAAAAATTTACCTTTATGTCAAGGGCTATTCTTTGATGTCTTCCTTTTTCTGGTTGGTTCATTTGAGGTCACATGGTTGAGTGTCCCTTCTACTGCTACCAGAAGTGGCTAAGCAAACAGAAACCAGGAAGAGTTCATCAACCTTCACTGGAGGCAGGACTAGGATCAGGGTTTGCTTCCCCAATGGGATGTTCCAGGATGGCTGGAGGTTAGGGGCTAAGGGGCTCTCTATACATAGGAGTTCAGCCTAGACAAGTCTTGAAGTATAAAGACATGTATCAACAAGAACTAATTTGGGGGCTGAGGTGGTAGTTCAGTGGCAGAGCGCTTGCCTAGCACATATGAGGCTGGGTTGGATCACTACCACCGCATAAAATAAGTGAATAAAGGAATTCTGTCCATCTACAACTACAAAAATTAAGACAAAACAAAACAATTTTGGGCTGAAATTGCATCCACAGATGGACATTTCCACCCAGCTTCTAACATGGAAAATTGGGCTGTAAACATCCCCTGTCAATGACTTTGCTGATAAACACTTCTGGGCCTGCAGAATCTCCAGTTAGTTTTAGTGATGCACCTATCAAGTATCAGTTAACACTCTGTGGGACAAGTAACTATAGAAATAGATGAGGAGATCAAACCAGAATCCAGTTAACAGTGGAATATGCAGACATAGTTTACTATTAACTGTATATCCACAGATTGGGCAGAATTCATTTCTAAAGAAAGAAGAGTACAATACCTGCTTTCTGTTGCAGCAGAAGCCCAGGCCAACCAAGGCCTCAAATGAACCAACCACAAAGAGGAAAACATAAAAGCCCAGCACATATTTTAGGGCTTGTCACACCTGTCAGGTAGCAAGTGCCAATAAATAAGACAAAAAATTGTACTCTCTCTTTCATTAGGAGGGAATTTAAAATTTGAAAGTAGATTAGTGCATGAAAATATAAAACAAATTATTAAACATATTTTTTTCAAATTCCATATGCCTCTGTTATATCATCTCTTTTTGTCATATACATGCAAAAAGAGCATAAATCATATATATCAAAATGTAGATGAGTGGGAAATGAGATAAGTCAAGGGATTAATTGCCGCAGTCCGGCTGCAGCAAAATAACCGGGGGTGACAAGGAACTTGTGTACATTGATACAGCAGGAATGGGAGCCGTTTATTGTAGGACAACGGAGGTATTTATACATTCCACACTGCTTATCTAATTAACATAAACTCCATACAGCAGTCAACCAATAAGGAATCTCCACACTTAATGGCTCCCTGGCTTTACTTCACAAACCACTCCCTCTGGCAAAATGCCAGGCACCATCCAGACTTGTTTACAGACTCTAACATTTGCCAGGCACCATCCTGATGTTTGGTCATTTTCAATGCCAATAACTAAACTACAATGGTTCTCCCACACCTGGAAGCTAATGAGCAATGAGCACCATTAAGGCTTAGTTCAAATGTAAAAAACCTTGAGATAATGTACTAAATTTTTCCCCGAAGGTTGTTTTTTTAGTGGAATGCTACAAGATTTTCTTTAGCCTTCTGGAGTTCCTGCCTTCATCCCAGTGCTGGTGAAAACGAAAGTGAAAGAATTTCCAGTGTTGCTGAGAATGGGACAGGACTTCAGATCAAGCTAGCTGCCTGCAGAACTTACCTGGACTGTGATTTAAGCTAGCTGCCTGCAGAATTTACCTGGACTGTGATTTACCTGGACTGTGAGTTAATCTATTGAGACACTGCTTTATCTGGACTGAGACAACAAACTGTAATCTACAACAAATTGTAACTGTATCTTTGCTAACGGTGTCATTGCTGGTATAATTTTTCCAAGTGAATGATTTCAAACCACCAGCATGGCCTCATTAAATGCAGATTGAGAAAGCCAGTCTAAACTATTTTTAAGCCACTGTAACATTAAGTCTTTTGGTAATCCTGAGTGATTATCATCCTGAAGCATTTTACTTTGTTGGTCACTAGTATTTGCTACTGGTCAAAGGTAACCAGAACTTTAGATAAGAATTATTAATATTAACTCAGAATACCTCATCCAATTAGTAAATATGCAGATCATATATGCAAAATATTTTAATAAAAATGCTAAGATTTGAACAGTGATGTCAATATTTCTAATGCTTTCGTAATCTTAAAATTTTGGGGATGAGTTGTTCTTGAAACTAATGTAAATGAATAATCAAATGCAGAGTTCAGACCTAGATGTGAGTATTGGAGTATTCCAATTATCTTTGTAGACTACAAGAAAAAAGTAATATCTATCATAACTACTACTGGATACTATTGAAAAAACAATATTCCTAAATCTAGAATTCCTTCTAAAATCTTGTGTTTCAGTGGTGTTCCCCAAAAAATTCACGTATGAGAAAATGCAAGAAAGTTAAGAGGTAAAATGATTGGGTTAGGAGAGTTTTAACATAATCAGTGCATCAGTCTCCTGATAGGGATTAACTAGGTGGTAACCATAGGCAGTTAGGAGGTAGAAGAGATGGATCAATGGGGCATGTCTTTGGGATGTATATCTTGTCCTTCATGAGATGAGAAATTTCTCTTTGCTTCCTGGTTGTCATGTCCTGAGCTGCTTTTATGTTTCCAGTGTGATGTTCTGCCTCACCGCAGGCCCACAGCAATGGAGCCAGGTGTCTGTGAACAGAGACCTCTTAAACCCCCAGATAAACCCCCAGTGAGCCCCTGTATAAACTTGTCCTCCTCTAACTATTCTTGTCAGATCCTTTGGTCTCAGACGTGAAAAAGCTGACTAAAACAACTGGCAATATCCTTTTTGCACCACAATTAATCATATTTCCACATTGACCAGGAAACTGTAAATCACACACACAAAAATGAAACAAAAAAGCAATATTTTCAAAGTGATATATGTTTTTATATTGTTCACAATCTCTCCATGTGGTATGTAATATTTCAAATTGCAAATATTATGTCAGTCATGCTATATACAATAAACTGGTTTGTGAAAAGAAAGTTTGGGTTCTAGTAGAAAAAAAAGAACTTATTAAACACTATTAAGATACAGTTTTAAGATTCTAGGGACAACACAGCAAATGTATCAGCATAAAGCTTTATAAGTAATACTCTATTTCCATCCATTTTAATTAAAATTATAAATCTCACATTTTCATGTTTCCTCTGATGCTACAAATATGCTTACTAAGCCAGACTCTATATCTGGTTTCTTTACAATTTACACTAGAACTGTAATAATGTAATCAAAACCTTTTAAAGATT
Organism: Callospermophilus lateralis; assembly: GCF_048772815.1. NCBI lineage: Eukaryota > Metazoa > Chordata > Mammalia > Rodentia > Sciuridae > Callospermophilus > Callospermophilus lateralis. The sequence continues at coordinate 1,162,857 of NW_027511570.1, read as the reverse complement.
GCCTAAATTTCAGTAAGGACAAATTTATTTTTGCAAATGATACTGCTAAGATATAGAGGAGTATATATTTTAAAGCTTATTATAATTAGATTTGAAGACAGTAGCTGGTTTTGTTATTTCAATGTAAATAGCATTTTAAAGTAGAAAAAATTACTACTAGAAAGCTTGCAATTGATTATCGGCCTAGAGATACAAGTTTCCTTTACTGTTTTAAAATATATAGACTCTGTCCAATGCCAAATTTAAGCCTGAATAAGAATGCTTATAATGTTATGTGCTTTGTTAACTACAGCAATTATATCAATAATATCTCCTTGGAACAACAATTACAAGAGAATGGGAGTTTTACTAAATTATTGCCTAGAGTATCTGAATGTTCTCAGATGTGTACTACCTTGCTCCGTTTAATGATGCTTTAAAAACACATTCTTAAGTTCGTTATTTCACATGGATTTTACGCAAAAGGAAGCAATTGTGTGAACTTTAAAAAAGATGTTTTGGTAACATACTCATTCAAATTTTTTTTGTTTTGTTTTTTAATTTTATTTTTTTATTGGTTATTCAAAACATTACAAAGAAATTTTGTAAGTTATAAATTTTTAAACCACAGGGCAGATGATCAAATGAAGCCATTTTTTATTTACTACTGGTTTTCAATTTTACTCAGAAAAAAACAAATATTTGTAAAAATTTCACTTTTTTCAAAGAAAAAAATGACAGAGAGAGGCAAAATTCAGATGAAGATGATATCATAAAGTCAGAAGAAGAACATAATTAATGAAATACATGACTATTTCAGGAAAAATATGATTTCATTATTATTCAGAAACTATGACTTCTCCCTCAACATACACACATACGTGCATGCGCACGTGCATGCGTGAACACACACACACACACACACACACACACACACAAAAGGAGAGTTGCAAAACATTTTTGTAACTGTATGAACATTTATCCAGTTCCAATGTCAAATAAAACATGTTGTCTTGAAGATGCTGAGTTATTAATTCCTGATCTCTCATCTTATGCCTTCCCACTGTAGGGATAACCACATTTTTAGGTCTTCTTTTTTTTATCCATGCTGTGCTCCTGTTAATTATATTTTTCCCTATATGGTTGCCAGTCCCATATTCTGTTTTTATGAAGTGTTTACATGTTAGGAATAATAAAGTTTTCTACTATATAAATTAGAATTTTATCAAGCTTTTTTATGTGTTTTAAAATCTGGCTACAAAGGCATGCAATTTTTTTCTGTATTCTTGGTGGAGCTGTGTCATTTTGCGTCGGGGGGCTGTCTTAAGCATCTTACATGAAAGGGTCTCCTAGGGAAAACAAAATCACAATAACATTTAATTAAGTAATCATTGATGGCCAAGGATCTTCAGGATTGAAGGTAGGAATCAGAAACTCTTAAAGAGCCAGCAATCATGACTAAATATAAGGAAAAGTAATGTGATGGAATTTTAAGAATGAACCCCAGTGATCTTCACCCTTGTAGAGGAAGTCACAAGGGTTTGAAAACCAGAGGAATTCATTGTGCCATTGTTTCCCTGAAGGTAGAAGGATCATCAAGTGAGAAAGAATGTAGGTGATACTCAGGGGCCAAGAGAGGACCTCAGCTGACACCCAGCAAGAGACAAGAACCTCATTCCTATTACCTCAAGTCCTGGAATTTGGTTTAACATCAGAATTAGGTTGAAAGTGGATCCTGAAGCCTGTAGATAAGACCACAGCCTGGCTGTCACCTTGATTTTGGTTTTATATAGAGAATAAATTGATCCATGCCAGACTTGCAAAACCATGAGCTAATTTGCATGTACTTAAGTTTCTCTTTGTGTCTGATTATTCCTTAACACAGATGTAAAAAACTAATACATTTTTAAAAATGTAATATATATTTTCATGCTTTTTGTCATATAATGGTGGGAAATAGTGTGAAATGCTTCAGTTTATGTACTTGAGCAAAATTCATTTCACTGGGGGCTAAATTCATAGTGTGCATTAGCAAAGCATTTCTTTGCAGGGGTCTTTCCATCTGGAAGGAACGATACATTCTGTTGTGTGTGTGTGTGTGTGTGTGTGTGTGTGTGTGTGTGTTGGAGCTGAAGGTGTGTTAAATGATAACAATGCCAGGGAATACAGCTGTTGTAAACTCTGTTAATGAAATATTTCCACTTCTCTCCTCTTCTGGAACAGGGAAACCAGACACCTTCTAGACCTCTGGTGGTGGAGAAGAGCTGTGTGACTAGGTTTGGTCAATGAGCTTAGAGTTTTAATGCCATTTGCTAATTCCAGGAAAGATGATTGTCATCCTTTCTTGCTCTTTCTTTTCCTCAGCTGGTAGTATTTGAAATGTTCATTCGGATTCCTCTGCCTGGAAACTCCAGTCATTATAATAGTAATAATTACTGTAGATAAAGGACTTATTTTGCAAGGAAACAAAAGACAGTTTGCAGCTTTAAGTTATGAAGGATGAGAAATTGCTCGCTACCATCAAATAGACAAGATCTTTCTAACTAAAGTAGAATGTGCTTATGGTGGCATATTTAGAGGTAACTGGTGAAGACAAAGTTCTTTTGAGCCAGGTTTAGGATATCATTTCTATCTCATGACAGGTTGTGTGCAGAAAAGTAGACAAAGCCAAGACTGTGGTAGAGCAAAATCTTAACACTGTGAAAGCATAAATCACTGCCTTCTTAAATTTTGTGCAAATAAATAGAAAATACGTGGCTCTTTAAAATTAATTATCAAAATAAAAATATAGAATGAAATTAATAATTTTCTCACTGAAATTATTGTATAAACCTGCTCTAATTTTCTATTTCAGAACAAATTCAATAAAATATATATTTTTCTTCTTCTCATGAATCTGGCAGTAAGATTATTTTTAAACACAAATGAATTCCAATCCCCTGAGAAAACATTGCAGTTGGAGAACAGTGATAATATATCAACCTATATTTCTGAAATAAACTTTATACAGGCTGTAAAAGTGGTTTTCACAAAGTTATCAATGAAATTCACCATTCTAAAAACATTGTTTGACTTGATAATTGATTTATGAAATAAAACTATCACAAGAATTTTTTAGCTTTCTAGAACGCATGTCAGGGTGAAAATTTAATTTATAGTCTTTTGTTTCATATAGTCTTATTAGTATTGGAGAGATATAAGTAAAATCTGCTATGAAAGAGTTTAATGATTTTGAACATTTCCCATTTTCTATATTCTTTTTACCCCCTGTAAGTTTTCTATCAGTTTTCTAGCATAAGTAAATGAATAACAATTTCAGAGATCGGTGAGGTAATTTTAGCTGATGAAAGCAAAAATGGATCTCTTGCCTTGCTACTTTAAAGCTAAGTGAGCATTTCATTGAGATAAAAATACTACTTTTTCCCATTTTTGTATTCCATCTTTTTTAAATATTTGAGACACTTGAAAAGTATATTTTATGGACATAGGAAAATATTAATTGTGTTATAAAGTTCTAACATATGTCCTGTGGTAAATTTTCAAGTATATTTGAAAAAATTTTATAAACATCACATCATCATTAATTATATTTTAAAGTATAAAATATAAATAAATACTGTAATAAGTACTACTGGTCAGTATTTGCCTTTTGCAAAGGTATTAAAACATGATTTGGTTTATCACAGGCTCTTAATGGCAAAAAGCATTATAATTATTTATGCGTAAGATAATGTAAGGCAAATATGTTCAATTTTGGGACCATGAAGTGAGGTTTATACCAATCAGTGTTACTAATACCTTCAGGAACATAAGAATCATATCATTAAAAATGAAGAATTTGACTTGCATGGTGCTAATGCTTGTAATCCTAGCAGCTTGGGAGGCTGAAGCAGGAGGATTGCAAGTTCAAAGCCAGCTTCAGCAAAAGTGAGTCTTGCTAAGCAACTCAGTTAGACCCTGTCTCTAAACAAAATACAAAATAGAGCTGGGGATGTGGCTCAGTGGTCGAGTGCCCCTGAGTTCAATCTGTACTGGCTCTAGAAAAAACATGAAGAATCTTGGCCAGACGTGGAGCAATTCTTATCTGGCAAATTTGAGACATAGTTCAGAAAAGTTCTGTTAAATGATTTTTGATGGTGGAATAGATTGAATGTAGACTATAGAACAATCCCTCATAAGATCAATTGTACAATCCTTTCTGATAGAATGAGTTAAAAATATTCATACATTCAATTTCAATCTAGAGATCCTAATACATTTAAGTACATACACATAAATAAAGGCATAGAAAACATGAGGTGGGATGGTTTCTGCAAAAGAAAGAAAAGTAGAAAAATATTTGATAACAGGAAAAATAATTTACTTAAACTTTTATGTTTTTAACAGATACCAAAATAAAATTAAGTTTACATTACTATATTCGCAATGCCTAAGTAAACACTAAGGATGCTACCATTTTATTGAGAGTATTGAAAATTTTGCCTCCTCTAAACTGTCATGACCAATTGAGGTAAATCAGGGTTAGTGATGACACATAGTTCTTGTATGTATTTATTTGATCTCTGTTGATCATAATTATCAGTATGGTTAAAATTTACTATTCCAATTTGCTATTTGTTTTCCATGTATTTCATCTGTTCTTTGTTCATCTCTCATTTTCTTCCTTTTACAGTATGATGAAATTAATAATATTTTTAATAATTTCATCTGATCACCGGTATTGACATTTTAGCTACACCTCAATATTTTATTACTTATTTATAAATCTAGGGTTTTCAAAACACATGTTTTACTTATCACAATATATTTTCAAGTAACATTATATCACAGCATTTATAATGTACAAATATTAAAATTTCTATTCCTTTGTTCTATAGTTGTGGTACATTTTTTCTTCATATGCTATAAAAATCATCATTATTTTTGGTTTTAATAATTGATTATAAAAAAATAAATATAAGTGGAATACTTTATATTCTCATTTATATTTATTACTACTAGTACTCCTCATTCTTTTATTTGGATCCAGATATCAATTAAGTGTGATTTCCCTATTGTTTAAAAAAACATCCTTAACATTTTCCATATTTTATTTTTGGTGGTGATTAATTCTCTCAGCTTTTCATGGTCTAAAGTGCATTTCTTTCATGGAGAATAGAATTATAAGATGAACAGTTTCATTGTTTTGAATGTTTTTAAAAAAATAATTTGTTTTAATTCGTTACACATGAGAGTAGAATGCATTTATACACTTTGATATATCATACATATATTGGATATAATTTCTCATTTTTTATTGGTTGTTCAAAACATTACAAAGCTCTTGACATATCATATTTCATACTTTAGATTCAAGTGGGTTATGAACTCTCATTTTTACCCCAAAAAGAGATTGCAGAATCACATCGGTTACACATCCACATTTTTACATAATGCCATATTAGTAACTGTTGTATTCTGCTACCTTTCCTATCCTCTACTATTCCACCGCCCCTCCCTTCCCATCTTCTCTCTCTACCCCATCTGCTGTAATTTAATTCTCTCCCTTGTTTTTTTCCCCTTTCCCCTCACAACCTCTTACATGTAATTTTGTATAACAATGAGGGTCTCCTTCCATTTCCATGCAATTTTCCTTTTCTCTCCCTTTCCCTCCCACCTCATGTCTCTGTTTAATGTTAATCTTTTCCTCTTGCACTTCCTCCCTGCTCTTTTCTTAGTTGCTCTCATTTTATCAAAGAAGAGATTTGGCATTTGTTTTTTAGGGATTGGTTAGCTTCACTTAGCATAATCTGCTCTGATGCCGTCCATTTCCCTGCAAATTCCATGATTTTGTCATTTTTTAGTGCTGTGTAATACTCCATTGTGTATAAATGCCACATTTTTTTTATCCATTCATCTATTGTAGGGCATTTGGGTTGGTTCCACAGTCTAGCTATTGTGAATTGTGCTGCTATGAACATCTATGTGGCAGTATCCCTGTAGTACTCTCTTTTAAGGTCTTCAGGGAATAGTCCGAGAAGGGCAATAGCTGGGTCAAATAGTGGTTCCATTCCTAGCTTTCCCAGGAATCTTCATACTGCTTTCCAAATTGGCCGCACCAATTTGCAGTCCCACCAGCAATATGCAAAAGTACCCTTTTCCCCACATCCTCGCCAGCACTTTTTGTTTGATTTCATGATGGCTGCCAATCTTACTGGAGTGAGATGGTATCTTAGATGGTGGTTTTTATTTGCATTTCTCTGACTGCTAGAGATGATGAGCATTTTTTCATATATTTGTTGATTGATTGTATGTCCTCCTCTGAGAAGTGTCTGTTCAGGTCTTTGGCCCATTTGTTGATTGGGTTAATCGTTATCTTATTGTTTAATTTTTTGAGTTCTTTGTATACTCTAGATATTAGGGCTCTATCTGAAGTGTGAGGAGTAAAAATTTGTTCCCAGGATGTAGGCTCCCTATTTTCCTCTCTTATTGTTTCTCTTGCTGAGAAAAAACTTTTTAGTTTAAGTAAGTCGCATTTGTTGATTCTAGTTATTAACTCTTGTGCTATGGGCGTCCTATTAAGGAATTTGGAGCCCGACCCCACAATATGTAGATCGGAGCCAACGTTTTCTTCTATCAAGCGCAGAGTCTCTGATTTGATATCAAGCTCTTTGATCCATTTTGAGTTAACTTTTGTGCATGCCAACAGAAAGGGATTCAGTTTTTTTTTTTTTTTTGCATATGGATTTCCAGTTTTCCCAGCACCATTTGTTGAAGATGCTATCCTTCCTCCATTGCATGCTTTTAGCCCTTTATCAAATTTAAGAAAGTTGTAGTTTTGTGGATTGGTCTCTGTGTCCTCTATTCTGTACCATTGGTTCACCCGCCTGTTTTGGTACCAGTACCATGCTGTTTTTGTTACTATTGCTCTGTAACATAGTTTGAAATCTGGTATCACTATACCGCCTGATTCACACTTCCTGCTTAGAATTGCTTTTGCTATTCTGGGTCTTTTGTTTTTCCATATGAATTTCATGATTGCTTTATCTATTTCTACAGAAATGCCATTGGGAGTTTGATTGGCATTGCATTAAACCTATAGAGAACTTTGGGTAATATCACCATTTTGATGATGTTAGTTCTTCCTATCCATGAACAGGGTATATTTTTCCATCTTCTAAGGTCTTCTTTTATTTATCTCTTTAGGGTTCTGTAGTTTTCATTGTATAAATCTTTCACCTCTTTGTTAGGTTGATTCCCAAGTATTTTATTTTTATTTTTTTGAGGATATTGTGAATGGGGTGGTTGTCCTCATTTTCATTTCAGAAGATTTGTCACTGATATACAGGAATGCCTTTGATTTATGCGTGTTGATTTTATATCCTGCCACTTTGCTGAATTCATTTATTAGCTCTAGTAGTTTCTTTGTAGACCCTTTTGGGTCTGTTAGATATAGTATCATATCACCCGCAAATAGTGATAATTTTTATCACTTTTTTTATTTTTATGCCTTTAATTTCTTTTGTCTGTCTAATTGTTCTGGCTAGTATTTCGAGAACTAAATTGAATAGAAGTGGTGAGAGAGGGCATCCCTGTCTTGTTCCAGTTTTTGGAGGGAATCCTTTCAGTTTTTTTTCTATTCAGAATGATGCTAGCCTGAGGCTTAGCATAGATTGCTTTTACAATGTTGAATTAAGTTCCTGTTATCCCTAGTATTTCTAGTGTTTTGAACATAAAGGGATGCTGTAATTTGTCGAATGCTTTTTCTGCATCTATCGAGATGATCATGTGGTTCTTATCTTCAAGACTATTGATGTGGTGAATAACATTTATTGATTTCCATATATTGAACCAGCCTTGCATCCCAAGGACGAATCCTACCTGATCATGGTGCACAATTTTTTTGGTATGCTTTTGTATTCAATTTGCCAGGATTTTATTTAGGATTTTTGCATCTAAGTTCATTAGAGATATTGGTCTGAAGTTTTCTTTCTTTGAAGTGTCTTTGTCTGGTTTTGGGATCAGGGTAATGTTGGCCTCATAGAATGAATTTGGAAGAGCTCCTTCTTTTTCTATTTCTTGAAATAACTTGAACAGTATTGGTATTAATTCTTCTTTGAAGGTTTTGTAAAACTCCACTGTATATCCATCCGGTCCAGGGCTTTTCTTGGTTGGTAGTCTTTTGATGGCTTCTTCTATTTCCTCCTTTGTTATTGGTCTGTTTAAATTGTGTATATCTTCCTGACTCAATCTGGGCAAATCATATGACTTAAGAAATTTATCGATATCTTCACTATCTCCTATTTTATTGGAATATAGGGTTTCAAAATAATTTCTAATTATCTTCTGTATTTCTGAAGTGTCTGTTGTGATATTGCCTTTTTCATCCTGTATGTTAGTAATTTGAGTTTTCTCTCTTCTTCTCTTCATTAGTGTCGGGGACAGTTCCTGGGGCCTGGGACTGTCCCCTGCCCAAGGAAAGATGGGGCTTGGTTTTGGGCCAAATCAGCTGCCTTTGGCATAAACAAGTTTGTGCCTATGCCAGGAAGTCCACCCCATTGGCCGGTAGAAACCACAAGACCTTGGGCTCAGTAAATGCTTCCTGTCTTTCCTATTATGAGTCCACAAGGTTGAGATGTGATCTCCTCTGTGATTGGCTCCTATGTCCTATATATACTACACACTTTCTTGGTTCGGGGTTCCTCTTGTTGCGCCTTCAATAAAACCTGTCACAGTTCCGCTGGGTCCTTGTCTTTCTTTTGTTCGACTCTGCTGGACGGAGTCGACAATTAGCATGGCTAAGGGTCTGTCAATCTTATTTATTTTTTTGAAGAACCAACTTTTAGTTTTATCAATTTTTTAAATGTTTTTTTTGTTTGTTTGTTTCAATTTCGTTGATTTCCACTCAGATTTTAATTATTTCTTGCCTTCTACTACCTTTGCTGTTGTTTTGCTCTTCCTTTTCTAGGGTTTTGAGATGAAGTGTGAGTTCATTTATTTGTTGGTTTTTTCTTTTTTGAGGAATGAACTCCAAGCAATGAATTTTCCTCTTAGAACTGCTTTCATTGTGTCCCATAGATTCCGTTATGTTGTGTCTGTGTTTTCATCTATCTCTAAGAATTTTTTAATTTCCTCCGTGATGTCTTCTATAACCCATTGATCATTTAATAACCTATTGTGCATTTTCCAAGTGATGCATGATTTTCCCTTTCTTCTTTTATCGTTGATTTCCAGTTTCATTCTATTATGATCAGATAGGATGCATGGTATTATCTCTACTCCTTTATAATTTCTAAGAGTTTCCCTGTGACATAATATATGATCTATTTTTGAGAAGGATCCATGTGCTGCTGAGAAAAAAGTGTAACTGCTTGATGTTGGGTGGTATATTCTATATATGTCAATTAAGTCTAGATTATTAATTGTATTATTGAGTTCTATAGTTTCTTTATTCAACTTTTGTTTGGAAGATCTGTCCATTGGTGAGAGAGGTGTGTTGAAGTCTCCCATAATTATTGTATGAGTGTACATATTGCAGGATCATATTGGTCATGTAGTCACATACATACATACATTTAATAATGTCTGTTTTATTCTACTATCTTTCTTATTCTCACATCCTCTCCCTTTCTCTCCCATCATTTCCTTCTACCTAATCTAAGGTAACACTATTCTTCCCTAGTCCATCCTCCTCACCCCCCACCTTATTGTGAATTAGCATTCGCATATTAGTGAAAACATTCAGTTTTTGGTTTTGTGGGATTGGCTTATTTTGCTTAGCATGATATTCTCCAACTCTAACAATTTACTGGCAAATGCCATAATTTTTACTCTTCTTTAAAGCTGAGTAATATTCCACTGACTATATAGACCACATTTTCTTTATCCATTCACCTATTGAGGGGCAGCAAGTTTGATTCCATAGTCTAGCTATTGTGAATTGCGCTGCTATAAACATTGATGTGGCTGTGTCACTATAGTATGCTGATTTTAAGTCTTTTGGCTTTAAACCAAGGAGTGGGATAGTTGGGTCAAATGGTGGTCCTATTCTCAATTTTCTGAGGAATCTCCATACTGCTTTCCATAGTGGTTGCACCAATTTGCAACCAGCAATGTATGAGTATACCTTTTTCACTACATGACATTTAATTAGAATATTTAAGAATATAAATTTGTTGTCACCTGGTACATACAAGTTTCAATGAGAAGTATACTGACATCCTTTTTTGTTTCTTCTGTAAGGATTTATTTATTCTTTTCCTTTTATTGTTTTGTGTCTAAGGTGCAGACCCATAAAGAAGGATGAAGAGAGAATGGACTTTTACCTCCACCTGGTGATAGAAGGACTGGTTCCCTCCAGCATATAAATAGCAAAAAAACAAAATAAATAAACCTTAGGAAGACTCTTTTGTAAAGAGCCTGTAGGTGAACTTATAAAACTATCAATTAGAAGCTTCAAATTTAGAAGATAAATCTATCAAAGAATAAAAGATAACAATTTTGTGAGAAAATGTCTAAAGGAAAATTCTGACTAACATGAAACTTTTAGATTTATACAAATAAAATAAAATAAAACACAGTAACTAAAATGTATCATAAAAGTGCTAAGTGCTAGATGCACTTTACTTACTAGGTTTGAATTCATGTGGAATTCTTAGATGTTAGGTAATTCTAGGATAGGATTAGCTGATTTCAGCTTGACTTCCCCTGCCCTATTTCATATTTTATTAAGAGACCGGGTCTCAATGAGTTGCTTAGTGCCTCACTTTTTCTGAGGCTGGCTTTGAATTCCTGATCCTCCTGTCTCAGCCTCCCAAGCTGCTGTACCCAGCTTAAATTCAGATATCTTAAAATCACTCCTATAATTTATCAAATGTAAGAATAATCTTTTTAAAGAAATTACTACAACCTGATATTATGTGAATTTATTTTTGAAATGAGAGAATAACTTTCAAAATATGAGAAACAAATACTGGCCAGAGTTTAGGGATGATTGAAAAAAATTATCTCATAGATAAAAGAAAGATGCAAAATGATATCTGGAAGTTGCTATTATAGAAAATTATACATTAGTAAAAGTGTAATATTTTGTAAATAACTAGGAAAGCCACATATTTATAACAAGAAACTTCTAAATTATAAACATTCTTTAAGAACATAGAAATGCATAACTTTGCATAACATTATTTCTATTTAATTTAGATAAAATTAAACTTTACCAAGACATGAAGTATAACCACTCCATCATTTTTATTCATAACTAGGAATGAAATACTAAATAGTGTGTATGTGTATGAAAATGAGGAAGAAGTTGCAACTCCCTTCTTGTTGATCTTCTTCATTGAGAAACACATACAAACTGTATTGTAAGCAAACAATAATTATGTATTGCTTATATTATGTATTAAATTAGTTTAACATTTATGTTTTTAAACAGTCTGATTTATTTAATATATGTTAAATATAATACCTAAAAAATGAATATATAGGTCTTTTTCTGTTGTCTGTTGTCTCTGTTGATTCTTTATCATATGGTGTAGTTTCAAATTCTAATGATCTTTGACATTATGCTAGACACTATGACTCAAAAATTAACACATAAAATTATGATGCATTCCTCCAGTATTAATTGTTATTTGTTTCTACAAAGTTATTAAGATACTACTAATATAGGAACCTATACATGAAATTTAAACTTGATATCATAAATTCAGTCCAGAGAACACATATTGTGAGGGAATTTTACTTATTTATTCTTGTATTGAGGGTTTAGTCCTTAGCTGTCTAAGCTTACTATGGAGAGATTCTCCTGCTGAACTCCTCAGTTCCAAAAGTCCTAGCATAATATCTCAATTTTTTTAATCCTCAGGCCATTAATCTACAGGTTTTAATTTTCCATAATATTAAAATGATTTGGGGAAAAAAAGTGGTATTTATGGTTGTTCCATTGTTCCTTTCACTGTTTATTGTTTTGACATTACTTTTTAATATTTTGAAAAGTAGCTTTAAATATTTTTGTTTGTTGGTTTTGTTTTTAGTAAATTTAGTTAGGATAATGATTTGAATTAACTACGATATTTTTGTAAATTGGAAATGTCTGCATATACACATTGATAGATAATGTAAAGGAAGAAAAGATTAAGATTCTGAAATATCTGAAAATGAGGAATGGTATCAGTATTAAAATAATTATATTAAATATAATTATATTTATTTTACTATATTATTAAAATAAATGAGCTGGGGCATTGCTGCATGCCTTTAATCCCAGTGACTCAGGAGCCTGAGGCAGGAGGAATAAGTTCAAGGGCAGTCTCAGAAACTTAGTGAAGACCTAAACAACTTAAGGAGAACCTGTCTCAAAATTAAAAAAAAAAAAAGAACTAGGAATGTGACTCATTGGTTTATCATCCTGGGTTCAATCCCCAAGAAATTTAAAAAAAAGAAAGAAAAGAAAAATGGTAAATATGATAAAAATTGAAAAATGTACAGAAAGAGGATGGGAAAGAGAAAGTACACCAGAATGAGATTGATCAAATCATGTTAGGTACCTGTACAAATAGGGCATAATGAATTCACTATTGTGTATGGTTGTAATGTACTAATAAAAATAAATTAATTTTAAAAAGAGAGAGTAGAGTCTTGATGATAATTATAAGACAATGATTCATGTATGCTTTGGAAAAATTCTTGGATTTAAATTTTAATAGAAGCTATTGTCTTATTTTGAAAATACATCTGTTTAATATTTGTGGGCATCTATCAGTATTACGTGAGAATACTGCTTCCTCATTTAGCAACTCTGAGCATTGATCAAGCTTCTTCTTCACAAAGCCTCATAATTCAAGGCTGAAATCAATCCAGGATCTATTCTGAGGTATTCCTATGCATTTAACAAGGTGAAGGTGATTAATCACATGTCCTAGAAGTGTATTCATAATCATTTGAGAAAATAATTATTTTACTCATATGTTAACAACAGAATCTTTAAAAAAACATTTTATTTGTTCTAATTAGTTATACATGACAGTGGAATGCATTTTGACAATCATACATAAATGGAGTATAACCTCATTCATCTGGTCATACACGATGTGGAGTTAGATTGGTTATGAAATTATATATTCACATAGGGTAATGATGTCCAGTTCATTCTACTAGCATTCCTATCCCAATGCTCCCTCCCTACATTCATTCCCCTCTGTCTAATCCAAAATAGCTCTATTTCACTTCCCCTTATTGTGAATTAGCATCCACATGTCAGAGAGAACATTAGGCCTTTGGTTCTTTGGTATTGGCTTATTTCACTTAGCATAATATTCTCCAGTTTAATCCATTTACTGGCAAATGTCATAATTTCATTCATCTTAAAGGCTGAGTAATATTTCATCATATATATATATATATATATATATATATATATATATATATATATATCATAGTTTCTTTATCCGTTCATCTAACAACAGAACCTCTTATTTGTACTATACACAAGTATAAATTGGGTGAATTTGGGGGCATGGCTATAAGTCTAAGAACAAAGAATAGTGCTTTGGCATAGAAATAAAAAAAAAGGATGAGAAAAACGCATATCAGCTAATTGACTGGTCTATAAAAAAAACATCATTTAATCCTTATTTTAGTTTTTGCATATATTTGGAGAGCCCTACAAACTATTGACTAAAAGAGACATTATAGAGATTTGAAATAGTATTAGATATATAAATATAAAATATATTTTTAAAAAATCTCCTTTGACAACTCTTGCTTTTTGTTGTTGTTGTTTTATTTTTGGTTTTTGGAACCAGGGGTTGAACTCAGGGGTGCTCAACCATTTAGCCATATCCACAGCCCTTTTTTATCTTTTTTTTTAAGACAATGTTTTGCTACATTGCTTAGGGCCTTTTTAGGTTGCAGAGGATAGCTTTGAACTCCTGAACTTCCTACCTCAGCTTCCCGAGCTGCTGGGATTACAAGTATGCACCACCATGCCATGCACAACCTTTTTGGTTTTAAAGGTTAATTATAGTAAGATTATTTTTTAAAAAAATATTTTTTACTTCTGTAAATAGTACAAATAAGGTTCACATGAGGTTCAGCCATGTGTTTTGCTTGAGTTGGTCAATGGTTTCCAACCAGATATGGTGCAAGCAGAATTTGAAATGTGTTTGCACACTGGAAATTGCACCCTTGAGAATTTTCCTCCTCCAGAAACCTGTGTCTGGGGAAGATGAGAGATGCATGGAGCACAGAAGAGTCTTCAGTCACTCTAGCTGCTTATGCCAGTCCACAGTTGGCTCATTCCCAGACTTTTGGATGGCAGTTGCCTGACCCTCAGCTAATCCTTGACATATGAGTATGCTATATGCCACTAGGATTTTATCATACTTTTGAAACACCCAACTGATATATTATGGCCAAATTCCCACCTATTTCAAGTATTTTCTTTATTCTGGTCTGGCATATTGAAGTAATTTAGTAACATGAGTTCTCCAAATTTACCCAAGGAATACAAATAGGCATGCAAACATATACAGACTCAGAGAAAATAATATGAAATTCAGAAAGATTTATCTTGTTGAAGAGGTAATTTCATTGATCGACTCCTCTGGGTACTGCAAATTATGGAACATAAGGCTGAAGAAGTAGTTTTTGACAAATACCTATACAAAGTGATTTTTAATGTGTATATTATAGCTGATATCATTTCCATATTTTGATATTAGACAAAAATTTGTTCATACATCAAATTTTACTTACATATATGAGAATCAAGGAACTATCATGATCAAATTTAATGAAACATTGCAATGAACACCTGCAATTTTACTTCCTACATCTGAATCAAGAGTTTGGTCTTCAATATGTGCCATTACCTAGTGTTTTATCAAGGACACACAGACATTTTTCCATGCTACATTAATCTTCAAACACTGATTTTATTATTATTTATGAAAATCACATCATACATTTAGAATCCAAGGTTACCCATAAAATGTGATTTGAAACTAGAACATTCCTGGAACCACTCCTGAGTATGTCTCTCATTCTCTCATTGTGAGGCTTGGAATTACCCTTTAGCATCATTCCTTTGGGTAAAATTATTTCCTTACCAAAATTTCTGTTGGAAGAAACATCTTAAGGTAGTTCATGTTTGCATATTAATGAGCATTGCTTCATCCCCTGATATGATAATAAAATGATATTCTCCCAAAGTTTCCCACATCTAAACCCATAATATCTGTGATTCTATTATGTTACAGGCAAAGGAGGTTAGACAGCTGAAGGCATTAAGGGTTCTAGCCAGCTGGCCTTGAGAGAGAGAGAGAGAGAGAGAGGATCCTATTTGACCTCTCTAGACCCAATATAAACACAAGGGTCCTTAAGTGTGGTAAGGAAGGCAGAAGAGTCTGGTTCAGAGCAGGGCAATGGAAAAAGAACCAGTTATTGATGGCTTTGGGGAGAGGAGAAGGGCCTGAGCCCATGAAAGCTAGGTGGACTCTAGAAGATAGACAAGCCAAGAACACAGATCCTTCCCTACAGTGTCCAGAAAGGAAAACAGCTCTACAGACACCTTGATCACAACCCAGTTAAGACCCATTTTTGTATTCTAACCTCCAGAACTACAAAATAACAAATTTGTATTGTGTCAGGTACATAAGGTGGTGGTTATTGTTATAGCACCAGCAGGAAACTGGTACATCTGCATAGAGCGGATAAAGCCTGGAGGAGGCAGTTCAAGCAGTATCAGTGAAGCTGCATGGGAAGCTCAATAACATCAGAGAAAACAACAGCAAAATTCTCTGTGCTATGCCTGGCCTCAAGGCAATTCTTAGGGTATTTCTTAGGGTGGCTTTAGGTTGCTGTTTCATGTTATAACTCTTGAAAACTGAGAGGAAAGGACTGTTCTGAAAGGGTAGGAAGTATGACTGGATGAGAAGAAAAGACAGAAGAATGGAATTACATGGAGTATGCAATACCCAGAGGTAGACCTGAAATATGCATACACTCATTATACACAGAAGCAGACATGTGCACCCACACTGCTGGGACTTTAAATGTCCTGATGATTCAAGCTGCTCTTTAAAATTTGAGAGTCTACAATATGCTTTTAAAATCCAACAAGGACAGTGGAATCTAGAGAGCATATTTATCTAACACCACAAGATAGCTGAAATCCAAAATAACTCTGAAAGATAGCCATAATTATGATTTTCTATCATTTGTTATAAAATTGAGTTCAGGAAATGGAAGGACTTTTCCAAGATTGCAGAATAAGTACTCCAGAAAGTGAGGTTTGAAGTTCAGGTTTGGACAAAGCCCTTGCTCATCTCATGGAGTCTCATTATTGAAACCTTATATTCCCAAAATGTCTGTAGACAGAAATAGTGGGCCTGGGAATTTGTCTGAGAAATAATGTCTTTATTTTTACTAATACATAATGGAAATTTTATAGTTTTCTTTTAATGAATCAAGACAACAAATTACATTACTGTTATGAATACTTGAAATTTGTCACTAATACAAATTGCTGATATTTTTATATTACTTGCACTTATTATTGTTATCTCAAATTGGGCTACCAAATACTAACAAAAAATTATCAGAGACAAGGATCCCTTTTCATATTCAACTTATTATAGAGATGTACATATGCTATCATGTCACAGATAGAAGTGTTGAAATTCTATTTTAATAAACATAGCTGCCTTTACAATTTGTATATTAGTTTGTATGAGAGTGCTCACTCATCTTCACAAGGCTGTCAAATGAATCCACAGCAAAATATAAAAATATGAGAGCCCTACTCACTGATCTGCCTTTCTAGCATGTTACTTGACTATTACCAAGGTGCTATATTACACTGTATATTTTTTTGCTACTTAGTTCCGTACATTAAAAAGTACAGGTGTTTCAATTTAAATCGTTCTTAAAAGTAGTCTTTGATCTATTTGGACAATGTTTGCTTTGCTTTTGATTGTTCAAGTATGTGATTCATTATTATATATACAAATAAAAAAATCAATCAATAAATATGCATCTGATGGACTAGATATTAAATAAGACTCCCCAGATTTATTTCTGTGATCTTAATAAATATAATTCATCACTGTCCACTGAGCATTGTAAAAATATGAAAGAAGACACATGGTAATAAATTGTTTCCACATCAGAGATAAAATAAATAACGCATTCCATATGAGATGCCAAGATTATTGATATTTGGAAGATAGACATTTTCTTAGATAACTAATGACATTGTAATCTCCTTTATTTTCTCCAAAATTGGTAAAATGAGCAAATAAATTCCTTGGTTTTTATATCATTAACTACTCTTATATCAAATGCAGAATGATAATGGATCTAAGTTATATAATAACCAATCAATCTCACTTTGGAGAGAATATTTATTAATTTCATTTATCTGCTTAAAAGTCCATTTACTGGATAACTTCATGCCAAAATCCCCTGCTGGATCTTATAATTCAAGGAGATACTGATTACTCTTCTTCCTCAATACATATATTAAATAGATTAAGTATCTATATTTCCCTTGGAAAACTGGGATCATTGTGATACTCATAAAAACTAATATTTAGATTTTTTTTCTTTTTAACTTACTTCCTTCTTCCCCAATGTTCACATTTTAAGAAGAATGTGGAGAAAATTAAAGGACTCAATAAATATAGAAAATGATTGAAGAAAAGATTAATATGAACAAAATTTACAAATTTTGGAGTTAGTCCATTATAAGAAATGCCGAAAGAAAAATAATTGTTTCCAAATAGGTGAAAAAAGTTTTTATTATGAAATCTAATCAGCAGATTTCAATAAAAATATATCTTCAGTGGTTCTGTTTTTATACTAAAATATACAATAAATAGGGGTCATTTACTTCTCATTGCTTTCCCCAAATTTTAGCAAGTTTTGTAAACAGAAAGCATAATGTTGATCTTTCAAATTACTGCAAAAATCAAATGAATAAAAGGTATTTATGCAGAAGAATGGACTGAAATTTTTGATTTTATCAGGAAAATGAATTTGATTACACCTCAGATCAACTTGGCATAAGTAATGATACTACTTCCTTTACTCAGTTAACCACAAGGTTAAGAGTGGCCACAAAGTTTCTGAATTCAGTGTGGCCACAAAGTTTCTGAATTCAGAGTACAGAGATTTCAACCAGAACCTAATTTCTTTCCATCTCTCTGTTCTGCTGTGCTTAGCTTCTTCGAATATTAGCAGATGTTGGCTCTATTTCCAGGCATCACAGTCCAGTGCTTCTTTAACATGCTTCTTTAAAATGCTTCTTTCAACAGCAGAGGAGGAACTACCTCTGTGAGTGTCCTTCAGTTCCAAGAAGGCTTTTGAAAACCAGCAATTATTTTTCACTGGTCATAGAGCATTGCCTGCCCCCATCTAAATCAATCTGTAGGAAGGAATTTGCAATTCTTTTTATTGAATTTTACTTATTATGATTTGCCTCTCATAAAAGTTGTGCAGTGGAGAATGTTCTCCTCCTGTATTAGAAAGGAGGAAAATGGAGTTAATGATACTAGAAATGTTCACATTGGCAAAGCAGTTGTTTATGAACAACAATGTGAAAATTAGTAGCTACAAGCCATACCTTTCTTCCCGCTTACTATAACAACCATCTTCATACATTTATATTGTATTAGGTATTATAAGTAATCTAGAGATGATTTCAAGTATATATGAAGATGTGCAAGTTCAAATACAGTATCATTTTATATGAAGAACTTGAGCATCTATGAATTTTGTTATTCACAGCAGGAGCTGAAGCAATCCTCCACATACATTAAAAACCATCTGTCTATATTTTGTAAAGTTGTTTTAGATTTTAGAAACAAGAAAAATAGTGCCAAATAACCTTGTTTCATAGTTTTTCATAATTTGATAAACATTGTATTTTCAAAATTATCATTTTGATGCCTGGATTGATTTTATCTTCTTCCAAAGACATTTTCCTTTTGATTGTACCAGGAGATTTGCAATATGAGCTCTCTAGAATACTCTTCCTCCAGTTTCCGTAATTGTGATTATTTATATCTAAAACATTTCCTCTGTGGGCATTTGTGTTCTTTCTTGTTTTACTTAATTTCTAGGGTACAGGTCTGCCTGCTTGTTCTCAGAAGGGTGCAGCCCTCCGACATTTAATGCCTCTGTCTGGCCCATGTAAGTGCCTATGTGTCAGAGCCAGCAACAAGTCCAATGTTTTTTATACTTCAGGTATCTTTTTTTTAAAAAACACCACATTTATTTTTATTGACAAGGTTTGTAAGAACAGATATTTAAAATCAAAGGCCAATTTTTAGGTCTCATTTAGTTGCTTATTTCATTCACTCTATTAAGTATAATTTTCCCTAATGTCCTAACTTTATCCAGAAACACACCTGTGAAAATACATGTTAAATCATTTATATATAGATTTCTATGATGCAAAGATTTTTAAACACTCAATTGGCACATCAAATATCTAATCTGTCACAGGCAGCATGTTTAAACTGATTAAGACCATTTAAAAGACAAAATTTAGTCTTATCATTCAGGAGTGGGCTGGGTACAGTGATGAAAGCCTATAATCTCAGCTACTCAGGAGGCTGAGGCAGGAGGATCACAAGTTTGAGGTCAGTCTTGGCAACTTAGTGACATCCTGTTTCAAAACAAAAAGGGCTGAGGATGTAATTCAGTGTTGGAGCACTGATGAGGGCCACAGACAAGTCAAGATGGCGCCTGGCACTTTGCCAGAAGTTGTGGTTTGAGAAGTAACGCCAGAGAGCCATTAAGATGATGGAGATTCCTTAATGACGGACTGCTGTATCCAATGATGTTAATTAAGTTGAGCTGTGTATAATTATTAAGATGATGAGGATTCCTTAATGACTGATTGCTGTAACTGGATGATGCTAAATTGAGTCAAGCCGTGTATTCAGTAATGTATACATACCTCTACTGTCCTACAATAAAGTGGCTCCCGCTGTATCAACCTTCACAAGTTGCTTGTCACCCCCTCCTGGTTATTTTGCCCAGCCAGACTGTGGCAGAGCACCCCTGGGTTCCATCCCCAATACAGGGTGGAGGAGGACATGAATGGGACCAGGAGTGGTCCATATGTTGATCACCTTGAATCTTGACTGGCCAAAATTTAAAACCCAAGAGCTCTGGTTCTAATTATATTTCTTTAATGCTAAAAGTAAAACTTTTGAGAAATTTGTTGTCAGGGTTATCAAATTTCTTGATTTTGTCTTTAGCTTTTCCTCCCTTCTAATTAACCTTTTGTTTTGGTCAATGAAAAATTTTCTGAAAAGAATTGATTACACTAGGCATCAAAGTTACAATCAACACAAATGATAATGAAAAGAATGCAAATTTGGGCTGGGGATGTGGCTCAAGCAGTAATGTGCTTGCAGGGTGCTGAGTTCGATCCTCAGCACCACATAAAAATAAAGATGTTGTGTCCACCGAAAACTGAAAATTAATATTAAAAAATTATCTCTCTCTCAAAAAAAAAAATGCAAGTTAAATCTACAAAGCAATGCTGCTACATATTACCCCGAATTGCTAAAAGATGGATGTGATACAATGGAGACCTACTTAAGAGTTCCAGTGGTATAACTATGTTGGTAAACAGCTTGCAGATTTACATTTTCTACATTTGGCAATACTTATACTCTATGACTTAGTAAATCCACTCCTAAGTATAAATACTCATACACACACAAGATTAATGACTCTCTCAAGTGTAATGCTGAGCTAAAACCAAGCTATGAAAAATATTCATATTGCATAACTCCATTCACTTTAATTTTTCAGGACACTTGTTTAAGAAAACATGTATTTACACATGTGATTGCACTACTATTGTCTTTGGCATA
This sequence comes from Callospermophilus lateralis, assembly GCF_048772815.1. NCBI lineage: Eukaryota > Metazoa > Chordata > Mammalia > Rodentia > Sciuridae > Callospermophilus > Callospermophilus lateralis. Next base: position 1,142,002 of record NW_027511570.1, on the reverse strand, counting down.
TCCAATTGAGGGTACATTTCTGTATAATGTTTTATTAGATGTGTATTTATATATATTGCACCTATCACAATAAAAAGGAATATGAAAATATTTGGGAAACCAGCTAAAAAATAAAATTAATGATTTAAATCAGGATAGAATTTTGGGTTATAATCAGGAATTGTCATATTTCAATGGAAACTCAAAGTTCATAAAATCAATGCTCCTTATTATTTTGAAAATTACGTACTTTCTAGTCAGTATCCATTCTTCATCTTTGAAGCAATCATAAAAGAAATCTATTCCACATGTGATCTGATTCACTTAAGGATTATTTAAATAATTTTCATTGCAACTTTGTATATATTCTAGGAAAAAAAAATTCCTACTACAACACAATGTTATACCTTATTAGATACTTTCTATTTTCATTTTATTTTGACTCCTCTTTTTTTTTTTCCAGTGATTGCATAGCCAATCACTGGTATTTTCATGTCATTCACCAGAAGAGGTTCTTTTAGCTATGGCTTGTGGATTTGACACTGTCACTATGCATGTTTAATAGCTCCTGCCAGTATTTCTTTCTGTTCCTCATCTTGAAAAGTTTTGGCTGCTTAAATAAGTAAGTGCCAACATTGATTTTTTTCTGTTATCTTAAAAGGATTTCTTCTTCTCATGTGTCCTTTTTGCTTATAACATTTGTTTATTCCAACTAGAATGAAAGCAACTTTGGTTTACTTGGCATTCAGTTACATTAATGGAAAGTAGACTAATAGTGGAAGAAAAATAGACCCAGTGAACTCAGTAAAGACTCAGAATAGGTTGGAATGATGACTGGATGCTACATATGGCCTGCTTAGGAAGTCACGAAAGAGGATAATGATACCTTCTACCATTTGAAGTTTTCTTAAGAGACCCCCATAATCTTTCACCAAGGGAACCCTAACAGATGCCTAAATTCTGACTATTGAATGAGCTCTGCAAACTTCACAAAGGGCCATTGTGACTAAGACCATTTTCACTAAGGCCATTGTGACTAAAAGACAAGATTGGGGATTAATTGATGACTAGAGTAGAGATGGTATTTGTAGATGACAAAAAGTCTGAGACTACATACTTAGATAGCACTGACTTGACATTTCATGAAATTTGATCCTAAATTGCGTTGGAATAATAAATAGAGATAGCGGCCGGAGGTGCTGGAATAAAGCAGGCACTCGGTGGCAAAAAAAAAAAAAAAAAAAAAAAAAAAAAAAAAAAAAAAAACAATAATAAATAGAGCAAAAGCTGTGGGAGAATATTACTGCTATGAGTGTATGCTACTCTGACATGGTGAATAGGTCTGCTCAAGGTGCCATAGCAGTATACCACATTGAGTAGCTTAAATGAAGGAAATTTATTTTCTCAGATATGGGGCTGGAAATCCAAGATCAGGGTAGTGGCAGGTGTGGTTTCTGGTGAAGCCCCTTCATTGGCAAGTAGATGGCCATCTTTTTGGATTTGTGCTCACAATGCCTTTCCTCTGTGTACACAGTTCTGTTCCTATTTGATTAGGAAATTAGCCATAAGACTTCAGTGAACCTTAATTACCCCTTCAATCACCTTATCTCCAAATATAGTCACCTTAGATCAGATCTTCAATGTCTGAATTTTGAGAGACCTGAAATTCAATGAATATATCTAGGAAGAAATGAGAATTCTTTTCCCCAGATATCTGATATGCTTTTGAATGAGGGTCAGTATGTTCACCTTTAATAAATACAGTATATTTAATATAGAGCATTCACATTTTGTGTATGTATTTTTTGAAAATATTTCTCAAGCATTTACTTCTGCCAATAAAAAAATCACTTGACAGCAGCTGGTTATTAACAGAAGGTTGTTACAGGTTGTCACAGGACTACTCTTCCTCCAAACAGAGCTCAGAGAAAAATTACATGCAACACATAAGTATTTCTCTCCGAGACTTGAATGAGAGTTTTATGATGTGGCTCAGCTGCAGTCAATAAATTGTGGTTCACCACAATATTACTGACTTTCCTTTTTCTTTTTTTTTCTTGGCTTTATAATCTCTGAACATGACAACTACTGATCATATTCTCAGTGCAATCAAACTTGGCATTTTACCAAAGGCCAAGTAGTTTAAAATATACTGTGCTTTAATGTAGAATTTTGAAGCTGATATTAAATAAGAACAAATCAGAACACTGTTGAAATGCTATAAGGTAGTTTTATGGAAAGTATAATTATAAATCTCAAAAGGTTCTTAATAAGTCATGACTGCAAGGAAGGCATGTGAAATAGCATGATGTGGATATGTGAACTGTTATTTTACTTTATGTCTGGTAGCCTAACCTTCACTGTCAAATATTTCTTTTCTTTAATAAATATTGAGTTCTATTATGTGCCAGATACATTGTAGACAGTGGGTCTAACAAAAAAGTAAAGGGAACAAGTTCTTTGAATTTATGAAGCTTACCTTTTGTGTTTTGAATGACTGAAAATACTGACTGGTAACATGAAAAAATATATCAAATTCTAGGATCTTTGAAGAATCTGACACAAATGAAATATGGCATGCAAGCAGATGAAGAGAAATGACTTAGGCAATGATTTAGGCATTGTATAATAAAGTGCATCTGTGCTAAATATGAATATAATTTTGTTTATCTAAGCCAACATGATATGTATAAATCAGAGATACTGTACATAAACAGAAATTTACTGTAGTCTCAGAATTTACAATTGAATGAGCCCACAGTGATAATCTACTTCAACCTTTATGAAGTACAAATTCTTTATCATTCTGTAGAGCAGATCATTCCCGCCCTTTTGAAAATATTTAAAATCATAATTAACCCATACTTTCCTGGGGAAATAATTTAAAGTTGTTTTAAAAATATTATGTACACATTTTTAAGTTTATAAAGTTAATGCTAAATTTAAGATGGCTTTAAAATTATGGGGTAATAAATTTTGTGAGGAAAATATTATCTATAGTCTCTCTAGAGAAAATTAAGATCCTCTTGTATAGCATTTTGGATTTGATATGTGTATGTATATGTGTAAATTCAGCTTTAATAAAAACTTAATGATGTTTTTATGTGTTGTAAATCCTTTTCTCTTTGCAAAATATTAAGAAATTCTAGGCTTATCAAAGATAAAATTGATAAATATTTTGCATTGTTTATGATTCCCTTTTTAAATAAAACACAGGAATCAACCAAGCTCTTTTAAAATGAAAACTTGATATAATAATGAATGTTCATCTGGCCACTTTTCATTCATGCCTTTGCATATTTTGGCTAATATTTTTATTTTGTTAGTTTTTGGAAACAAAGTTATTGAGATCCTGAATTTGTAGTTTTTTCCTTTTTCTTTGGGGTTGCTATGATGGCTCCTCTGAACTTAAGTGTCCTCAGAATGAGAGACAGAGAGAGAGAGAGAGAGAGAGAGAGAAATATTATCAAGGTTTTCCTTGGAAATGTGCTAATTTTAAACCTCTAGAAAATATACTAAAGTGTATGTTTTCACACCCTAAATATTTATGAAGATTTAAGTATTTTATTTGACAATTAGAATAAAATATTTAATTAAAATTTGCAATTTTTTATCAGTAGAAATTTTAATGATTTTTTAATATTTTTTCTCTTAGTTAAAATGTCATTCATATGCTACATCCAATATCTTATTTTTTAATGTGATTAATCTGACTGTCCTAAACCACTTTGTTTTCTCTCTGTTTTTTTCTAGAATACATTTTAATATATGCTAGGGCAAACCTTGCTATTTTTTCAATATAAGAATTTTACATGCTTTTCCTTTAAAACTTACTGTATGAGTGTTGAAATTATTTTCCAGATTATAATAAATTCATATATGTGAAGACAATCAACATCTGCATAGAATCAAATTTTCTTTATGATAATTTGGTATAAGTCTTAAATATTTAATCTGTCAAAGATGTATTACAGGAGAAATTAGAACAAACTCAGCCTGTCATGTTGCATTGGAAAGAAGAAAATAATTTGGGGACAGTGGTTTGAAGTGCTAAAGACTCAACTTTGACAGAAAATTGTAAAAGGATATTAAAGGTGGTACATTTAAAGTCATAAAGTATTAAAGTATATAACAAGGCCCTTTCTTTGTGCTATTTTGTGGGTCTCTTTGTGTGTGTGTGTGTGTGTGTGTGCATGCTGCAATTTCTGGAATTCCTAGGAAAAGAGGAATTTAGCTAGTAGTAATCATTTGTAAACCTAGAACAACTATTGCTATGCTTTAGTTGATGCATAGAGTTAGCACCTTGATACTGTACCTCTTCTTAACCTTGTGATTTTGTTCTTAATGATAGCTGTGATTCTTTTTCTCCTCCACATTTTTGCTTGGGCTCCTGATATGGAGTACATGGAAGGATTAAAAAGAGTCTAACTGTCCCAATAGCTCTTTTTAACATATTAATTTTGCATATCTCTTCTTCCACTGTGGGAAGGAAAATTACACACATAGAACAAAACAATAGTGCATTAGGTTGACCCAAAGAACTCCCCCCATAACATGAGCTCACATTAACTTTCCTTCCTCAGTATGAATTCTGAACAAATCCCAGGAGTTGAAGTCAGATTGAGAATTTTCCTCAGGAGTCTGGATATAACAATGTCCAAGGAAACCTTGAAAGTTTGTCTCTCCTTTCCCTAAAATTCTGAGCATATTTAGGTGCCTATGTTTTTCAGTTTCCCTTTGAACAGGAAGTCCTTATCCTAGCCTTAAGGGCCATTCTTTTTATAGCGGCTTCATTCAATATAGAAATATTAAGAGGATTCAGAGACCACTGAGGGAGCGAGGGCCTCTATGTCAGTAAGCCAGGTGTAATCACTTGGTTTTGGAAGGTTTGTTGGCTGTTTGAAGCTCAAGGAATAAATTGTAAAAAAAACGCTAAGCTTACTTCCAAAGTTTATGCTCTACATGTTCTCATTGCAGATACTCTATATTTATTTATTTATTTTTGGCTCTTGAACTAATTGACATTTGATGTATAAGTCAAAAGTATGGATTTATATGTTAGAACTCTCTATTAACCAGAAAGTTTCCTAAAAATAATTGTTAATATTTACTGAATTTTGTATCTTCAATTTTTAACACTCTACTCTTATATTTCTCCATGTCCAGAAGGCTGAACTATAAGGGATGAATCTGTGCATTATTTATTCTCCAGCCATAGAAAAGCCCTTATAGAAGAGTCATAGAGAAGGGGAGCAATAAAACAGTAAGGTCAGTATATTTAATGACTGGCTTCCTTCATAGAAAATTCCTCAGATATACTGTGTACACCATTGAAACCTCCTGCTATGTGGGTCTTTTAATCTATTCTTTCTTTTGTATTTTATCAGCCCTGAATTACTACTATCCTAGGTTCTACGGTTTTGCTACATTCTAGACAATTCTTCATAAAATAGTTCTTTATAGAATCTCTCTTTAAATTCTCATGTTGAGAATCTTGTCTCATTCCTCCTATAACACTAAATGCTTATCAATTCCTTCTGGTGGACAGGACATATTTTAATCACAACTCCATCTAATTTTTATTATCTACTGTAAGGCTTTTAAGTAAGTACAATTAGCATTAAAGAAACTTTGGTCTCTATGGGTTGGATAATCTTCCCAAGGTGGAAGAGCTTGAACTCAATGTTGTTTCTAACTCCATAACTTGTGTTCTTTTTGTTTAATAGGTGTGATGGTAACAATGGATTTTCATCCTTGTCACTAAAATGAGTCTCAGTGTCATTACACTGTGATTTTATTTTTGGTTTTTATTTACTTGGGAATACATTGATTATGAAATATTACATGTAATTATAACCAAAAATTCGAAATATAACATGTAAGATTCAACTCAAACTTTGCAGAGGCTAGACTATACTTGAACTCTTTAGTTTTCATACTTTAAAAATCCATGTAATTACACTCATTCTTTGGTCACAATCATTTATCTGAAATAATGAACTTGAAATTTCATTTTTTTTCTTGTTCATTGAAGCATCCAAGTGATTTAATATGATTTAAAAGTTTTAGAGACAAATAGAGTTGTGACAGTACTAGGTAGTAAAGAAAATGGAATGCAAATGCTAAAAGATTTGTTTTAGATTAAATCACTTTTTTTTCAGCTGATCATACTGTTTTTTTTTTCCTCAGCCTGTTGAAATATCATGTTTATATCCAAGCATTTTTATTTCAGGCATGTATATTTTCCCAAAGGAATAGTGTTTATATTGCTATCTAGTTTCTGGTTATTACAGTTGTTTTGAATTCTGACACAAAATACTGACCTCTGAAGCCCTTTTTTATTAAAGATGCCTTGAAACTTGCTTCTTCCCATTATATTAAATTAGGATTTTCCTTCTTCAAATATCATAATACTGATCATGCCTGGCAGTAAAGATTCTTCTAGTCTAACCTCAAAGGATTCATAACTTCAAAAACACCAAACCAAAACAAAACAAAATTGAGTGTCGAGGGGACAGTATGTGAGGCCTAAGAAAGAATTCATTTCAATTCTTTAATGCCTGTTTCTAGCCAACCTAGGAAGCACTGAGCATCTCACAGGATACGGTTATTCTATTTGTTAATCCAGTAATTTAATTTGCTTTTCCTGAACTAGAGTGGTGAGAAGTAAGGAGCTGAACAATAAGGATCTTATTTTACATTCTAAGACACACATTAAAATAAATTATTTGCTTCAAAATGCAAATCTGGTTATGTCACCTCGGTCTCTAAAAGTTTCCAATGAGCTCCTTTTGTTTTTAAGATAAAATAATATTCTTTCCAAGCCTGATGAAACACATATTCTGTCCTACACTTTATGAACATTGGAACAAAATTTTCCCTTTCCCTCTCCTCTTCCCTCCCTGGACTCCTTTTCTTCCACTCTACTGATCCTTCTTCTATTTATAGTTTTTATTAAATTAGCACCTTGTAGGTATACACAGAAGTGAGATTCACTATGGCATAGTCATATATTTACATAAAAAGTTTGGTCAGATATCTTCCACCATTCCTCCCTTTTCAGTCCCTCTTCCCTCCCCAGTACAATTCTGTTACTATGTTTGTAAAGCATAGGGAGAGAGAAAAACTCAATCCTCTAATTAAAAAATTAGAACAAATTATATCCATGCCTATATAAATTTGTCAAAATGAATCCTAATATTAAGTGTAACTAAAATAAATCAATAAAAAGGCATATAAAAAAGAACGATTCGTGCACTGGGATTGTGGCTCAGTGGTACAGTGCTCACCTCACACGTTCAGGTCCCTGGGTTCGATCCTCAGACCCTCATAAAAATAAGTAAATAGATGTGTGGTGTCCAATTACAATAAAAAATAAATAAATATTAAAAAAGAATAATTCAGTAACAAATCTGATCTGTATTTTTCTTTGTGCCTAACACCTTTAACATTTGCTGAATCAGTGAAAGCAAATCAGTAAGATGTGTTATGTTATATAGCATGTTATGTTATAGTAGGAGAAGGAGAAAATACATGCAGAAATGAGTTTATTTTCTAAGAAAATGTGTGGGGTCAGGAAGTTTCATGAGTGAGACCCAGAGCTTTAGAGTGAGACCTATGGATGATTAAGAAGTAGCCACAGTGTGGATCTGGAGAAGTAGGTAGTAGTATTGGTTAAGGGTATTCCAGGCAGCATGACTACCATATTCTTCACACAAACATGAGGTTCACAGAAGAAATGGAATGGATGGCATTGAGTGTGTTAGAAGTAAAAAAAAATGACCTGAATTTATGCTAGAAATATTGTAAATGAAGATATCCTAGAAGGGATTTGTGTGAGTTGTAATAAAGTTTGTATTATATTCAAAGGCCTATGAAAAGCCACTGATTCATTATAAGCAAAAGAGTGACATTATTGATCTACATTAAATATCTTACTCTGGTTGCTTTGTGAAGACTGGATTAGAAAGAACAAGATTGACAGAAAAGAGATCATCTACAATGTTGTTGCATTATCCCTAGTAGGTATGCTTATACTCCTTATGAGTTGTCAACCATGGGAGTAGATGGTGATGTGCATCGTAGCATATTCTTTGGTGATAGAAAGATAAAATTTAGTAAATAATTATGTATTGGAGAGTCCTTCTTGAAACTTTTTTATAGCCAAAGACGATGGAAGTTTAGATAACCACCAGAAGCTATCCAAATTTGGTTGCTGAATGGTTAAGAGTACACATTATTGTCCTATTGAAAACACTTTTTGGATGATACTATTGTGGATAGGTTGTTAAAGGGGAACTCTATTTTGAAAGAAATATAATTCTCTTTTCTCTCAAAAAAGAGTTTTGAAAAAAATTATGAACTATTATATGAAAGTACTTGAAACTCTAGATAGAGTAAAAAGTTATATATGTTTATTATTATTTTACTACTATAGATATTTGCTACCATTTTGATAACCTGTGAAAAGGGTCAATTTCTTAGCCAAATTATCTATATTCTTGCACTTCTTCTTTTTTTAGTATTTGTTCTACATATTATTGATGAAATTTGTAATTGATGATGTCATGTATACTCTGGAACACTTAATGTATTCAACCAAGTCTTTTTGCACACCCTGTTTAAATTTTGCACACTCTGTGCCTTATTTTGACATTACTTATATACTCACTGAATATATGCCTTAATCTAACTGATGATGTTTTCTTATGTAAAACTTATGAGGCTATAAATAAAATTATTTAAAATAATGTAGTCACATCAAATTCTTTGCTAACATACTAATTTTTTACAGTAAAGGCTAATAGTTAAGGAAAAAAATCACTCAGGAATGAACATAGTATATAAGACAACATTATCTGAAACTAATAGAAATGCATTTGCTTCATAAGAATGTGAGGTTTCAATTACTTTCAGATTTAACTTCAATTTTCTAATAAGAGTAAAATATTTTCATCATTCAAGATTTGAAAAAAATCCAGGTCACAGTGATATTATGTTAATTGTCCAATGTAAAAAAAAGCAAGTAAATTAATATATATTTGAGAGTTCTTCTTGAATCTCTTTTATAGCCGAGGATGAAGAAATTGATTATATCAACTTATAAACACTGTCTACATTGGCAACTATTAAACTAATTTATGTCTATTGCATATTTTTTTTTGCAGTATAAACAAACACCTTGCTAGACACACTAATTAGGTATGTGCCCTCTGCTGGCTTCAAGTTAGTCTTTAGGCAATTGTCATAGAGAATCTGTGAGTTGAGGGTATCCATAAGAGTGAGCTGTGTGGCAAGAAACTTCAATAATCAGCTTTCATAAGTAAGTTAGGTTCATTTTTATCAAAAATTAATTGATAAATGTGTGTTATACCTCTAGTATCCACAAAGTATCCACAGAGCACTGGTCCTATGGAAGTTAGACATTCCTTTTAAAATATTAAGAAAAATTTGCTTGAGACATCAGGGAACCTACAAAGCACTTAAAAAGTATGAAGCAATAAACAAGAAAGAAATATAAAAGGGCACATCTGACATTTGAAATCAGTTAAATCATAGAACCAAATACAAATTCTTAACAGTATGTTCCCAAAGAATTGAGAAACAGACTATGAAAGGATTCATAGAATTAGGGAGGCAAAGGGCTGGAGTTGTGGCTCAGTGGTGAGTGCTTGACTGGCATGTATGAGGCCCTCGCTTCAATCCTCAACTCTAAAAGAACCATTGACAACTAAATAAAAGAACCATTGACAACTAAAACAAAAAAATTCAAAAAAATGGCACTTGTAGAGACAGAAGACCTCGTTAGATTGACTTATTTTGTCACAAGTGTGAAACACCTATGAAAAATACATTATATAACATTTAACATAATCACATAATAATGACTATAATTATATTGTGATAACTATAATATAATAATGATAATACTATAGTAACAAATATAAATTCTAGATTATGATTTCCAACCTATTTTAATGTACCTGTGTTGATTTTGCTGAACTATTTGCAGAATTAAAAACTTGGGAAATAATAGGTTAAAGTAATGTAGAATTGTTAGTGACTAACTTTATACTAATGCAATGCTAATCCTATAAATGATAAACAATGCTATATTAGGTCACAAATCATATCTCTGTTTTTCCCACATGCATTATTATGGGTTGCAGTAGACACATAGAGACTGTTTCCAGAAAAATCATAATATTTGATATAGACTTTAAAATATTCACAGACATAGAAAAAGTCAGATAACATTGGCAAATATATAGAATATACAAAAAAGCAAAACGAATGGAAATACTAGTATTTAAAAGTTCAGATATTAATAAAACTGGTGGAGTTGAGCAAAATGAAATTTAGGATTAATGAGTTGGAAAAGAAGTCAGAAGAAAATATTTAGAACTGCAAAGATACAGAAAAATATAAAATATAGAAAGTAGCCTAAGATACATAAATGATGAGAAAAGTCAAAAAGATATATAAATAAACCACAGTGGAAAAAGAGGAGAGAATGAGATTAATTTACTTCTTAAAAATACATTGTCAAAAATTTTCCTAAGCTGTGACAGACAATGAAACATAGATTGAACAAACTTTTAAAAATATGAAGCAAGAGGAAAAAAAGCATTTAACAATTAAGAGTAAAATATACATAGGCACATCAAATTAAACTGTATGTTGAAAAATACATGTGGAAAAAGGAAATTTTAAGGGAAAAAGATGAGTTTATTTTAAAATAGACAATAGTTAGATTGTAATTTTCTCAACTGAAACAAGATAAGCAGAGATAAAGGAATATTATTTTCAATGTAGTAGAACAATTAATTTTTTAACACAAAGTCAATAGTTAGCAGAATCTTGAAGAATTAAAGAAGGGGGAAAAAGACAAGGTTTTGAAAATAAAAATGGAAACAAGTTGTTACTAACAAGTCTTCATTAAAGAAAATATATTATTCAAGAGAAAATAAAATATTCCAGAAAGGAACATGAAGATACAAGAAAGCTTGAAGAACAACAAACTTAAGTAAACTTTGGGTGCTAGAAACTAGCAAAACTACTTCTTCAAACTGTTGAAAAATTTGCTTCATTCCAAATTTCCATATCAGGTATACATTTTTCAAGAGTTAATGCTAAATAAATATGTATTGGAATACAATAAAGTTAGAATCTTTTAAAAATGTTTGCCCTATTGAACTAATTAAAACCATGGTATAATGTTGAATGGAAATTGTGAGATCATACAGTTTTGCCTTATTCCTGAACTTAGAACAGGTATAGTGTTTTTCCATGAAAAGTGTCATGTCTAGGTATTTCGAGTGGTTTTCACAAGTTGAGATGTTCCATTCTGTTTTTACTTTGAAAAGATTTTTTTTTGTAATGAATAGCTACTGGTTTTAGTCAAATGTATTTTTTCAATATATATTGAGATAATCACATGATTATACCTTTTTAATCTGTTCATATGATGAAATGTACTGTCTTAAAATTTTAAATCATCTTTGTTCTAAATCCTCTAAAGTATGAAAAAAAATCATAAAGGTTGTTTTCATCTCTGTTCATGAGAGTTATCAGTCCATAGTCTTCATAATATCTCTGTCTGAGCCAGGGACTGTGGTGAATAACTGTAGTAATCCCAGCTACTTGGGAGGCTGATGGAAGATGACAAGTTCATACATAAAAGTATTGAAATGTTACACTGTACTCTATAGCAAGCATATAGAAGCATGAATTCATCATTTTAATTATAATAATACATATTTACATCATCTCCCAATGCTATCCTCTATCCTTTCCAAATGAACTACAGAGATACATAAGTATTCAACCTATGAGATGGTTCCTATAAAATAAGATCTAATGTAGCAATCCACAAATGTAGAATATGAATTAAATGCACAATTATGATGTGAATTATTATGCACTCATTAAAATATTTAAATAAAAATAAAATTAAATAAAGGGAACAAAATGTAAAAAGCATGTAAAATAAACAGAAGATTAGATATAATGAATCTATTTTGTGAAAGTTACCTGAAGCCAAATGTCACTGACCAAATAGCTATGTAGTTAAAAACCTTCCCACACAAAAAAAAATTTCAAGTGAATAGAGCTTTACTGATAAAGTATATAATACAATTTAGGGTGAAATATTACCATACCCTTCAGGAAAAAAAATAAGCAGAATAAATGCTTTGCAACTTACCAGTAAGGCCAACATTACCCTGATATCAAACCTAGACAAAGGCTTATTTTTTTAACAGTGCTGGAGATTTAACCCAGGACTTTGTGCATGCCAGCCTACTAGTTTCTATTAGACCTTTCAATCAAATTTTTAAAATACCCAATATGCAAAAGAATATGCAGAATTTGTCTTTCTTCATCTGTTGCATTTCACATTATATCCTCTGTTTTTTCCTATTTTGTTGTAAATCATGGAATATCATTCTCTTTTATTCCATTTAGCTGTTGTGAGTAGTGCAGCAACAAACATGGCTATGCAGGAATCTCTATGACATACTAATATCATTTTTTATATACATCCATAAGGGGAAGAGCTGGATCATATGGTAAATCTAGTTGTAGTTTCTTGAGGAACCTCTATATTGATCTCCATAATGTCTGTACTAATTTACATTTCTATCAAGAGAAAATGAAAGTTAGCTTTTCTCTATATCCTTGCTAGCATTTATTACTTTATGTCTTTCTGATGATAGAGATGACATGATATATCATTGTGATTATTGACTTGCATTTCCTTGATGGCTAATGAAGTTTAACACATTTTTCCTTCAGTATGATTTACTAACGTATATAATCTTGAGGGCTTTCATTAGTTTGTTGAGTTGCACACACAACACACATACACAATTCATAGATTGGGCTCTGATAGGAGCCATAGTTTTGGTATGAGGTTTAGAATTTGCAGAGATTTGGAATTCTTTCCAGTATAGGCAGAACTTATCTGTTTTATCCATCTTTTAGCAAATATTATGGACTATGGAAGATCTACTTGCATGGAAGTTGTTTGGGTACCTGGCACAAATATCCAAGAGACACAGCTCTGAGTTCAAACAAAAATTTATTGACAGAGAATATCTGCCAGGTGGTCCTTCTGCAAGGCACAGCAGCCTGCTGGTAAAAACTTCTTAACTGTGTAGTCATGGACAAGAAATAGTTTAAAAATAACCCATCTGGTCCTGTGATTGTTATTTGGCATCTTTGCTGTGGTTTCAGTAGTTAAGTTTGGGGACAGGCCTAATGGGAAGGTCATGCCTGGGTGGGCAGGTGGTGATTTTCAAAACGGAGTTACTTTGACCTAAGGAGACCTAACACAAGTCTTATCTTGGAAGAACGGAGATCTTTTATCATCTCTTATGGTAGTCCATTGGAAAGAGAAATAAAGCGTGCCTTGCTTATTCTTCCAAATTTATTATTCAGGTAAATTCCTCCAACTTTTTTGAGGTAGTATAACAGTGTTCCACCTTTTGCTGAATATAGCTCTACTGCTCTGCCACTGAAGCTTATTTTAAAATAAATGTTTTTATTTCCTCTTCTCCCACTCCTCCCTAACCTGGGGTGGGGCAGGGTTACCTTTATTCCATCCTGTGGGGGTAATCTGTCTCTGAGCACACACCCACCATGGGAACCGAGTTCAGACTTCAGAGATGGTGCTAGAGGACTTTAGCAATGGCTATCTCTCAAATTAACAAGTGAATCAGATTAAAAAATTCTGAGCTAGTGTTCCCATCACTCAAAGTAAAAATTCTTATAATTCAAGGGGTTTAAGTCAGGGAAGACAGAATGTCATTACCATTACCAAAGCAGTATTGCAAAAAATTAGCACTAGTTTGAAGACTGCTCTGGCTCACACAGTAAATACTAAAGAATTAATAGAGGGCTGGGGTTGTATCTCAGTGATTGAGCACTTGCCTGGCATGCGCATGCGTGAGGCACTGGGTTTGATCCTAGGCACCACATAACAAAATAAATTAATAAAACACAGGTATTGTGTGCATCCACAACTAAAAAACAAATGTTTAAAAAAAGAATTAATAGATGTTGACAATAAAGCAGTTAAAACTGTATTCCAAAATGGCATGAAGCTATAAAGAAAAGGCTGAAAAACATGAACATGGGAATGAAAGTTTCATATAATGAAAACATATATATGTGAATAAAAGATACATATATTTTCTATGTGATATATATATATATATATATATATATATATATATATATATATAAATATAAAATAAGACAAACTGAATTCCTAGAACACTGAGGATATTGGTTAAAATTAATGTTAGAAGTAAAGACATACAAATCTGAACACACGGAAATAGAAATTATAGAAAATACAATATAAAAATTTAAATTGAAATAAAACATTAATTTGTCATGGAACAATCTCAAGTTGCCTAATACATGAAATAATTTTAGTTCTCAAAGAAAAAGAAAATAATAAGTGTCTTAATTTTTTTGTAGAAATAATGGTAAACTGCACAAAATTTGATAAAACTATAAACTCATGATATGGGAACAACAGTGAAATCCAAACAATAAACACTGAGAAAGCAACACAAAAGCAAAACATAACCAATTGCTTAAAACTAAGGTATTCATAATAGCTATAAGGGGAATAGAAAAAAAGTTAACTGCTGACCTCTTATCAAGACAGAAAGCAGTGGTGTAACATCTTTAACATAATAAATTGAAGATGTCAGCATAAAATTCCATACTCCTTCGATCTTTCAGATACACAGAAGGAATTCTTTCAGCATAACCTCATTTGTGGTGCTTTGTTGTGGCAGTCCTAGAACACTAACAGAATTATTACTTATTTAAAATGAGTGTTCAAATTACTGAAACCAGAAGGGAAATTAATATTCAGTATGTGGCAGTAGTTCAGAGGGAATAGAACCAAGAGAAAATATTAAATTGTTCTGGGAAAAGCAGAGACCCAAATGTTTTCTGAGATGGCAGGGAAGACTCTAAGGAAAGATAAAGGCAGTAATTTTGTTGGACTTAATTGGAAGAATTATTGCTGAAACAGAAAGTACTTATATTTTCAGAGGGGCTAGGGTATTGCTGAATGTGTGCTTTCTGTTATGTTATGGAGCTTGATTTTTAATTCAGTTTCATAGGGGCCATCTCAATTCTCAAAAGTTGAGGTTTGGCATTCATAATCCCCCAGCAGAGTTCACTGACACTGATCACTCATGAAGTTTAATGTGTGAATTAAATTAAAAAAACATTAGGCTGAAAGTTGTAGTACCTGGATTGTATCCTGTGTTTGATAGGTTGGTTGAACTATGCATGCATTAGAAACTAGTCAGTACCTGGAAGCTATTGATAACTATACAAGAACCTGGTGCAGTGGTGGATACTGATAATCCCATGACTCTGGAGGCTGAGGCAGGGGCATGGCAAGTTCAAGGCTAGCCTTAGGAACTCAGATTCTGTTTCAAAATTAAAAAAAAAATGAGGGGGTGCTGGCGATGTAGCTTAGTGGTAGAACTACCCTGGGTTCAATACCTGGTACTCCCCAAAAAGCAAAAAAGAAAACCTTTGCAGATGTTTCTACTTGATAAAAGCATATATGCCTTTTTCTTACAGTAATCTTAAAATTTACATTACTATTAACTAGTTTTTGTCATATCTGTGTTATCTGTGAACATGCAAGAATTTTAGAAGACAGGATGGAGCTAATTATATATTTTTTATGGCTATTTTAGGTTAGTCATTTGTACTATGAATGCAATAGATTCTTCAAAAGTCAGATTCCAGATTACTTAGGTTTTCCTATACATAGGAATTTGGGGATTCTTAGATGATGACTCCTGGCTTTGGTTAGATGAGCTGGTAATTTGTTTTGGAGTTACTTTATTGTGGGATAACATTAGGCTACTAAAATATAATACAATATAACTAAATAATTCCCCCATATTTAAACTACCCAACATCATAATGAATATTGAGCATCATATATATAAATGTTCCAATTGATTTCTTAATGAATTTTTTTATGACTGCCACTGAAGGAAACTGAAATGGGTCCTGAAAAAGTGCATTTGATATTATTGAAGCTAATTATATATGTATAAGCCATAGTAAAAAATTAGATCCTAAATTAACCTGAAGAGCCTTTTTTTTTGTAATGCACTAAACAAATGGTAGTGCTTTTTTGGTGTTAATAGATTTAATATACTTTGACATAAGCGAGATATTTTATTTCACAGAAAAGTTTACTATAAACTCTTTGTATCATCATAATCTCACTGTGGACTGTATGAATACACCAGATTTTTCATCTGTTGCTTGCTTTCCTTGACTATTTCAAAATTAACTTTATGTTACAAGATTAATTGTGTTTACATATTTTTGCCAACTAATATTTGTGAAATATTTTTACATAGAACAAATAGAAACAAAATACTCATTCATTTAATAATTATTTCTCCAACTCCCTATTTGTTTAATTAGTAAATTACTTAATTTATGCCTGGAAAATTACAACTTTAACACAATGCCCCAAATTACACAGAATCGAGATCTCTTAGACAAAACATCCCTAGGCAAATATTGCTAATACTCCCCCAAAGTGTAGCTTTTTAGCAAAATGTGAAGGAAGAGTGCAGAGGTCAAATGAGGAAGACACAGATCCTCAGTGAGTATTTGATAAGAGCACTAAGCTTAATCCATTAACTTCAAAGTCTTCAGTTCTGTAAATATTTCTACAATATTGACACAGGTACATTGACATAGATTAGAAACCACAATCTGGAACTTATAAAGTCTTCATATATATATGAAATATATATATTCACATATATGCTTTTTCAAATACTTTTATCATTCACCTATTCCTTTTCAAAAAAGAACAGAACTCTAAAAAGAGTATTTATTTCAACATAATTACAAATTATATATTTGTTTGCTCAATTTAACTTAGGTGTCTCACATCTGGGCCAATGAGGCTTAGCAGGTTAAGGAGAAATCTACAAGAGGGGAGCTTCAGGCTCAGCTCTACTGTGAAGATATATTAAGTCCAGTTATTTAAGACCTGCGTTTCAGAGGAAATTTTAAATCCAAGGATTAGTTTTTTATTTCCTTCAATGTTAATGTGAAAAGTCAGGAAAAATGCTTACCTCTTTCAAGAAATGAGCTCTGTCCCTGGTTTCTGTTAATATCACTGGAGTATGACCTTTCCTAGATAATTAGGTTTTCCTGTTAACTGAAGCCTAGCATTTTACTGCATCTGGTTGTTACTAAAAGTAATGAAATTGGAAGCTTCTTCTCTTAGTAAAATGCAACTAAAATCAACTAAAATTTGAGTCTCTGGGTTCATGATTTTGAAAATCACCTTAGTATTATTCTCATTATAATATACCATATGTTGATGCATAGAGCACAGAAATATATGTTATCTAGTCCAAATAGTTGATATGAAATGTGACTTCTTTGAATAAAAAGTCCTTCATAAGATGTTAATATTTTGGTCATTTTATATTTTGTTATATATTGTAATGGTATCTGGCTTTGCAAAATATTTTATGTTATTTAATTAGAGACAAAAATAGTTGACTGCAAATTTCTACTAGGTGTTTAATATTACTGGAGGATATCTGATATCACTGTACAATAATGACTACAACTATTTGCATAGTGTAGAGAATTCTTTAATGTTGGGTGACTTTTGTTTTGTTGACTTATTTATCTAAAATGAGTAGAATTTTGCCAGGCACGAGAAGCAAATTGATTAAATATTTTTATATCAATGTCCTCTGGAACTTGGAGCCAAGTTACATTTTTGGTCCACTGTTGAGTAGCATGACAGTCTACAGATAATGTACTTAACACTGTAGTGATGTATTTACTCATCACTAAAGTTGTGATGATAATAGTTATCTCCTAGAATTATTTAGAGAAACTGTAACTGCATTATATATTCATATGCTAGGATAATATGTCACAGATAGGAAGTATTAAAGATATTCAATATTATTATTATTATTATTATTATTATTATTATTATTATTATTGACTAGCCTAAGTTGTCCTCTCAAATGTCTTAGTTAAAGCAGAATACATTCTACCACTACAATATATCAGTATTGTTCAGTGAAAGTCCTTGGAAATGATGGCCAAGTTGTTCATTTCTCAGTACTGTGGAGATGTTTCTCTTCTCTATCCTTAATTTGCCTCTTTCCATATTCTAATGTCAGGATTCTATTGTTTCTGGCCTGGCTCTGAACCATTTTTTTTTGTTCTTCTGAACTTCATTTCCTATGGGTTGTTGTTTTTCTTTGCTTTTCATCTTTCCATTTTGCTGAATTTTTTATGGCTATTTTAGGTTAGTCATTTGTACTATGAATGCAATAGATTCCTCAAAAGTCAGATTCCAGATTACTTAGGTTTTCCTATACATAGGAATTTGGGGATTCTTAGATGATGACTCCTGGCTTTGGTTAGATGAGCTGGTAATTTGTTTTGGAGTTACTTTATTGTGGGATAACATTAGGCTACTAAAATATAATACAATATAACTAAATAATTCCCCCATATTTAAACTACCCAACATCATAATGAATATTGAGCATCATATATATAAATGTTCCAATTGATTTCTTAATGAATTTTTTTATGACTGCCACTGAAGGAAACTGAAATGGGTCCGGAAAAAGTGCATTTGATATTATTGAAGCATAATGCAATTATTGTATAAGCAGCATACAAAATTCCAAAGCCCAACACAACAGAATTGGCTAATATAAGTTATAATGAACTTGATGTGTACTTATGTCTTTGCTGTGATAACTCTTATCAGATAGTATATTGTCCATTCTGCACAAACATAAGGGTCAAAATTTCTCTAACACAAGCATTAAATTTTCTAATGGTTTAAGGAATTCACCCCACACTGAAAACCAACTTCTCCTTCTTGTTGTCCCTTTCTAACTCTATCTTCCCCTTTCTTCCCCTATTCCACTAGAGATGTAGGAGTCACTTGAGTTCATTATAATGGATACGGGAAAAAGAGCTTGGACTTTGGAATTCATGACCATCAATAAATTTGTAATAAATCATAGATTTTATCAGTAACCCCAAAATTGAGTGATTATAGTTTTGTTAGTGAGCTACACAGATAAAAAAAATCATAAATAAATTTTTTAAAAAACATTTTCTGATTTATCAATGTCTGATTTAAAATCAATTATATATTTTAAGATAATCAGAACTAGTTTCTCAAAGATTTTTAAATGTAATATAATGTGACCATTTTATTTTTTCTTTCCCAGTTCATATGATTTTATTTTTCTTGCCCAATTTCTCTAATTAGGATCTCCAGTGACATGTTGAACAGAATATCAAAAGTGAGCATCTTTATACCTTGTTCCTGATCTTAGAGGAAAAGATTTCATCTTTAACATCATTAAATTAACTGTGGAATTTACATATTATTTTGTTGAAGTTATTTCTACCTCTAGTTTGTTGGCAGTTTTTATTATCAAATGATATTGAAATTTTTGAAACACTGTTTCCACATTCATTGAGATGACCATTTGATTTTTTAATCCTTTGTTAAAATGGTATATTACAGTTATTGATTTTACATGTTGATGCACCTTTGCATCTCACAAATACATACCAGTTTTTCATGGTGTATGGTAATTTTAATTGTTTGTTTAATTGATATTATAAGTAGAAAATCCTAAAGACATCAGGAACAAAAACTGTTCAAACTAACAAGCAAGCTCAGTAAAGTTGTAGGATACAAATCAACCTATAGAAATCAACTTCATTTCTATACATAAATGATGTGATGAATGATATAAAAGAAGAAATTAAGATAATAATCCTATTTGTAATAGCACCAAAAAGAATAACATGCTTAGGCATAAACTTAACTAATGCGGGAGGTTATACTTTTTCACCAAAAATTATAAACCACTGGTGAAAGGAACAAATAAAAATATGTTCTGTATTTGGGATTGAAAAATTTAATATCAAAAGCCCTTATATTCAAAGTTATCTACACATTTAATGTGATAACTATAAAAATTTCAAAATCATTTTTCTCAGAATAAAAAAAAGCAATTCTGATATTCATGTGGGACCATACAGGATCTCTAGTGGTCAAATAATACAAAAATGGTGGAAGCAACTAGATACGATGTACATACCTGTTATCCCACTGACTTGGGAGGAGGCTGAGGCAGGTGGATCACAAGTTTGAGTTTATTCTTGGCAATTTAGAGAAATCCTATATTGATATAAAAAGAACTAAAGATATATCTCAGTGGTAAAATATGACTTGATTCCATCTCCTGATACTGGAAAAAAAAAAGAAGATGAACATATAGTATTTCCAGATTTAAAAGTGTATTATAAAACTATGGTAAAGATATCAGTATGGTATCAACATACAAGCAGACATTAAACAAAGAAACTATGGAAACATAGAGCCCAAAATAAACACTAGCACATATCGGCAACTGATCACTGTCTAGGGCACCAAGAGTGAAAAAAGGAGGAAATGATGATCAAATTATGCTGGAAATACTGGATATCCATAAATTAAAGTGAAATTATGCCTATATCTTATACATACACAACTATAAATGGATGAAAGTCTTCAATTGAAACTTGAAATGATGAAAGTTCTAGAAGAGAACATAGGTAAAACCTTCATGACACTGATCTTGACAATAATTACATGGCTATTATCCCAGAAACATATGCAAAAAATAACAAAATAGACAAATGGAACTTCCTCTATCCAAAACGATTTTTCACATTAAAAGAGACAATCTACAGAGTAAAAGGCAACCATGGAAATAGAGGAAGTATTTGCAAACCATGTAGCTGATGAGGGGTTGATTTTCAAAACAAATAAACAACCCTCACAAAAGACAATAATTTAAAAAATATCCTAATAACCTGATTTAAATGAGATGAACTCTTGAATAGTCATTTCAGAACATATAACTGGTCGGCAGGTATATGAAAAGACACTCGATATCACTAATTTACAAGGAAATGACATTCAAATTTCAATGAGCTATTTCTTTTTACATGTTAGGCTATTTTTTTTTATAAAAAAGAATGGTATCATATATTGAGAAGGATGTGAAGAACTTGGAAGAATTGTACACAGTTGGTGAGAATGAGAAATGGTGGAGCTGCTATGGAAAACAGTATGGAAGTGACTCAAAAAGTTAAATAGATCTTCTGTATGAACAAATAATCTTACTTTTGTAGTAACTATACAAAAGAGTTGAAATCTGAGTCTGGAGTTATATTAACATTTCCATGTCATTGCAGTACTATTTACATCAACAGAAGAATAATAAAGATGTGGAATCTATACCAGTATAAAATCATTCAGCATTAAAAAAGAAAGAATATTTTGCTAAGTAAAATAAACCAGATATAGAAGAACATATCTACATGAGCCCACATCAAACTTATAAAACTATGGGATGGAATGATGTTTGCCAACCAAGATTGTGGGGAGAGAAAAATGGTCAGATGCTAATCAACAGTCATAAAGTTTCAGTAATACAACATGAGTAATTTCTAGAGATCTTCTGTGGAACATTATGCTCATGGTTGTCATGTTATGTACTTAAAGTTTATTAATATGGCAGATCTCATGTTAAGTCTTCTTATTACAATAGAATTAATACATACACACACACATAAAGATATATACACAAAGACAGCACTGAACCCTTTAAAAATGAAACCAAAATTTTAATTTGCTTTAAAAATTAATGTTTACTTATTTTTAATAGAAAAATTTAAAAGAGAGGTTAGACAGTAGGAAAGTTTCCCTGTGGGAAAGTTTCATAGATCCAGAATTCTTCTTTCATTTCAATAGAATTATCTTGTTTAACCTGTCATACTACATCTTAATAATTTATTATCCTCATTAATCTCAGTAACCTTTATATATTAATCCTTGGGTAGCAAGAATTATAATATGCAATGTATGATCAAAGATGTTTGGCAAGTTAGAATTTGCTTGAGTACCCCTAGGCCCCAAACAAGAAGTGCAGAGGCTACTTTCCAAAGTACTTTTATATCAGTGATTGACCAACATTATTTGTCAAATCATCTGGAGGAGAATTTGTGATCCTTCACTATAATAAACGAAGTATTATGACTGATAAAGTATTCTAGTGTTTCACACTTGCCTTCCTGGGGAAGACACTTCTTTGGGGATTCTTTTCTTTTTGTCTTCTCACACTGTAATGTATGATACCAGCTGTTCCTCTCATATCTGAGCACATGGCTCTTTGAACAAACCAATTGATGAAGAATTTCTGCCTCTGCCTACACCTTCCAACCTGTAATGCTCTATTCTTTACATGCTATCAGTCCAACAATTTTGTGTTTTATTTGTACTTTGCTGGGAGCCATCAGCCAAGTAGGTATGACAATCTCCTTGCCAGCTTACTCCCATGCTGTCTAGTGGAAGGACTTCTGAAAGGTGACCTTGCTCAAGGACCAGGGCGGTTTAGCATAATAGGAGATTAGGGTGTTCCCCCTTTAGAATAGGGCAGTTTAGCATAATAGGAGATTAGGGTGTTCCCCCTTTAGAATAGGGCGTATCCTGCTGCTGAGTTCCTCTTGAGTTCTTAGGGTCAGACAGTATATTTTGGGAGACAGAAGCCCATGTGGAGTGGATTTGGGCAGAGTAGTGGATTTGGGCAGAGTGTGAATTTGGGCAGAGAACATGGATTCCCCCAGAACGTGTTTGTAGACGGCCGGTGTGAGTTCGGGAATAATTAATTGCTGTTTGAATCTACAAGCTGTGTGGAGACTCGTGATTTGTGCCCAGCCAGAGTACTTTCCCAATATTCCTATTTTTTCTTGATATTTCAATATTGGAGTTTCTCAGAGGTTTGTCTTTATTATACAATGTCTATATTTCATAGGTCATACACTTCCAAGGTTTAAAACACTGTCTTCTTCAAACAAAGCTAGATTTCCACTGCTCTTCTCATCTCTGGGGTAGCAAAACAAATTGCTTTCTACAATTTTCTACTTGAATTTCTGTCACATATAAATATCTAAATTAACTGAAAGGGAACCAAAACACTTGATTCCTCCACAAATCATTATTAATGTCTTATTAGCCATATCCAACATCAGGACTCACATTGACACTCCTATGTATTAACTTTCCTATATCTATAATCAAATTTTTTGTCCTACCAATTCAACTAAACATATCTAAAATTTGTTAGTTATTTCCCATTTCAACTTCTATCATGGTGACATGAACTACCATAGGTTTTTTACTACCTCACTTTAAACTATTCAATTGATTCAAAATGAAGCTAGGTTTTTTTTAAAGAAAGGATCCTTGAAGAGTTCTACAGAGCTCTGCACCTTAACTGTACCATCTATCCTGCTTAATCACACAATTCTCTGTCTTTTTCAGTATGATGAGCCATAGAGGGTTTAATTCAATTCTAAAAACACATTCTCTTGCACTTGGCTTTGGGCCATCAAAATTATGCTTTGCATCCACAACTCAAAAGCTCATTTGTCAGATCCTTAAATGCCAGTTAATCAAGGAAATCTATCTTGACCTCCTAATTCAAGCTATTCATCTTCAATATAGAATCTCTTGTCAATCTTCCATTCTTCTTTTATAACTTTTATTTAATGATGCTGTTTTGCACCTAGATTTAAATCTATAAGCCATTATCTACCATATTTATCTGATACATAGTACAGGCTCAGAAAATAGCTGTAGAATCATTTAATGGGTGGACAAATAAAGAAATATACCAAAATTCATATTGAATCCTCATGCTTGTTAAGAAGTCCATTTCCTCTTGTCATGAATCAGCACTATCTGGTCTCTTCTGTTTTGCAGATGCCTTGGTGAACAATTCTGTAACTGATTTTATGAGATTTTGATTGAGATGTTCTGATACCAGAAGTTTCTAAATTGTACAGAGATTGCAACAGAGATAGAGCTCTGATGAGAACAATATTACTAAATTCTCCTGGGACAGTTCAAAGAAAGGCTCATTCTAAGTATGATGGGTCCCTGTGGCATATTTGAGTAAAGGTTCTTGCATATCACTGCACATTACAATTACTTAGGAGCTTTTAAAAGAATATTAGTGTTGGGATTAGCTCTAGACTCTACTTATTTTATCAATAAATACCTATGAATACATCATCCCAAGAGGCAAAAATAAGATTCAAACAACAATAACAACAACAAACACTACCATAAAACCATAATGTTATGGTTAAGGAGTAAAGCCTTTGCTAACCTTTGCTAAAATAACAAGGCTCCTTCTCAAAGGTTTATGTGTATATATAGACACATATATCAGATAAATAATATATATTCTTCCAAAAGCTAATGTAAACATAGGAATATTTAGAGGTAAAACAATTGGATTATGACAGCTGTACACTAATCAGTCCATCCTACTTTGAATGGACTGGTGGCACCTGTAGGCAGGTAGGTGTGGCTGTAGGAGGTTCATTACTAGAGGTATGTCCTAGAATGATTGTCCTTCATGTGACCCCTTCATCCCTCTTTCTAAGCCTCCTGCACCTGTCATGAACCATGAGCTTTTCTCCACTGGGCCCTTTCCCCATGATGCTCTGCTTCATCTTGGGTCCTGAACAATGGAATCAGCCATCTATGTACTGAGATCTCTGAAACTGTGAGCCACAAATAAACTTTTCCTTTTCTAGTTGTTCTTGTTCTCTCTAAATTGCCAGGTGTTTTGGTCACAGCAACAACAACAACAACAATAAAAAACTAACTAAAACATTTTCTACACATCATCTTAGAAGTTAAAAGTACAGTTTCTAAAATTAAAAGAAAATTCAGAAGATAATTTAAATAATTTTATCTCAATAATGTACTCACTGATAGTATCAATAGGTAATTTTAAACAGATACCATTAATTTATTATATAGGATTGAAGAAAGGTAAGACAGTAGTCACAGAAGTTCCACTGCTAAATTTAATGTTTTTTTTTAAATGCAGACTAAAATCTTATTTCATGGTGAACAAAATATTTTACTCAAGGATTATGTGTTGTAAGAATTTAAAAATCTACTTAAAATATGTAATGTTGGTTTATTCTATTTATCTTATTAGTTTTCTTGCTCAAGGCAGACCACAGGCTTGGATATCAGGCTGGGGAATGAGGAACTTCATCAGTTATAGAGGGTAGAAAGTTCTCTTTCAAGGACTCATGAGGTTTCTTTGTTAGAATTGGGCTTTGCATGCCAAGAACAGGACAGCAGGCCAAGGTAGAGGCCTAGTGAAAAGGTCTCAGAGGATCTTGACTAAAATTGGTAAGGAGAGAGTCATTTTTAAAAGGGAACTATGCCTTGGTACAATTACTTAGCCGATTAGAAATATAAAAAAGAATGTGTTTATATCAGAGTCGGACAATGGACAAAGGGATATTGATCTAGTCACTGAGCTAAACATGCAGTCCTTTCAGTTTTTTGTACTTTTTCTTTTTTTTTTTTTTTTTTGAGGCAGCATCTGGCTAAGTTGTTTAGGACCTTGCTAAGTTACTGAGACTAGCCTTGAAACTGCAATCCTCCTGCCTCAGCCTCTTGAGTAACTGGGATAATAGGCATGCATTACTGTGCCTAGCTCAAATCTAGTTTTTATTATGTATGAATGGTCACATGCTTTTACAAGAAGTAGAAGCTAACATTCTCTGTCATAAAGTGGTGTAATTTTACAAGTCTATGGAGTACTAAGAAATACAGAGAACTTTGGTTTCTCCGTAATATAGGGCTTGGAATTCAGTGGATTTTCGCAGAGCAAAATGTGATTTAATGCCAGCTCTACAACAGGTTTAATTTTCTACAAATTTGAGGGGCATTTTGAAATTCTGTGCCTATATTTTTATAAATTAAAAACAAGTTATCAATTAATGAGAGTCCAATTAGATCTGTTTATAAATATCAAAATAGTCTGTTTTTAATATTTCATTTCTCAGCTTCTAAAAGGGATTAAAACTATTTTTGACCAGTTTCTAAAAATTTAATTTTTAGGATGTCAAGTTTGATTACTTAAGATGCTTTTGACAACAATCAAAAACATTTTTTTTGGTCCAAATTCACCTTAGCAATAAGGTTGTCCAATTATATTATACATAAAGTATCTATTGTAAGTAATTGCATAGGATGTTTATGAGAGGTCATCAATGTTATATAGAATGCAGAAAGCTTCTACTCTCTGTTCTGCCATCTCCAAATTGTTTAATTTTCATGACTAGGTTTGCCAATGCAAAATAACAACATGAGTGTTTCAGATCTAATTATATATTTACATAGGACTAATGGAACAACATTCTTCCTCAGAATTTTAGTAGATTATTCCTTGTGGCTAATTTAGTTTCATATTTAGTAACTGAAAGAAGGTAATGAAATCACAGTTACTGGTTTAGGCTTGTCATGATTGAGCATCTTGACCTCAGCACATTGGAGTTATACAAATGAAGAAAGTATGAGGGAACAGCTTTTGAACAATAAGATAAATAACAATGTTTGCTGAACGAGTGTCAGTGTATGGAAAAATAGTTATCCTCATTATCACTTAGTACCAGGGCTGTAAAATCTGAGAAGACAATATTCTAATACATGAAAAATGTAACAATGTCATTAAGAGAAAGTTAAACATATCTAGTAATTAAAGAAGTGAGTATCAAGACTACTCTAGGATTTCATCTCACTCCAGTCAGAATGGCATTTATCAAGATTACAAGCAACAATAAGTGTTGGCAAGGATATGAGGAAAAAGTACACTCACAATTGCTGGTAGCACTGCAAATTGGTGCAACCAATATGGAAAGCAGTATGGAGACTCCTTATAATGGAACCACCATTTGACTCAGCTATCCCACTCCTTGGTCTATACCCAAAGGACTTAAAATCAGCAGACTATAGTAACACAGACACATCAATGTTTATAGCAGCTCAATTCACAATAGCCACAACTATGGAACCAACCTAGATGCCATTCAATTGATGGATGAATACACAATGGAATATTACTCACCCTTAAGGGGGAATAAAATTATGGCATTTGCAAGTAAACTGATGGAGTTATAGAATATCCTGCTAAACAAAATAAACCAATCCTCCAAAATCAAAGGCCAAAAGTTTTCTCTGATAATGATCCATAATGGTGGGGGGGGGAAGGGAAGAATGGAGAAAATTTGGATTGGGCAGAGGGGAGTGAGGAGAGATGGTCTGGGGGTGGGAAAGATGGTGGAATGAGATGGATATCATTACCCTAGGTACACATGTATGATTGTATGAATAATATAACTCTACATAGTGTACAACCAGAGAAAAGAAATCGTGTGTTCCATTTGTGTACAAGGAATCAAAATGTGTTCTGCTGTCATGTATAAGTAATTAGAAAAATAAAAATAAAAATCAGAAGAAAAATAAAGTTGTTTGTGATAGGAACAAATAGGAAAGAATAATATGTGTAACATTTTATGAGATACAATTCAGATATTAAAATGGACAGATGGGTGACTTACAACCTGATACAGAGCACATCCTTAGGAAAAAGTCTGAAGTGACTGAGTAAAGAGCAAAGACGTAGCAGGCTGTGAAAACTGACGGATCAGCATTACTTCTGTCACAAGAATGTTGGAACAGGATCTGCTCAGCCTTGGTTTGAGAGTTTCACCTGCATATGGAAGGAGGTCTCAGTGGAAAGAGGCTGGAGTGTGCAGGCAGATGGCTCTGCATGGATGGGAACCAGCTAAAGAAGCACAGGCAGAAAGTATTTACTGATGAGGAGGACCATCTGGAACAAAAAACACTCTAAGGAGAGTCAATTTAAACATCTGCAAAGCTTAGAAAACACAGACACTAGATTGTGAGAATTTTAAACCAGTGATGTCTTTCTAGCCTGCTTAGATCTTCTGTATTCTTGTACTATTTTTATTCTGTAACATTCAAAAACTACTTAATGAGCCAGGAGAAAAGGAAAAGGACAAGATTAAAAAAGAGAGAAGAAAGGCTAATGACTCCTCTTTTTCATTGTTAGCAACCAGCCTAAACCTGGGGCAGAGAAGAGTTTCAAAGTGAAATAAAATAATGCTGAAACAAAAGTGTTTTGGGGACTGGAAAGTTCCTAGACATTTTAAGGGCTAAAAGTAAATAGAAAATTCATGCAATTGCTTGAGTGTCTAGTGCAAGGATGGGAATCATTAGCCACAGATAATGGTTGGAAGGATAGTAGAGGAGAAGAAAGCATATTGATAATTATACCCAGGAGTCCAATTATTAATTTTCTCATTGTGCATATACTTTATTTTTCATATAGAATAGAAATGAGACATTGATATTTACATACTTAAAAACATATAAAGAGGTATCTGAACTTTTTATCTTGGAGTATTAATAAAAATATGTTAAAATGTGTTGCTTTGAGAGAGTAGAGAGGTTTTTGCTCAGTTTTATAACTTAGACTATTTTCACTGTACTTTTATAGTTTATGCATACTATACGAGATTTCTGTCTTACACATATATTCTTGTATATATGGGTATTAGGTTTCTCCAGAAGAATAGAACCAAGAGTACATGTATGACTGTCACAGGGAATTCATTAAACTGGCTTGCATGGTCAGAAGCTGGATAGTTCATAATGGTCATCTGCAGGCTTGCTAGCCAGAAGAACTAGTATCTGCTCAGTCCAAGAAACAGGAGCCTCAGAACAACAGTGAACAATTATGTAGCCCCAGTCCAAGACTGAAGGTCTGCAAATTTGCTGTAGATTTACAGGGCAGAGTCCACTTTGGAAGACTGAAGAAGCTGGAGTCCAGTGTCTTCAGGGGATCACAGCAGCTACTGAAGCACTCACTAAAGGCTCAAACTTGCATCTTCCTGGGCTTCCTACTTCTTCCATTTGGGCTCCAAGGCTATTGAACTATGTGCTCCCTTCTCTCCCCTTAAGTTTATTGTCCCAGATGCCAATTATCTTTGAAAATTTCCTCATTGACACACCCAAAGGTCTTTTAATCCTAGGCATCTCCTAATACAAGCAAGGTGACAATTCAGATTAACCATCACAATTCACATATATTTTTGTATATATACACCTAGTTCAATGTGTGTGTGTGTGTGTGTAGATTTTTTAAGTATTAAGAGGATGAGGTGTTTATGGCCAAATTTGAGGATAACTTTAAATATTTAATTCTGAATAGTAGAAAAGAACTAACAAATATCACTTTTAAAACTGGGATGGAAAGAAACATAGAAGACATTCTTCTTTAATATACTGAGATTCAAAGAAGTAGCAAGAAATGGAATAGCTCTCTTTCTCATGAATAGAATAAAAGTGACATATATTTAAAGTAAATATATAAGATTTCTAGAATTTTGTGAAAGATAATTCTGTCTTTAAATTTTTCTTTTCTTGTTTTTAGAGTTTTATAGTTAGACATATAGTTGGATTCATACTCACAAATTCATAAATTTATGGAAATCAATTTCAGTTCATGATTCCCTCTTTTCTATGCTATTCTCCCCCCCACACACCACACACACACACACACTTTTTCATTTTCCTTACTCTACAACAAGTCCTTTCGCTTGTCTGTTAATTTATGTTACACATGGTTGGAATATGTATAACTAAGGATATTATATATTTTCTGCCTGAGGAGATTATATATTTTTCATCCTCAGATCCTGAGGACAGTAGGTGTCACAAGGTAAATATCGGATCACTGAGATTGTAATATGCTTACAAATACAAACATTTCTTTCCTGATTATATACCACAGGATTGAATTTTCTAATGCTTCAATAGATGGCTAGTTTAAAAAGGCATGTTAGAAGATTTTTCTACCATCACTGTAAAGAAAATAGTGCAAATCAAAGTCATAGAAAAATGTAACTTCCATTTCTGGCATTTGTATTATATCTGTTTGAAAAACAGAAGCATAATTTTATACATATTGTATAACATATGTGATTTTAAATCTTCAAGCCAGAAACATTACCAAGCTTTCTGCAAACACATTTTTTAATCCTGAAAAAGAAACGTGTTAAAGATTCTAAAGTACACATAAGTGGATATATAGAAGTAAAAGTCATTTCTGGCATGCTGTTTTTCCTTTGCTTCAAATTTTTATTTAAATAAATAGGCATTCCATCCAAATGTTATATACTTTGCCTGACTCAATACCAAGTCAGTAGTTTGCCCATTAAATATGGGCCATTATGACCTTATATACAGATTATGTTGTATTTATATTAAATAGTACTTTAAATGTTGACCATCCAGACTTAGTCATTGACAAGAAATAGGATAAAACCAAGATAAATTAAGTGATTTCTCCCAAATTCCCAAAGACTTTTAATCAAATAAATGCATAATTTTAGCCCCTGCCCAGGTTTATACGTACATATATGCATATGCATACATACATACAAACACACAAAAACACACACATTCATGTGCATCAGTTTTTGCTTAAAAACATTTTTTAATGTCATGTCTTAGTACTCTTTTATAATTAAAGTCTTGATTTTTTATGTGTAGAAAGAAATCGTAAGTGTGCATATCAGAATATTTTCACAAAGTTAACACACTGCATCCAATAATTAAACATGTTTTTGCCTCTCAGGACCTAAACCATCACAGGAAATCTCAATCCTGAGCATTAACAACATAGATTATTTTTTCTTCTTTTTAATTGTCATCTAAATGAAATAATTTAGTATGCCTTTTTTTCATATTTGGCTTCTTTAATACAAGTAATGTCTGAGGTTCATATGTATTATTGTAATTACAGATAATTCATTTTCATTGCTATGCAGTATTTTATTTTGTGAAAACTTCATAATCTAGTTATCTACTCTAGTTGTCAGGCATTTGAGTTGAGTTTGGTATTTTGACTGCAAGATCAGCGTTAAAAATTCTCATGTGACTTTTTGTTTTATGCATATATTCACACATTTTTTTCTCCGTTGTATCCCAAGGAATGAGAACTGGATGTTGCCAGTTGTCCCATGTAATGATACAAATTCAATGCTCTGTTTAGCAGTGCACCTGTCCCGTGCTTTTAACATTTTTATTTTTTTGCTATTCTGGAAGCTCATTGTTCTATAAGCTAATAAAAGAGGAGTACTAAATTTCCACTTATAACCTATAATTCTTATTTTTGGATTTCCAATTATTTTATTCTTTTCTTCAAGTTTTTTTGAAGTGCTTACATGAGGTGCAATCAGGATTGACAAGCCTTCTTGATAAATTGACTCCTTTATCATCATGGAATGCTCCTGTATATCCCTAGCAATAATTCTTATTCTAAAGTCCCTTTTTTTCTGACTTAATACAGCCACTCACATTTCCTGTGCTTAAATGTACATAGTACATCTTTTGTCATACTTTATCTAAACCAATGTGTCTCCATAATTAATTGTGTTCTAGACAATATTTGGTTGGGCCCAGTTTTTCTATTCCATCTGAAAAGCTCAGCTTTAAAAATAGATTTGTTTAATCATGCACTCTATTGATTTAATTAAGTTTATATCCCTCATTTTTATATTTATTTTCTTCTTTTTTATGACTCACTTGGAGTAGTATGTATTTTACTTTTTTTAAAGGTATACCTTGTTACTGTTTTAGCAATTGCCTTGGTTTTAAATGTGCATCTTTAATTTCAAATATGAGTTTTCCCTTGCCTCTTAACAGTGACTTAGAATTTAAATGTACTTTAGATTAATAGAAGCAATAAAAAAGCTAACTTAATACGTGTAATATCATGAAAACATTAACACCTCAGGGCAATCATTAAAAGATAATATCAATAATATGATAATGGACAATTAAGAAAAAACATTTCTTAAATATTGAAAACTATTTTTATAAATTAAAGTCAAAATAAATATTAAATGAAAATTTTAATTAAAAATGTTTGATTTTAATTTCTTCCTTATTCATGCATCTGACATTTGTAAATCACTGTGTGGTTGGATTTATAAGGCCCTAGGAAGTCCAGGAAACAATATTAAAATAAAATATTACTGGTCATCAATAAAATGGTAAGATATACAGAACATAAATATTTAAATAAAGGCAGCCCAAAAAGAATATATGTGTTTGTATGATTGTGTGTATTATCTTAAAGAAAATATTTTTAAGTAGCCATTGTAAAAATGCTACCAAAAGTGGTTACAAACAAATTTGAAAGTAAAGAATGAATTTTTTTTTAAAAAGGTAATATGATTTGCTCATATAGATATAGAACACATAAAGAAAAATATACAAATATTAGTGTTGAAAAACAAAATAATCAAAATAAAAACCTCATGAATAAGACCAATAGCAGAATGAGAATACCAAGAAAATGAAAGGACAGTTGGAAGATAAAGCAATAGAAATCAAAGAATGAGAACATATTAGAGAAAATAAGTCGGCAAAAACTGAACAGACCTATAAACAAGTAAAATTGTAACAACAGTTACACCTAACATCATGGTTAAGGAAAAAAGACTGAACACTCACTCTCCCTACCACCAAAGCTCAGAAATAAGGCCATGGTATGCCTTTTTACTATTCTTATTAAACATCATATTAGAAATTATAGCTGCTGCAGTGAGGAGATGTAATATATGCATATTGGAAAAGAAGAAATAAAACAATCCTTATGTGAAGATGACACAATGATCTACCTAGAAAATCCTAAAATAAAAGTTTGTAAAAAATCATTCAGAACTCTTAACTGATTTCCATAACAGCCTAGGTTACAAGATCAACAATAAAAAATCAAGAATATACTATCAATGAGTAGGTGTAGTCTGAAATTTAAAATCAATACCATTTATATATTTTTAAATACTTACTATAAAATCTATGAAGATGTACAGGAGTTTTGAGCTGAAAATTACAAAATGCTGATGTAAAGGATATCTTTGAAAATGGAGACACATTGGATATTTTTTAAACTTGAAAGACAATATTAATAAAACTGATTTCTCCCTAAAGTGATAGTATAGTAATATAACTACTATTAACTTCTCAAAGATTTTTCTTTAAATAGGACAGGAATGTTTTAAAATTTAAAAATTTTATTTGAATATATGAGAAGGCGATCTACCCAATTGCAAGATGTTATTATAGATATCAGTCTTATATAGTGATAATAATCAAAAACATGTGATTCATCAGAAGGGGAATTACATAGACCAATGGAACAGTACAGAAAGCCAAAAAATAGACCCACATAAATATGCTAAATTGATTTTTGGTAAGCAATTCAATGGAAGAGGGAAAACTTCAATAACAAATACTATTTGGTAAATTAGATATTCACAGGCAAAACAAACAAACAAAAAAGATAAAAATGACTATAAAATCCTCAATTTGTTGATTGAAAAATTAATTAAAAATCGTCCACAAACTGAAATGTAAAATCTACAACTATCAAACTTATAGAAAATGATGGACATAAATCTTCATATGGGAAGGCTAAAGAGTTCTTAAACTTTATACTGAAAGAATCATCAATTAAAAATGTATACATGGTATCAATTAAAAATGTATACTTCATTGAAACCAATGAACAAATTTTAGTTGTCTGAAAAATTATAATAAGCAGACACAAAGACAAGCTACATACTGGGAAAACTAGTATCTCAAATATGTGAAGAGCTATGAAATAAAACTTCTAAAATCAATCATAAATAGGCAAGAGATAATGGCATTTCACTGATATGTATACACAGATAGCAACTAAGTTTACAAAAAAAAAAATTCAAATGCTATCATCTATTTAGAAAATGCAATAAAATCACACAGGTGCATAATGATATACCTATAAGAATGGCTAAAATAAAATACTAATAACACCGAATGCTAGCAAGGATACAGAGCAGCCTAATCACTCATACATTACTGTTGAGAAGGACACATATATTCTGGAAAATTGGATTTTTTAAAAAATACAAATATATTATTACCAAGCAATCTCATTGCATTCTTTGGCATATTCCCAAAGAAATGAAGATACATAGCTCACAGAAAAACCTGTATTCAAATGTTTGCAGTGATTTTTATAATAACCCAAACTGAAAATCACCCAGATGTCTTTCAATGGATAAATAAACAAATTGTGCATTCATGCCATGAACATATTATTGCCCTGCAAAACACCTGTATAAATTTCAGAGAATTAAGCCACCTGCAGAATTCTAATCCCAACAGATTACATACTATATAATTGCATTTACATGGTATTTTTTTAAATGAACAGGTTTAGGAATGGAGTACAAATCATTGGCACCAGGAGTTAAGGAAGAATTTGAGGCAAAAGAGCATTAGGAAAGACTATCTTCATGCAAAATGAAGATAGTCTATATTCTTTGTTCATATTTCTTTCATAAAGTTTAGGCATTTTTGCCTGCCTTTGCTTTTAGTAGTTTTTCAATATTAAAAGGTGAATATTTCAAATACAAATTCCTAAACACTCCATTAATCTTTAAAATCAAACCAGTTAGTGGGAATTTGTGAAGGCAGTTTTGAAAGCATATGGCACAAGTCATTTCTAATTAGATATCTTGGGTTAAAAAGCTACACTTATCATGAATTGGGGTTTAATAATCAATTCTGCATGATGATTGATGAAGCATGGCAAAAAGGGTGATGTAGTCTAGGGTAGAGAAAGAGTGGTTTATTATAGTTCTACTTCCAAGTTTTGGCTCATCTTTGTGATCTAATCTCTACATACTTCATCTCAGAAAATAATTGCAACAACCATTTGTATTAAAATTGAAAAATGAGTATGGAGATAAATTCATTACCAGATATATTAACCATGGAACAGAAGGGGAAAATATGGTTTATCTAGCTGTGAATATAATAATATGAAGTTTCTTCTTGACATTATTGCTACAGTGATCAGGACATCTCTTTTCATTAAATGACTTACCATATGCAAGGTATACCATAGACATTTACATTTCACTTATAGACTGTGCTTCAAAAATATCTACTTTTGTTATTAGATGTTTTCAAAGCATTGACAATACTGTAATGCTTTAGGATGGCTTTATAACTAGTTACCTGAATCAAATTAACTAGTTACCTGAATCAAATTAACCTATAATATTACTGAATTTTATTAATTTTACAAATCAAGTAGAGACATTTAAAACAGAAATTAATGCTGAAGAATAGCCTAAAAATTACCCATCTTCTTTTACAGATTTCACTTTGGAAGAGAATTTGAAAGATAAAAATTTTGTCAGTTTTTTTTATTTATCATTTCAATTTTTTTTTCATTATTGCACACAAGTTAGGAAACTAATTTTTAGTTCATTGGCTGACAACAATTCTTACTTCAAACCACTGAGTACTCATCTATGACTAAAAGTGTTCTTGAGAATTAAAGAGGCATTGGTTCTACTATATTGCCTTTCTGCCCTCCATATAATCAATACTTCTATCCCTCAATGTAAATAACCACAGCTCTGGGTAAGTATAGCAAAACCAATGGATTCATATTTTTATCCATTGACTGATGATTACATGCTACCTATCACCAGAGGGTATGGAAGGTATAGCAGAGATACAATAAAATTTGTAGATTTTTTAAATGCAGTTTCATGTGCTTTATATCTGTAAAAATCATATTATCAGTGGAATATTTCCAATGCCCCAATAAATTCTTTCTTGACCAAGCCAATATAATCCCCCTATACCACGTAAATTTACCCATCACTAGGCCAGAGGGAAACACCATTATGATGTTATTAATAATTAGTTAACAAATAATGGCATCATATAATACTGATACATATGTATATTAGTATATACATATATATACACACACATATATATGTGTGTATATATCTACATCTATCTATATCTATATATCTATATATATATCTATATCTATATCTATCTATCTATATATCTATCTATATATATATATATATATATATATATATATATATATATATATATATATATATACAGAGAGAGAGAGATAGAGATAGAAGAGAAGAGAAGAGAGAGGGAGAGGATTTATACATACCCACCACACATGTATTTATATTCCTAAGAACAGGTTGGATGTAGCATTTCATTTTTGACACAAAATGAAATCAATAACTCAGTGATACCATTGCGTTTGAGTTTTGTCCTATTTCAGTGAGAGTCTAAGTCTGTTACTTTGAATTCCTATTTCATCCTATCTGTGTAATGTGGTGAGAGTGGCACTAACTTCTGCTTCTCCTTTTGATGAAATGACTTCTTTGAACCAATTTTCTACTTTTAACCAGTAAGGTCTGGCACTGAGAAGCACCGTAATGTGTAATCTTTACTCAGCACAATATATGCTGATGGGTTTTCTACCACCTACCTATGCCTCATCTGTTCTCAGTCTCCCACTCGCACAGGCCTGCCTTCTACCTTGTGACTCTTTCAGTTCTAACAATCTGCTGCTGTTATTGTCTCTGTAGTATCTGCCACTGAAGCCAAAATGGTCAGAGCCAGCAAGAATGTCCCACCTTTGCCCTTGAGGCAAAATCAGCAGCTGTGAAGGGTACATCAAGCAGGCCACTGACTTGTCTACAATATGCCATTCCTGTTCTGACCATGAGGTACTCATTTTTTGTCAATTATTTCTTATGTATTATATTTTTAGTTTTACTAGAGAAAAAGTTAATTATGGGGTTTGTAAAAATATTTTGCCAGTGTGAAAAACAGCATTTCTACCAATGTCTCTACTTTTTAAGTGCTAATAAGTTTCCCTATTATCCCTAGAGCTTTTCTACAAGAATCTGAAAGGGTTTTCATTTTGAAGTTAATCTTATTTTAGCCTCAGATGCTCTCAATTAGCTGCTGTCTTTGTTTCATGAGAAATTGCTTTTGATTAGCAGATTTCTTTGTTTACATGGCTGCTCAGACCTTATTGACACAGAACAGCTAATTTGCTGTCCAACTGCTTCTCCCGTACATTAGAGATGGCTAGAGTATTACAGAGAATTTTCTTTTAAGTTACTACAAAGTAAAATATGCCTAAAGTTTTATCAGATAGGGACTATTCTCATATAACACTTCCATCTTTATGTAAGTTAAAATTCAACCACAATTTCTTAAGTTAGAAAAAATATCAGAAAGGACTTTATAGCAGATATTATGAATATGTCATTGATAATTTTGAAATAACTATAATATTTTAATGATATTTGCAAATTGTGTCAACCTCCTATATCTACTCTACTTTTCACTGCCTGGTGAAATAGACTCTTCATTCAGATCCTTTATCCTCTCCTTGAAAAATGTCATGATCAATGATAAAAATACAAACAATATTATAAAATCATTCTTGTTGATATTAGTGGTATCAGTTATAACATGACTTACAGGAAATTTACCATATCTAACATAAAAACAACAAACATAAAATAGTGTAGGGGCAAGAAAATATTATGCTAAAATGTATTATTCACCAATATTCACATCAGTGAAAAATATAAAAATACTTCCATATTATAGATCCAATCATTATATATATATATATATATATATATATATATATATATATATATATATATATTATAACTAGATAAGAATTTCTTCAGATTTGACCTAAAGACACAGAGGTAAGGTTATTATGTCTAGCTAAGGAGGTCAGTCAGGTCACAATCACGACAATGTCAATCTTGAGCCAGTCCCACAGAGCCCCTAGTCCTGGGACTGGTTTCTGTATCATGTCTCTGCATTGCTGTTCTGAGGCCTTTTGAACTTGATATTTTTCAAGATCAGTTCATGTTAGAGTGACATATTGTTTTCTTTGCTCCAGTATGATGATATGAAGGCTGATGTATTTTTTTCATCAATCACTGTCACAGTGTGATGATAGTCTTTCACATGGGGATATCGATTTTAGAAACCAGTTTGGCTCGTGCAATATAATATCTAGAAATCTGGCTCAGGTAAGATGCATGCTCTCAATAGTTCTTAGTTCTGCAACTGTACCTTCCAAGTGGACATTCTGAAGTTGTTTTCATCTTTTATCCTGGTAATCAAGAACTCTATCCACATTTAGCCTTGACACATTGATTAATTAACAATCTCAGGTTTCACTTCCTCCATTATACCCACCAGCTAGTGGTAGTGTTTTAGCATTCTGCTGGGCATCATTGATACCTTTGTCTTTGAAAGGCCACTTTATAACCACCCCAAATTCAATTCTCTTTAGTGGGACATCCAGTCCATTGTGCTATTGGTGCAAAGAATGAGCCCAGGTACTAGGAAATTTGTGTCTCAGCTGATGGAAAGTAAGTCCTAGATGTTCAGGCTTGATTACTATAAAAAGAAAAAAAATGTCAATTTCTAACAACTTTGAGAAATACTTCCCATCAAGTCTTCTGCTTCACTTGTGAAGAATCAACCTCGAACTCTACACCTTGATCCCCCTACAAAAAATGAGGCCATAGTCAGGCCAGGCTGTTTCTGCTCTTCTGTAGAGACAAGAGGTGCTATAGACAACAGGGAGTAGACAAGAGGGATCTGAGGAATCCCTGCTGCTCTCCAGAGCCTGATGCCCACCCCTGACTCTCTCTCTCCCTCCATGGTGTCTGTCCATCTACCACTTTCTCTGTGCTGCTCACTCTCTTGCCCTCCCGGTTTTCTGATCACTATATTCCTGAAGTTATCTCTGAATATTTGTTTGCATTCTAATGATCAGTTAAATATATTTCCACTTGTAATTTTTTTGGCAAATATTATTTTAATTGGCAAATCATAATTGTACGCATTTATAGGGTGCAATATGATTTGATAGTGATGTATGGAATTTGTAATAATTAACTCATCTTGATTGGCATGTGAATTAGCTCACTTATCCTGCTTCATGGTGATATTTGAAATTAATTCTTTGAATGATTTTGAAACATGCAATACTTTATTATTGACTATAGTCACCTTTCTATGTGACAGATCTCAAGTTTTTAAACCAATGGAATTTGTTAACATATTTTCCCTCAGGATTTTTATTCATTTTTCCAATATTTTATCAATTGATTAATCTCTATCTTAATCCACGTGGAAATTTCAGTCATTCAAATTAATATTTTATTAAAGAGCATGATACTTGGATGATTTTTCCCAACATGCCATGTTTTCTTTCTTTCCTTCATTGCTTTCTTTATTCCTTCACATATTATATATATATATATATATATATATATATATATATATATATATATATATATATATATATATAAACATATGTATATATGTTCAAAACAGTAGAAAAGCAATTCTAGACTTTCATTTAATAAATTTTATTAAATGCTCATTGCTAGAAATATAAAATGCTTGTTTAAGGGAAAAAGTTTTCTAAAAAAAATCTAGCTGAATTATTAGAACTCTATAGGTATGTATATTAAATTAGATTCCTATTGTTTCCATATAAGGAAAACTATTTTCTGACACTGTTGTAAAATACTTACTGCAGGCCCATTTTAGCTCATACACTTCAGTCACATAATTATGTTTCTCTTCTGCAAATGAGATATTTCAGGGAACTTATCGCACTCCATTGCGATATCTATATCTATATCTATATCTATATCTATATATCTATATATCTATATATCTATATATATATATATATATATATATATAGATATATATAGATATATATAGATATCTTGGACTTAACTTTAAATCCTGTGGAATTTTCTGTTGAAAAGTAACCACCTCTGCCCACATCTAGAAAAATATTTATAATGATGCAGGGAAAGACAGACTCAACAAACTTATTGGAAATTAGAGGTAAAAATCTAGTAACTAAATGGGAGTCACTGGGAACAAAAATACATAAATAAAAAAAAATTTCAATGTATTTTTGAACATAGTTCCTCAGCAATAGGAAAACTTTAAACTATCTTACAGTTAATGTAGTTCTGAGCAATGTAATTTTATTTTAATGAAATTTATGTATGTGTTTGAGAGGTATGAGGGTTGATATTTGAAAATCAATCTTACAGTCCTTCTTTGATGAGTATATGTAACCTCTATTGCAATGAGAAAACGTCCTCTCAATCTCACTACATCTTCACAAGAATAAGAAAAGTTGATTGTTTTGATATTTGCCCAGTGTGGTCTTATTCACCTTTTAAATCTTTGAGAATCATAACTTTAAATTGAAAGTTCCAATTGAAAAGTACTTTAAACTTGACTTAGAAATATAAATTATTCATTCTTAAATTGAGTTGAAAAGTTATCTGTATGGATATCATGCCTATTTTACAACACTTTCTGAAAAATAGATCATAGACAAATTTTAGTGATGATTTTGTCATCTAAGCAAAATGGGTAGAAAATGAATATTTTCTTTTCTTATATCCCTGTTTTCTTTTTTTTTGCCTTTTATCTGCCTCCTGATACCTTAGTTCCCCTATTCA
This sequence comes from Callospermophilus lateralis, assembly GCF_048772815.1. Classification (NCBI taxonomy): domain Eukaryota; kingdom Metazoa; phylum Chordata; class Mammalia; order Rodentia; family Sciuridae; genus Callospermophilus; species Callospermophilus lateralis. Next base: position 1,101,556 of record NW_027511570.1, on the reverse strand, counting down.
TCATTTTATATTCCACTTTATTAGCAGGAATTCTTCCCTGATATTTAATGTAAGACTTAAAATGTTCAAATAATAAAAATTCAATTATCTAATTTTAAGAATAAATACCCAATCTAGATAAAGAATATTCTATTTTTGAGTGGGGGGCCTCGTGACTTCAAAATAACCTTCAGTTGATATTTGTGGTGTTTCATTATAAAGCTAAAACTAATATTTTATATGATTATATAGAGAAATAAAAATATAAGTAATCAAAGAAAATTAAATAACTTATTACCTTCACCTAGAGGAAACTGTGCTGGGAGCCATCAGCCAAATAGGTATGACAAATTCCTTGCCAGCTTACTCCCATGCTGTCTAGTGGAAGGACTTCTGAAAGGTGACCTTGCTCAAGGAGCAGGGCAGGATCCGTGTTTAGGGTGTTCCCTCTTTAGAATAGGGCGGTTTAGCATAATAGGAGATTAGGGTGTTCCCCCTTTAGAATAGGGCAGTTTAGCATAATAGGAGATTAGGGTGTTCCCCCTTTAGAATAGGGCGTATCCTGCTGCTGAGTTCCTCTTGAGTGCTTAGGGTCAGACAGTATATTTTGGGAGACAGAAGCCCATGCGGAGTGGATTTGGGCAGAGAACGTGGATTTCCCCAGAGCGTGTTTGTAGATGGCCGGTGTGAGTTCCGGAATAAAGAATTGCTGTTTGAATGTACAAGCTGTATGGAGACTCGTGATTTGTGCCCAGCCAGAGACTGCGGCAAAACTGTTAATAATTTGTCACGTATGTAAACTTCTTATTTTTTCCTACACTTAGAAATACATTCTCAGATACATATTACTTTTGGTAAAGTTGTCATCAAAGTTGTTACTTACAAATTTAAACACCGTATATTTAACATGATAATGTAAACCCATTTTAGGCTAATAAATATTTAGAAACCATATTTTTATTGAATTGGTATATTTTGTTAGTTGTATAAATTTATCTAGCCAATCCCTTTTTTCTGGACTTATTATATGTATAAAATATTGTCATTTTATACAATGATGTTGCCCAAATTCTTTATAGCTTATTCTTGATCTGCTCCTTTCAAATACATACTTCAGAAAAATTTCTAAATTTTAAAATATAATTGTAAATAAATACTTATATCTATTTTTTCATCTCTCTGTAAATCATTTTTTGAATTATTTGGAGACAATTGTTTATTCTTATTAAAAATGTATGAATTTTTCCTTTGGAATAATTTGTTTTCATCTTTAAGTTTTGGTCATTGAGCACATACTTATCTCAGAGAAGAAGTTATTCAAGGCATTGATGAATTTCAACAAAAGCCTTAAGTCATGCCCCATTCAAGGTCCCAGCCTTGAGTGAGATTTATTGCTATCAGTATGTACTTTCCTACCCCAAGATACTTGTTGAACAGTTGGTTAGATAGCACTTACTCCTCCTTTTTTAGCAATAGGAACAGAAATAGTCACACATTGAAAAGAATTTCTTAGTTTGATATTTACTTTTGTGGATTCATTCTTATGGTTGACATCAATGATAAAGAAGTAATTTTCAAAACACAGTACTTTCTTATAATGTCTGTACCCAAGTGTGAAATGAAGAATTTTTATTTTATTTCAGGAAATATCTTTTTCCCCCTATCTACTAGCATGCAGGTTGCACAGTAATATACAAAAGAGAATGGCTCTCTTCACCACAATCAATTTGGTGAAGATAATGAGAAAGGCCTAGGAATACAGGTAAGTTAGAAGAAAGCAAATCTGAGGTGGGGAAGGAATGAGAATCCAGTGCTTTTTATACAGCTGCGGGGAATGAGAGTAGCTTTCTGCACGGGGTCAGTGAGGAGACAAGACCTCAAAAAGAAGATAAGTGTGCTGCCTCTATTCTGAAAGGGTCTGGAAATAAAGTAGCTAAGTGAAAGAATACACAGAAACCTTGGGATGAAAGGTGTCATGCTGAAAAACAAAATCAGCGTCTCAGCAAATTCCTGTTCACACTGGTGGTCCAAAGATCAGTTCCTAGCTCAATCACCAAATACCTTTTCAATGATTCAATTCACAACTCTGAGAAAATTTATTAAAAGCAATGGGGATCAGGCTGAAAATAAATATTAAATTATAGGAAAAAAAATCATTCTTGTACCCATGAGTTGGCAGAATAAATTTTATATACAGTACATAATATGTAGCCTTCTTTCAGGCTGACTACAATTCTGAGCTATTGGAAAGTTTAAGAAATATTTCTCTGGATGCATTTAGCATCTCACAGAAATAGTTTTGGTGCGGTGCTATCTTGAGGCAAGAGATGGATTAAATGTTCTTTTGAAATTCTTTTCAGATTAATAATTCAATGGTATTTGCTTTTATGTTCACTATAAAAATCGGTATTTATACTTCAAAAGCAGTGCCCTTTATGATTTTTTAAATTCTATGACAGTTTTTATTATTTGTGTAGGAGAAACTTAAATGTCCTTAAGCACTGCATAACAAGAATTATGTAGTATAGAAGAAGTGAATTTTCTTTTTCAGCTTTGGTCATTATTGTTTTGAACAGTACGTAGGGCTGGCTGTAGTGCACACAAAGATAAATTGTGAAATCATTAGCTGTAAACATCATGGCCTTTTAAATGCTGTCTTTTTGTTTATTTAACAACAAGTTACCTAGTCACCATCATATTTTGGGCTGTTTTTATTCCAACACAGAGGCTGTGTTGGTATATCAAACTCGAGATCAAAAAGACAGCTCATTCCTCTAGTTATTTGTTGTAAAATTAAGACAAATTATCAGCTGTGAAATTTCATTTCTTCATGTGTAAATGAACATAAGGATTTTTTAAAGTAAAAGGAAAATATTCAAAGTAAACATAAATGTTGGAACCCTTTTTTATTCCGATTCCTCTTACCCAAAGCTGTTAAAACTAAATTGATAATATTCAGTGTTTGATTAAAATAGATTCTTAAACTAAATTTTTATTAAATTTGTCCTTCAAATATCTTTGTTAAAGTATTCCAAAATAATAACATAATGTAAGGTTTGGGGATGTAGCTCAGAGCTCAGAGGTAGAGTGCCTGCTTATCATGTATTAGGCCTTGGCTTTGATTGCCCAACAGTGAAAGAAAAACAAATGTGTGTGTGAGTTTGTGTGTGTGTGTGTGTGTGTGTGTGTGTGTGTGTGTGTATAACATATATTTTTAAATATATATGTTAAAAATATATTGCACTTATAGTTTATATATGCATATATATTTATTATATATTATAAATACAGATATTATATATATTATATACACACACAATATATATTATGTGAAATGCTTTTAAATCACATTTAATTCTCAAAACATACTTTACAGATTAGTATGATTATTTTCTTTTTATGCATTGGAAAAATGAAGAACACTAAATTTAAATAAGTGGAAGTGGCCAAAATAGGATTGAATCAAACACAAGTTTAAACTTATATTCTCAACTAAATTCTTTGCTATATTCCTGGTTCTACTTTTTAATCACTATGGTATTGTGATGAACCATTTATACCTTCCCTCCTTTGAAATTCTTGTCTGTAGTATGAGAGATAAGGTGATGTCTAGAGCACCTTCTGGTTCAAATATTTTGTTCTAAAAGACACTGACTCAGTATATAAATTATTTCTTAAATATTGCTTTTCTTCTCTCTCTCTCAAACACACACACACACGCGCGCGCGCACACACACACACACACACAGCTTTGGATGTAAAAGATAAACTCTACTTCACTAACTCAGGTCTGTCTTCTCTCTTTCAAGGGTACCCATACTCTGTATTATATGGAAGAAAAGGTGACTTAACTTTGTTGCTGAATTGCTCCTCTAATTGCTTCTCAGCCAGTTACTTCTTTCTCTACACTACTCTCTTTTCCACATTTGTCCTTTTATTTCTTCTCCTGCTGGCAGCCACATGAACTTAGCCATTAACATCCACCTTCTCTGCACAGTGCTTCTTGCCATAGCAACCCAGTGAAGGACGATATAGGAGAGAAGATGCCTCTCTTTAACATACCAGCTTTTCACTTTTCATAATATCAGGATCTGGTGTGCTCAAGAAAATTTCTGATATTTAGAATATTGAAAGGGAACACTGTGAATTGACTTAAGTCAGTTTGTCTGATCTCAGGAAAATTTCTCACTGGTATGAATAAAATTTCTTAGACTAATAATTAGGTGGATCTTCTAACTTTTATCCCTCATAATCTGATTATCAAATGGTATATTATGAAAGCAAGTTTCTGAATTGATTATGCCACCATAAATAATATTTTTGTCAAACAAACTCCAGGTTGTCAGATAGTCATATTTTCTCTATCAGATAGCCCCACTGAAATTTTAACTTCCTGTTCCTCTATCATGAGACAAATATCTTGCATGAAAAGTGCACTTAAAAAATGGTAATGATATTTTGGTCCATATATAGCAGGTAAATTCATATGATATTAGAATATACATGCTTCCAAAGGTCCTCTCCAATCGTGAACTAGTGTATGCTATAAAATTCCCTAAACTCAGACACTTCTCTCCATTCCAGTATGAAAATACTAGTTTATTTATAAGAAGTCCAAATATCTGTGGAATTTGTTAATTCTTCCATGAAAATGAATTTCTAACATATTTTTTTTAATTTATTGCTCCTTTGTGCATATTAGGTAATGTAACTTTAGTAATTTTTGTTGGAAGGGAGAAAACTATCCAGGGTCCTTAAAATGACAACTGGAAAATACAGTCCTGGTTAGAGCACAACTTATTTTGTTCTTTTTCCTTAACCTTCACATAATTTGCTTATTACATAATAAAGAACATAAATACATGAACATAAACTATCAAAAAACAATTCATGTAATATGTAATTATTATAGTGGGGTTTTAGTGGTGATTACACATACTATGCAAAATCAAGTCTGAAGAGTCACAGATGCTGAGACACCAAAGTGTTTATGACCTTCAAATAATAAGTTAAACATTGAAAATTGAGAACTATACTTATAAATAGTATTTAATATATTTCCTCATATACTCTGTGTAATTTAAAAATCTACAATTATTAGAGATTAAAATTGCAGTTCAAAAAATACAATTTAAACTTACAAAAAATTATATTTTTAATTTTTAATAAAATATACATATTTTCATCATAGTAAACATTCTAAACCCATCAACCAAAGCACCTTTGAGACATGTCCGTAGTAAAGTAAATGATGTTTGCCTAGCCTGTTGCAATAAGGGAAAACACCATGTAGAGGGTGTCTTGAAAATGGCTTAATTAGAGTGGGGTAAAGTTTTTTAAGAATTTGGCTTTTGAAAAATGATTCTAAAAAAGGAAAAGTGAGGAACAACTCTGTACTAGGTACAGACAAGTAGCAAGTACACTGTGTGAATAACTCATTCAATTTGTTCAGGAGAAAAGAGAAATAAATTAGGGCTGAGACATCACTGGTAATAAAAGAAATAGTAAATTAATAGGAGGATTATTACTAATTTTACAACCATAATGTGACCACTGAAGAAGTATTGTTTATATAGCCTTGTTGATATCCCATTGTAAATATTATTTTATATTCTATTAGGGATCATCAAAGTCTGATGACTTTTATTTTTTCTTTTAACCAACAGGGATGACTTTTACTTTTGAATATTTATGTTCCTATCTGAATGACTGAAGATTTCCACCCATTTATTCTTTATAAAATTGTTTATTTGAGGCCTTGTACAGTCAAGTGTGGTAGCATAAGCCTATAATTCCAGTGACTTGTGAAGCTGAGGTAAGAGGATCACAAGTTCAAGAGTAACCTCTGGAAGTTAGTGAGAACAAGTCTCACAATAAAATTAAAATATATGGGGGTATAACTCAGTGAAAGAGAGCCCCTCCATTCAATTCCAACAGAAATTATTCCTAAAAGAAAAAAAAATTGGGGACAAAAGTTGGAGAATAAGCCTATATTATACATTAGAATGTGAATAAAAAATAAATCCTACTTTCTTAGGATGCATACTTCTTTGGGCAAAAGAATGATATTGATGGTAATAATTATAGTTTGTTGGCAAAGAAAACATTCAATGAAAACCTGATTGCTATGAACTTACTTAGGCCAATATGGTGATTCAATATGTAAAAGGTGTTTTTTGTAAATATTGTTAGCTGATAAAGATAGCTATTTTGGGGGCTAAATATCCAGGTGAAAATACACTATAAAGGTAAAACTAAAGGTCAAATTTCTCTAAGAATTTAAACATTAAGAACAGGAAAAACAGGCATATTCCTGTTTGAAACCTCTGAGAATTTCCATTTGTTGACCAAGGCATTATAATTAACACTTTGCATCAGGACAACTTATTGGCAGATGAGAGACTATGGAGACAGAAGGATTAGCCAGTGCTGTAATTGGGAGAAGTAGCAGATCCTTCCTGCAAAGGTGGGATGCAGGAAAGACATGACTATGTACTTGAGTAGTGCTCTAGTAACCTTGGCTTGTGAGATTGTATGTCTTTTCTATGTTCAGTTTGAGTTACCATTGCAATTGCTACCAGTTCAAGGCCAGGACATTCATTCCACAATTAAAAACAAACAAACAAAAACAACCAACATTTGCATCCTTTTTGCTAAGAAACAAACTAAATTTTAAACAACAGTTTGCACTGATTCCATTGATGGCTATTCCATGGATTCCTAATCCATGGATTCCTGATTGAAGTAAAACACTCTCAAGAGCATGGATTCCTAATTCAGCTATCTCACATTCTACTTAACTATCCTTCAGTTGTATATTAAAGCAAATATATGCATGCATATAATATATTATGTCCTGGAATATTTTAATGCAAATCTCTAGTAGTTCCCCAAACTGGATATTTAAGGGCAAGTCTTTGGACTTTGGTTGCTCTTGTAATACCTACACTGATGCCAAACTTGGTTTGGAATAAAATACTAATCATCAAAGGAAAAATGGATGGATTATGCTTCCACAAGTATAGTAGAGTAGCAAAATAAATAGTAGAGTAGCAAAAATAAATAAATAAATAAATAAATAAGAAAACAAAATGTTATAGTTTAGTTCTCTCTTCATTTACCTCTGATATGTTTTCTAAGATGTTTAAATATATTATGGACCTCAGTTTCTAAATCTATTGTATGGTTAATTTTAGGTTTCACATTGACTGGATAAAGGAATGCCTAGAAAATTGGTAAAGCATTATTTTTGAATGTGTCTGTGAGGGCATTTCAAGATGAGATTTTTATATGTGTCTGTAGACTGAGTGGGAAAGATCCACCCTCTAATTTAGGGAAGTGTCATCCAATGAGCTTGGGGCCCAAAGAGACCAAAATGAAGAAGAAAGGCACTTTCTATCCTTATATCATTTCAAGTTTCTGTCAACAAAGTTTGAGAGGACAAATCATATCACAGAAAATATATTAACATATATGGAAAATGATATAATGAGCCCAAAGAACTCACAATCCTTTTTGAGTAGAAAATCTAGTATGGCAAGTTCTAATACAAAGACACAATGTGGTGGAATTATGAAATGCAATACCTCTACTGGCAAATTGTTTTCTTGTTGTGATTGCTTTATTCTAACACTTTTTTTGTTAATAGTATGATTTATAGTGATATATATTCATTAAAATTTTATTAAATAAAAGAAACCTATCAGTTTCTTAAAAATTTTTCTTTTTGGAGTTGAGAAATTCTAATACATTACAATTAAAATGAGATCTCCAAATGTATAATATGTTTGAAACCATTCTTATCTGATGTCAATTCAGAAATTGTTAATACATCACATCTCTCTCTCTGATCTTAAATGTAGCATCAAAATCATCAACACAGTAGCAGGAAGTTGGTACTAATTAATCATAGATAGAAATTAAGATGAAAAACATTTGTGAGCATTGATAGAGCTAATATGACCTATAAGTTTGCAATATTTAAAAAATATTTGTACAGTGCTTTTTTAAAAATATATTAACCTGTATCTTCTTGCATAACCTAGAGTGAGATTTTACTGTTCCAATATATTAGAGAGCTTTAGAAAACATACCCTGTGGTTCTTTTGTAAAAGCAAATCAAATGTCTTCCTAAATGAGAAACAAGTTCTGAGCAATCTAAAACTTATCCCACAAAACCTTTTGAATAAAAACCTTTAAAAGACTGTTTTCCACAAGCTTCTTTTGCTTTTTATGAGTTTCTACTAGCCCTTTATGCTTGACACAGTTTCACTGTGTTCCTTGAGTTATTCTTTGACGTGTTGTAGATTTGTCCCATTCAGTTTCCAGTCTGGGTTGCCTTTTAGAATAGCTGTGCTTCATCACCCTTTTATTTGTCCAGAGAATACTAAGTGGCGACCTGCTGTCATGCTGCTGCCAAAGAAAATTAGGTGCTATGCTTCCTGTGTACTGCCCTAATTACAGGTAAGAAGGGCACTTTCCAAGCAGCACTTGCCCTGACATGTAGGAATCATAGATTTCAAAAGAAAATAGTTGTCTCAAGGAAAGGTATTCATGTCTCACTGCATACGCTCGACCTCACTGCAGAATTAAAAACAAATTCTCTTTAAATGCCTTCATTTTTGTATTTGTGCATTTAAGAGATTAAAACATCAATTTTCAGCAAGATAGTTATATAACATTTTAGATTAATGCATCCAAATTGGACCTATCTTTTCACAGTTGGATCTTTACATATGTCAGGTCACCTTCTTACAACATGGTTAATTCTACTTAAGGAAAAAATTTAAAATGTATATTCACTTGATGTCACATATTGAATTGTTTATAGGTATAAATACTTGATAAATATATATGCATATATTTATCAAGTATTTATATACTTATCAAGTATATATATATGTCTATACATATATAGACATATATATATATATATATATATATATATATATATATATATATATATTTCAGTATGTAAGCATATATGTATTTAAAATATTATACAGATGCTCTTGTCTTCTGGGATCCTGAAGTAAATTGCTTTTGCTTTTGTAAAAGTAACTAATCAATTAAAAGGTGACTTTCCCTTCTGACTGACTGTTGATTTTGTTTTGTTTCTTGTTTTTGTTTTTTTCCTTGCATGACAAGAAGGAAATAGTTAATTGTATAGTATGTCCCAGGAACTATGCCAGGAAAATTTGCATGCTTGCTTTCGTTTTATTCTCCAGGTAAAACTGAGAGTTTGTGGTTATTTCTACTTTACATATTAAAAAAAAAAGAAAACAAGAATTGAAAGTTCAGGTCACTGTTGCACGAGAGAGTGAAATAGCTAAGCTGGAGACATGGTAGGTAAAACTGGCCTTCAGATTGTTGGTGACCTCTCCCTCTACAATCCTGAAGAAATGGTAGCCCAGGCCTGTTTTCTGATTCAACTTCAACCTGACACTAGCTAGTAGGAAAAGAAAATGGGTCCCCTTTTGCCTACTCTATGCTGAATCCTATTTCTATCTTTTTGATTATGTTGTTTCCATTTCCTATCCTCCACCCCAGCCTCTTCATGTAATATTTACCCTATATTCCCAAACCTCTCATCTGAGTCAAAAAAACACATGATACTTCCAAAGAACTTGAATTCCAAACTTTTCCAGAACATATGCTGTTACTCTCTGAACTACTCATCAAACAATTTATAAAATACCACCTGTCCTTAAAAATTTGTCACTTAGTGTAGAACTACACATTTTTCCTGGCTATACAAAATAGATTTCTGACTTCTTATTTAGTACTCTTTATACGTGGATTATTTTGGCCTCTTATCTAGACTGATGATTTTTGTCAGTAAAGACTATATCCCCAACTTCTTTTTGATTCCCACTGAGTTTAGTCCAACATTAGCATCATAAAATGTGTCCAAAAGTACTTGATTGATTGAACTGAATGTAGTACTCAGTCATTAGAGCTCATCTGGTGCTCTAGACACTAGATTGCCCTACTTGTTATGCCACTATGATTGACATTAAAATTTGCAGGCATGTACATGACTGGTTCAAAATAATTCTCAGTATACCTCGAGTCTGATGACATTTGGTACTACTGCACTTTCCAGAATTTGATGGAAAATGTCAATTCTTCCCTGCGGCAGTTTTGCCAATTGAAACCAAAGTGAAAAGTAGATGTTGCTGGGCAAACAAACTAATTTCTTCCAGAAAAAGAAATCTATTAATGAGCAAGGTAGTTTGCTTCCAAAAATGTGTACCTTGAAAATAATATAATACTAAAATTAGATTGAGCATGTGAACTTTCAAACATTTTTTATTAATTAATTACAGTTACCTTGACCAATTTATAATTGCGATACCATTTCTGAGCATGAGGTAAAAATGGTTTTGTTTATTTTAGGAAAAAATAACAATTTAATTAATTTGTCACTTGAATCCCTATAGTATGAAATTCTAGGCACAAGGCATTGAAATTGGATGATGTACTAGTCACTGAGCTTAAAGTACTCATAGTCTTATAGAGAGAAATAAATACACACAATCAATTATGATTGTTGGTGACAATAAGAGCATTTACTAACCACTGATGCCATGAATCTAGAAGTTTAAAAAATGTGACTCAGACAAAGTTAGGGTAATAGTTAATTTGAACTGTCAACTTGATTGGATTAAGAAATGCTTAAGATAAAGAACCTTCTGGGTGTGTCAGTGGAGTGTGTTTAGGAATGATTGGCATGTGAGACTGTGAATTGAAGTGGAGACCCTCCCTACATATAGGCATTCAAAAGAATGGAGACTTGGATAGAATAAAAAGGTGGAAGAACAAAAAAGCAGCTGAAGATACAAGCTAGATTCTTCTTGAATGGGTTCTTGATTGTTGCTGGGATCACCTTAAGACCTCAGACTTTCACTCCTTCCCTCTTCCAAAGCAAACTCTGAATCTCCAGGGAGTTTCCTATTGAAATTTTAATAGGAAAATTTTGGACTGGAGTAGAATCATTGCTTCCATTTGTTCTGAGGAGTTAGCATCTTGGATTGTGCAGCTACTTGTTCCTCTGGCTCTTTAGCCTACAGACAACCATTGTGAACTATCCAGCTTCTGATGGTATAAACCAATTGAATAAATCCCTTTTAAATAATCATAATTTTATTTCCTATCGAGTCTGTTCCTCTAGAGAATCCAGACAAGTATAGGTGGGTAAAGAATCTTGAGTTGAGGTTTGAAGGATGAACAGATGCAGAAGAAGACAAGTTCATCTAGTTTTAAAACCACAGTCTAACCAAAATTATATAATATGGAAATATATATATTATGTAAAGTAGAAGTAGGAAGGGAGTACAATTTATATAAGACATTGGTCTGAGGTGCATAGTTTGGATAGCTTCCATACACGTTGAATAGATTTTTACAGAAAAGTAAGATATCTCATTTCTACTTAACCCCCTTGAAGAATAACAGAGCAGAAGTGATAGATGAAGACTGGGGCAGTAAAACCAGGAGGAATATTGAGAAACTATTTCTATCAATGAGTTATAACTGGGTACAGATAATGAATGTCAGATGAGGTTCATCAAGATCGAAAGACCTCAAAGAATTCAACATTGCCCTCTCAGTTAAAAAACTTCAACATTTTTGCTATGCCCAAGACAGTAGACATTAAGTTGGTAACAAAATATCATCTTAAAACATTTCAGTAAGAAATAGTTTTAGGGGAAGTTAAATGATGAGCAAATATGAAGTCTTTTTGATTGTATTTACTCAACGCACAGAGGCTCCAAAAAGATATGTAGCACTTAACACAACATAAAATGAGACTTTCCCACATCTCCACTCAAATCCATTTTCTAGTGGAAAGATCCAGTCAAGGATAGGGTCAGCTTAGAAGGCCTCTCTATGCAGAGAGAATGAGAGAAAGATACTGAATTTAAAAGTTTAGGCCAATCTACTTTACAGGCAATTCCTCTGTCTTAAAAAAAAAAAAAAAACTCCATTTGACTTGCATGATGGTTCTGGTGACCTAAGAGTGACTCAATTCCTCACTCTCTTTTTCTCACTTATAGTTCTCAAGAATAGCTGTAGAACATCTGGACTGCAATATTCCTAGATAAATAAGGACTTTGTTGCAGCACCAGCCTAGAGCAGGATGGACTTCAACATGTTAGACCAGCACACCAAGTGACACTGTGGAGAAAACCCAGGGCAGCCTGCTTTGGGGTGTTGCTCAACTTCAGTACAGGTAGGGCCTGTGTACATGCACGAGGCTCTGTGCACGAGGCTCTGTCCACCCCAGAAGCTATCCCGTGGCCTGGGGGGATGGTGCACAGTGAATCCATAAAACCATATTTCCAAAGTCCCTTTCACAAAGCAAGGTATGAAACAAGTTTCCATAAACTAGGCCTTGGTATCATTGGGCAGCAGGCATTTCCTTTCTACTACATTATCTTTTAGAATTGGGAAAATCATATACCTTTTCACTTATTTCCATGGTTGGCCATTAAGCTCAAATGAGATAATTTATAGGACACTTTTATGCAATCATTAAAGGTATCATTTACTATAGGAAAACCCATTCTGTTGTTCTACTTTGTTTATTTCTCTTTATTAAAGGAAATATTTTTATGTTTGAGTCATTATGTCAATTGATTTCAAGGCTGAGATTCATATACATTTGATAGCACAGCATCTCAGCCTGGGCTGGGCTTTTTTATTCCCTTAAAATTATATTCCAAACATATTGAGAAAGGACATTTGTAGGTCACAAAACAAAATACAGTATTGTTGCAGACTATTTTTAATACAGAAAATAAAGGAGTGATGGATACCAGGAAAGGAGAAAATGAAAAGATTTTCGGGTTTTGCTGGAAATACTAGCTATCCACTGGCTTTACAATATTATTTTCTTTACTTTTTATAACTACATCAGCAACATATAAAATAAAATATATGGGTAATTTTAAAGTAACATAAATTCTGACTTTAAGAACAGGGATGCTTGAGTGTTTGATATACATGAACACATATCTAAATGCCTGACAGAGAATCAAGCCCATCTGTTTAGAAGGCAGTATGCCTGAATCCACTTGTTTCTGTTTCAGTTCAAAGAAACATATATTTGAGGTTGGACTTTGAAACACTGATTCTTGGTTTCTATATAATCATAAAATATATTGGATTTTTCTATGTAATGCCACAACAAAGAAGTAGCAATGCAAATAGAAACAAAACATTATTAAAACAAGTCTTGGTTTTGTTTTTCACTTGGTTTTGTTTTTCAATTCCTCCCCCCATAATCAGTTAGTTTTGCTTTAATTTTTTTATGTCAACATACAATAAAGTTGACTCTTTTATTACACACAGTTCATTGAATTTTTTTTTGTCTAGGTATATTTATATAACTTACCATAATCAGAATAAAAAAAGGTCATCACCCCCAACTATCACCAAAATGGTGCCTTTTACATCTATAATTTCTGAATCACTGACCATGACTGATATATTCTTTTTCACTACAGTTTTCAGATGTTGCTTGTAGAAATTAAAAATATGTTGCAATTTGGTAATTCTTCAGAAATTGAAACATTAAGTATAATAGACCTACAACAATTCTATTCCTACAAGTTTAACATAGAGAAAATTAAAAAATTATGTTTACACATGTGTTTATAGCAGCAATACACATACTTTTTCAAAACTCTAAAAAAATCTAAGTATCACTGGAGGATAAATGAACAAGCTGTGGTATATCCATGCCATGCAATACTGCTCAGCAATAAAAAGGAATGAAATGGAATTTAATGTGGCCACATATTTCCTTATCTTGATCTAACACACCAGTTCTCAAAATCTCTAGAGTAAGGAACAATGAGGAGACAATTTACAAGATTTTTCTGGGGGTTCTCAAGATAAATCTTTTTTCATAATAATGTTAAGACATTCTTCACCATTTTCATTATGTTGATATTTGTACTTAGGAGGTAAAACAATTCCTTGACAGAAAAATGTGTTGGTTTTGGTTTTAATAAGTGTACTGTTAGACATGGTACTCATGACTATTAAACACTTGCATGAAAGACAAAAATAATTCCAGTTTTCCCTAAAAATGCTCTTGATGTTTGCAGCCATGAGACTGTGTGTCTCAGATCTCTGACTGTAGGCCCCAGTTGTTAAACTATGAAATCTTTTGTGGAGTCTTAGCCAGTGACAAAGGATGAAGTCAGGAGCAGGATTTAAATGAGCTCATTCCTGGGAGGGTGGGTCTTCTCTGAACAGGGTGGAACATTCCCTGGTGACCTTGGCAAATGTTCTATTTAATTGAGTATAATATTATTTATTTTTTAAAAATGTTAACTCTTATGTCTACGTAGGTTTGATATTCTTTAAGAGGAGAATTGAAGCATATATAAAACTCTTAAGCTACCATAGTTATACAATGGTTGCTTCAATGAAAAAATGTTCTGATACTATCCATGGTAAAATTAATCCATGAGTTTTATAGTTACATAACGAAATATGGCAATGTATACATTTGCAAAACTCAGCGAAGAAAGCTTAATTATTAGTATATAATGCTAACTATCATGCATGGATAAAAAAACCAAGTGCAAAACAAACTAATGAACTTAGTTGTGTATACATGCTAATAAAATTTATTTGTGGATGTTAACATTTTAAATTCATATGATATTTAGGTGTCTTAGATATTACTTTTCTTTACATCATATTAGATTTTGTAAGTAACCTAGAGGAGATTAACATATACAGAAGAATATGTGTAGATTCTATGTATAAACTATATACCATTTTATATAAAGGACATGTGCACCCATGGACTTTGTTATACAAGGAGGATTCTATAATCCATCCCTCAGGGTCACCCAGGAATAATGGTATTGTATACCACTATTAAGTAAAAGGCAAACTTTATTCATACTGCTATGGTCTTTATTTACTATGACTTTCTGTTCCAGGACCCCTCCAGGATGCCACAGTGTATTTAATTTGTGGTGTGACATTAGGCTCTTTTAGACTGTGAAAGTTTCTCAAAATTTCTCAATAGTTTTGAAGAATTCTACCGGACACTTTATAGATCGTTCTGTAATTTGGGTGTGGGTGTGATTTTTTGGGGGGTTAGACATCAATTATGGTGGAGGAAACTTTGTGGGAGGACAGGAAATGGATAAACCTCAAAGGTCAAGCACCATTTTCATTAAGTCATTTCAAGGATACAGACCTGACTGGGATGTTTATAGATTTCTTCACTGTAAAGTTACCCTTTCTTCTTCCTTCCAAACATACTATCACAAAAGAAATACTATTTACACCCTTAATCTTAGGGTTAATATCTAAATAAATTATTTGAAATCCCTCTACATAAGAATTTTGTCTTTTTTGGAATTTATTTACTTACTCAATTATTGATATGCGTGTGGACTCATAAATTTTTGTTTCATAATTTAGATTAGGAAATGACACTACCTCATTGATTTTATTCTTCAAATTATTCCAATTTTGGCCATTAGGACCTCTTTGAAATAGGTTTCTGCGGTAGGAGTTTTAGTTCACTACTGGAACATCTGCTAAGCACATGAGAATCCCAGGGTTCAATCTCCATCACAAAAATAATAATCATAACAATAACAACAATTTAATTGGTTCCTAGATCACTTTAACATACACATGTCATTGTGTGAATGTGTGTACATACCTATGTGTACTTATCGACAGTGCAAGATAGTCCAGGCTCATCGTGGGTAGCCCCTCAAGCATCCCCAGAAATAATGATTTCCTCAAGGATTCCAATTTCCTATTTCAAAAGAGTAGCATTGGAAATCAAAGTTTTGATGCTGGATAACCAACGAATTTCATTTCCTAGAGCTTATAGCTTGTTGCCATGAGGTTAGTTTAAACATAACGAATGAATCACATTTAAGAAACTACTAGGTGACAATAATGAAATGACTGGATCTAGAAACTCTAAAATTCTTGATCCAACCCAACTCCTTACCAAAACAAGCAATGAAAAAACAAATTGCCAGAAGCGAGAAGAAGCAACTTTTAGAGAAAGACAAACAACAACAGCGGCAACGAAACAAAGCAAGAGTACCAAAAAAAATTCCAACAAAGAAAAGTCCAAGACAAGATGGCTTCACTGGTAAATATCACCAAGCATTTACATAGTTAACACAAATATCTTCAAACCACTCCAAATACAAATGAGGAGGGAAGACAAAGTCACATTACTTCTATTGTTTTAGTCCACTGTTGCATTGCTCTGACCGAAATATCTGACAAGAAAAACTTAAAAGATGAAAAGTTTTATTTGTGACTCAAAAGTTTCAGAGGTCTAGTCCATACAAGGTCAACTCCATTGCTCTGGGCCCCAAGTGAAGGAGCACATCATGGGGGAAAGGCCCAATGGAGGAACTCTGCTCAGCTCATGTCAGTAAGAGCAGAGGAGGTGTGGAGAAGGGACCACAAGAAGAACAAACTTTGCAGGGTACACTCCCAGTGACCTCCTCCATACCTCACCCCACCTGCTACAGTCATCACCCAGTTCATTCAAACTAGGACAGACTAATTATGTCTCAGCTCTCACAATCCAATCATTTCACCTCTGAATATCCCTGCATTAACAGGAGCTTTGGGGGCACATCTCATATTCAAACAATAACAATTACTAAACCCAGATTAAGACATCAAAAGGAAAGAAAATTACAGGTAAAATTTTGTTCATAAATAATGATTATGGTGTTTAGTACCCTAGGAAGTAAATTTTTCAAAATAATAAAGAACATTTTTAAACAAAAAACTCACAGTTAACATTCTCCCTGGTAAAATATTGAATATTTCCCCTTAAGATAGAATACAAAATAAAGATCCTGCTTCCACTACTACTGTTTAATATTTTTATTGAGTACATTTTCAGAGCAATGAGGAGAAAGGGAAGGAATAAAATGTGTCCAAATTAGAAAGGAAAAAGTAAAATTATTTGTTTCAAGAAGCTATGAACCTATATAGATAATATCATAAAGAACCCATTAAAAAAGAAGAAGAAGAAAACTATTAGATTTACTAAATTCCACAAGGCTCCAGACACAAGATCTATACATAAAAAATCAGTTACTTTTCTTTAAAGTAGCAATAAATGCCCCAAAGGAAAATTAAGAAAGCTATTCAATTTACAGGTACATCCAAAAGAGTAATATGCCTAGGAATGCATTTAATCAAGGGGTATAAAACCTGAACACTAAAAAAGTATACAACATTCCCTAAAGGAGACCTAAGTAAATGAGAAGACATTTAGTGTTCATGTATAGGAAGACTCAGCAGGTTGATACTAGCAAAGCAACCTAACGATTAATATAAATTCCTATCAAAATTCCAATTGCCTTTTTCTTTTGACAAAGAGTAAACCCATCCTCAAATTTATAGGTAATTGGAAGTGTCTCAAATACTCAAATAATCTTGAAAAATGATAAATTTGAAAGACTCATATTTCCTGATTTCGAAATTTACATCAAAGATATGGTGATCAAAAGATTTTGGTATTAGCATAAGGATAAACATATGGTACAATGGAATGGAACTGAGTATCTAAAAGTAAACATACACATCTATGGCCAGTTTTTTTTGACAGGGGCTTCAAGACTATTCACTGAGGAAAAAAATAGTGTTTTCAACAAATGGTGCTCGGCCAACTAGTGAGTCACATATAAAAGAATAATTTTGACCCTAATTTCATGCCACATAAAATACTTACCCAAAATCATTCAACAACTTAAATATAAAAGCTGAAACCATAAAACTCTTAAAAGAAACACAAGGACAAGTATCCAGACCCTAGTTTTGGCAATGGATTCTTAGATATAACAGTAGAGCACTAGAAGAAAAAGAAAATATTGGTAAGTAGAACTTCATCAAAATTCAATAATTTTGTGCAGAAAAGGACATTATGAAAAAGTAAATATACAAAAATAAAAAAATTAATGGGAGAAAATATTGGCAAATCATATATCTCACAGAAAGAGAGTATACAGGATACATAAATAACTTAAAATTTAGCTACAAAAGGACAAATAATGCTATTTTAATAAAATGGCAAAAACTTGACTAGACATCTCTCCAAGATGATACATAGATAACCAAAAACAGAAGAGAAGAAGCTCAAAATATTAGTCTTATTATGGAAAAGTCAATCTAAATCAAAATGAGGTACCATAGATTATTGATAGGAATGATGAGAAATTCAGTTTCTCCAATGCCTACACTAAATATTGCCATTTTTTAAGCCATTCTAGTAAGTGCATGGCAACCTCCTGCTGTGGCTTCAATATACATTTATCTGAAACTAACAAAATTGAGCACATTGTACACATGAAGGCACACAAGTAACCAGGTAATTTCAATGTACAGTAGGTGGTAAAACTGGTGTTTGATTTATGATAATGAACCATGATTTTTTTTTAAGTGACATGAAACACTCAATCCATATTTGGTGTGTCAAGAAAGGTGAGCCTTTAAATATTAAAGAATATTAACTTCGGACTGCTAGAATACATATGCTGTTGTCTATAATCCCTATGTCTAAATTAAAGATACTAATATGAGTCTCCTGCAAATGGAAAATACAAGTTGCATGTGTGCTTCCTGATCTGCAACCTTTTTTCAGATAATTCCCTTTACCAACTCAACTAGGTGATTTGTCTTCTCCATGTTCTTTCTGCAAGCATTTGATAATCTGCCAATTTCCTTTTATTAATATAAGCACTTTTGAGATAAGCATATCTCTTTGATAAAAAAATGTACTTTACTCATCCATGTACAAAGACATATTCAGTAATGTGAACCCCTGGGTATTCCCATCTTGATCATTATCATCATGCACTTCTATCAGAATGAGTTGATCTGATTTGGGGAATGATTACTATTAAATGATGCTTTGAACATTTTTACTGCCATGTCATTTGCTCAACTTCATTTATACTATATTTTGTAGTCTTGTTTAGAGAAATATCTCATTTTATTTTTCTAGCCACCATTGTTCTGTGTTCTGAACCATGGTGACAAGTAACACAGACTTCTCATCTTTGCCTCTGACCATGAGGTAATTAGATTTTTAATTTAATTCCCTGAATAAATAACGAAGTTATTAACCAAATCAGGCACTGGAGGAAAAGAAGATTAAAAAAAAAATCAAACTATTCTGAAATTGTTGTGTAAAGATTATTTTAAATTTTGTGTTATATTTGAACAGAGTTATTCTGTATAAAGCTAAATTTATGGATCTCTATTCAGGTCAGAGTTTGAGAGTATGTATATATAGAAACTTGTGTGAATTATAACCATCACTGAGATCATGGGGTGGATTGATAGTACAGAGATAATCTATAGAGTTGAAAAAGAAGAAAACAAGATTCGGGGAAAAAATGTAGTATTGGTAAAGGAAGCAGAGCCACAAAGAGGCAAAAGCAGAAGTTGTAATAGAAATCTGAATCCAAACAAGGTCAATAATAAAGGTCAAGTAAGCAAAGATCAGGTGAACAGGTCTTCAAGGTTGTGAACAATTACAAATACCAAGATGAGGAAAATGTAACAAGAATTTTAAAGGTGCCATGAGCATTGCCAACTAGGCTGTTGCCATTAGCAGGAAGAATTTCAATAGGGGGTCTGCATCCAGCTGCTGGAATGGAAGAAGAGTGAATGCATCACCCCAAGACACTGCTGTCAAAGATGCATACTTTACAAATATTCATAATTATGTAAGGGACTACACCAAGATATAATTACTTAATTTAACAAGGCAGATATGAAAGCATGGTAAAAGGAGAGCCTAGATGCTGAGAGCCAAAGCCAAGTAAGAATGATGCATGGCATTTTTTGGTTGAAAGGTGATCCTGCTCAGGGATTAGGGTGGCTCCAGGTTTAGGGTGGATCCTGCTTGGAATAGGGCGTATCCTGCTGCCTCAGGTGCCGCTCCTTGAGTTCCCCTTGAGTTCTCGCGGGGTTCTGAGAGAATTGGTACGCAGAGCCCGGTGGAGGTAGTGTATTTTCCCAGAACATGCATGTAGAGTGTCGGTGAGAGTTCGGGAATAAAGAGTTGCTGTTGGAATCTACAAGTTTTTGTGGTGGCTCGGTTATTTTGTGCCCAGCCAGACTGTGGCACCTAGATATTTGTTCATATTTGGTGCCATTTCCAAAGCTTCTCTCCTTCTCCATGAAGGCAGACAGCCTGAAAATTTAATTTCCCCAACTCCCCTGCCAGGAGAGCTCTTGTCAGTATCCATCAATGCATGGCAAAATGCAGAGTGGAAAGATATGGAAGACAGACCAATATCTCTGTGCGGAGACTTTGGGAAGTCACGTGGAGAACATCAGCTGTTAGACATTGTGATGGATCTGCCATTTTTGGATGGTGTCTTAACTATTCATGTTGATACTGTTGGTAGTGGATGCTATCATTTCTGACTTCCAACAGTTCTGCATACTATGGAAAAGACTCAAAAGGGTGCTGCTAACCTCCAAGACCATCCCTGCTACTCCTGCAATTCCAGGGTCTCTGACCTGCATTCCAGCTCCCTAGCCCTTCAGCTTTAATTTTCTTATTTTAAGCCTCTTCCTCTGCAAAACACTTGGAGGAGCTTTTGGTTACTTTACTAATTATTTATATACTTTTCTTTCCCAAAAAGTTTTTCTGTAGCAATAAATTGATTGTAGTTGAAATTCAATAACTATTACTAAATGTGTGGATACCTAGGATAAAAATAACCATTAGTGAATTAAAATCTGCTGCACTTTCACTTCAGGCAGGTAGGTCATTGTCTCTTACCCCCAAATCTTAAAAGACCATTTCTGGCAGTGAGTACTATTCCATCTGTCTTTCATGATTTGGGGGATGATTTGCTAGAGAACCTTTTTTAACTTTTTTCTTCCAATATGAAAACCTTTTTAATAATTATATATTATGATGGTCATGACTTCATAAATCTTCAGATATTTGCTTCACTGCCATTGAAACCTTTAGAATATCAATTTCAAATGTAATAGAATTTTATTTCCTTCAGTAAATAGATTAAAGGAATGCCCAAGTCTATTATATTCTGCAAGGAAAGGAGTGTATTTTGTTATTCCATGTGTGCTTAATGATGGCAACAATAACAACAATAATGGTGAATTCTAAACCAGATACTTATTGAATATTCTCATATGAATGAGGAGTTGATTTTTGAACATTTGACATTACAGAAGTAATAAGAATTTTTGTTCTCTTTAAATTTACAAATCTATGTGTTAGATCATGTAATATAAATTAATGAATTGTGTACTGTTCCCTATTGATGTTCTATTTCTGATACTGAGCAATCCACTTTGATTTCTGAATATTTTAAGTTTCTGTCCCTCATAAAAATGGGAATGTGATGCACTTAACCAGGAGCTATATAGACTTGGCTGTGTATTTATGGTAAAGCCCCAAACTATCACTCAGTCATACAAGAGAGCTGCACAATAATATATTTAATTTAAATGGTCACTAGGGATGATCATTTGAAGTTACACTTAATTTGATAGCTTTCTATTTTTAATTGCATAGTTATGGACCATAAAATTAATTACTGTGCAATCCTTGTTTTATGATACACACAAATGTGTTCAGGGTGACCTTTCTCCAAACTATAGTTAAACCACTCTAAGTTACCTCATTAACAAAAATGCTTAGTGATGAAGCCTCAACATGATATAAAATGTTCCACCACATCATAAATTGTCTCTGTAATGATTGCCTATTTGTTTATTTCAACATTTTATGAAAGTGCACAATCCCAGATAAATAGAGTCAGGAGCCTACTGTTTTCTCATTAGTGAACATTGAATTTGACTGTAGCTATCAGATATTAGAGGTTTACCTTTCTACAGCTCATTGATGACTCAGTTCTACCACTATTTAAGTGCTTAGAATGATCCAAATATCATAAAGGAAGCTAAAAACACAGTGATTCTCTTTTATGAGTTCACAGGTTTGGTATGATACTTATTGAAGGCCCAATTCATTTGTACTTAACTTTAAAGATTATTAGTAATGGTGGTAGACTGGACATACATTTTTTAAGTATTTTGTGTCAAATAAAACCAGCATTAGACACTAACTAAAGCAGTAAAAACAGATTTTATTAAGGAATAATCATAATAAGGAAAAAATACCTCAAGAGAGAAATGAACTCAATCCCCCCATTGAAATAGCTTCAGAGTAAAAGCTACTTTTACTTCCTCAAGTTCAGTCCATCTCTAGTTTTATTTAGCAGTTTATGGTGTTGTCACTGACAGGATCAACTTCAAGGGTCTCATGATTAACCCCAGGAGACAAGTTGGCACCTGCAAAGTGTTTTTCTTTGCTCTGAACAATTGATGAGTAATCCATTGGTGGTTCTGACTCTTGAGCCCATGCAATGGAAGATAGTGAGTCCACTGAAGCATAACAAGGATGGATTGTGATTCTTAAGACTCTGACTAAATCCTGGAAACTTAGTTGGAGTCCCAAACAAACAGACTAGTTTAAGGTTC
This sequence comes from Callospermophilus lateralis, assembly GCF_048772815.1. Taxonomy (NCBI): domain Eukaryota; kingdom Metazoa; phylum Chordata; class Mammalia; order Rodentia; family Sciuridae; genus Callospermophilus; species Callospermophilus lateralis. The sequence continues at coordinate 1,079,023 of NW_027511570.1, read as the reverse complement.
AGGGTTTCTGTGTTTAAGAGCCTGGTAATAAGGATTAGAGGCTGAGTTAGGGTCCTGGGTTTTCTTGTTCATAGCTTAAAGTTACCACTTGTTAAACAAGTGGGAACTTTTTAGTCAACTCAAACCACCATCTCTGGATGGCTCCTCTAAGACCTTCTCTTCTTCTCATCTCCACTTTTCTTTCTTTTTTTTCTACATTCAGTGTTCCCTTCAATTTCCTATAATACTTCAGTATGTCTCTCCTTAAATCTCTACCTCCTCCAGTCCTCTGTCCACCCTGCCAGACTTTTCCCTTCTTAATCAGCTCCTCATCTCCTTGTAGTCACTTGATCTTCAGGCCCTTGCCCCACCAGAGCTCCTAAGAGAGCTCAAGGACCCACAAAAGTAACCACCTGAGGCCAAAAAAGAAAAATAAATAAATAAATAAAAAGGTTTTGGAAATTGATCTGATGTTTTGTCCACTTAGGTGTTAGGTGAACTTTGCAGAAGTCAAGAAAGTTGCTTGATGTGCCCTTACCCTCTCAGTTAAATGTGGTCCACTGCCTCTGTGAGAGTACACATTAGGGCAAAGAAAATCCTAAAAGTCTCCTCTATAAATATTGGTGGTAAGAATTAGACCTCATATTAGGTAGGTAAACTGAATTTGTTCTATCTTCAAGAAATATAATTCAGATAAGAAATACAAAGTGCAGAAAGGATGAGTCAACTACTTCATATAAACTAGTGAGCTATACTAGTTTGTTTATGTGATTCATGGCTAAAATTTTTGAATGGGAGCTACATGGAATCTATATGTATCTGACTCTATGTGTGTGTGATTTATATGTATATTTGCAATTCATATATGTGGATTTTTCTGCCTCTGGACTGTATTGAAAAATTAATTTATAAATTGCCTTAATTAGGTCTATTGAAGTTGGCTTAGAAATTAGTGTTTATGTAAGTTAAATATTTCTAAAACCTCCAGAAAGTAGTCTAAATCATTTTAGATTTTATAGAGTTTGGGTAAATCTTCCATGATAAGTTTAATAATGTTCATTTCATAGAAACAATTCTGCATTTTGTTATCAATATTATGTTTAATATGAGCATATGTTTTTATTCTATTTAGTTTTATTAGCCAAAAGTGATAATATTATAACTGCTACATGTTAATTTTATAACATTATAAGTTCAACCTAAGAATAAATATGCAAGTGAAGATTCATCAAAATGGATTACTTTGTTTATTAAGCATAGTATCAAAACTAAAAATGTACTTAACATATTCAGTTTTTGTTCTTTTGAGATCTTGTGATATTTGTCTAATATGCATTTGTTATAAAAAATCAACAGCTAAATATTTTGAGATGATGATTACCTTTGTTTAATGTTATAATATGCCTGACAATAATTTCCTGATAATGTCTAAGATGAACTACAGAAACCTTAATTATTAAGGACAAGTTTTAGTTTCTCTAATTTTGTCTTTCTATTTTTATATGTCATAAAATTCTTAAAGATATTAAGTTTCATTAATAATTGTTCTTTTTAACATACTGAAAAACTGTACTGTAAGGAAGCACAAAATTATGAGATAGCATATTTGTAAATTTGCTCTGCTGCTATAGAATCCTGAGATTCAACATGTATTCATAATATTTATTTCCTGTAAGAGAAAAAAATACTAATGATTTAAAATTATACCAATAAACCAAGTGTGGTGACATATGTTTATAATCTCAGCTACTCAGGAGGCTGAGGCAGTAGGATTGCAAGTTCAAGGAGAGCAACTCGCTGTTGCTCAGTGGTAGCAGGACCTTGGGTTCACTTCCCACTACCACACCAAAACAAAACATAAAAAAAATAAAATTATAACCAATATATAAAGTAAAGTTCTGAAATATAGTAAGAAAAACAACATTTTATAAAAAGTATAAAGTAAAGCAGGATATATTATCAACAAAGAAAAATACATAATGTATAATAAAATACTTATTTGTTAAGAGAAAAGAGTAAAATTTTGTGTTACAGGAAGCAGAAAAAGAGAAGAAGATCCAGAAAGAGGAGGAGGAAAGAGATAGGACAAAAACTAAATGGCTAGAAACAACTCTAGAAGGTTTGTGGAAAAGGAATATTTTCTGTAGTCAATATATTGGCTGATATTCAATGTATTTGTTAATAAGTTGTTTTTTTTTAAATAAACTTTGATTTGGTTTTCCTAATAGACCTTCTAAAATTCAGAAACTCATATTATTTACATATGACACCAATGAGTTAAGAAAGTTACTTCCTGGCAAACCTAGAAATCTTGGTATATTTTAGGACCTCAGGAAAAGAAGAATTCCAAGCATGTGTAGAAGCTGATGGTGAAATCTAATGGTCAGTTCTTGGCTTTGCTTCCCAGCATCAAGATGTTAAACGTCCAATCTGAGATTACTTGTGAAAGTTTTAGTTAAGCAAATTTTAGAAGGTCTACATGGTCAATAACTATTCTATATTCACATCAATAGTTAGTCCAAACCTAATAAGACCTTTCATTTTTTGTGTAAGCAAGAATTAAACAATGTGATAGTAGATGGAAATTTTATGTTTCAATAGAAACTGTAGTGCAACCTAGTGGGTTATTACATTATGGTCCTCTCTTCATATTCTTTGACCTATTTTTACTTCTTAGAATTGCTATTTTATCTTTTACTTTGTTATCTATTTGTAAGCTGGATCCTGTGTCTTTTCGTATTTTGACAGTCCTTACCAGTTGCTCAGTTCTAGTTTTCTTTAATAGCTAGCTATAACTCCCTAAATTAATGTTTTCACTTTTTCACCTACTTTTTTGACTTGACCCTGCTGAGAACTAAAACCTGGCTGCTCCAATCCTTACTGGGATAATCTAATAAGGCTCTTCCAGCTGAAGCTGGACACTTCTGGGCTCTGCTATGAGAAATAACCTGACTTTGATGCTGATGTCTATGACATCAACAAAGACATTCAATTTGAAAACCAGGAAATCTGTAAGGTTGCTGCTGCTGTCTTCATGCTACCATTTGAAGGTGCTGCAAGCCAGTATACAGATATCCATATCCTCTGACTGGGGATCCTCTGGACCAGAAACTGGGTCCATTAAATTTTGCTTTTATTTGTTATTATAGAAATTGACCATTATTTATGTGCCTGATGGCTTGCATTATTCTAGAAATACTGTTTATGACCAAGTCTCAATAGATAATTCAGCTTAATCTTTAGTTTAAAAAGTGACTGGATGAAAAAGAGGAGAGTGAAAAGATTTTTCTGCCTAAACAAGCTTTGGTTTGGATCCTCTAAGCCCTTTTCTGCCCTTAATTTCCATTTTGGGGTTCTGTGTCCATCTTTATATCACTCTATTTTAGCAAGACTCCTGTTAAATTCATTTAGAGAGAATTATGCATCCGTGATATCTGATCCCTTTCAGTAACTCATCAGATTATTTATTCCCCATCAGTGATATTTGACAGCCCTGAGTAATTTTTAATCTGTTGATACCTCCTTGCGCAGCTTCTTGGCTACAAACCTTCACTTGCTCTTGTGTTGAACCTGATTATTCTCCCTTGTTGAGATAGTCCTGCCACCTGCCATGATAATCCCTTAACACTTAAACAGTATCAGAATGTAGTTTTTCTTTTGCACTTGTCAACTTCACATAGATGTCTCAATCATCATTTTCATTTGTTGTATTTTGTATCAGATAATTATTTGTTACAGACTAAATACATATCCTTAGACAACCAAGCTTCATGGAATTGTGAAAGTTAGTTTAGTTTGTTTATAGAAGATCCTTTGAACTGGCCTAGGTTTCAAACTTGAATTTCAGCTTGGAATGTCATCACTCACCCAGTAAGGGATTGCTGAGCTGGAAATACAATAATGTGAATATTCAATTTCAGAATAGTGATGTGATAAGCATTTGTCTGAAAGATTTTAAAAGTTACGTTTCATCATAATCTTTATTCCCAATTCATATTTTATTTCAATAAAACTTGATTAAGGAAACACTACAGTGCCATTTAAAGTCTCTAATTCTATAAGAAATTTATAGAGATTTTCAGTTTGTCATTGTTGCAGAGAGATATATCATAAGCTTTTAAACACCCAATTAATGCCATGAACCCTGAGTTTTTATATAGTTTTCAGTTCCCAAAAAGCATTGACTTACTTAGCAAAAGAGCTTGCTTAGTAGAATAGTTATTAACAGAAATTAATACTTATTTATATCTAATTATAAAAACTAGAAAGGGTGAAACTAGCTAAAATTTTCTTATGAATTTTAATCTCATAATATGGCTGCTATATATTGTCAATGTGATCACAGTTCATTAACTTGGTATTCATTTTTTTTCAAATTTTATACTTCTGAAATCTACACATAGTGATGGGATCAAAAAATAAAACTGGAAGCCTTATTTATTTTAGTGGTACATAAAATTATAGTACATTTAAAAATCAATGGCATTTTAGGTTCAGTGAAATACTCTGTTATTTGAATCTGTTCAGAAATAAAAGCTGTAATAACAATAACAACAACAACAACAACAACAAACCTTATTGGTTTGGGCAATAAGACTTCTGCTTTCAACCTTGATGGAGTCATCCCTTCGCTACATAAAATGAAAGCACAGATAAAATACATGAAAGGGAGTTTTTAGAAATTGGACAGTAAACAGCACAGGACAGTTATTTGTTAGACCTAAGAACATGATTCCAGTCTGAAAATTGTTCCATTTTACCTACTGGAGAGAGTTTATAGGACACAAACTAAGGGTAGGTCCTTAGCATGATTAATTGAATCATTGGCCCCTGCTGATAGAATTCAATTTGTAGCTCTTCTTCCCTCCCTGGAGGTCAGGGCATGGAAATGAACCTTCCAACCTGCTAATCACCTGCCTGGTGATTTCTCTAGAAACCCACTGCCATCCTCCAAGAGTGATCTAATTAGCATAAAACCAGATATGGTTGGAAAAGGCTTGTTATGAATAATAAAAGATATTCTTTTTACTCCTGTCACTTGAGAAGTTGCAAAGGTCTTGGAAGTTTTGTTCTAAGAGCTAGAGACAAAGACTAAACATAGACTCCTTAAATCCTAATATCAAAGACTGTGATGCTTTCAGTAGTTACATACATATAAATTAAATTACCATATATATTAAAAAATAAAATAGAGCATTAGAATGATGTCAATATTTCCTATGGGATAAAAGTTATCCATGCAAAGTAAAGATAACTGCATCTGTGCCTAATATTCAATATGCTTTCTAAGAGTATTGTATTTTAATAGATTTTAAAGGCTATTAAAGAATTTGGGGAAAATTAGTTTTGAGTAAAACATTTTAATCAGTTGTTAGTTGATCCCTATTAAGTATTAACTGTATTCAGTAGTGTCTACTTAATTTAAATATACATTATATAATTTAAATGGCACTCCCTTTTTGAAAGTATAAGAAAAATATTATCTAACTAGTTTTGAAATATATTCTATTAGGACAATGATGAAATTTTAAAGTACTCTATTGCTATGAGATCCAAAGGAAGATTTGGTCTTTTTCATTCAAGAGGTAAAACCATTAATTTAACTATGAAACTTCTTGAAATAAACATATTACAATACTACACTTAAATTTAATCTGAATATTTTATAGAAGTTTTAAATTAATATAATTTCAAATGTATTTCTCTATGTTTGCATCAATTTTCTAAGAATGAAAAAATAAATTGACACCAACTTGAATCAATAATGTTAGTTAAATATTTCTTACTTCTGGCTTTATCTTATATGAAACATTGTTTGAAATTCAATGATTATTTTACTTATTGAAATATACTATGAGGATACGTTATATTTCACAGGAAATTTTGTAGATTAATTCCAATAAAAGTTGCAACATGCTGTGTTCCTTTACGTGTTTGACTATCAACATTGTTCTTGTTTAATGGAATCACCTGCTGATATTCCAAAACAAATATAAAGAAAAAGTCGATTCTCACTGATAGTTGCAGAGCTGTATCATTTTAATATTTGAGCACAAAATTAGAACTGAGTGTAACTCAGTTGTAGAACACTTGCTTATACTGAAAAAAGAAAGAAAGGGAGGGAAGGAAAGAGAGAGGGGAGGAAAATTAAGGATGAGGTCTGACAAGTCACTAAATGCTTCCTACTAATCTGGTGGATATATATATATATATATATATATATATATATATATATATATATATATATATTTGTATCACAGTTTGAACTCAGGGGCACTTGACCACTGAACCACATCCCCAGCCCTATTTTGTATTTTTTATTTAAAGACAGGGTCTTTCTGAGTTGCTTCATACATCGCTCCTGCTGAGGTTTGCTTTGAACTGGTGATTCTCCTGCCTCAGCCTCCCGAGTGCCTGGATTACAAGCATGTGCCACTGCAACTAGCATAAATACATATTTTAATAGGTTTTCTATAATCACAATCCAACTTTTAAAACAAGATTTTCATAGAGTACATTAAGCAAGATTTCCATTTGGTATAATTCTAGTTTGGGTATAAGGTATAAATTCAAATGTTCTGACAGATTTTAGGATAGAGGTCTGCAGTTGCATTTTATTCCTATTATAAGCAAAGCACATGTGAAACAATATCCTGACTAGTGTTCATTTACTGAAAAAGTTATTCATTTTAAAAATGAGTTATTCACTTTCTAATCATCATTTGGTAAAAGAACTATAAAGCTTCATTTTGACTGAGGTTCCATGATCACCCATTTTTTTTCCCTCTGCTTTAATTAGGCCTCTCCCTTTCCCACATTCCTGAACTCAGTTTGCTCCCAAACTAAGGAAGAGTAAAACAGAATGGAATGGATGCCACTCTCAGGAATCAGCTGCCCATCTGGGGACACTTTTCCCATTATAGCCAAATGGTCATTTCTCCTTGCTTGCTCAGCTTCCCTTTAAGACACACTGCTTAGCTCTGCTCCCCCCCTCATTTAAGAAAATGACCATTAAATTCACCCCTAGTTTTTAATGATTCACATTCAAACAATTTTAGTAAATCTGTGTAGAGATACAGTCATCCCCACATTTCCAATTTGCAAACATGATTTGAGTAAACTGAGGATTATCTTTGAGTAAACTGGGGATGCTGCTCCAAGTGTCTATGATCCTCCTCCCTGGACCAATGGTTTGGGATAGCATGTATTTTATTTTTATCATGACTACAGAAGCCAAAGAGAACAAGTGTAAATATATAAATACTTTCTACTTTCACTGAGGTGAACACTCATATTGCAAAACAACTTATATATCCAAGTGCCATGACAAAAGATATGATGTACTCCTATTACTTCAGAAAGAGTGAGGAGTTAGAATAATGATGCACTTTACAAATCAAAGACTTAATCAGTAATTTTTAATAATTAAAATATCACAAGAATAACTTTTACATGTTTCTTTCTTTATAATGCTTCTTTTCGTTAAGAAACAGGGAAATGTCAGCATAACTAGTTTCAAAATATGTCAGCTGAGTATGATTTCTTTTCTCATTATACTCACCCCTGAGAATTAAAAAAAAAGGAGCTAGAACATCAAGCTACACATATCTGAATTGAGTGATTATCATGTTTTATTCAAGAAGTAAAAATTCCTTCCATAAGATGTTAGAACTGACTTTTCATTTTTACTTTGAGCCATATATTCAAATACGTACCCCTGATGATATTTCCCTTGTGCCTGATGTTATGATGATGAGACTAAGAACCCTTTCTCAAGAAATATTGTCTTAATGACAGTATCTTGATTAAGATGAACTTTAATTAAGATAAATGAGGCTGCTTAGTCATCTGTTTGGCATGATGAGTTCTGAATCTTCAGGATAAGGTTAAAAGTAATGAAAAAAAATTCCATTTTCTTATTGAAAACGCAAATTAGATTTAGAATGGGTAGAATGCCCACCTGTGCTGTAAGCATGCACCTATTAGAACACACGGATGCTGCAATTTTATTACAGTGATCTCTCAAAGACTGGATTGTATTGAGTACAAAACATCACATAGGATGCCGGTCAGCAGAATTTGTTCCAGGAAAAAAAAAAAAAGTTTTAAACAAGATTAAGCATAATTGGAACTTATATGCTTTTCATATATTTGATGGTGTTATCATCTTTTGGGAGGATGGGGTAAGTGACTAATCTACTCAGATTCTCTAAAGAGATTACACAGTACATTAAACTTTGACATTCTAAATGTGTACTTGATTGAAACAACTTTTCTTAGTATCTGTGTTTGTTTTCTACTGCTATGTTACAAATAACCACAAATAGATGATCTTAATATAACAAAAATTATTATCTCAGAATTTTCATGGGTCAGGATTCCTGGCATTAGGTAACTGGGTCATCTGCTCAGTCTCTCCATGCTGAAATCCATGCAAAAATTAGGGCTGTTATCTAATTGAAGGTTTAGGGTCCTTTCCCAGTTCACTCAGGTTATTGGCAAAATTGAGTTCTTCACAAATATAGAGTTGAGTCATCCATTTTCTTTCCAGTTATAAGCCAGGGATTGCTCTAAGTTCCTTGAGTATCATTCTCTAAATTCATTTTTGTCTGTTAAAAAAAGCAGGAATAGTCATAATTTCAATTCATAAAATGCACAGAACAAATTTAAAAGGTTTAAATCTCATTTTAGAGAACTTAATCCTTAATAACATATAATTTATAATATAATTTATTATTTCAATTTTAGATAATTTGGGCATTCTGTTCACTATATTGTGAGTGACACCTTTTCTTAAATGTTTTAAAGCACAGCCCCATTGATGTGGTTTTCATAGTTGTCTTATAGAGGCAGGCAAATGGATGCCAGTAAAGACCTCATAATGAAGGAGATCTTGCAATTCTGTTAGGGCAATGGGCCTAAATTCTGCTACCCAGCAAGAAATTGTGGAAGAGGCTGAATTTGTGTGTGGAAAAGTACATAGGTCAGATTCAAAAAACACAGGGCTGTAGGGTGCATGATCCAGGGATTGCACACAGATTTCTATACTTGAAGATCCAATAGTAATCGTATTAATGAATAAATTAAGTACAAAGTGGCTTAATCCTCATTTTGTGGTTCCAAGTGAGTTGTGAGAGTCTGCCTAATGTATGGAGCAAATAGACCTCAAAAACACATTGAATGTGAATATTTCTCAATGTTATTTTCTTTACACTTTAAATATTTATATGCTTTGGGCATACTTGCCTTTCTTAAATATTCTTCATAATGATTTCACATGTACATTTTTTCTTAATTTATTTCTTAATTTTCCAGTCAAGTTTTCTGTCCTGAGACCAAGATATTTAACAGCACATATTACAAGGTCTAAAAGCAACTCAAAATCAACATGTCAAAATTATTTCTCCAATGAGTGTCTTCTGAATAAGTGATACCACCAACTCACAGGTGCTCTTAAGGCAAATCTATGACTCTTTCCTTTTCCTTTTCCCAGAACTAGATAGTTAGCAAGGCATATACACTCTCTTTTAAATCACTTCTAGCATATGTCTGCTGTACTGGATGGCAACCAAATCTAGGTCACCAGAATCTTTTATGGCATATAATAGACTCCTGGTTGGGTTTTAGTTTTCTTATTTTTTTCCCAATTCCCATTGAACCCAATGGTGTTTTACCACTAAACTACATCCCTGGCCTTGTTTATTTCCTTTTTTAAAAAATTTTCATCCAGGTCATAGTAAGTTGCCCAACTGGCCTCATATTTGTGATAGTCAAGCCTCAGCTGCTGGAGTGAGTGACTATGATTACAAATGTGCACAATAAGGCCAGGTATCTGAGATGCATTTCTAATTTGTATATGAATGCTGCATAATCAATCAATTTGTCATGCTACTTTTCTAAGCTACATAGGTGAGAACATAAGTAGGTTAGAACATAAGTCATGTATTTAAAATCCTTTATTCATTCCTAACATTTTTGCCAACATTCCATTACTATAACAAAATACTTCTAATGATGTACATATAAAGAGAAAAAAATTATTTTGTCTCACAGGTTAGAGGCTCCAGTCCATGGTTGAAAGGTCCTTTTGCTTTGGGCTGGTAGTAAGATAGCATATAATGGCGGGAATATTTGGTAAAGTAAAACCACTCAAATCAGGAGCCAGAAACAAAAAAGAAGTGACTGGGGTCTCACAATCCCTTTCAGAGACATGTCTCCAGTGACCTAAAGACCCCAACCAGGCCCCACCTCTTAAAAGTTCTACCTCCTCCCATTAGCACCAACCTGGACACCCAGTCTTTAGTACATGAACTTCAGAGGATACTCAAGATCCAAACTGTATCATCCAATATCCCTTAAAAAGTAAAACTCAAAAATCTAGATATGGCTTAACAGGTCTTTTATTGTCTTTTCTCTGCACAATTTTTAATCTTTATTCCTTACATCAACCCCTGCACAATTTTTAATCTTTATTCCTATGTCTTCTTCCCTTCCCTTCAATATCTAATCACAGAAGTATCTCTCAAATAATAAGATACTGTATGTTCTCTTTTCTTTTTGTCCTATTGCTTATGAACCATATGCTCTTCTTCTAGAATTTTCTTCATCCTTTGTTTTTTATCATTATGTGATTCTATAGTAAGCATTCTTTATTAAAAAAAAATTTAATGTTGTTGATGGACGTTTGTTTCATTTATTTATACATGGTACTGAGAATGGAACACAGGGCCTCACACATGGTAGTCAAGTGTTCTACCACTGAGCAACAACTCCAACCCCCTATATTAAGCATTCTTAAGCTCTAATTCTAAATAAATTTATTAGGGACATCTACAAAAATCTTGCTATAATTAGTTAAAATACTCCTTTGACATCTGTGCTTTGACTGACTCAGCATTCATCATGCATTGCTTTAAGTCCTAATATAATCCTCTTCCTTCTCTACTATACAGGAGGACAGGACTGGACCATGTCTCTATTATCAGATATATTTCCCACGATACACCATATTAGACAGGCACAAAAGCAAAAAGTAAATTTCTTGAAGAAGAAAGCAAGAAAGAAAAGAGGAAAGGAAGAAACTATGTTAAAAATGGAAGAAGTAAAGGATTAGAAAAATAAAACCTCCTTTTGTAAGCAGTATGTTATGCGATAATTATTCAATAATTGAGCAAAGGAGCTATTTAAGGTTTTGAAAAGGCATGACAATATCGGATATGACTTTTGCAAGTTTAGCTTAATAGTGTTGTGGTGAAATAGACAGGGGATCAGGAAAGGAGGGCAACAGCTTTGTGGAGCCTGGAGGGGGAAACTGAATCTGAACTAAGGTAATGATATTAAAATGGCAAGGGAGGAGCTGTGTGTGAGGTATTCTGAGGTGTAAATTACAAGATTTTGAAAACCATTAAAAGGAGAGGTTGGCATTCAGATAAGAGTGAGGTAAAGTAAAAACTGAGGTTGAGCTGCTGATACAAAAATAAAAATCAGATCAAATAAAAAAAGAAAATAATTTTGTATTGACCAAGCTAAAGAAATATAGAGAAGAAATTGAACACATTCTATCATAAACTTGGAAAAATGATAGAAAATTTAAAAAGAAAGTTTTTTGTTTAGGAGAGGAATTTTGGTTAAGAATGAAGATATAGTAAAGAGTTTGGAATCTTCAGTAATCTGAGGAAATAATTTTCTTTGAAAAACAATCAGATGTAAAGAATATGTGCAATACAGTTGCTGCCCAAGGTGGACTCCAAAGCTTCTCTCAGCCTGATTAAACTGTAAAGGGACTTCCTGACAACTGCAGTCTTCTGACCTTCTTATCTTAGAGCATCTACTTTAGAAAACATGTAATTGTAAAACCTATCACTGCTCCTTTAAGAAGTAAATCTTCTCTCACCTTTTGGCAGGAATGTCTTCTCAAGGACTTGGGAGTCATCCCTCTGAAATGTAATCAAGAAAAATAGGGCCCCTCTGTCCAAGTCTCTGCAGAGAGCAGTAATCGGACAGCCTGAATTCTGAGTGTCAATTAGCAAAAACAGATGATTTCACCACATTGACTAACCTCCCCTTAACATTTTCCTGTACTTTTCAACTACTCTACACCCTAATATTTGCTGGGGAGCAGAGTCCTGCTTGGAGGTGTGAACTGCCTGGGAAAATAAAAAGTTTGAAAATAATCAGTAAGGAATAAAAGATAAAGACAGAAGTTTGAGTTAAAAAGTCTTCCAGTCCTGATAGGAACTGGAACTGAACAACGGAAAAAGACCCCAGTCTTTTTTATTTATAAGGGAAATACTTCAAAGGTTTCAGTGTGGCAGGCTCCTGGAGGAAAACAAGTTATTTGGTGGTTGGCAGGTTACGCCCATCCCTGGGTTGCTGTGTTTGATCCTGGGGCTGTGAGCTAAGACAGGGCACCAGTGTGATCTGGGCTTTCTCAAACCAGGGAATTTCACCCACGGGTTCCCAGAAAAGCAGCTTCTCTGCCTTAATGGCTCAAACAAAATTCATAGTTTGTACAGAGCTTCCAACACTAGTACTTAAAATCTCTCCTGGTGTTCAGTCTTTGTTCTCTATAGCAATAATCTTGACCTCTATTTCAGAAGTTTGAATAACCTGTTTAACCTCCATCCAGAGCAATTGTTTTCTTTGATGATACAGAAATGTAAGCTTATCCTGTAGCTTCATGTGCTAGGACATCCCGATCTTGATAACCAACAACATACAGAACTTACTATGAGTCAGGCAAGAAGCAATGCTCTTAGTTATTTACATTTATTTTTAGACTTAATCATTCAAATTGCTTTATGAAGTGGATTACTTTATTCCACATTTATGGATGAGAAATTTGGAACATAGATAAGATTGGAGCCTATGTAAGTTTTTAAAATATTATTTTTATTAAATATTCTATTTTAAAACAGATGTAAGTTCAAAATAAATCTAAGAAGAGAATATAGAGATTTTCCTCATATTACTCTCTCCATACATCCATCACCTCCTCCATCATCAAACTCTCTTCTCACCAGGATGCTACATTTTTTATAATTGATAAGCCTCCTTTGACACATAACAATCATCCAAAGTCCCCAGTTTCACATTACAGTCCACACTTGGTGTTGTGTAAAGAATTCAGATGAATATATGGTGGCATATATTCATTATTATAACTTTGGGTTCTTTCACTTCCTTAAAAATCTTCTGTGCTCCCCTTATTCATCCATTCTTCCTGACAACTCCCAACCCCAAGAAACCACTGATTATTTTATAGTCATCATAATTTTACCCTTTCTGGAATGTCATATATTCGAAACCACACAATATATTTTCAATATTGGCTAGTAAGATGCACTTTAGGTTTTTCTATGTTTCTTCATGGCTTGGTATCTCATTTCCTTTTAGGGCTGAAGATTATTTTGCATGAATATACCAGAGTTTATTCATCCATTCATCTAACCAAAGAGAGTCTTAGTTGCTTCTAAGTTTTGGTGATTAAACATAAAACTGCTATAAACATTTATGTTCAGTTTTTGTGTGGATGTGTTTACCTTTCAGGTAAATAACAAGGATTAAGTTTACAGAACTACATTTTAAGAAGTGCACTTAGTTCTGCAAGTTGCTGCAGAACTGTCTTCCAAAGTGGCAGAACCATTTTGCGTCATTGTAAGCGATGAATAAGTATTCGTGTGGGTCCTCATTATTACCAGCATTTGTTGTTAACATTTTTCCAGATTTTGGCCATTCTAACAGGGATGTGGTGATATCTCATTGATGTTTTAGTTTTTATTTCCTCGATGGCATATGTTGTAGACATCATTTTACATACTTGGGTATCATTTGTTTTCTTGAGGAGGTATCTGTTAAGGTCTTTGGCCCACTTTTTAATTAGGTTCCTTGTTTTCTTACTGTTTAGTTTTAAGAGCTCTTTTATATTTTCAAAAGTAGTGCTTTAAATTTCTCTTGTTTTTCAATAGTGTGAAAGAAGAAACTCCTGAGCAGCATAGAAGGATCTCATACATTACCAGCAAATAGCTTCAGTTGAAGGAAGGTATTCTGTGCCTGTCTGATCCCTTTAAAATAAAAGCCAAAACATGTAGTTGGTGAAAATTTTTAAAAAATCATTTCAAATAAAAATGAACAGAACAGAACTTTCTGTTTTGATAGAAAAGTTTTATTTCTTGAGAAGATTGTATGTTATATAGAAGTACCCACTTTTTTATATTTTTGAACCTTCAAGCTCTTTGGGAGAGAACATTCAAAAGAAGAATAAGCAGGAGGTGGAAGAGGAAGAGGAGGAGAAAAAAAGGAGAAAGAAAATATAGTTAAAGAAAAACAATCATCTTGCCCATATGTGAAAAATAATGAAACTGTATACACACGTATTAAATTTAAAAAGTAACAAGGCTAAATCATGCATTGTGTTCTAACCATTCTGAGAAATCTGAATTTTATTTCAAGTGCAACTAAAAACCATTAAATATGATTTTAAATGGACAGAGTGGTGTTAATAGAGTTTTACTTATTTTCTTCATAGACTTTATTTTTAGAGGAATTCTATGTTCACAGAAAATTGATCAGAAATTACAGAGAATTCCTGCATTCACTCTGCCCCCACATTTCTACCACCACCCCCCCTCTGCCAACACACACAAAACCACCATCACCATGAAACTTTCAAGGTGGAATGGTATATTTGTTAAAACTGAATTTATGTGGACACATCTTTATGACAAATCCACAGTTTGCATTAGGGTTGGCTTTGATGTCATACATTCTGTGAGGTTTGGCATATTGGCATTCTGGTATGAACCCACCAATGAAGAAACATACAGAAGAATCTCAGTGCTGCAAAAAAATCCCCCATGACTCTGTTTCTTCTTCCCTGCTTCATGACTCTTGGCAACCACTGATCTTTTTTACTGTCTCCAGTATTTACTGTTTCCAGAATATATATGTTTTTAGAGTATATTTTGTTTTGTTTTTAGTGTGTGAGGAAATTATTGAAGAAAGGATGTTAGTAGATTCATCCAGAAAAATAACATTATTGCTCCAAGTTAGGGAACTAGAAGTGCATATGGAAAGATGTGTGGGAAATATTTAGAATATATTCTGGGGATAAAATTCAGATGGATAATGAGGGAAGGAAAACTACACAAAATGACTCAACTTTGGGGGTTAACTAATAGTGTGAGTTGTAACACAGAAATAGAAAGGCACTGGGGGAGAAAACACGTGTTTCATTTGAGGTATGTTATTTTGAAATATTTAAACTAATGTGGGATGGAGGTTTATATTTGGAACTCACCAGGAGAATACAGCAATAAATCCATGGGAAATAATGAGACTACCTTGATAGATTATTATTATTATTTTTTGTTCCAGGGATTGAACCCAATAGTGCTTAACTACTGAGCCACAACATCAGATTTTTAATTTTTTTTTTAAATTTTATTACAGGTTCACACTAAGCTGATTTACAGCCTTGTTAAATTTCTGAGGCTTGTCTCAAACTTGCAATCCTCCCATCTCAGACTCCCAAGTTGCTGAGATTACAGGTATGCACCACCATGCTCTGCACCTTGGTACAGATGTTAAGAGAATAATGCATAGTAGCAAGTCTTGAGTCATTAGAACACTGAATGAAAACAAGTCTGAAATTAAGATTGGGAGGACATGGTCAAGCAAAGCTACACAAAAGGGATGGTATTGCTTTAAGGAGGATGGCGTTTTTGCCTGACTTAAATAATGCTGACAGGTAAAATATGAAGGTTGTGATTATTCAAGAGACCACTGAATACATCAGCAGAATTGCCACTGGGGACCTCTGCAAGGACAGATAAGTGAAGAAAGCCAATATGGGATACGCAACCTAAGGACAAAAGAAAAGAACATGGCTACACTTCTAAAGAAAGGAAAATTCATACAATTAATTACTTCCTGCCTCTGGGAGTTATTTTTTTTTAATCCCATGACTGTCAATTTAACACCTCTTTTGTCTTTTGCCTTTAAGAAAATATCATTTCAAGCAATGAATGCTAAAACAAAGGAGAATTAATTGTGTCTTAGATCATAACATACACTCAGGACATTTTTTGAAAAAAGATTATTACTATGTGAGAAAACGAATTGAAGTAAAGCCAGTATTTTGAAACAATCTTTTTTTTTTTAATTAGAAGAATACATGAGAAAAAATCAAGATAAAAATTTTACCTAAGAAATGGTTGATTGCCCATTACACTGCCTAAAACCATATCACACTATCTATATCTACAATGCACATCATCCAGATTCATGTATCTGGGAAAGCCAAAGTGAATGAAAGAATTGTTCTGCAGGAACATAAGTTCAGATTTAATACATTTTTGTGATGTCAGAACTTGTGGGACATCTATGTCCAAGGCAGAGTAACTTGTATGAATGGTAACAAAAAATGCTTAAGACTTAGAAAGTCAATAAAACAATCATAAATACAGCTATTAATATTTCTATTTGTACAACAGCAAAAATAATTCCAAAATTATATAAGACATAAAATGACAAGTCATGAGACAACAGGCCAGAGAATTACTACAAAATATGTACAGTATTTTTATCCAAGAAATCAGAGACATGACAGTGTTTAATCAACAATTCTGCCTCAATTCGGATGCATCTACAATTCTTGCATGTCCTGCACAGAATGGTACACTTTCCAACTACATATTAGGTAAAGAAAAAGGGACTATTTTTATATTTTTCACTTCATTGTATTATTGGCCTCATTATGCATAATCATATCTGGTTCTCTTTCAGGTTTGCTCTATTTTTCTTCCATACTTCTTTATTGTTCATAAACACATGCTTTTGCCTAGAAGAATTTTACAATAGATTGTACATAAAATCCAACCTGTGTGAAGAGACAATATTTTTCTTTAACTAAACTCTTATTTTTCTAAATATAATGACCCTGAAAATGTTTTGCTTAAGGAAAGACATGATATTTAAAATATATGGACTCATAAAATTCTTCCAGTTTGCAAATGAACTCTGGTTGTTCATAACCCTTTCTTGTAAGTTATTGTAAACTTAAGTTGGTTAGAAATCAACAAATAGTATGCAACTTTATTCTAGCTGTTAGGCCAATGGTTGATGATGATTATATCCATTAAGAATACATGTTGCCTTTATAAAGCTATAAGAATTTTTTGAAAGAACTTTAGACTCCCAGCTAGCACATACTGAAGTTCACTTTTCTTTTCCTCTAAAATTAGACTGGCAGCAAACATTTATGTGAGTTACTGAGCCTGACATCTAATTAACACAGTCTTTACAGGTTTAATGAGCAGTGATAAATTTCTATCCTTTCTTTGGCACATTTTAATTAGTTGTAATTATGAGTGGAGTGACCTGAAAAGATTGTTGTCCCACAGAATCACAGTAAATTTGTGTAATTTATATTTGCAGGGACAGAATGTGTTTTTATGTCTTGAAAAACCAAAAGGTTATTTAAGCCATTATAGTAGTCATATAAAATCCTCTGTAAAGCTCAGGTAACTAATACATTGGACATTCATATTTTACCAACATCAAGTGAAATGCCCCATAAATCACATTTATCACAGACATTACTGCAAAAGGCTGAGACTTTACAATTTATATACAACCTAAACTCATGTGTGTGCGTGCATATGTATATGCCCACACAAACACACAAATATCACTTTTTAATTTTTATCTTATTACTAGAAAAATTATATTTTTAAATTCCTAATATTATTTTAAAGCATGATTTATTTAAATGAGTAGAAAAGTTGTCATGTTTGCACATTTGATGTTTGAAAAGTGTTATATATGCATTAGGAGTAAAATTAAGAAAAAGGTAGATACTGTGCTTATATTTATGAACATTACAATATTGCAGAAGAGAAAAGCAAGCAATACTAATAACCACCAGCATATGCAGGATACTTGTTATAATGGGAAAGCCTACTATTTAGATACAGGTTCTATGGAGAGGATGATGATATAAAAAATAACTAACTCTTCCCTTGTGCTTACTAATGGCTAAGATGCAATTATAAGGGTTTACATAGTCTTTCAATAACTGAAAATTGTTAGGAATAGGAGTTCTTACTGAGGATAAATCATAGAAATCAATGTCTAGTATATAGCATTCACAACCTCACATTCAATAGAATACCCTATGCATTCTACTACTTCCTTAAGGGAAGGAGAGTAAGTTTGGACTGCCTTCCTTTCTCTATTTTGAAAACACCTTTGAATGACTACTAAACATCATCAGTACCAAATATGAACTAATACTCCTATTTCCTATAACTTCCAAATTTTACTCCTCCCCTTTGCTATAATTCCCTTTAAGCTTTCTTCTTCACAAAGAAATCTAATATCCCAATCATCTTAGGGAAATTCTATGCTTTCTATCCTGAAGACTTTCTTCCAGGTCAGATCCTCCAATCATTTATTTGCTTTTGTTGTTGGAGCTTATATGTATGTATATATTTTACCAAAGAAACAATTCTCTCAATCATTTCTTTAACAATTTCATTAAATATAATGAGATGTTGTGCTGAATTTTATTATATGAATTCAGCTCTAACATATCTCCCATTCTACAAACTTTTCTACAATAGGTCCTTGACATTGCTTCCATTATCCTCACATACGTGCCTCCCCTTCAATGGCAGTATCATTAGTTATTTATAACAAATAGAATGCAGCACAAGCGACATCCATGACTTCTAAGGATAGGGTAGAAAAGACAATGTCATTTTATGCCTTGAAGGTTGAAGTACTTTCTTTGGAACCCTAAACCAACATGTACACATTTTGACTACTCTGAGGCTACCATGCCAAATAATGCATGTGAAAAGACCTAGAAGAATGGTCCTGTCACCATATGAAAACAGAAATTCCTAGCTAGCCTCATTCTCTCTAGATCCAGCCTCCACATGAATGCAAGTGCATGAGATCCCGACCCCATAATGCCCAGGGCAGTCCCAAATTCCTAGCACATAGAAACTGTAAAAGGTTATAAATCAATCACTCTAAGTTAGTAAGTTTTGTGTGATTTGTTATACAGCAAAGATGATTGCAAAGAAATTATTGTATTATATTTTATATCAAGCTGGGTTATGCTATTCAAGTGTTATGGAACACTTTTATGTCACAGGGTAATTTTCCCATTCTTTCTATATTCTTTTGATTCTTAGTATTATTACCTCATAGAAATATTCATTAAAATATCCTGTCCTTAAGTGTAAGCACAGAAAGGAGGATATTTCAGTTGAACAGTTATTCTCTTGATTCAACTGCCAGTAGATTCAGAGCACATTCCTAAGGATCAGAGGTTTTCATGGTCCAACCCCTGCCTGAAAACAGTAATGTACTATGGCTTCTGGCAAGTTACTTAACATCTGTGTAACATCTTTTTGCTCAGCAAATAGGCTATAAGAATTATTACCTCTTTCACAGGGGTATTTTATGGTTTAGATAAAGTTGGATTTTGAAAATATTAAAAAAAAATACAATTTCAAGGTAACATTGTAAACATACTATTCCATTCTCATTTCTGACCATATGGAGTGGGACCTAAGAGGAGTTGGTGTTTAGTTTTCAATGTTTGCACTATTTAAATTGTCACTGTACAACATGCCACCTCCCTTACTAACCATTTAAATACTGAAAAGATGGTTAAATAAAAATCCATGTGCCATTTAGAAATGGGTACTATTTCGGGCTTCATTTCCCTAACTTCTTGGAAAATTTGCAAGGTTTTATGAGGCATTAACATTTCCAATTTTTCTTAGATATGAAATAAATTTTTTCTCTAGTGCAATTTTAAGGAGACAACATCAGGGAACAATTTGCTATGGAAATCTAAGGTCCTGATTAAGTCTCAGTGCATGTGTTCTAATAAGAACCCATCAAGGTTTCCCTTGGTTATTGGTGTAAATCCTTTGCCTAGAGGTTGTTTGTTTCCACAATAAAAGCTTGGATTATTCACACAAAAATAATTTTTAATGAAGATTTAGAATTAATTGAGTTAATACTCATTCAATTTTAGGATTGTACACATGGATTGAAACACATAAGAAATACGGGAAATAATAATCTGATATACTTTCAGCAAAGAAATTTTAACAAAACATGGCTGATATTAAGGACATGGGAATTAATTCACATCTTTATTATATGCCAAATTTCAATCAATTTAAATGGCAGTATCAAGCTAAATTTAGCAATGTTTAAATTAGGCTGACTATAACCCTATGCCCACACAAGAGCTTAAAATAAAACAGAAATGTTAAAGTGTCTCTCAACAGATATTTAATTTTCTCTATTTTGTTTTTAAAATACTTGTAAAGGATTTTATACTTTCTTTCTAATTTATAATAGCCATACTTACTGAGAAATAATTAACCCATCTCTGGGCCAAGAAAATTATGCTATTTTTAATCTCATCCATTTGACATTTTTGTGCTCTTAAATTCTGTCATTTCTTCCATAATGTATTCCTATCAACTGAGTCCCCAATATAAACTCTTTCCAAAACAGGTTTTGAGACACAAGTTAAATTAAATGGAATTTACTTAATAATCTACAAAATAAAAGAAATTCAGCATGAATTCCAATAGCTTCATTTTTCTTGTCTCCAAATGATATTTTTCTTGTCTCCAAATGATTTAACATCTTTTGTTATTTTGAAAATTAAAATGTCTGGCTGAAGCTCAATATTTCTAATGCAGGTCCTCTGCACTCCTTAGCTGATTGCTGCAGGGGGATCTCCATCTGTCCCCAAATGTCCTCCACCTGTTCCTACTGTCCCATTATCACCCATCCATGGACAATGGAACTTCTGCTTAAATGCATTTTCTTTTTTAAAGATCAAAGCCAGAGATGCAGATCTCTGAAAGGGAAATTATGTCATAGAATCCTTTCAAAACAAGAAAAATAGGACAGTGCTGAAGCTACACATAAACCTTGGTATGGCAAGGAAACCATGTATCTTGAGGAGAACAGTGCATGTTGCTTAATTCTCACACCACCTATTCATACAAACCTTCTCTTCAGTCTCAGATAATTGAAATCTTCATGTCCCAATAAGAGGACAGGAATTTCTGTTGAAAACAAAACAAAAACAAAAACAAAAACAAAAACCTTCTATAACTATTCAATCTAAACTTCCCTTTATGAATAGAAATAAGTAATCAAAATCTCATTGCAAATTTCAGAAAAGTTAACATTCTAATGACAGAATTTGGAAGTAGGAAGACAAAGCAAAGTAACTCTTTACCTTGTAGATAACTAGAACCCAGAAGATTTAGATGAGGTGTTATTTGTGATTATTTTCAGTAAAGTAATTAATCTGAAGCTAGACATTGGATGAGAAATGGAGAGATCAGTAGTTTTAGTTCTTTGGGTGTACATGTAGTAGATTACATGTATCAAAATAATTAGTAAACAAAAGAAATTCTTTTTAAATAAAATTCTACTTAGGGAGGATGATTTTTAATTTTATCATTTCTGTTTCAAAAATGAAAAACATTTTTTTTTTCTGAAACTTGGTTGGAGGGGAGCTTGTAGCAGAGTGGGAAAATTTCCAACATGTTAAAATCAAGCACCTCTCATTCTCATTCTTTTTCTTTTTGCAATCAGTCCCATAAGTTATAAACCATTCTATTATCCATACAATAAAATTAAAATCATGGTTATGGCTTCCTAAGTTCTGTTGGCTATGTAGGTACAAAACTACAATGACATTCAACAATACTGGAAAATAAAGCATCTACACAAGAAGGTATAAATATCATTTAAAAATAGACCCTGTTTTTGACATGGAATAGGTTCATGATGCAGGTATATACCCACCTAGATAACAAAGAAAATCAATGGAGAACTAAAATTGGAATTTAGGACTTCCTCTTTCACATTGACAAATCATACTTGTCAATTTTATTGGTAAGTGCTCTAGCAACATAAGCTTTGATTTTAACCAAACAGAGTTTTATCAAGAGAGTATAAAATCTATGGACTGTGCAAGCAGTTGGTCATTTACCTCAGAGATACAGAGGAAGAAGTAGTGACATTGTACTAATTACCAACAATATTTTCTGGTTATTTAAAAAATGTTGCATATTTATTGAGATAATTCATTAGTTTGACTAATGAATCTCTACCATCAAAGGAAGAAAAACTAAAATGAAACATCCAGTTAACTTATATTTCCGTTTTTGTGTCAATTGCTGTAACATCCAACAATCCAAATGTTACTCTCAGTATATCCTCCCAGCCTTTTTCTAATCTATATTCCCTATAGAATATAAGGAGTAAAAAAAAAGTAGCAATATTGTATTTTTTGTGTCTGGTTCAATGTCTAAGTTTACTAAACATCCAATGACTATTTCTAAAGTAAATGAATAAATTTTTATATAGTTATTATTCTAATTTCCTCTAAAAGTATAGTCATTTATTCAAGTTTTTTTTAAAGAACTTGTACTTCATGAATATTTAATTCACATACTATGGTTTTTCATATATTTATCATTTTAATCAGAAAACTTTTTCAAACATATATTTAGATATGGATCCTCGCTGTACATGACAACGGTAGGTGGACCTGCGCAGGGTCTTTTTGAAACTTCCTTGGGGACTCTCAATAAAACCAAAGGACAAAAATGGCACTTTGTCCTTCTCTCTGAGAGGACATACTCTCTCTCGAAAGTGTCCCCATTCTCCTTCTCCTACCCTTCTAATAAACTCATGTTTGTTACTCTGGAAAAAAATATATTTAATGTTTTTTCTTGTTTTCACTTCTGGAAATTTATTTATACTAGCCTTAAAATCTTAAATCTTCTTTGCTTAATGCTAGTCCTAATGGTTTTGATTCTGCTTTTGCAAAAAGACTTAAATCCTTTAGTGACTATAAATTGTATAAAGGTGACAGAAATACATTTCTGACTTATATTTGACATTCAATTTAGAAAATCCCACTATTTCTCTTCTATGTAATAACAAATTTGTGGGCCAGGAATGTAGCTTTGTGCTACAGCTTGTCCCTAGCATGTCTGAGGCCCTAGATTTGATTCTCAGCACTGAAAAATAAATAGATAGATAGATAGCTAGATAGATAAAAAAGAAGTAAAGTTTCATGTTTTGTAGATGCTTTGTGTAAATACAAATACATTAAAATACAGGTGACTCAAGAGTTTGTAGTCCTAATTACTGCATTATATAATTGCACAATATATTCAAAATAATACTCTTATTATCACAGATAACGATATCTCCTACAGATTGCAGATAAAATTCTTGGCATACTCAAGTCACTGCCTACATTATTTTTAAAAAACAGTATCCAGTGAGATCAGCTATTCTGTCTTTGGTTTGCTATATCTACTAAGCAGTCCCTTCCCAAAGCTTAAGCACTTTTAGAATGTTAATTTTATCACTTAATTTGAGTATAAAGGAAGAGTTGGGATATAGTTTTCCTCGGGTAAACAAAATGTGAGAACACTGTGATGGATTTTCAATGATTTCCCATACGTATAGTCACTCTGTGTAGCATCCTGTCTACAGATGACACATCTCAAGCATCTCATTTTTATTATCCTCATTTAATTATTAGGGATTTATAGTCATTGGCAGTTGGACTGCAGTAAGATTATGTCCTGGTTTTCATGGACCAAAATCATAGTAGAGAATAAGTACTGAAATGGGAGTAAAATAAAATACTTCTGTTGAAAATGATAATGATGTGAACTAACATGATATTTCCACTAAAGGCCATATTTGAAGACAGAATGCTTCCTACACATCAGAACATCTCACACAACCCTCGCCACTCTGACTTATTCATATAAAATAACTAAAGACTACGGAGATTTTTATGACAAATGTTAGTCACTTCAAAGGTAGAGAAGGCAGATTTTAAAGAAGTCCAGGGGTTTTGGGTGTAGTTCAGTAGTGGAGTCCATGCTTAGCATAAGCAAGGTCTTGGATTCCATTCCCAGCACCATTAGAAAGATAAAAATCAATCAACCAATTAATCAATCAAACAAACAAACAAAGCCAGGTGACTCAAGAGTTTGTAGTCCTAATTACTGCATTATATAATTGCATAATATATCTACATTACCGATGGTGCATTTAAATTGTAGTTATAAGGAATATTACCTGAACTTTGAGTTGTCAATAAATTCTTTCAATTCTTTATCTTTCTGATATATATATATATATATATATATATATATATATATATATACACACACACACACACACACACATATATATATATTATATTCTGATATAATATATATATACATATATATATATATATTAACATCAAGCTAAGAAAAATAAAATATCCAAGACATTTAAATTGTGCATAAATTTAATGAAACACTCAGATCATCCAAAGTTCTCATATCACTAATTATAAATCTTGATTCTTTGAGAAGATAATGGATAGCACACCTTTTTCTCCCTTTGGTCTTGTTCTAATAAGCGAGAAAAAGCATTTACACTTGCAAGTTATTTTCACATCAGTGCTTTTAGCAACATTTAAAAATAAAGAATAAGTGCTGTAATTTAAATTTCTTACATAAACTGTGTTACCTAATGGTTAGTGACTGACCTAAATAATGTTTTAACATCAGGTTTGAAAGTACATTTTATATTTTCTGAGATGTACAGCTGGATGCTATATTTTTGTTTGTTTTGTGTTTTTTGTTTAAACTAAAATGTTTTCAAATGTAGTAGAATTTGATATATATTGACAACCTAAATTCAAACCTAAATGTTGAAAAAATCAATTTTAATTTACCTAAAATATACCAAGCAACTAAATAAATAAAAATTTTAAGTAATCTTAATTTCCATACTTTCAATGTATTGTAATTTGTATTAAAGATTAAAGATAAATAAGAATAAAATTGTGAAATATGACTTTCCATAAAGAAAACATCTCTGGATGCGATTACAATAATTCCAATTTTGAAGATAATACCATTTACTAAAGTAAGTGATTTTATTCAATATTAAGTCTATAATCATAACTGTGTATTCTCTGTTGTTGATATAATAAATTGTCACAAATAAGATTTTCTTAAATATCATAAATTCATTGTCTCACTCTTTTGTAGGTTAGAAATCTATTATTCTGTCTGTAGTAATTCGAGGTGGCAGTGGGTGCCTTCCTTTCTGGAGCCTTTAGAAGAAAATGTATTTCCTTACCCTCCCCAGTTTCTCAAGGATTCCCATGTCCCTTCAGTCATGGCCCCTTCCTCCATCTTTAAAACCAACAGCAGTGACCTCTCTGTGCTTTTCCATCATAATTACATCTCTCTCTCTGACTCCTTTCTGTTCCATTTTTTCTACTTTAGAAAACTTGCTATCACATTGTGTCTACATAGATAATGAAGGATGATTTATTTTAAGATGAACTAAGTAGCAATTAATTTCATTTTCTGTCTTAATTTTCATTTGCCAATCACAGCATATTTATAGACTCCAGAGATTAGAATGTATGTATCTTTTATGTATCTTTGGAGATATATAATTCTGCCCATCACAATAACTTATCCATGGTTTTAATTTAAACACTACTGATTCTATATACTTTTATTTAAGCAAAGTGGCAATGATAAGTACTTCTTTCTGGTGTCATTAATTTCTCTTTCTTTATTTTTTTGTATGTGGTGGCATATTTTATGATGGGACAAGGAAGGATAAGTATCCTCAATAACATATAAATGACCCTCAGTCTTCTCTCTCTGGACCTCCATATAATTTCATTTTGAGTTTTTTTTTCTTTAACAGTGACCAAGACCTAGAATTAAGGAGCATTTCCTAAGGCCTTATTTCAATGAAAAGGAAGTGAGAAAATATTTATCAAATACTGATTCTATTGCCAAAATGTAGGCTAAGATCAGTGCCTAAAAGTACAAAGATTGTATTTTGGGAAAAGAACACATTTTATTATTATGGTAATTTATTTAGAATTACCATTAAGCTGGTATAGGTTAATTTAATGACTCTACAATCAAACAGAGAGCAACTATAAATATGAATGTAAACATGAGACCAGCATGGGCCCACATAGAATATCCCAAATCTTCTGAAAACCTCAGAAAAGGTTTAGAGACCCCACTGAGCATTCTGTGAGAATTTGTGTAGGAAAAACAAAAATACAAAATGAGAAAAGTGGTAGATTTTGCACAGTCAGCGTGTCTAAGCTGATCCATTCATCTTTGGGGAAGTCTCCTGTTTCCGTATGGAGGATTATATTGTCTCAACAAAGCTTTTTCATTGCCCTATTCTATAAAACTGTTGCATATCAGAATGTCTAAAGGTCTAAACCATGGTGGATTCTAGTATGGTTGGTGACAAGTGGACAGAAACTTTTTCTCATAATTCCAGCTGCTCTTTAAGCATTCAGAAGTAAGTTTTTAAGCATCCCTAGTGTCAGAGACCCATCACACATACCTCTCTAACTTGAGCTACTGTCTTTGCAAGATGCTCTATTTTTTGACCTGATTACAATTTATAACTGTGCTTGTGCCCTAGAACAAACACCACAGCATCAGATATTCCCCAAATCCTCTTATATGTTCAGATATAAACCCACATCACACAATCCACTGGTACATTATTTGTTGAATAAGCAAGTGTCTTATCAATACATCATTTCAGAGCATAAAGCTGAGAAGATAGCAACTTCAGAGTGTACACATCTCTTGAAACAATGGAATGCCTATAAGAATACAATCTATAATGGGAAAATTTACCCAAAGGGTCAGATGCAAAACACACTCTAGTAATATTATTATACTTTAATAATTTAAGGATAATTTAAAAACTTTTCTTGGTCTAGAGACAAACAAACCTATATAAAGACTGATTTAAAAAATATATCACAAAAAATGTCAGATTGACATGCTTTTTCAGAAAGGTTCAGCAAAATAAAGCAGGGAACTCATAATTCAAAAATGCTCAAGGAAAAAATGCACCAAGAATTGGACATCTAGCCAAGTACCCTTTTATACATCAAATCCTCCAAGAAATTGTCCATGTAAGAAATAAAAATATTCTATTTGTGAGTATTTTCATACAAAATGAAATTGTTATAAGAAAATCTTCTCACTAATAGTATGAGTCTTACAAGGTTTTAAAGCATAAATTTGCAACACCTTTGAAGTTCAGATCACCCCTATTTAAATCATTTGACAAATAGAAATCCATTAATTCATTGTTATATTTATAAATCCAAGAAAAACACTCACTGCCACAAATACTAAAGAAGGTTTTGAAAACTAAGTATGTATTTATGTAAAAGCATTCACTAGGACTAAATAAATGCTTTCTTAATACAATAACATATAAACATGAGAATATTTGAGTATTACATATATTGGTATAATAGTTTTGTGTATTGTTTAATGGGCTAAAACTGAAAACCATTTTACAATAAATAAAGAAAAGGTAAGAATGTCCACTGTTCCTGCAATTATTTGATTTTTGAAGGGTGAGGAACTTGCCAAGATAGTTACAGAATAGAAAGAAGTTAAAAATAAATGACTGACTCTTGGCTTGAAGAATCCAATTTCATAAAGCTAATTACTCCAAACTTACTAATTGCTTTCACATCTTATTTAAAAATCCAATGAAAATATAAAACATATCTTTTACCCCTGACACTTGTTAAGTTTATTTTAGTATATGAACATAAAACATATAAAAAGTAAATAGGGCTGGGTGCTATGGCACACGCCTGTATTTGCAGTGGCTTAGGAGGCCGAGGCAGGAGGATTATGAGTTCAAATCCAGCCTCTGCAACAGTGTGGTGCTAAGTAACTCAATGAGACCCTGTCTCTGAATAAATTACAAAATAGGGATGGGGATGTAGCTAAGTGGTTGAGTGCCCCGAGTTCAATCCACGGTACCAAGAGGTAATAAATAAATAAATAAATAGGAAAATCCCAAAAGGGGGACCTGAAAAGGAACTAACCCAGATATTAAGACCTAACAGACATACAATAAAATACCTAAACAGTTGGCCACTAGTGTCCACAAGGATGTGTTCCAGTACCTCCCACAAATACCAGAATCTACACTCAAGTGCCTTTGTGTAAAATGGGATAGCAGCTGTGTACAGTCTATGCATATCACTCCATATACTTTAAATCATATTAGATTTCTTATAATACCTCCTGGGTTAGGGATCAAAGAAAGCATAATTCCCACAATGGCCACATTATCATATTTTTTCTGTTTCTCAATTCCAATGACCACAAGACAATATAAAAATAGACAGATAAACCTGCTCTCAAAAGGAGTTAGTCTACTGAATATATGGATCCCACACATTTAATAATAGGCAGTGAACATGCACTTTGCTCCACCTGGAGATGATATTTCCATTTCCCAAATATATTTTCTATTCACAAATCCTTGAAAAGATCAATGAGTCCCCCTATTGCTATGAAGAAATGAAGAGACTTGTAGGAATTTTGTTTTGATTGGATACTGTATCTGATTTTAAAACATGGAATATTACTTTCAGGTGAAAATATCAGCATGCATTTGTGATTTAAAAAATTCTGTGTTTACCTACTCAGAGTACCCAAAAGCTACAATACCTTTCCCAAATGATATCTCTTTTTGATTCCTAAATAATAACCCTCCTTATGGTATCAGGCTTCACTGAAGAGTAATAGCTGATTTTATTCTGTGCTAAGAAATGTTCATAGTGAATGTAGGAAATAGTAGGGGAACAGAAAACAAAGGAAAGTAAAAATCTAATGGGACCATATAAAAAGAGCACCTTGAGGAAAGAACTCTGAGCCATTTTACAAATCTAGATCATTTTTAGTTCAAATTAACTATTTTGAATATTAGCTATAGTAATGTTAAAAAGAAGCACATTTGAAGCAACATAAAAAAACATATCTTGCAAATAACTGTAACTTACAATTGCAAGGAATAAGTTAGTTTTATTGTTTAATCATTGTTGTTTTGATGGAAAGAGAGTGAAAGAGAGAAGCAATTTCCATTTAAAGATTGCTTAAAAGATTTAGACTTTTGAACTAGAGAGATCAAGATTGCTTTTCACATACCTTAAAAGGTGTGCCTTATCCCTCTTCTCCCCCCTCCAAAAATCATAAAGAATAAGGCTAGAATAATCTGTATTCACCAAATTCAGAACAATAGGTGGATGTGTTTGACCAGGTTAATTTAAAATCTATTCAAAGAATATTGTTCTCATTTCCTCATAAGCAAATTTGTGGAGGCTGAGTTTGTAACTGCCATGTCACTTTAATCCTAACTAGAGAATGCAGCCTCTGTATCAGGCACATCAAAAAGGTATTGGGCTGAAATAGACCAAATCTTGAAAGAAAACACAGAAAATAATTTTTTTCTTTCATTCAGATAAAATTGGTTCTTTAGTTCATGGCTGGAATCACAGGAAAGAAGAAGGAAAAGAAAAGAGAGAAGAGAAAAGGAAAAAATAGCACAGAGAATGTGTTTTTAACCTAGATCATCTACAAGTAAGGAAATACTTTGTTCTTCATATTTAAATGAAGACAAATTATAATTTCACATTTTATTTGTCAGACTTGTAGCCTTGAAGAATTTTCTGAATCAAAGTTTTAGTTTCTGCCTATGAAAAATGAGGATGATAGTAACTTACACATGGAATGGAGTGAAGACAAAATAGAATCCAATGAAGTACTCAGGGAAATTTGTTACAGAAGGGAGCATCACAATATAACAGTAGCTCACTTTACAGTAACATGAATGGCACAAACAAAAGTGATATTGAGTTCTACACAAAAATCGGGATTAGAATATATTCAAATTGTGAAGTGTTTTCTGGGAGATTTTCAGAATCCTTTAACAGTCTCTATCTTAGTCCTTCATAGAAATCAGATGAGGGGGACCAGGAGAAGAATTGCTATCCTCACTTTGAAAAATGAGTGAAGCTTAAGAAAATGAAATGTGCCCAGGGTTGTGGGGTAATTAAATGGAGTTCAGATTCTCTTTTTTACCTTCCTATTATTTGAAAAGCAATCAGTGACCAAACCATTTAGAAGATGGCTATACTGGTTGGAGCAGTAATTATAGTACACATTACACAGTTCTCAAAAGAACAAATTTTCCAAATTTAAATTATAGCAACTTTAGGAAAATCTAGTTTCTAGTTATGTAAAAATATGCATATTTATTTTAAATTAATTATTAATTCTGTGGCTCAAAACATAGCTGATTCTCTATTGAGCCACACTGATTCCATCTAACTTCATCTACAAATATTAATCCTCATTAACTAAATGCCAAAATAATCATACATCCATGAACCACCATATAACTCAAATGCACAGTTCTTTTTTTCATTTGATTGGTGTTTTGGAAACTAGCCAAAATAAAAAAAAAAAATAAATGGGCTTGCTCACCTCAGTTAAAATCTAGAGTTCTCATAAGATATCAAAGGTATATCTAAATTTAAAATAACATGTTTCCCTGTATTTTTTTCATAATGCAAAACAATAATAAAAATGGAATAAATACCAATTGGAAAAGCTAATCAAAAGGAAGAACAAAATATTTAATCAAATAAAGCAATGTCCATATTCTTTTTCCCCCTCAATAACAATTAAATAAAAAATGTTATTTCTAAAAATGTTATTTCTAAAAACAAGAATCATTCATTCTTTCATTGGTCAATTACAGATGGATTCAAACCCAGGGTTTAATATATTCTTCAACAAAGCATAGTTTATTCTGTTCTTGCTCAGTTAAAATATCTTAGGAAGAATTATCTTAGGAAGAATTCTAGAAGAAAGTTTGTTGGCTTAAAAAAAAAACTACAAATACACATTTAAACAAATAAAATGATTTTTTTCAAAAGCATCCATTCTTTCAAGGAGGGAGAGAATAGATAAAAATCTCACAATTGGCATGTGTATTCTTTATAACCACCTGTTGATTTTAATATAAACTCTAAAATTCAGTTGGTGGCTGTAGAATTTATTATCTTTTCTTTTTAAAAATAAACTGTATAAAATTTAATATGCATACAACAGTATTTCTTCAGAAAACTGCAAAATAGGGATTCATCATGTTCTGGTTTGAATCAAGTTCATTCCTGGTTTTTGCTGAGAATACTCAATATATTGACAGACCACAACTTATGTGTATGTTTGCCTCTTTGACCTTTGCATTGTTTCCATTATGAGGCATTTACACATATAATGATATGAAAATTTATGTATAAATTGTTATGTAAAAACTTGTTTTTATGTAGAGGTGCATTGACTCATTCAAATCTCTGGTGATGCACAGAAAGGACTGCCAAATCACAATAAAAGTGGTTGCTAGTACACAGAAATATAATGCATTGTTTTAATATTGGTCTTATATTCTATAATCTTGCTATACTCATTTATTATGTTTAGTGTTTTTGGTTGATGTTATATGTAGAGGGTCATGCAAACAAAAATGGTTTTAGTTTTAGTTTTTCAATTGGATGAATTTTATTTTCTAATATCTTATTGCATTGACTAGTGCCTTACATAAAATGTTGAATACTAGTAGTCATAGTAGATTTCTTATCACATTCTTGATCATAAGAGAAATGATATATTTATTCTCTCATTATTATATATGATCTTCATTGCCAATTTCAGGCACATTTTCTTTATCACTTAATAGATTGAGAAATGAATCTTTTATCCCTATTTTTTTGAGTGTTTTATAAGGAAAGAAGGTTTGATGTTGTCAAAGGAATTTTTCTGCACCATTGACTTGATCATATGACTATTATGTTTATTGTGATTTGCATATTTTCAAATATTTTTGGATTATACTTATGAATTTTAACTGTAATTAAAATTATGAATTAAAGTTAACATTTACTATACATTTTCAAACACTCATCCTAGAATTCCTGGTATAAATCCCATTTGGTCATAATGTTCTCTATTTTTAATATGTTACTTAATTTTATTTCCTAATATACTGTTAAGAATTTTTATATCTATAAACATGAGAATATAAGCCTATAGGTAACTTTTCTTGTAAAAGCCATACTTATGCTATCAGAATAACCCCAATATCCTCACATAAATTGGGAAGTACTTCCTCTTCTAGTAAAATCTGTATAGAATTATTATTTTGATTATTTTTTTTTCTTAAGTAGCTTTTAGAATTCACCCATATTAACACTTTAGACTGGCATTTGTTGAAGGCAAATGTTGTAATTACAAAATATAGATTTCTGGTAATGTGCTGTTTCCAAATGAGTCTAAATAATATTATTATTAAATTTTGATGATTAAATGATATTTTTATGATTGTATCATGATCACTCTAATATCTGAAGAATACCCGGGAGACATGTTCTCTTTCCTGAAACTGGTAATATACATCTTCTGCTACTGTTGCTGATCAATATTGCTAGAGGTTTATCAATTTTTTCATCATGCAAGGTTACTTATCTATAAAATTTTAGTTGATTTAAAGTTTTTGTTGCTTCCTTTTCTCTCCCCTCTTTGTTTTTTCCTCATTGTTTTTGATCTAGAAATTTAGATGATTTTTAGAATTTATAATCATAGTTGACATAACATAGTCAACTAATACTAAATATTTCCTTTTAATACTACTTTACTTGCAGGCTTTATATTTTAATACTTTTTTTTATTCTCACTAGAAAAAAAAAATCTCTGTTTTCCCTCTTGATTTGTTATTCAGCTCATGACTTGTTTGGGAGTTTTTCATCTTACTTATTTATTTGATACAGGGATTGAACTCCGGGGCACTCAACCACTGAGCCACATACCCAACCCTATGTTTTGTATTTTATTTA
The DNA here is from genome assembly GCF_048772815.1 of Callospermophilus lateralis. Lineage (NCBI taxonomy): Eukaryota > Metazoa > Chordata > Mammalia > Rodentia > Sciuridae > Callospermophilus > Callospermophilus lateralis. The sequence goes on along the minus strand of NW_027511570.1, from coordinate 1,046,190 downwards.
GAGACAGGGTCTCATTGAGTTGCTTAGTGCTTTGCTGTTGCTGAGACTGGCTTTGAACTCCCAATCCTCCTGTCTCAGCCTCTGGAGCTGCTGGGTTTGCAGATGTGTGCTATCACGCCAAGCTATACATTTTCAAATGTATAGCTGTTTCACTTATTTTTAAAAGACTGGTGGCCTTTTCCAGTTTTGATTTTGATATTAAATCTAATTCAATTTTAATCATGGCATAGACTACATTTAATTTGAGTTGGACCATTTGATTTATTGTGAATTATTTTATGGCCTTGAAAAGGGTCTACATCTTTGTTGATATTTTCATTTGTTACTTCTTTGATTTTATTTAGTTTCATTTCTGTGTTCTCTCATAACTTACTAACCTTGAGATTATTATTTTGAATTATTTGTCAGGCACTTCACACACATCCTTTTCTTTAGTTTTGGGAGCTGGGAGATTTATTTTGGTACCATTTTTGTGTTATATTTCCCTGATTCTTGTGCTCCTGGTAGTTTTCCATTTGTATCTGTGCGTTTGAGGATAAATCAACAGTTTCATTGTTTATGGGAAGATATTCATATAGAAATATATTTATGAATCAATCTGACTAGATTCTTTGATCCCTATAATGCTCTTTTTAATTTTTTTCCTTTTTTAAAATTTTAGTTTGTTACATATAACAGCAGAATGTATTACGATTCATACTGCATATATAGAGCAGAATTTTTAATATCTCTGGTTGTACACAAAGTAGAGTCACACTGTTCGAGTCTTGATACATGTATTTAGGATAATGATGTCCATCCATGGTCTTTCCTAGCCTCACACAACCTCTCTTCCCCTCTTTCTCCTTTACCCTATCTAGAGTTCATGTAATCCTCCCATGCCCACCCACCAACCACATTATGAATCAGCATCCTTAAATCAAAGAAAACATTCAGCATTTGTTTTTTGGAGGGGATTGGCTAACTTAGCATTATATTCTCCAACTCCATTCATTTATCTCCAAATAGCATGATTTTATTCTCTTTTATTGCTGAATAATATTTTATTGTGTATATATACCACAGTTTCTTTATGCATTCATTTCTTGATGGGCATTAAGATTGATTCCAAAGTTTAGCTATTGTGAATTGTGCTGCTATAAACATTGATATGGGTGTGTTACTGTAGTTGTATGCTGTTTGTAAGTCCTTGGGGTATAGACTGAGGAGTGAGATAGCTAGGTCAAATGGTGGTTCCATTCCCAGTTTTCCAAAGAATCTCCATATTGCTTTCCATATTGTCTGCACCAATTTGCAGTCCCACCAGCAATATATAAGCGTGCCTTTTCCCCCACATCCTCACAAACACTTACTGTTGTTTGTATTCTTGATAGCTGCCATTCTGACTGGAGTGAGATGAAATCTTAGAGTAGATTTGATTTCCATTTCTCTAATTGATAGAAATGTTAAACTTTTTTTTTATTATTATTTGTTGATTGATTGTTTATCCTCTTCTGAGAAGTGTCTGTTCAGTTCCTTGACCCATTTTTTAATTGGGTTATTTGTTCTTTTGGTGTTAATATTTTTGTGTTCTTTATATATCCTAGAGATTAATGCTCTATGTGATGTGTGAGGGGTAAAAATTTGCTTCCAAGCTGTAGATCTCTATTCACTTCACTGATTGTTTCTTTTGCTGAGAAGAAGCTTTTTAGTTTGAATCTATCTCATTTATTAATTCTTGATTTTAATTCTTGCACTGTAGGAATCTTCTTAAGGAAGCTGGGGCCTAATCCGACATAATGGATATTTGGACCTACATTTTCCTCTATTTGGTGCAGGATTTCTGTTTTAATTCCTAGGTCCTTGGTCCTTGATTCACTTTGAGTTGAGGTTTTGTTTTGTTTTGTTTTGTTTTTTGGTGTGGTAAGAGATAGGGGCTTAGTTTCATTTTGTTGCACATGGATTTCCAGTTTTCCCAGCACCATTTGTTGAAGAGGCTATCTTTTCACCAATATATGTTTTTGGTGCCTTTGCCTAATATAAGATAACCGTAATTATGTGGGTGAGTCTGTGTCCTCTATTCTCTACCATTAGATGAAAAGTCTATTTTGGTGCCAGTACCATGCTGTTTTTGTTACTATTGCTCTGTAGTATAATTTAAGTTCTGATATGCCACCTTCTTCACTCTTCTTGCTAAGAATTGCTTTAGCTCTTCTGAGTCTCTTATTTTTCCATATGAATTTCATGACTGATTTCTCCATTTCTATAAGGAATATCATGGCGATTTTGATTGAAATTGCATTCATTAAATCTGTATAGTGCTCTTGGCAGTATGGTCATTTTCACAATATTAATTCTGCCTTCCCAAGAACAAGAGAGATTTTTACCTATCTTCTAAGGTCTTTTTAAATTTCTTTCTTTGGAAATTCTATAGTTTTCATTTTAGAGGTCTTTCAACTCTTTTGTTAAGTTGATTCCCAAATATTTTATTTTATTTGAGGCTATAGCAAATGGAATAGTTTTCCTTGTTTCCCTTTCAGAGGATGATTATTGAGACGTGATTTGTATTCCCAGCCATTTTTGTTTATTTTTGTTATTTAACTTCACTTGGCTTCTTCTTTGATTAGTTTTTCCTTTAGTGTAATACCTCCCTGTGCTGATTTTCATTGTTGTTTTTTTTTTCATTTCCTTTTCATGGAATATTTTGCCAAGGGTATTTTGTAGTATAGGTTTTTGAGTTGTAAATTCTTTTGTTTATCATGGAAGCTTTTTATTTCATCATCAAATCTAAAGTTTAATTTTTCTGGATATAAGATTCTTGATTGGCATTCATTTTCTTTCAGAGCTTATTATATATTGTTCCACAATCTCCTGGCTTTGAGGGTCTGGGTTGAAAAACCTGCTGAGATACAAATTAGCCTCTCCCTATATGTGATCTGATTCCTCTCTCTTGTGGCCTTTAAAATTCTAGTCTTATTCTGTATACTTGGCATTTTCATTATAATGTTCCTTGGTGGAGGTTGGTTGTAATTTTGTACATTTTGTTTCTTGTAAGCTTCTTGTATTTGATTTTCCAATTCATGCTTCAGGTTTGAGAAATTTTCTGATAGTATCTCATTGAAGAGATTGTATATTCCTTTGTTTTCTAACTCTGTGCCTTCCTTTAAACCAGTAACTCTTAGATTTAGTGTTTTGATGCTATCCCGTAATTCTTGGATGTTCTGCTCATGGTTTCTTACCATCTTCACTGTGTGATCAACTTTATTTTCCAGATTGTATACTTTGTCTTCATTATCTGATGTCTGTCTTCCAAGTGGATCTAGTCTGTTGGTGATGTGTTCTATTGAGTTTTAATTTGGTTTATTTTTTCCTTCATTTCAAGGATTTCTGATTGCTTCCCCCCCCCCCAGAATCTTTGTCTCTTTCTTTAAGTAATCTTTTGCTAACTTATTGCTTTGTTGGTGTTATCAATGGATGCCTGTATGCCGTATTTGCTCCCTTATCTGTTTATTTGTGCATCAATGGTTGCCTGTATTCTCTCTCTTATCTGTTTGTTGGAGTGATCAGTTTTTGCCTGTATTTGCTCATATAGGTTATTCTTTTATTCACAGATCATTTTGGTTATGGACATTCAGGACTCCTTCTCTGACATTTCTTCAACTGCACTGTCCATGGGTTCTTTTATTGTAGTATCTGTTTTTTTTATTTTTTTGAGGCACGTTATTCCCTTGTTTTTTTTATGCTGCCTATGTGACTTCCTTTCTTACAGTGTGGATTTGAGGTATTACAGTTTTTACCATATAATCTTATAGTGTCTATGCAGATTATCTGTACCTCACCTTGGGGTTGGGCTTCCAGACCCTGCCAGTGTTTATGACGAATGCTACTGCAACTATAGGTGGTGGTGGCAATAGCAGGAGGTAACTTGAGATAGCAGTGGAGGTGCCCCAAGATTGATGCACCACCTTTCTGAGATGGGGCTAAATGGGTGAGCCTTACACTGGTTTTGGGATGCCTGATCCAAGATGCAGCTGCTTCTATGCTCTGTCTATTTTCTCAAGGTAGAGACTACTGTGTAGGGAAGGCTAATGGGGATGGCTGCAGTGTCTCAAGATGGATGTGGAATAGACCTTGTCTCTCAGATGGTGGTGGTGGGTGCTGGGTCTGGGCTTCCTCACAGGTGATAGGAGGGCCCTGAGCTTCCTGAGTCTGCAGGTGGCGGGATGGAACTGGGCCTACCCTGGGCCCTGGCTCCTGCACAGGTCCATGAGGTAGATATCCCATCATGCTCTTTTATAGATACATATACTCTAATCCTTTTGGGAAAGGAGTCCCTGAGTTGAGCAGCTTTTTCCGATCTCACAAACCTATCCTGAATGCAATAAGCTGCTTTTCTCATTTCTCTACAGCAGAGCCTTGAAAGTCTGGAATGGTAGACACAAATTTTACATCTTCTTAAGTTTCTTGTAAAAGTTTCATGTTTGGTGTGCTTTCTCTGAATCCCTGAGTAATTCTTGTGAGTCCATTTTCTTTCCTTTGTAGAAATTCTAGCTCTAACACTATCTTCTGTTATTTTGATGGCTCATTTAAGGTTTATAGTGGGCATATAACATCTTAAAGTTATTTTCCAAGTGTTTTGACCCCATTTTACATATAGTATCAAAAAAAAGACATATTTTTTCAAAGATTTAAATTATCAGAAAGTGCTCATATTTACCTATGTAGTTACAATATCTGTTTTTTTCATGAGTTTTAATATATCTATATTCATATTTAAGGAAATTTCCTTCAGCATTATGGGATTCTTTTATCACATATCATTATTATAGTATTTATTATTTTATGCAGGTATGCTGCTAATAAATTCTTCCTTTTTATGAGTGTATTATATTGATATATAATATTAGAGTTCATTTTGACATAATCATACAAGCATGGAATATAATTTCCTCCAATTCAGTAAGTATTTCTCTTCTCCCTTCTTTGCTACCTCTCCTTTTTCCCTTTTCTCTAATCTACTAATCTTCTATTTATTTATGCTTTCTTTGTTTTTTTTTCCAAAAAATAGGCTATCTCAATAAAAATAAAGATGACATTCACTGTGTCATATTCTTACATGTATATACAATAGTTTGGCAAATTTCATTTCACTGTTACTCCCATTTCTCATCCTTTCTCCCACCTCTCAATCCCCTTTCTGTTTACCACTGAACTTTCCTAGTTTCATGGAATTTATCCCCAACTCTTTCCCCCTTAGTTTGGTCTAGTGTCCACATATGAAAGAAAACCTTTGAGCCTTGAGTTCTTGAATCTGGCTTATTTTACTTAGCATGATGTTCTCCAGTTCCACCCTTTTACCAGCAAATGGCATGATTTCATTCTTATTTATGGCTGAGTAAAATTAAATTGTGTATATATACAACATTTTTCTTTCATATCTTGACAAGCATCCTGCTGGTTTCATAACTTGGTTATTGTGAATTATAGTGCTTTAAACATTGAAGTGGCTGAATTACTATAGTATGCTAACTTGAGTTACTCTGAATAAATGCTGAGGAGTAGGATAGCAAAGTCATATGGTGGCTCCATTTCTAAGTTTTTGAGGAATCTCTATACTCTTTACAGAGTGATTGTACTAATTTGCAGACCCACCAGTAGTGTGTGTGTTCCATTTTTTTCTCATCATTGTCAGTATGTATTACTATTATTATTTTTATTATCATCATTATTTGTATTCTTGGTAAATTCTGATAGAGGAAGATGAAAATATCAATGTACTTTTGATATGCATTTCCCTAATTATGTTAAAGATGTGAACGTTTTAATGTATTTGTCAGATATTTTTAATTCTTCTTTTGAGAAGTGTCTGTTTAGTTCTTTTGCCAATTTATTAATTGGGTTATTTGTTTTTGCTGTAAAACTTTTTAAATTCTTTATATATTCTTAATATTAATCCTGTGTCTGAAGAGCAGGTGGCAAAGATCTTCTTTTATTTTGTAGGCTCTCTCTTCATACTTTGTTTGCTTTGCAGAAATATTTTAATTTGATACCATCTCACTTAATGATTCTTGATTTTATTTCTTTTGGTGTACAAGGCTTGTTAAGGAAGTCAATACCTGTGCCAATATGCTGCATTGTTGAGCTTACATTTTCTTCTAGTGGTTAGAGAGTTTCTGGTCCATTTCCTAAGTTAAGTTGACTTTATTCAAGGTGAGAGATAGGAATCAAGTTTAATTCTTTGATATATGTGTATATCCAGGTTCCCAGCAGCATTTGTCTAAAAAAGATATTTTCTCAAACATATATTTTGTCATCTTTCTTGAGTTTTAGAACACTATACACAATTAAATGTTTTATAAGAATTTAATAATGTAATACTCATAACTACCTTTCACCATCTTTGAAAATAATACCAAATAATCACAAATAGAAAAATCTAAATTATAGAAAGTTCAAGTAATGTGTGTCAGATTATACAGTAATAGGTGTCAAAATTTGGATTGAACTCATGAAGTCTAACCCTAAACCTTGACCCACTCTTAGGTGTTACTTTTATTTCATCTATACAAGTTGTTCTTAATCTTGACTGTACATTATTGACATCTGGGTCTAGTAAGTTCAAAATATATTAGTATTCAAGTTTTATTCCTCGAGTTTCTGATATAATTAATTTGTGATAGGTTCTAGAACTTCTATTTTTTTAAGATTCCTGGTTATTATAATATGCATCTGTCTTTAAAATTCATAGCTCTAGCTGACAATGACCTATGAAAGAGACTAACATCCATTGAATGGACAATCAAATATCAAACAATCTTTGGAAGCACTTCTATAACAAAACAAGTGACTCAAGCCATGATTAATTTAATTAACATTAACAAGCTTTCAAAGTCTTTACTGCTAACTAACTACCTTGTAGTCTCAACTGACAAAATCTTGTCTTACCTGAGATATAAAGTAAATCACTGACTATAAACCTTTCAATGATAAAGTAGATCTTATCCTCAATCCTTAGAGGCAATTACTTTATAGATATGCATTCAGGTTAACTTTCTAAATAAACAACAAATGTCTAATTATATGATGACTAATGTAGAAGTAAAATTATTTTTAATAATATATGAGATTTAGATTGACCTTTTTAGGCAAGCAGAAAGCAGAAAGAGGATGCAACTGACACAAACTCTAAATCCTTTCAGAATTTCTCATTCATTCTTTGGAGACTTTGTTTCTATACCTCCTCAGCCCTGTTTATTCCTAACAATGTATCCAATTCTTAAGCTTTTTTCCTTGGAATATAATTTGCCTAGAGAATTTCTTTAGTTTTTCTTTGCCTCCACATGAGACTTTGACATGAAACCATCAGTTCCCCTTCTGTTCTCACTAATAATTGTGCACACAATTTGAAAGAGTCATTACCTTTATAATTGTTAAGTACTTTGTGATGCTGTTCTCAGCATTTCTGCAGGTTTAACAACACATATGTGTAATCATTTTGCTTGATACTTCCTGTTTCGATTTAGTAACCCCGAGCTTATTAAATTGCAATATATATATATATATATATATATATATATATATATATATATATATATATATATATATATAAAATTTTTCCTGAGAACTATGTTCTACATAAAGATATAAGCAATTGTTCTAATTGATTGACCTCTGCCTTCTCTAAGAAATCATATAACAAAATTATCCTTTAAAACATTGTTATGATGCTGAGCACAGTAGTGCATGCCTGTAATTACAATAGCTTGAGAGGCAAAGGAAGGAGTGAGTTCAAAGGTGAGTTCAAAGCCAGCCTTAGCAAAAGTGAGGCTCTAAGCAACTCAGTTAGACTCTATCTCTAAATGAAATACAAAATAGTGGTGGGGATGTGGCTTAGTAATCTAGTGCCTCTGAGTTCAATCCCAGGTAACCCTTCTCCGACAAAAAAATAAAGAAAGAAATATTGTTATGATATTGACACATGCTAGATACAAAAGAGAATGGGAATCAATTGAGCCCTAACAATGCATGCTGAATAAAATGCATGAGATTTTTACCAGTTATCTTTAATGATTATTTTATCCTATACCACAGGCATCTCTAAATAAGATAAGCAAAATATATGGAATATTCTTTTAATAGATCTTATCTTGACTTATCTCTTATGGCTTAATTCATGGTATGAAATATCCATCCATCTCTTCCATACTGATCTACTTGCTAAAATGGTTTGTATTAGAACAAGCTTAAAAAGAAGAAATTCTCTCTTTTCTGTATCCAAAAATATCATATATTAATTAGATGACCAAACTTGCCTGCAACACATTTGGTTTAATTTTTTTTTTTTTGCTATTCCATGTGAATTAGTATTTTTCAATCAAGGTGTTACTGTTTTAAAAACATATTTCAATTTTTTAATGTCTTAATATTTTCTGTAGCCCTCTACTTAAAATTTTTGCCTTGATCTCATCTAGTAGTATGTGAAATCTTTGTGCAGAATATTTTTATTTCAACATATTATTAAATATTAAAGATCAAAGATGAAGTGTAACAAGTTCTATCTCCTTCAAGGATATTTTCTAAGTAGTGTGCTTAGACACAAGAGGACAGAAACAACTTGATTTATATATATATATATATATATATATATATATATATATATATATATATATATGTGTGTGTGTGTGTGTGTGTGTGTGTTAATTACTTATATGTTAATTAGTTATATGTTAATATCTTACTTATGTATTTATTAATGTTATTGCTTTCTTCACCAAAATTTAAGCCACCTTAAAGTCCATGATCCCAACTCACTCATCTTTCAATTTTAGCATTGTTTTTTCATACATATGAACTTTAAAATGCAAATTCAATACATTTTACTTCAATATGCAAATACCACTTAGATCAAAGAAACTATTCAAAAAATCTTGAGCATGAATTATTTTCATCTGAAAAATAAGTAAACTTGTATTTGAATACCACACTGACAATTTTTACCATGTGAAAGTTATAAAATACAGATTCATATTGACACATTTATATTGGCAAAGCCTAAACTACAATATGATTTATTTATGATAAAATTTTTGTATACCTTTCAAATGATGAAGAATAGGTGTTTTCTCTAATAATTTCTTTCATGTTGTCAACTAGTTGTTTCCATGGAGTGCTGCTATCAAACAAAAGAGGACAGAAAACTAAATGATTAATGGCATAGGCAATTTCATCTTCTTAGAACAGGATACATTATGATTAGAAAATGCATACATTTGAAATGCCTTCTCTCACCTGGGAAACTATCATGCTTAAGAATGGTTTGTGAGTAATGGAGGAGCTCTATCTTGAATGGTACTATGTATCTTAGACTGAGGATCCTAAAAATGGAGACATCATCTCATGCCCAGATCTGAACATTTTAGCATCTCTCTAGAATATTGATGAGAAGTATATATCTGTTGACATAACTAATTACATTTCTATGGATAGAATCAATGGTTTCTCATTCATTTTATCTTCCATTTTGACATGCACATGGTGTTGAATCTGAAAAAAGTGAAAGTGACCAATGAGTACATCAGTACTCAGACTACCTTTGAATAGTTCCTCTGAGCTGCCGGAAGCATTCCTCTTTTCTGATACTGATGCAAAAGGAAGGGGGCTATTAATCATCCAAGAGAACTCTGCATTATTCTTTAAATAAATTCTCTTAATGGGTTTCACAAGGATTAAAGCAATCATGTAAATAGTTTAGTTAACACAGTACTTGAGAGAGAATAAGAGATGAATCAGTGGTGGTTTCTGCTCTTTATTAATATTTCATTTTCATTGGTACATGACACCTTCATTAAACATCACTTAACATATGGGTAGTAAGAATACTGGTAAATGCTGTGTGGACATGATTCCTAAGATGATCAATATGAAAGAGATTGTTTCGCAAAATACACTATATCAATTGCCTACAAATTTTTAAATATTAAATACTTTATGAAGAAGAATCCTTCTGTATTTAAATATTTTAAAATACAACTAGTTAATGCTTTAGAATAGTTTGGAGTATCCTAGTATGTATTCAATTCAATTATAAATTTAGTTGCAGAAAATTGAACCTATTGTTAGCTGAAAATTTTGCAGGAAATCCTATGAAAATGCATTATGGTCATGATGACCAACCTTCTCATTTTTGCCTGCAGTAAATTTGGTTTAATCTTGTTTTGGTATTCCATGTGAATTAATATTTTTCAATCAAGGTTTTATTATTTTAAAAACATTGAAATGAGTCTTAATATTTTCTGTAGCCCTCTATTTAAAATTTCTGCCTTGGTCTTATCTAGTTTATGTGAAATCTTTGTGCAGAATTTTATTTTTATTTCAACATATTATTAAATATTAAAGCTCAAAAATGAAGTGTAACAAGTTCTATCTCCTTCAAGGATATTTTCTAAATAGTGTGCTTATACACAAGAGGCCAGAAACAACTTGATTCTTCTGGTCAACAGGGATGAAGGGTGAATATTCCAATCTGCTGCTTCTACAGCCACTTGTTAAGACGTCCGTGTTGTAACTTGTGACATACATAAAACCCTTGGGCAGCCAGCCAGTAAGATTGAAAGTGAAATGGAAAAGAGTACAATAAGTGTTTGTGTACTATGTCCATTAGGTAAACACAGAACATCCCTACTGTAGAACAGAGTAATCTGAATATGGTTGCTACAGGAATTTCATAGTTTATTATGTGATATAAATTTATAGCTAATTATGTTGTTTTAAAATTACTGTATACTGAAAATCATTAACAAAAAGTTCCTGTGAACTAAATATTAGTAGAGGATTTTTAGATTGATAACAAATGTGAACTGGCCTAAACCTTGAAAATTTATTATCTACCTGAGAGCTGTAGTAATGTTAATCATTACATGAAAATTGGAAAACACAAATATGCTGGCAAAACATCAATATCTACTTTTCAAACTTAGTGGCTATTTCAAAATGACTGTAATATAGGTAAATATTTAACACCTGCAGGCTTACTTTGCTCATCACTATATGAAGTTTGGATTTTTTATTTAAATCAAATAACTGCACTCATTTTACATTTTAAAATTCATTGCACTCATTTTAATTTTTTTGTCATCATGATTAAAATTGCAACATTAGTCGTTAATATGTTGCCTTACTTAGTAGTTAAATTTTGCAAATATTGAATAGATGCCAGACCCAATAGGTCTGATCACATGATTTAAGTTGAAAATCTGTGGATTATTTCTGAACATGCTTTGAATTGCTTTAAGCCATGTTATTATTCATTACTGGTTTTTGTTATTATGCATATTCCTATAAGTAGAGAGTTAAATTTCAACATTGAAGATAAAATTATTTTTGTATTCATTATATAAATACAAAGTTTTATTGAGTGTAAGTGCTATAGAAAAATAATATTCCTATAAAACTGAAAATCTATGAAGGATAGATACAGTTGGAATTCATAGGTGGATTCCAATAAATTGCCAACTTTTACCAATAGCAGCAAAAGATGGGATTTTATAATTCTATATACACAAATCCAGAACAATTGCACTCCATTAATTTGTGATAAAGTGAATATTAAATATGCACTGTACCTAATCATGTTTTCTACTTGTTTATCCCTCTCTCCTCTCTAACTCTGGCAAGCATTGAATTTTAACTTTCTCTATAGTTTTTTTTTTTCCAGAATGTTATGTATTTGAAACCATACAGTATCAAGCCTTTTTAGATTAACTTCTTTCACTTCCTAATATGCATTTAAGTTTCTTTCATATCTTTTAATAGCTTCATAGCTCATTCCTTTTGATCCCTGAATAATACCCCATGGTTGACTATACTACAGTTTATCTATTCATTCCCCTACTGAAGGACATCTTGGTTGTTTCCAACGTTTAGCAATAAAGTTGACATGGGATAAAGTTGACATGAACATTTAACGTGTGCAGGTTTTATGTAGACTTGTTTTCAACCCTTTTGTTAAATTGCTGGATCATGTGATAAGAATATGTTTATTTTTGAAGGAAAGTATCAAACTGCATTCCAAAGTGGCCATATCATTTTGCATTTCATCATCAGATAATTACTTTTAAATCAACCATAGTTAATTTCAAAAAAGACAAAAACTATAAGTTAATACAAAACTTATGTTACATTGCATACAAAATAAGTTGAAAATCTTTATTTGAATTTCTCTACATATGAAGTACAAGAGATGTCCCATTTTTCATGTTTTATTTAATGTTTTGTAATTATTTAATACAGTACTTGAAATACAAAGACTTTGAATGTCATCTCTCAACATCAACTGGGAGATTGAAAATTTTAAATAGTGATCTCATATATTATGCTTTTATTTTGAAGTTTTATGATCAGGCTTTGGATTATCTAAAATTTCAGAGAGAAAGTTTTAAACAGAACTTTAGTGGAGGTTTTGTATTTAATTTGATAAGTTTATATTCTCTGCAAGAATGGAATTTTGATATCTGAATTATAAAAACAGCCCTACATCTTGATTTCTTGCCATGCTATCCTCATGCACTTGACAATGTGACCTCGTAGCTTCTTCCTGTAAACAGTAAGAAAGTGACCTCTTGGCTTACCCAAGACACTCCTTGGCAGAGGCAGTATTTCACCATAGAAGCCTAGGCCTCAAGAGTCATGGTATGCTTCATTAGTACACTTGGGGAACTTCTTCACATAAGAACAAACTAATGAGGGGATAAGAGTTAAGAAACCATGTGCCACAGGGCTGAATTATCCCTGAAGAAGACATCCAACCAGCCAGATAACTAGATGATCAACCACATATAAAATCAAGCCTATACAGAATAAGCAGAATAGCACAGCCACCTCAAAGGCTTGTCATCAATAAAGACTGTTTTAATCTACTAAACATAGGGATTTTATAACAGCACTAGTTAATGCAGGCATAATACAAAAGAGTTCAATGCAGCATCTAATCTTAGTATAGCGTCCACAATATCCATCAACACTACTTTTTGAATTTTGATTTATATAAATAGTTTTAAACAAATGGAGGGAAAAATGAAATGTCTATAAAAAAGTGAGATGAAATATTTATTAAAAGACCCAGCTGGGCTGGGGATGTGGCTCAAGCGTCAACGCGCTCACCTGGCATGTGCGGGGCACTGGGTTAAATCCTCAGCACCACATAAAAATAAAATAAAGATGCTGTGTCCACCGAAAACTGAAAAATAAATATTAAATGAATTCCCTCTCTCTCTCTCTCTTAAAAGAATAAAAAAGACGCAGCTAATCCTCTCCTTGGTCTATACCCAAAGGACTTAAAAAGAGCATACTACAGGGACACAGCCATATCAATGTTTATAGCAGCACAATTCACAATAGCTAAACTGTGGAACTGACCTAGATGCCTTTCAATAGATGAGTGGATAAAAAACATTGTGGCATATATACACAATGAATTATTACTTAGCAATAAAAGAGAATTTACAGAATGTTTTAGAATGTTCTCTAAATTCTTTATGTAAATCAGTATCAAAAAGAGACTATTCCTTAATTTAAATTTCTGATGGTAATACATAGTACAGAGATGCAGATAATGATGCCATATTGTATGTTTCAAAAAGCTAGAAGAAAGTATTTTGAATGTTTTCTCAATACAGAAATCCTAAATGTTTGAAGAAATACATATGTTTAAGCTGAAGTAAAACTTATAGGTGATATATATATATATATATATATATATATATATATATATATATATCCATCAATATCCATCAACACTACTCTTTGAATTTTGATTTATATAAATAGTTTTAAACAAATGGAGGAAAAAATGAAATGTCTATAAAAAAGTTATATATATGTGCATATGTATATATATATATATATGTATGTATATATCTTGAGATAATATATAATATATTAATATAGGGATATCAAAACATCTCACAGTATTCTATAAATATGTACAGTTTTGTTTTATGGACTATTTAAAGATAAATGTACCATAAATTTAAAAACAAGAAGAAAAATATTTTCACCTACAGAGAAGAGACAGTTAAGAGTAATTAATCTCAAATTCAGTAACCTCAAAATTGAAATTTTAAAAATCACACACGATTTTCTAAAATATTGCATACAATTAGGACTGTGGAAGATATATTATTCACATAAAAAGTGAACAGCATTAGAGATAGATGTAGGTAAAATTTATGTGAAGCATGTGAATATCTGAATAAAGAAATATTTTTACTTCCGTTATTAAATATTAAATACTCAATTTAAAGAAATTTACTAAAAATGTTTGAGTAATTGTCATGTCTACAATCCAATTGTGCCAGGGTAGTGGGATATGTTGCTGGAAGACCAATAGAAAATACCCTGAGACAGTGAGTTAGGCATTAGACATCATTAAGAGATGCTTATGGGGAAAGTTCATGGAAATAGGCTGAACAGGAAGCATCTCTGTCCCTCTCTGTGCTTTGTCAAGCAGAGCCTCCTCTATCTCAAGGCATTTTGTGCAGTAGTTACTGCCTGGTTGAGTGATATGTATCCTTCTCCAGGGCCCTCACTTCTATGCAAGTCCCCACACAGGAAGGATTTTATATGTTAGGCTGCAGAAACAATGACAAAATCAGCATTAGCTTGCCTAATTTGTTTGTATGACCAGCACCCCCCAAAAACAACTGGATGTGCATGAAAGAAAATAGCTTTTTTAACATTAAGTTGTCCTAGTTCCCAGTGTGCCTAAGAAAAAGCCAGTGTCCTCCAAGATAATATGTATCATAAGGCAGGAAACTTGCAAGAGGAATGATCTTAAGATACACTGGGGAAAGAAAGTTTAGGTGTAAAATAAGATATATATGAACCATCACACCAAAGAAAGTAAATAGTGCCATAATTTAGGCACTAAAAGTATATATAGGGTAAAAAAATGGAACAAGCAAACTACTTCAACTCTAAATTGTACCAATTTCCACGGTCCAAAAATAAGATTTTTTATATTTTAAATTATACACATAGTGAACAAACTTGGCATTTACATTTTTGGGGGGAGGTGATGGAGACTGAGTGAGGAACACCTAGGCATTCTGAAACCAGTGGCCTGGAACAAGGGAAATCAGGGAAGCTGGTTCATGTTATACTTATGCAATTGTACTTTCTAAGTTTTCAGAGATTTTAGTCTGTCTGAGCAGTGTGTAACTGTGATGTGATGACATCTAGAGTCTATTATTTGCCTACCTTTTCTTCATGCCTTCTAACTAGAGTATGCTGGCATAGGGAGTAAATGAGCACAGTTATAAAAACAAATACTCTTTCTTTCACATGTATTGTACGTTCACATGTGTAAAATTTCATGAGTTAAATCCCTGAAGCTCATTCTTCCCTCACAATACTTATGCAAACAATTTGAGCAGCATGTCCAGTTATTATCTACACTTACTCATCCTTAAGTCTCTAACCCTCTACATTTTCAGTGTTTCATAAATAGCAGTTAAATAAATGATGATGTTGATGATGATGATAATAAATGATGATGTTGGGGATGAAAGTCATACTTGAGACCTTCATCTTTGACATTTTCCTCATCTTTAATCTTCATGTTGAATGCATTTCTTATTTTCTTTATAAAGGTCCCCCTGATCTACTATTTCTCCCCTCATCTCTAGCTCAAATGCCACATTCAACAAAACTCCCTTGACCCCAGCTGATATTAGTAGAATTTTTTATGTCAACAATATATTTTCTAATTCTCCTGAAAAAAGATCACTCTATTAATGTAGTTTATGTTTGGCTTAATTTTTACATTCTATCATGTAATTTTTACATATTAACTCTATAACACTTTTCTATGATATTCAACATATCTTTGATTAACTGAATAAAGGTTTAACTGCAGTTCAGTATCTTTTTTTAACAACAAACTTTTAAGACATACAAATTTTAAAGTTTGAAGTTAATATATATTAAATTACCAATTTGCCTTTCTTCATAAGTATTAAAGAACATTGATTTGAAAACCAGGTTTAAAATTGCAGGAGTAATTTTTATATATATATTTTGATCCAGATCAAAACCATTTCAAACATTTTTGACTGAAATATAAGTATTGACTTTTCTATACTTTTCTCAAATTAATTAAAGATTTTTATAACATCCATGATTTTCTATTCTTAATTTTTCAGAAATTTATTTATTTATTTATTTATGTGTGTGTGTGTGTGTGTGTGTGTGTGTGTGTGTGTGTATGTGTGAGTGTTTGTGTGTGTGTTTACCAGAATGAGTTCTTTATTTTATATGGGTACAAGGTCTTTCTTTTGAATTATTTGTTTTATACTTTGAAATGAGTATGATTAATATGATAATGGTCATAGGAGGCCAGAATATCATTTTTTTTTCTTGAGGCTTTAATAAATTTTATTCCATTTTGTAATGTAGTGACTTTAAATTATTTTTTTAAGCCATCTTAAATGTTTTAGTTACAGTTGAGGAGATTTGAGGAATTTTGTTTTTGGTAATAACCAAATCTGACAAAGAATCAATTTTGATAGACATATACACACAATCAGACACCACAAATGGAGAAACGCTTTTCTTTTCTATTCTTTTTTCTTTTTCTTTTGTACTGGGAACTGAACCCAGGGGCTTTTTACCACTGAGCTATACCCCAACCCTTTTATTTTAAGACAGGGTCTCACTAAGCTGCTTAGGGCCTAAATTACTAAGGCTGATCTCAAACATGTGATCCTCCTGCCTCAGACTCCAGAGTCACTGGGATTACAGGAAAGCACCACCATGCATTTCCTGTAACACCACTAAGCTTCCAGAAAAGCACAGCCATGCCCAGCTATTTAAAAATGTTTTAAGTATATTGCAACACTTTTTTTTTGGAGTACAGTCATTTTACTGTAAAGGAGGTTATTGAGAACTGTAACAGTAGTAAACAGCAAGTACATGTTTTCATTTTATTTTTGTGAAATGTGATTTTTCTTTCAAATACTTGATTGTATAGCAGTTTTTCACTTCTGTACTAAAATAAATTGTAAATTTAACATTTTAACACTTTTATGATATTTAAAACAGTTAATTATGATACTTCACTGATAACCATTCATTTGATTGTATTTAAAATTGCATAGTAGCATCAATGACTGAACTCATGGGATTTCCACTACAGTGTTAATTGTGCCATGTATCCATCAAGTATATAATTATTATGGAAACATTTAAGATTATAACTACTTACAAAATAACATTCTATTAAATAATACACAAGAAGTAATAAAAGAAAGACTGATATTTGGAACCATGCAATCTATGGATCTCTTCATTAACAAATATCCCCATTACAGTATTCACAGAAGCCCCTTTATATAATGCAATCTAAGACTTTGATCTTGGACTAAAACCTGAAATACAGTTATAAGACCTCCCCTCACCCACAAAAAAAGCTCTTACTCTCTCTCCATGGTTGTGCTACTCTATGATACCCATCTCAGTGTTAGGGTTAGTGCACGAGGAAAAAAGAGATAAAAACATGATGTCTGTGAATGACCAAAACCTGTTGACTTATACACTTTAAGAGAGTGGATTGTGTGTCATTAAATAATTAAGCACTGGTTTTGTATTTTAAAAGAGTTCTGTTGAAACATTTTAAAGTAATACAAAGATACAGTCTACTAAATCAGTTATTTTAAGGAAAAGATGCATGGATGTCAAAGCACTTACTGAATGAATTCTAGGTAGGATTTATAAGTAATGAAATGTTTTAGCATTTCTAAGTCATCTTAAATGAACTTTTAAACCTGGATTTTCAACTTAACTCAGCATCTAAAGAACCATGCACACGAAAGCAAGACTAAATATTATTTAAAAATATTAAGATCATCTTGTTTGCTTCAATCCTCTATGGAAGACAGAACTTAGAGAAACCATGTATATTGATTCCCTAAACTTAGACATATTAGTAGCTTACAAAGTTATCAGTAATTAGAAGATGTAATATTCAATGCAGTTGCAATATTTATCTTGTTTTTCTGTTTGTCATTGCCAAAAACCTTAACTATTAATAAAATGATTTTTGAAAGTCACCTCCAAGTAAATGCAATAATTCTTAGGCTATGAAACAAATTCAGCAGTTAATAGTGCTGCAGAATAGGGGAAAAAAAGCAAAACAATACTGGGCAAAAGAAATGTAAAACTTTATTTTACATTATTTCTTATTTCTGTGATTGGAAGCTATATGCCTTATGTTGTAACATGTAATAATCTAGAATTAATCTTAATTATAGTTACCCTAAATTCAAAATTGACAAATTATTGTTATCCCATTTTGTTCCTGAGAGTGGACCATTAAAATAATTTTAATTAATTCATTTTCTAATTTTGTGACATTTTATTTCATCATATGTCTTTATCATTTCTCCTAACTGAATATAGTGAAACAAATCAATAAAATTATCAATGTTTGAAAATACTTTCAGGAAAATGTATATTCATTGATGGATTAACATAATAGGGAATTCAAAGGGTTCAGCTGAAAAAGAAGGAAAAGAAAAAAATTCTTACTTATCTACATTTTGTAGCAATTAATATTTGAGCTTTTTTAAATTACAATTTATTTATACAAAGAATTCCCAAATGACCATTAGAGAAGTGAACAATTAGAGAAATGACATAAAAATTTATTTTAAAAGTTGATTTTTCTTACTGTAATTCATGTAGTTAGAACCTAATGGAAACAACTGAATTGTGTCTGAGATATTGACACTAACCATTTACTTATATTATGGTGGTTTTAAAAGATTCTCCACCTCTCTGCCACTGCACTTTCCACTGACCCTTTGACACTTTTTATAAAATGAGCTTTATGGAGATATAGGCCCATGACACCCAATCTACCCTCTTACAGTGTATAAGTCAACAGGTTTTCATACATTCACAGACACTATCATGTTTTTATCTCTTTTCCCCTGTGCACTTTTATGAGCCTTCCCCTGACCTACTTCACAACTAAAAAGTATTTTTATTAGAAAGCTAATGACATAAAATGGCCTGGCATTGTGATTGGTAAATTGCCACAGAGACTCAGCCCTCACTGAACTTTATTGTAGTACACTCAGGTGGCTGTTATCACTTCACTTTATTAAAACCCACCTAGGCTAAGGAATAGGAGTAATAAAAAGATGCCTTGAGGATAATAAGAAAATATCACTGGATATGTTTGCCTCCAATGGACCTGGCATCATAATTAAAAGTACTAAAGGGAAGCGTGGAGTCCCTTTATGCTGTCAGTAGTGGTAACTCTCATGAAACTGAAATTCATAAACACCTGCATTGAATTTACCTACCAGAGTAATTTATGAATCATCTAGTACCGAAGTTTCAGTGGTTAAAGTTTTTATGCCTCCCTGACCACCATATGGAAGTGTGCATAATATGAGAAGGCATAAATTGGGTTTCATATTGCCACAACGTTTTTGATACATGAACTAAATCTAAAGTAATCTCCATTTCATGTGAACTAATTCATAATTCATCCGTTGTTATTTTCACACCCACATTTAATAAGCCATGTTGACCTCCTTTGACATTTTAGAACTTGCAAATACCAAAAGCCTTCAAGACCTGTATTACCTAAGCATTTGTTTTACTACATTTTTCTATCATCTTGAACTAATTTGCATGTGTTAAATAAATTAATGTCATCTTAATATTTACTGCACATCAATTATACACCTTATAATGAAGAAACACAAGGAGGTATATATTTCTGTGATTGGAAGCTACATGCCTTATGTTTTAACATGTAATCATCTAGAATTAATCTTAATTATAGTTACCCTAAATTCAATATGATGTTTTTATTGTTCACCAGAATAATGGAAAGCTAATTTGTTGGGAAGATTAAAACTAACATACATATTAATGATTTTTTTCTGTCACAGAGGATTTCTCTAGCAGTAGAATATGTAATGTAAACATTTTGCATAAAGTTAATTTGTGAGTTAAGTTTTGTATGACTATGTCAGCAACATTATTAAGAGATTCAATTGGCTCCTCTCAAAGAAAAGAAGAATTCTTCAGATTCAATGTTACAAATGTATGGAAGTGATTATATAGGGAAAAGTTAAATCAACTGAATAGCACATTAAATAACGACTACTAAATTAATGATGAATATTCATATATTAGGACTCTATTGACTCCTAATTCTTGAATTAAATAATAGACCTAATTTAAACTATTGGATCCCGAATATCCAGGTTTGATTTTCATGACTCTAGCCTGTCTTTGAAATTTAGCTTAGTAATCTAAGATGGTGAGACAGATTAGAATGAATTTTGTTAATACTACACCAGATAATAAATACACAAGCTGCATACTGTAAATCAGCCTTCCTCTGACCTTCTTCTTAATCTGATATTTATAAATATATAGGTGGGCTGGGGTTGTGGCTCAGTGGCAGAGCGGTTGCCTAGCATGTGTGAGGCACTGGGTACGATTTTCAGCACAATGTATCAATAAATAAAATAAAGGTCCACTGACAAATAATATATATATATATATATATATATATATATATATATATATATATATATATATTTTTCTTAGAAAATTACTTTTGACCTTTAAAGTCATACAGAAAACAAAATGAAAGTTATTTGGAATATAAGCACCCACAGCTATATTCACACACAAACACACACACACACACACACACAGACACACACACCACAATCTTCTATTACTTTTATAAGAATCTTTCTCTTTTTGATTGAAATCCTTGATTTTATGGCATGTTGATAACTCATTTTTAATGTACCATTTCTACTCTTTTCTAGAAAAATATGGGGAAATCATTTCTTAAAAAATATTTCCCTAAATAATTAATATCCCTCAGTTATAAATAAAATAAAGGCTCGATGAAAGTCATATAAATTAATTCTCTCTCTAGGTAACACATTCCTTCAAAATTTTTGTGTAATAGAACATAGAAAGAGAATAAAAAGAGCCACAGTAATATCTCTCAATGAATAAAACAATGTATTCATTAGACTTGACCCTTAATCTAATCTAAATATGTTGTAATAACTTAAAGATAAGTTTTCCAGTAGCCAGGTCTATATTTTTATTCTAGAAAGACTAAAAACCACATATTTGAAAAAATAAAAGCCTTGACTTTCATATATTTTTGGAAAAGAAGCCATGAGGTAGATGTGTTTGTCCTAATGACTAATAAACATGTGTGCTGGAGAAAAGCTGGTCTCTAACATGGTCTATGCCGTTGTTGACAATTTTTCATAAATGGAACAGTTTGTAAACAAACACTGTGATTTCTTCACTCATCCACTAATGAAAATAAATATCTTTAACTTAATTGATTCAGAATAATATAGCTTCTTTTTGGTGATGATTCTCAATATTACATCAATTGATACCTCTTCTCATAAAGAAGCTGATGCTAGCTTTTTAGCTTTTAAGATTCCTAAGGAATCTAAATCTTAAGAAGCCCTACATGTGACCCTTGCATGGTTACTTCTCATCCTCTCTCTCTGAGTTCTTCAAGGTCAGCTCAAGGGCATTTCTCATACTTAGTGTTGTAGCTCACACCATGCCTGAGTGAATCAGAAACATTTCCCAGCCAAAACCTCAGCATATCTCTACTACCAAAATTGGTTGTTGAGTTCTGACAGAGAGTTTGTAAATTTATATAATGAAAATTTTCTTTTACTAAACATAACTTGGAGGAATTCTTAAATAATAGGATATTTACTAATATCCTATCATTAAAGAGTCTGCATTTTTGCTATCAAAGGAAGTGAATGCCAGGACTTTCCCTTCTTCTTCCTGTGGTTGTGGTTGCAGAACAGAAGGGGAAATAGAAAGCCATAGCCAATTCTATTTGGAAGCATATCTCCTAGATAATTTGTACAGAACAAACTTAATTGGCTTCTCTTGGTTCTCTTATTTTTAGCTTGAGGCTTCCAGGTAGAAAGGAACAGAAAAGTACAGGTTGTTGAAACTTATTAAGCACACAAACACAAGAAAGAAGAAATGCAGGAAGCCCTCTAATTTGCACAAAACTGTACATCATAAAACTGGAATCTGCTTCTTTTCTTTCTAGAAACAATGGCACCTCTCATTTGTACCAACAACTATAATAACCCATTGACAGCTGGGGGTGTTCAATTGCCTTTAAATTTCCCCTTGATCAAGAAACAACTGACAAACATAGAAAACTGGTTCTCATTCTAGAGATTCAGACATTCCATTTCCATTCCCTTCTCTAGATTTTCTTTATTTGTTACATGTTCTGCCTCTATGCTTATGCCTCCTTTTATAGACTCCTTGTATTTCATGTCCTAATCATTTTGAACTAAGATAACAATTGGGTCAATTTATTTTTCAGTCAATTTTGTAATGAAATAATAGAAAGATATGTCTGTTAGACTACCCCAGGGCTTACGCCTTCTCTGTCCAATGAGTGAATGTTTCCTTTGGTTAGGGGCAGTCTTAGGTACCTCAAGACAGCAACCACTTCACCATAGAAGTCCCTAGCAGAGAGTGTTAAATGAGGGATGGCCTAGGCACTTAGGATAGTAAATTGTTTTAGGTTAACCTAAGAAAGAGTAGACAGAGTTTTTTTTTTCTTTCTTATTTGTTAGAGCTGATGCTTCCCATCCAGGCAACATATTCTATGGAAAAATATCTTTTAAATGAGTGTTGAGATATAGGTCATTTATGAGCCAAGCTACCTAGTAGATATGAGTTAGTAATATTATTTAGACTTCTATGTTAGATAGTTTGATTGTAAACAGCAAGTTTTCCAGCATTTCCTATGGTTCAGAAGAGTGAGCCAGGGTGATTTCACATCAAATTTGAAAATCCTAGCAATTACATAACCGATTGACAGTTTTGCTGCACTACACAGGTTGCTTCTGTCAGATGACAACTATTGCCACAAGAAAAATGTTCATAGTCTATTTATTTCCTGAACCTATATTTTCTTCTTGGTCCATGGTTGTCTCTTACTTGAGAATATTTTTGAATAAAAGCTACAAAAAATAGAGTAGTGTTGTCTACAAAAAAAAAAAAACACAAAGAAAACCTTTATGTTTTAAATTCAAAAAAATGTGCTGTGATTACAATAACACACTGCTTGATTCTTCTAAAGAAATAGTCAGAGAAGATTGTTACTAAAATGGTTATGTGATGGAGTTTAGCTGAGTATTTTTATTTTACTTTCTTTAAGTACAATGACAGTCTGCTTACTAAATGTACTACCCTGCAAAAAGGTGGCTGGGATTATTATCTGCATTTATTAATAAGTGGTGTACGTCTTTTGTTGTAGTAGATAAGTCTGCTTCCCTTTGCACAAAAAAGAAAGAGATTATTTTTATTCATTGTTGAAAATACTTGTTTACTTGTAGATTCCATTTAAACATGAGGACAAAATCTGATTCATTGCTGTATGCTTAATGCTAATCACAGTGCTTAACACCAGAGAGATTCACCACAGTAATTCATAGAATAGATGGTTAAAAATGAACAGGTTAATAAATGAATCAGAGGATATAAAAAGATTTCTCTCTGTCACAAAGTACTTTAGGACACAGCTTCTAAAACTTGATGTGCATGTGAATAACCTCTGTATGTTATTGAAGGTGCATGTGAATAAGATTCAGTCTAATTGGTAGTCCTGAAATAGAACTGACATGCTAAATTTTCTTTTAAAAATATATTTATTAGTGCATTATACATAATTGTGGGATTCATTTTGGCACAATCATAAATTCATAAATGTGCTCCTTTTTAATCTCTACGATAACCCCCCTCATTTTCCCTAGTTCCCTTCATCTACTCTATTGGTCTTTATTCTAGTATTTTTTTAATTGGTGCATTATAGTTATACATTAAAATGGAATTAATTTTGGTATCTTTGTATGTGCATATACCACAATTTGGTGAATTTTATTTCACTGTTCTTCCCATTTTCCATCTCTCCTCCCTCCCCTTTGATTTTTTCATATACTCCACAGTTCTCCCTTCTATTTTCATGAGGTCCCCCACTTTAAAAAAATCCTTATTTCTGTCTAACTTTTGCATACTACAGACTATATTAGATCCTTGACAGTCTAAGCCTAACTTATTTCACTCAGAATGATGTTCTTCAGTTCCACCTATTGACCAGCAAATGACATAATTTCATTCTTTTGGACTGAGTAAAATTCATTATATGAATATACTATATTTTCTTTATCCAGTCATGGAAAACAAAGCTGGTCCCATAACTTGACTAATGTCATTCAAATTTCTTTTTTTTTAATTGCATTTTATTTTTAATTTACACAAAACTGTACATATTTATGGTATGAAAGGTGATATGTTGACACATGTGTACTTGTAGAATGATTAGCATAACTAATTAACATGTACAGTACCTCACATACTTATCATTTCTTCATAGTGAAAATACTTAACTACAGCATTTTTAGTAATTTAGAAATATACAATTCATTATTGTTAACTGTAAGTCCCTTGCTGTGAAGAGATCAACAAAACTTATTCCTCCTACGTATCTCAAACATTATGCCCCTTGACCAATATTTCCCCCTTGGCTCACCTTTCACTCTTTGGTAAACACCATTCTACTCTCTACTTCTTTGAGCTCAACTTTATCTTGCATTCTACATATAAGTAAGATCAGGGGTATTTGTCTTTCTGGGCATGACTTATTTCACTTAGCATGATCTCTCCTTCAGATTCATTAGTTCATTTGTGTTACCAGAAAAAAATTATCCTCTTTCTAAAACCAAATCGTATTTAATTCTGCATATATGTGAATTTTCCTTATCCATTCATCTCTTCATAGATGTAGACTTTTTTATATAACGGCTATTATGAATATTGCTGTGAGGAATGAGGGAGGGCAGACGTCTCTTTGACATCCAGATTTCAATTCCTTTGGTTATATGTCCAGAAATGGTATTGCTGGATCATATGGTATTTCCATTTTCAAATTTTTGAGGAACCTTCATACTATTTTCCAGAATAACTGTCCTAATTTACATTCCCAGCAACATTGCATGGGGTTCCCTTTGCACCACATCTTCACCAAAACTTGTTATCTTTCATGTTTTTGTTAATATCATTTTAACAGATCTAAGGTGATACTGTGATTTTCATCTGTATGTCTCTGCTGATTAGTGAGGTTGAGTGTTTCTTCAACATCACTGTCTTTATGCATTTTTTTCTGAAAGAAATGTCTATTCAGGTCCTTTGCTTATTTTTTAATCAGATTATTTCCTCTCATGTTGTTGAGTAATTTAATTTCCTCCTACAGATGGTCTGTGACTTAATTATGCCATTGGGTTTTAAGATAGTGTGAAAACCATATGCATTTGTTAGAAATAGTACTTGGAGTTTTGAATTTTGATCTTGTCCTGGGCCAGTGATGTGTTGCTATATGACCCTTTTCCAAGGTTAGTCCATGGCTATGGTTTTCAGCTCCCAGTGAGCCACATGATCATGAGAAACACCCATTACTCTGCAGTGTACTATCTTGTTCAACAATGATATTCCATAGGTTAAGTGTATTAAATACAGTTTAACATGATATTTTCAACTTATGATAGGTTTGTAAGGACATGACCCCACTGTAAGGCAAGGAGCATCTCTGTATTTTGAATATGAGCCCTTTGGCTGATCCATGATGTGAAAATGTTTTCCCTTGATCTGTGGGCTGCCTGTTCATTCTGACACTTGTTTTTCTTGTGGGACAAAAGTGTTTCAGTCTGATGCCTCTGCTCTTGTCCTCAAATCCAAGAAATCACCTCCTAAACCAATGTTGTTCTGCTTTTCTGTTTTGTTCTAACAGTTTTTGAGTTTCTGGCCCCACATTTTTCAGTTTTCTGCCTGTTGATAGCCAATTTTCCCTACATTTTCTTTGAAGAGAATTTAAAGCTTTTGGGTTGTGGAACCATTCTGACAAGCCAAGATGAAGTATTTTTGCAAACAGAAAGTTCCCTAAATCTGAAATTTCTGAATAAGATAAATCATTTTAACATTTAAAATGAAATAAAAAGAATCTACATAATGATATTTTTACTTTTTAATATTGTAAATTTAAAAAATGGCATGTAGATAGCTCCTACCCATTTAGTTGTTTTGTATCTACATTTTTACTTTTTGAGGCAGCAAAATAGTACACACATGCATACAGTATAATATCTGTTAGGTCTTCAGAGAATATACTTGGTGTTTTAAATCCACTCAAACAGTTATCCCGCCATGTCCAGAGTGTCATCTGGGAAACAGTGAAGGTTCTGGGACAAAAGAAATCCATGAGGTCAAAATTATTTTCATGAGAAATCTAAAATTTTCTCATTTTATTTTTTTAAACAAAGATGTCATTTGACTTTCTCGTTGTTTTCACATTTGTAGTGATGGTGAAAAAGCAATAGCTCCTTAACACAAATAGAGGGAGTGGAACCAGTTGTGCTAGTCATCACACTAATTTTGACCATTATATTATAATCTCAGTAAGAATTATATCATTTCACTGAAGAATATACATGTTATACTTGTGCAGTTATTTGAGTTGTGAGCAAAACCAGTTCCAATTTCTATCAAAGTTAATTTAACTTTAAAGAATGACAAACTGTGATCTTTCTGATTTAGATGTGTGGCAGACATTTTCTTAAAAATGAATGAAGTGAGTCTCTTATGCCAAGTTCAACAATTGACAGTATTTGTTGCCAATGATAGACTTTGAGCTTTCAAAGAATATCAGATTTAGAAAAATATATCTGCCAATGTGAATTTGACCACTTACTTATCCTAAACACTTTTCTGATGAGAAGAATGGTGATATTTAGTAATGTGATTTTTGATACTAATAAAATCTATCAGAAGATAGGAGCAATGCATCAAACTAATACGTTCCCAATGACCAATGCATTATATCAGGAAATCACACATGGTAAAGCAATATAATCATAAGCAAGGAAGGCCAATGAATTTTAATACATCAGAGTGTAAAACTCTCATTGACATAAATTTAGATTCCACAATGTAATGGTTTTTGTTGTTGTTGTTGTTGTTGTTGTTAAAGAACCATTTTGAGTATAAAATAAAAAATAAATAATTCACAGTTTCAGTATATTCTGTTACATGAGCACCCTTTCAATTTTCTTGATGTCTTCCAGCAATATATGAAAATAAAATTATCATTTCAAATTGCTTCTCTGCTCTTTCTTCCATTCTTTCTTATCACATACCTTGATTTAGTAGATCATTTGTTTTCTGAGCAATCCTACATTTCTACTAAAATAAATACATTAACTTTATTTTAATGCATATATATATATATATATATATATATATATATATATATAATATATATGCATACAATAGTAAAATTTCACAGATGGATAACTGTTCATATAATTGTAGTTAGTTTAATTTTTAGTCACTGTAAATATATTAACAAGTATGTGTGTGGGTGCTATTGTGCTTGATGTTATTTTCATAAAAATAAAAAAAAGAATGAATTCTGCAAAAGGTATAAATATATATCTAGACATGCAAGGGAAATATACAGTTTATAAGATTTATTTTAAACACTTCATTACTCCCACTAGTTAAAATTTTAATTTTCTCATTAATCTAGACATGGTAAGTTTTAAATATCAACCTATTTGAATTCTGCCTCACCTCAGGCCTAAAGCAATGGAGCTAGCTGACCTTGGACTAAAACCTCTGAAACCATGAGCTAAAATAAATCTTTCTTCCTCTTAGTTGTCAGATGTTTATCACAGAATGAAAAGCTTAGTAATACAGTAAGTTAAAAAATGTACTCATAAATATAGTCCATAGTCTACAATTGGCCCAGGAAGTTGTAATTTCCCAACTTCAGCTCAAAAAGATGAGCTAGCTTGTCATGAGTTACATAGCACAAATATTTAGGAATTCAGTCTAATGCTAATAATGGTTGTTTCGAGCTTTTCACTATTTAAAAGGAGAGCTCACTGCACACCTTACAGGCACTGACCGAGTGCACACAGCATGAAACTCAGTGATCTCAATATCCAGTCAAGGATGTTAATATATCCTTCATGAAAAATATCAAATTTGAAGAGGGCTGACTTGCAACAATGCTAGAAGAGTCTAGATAAAAAACAATGAAGCTGTAAGTGACAGATTCCTCTAACTAAGTTGGGAAGGATAGACATATTTTGCAGGAGGATTTTAAAGATATATATTAAATCATTTGTATTTGACTATTCTTTACTTGTTTGAAGTGTAATTGACCTGACATTATGTTTTACCTTCATAATATTCTATCTGCATCGTTTCTAACTCAGTTTTAATGCCAGCTTCACCAGGGCAGCCACTTTGCTTTTTTTATTCTGTTCCTCAGGAAGTCCCTGTGGTGGAGGGTTTATAGACTCTGGTGCATTCAAGATCCCATGCACACTTCTCTTCTCCGCTGGAGTCACCAATCAATTGAGAATAGAGAAATGAATAGGCGTACGGGGTCTGTGAGACTCTTTGTTTACAAGCAATGGCAACTTGTTCATGGGTAATAAATAACTTATTTCCTAGGGCTGTTATGAGGATTTGATGATACAATACTTATAAAGCATGTGAAGCAGGCCTATTCTCTCCTATTCAATAGAACTTAGCTACTTATAATAATAAGTTACAATTATGTTTTTAAATAAACACTAATTATTTGATTGTAGTTTCACTCATGGCACTTTTAATTACTATATTTTGTATACACAATAATATTTAAAATTAACAAAAACAAGACATTTTGTCTCTTACAGTGGAGAGCTCAATTCTACTTGATTGCAATCATAAAGGAATACAAAACATTGGGATTTTCCTCCTCAAATCAATTGTTTACTGTGATATTGTAATGACTTTAAAGTTCCACTTAAATAGTTTTTAATTACTACTATCATATATTCATAACAATTAAAATAAGGGATTAAATCTACACATGTGGGTTCATGCTCTTTTAATAGGAAATTAAATTCCATTTGTTTAGGATTATAAGGAAATGCTGGATTAATTCATATATTATATACATTTGTTAAAGTACTAAAGTAGCTATGAAATCTGTTCTATTGGAAATGCATAGTCCTCGGTTTCATCTATTAAAAATGCTTTGTAATTTATGGTTTCTTTTTACCTCACCCAGTTTACTTCCCATTTTTCTCTCTCCTGAATTGTTCTATCATTGATGGGACACTGTGAGCTACATTTAATGAACCTCTTATTTAAAGGCAATCACTCCACAGGTGAGGAAAACATAAAGTGAGAAGTTGTTGAGAGCCACTGACAAGTCAAGATGGAGCCTGGCATTTTGCCAGAGGGAGTGGTTTGTGAAGTAAGGCCAGCAAGCCATTAAGATGATAGAGATTCCTTAATGACTGACTGCTGTGTCTAGATTATGTCAATTAAGTTAAGGTTAAGCTGTGTGTAATCATTAATATGATGAGGATTCTTAATTGGTTGACTGCTGCATCTAGTTTATGTTAATTAAGAACAAGCTGTGTATTCAGTTATGTATATATACCCCTACTGTCCTACAATAAAGAGGCTCCCGCTCCTGCTGCATCAACCTTCACAAGTTGCTTCACAAGTCACCCCCTGGTTATTTTGCTGTAGCCAGACTGC
Source organism: Callospermophilus lateralis (assembly GCF_048772815.1). Lineage (NCBI taxonomy): Eukaryota > Metazoa > Chordata > Mammalia > Rodentia > Sciuridae > Callospermophilus > Callospermophilus lateralis. The sequence goes on along the minus strand of NW_027511570.1, from coordinate 1,016,505 downwards.
AGCAAGGAGTATTTATTTTGAAGTATTTATTTGTCTTCAGGTATCATTGGAGAATTTTGATCATTGACATTAGGTAATAGGTTCTGAGGGACAGTGCTCTCTACACAGAACCCTCCTGTTCTCCAGGCTTAGTGAAATGTTCTCTGCATCTCCTTCCTCAGAAATAGCAGAGGTAGCTGCTTTCCATTTCTGTTAACCTCAGGACACTGTCCTCTGCTGTCTGGTTTTCTCATATTCTATTGTGACTTTGTCAATAACCCTTTTGTTAAACTCTCTTCCAGTTATCCTGATTTAAATGACAGATTCCTTTTCAGGACAATAATACAATTGATGGACAACTAAGAGAAAATGGTTTTGAAAGTAGGAGATATTTGTCCTTTATAAGCTTAGCAGCAGATGACATGGACCTAGAATTGAGTTATTTCAGTTGTGATTAAGGATATTTGACCCAAATCCTCTTAATTGACTTCATGCGGAACTTTAGGGGAAAAAATAAAGCAAACCCTTCATATTTCTCTCTCTCTCTCTCTCTCTCTCTCTCTCTCTCTCTCTCTCTCTCTCTCTCTCTATCACACACACACACACACACACACACACACACACAGCAATCATGATAGCTAGTGATGAAGTGAGGCAACTGTGGCCAGATTGCCTTATTTGAAATCTAGCTTTCACCACTTAATAGCTGTATAAGATTCAGTAATTATTTCTGTTTTTTTTTTTTAATAAAATCTGGGATATCAGAGTAGCTATGCTATCAGTCAGGGATTTCCAGAGAAACAGTACTAATAGGATATAGTTAGGATTTTTGCATGCCTTGAATCCCAGAAACTCAGGAGGCTGAGGCAGGATGATCTCAAGTTCAAGGCCAGGTTCAGCAACTTATTGAGGCTCAAATCAACTTAATGAGACCCTTTACCAAAATAAAAAATAAAAAGGTTTGGGGATGCAGCTCAATGGTTAAGCACCCCTGGGTTCAATCCCTGGTACCAAAAAATAAAAAATAAAAAGAATTAAGTAAACAATCACAAAATATGGGGATATTAAAAATTGTTGGGAGGTCTTGGGTTATAGCTCAATAGTAGATTGCTTGCTGACCTGTGTGAAGCACTGGGTTCAATCCTTAGCACCACATAAAAATAAAGAAATAAAATAAAGTCATTGTGTCCATCTACAACTAAAGAAATCGTTGAGAAAGTTAATGATTATTTTTCAAGAATGGATATGTGGATGCATCACAGTGTCCTTACTGCTGGCTTTTGTTGTTGTGATCTCGCTGTACTCTGTTCATTGAAGCAACTGACTTATTTAATTATATAAAGCAGCTGTTGTACAAGGGCAGCAGATGTTTGCATAATGTTTATTTACATTGCCATAATGTAATTTGAGAGGCTATTATGATTCCATCTTTGAGGCCAATACTATATCTCCTTTGAAAGTTTTGTGGGCAATGAACCTCTATCTTCATCAGAGCTTCAAATGACAAATCACATCAAATCATGGTGTATTCCTCTGACTTTATGTTTCATGAGTTATGAATTGAAGTGTATAATTTCTTCTCCATTAACTTAGTAAACATGTATCAGAAAAGTATGAAGATTATGCTACATTCAAAAGAATATTACATTTAAGTCTTCATATTAAGACACAGAGTTTGTGGGTTTTTTGTTTTCAGACTTCTGACTATCCCCATCTTTTTCTCATCTGGTAAAATTCTTAAGCCAGTATGCCTCCCATCCTGTCAAATTTGGATGAAATGCCCTAAATTTATTGCTGAGAGATTCGTAATGGGGAGTTCAAGAAAGTTGAACTGTGGCATGGACCTTATCTAAGAAAAAGAAGGATCTGGGACATTACCTCTTCCTTCCTTTCTCTCTCTCTCTCTCTCTCTCTCTCTCTCTCTCTCTCTCTCTCTCTCTCTCTCTCTTCTCTCCTTAACTACTGAGTGAAAAAACACCTCCTGGCTCACTGTAAAAAAGAAGATGCAGTGTTTGGGGCTATAACATAGAAATTTCCAGACAGTAAGAATCTCAGAGAACTCTCTGGCGAACAGTCAGGGAGGAACTAAGGTGTTCAGTCCAACAACCTGTGCAGCATCAAATCCTTCAGTTACCAGCTGAATGATCCCGAAATTGTTCTTTACCCAGTTGAACTTTGAGATGACCAAAGCCCAGTGCTCCCTTCATGAAACCTGAAGGTTTCAAGAGACTCTGAAGACTCTGAAGCAAAGAAGCTCACTGACGCATACCCTGGTTTCTTACTTGGAGAAAACAAGAGATAACAAATATAATCATTTTAAGCTTCTATGTGGTACAATAAATTATACAACATCTACTAATGATAACTTTAGCCCAGCTCCAGTATTTCTTTCTGCAGACTGCATTCAGTAGCCTCCAGTTTCTATGAAGCCACTAGGTCAAGCAGAAAGCACCTACCTAGGCTTGTAGGTACAGCTCTTTCTTTGCCTTTAAGACTTTCTAGGGTTCCTGATCATGGTCCATCCCTTTAAGCCCATTGATGGTGGTAAGATCTCTTTCCCTAAAAACTAATCCCCTCCTAAAAAATATGTTGATAATATAATCATGCAAGAGTGGATGTTCTGAGCTACTTCTCTGTTTATGAGTTTTACTCTAAGAAAATGATTTTTTAATTTACTCTGTTTCTGCCTAATGGTGTGAAGGTTTAATTTTCAGCACACCTAGTGTAATGGTTAGTTTTATGTGTCTAATACAAACAGCATATGTACTTTTTAACTGGTAAAGATAGCAATACCTTAAAGTTTTGTTGTGTGTGTTAATTTGCAGATCAACATTTTGTGCCATTTATTTATCTGTATGTCAATAAAAATCTAAACTACCTTATTATATATTTTCATACATTTTAATATCTACTAATATATATTCCCTTAGTTGTTTTTCGTAGAAGTCTCTACATTAATTATGCACATTTTACATGGCATTTAAATAAATCTTTTTTAAATATAGTTTTTAGTTGTAGATGGACACAATACCTTTATTTTATTTGTTTATTTTTATGTGGTGCCAGGATTGAACCCAGTGCCTCAGGCATGGTAGGCAAGTGAGCCAGGACCCCGTGAACTCAGGTTGTTGCATTTCATTGAAATCCTTTAGTTTCATTAACCCTGTAGATAAGATTATGAAAATATTTAATCTTTCTATCATCATCAACACATCCTTGTGAAATTGTCTTTTCACATTGTAATCTATCAATTTTTTCTGCTTATATAATAAATTTATATTGGTGAATTGAACCATTTATCAACATGAAGTGATTCCTAAAATGCTTGTTTAATATTAATATAGCTATACAAGCTTTATCTTTGCTAGTATTTTTGTAATTTATTTTTGCTCATGTTTTACAAATTCTTTAATACTAGTGTGTTTTTAGCCCTGCATTTTGTAGGCAACATATTGTTTGGTTTTATTTACTTTTTTTGGTTGCTTATTTTGTCCAATAGTTCCTTTTACAAAAGGAAAATTTCCTCCAATTATAATTGTTATGATTACTGATATGTCATGTAAATCTACAGACTTATTTTGTTATTAGCAATTGTCCTGCTTAAATTAACTTTCCTTCTCTTTTTTGTCAATTTTGGATTAGCAGTTCCTTTTATTAATTCATATTTTATTTACTAATTTGATCTTTTGCTTTAACAATTTTACTGTAGTTTCAAAAATACTTCACAAGTAGTTTGAAAAAAATTACTTTGTAGCTTCCATCTGGACCATATTAATAGTGGTGGTTGTTCTTCAGTAATTTCATTTTTATCTTTATTTATTGAATGTGTTGTCTGACTATGTTTAACATAGTGAAATGCAAAAGGTGGACATAAATTTACATGGAAGCATTGCTAAGTGAGGAAATGGAAGTTGAATGATTTCTGAAAGCTCGACAACCTACTCAGAACTAGATCGTTAAACTTATCTTGATATAAAAAAATTTCTCTTAAGTATTGTCATCACAAAGTGGAACAGGTAATGAATTACTTAACCAGATTAGCTCAAGGAAAACTTAAGGGATTCAGGAAATATTTCAATTCAGTGAATGTTTGTATTTAGGAAGAAAAGAAAATATTTGGTTTCATTGGACCTAAGGAGTCATTCATTTAAGAGAGTTTGAAAATGGTTAAAAAAAAATCTTACCATACTAATGAAGTTGGTTTTTGGCTGAGAACCTAATTACATTTCTAAGGCTTTGGGCCTGGTCTGGTTCTGATCTGGCTTTGGGCTTTACTTTCTCTCCACTTTATTTAATTTCTGCCTCATTTATGTTGTAAAATTATTCATCTTGAAAATGTTAAACTGAGTATCAATGCTCTCTAATAATTCTCTGGCCCTTAGATTCTGGGATGATCTTAACTAGGACTTGAGAATACATGTTGAAAAATAAGGAGTCTAACTTTACGTAACCTGATAAATCTTAATCTTTCAGTTAATGAGTATTTGAGAGAAAGAAAATGCCTTCTGTTCACCAGGAATAAAATTAAGTTTGTGGCCATTGATATTAATCATGTAAAAGCACATACTCTCAAAATATGCCAAAAATGCATTTTAGTTGATTATCAGCATAATCATTTTTATTTTATTATATCCACTTAGATTAAAAGCAAATTAAAAATAACCCCACCTTTCAAAATTTCTATATTTTAATTAAATTTATCTATATCAATTATCAGCTATATGACTTTCAGTTAATTTTATTCAATTGAATTTAATTGTGATATTAGATAAATCTTTATACACATGAACAAAATTTAGTATTCTAGTATTTACAATTTTATAATTTCTTGAGAGTCCATACCAGAAAATTTTCCTAGATGTATTTTTTAAAAAAATATATATATATTTACTTATCTTTGATGTAGTATACATAGATGTTAAAAAATTTGAATACTTTTAAAGAGCATTCTATGATTACTTCTAATTTAGGCTTTTCTTTAGATGTGTATATTTAAAAATATATCATATTAAATGTGATAATCCAAGTTGGGTTCTCTCTAAGGTTACCTAAAATTATATTAATAGTAAAAAAGTAATTTTACCCTTATAAGAGAAAATTTGAGATCAATGACCATTCATATTAAATTTATATCAACTTTATAGCCCTTTTGTCATTGTGACATATTTATGAGGCTGTTAACTTTTGACTGCCTGGAGGTTATAATATACTTGATGTGACCCTTACCTACTAAGTCAAGATCATACAAGTTACATTGATCATAAGCCATTCAGAAATAATGCTAAAACTTAGCTTCCGATGCATTAGTGGATATCTAAAGAAAAGGATGGTTGCTTAATTTGTTTTAGGAAAAAAAAAAGAATGGAAAAGTTACTGTATAGAAGATGTAATTAAATAATATAACAGAAGTGTCAAATTTAATATAGATGATATGCAAATTATAGAACATCATAAGACTTAAATACTAAATTGTTATTTTTGAATTTTTTTATACCTTTATTGTATTTATTTTTATGTGGTGCTGAGGACTGAATCCAGGGTCTCGCACATGCAATGCGAACTCTCTATTCCTAAGCCACAACCCCCAGCCCCCTAAATTGTTATTCAATAAACCTTTTTAAAAAGTTTTTGTATTTATTGCACATAAAAATTAAATGGAAACTTAATCACTAACCCATTTATATATTGATTTTCTTAGTTGTTTCCCCAAACTGCTGCTAAATGAATCAGATTGTTATAAAAGAAAATGTAATGAAGTACTAGGATTTTGATATTAGGTGTATGGGGGGTATTTATTTGACTGACCTTTTCTGCCTTAATTTATCTTATTAACAATGAGAGTTTTGAAGAGCCAAAATTTTTAATTATTCATTTCATTTATATTAACATTTTTCATTAACTATTTTTTCTTGAAAATTAACAATTTATATAAATTTATGGCATACAAATGGTGTTATGATTTACTAGCACTGGAATAATTAAATAAAGGTAGTTAACACCTCAAATACTTAACAGTTTTTGTGGTGAGAACATTTGGATTTACTCTTATGAATTTTGAAATGAACACTACTCTCTAATTAACTTTATCCATCACACTGTGCAATAGAATTCAAAAGAAAACAAACACACTCCCGGGTGACTGAAATTTTATACTTGAAAATTCTTCCCTCCCCTAGCCTCTGTAACCACCACTCTGCTTTCTACTTCTGTGAGTTTAATTGTCTTAGATTTCACATATAACTGAGAACATGTGGTATTTGTTTTTCTGTGCCTGTTTAATTTCCATTGCTATGACATCCTGCAGATCCATCCATAATGTTGTACATGATAGATTTTTTTTTCCTTATTAAGAAAGAATATTATTCTGGAATGTGTGTAAGACAGAGCACATGATATTTTCCTTATCCATTTTTCTGTTGATGGGCACTTAGGTTAATTCTATAACTAGAATTTTGTGAATAATATTGCAATGTATATGGCAGTACAGATATCTCCTGGACAAACTGGTTTCAAGTATTTTAGGCAAGGATCCAAAAATGGTATGGCTGCATCATATGGTACTTCTATTTTTAGGGTTTTTTTTTGAGAAATATAAATGTAGCAAAACATAGTGACTATACTAATATACATCCCCAAAGCAAAGTGCAAGTATTGCCTTTTTTCCCTCTCCTAACCAGCACTTGTTATTTTTTATCTTTTTGATAATAGTCATAATAATTATGACTTGATATCTCATTTTGTTTTAATTTACATTTTCCTAATGATTAGTGATGTTGAATATTTTTCTATATACCTCTTGGACATTTGTTTATCTTCTTTAAAAAAAATGTATGGTTGGGTCCCTTGCCTAATATTTTTAAGAGTGAACATTTTCAAAGTTATTAATTAAGATAACTTTAAAAAATTTTAGATTTGAAAAGGAATTCTAAAAGGATTTCATATTGAAAAGGATTTCATATTGAAAAGGTTTACATTATAAAATATTTAGTTATAAAAACTGATTTACATATTTATCTTAAATATTATAAATATTACATAAATGCATTTCTGAGCAGGTGTTGATACCAGGAGTTGAACCTAGGGGCACTCAACTTCTGAGCCAACATCCCCAGCCATTTTTATTTTTATTTTGAAACAGGGTCTTACTAAGTTGCTGAGGGCCTCACTAAATTGCTGAGGCTAGCTTTGAACTTGGGATCCCCTTTCCTCAGCCTCCTGAGTCACTGGGATTAGAGATGTGGGCCACCATACCTGGTGTAAATGCATATTCTCTGTGTAAGCTTTTGTAAATGCTCACATATTCAGTGCAACATTTTCATTTTATTTTTTAAATAAAATTAGCAATCTTCTCTCCTTCTCCACCCTTCTCTCTCTCTCTCTCTCTCTCTCTCTCTCTCTCTCTCTCTCATTTTATTAGAGCTTTATACTTACACACACTAGGTGGGTTCATTCTGACAGACTGCTACAAGTTTGGAAATCACTTTCAGTTTATGATTCCCCCATACATTTTCACTCCTGTCCTCTCTTCCCTTTTCCATTCTGCTTCATCTATTCTACTAGATTTCCTTTCATCCATCTATGATTTTATACTTGATTGGTCCTTTATATTATACTCTCCTTCCCTCCTGCTTTATTTATTTATTTTTTTGAATATAGCATCCACATATGAAAGAAAACATTCCATTCGACCTTTGAGTTTCTTGTGTTTCTTTGAGTTGCTTGTTTTTAATTAAGATTTTTTTATTATTGGATTCCTTGAATTTCTTCTTTATTTTTATATTAACTCTTTGTCCAATGTATAGCATGCAAATATTATTTCCCGGCCCATAGGTGGTCCCTTCACAATGTTAATTGCTTCCCTTGCTGTGCAAAAGATTTTTTAGTTTGATCTAGTCTATTTTTGTGCCTGAAATTCTGGAGTCAAAAAAAAAAAAAAAACAAAAACAAAAACAAAACTCAAGAAAGAAAAAAGAAGTCATTTCCTATAGCAAAGACATGTAGTTTTTCCATTTTTCTTACTTCTAGTAAGTTTTATATGTGCCAGTCTTAAGTAAATCTTTAGTCCATTTGGAACTCATTTTTGCATATGGTATAAGACCAGTGTTCAATTTCATTCTTCACATTGCTATCCACTTTATTCAAAAATTTTTTTCTCACAAAAGGCTATTGTTTTCCCATTTGTATTCTTGGCAACATTGTGAAAAATAAATTTATTAAAAATATCTGTTTTTATTTCCAGTCTTTAGGTACTATTTTATTTTCAACATATCTACTGCTTTTCAAGTACCATGCTACTTTATTACTTCATCTTTGAAGTAAAATTTGAAATTATGGTAATATTTACTGTTTTGTTCTTTTTTTGCTCATGATTACCTTATCTATTCTGGAGTTTTTGTGGTTCCATGTGAATTTTAGGATTGTTTTTTCTAATTGTGTAAATAATTACACTGGTAAGAGTAAAGTTTACAATAACTAGAAAAAAAGCATATCAAATAAATAACATATTGTTATAACTCAAAGAATTGGAAAAAGGAAAAAAATACTAAACTCTAAAGTTAGCAGAAAGGAGAACAATAAGATCAAAGCATAAATACATGAAATAGAGATTGGAAAAACAATACAGAAAATGCAGTAAATTGAAATAGTTTTGTGATAAGATCAACAAAACCTTAGTCAGATTAACTAAGCAAAGAGAGAAAACTCAACCAAATCAAATCAGAAATAAAGAGAAGACATTGCACTTTTACAACAGAAATATAAAGGATCAAAAAAATCGGATAAGCTTGAAGTAATGACTTAATTTCTAGACACATATAATCTACTAATGCTAAATCATGCAGAAATAGGAAATCTAAGAAGATCAACATCAAGTATCGAGACAAAGTCAGTAATGAATAGTTCAGTCTCCCATCAAATAAAAGCCCAGGGAATTCTCACTTCATGACTAAAGTCTACCAAACATTTGAAGAATATCAAGTCTTCGAACTAATATCAAGTCTTCTCAAACTCTTCCAAAAATTAGAAAAGGATAAAATATTTCCAAACTAATTTTACAATTTTAGAACTACCCTAACACTAATCCAGAAAAAGCATTATAAGAAAGGAAAATTATTAGCCAATAACCCCAATGAATATAGAAGCAAAAATCCTTAACATGATATTAACAAACCAAACTCAACAACACTTTAGAAAGATCATCCTCTATGATCAATTGTAATTTGTCCATTTATCATAAGGATATTTCAGCATACACAAATTAATAACTTTGATACATCAAAATAACAGAGTAAAGGTATCAGTCATATGATTATATCATTAGATATATAAAAAAAGAACTTAACAAAATTCAACATATTAAAAATTGTCACCCAGTTAAGTCTAGAAAGAATGTACCTCAATACAATAAAGGCCATATAGAATAAGCCCACAGTGCTCTATGGTAAACATAGTAAACTCTATGACTAATATTATACTCTATAAAAAAAAAGATTGAAGACTTTCCTCTAAGATCTGGAACATTACAAAGATGCCCATTCCTACTCCTTTTTCAACAATGCAGTAGAAATCTTGGCTACAGCAGTTAGGCAGGAGAAAGAAATAGAAAGCTTCCAAGTTGAAAAGGAAGAAGTGCCATTTCCACTATTTATTAATGACAATATATAATATACATAATACCTACTAGACTCCACTAAAACCTGTCAGAACTAATAAAGTTACGTGGTACAGTAGCAAACAAAAATCAGTATTATTTCTGTATACGAACAATGAATGAACCAAAAATTAATTAAGAAAATGATCCTATTTGAAATAGCCATTGATAAGAAAAACATAAATAAATATAATCAATGTGTTAAAAGACCTGTACATCAAAAACTGTAAAATATTGATAAATGAAATTTGAAAAGAGAGAAATACATGAAAAGCTATCTCAATTTCATGGATTGGAAAATAAATACTGTCATAAAGTTCATTCTACTCAATGTTATCTAAAAATTTAGTATAACAACATTTAATTTATTTAAAAACATATTTCTAATTATTTTCCCCAAAATGGAAGCTATCTCTTGTTTAAGTAGACTTCATGAGGTTTAACATTGTTTCTCATCTTGCTTTCCTCTCTCCTTCTCTCTTCCTTCCCTGGTCTGGTACATGAGAAATAAAAATAATGTGGAATTTTGCCCTAATAAATAGCTTCCCAGATGCAAGTATAATATTTATTAACTCTTTATAACTGTGTAAATTCATGAGACATTTCAGAGGATAGAAAGATAGTCCAAGGTTCATAGATGTCAATATTGTCTGTATAGAATTAAGGTTCCTAAATTTTAGAATAAATCAGAATTGCCTATAAAGGTTACAAATTAAGCAGTTACTAAGAAAATCAGAGTTGAGTCCAATAAATTTATTTTAAAAGTTCCGTAGTTATGTTAATGTTGTAAGCTAAGTGAGTAATTTGAAATCAACTGTAGAAAAAATAGATACAGTATTGTCACTTAGCTTTGACTTCTTCATGAACTAGGAAATTAAATTGACTAAAAATGAAAATATATTTATGACTTTGTGATTACTGATTTGTTGTCAGTAATGGCTTTTGGACAAATTTCACATTTTCTTTGATTTGAGATAAAAGATAGGCAAATATAATAGTGATCAGCTTATTGTATCTCAAAATTCTCCTTCATTGCTCTGTTTCTGATTTTGCTGTAGGACTTATAGGTCTTCATTTTATTTCCCCCTCTTGAGGACAGGTAATCATGGACTGTTGTTCAGAAAGCCTAAAAGTGCTAAAGCCTTTCTGAGATTACCATTCTAATAGCATTCTCTGGTTTCTTTTTTACCTGACAGCTGCTTCCATAGTAAGCCAAACCACAGTTTAAGAAGCTGTCTGGCAGTCACGAGGTGGTCCTACTCAATATCTTCTTATAAGAAATAGCTCCCTTTGATGAAATCCTCCTGCAAATTCCTTGGCTATGCATGAAGAAGTCAAAATATCAGACTGGCTAAGTGGAAGAAGGTGACCTCTTCTAGGTACTGTCTACCCATGTTTTCTACATTACTCAGCCTAGGGTATTATTTGCTCTATTTCTCTTGCTTTTTCTGGTCCTCTTTTTTTTTTTTTGACCACTCATAGTAGTTAACCACCATTTGTTAGTTCACAATTCAAATATTATAAAATTTCCCTCTTTGATTAACTGGAGCATTTTCTGCATTCTGACTGGAACATAACTAATTTATTCTGATATATTAAATAGAAAATGTTAATACATTTAAGAATATCTTTTCTTGTTTTGCCAGAGAAAATTTTTATTGAGAAGCTTCTGAGTATACAATAAGTATGAAAGTATCAACCAAACATAGTTTAGTAAACATTTTAAAAATATGTTTATCTTTAATGATCCAAAATTCTGCAAGACACACTGATATACCCAGAATTGGGTGGAAATACAGCATCTCAGCAGTGCTGCTGCCAACCTGGGGGGAGTAAATTCCTAAATAATAAATAATAATTTACAAACAAAATTGGAGAATACACTTTCAAATCTGTTGAAATTTCAGGGAAAATTTTTATTATTTAGGAGAATCATAGGAGATATCTGTTAATTTTTTCTCTTTAATTATAATGTTTTACTTCATTTTCAAATCAACTTTTTTATACACCACTTTGTTTTGAGACCTTCTAAATACATTTTCTGCTAGATAGCTCCCTGTTGGGCTCAGCCATCAGGGTGTGCTATAGGGAGACTCCAAGGATGCAGAAAGAATGGATTTAGTCTTTGATTTTATTTCCTGTGTGCTTCCTATGATTCCTGCACCTTCTTTCCCATAGCATCACAGGCTTCTTATTCCTAGCATCAGATTCTTACATCCCTCCCCTATCACTTACCCCACCAGACTCACAGCACTCCCTCAGAGGTAGCAACTTATTCAATGAAGTCTCAGCCCCTTTGGCCCTATCCTCCCTGAGCACTATACACAAAAACACCAAGTAGCACTGGCTCTTCAGAGATCAGAGGCTTCACTCTGCCAGGTCCTTTGTCAAACATATAAATTTTGACGAAGCTATCAGAGATGGTGGTGGTACTCATCACTTATTCTATGATATTTTAGAATTCATTTATTGTCTATTTTTTGGCTTCTTAAGTTATCTGGTTTTATTTATATATATATATATATATATATATATATATATATATTGCTATCAATTCCCCACATTAAAACTTTTGTTCAAATAACTGCTGTAATTTCTGTCCTGTGGCTGAACCTTGACAGTAATAGAAATTTGTGCTAGGAGCCATCCTAAGAATCTAAAAGATAAAGCAGTGAGTTTCATTGGGTTCTCTTCTTGTGCTTGAGCACAGAACTGATTTGCTCACAAATTGGAAGTCAGATGATAGTAATTCATGACAACAGTGATGATTAGTCAAACCTTTGCCTAAGACTAATTGTGATAAAGTATCTACTGAAGCAGGTGCCTTGGGAAACTAGGCAGCTGCTACATTTGTCTGTTGTGACAGTGACAGTGACTACAAAGGCTATCATGTGGGATATATTTTCACTGTGCTGGAGCACTGACAGGTAGAACATGCCAAGCTGGAGGTCATTAAACTATCACCTCAAATTACAGTCAGACTTGGAGCGTATCTGTGCTGTTTCCAAAAGATTCCTCCATTCCTCGTAGCCATTGGGCCTAAATCTATTGAATACTTTTATGTACTTTTTAATTGCTGTAAAATTAAAAAAAATACATATTAATCTGATGTCCAATCAAGACCCATATATAATTTTAGTAAGCAATATGACCCTAAAATTTCAAATTAAGACATTTGATCAGAAGTAGCTTTCACTCTCATATGGGGACACATTTATGTTTCTATTTCTTGGAAGAAAAGTAATAATTATACCTAAATATATTTCTTTCAAGGAAATTCCAGTTCTCTTTAACATCTATACCCAATACTCTTCATTTTTATTAGACTTGTCATGAGGTTTATATCTTAATACTTTCTAACAGGGAAAGTAAAAGTCTTACTGGATGAAAAATGCTTTATATAGCAAAATAATTGAATAAATATTATTTCCCATATTGGTAGAAGCCTGTGAGAGGAAACTGGGGGTGGGTATTATAAATGGGAAAAAAATAGACTTGGTTTACTTCAATTCTATTATTCTTTGTACCTACTTATAGAATTTTTAATTAACATTTGAAATAGTGAAATAGAGCATAAATGATAAGATAGATTATTTACCTAGTGAGAATTTTTGTACAGACATGAAATATTTAATTGAGGTTGAATAATATTTTAAGTTGAAAGTTATTCTTTTTAAATAAGTTTTTCTTGTTCAAGCTGATTTAAGAAAAAATAAAAAAAAAGAGTATTGCTTATTTGACAAGATTTAATACTGAAAATAATTTGGTTTTGCAGAAGTATTTGGTGTTTAAAAAAGAAGGAAAAAAGGTCCACTATTGAAATCAGATTGGTCAAAAAGCTACTGACTGAAGGTAAAGATACCATGCAGATAAATAGTAATTCCAAGAAAAAGAGCTTATGAAGAAGGGGGCAGGAATCATAGAATTTCCTGTATTTAACAAAATGAAAAAATGTCAACAACACACACACACACACACACAGCACACATGCTCATGCACACACACAGTGGGACCCCTCATACCAAGCGCTACTGTTTCTACAATTGACTCCATTTCCTAGTAATTCCTGAGGCAACTAGTTACCAGAAGTTTTGTGAGTCAGATGTTCTTTAAAATACATTAGGTGTATTAGAAATGTTGTTTCCAATTTTAAATAAATATATTGCATCTTTCTTTGAGTGTATTCTCAAACAAAAACTTATAAACATTAAGTTCTGAGATTATTGACCTGGCTGACTTGTTTGATTGGTAAAAACTGATACTGAAATATTTTGTTCTATAATGTCTGTTGGGGCCTATGTTCATTATTTGATGAATAGAATTTATCACTCATCAAATAGCTTGTGTTGAATAAAATTACTATTGATAAAGCTAAAATTAAATTAATAAGAATATTTTCTAACTTTGACTATTAGATCGATGTGAAAAGGGCCAGAGGAAATTTTTTAAATTAGATCAAATATTTAAATTTTTAGAGTTTTTTTATGATTAACTTTTTCATTTTAGTTTCTTACATCACATCACCTCACAGTACATGAAGTCAATATCACATAAAATGAAATTTCTGACCCATCAAATAATTTGATATATTTTGCAATTTCTTATTATGTCTCATATGTAATTACCTATAAGAAAACAAAAAGTTTATCTCAATCTTTATAAATATTAAAGTAGTTTAGAAAGTACATATCAACATATCAGTATTCCTCAGGGAATGCATAAGAATAGCATTTTATTTAATCATCTTTGCTTTACATTTCTATCCATATCTCTAGGAATTACTTAAAGATTTGCTAAACAGTGATATTTAGACTGATAGCCAATATTATCTTAATTCTTTCAAATGAACTTGGAAATATCACTTGTTTAAAAAACAAGGTGACTTAGAATGAATATCAGCCTATTGATATGAATGGCCCATTTAAAATTATGATAATAGAATTTTTAAAAGTAATAATATTAAGCTATTGCCTTCCAAAATATATGTTTTTATAAATTATCTTAGTAATTCTTAATTATTTTAATTATTAAAGTAATAAATTATTAAATTAATACATTTTAATTATTTTAATAATTTTGATGCTCAAACCTTCACTTGAGTGGAAAACAAGATTGATTCCCTTTTCTGATATGTTATACAGGATTTGTCCTGTGATGTTCCTAAAGCCTACATCATTCCTATATTTTCTGTTAAGAAAATGCAAGCCATCACACAAATGATTTAAATATTAGAAATTCATATCAATATAAAAGTTTTAAAAATTTATTTTTTAGAAAGAGTTTGGAAATATTTATTATATAGATTACTATATGTAAATCCTTCAAAACTGATAGGAAAGATACATAGTTTTTAATATCTTAGTTTAATTTTTTCTTGTTCTTATTCCTGACAAGTGTTAATTTTATTTGTTCCTTCATTTAATCTCATTAGTCTAAAAATAAGGTTGCATTTTAAGAATGAACCTTAGCATAAAAACTAAAATAACATTTATAGTTTTATTTATGAAAGCTAAGTACCAGTAGGTTACCTTACTAAGAGATGACACTCAGAGCCAGAATGGTTGAATCAAAGCTCATGAATATTTTCTAAATAAAATCAAATTTACTTCTGAAGTGCACAAGACAGGTCTTGAAATGAGGAGATTTTGGATTCTTGCCTCCTTTGTGAACTATTCATTTTAACTCCCTTGCTTCTGTTACAATGTCTTATAAAGAGAACTGTAAACTTCTCTCTCCATATTGAGAGTAAATTCTTTTAACTACAGACTTAGAAGACAGAAAAGACATCATCATTTGATTTCCTGAGCCCAGCACAACTAAGTGAAGAAAAGGTAAACAATGAGTATCAAATTTAGTGACAAATTTTATGGAACTTTACACATATAAGTTTTGAGGCTCAAACCTTCAGTTGAGTGGAAAACAAGATTGATTTCCTTTTCTGAGTGGTTCTCCAATTGAGCATGGCTTCGAAAAAATGGAACAGCTTTCAGAGATGTTTAATCTAGCTTGAAAGATTTGCACATATCACACCTCACAATGGAAAGATTATAGAATTTAAATGAAAGATAGAATTCATTAGAATCTTTTCTTCCCAAGGGACAAGGCATATAAAATTTTGTGATTAAGAATTATAATGGTGGTATAATTTCCATTTTTTATTACATTCTTATGCTGGAATAAATTTAAAAAATAACTCTAAAATTTGTTATAATTTTTACATTCAAATTACGTATTGCTTTCTATAGTGGAAATTATTAAAGTGATTCAAATTATTTATCTAATAGTTTCAAAGAAAAATATGAACTTAAATCTTCACTAAAATATCAATGCAATAATGCCTTGATACATTGTTTTTGTTTGAATAGTTAGTGAGGATTGTGTTTAAGTCTTTATATAAATGAATTGATATTGGCATTTTTTCAAGTATTAGTTCTAATGTAAAATATCTTTATGAAATGTGAATATTTCTAGAATCTTTGATCCAAAATATTTCTTCTGTTGCTGGTGGTGGTGGTGTTGGTGGTACTGGGGGTACTGTTGGTGGTACTGCCTCCCACTCCCTTTAATTGCAAATGAAATGGTAAATTGAACTGTGAAAGTTCAATCTATCCCCAAATCTGCCTTGCTGAATAAAAAGATATTCCATGACATGCCATTAAATTTCATGAAAATTTTTTTAATGATTACTACAATTTGTTTATTGATTAAAAACTATATCACTAATGAGCTGTTTATATAATTTCCAATGATAATACATGAGAAGTTGTTTATCATTATTTATATAATGGAGGAAAAAGTGAGTGAAGATTCATGAGATATTTTAAAAAGTAATGCACTTTTTCACCAGATTATGTTGAATCAATACAGCAAACAGCAAGATCAATGAAAAATTAAAGGACAATTTTTTGTCACCTTTATGAATATTTGTCCTTGATTACAGACTAACCTCAGACTAATTGGGACCTATCTTTGCTTTGCTATCTATTGCTGGGAGCCATCAGCCAAGTAGGTATGACAATTTCCTTGCCAGCGTACCCCCATGTTTCTTTAGTGGAAGGGCTCATGGAAATAGGACATTTTGCAGGACATTGCATGTAAGGTGACCTTGCTCAAGGACCAGGGCAGGATCCTTGTTTAGGGTGTTCCCCCTTTAGAATAGGGCGGTTTAGCATAATAGGAGATTAGGGTGTTCCCCCTTTACAATAGGGCGTATCCTGCTGCTGAGTTCCTCTTGAGTTCTTAGGGTCAGACAGTATATTTTTGGGAGACAGAAGCCCAGGAGTAGTGAATTTGGGCAGAGTGTGGATTTGGGCAGAGAACATGGATTTCCCCAGAACATGTTTGTAGATGGCCGGTGTGAGTTCGGGAATAAAGAATTGCTGTTTGAGTCTACAAGCTGTGTGGAGGCTCGTGATTTGTGCCCAGCCGGAGACTGTGGCAATCTATTTTCTCTGTAATTGGTAGACACAGATATTTGTACTGAGTGGCACAGACAATTAAATCGAAGACTACAGAATCAAAGAATCTTGAAATATTAGATCAACCTACTAAATTACATCTGGGAAGATTTAAATGAAAGAAAAGAATTTTTAACAAAATCACTGGGATAGAAACAAAGCAAGGACTAGCAATACATTTGTTCCAGACAATCTGAGTGATGCAATATTCTAAACATAACCTGAATTAAGCTTAAATCACTGGTTCACCTTAGTAGGAAATTGACATTAACATTTGGTTAAGCAAATATTCCTTTTCCCCTTCTAGATATGCAGTATCCAGAAGCCCTTGCCAATTTCATTAGGTAGTAATTACAAGATAGATTTTTTTTTCTTAAGCAAAATATATTAACAATCAATCAGATGTTTATCATCTTCTTTTTATCGAATACAATGAATGATAGCACAGGGAATAAAGAAGTTCCATAAGCTATGAATACTGCCTTTAAATAGTATAATTATGGACACCCACAGAGCCCAATCAGGCCCAAGTCAGACCTGCCAATGCCCAAGGAGCCTGCACTGTGTTCAAGCTTCATCTTTGAACACATTGCCCAAAACTGCCATCACCACTCCCCCAGCCCACCCTTCCTGACACTCCGTTAATGAAAGCAGCTGCCTCCATCTTGGGACACCACTGTTGCCATCTTTAGTTGTGGCAACTCCCAGCTCTTAACACCAGCTGGGCAGGAGAGGTATTGGAACCCTGTGGGGGCACAATAAGCCTAAAGTGTTAAAAACAGTAATGATGTGGATTCTCAGAGCTAGTAGGAAAGACACATGAGCAGCATAAAAAAAACAAGGGAAAAAAATGGTGCCCCAAACAAATCAAGATGCTACATTATTAGAATCCATGGGTAGCACAACACAAGAATTTACAGAGAAGAAGTTCAGTATATACATAATTCAAATGTTCTGTGAATTAAAGGGTGTTATAAGAGAACAAATACAGACAGCAAAATATTATTTCAATAAAGAACTACATCAGCAAATACAGGAAGCAAAAGATTACTTCAATAAGGAGATGAAGGTTCTGGAAAAAAAAAAACCACCAAACAGAAATATTGAAATGAAAGAAATAATAAACCCAATTAAAAGATCAATAGAAAACATCACCAACAGATTAGACCACTTGGAATACAGGACCTCAGACAATGAAGACAAAATATATAATCTTGAAAAGAATGTAGATCACATGGTTAAGATAGTAAGAAACTTTGAGAATAATATTCAAGAAATATGGGATATCATAAAAATACCAAATTTAAGAGTTATTGGGATAGAGGAAGGTATAGATTTCCAAACCAAAGGAATGAGCAATCTATTCAATGAAATAATATCAGAAAATTTTCCAAACATGAAGAATAAACTGGAAAACCGAATACAAGAGGCTTACAGATGCCAAACATACAAAATCACAACAGATTCACAACAAGGCACATTATAATAAAAATGCCAAGGAGAGAATCTTAAAAGCCAGAGAACAAAATTAGATTACATATAGGGGTAAACCAATTAGAATTTCTACAGATTTTTCAACCCAGACCCTGAAAGCTAGAAGATCCTGGAACAACATATATCAAGCTCTGAAAGAAAATGGATGTCAACCAAGAATCTTATATTCAGCAAAATTAACCTTTAGATTTGATGATGAAATAAAAACCTTCTATGATAAAAAAATTAAAAGAATTTACAACTCAAAAGCCTACACTAAGGAACATCCTTAGCAATATATTCCACAAGGAGGAAATGAAAAGCAACAATGAAAATAAGCAGAGGGAATTACACTAAAGGAAAAGCAAATCAAAGAGAAACCAAGTCAAGTTAAATTTAAAAAACAAATAAAAAAACAAAAATGGCTGGGAATACAAATTATGACTCAATAATAACCCTGAATGTTAATGGCTTAAACCCACCAAAGAAATGACATAGACTGGCAGACTGAATTAAAAAGAACAACAACAACAACAACATCAAAAGACTCAATAATATGCTGCCTCCAAGAGACTCATCTTAGGAAAAGACATACACAGAATGAAGGTGAAAGGTTGGGAAGAAAACATACCTGCTCACCTGGACTGTGGAAACAAGCAGGGGCTTCCATTCTGATATCAAATAACTTCAAGCCAAATTTAATCAAAAGGCATAAAGAATCATTTCATACTGCTCAAGGGAACCATGCATCAACAAGTCATAACAATTTAATAAATATATACCACAAATAATGGAGAATCTATGCTCATCAAACAACCTCTTGTCAAATTCAGTAGTCAAATAGATCACACAACACAATAATTCTGAGTGACTTTAACACACCTCTTTCACCACTGGATAGATTTTCCAGAAGAAAGCTGAACAAAGGAACTGTAGACCTCAATAAAACAATCAATAACGTAGACTTAACTGACATATGTAGAAAATTTCATCCTTCAATGAGTGAATACACTTTCTTCTCAGCAGCACATGGATCTTGCTCTAAAATAAACCATATATTATGCTACAAAACAACTCTTAGCAAATACAAAAAAGTGGAGATACTATCCTGCATTCTATCAAATCATAATAGAAGGAAATTAGAAATCAACGATGAAATAAAAAATAATAGCTACTCCAATACCTGGAAACTAAATAATATGCTACTGAAGGAACAATGGGTTGCAAAAGATGTCAAGTAGGAGATTAGGGATAAAAACTGATACAACATATCAAGATCTCTGGGACACTATGAAGGCAGTACCAAGAGAAAAGTTCATTGCATGGAGTTCATTCGTTAAAAAAAGAAAAAGTCTACAAGTAAATGACTTAACAGTACATTTCAAAGCTCTAGAAAAAGAAAAATAAATTAACACCAAAAGCAGCAGAAGACAGGAAATAATTAAAAATCAGAGTTGAAATCAATGAAATTGAAGGAAAAGAGACAATTTTAAAAAATGACAAAATAAAAAGTTGATTCTTTGAAAAGATAAATAAAACTGATACACCTTTAGCCATGCTAAGGAAGAGAAGAAGAGAGAAAACTCAAATTACTAACATCCATAATGAAAAAGGAAATATCACAACAGATACTATAGAGATATAGAAGACAATTAGAAATTATTTTGAAAATTTGTACTCCAACAAAACAGAAAATATCAAAGGCATCAACAAATTTCTTGAGTCACATCATTTGCCCAAATTGAAGCAGGATGATATACATGATTTAAACAGAACAATTTCAAACAATGAAATAGAAAACACCATCAGAATTCTACTAACCAAGAAAAGTCCAGGACCAGATGGATTCACATCTGAGTTCTACAAGACCTTTAAAGAAGAACTAATACCAATACTCTTCAAATTATTTTGTGAGATAGAAAAAGAGGGAACACTTCTAAACTCATTCTATGAGGCCAGTATTACTCTGATTCCAAAACTAGGCAAAGACACATCAAAGAAAATAACTTCAGAGTAATATCTCTAAATGAACATAGATGCAAATGTTTTCAATAAAATTCTCACAAATCAAATATAAAGAATATCAAAAAGATAGTGCACCATGATCAAGTAGGGTTCATCCCAGGGATGCAAGATTGGTTCAACATACAGAAATCAATAAATGTAATTAATCACATTAATAGATTAAAGATAATAATTATACAATCAATACATGCAGAAAAAGCATTTGACAAAATACAGTACCCCTTCATGTTCAAAACACTAGAAAAA
Organism: Callospermophilus lateralis; assembly: GCF_048772815.1. Lineage (NCBI taxonomy): Eukaryota > Metazoa > Chordata > Mammalia > Rodentia > Sciuridae > Callospermophilus > Callospermophilus lateralis. The sequence goes on along the minus strand of NW_027511570.1, from coordinate 995,676 downwards.
TTAGAGATAACAGGTATTTACCTCAACATAGTAAAATCTATGTATGCTAAGCCCCAGGCCAACATCATTCTAAATGGAAAAAATTGAAAGCATTCCTTGTAAAAATTGGAACAAGACAGGGATGCCCTCTTTCACCACTTCTATTTAATATAGTTCTTGAAATTAGGTGACAATAGAAATTAAAGGGATATAGATAGGAAAAGAAGAACTCAAATTAGCACTAGTTGTTGACAATATGATTCTATACATAGAAGACCCATAAAATTCCTCCAGAAAGATACTAGAACTAGTTAATGAATTCAGCAAGGTAGCAGGATATAAAATCAACACCCATAAATCAAAGTCATTTATGTATATCAGTGATAAATCCTCTGAAGAAGACATGAAGAAAACTACCCCATTAATAATAGCCTCACAAAAAATAAATTACTTGGGAATCAACTTAATGACAGAGGTGAAAGATCTGCACAGTGAAAGCTACAGAATGCAAAAGAAGGAAATTAAAGAAGACCTTAAAAATTGGAAAGATCTCCTTTTTTTTGCATAGGCAGAATTAGTATTGTCAAAATGGCCATACTATACATATTTAATGCAATTCCAATCAAAATCCCAATTTCTCATAGAAATAGAAAAAGCAGTCTTGAAAATTCATATGGAAAAATAAGAGACCCAGAATAGCTAAAACAATCCTTAGCAAGAAGAGTGAAGCAGACCTTAGTTATAATACAGAGTAACAAAATAGTAACAAAAACAGCATGATTTTGGCACCAAAATAGACTTGTAGACCAAAGGTGCAGAATAAAGGACACAGAGACAAACCCACATAAATACAGTTATCTTATATTAGACTAAGCACCAAAAACATATATTGGAGAAAAAATAGCCTCTTCAACAAATGGTGCTGATAAAACTGGAAATCCATATGCAACAAAATGTAATTAACCCCCCATCTCTTACTGTGCATAAAACTAAATAAACTAAACTAAACTAAATAAATAAAAACTAAACTAAACTAAACTAAATAACTCAAAGTGGATCAAGGACCTAGGAATTAAAGCAGAGACTAATGTGTCTAATAGAAGATAATGTAAGACCAAATCTCCATTATGTCAAATTAGGTCCTGACTTCCTTAATAAGACTCCTATAACACAATAATTAAAATCAAGAATCAATAAATGGAATGGATTAAAAAAAATTTCTTCTCAGAAAAAGAAACAATATGTGAAGTGAATAGAGAGCCTCCATCTTGGGAACAAATTGTTACCACTGGCACATGAGATAGAGCACTGATCTCTAGGATATATAAAGAACTCAATAATCTTAACATTAAAGTAATAATGCATTCCAAATTGGCTGCACCAATTTGCAGTCCCACCAGCAATGTATGAGTGTACCTTTTTCCCCACATCCTTGCCAGCATAGCCATATCAATGTTCATAGCAGCACAATTCACAATAGCTAGACTGTGAAAACAACCTAGATGCCCTTCAATAGATAAATGGATTAAAAATGTGGCATTTTTACACAATGGAATATTTTACAGCACTAAAAAATAAGATCATGGCATTTGCATGGAAATGGATGGCATTGAGTAGATTATGCTAAGTGAAGTTAGCCAATCCATAAAAAACAAATGCTGAATGTCTTCTCTGATATAAGGGGGGTGACTAAAAATGGGGCAGGGAGGAGGAGTATGATAAGAAGATTACCACTAAATAGGGAAGAGAGGTGGGAGAGAATGGGAGGGAAAAGGGGAATTGCACAGAAGATGGAAGGAGACCCTTATTGTTATACAAAATACATGTATGATGACACTAGTATTGCTATAGGTATATACGTGTCTGTATAACTAATGTGATTCTGCAACCTGTACACTCAGAGAAAATGAGAAATTATACCCCATTTGATTCAAATGTATGATATGTCAAGATCATTGTATTGTCATGCACAACTAATAAAAAAAAATTATAATAATAATAATACAGTCAATAAATGGGCCAAGGAACTGAACAGACACTTCTCAGAAGATGATACACAATCAATCAACAAATATATGAAGAAAATGTTCAACATCTCTAACAAATAGAGAAATGCAAATCAAAACTATTCTAAGATTTCATCTCACTCCAGTCAGAATGGCAGCTATTATGAATACAGACAACAATAAGTATTGGCAAGGATCTGGGGAAAAGGGCACGCTCTTACATTGCTGGTGGGACTGCAAATTGGTTCAACCAATCTGGAAAGCAGTATGGAGATTCCTTGGAAAACTGGGAATGGTACAACTATTTGACTAAGCCACCCCTCTCCTCAGTCTATACCCAAAGGATTTACAAACAGCATACTACAGGGACACAGCCACATCAATATTTATAGCAGCACAATTCACAATAGCTAAATTCTGGATCCAATCTAGATGCCCTTCAGTAGGTGAATGGATAAAGAAAACTTGGTATATACACAATGAAGTATTATGCAGCACTAAAAGAGAATAAAACCATGGCATTTGCAGGTAAATGAATAAAATTGGAAAATGTAATGAATGTTATGTGAAGTAAGCCAAACCCCAAAAACCAAATGCCTCTTCTTTGATATAAGGATGCTGATTCATAATGGGGATGGGTAGGGGAGCGTGACAGGAATAGACAATCTTTGACAGGGAAAGAGGAAGGATAGGAACAGAGGAGGGACATTGGGTAGGAAAGATGGTGGAATGAGATGGACATATTACCCTAAGAACATTATGTAAACACTAGTGGTGTGACTCTATTTTGTCTTCAACCAGAGACATGAAAATGTGTGCTCTATTTGTGTAATATGAATTGAATTGCATTCGGCTGTCATATATAAGTAATTAGAATAAATAAAAAAATAAAATTTAAAAATTTAAAAATAACATAATTACACATGACACTAAAATAATTTCTATACAGCTATACAATGAGTATCATATAGTGTCATAGCACAAAATCTATTAATGAAACTAACTTGTACAATTTTTGGTTTTATATTAATGTGTTTATGTCCTTGATAAAAATTTTAGCCTAAGTTCTGAAGTCATGTCTCCAGAATTCTATGAGGTGGGCTATGAAACTCTGTCTATAGCCTAGTGTAAAGTGGGTGTCAGAATTCTATGTAAAAAGATGTTTCTAGACTCCAGCTGCACTTTCAGAGTGTCATGGTGGTTTTAATTTTTATATTATGCTGATAATCTTCAAAATAATCAATGTTTAATAATAATGCTCTTTGTAAACTTAAATGTTTAATGTTAACATCATTATTAACATAAAAAGTAGATGTAATATCATTAAAGTGATTTTTGAAAGTTGATGGAGTATTCAAACAACAATGAAAATGACCCTTTCACATGGTCACCCACATCTTGCTTGGTCAAGTACAATTGTAAAGGTGCATAGATAAATGCATATTGCATGCAGAGATAAAATTATCATGTGTTGGAAGCTAAATTGTTGTTGCTGTCACTTCCTAAGGTGCCTAATGACCGTGTCCTTTCTGGATGTAGGCTGAAGCAGGTCCTGAGGAGGGGCTTTACTGACAAAGTACATAGGGCACATCTCTGCCCCAAGGTAACCTATAGTTGCCTGAAGGACGTAGTCTCTGTTTCTTCGGTTGAATATCTAATCAAAAAGATAGAATTTCAGAAATTTATGGTAGTTTGAGAAACTTTTCTCTACTTCCCATTTATAGTCATTGAATGTGTTCATAAAATTAAATCATATTAAAACATTTCTTAAAATTTTTAATGCTAATTTAACTTTTACAACTTTTTATGTTCTTACTAGTTGGCAGATTTTGATAAACAATAATAAATTTAATTGACAATTATAATTAATTTATAGTTTAACATAAATGCAGCATATCCTATAGGAATAGAAAATTGTTACTTATTTAATAAGATTATATTGCTTATTGGAAAATTAAACAAAAATAACAAGCAGTGATCTATTTGCAAAACATGGTAAACATAGCTAATAATAATTAATTATTTTAGAAAAGTAGATTCTTAATCTCCTTATTCTTCATAATCAATATTTGTTTTAAATAAATTTAAAAATCTTAAGTCATGTCAAATCAGTCCTCTACCCTTTTATGAGTAAGTCTATAATATAGAATATATGTGTGTGTGAGTGTGTGTGTGTGTGTGTGTGTGTGTGTGTGTGTGTGTTGGGAATGCATGTATGTGTATGTGTGAGTGTATGCTAGTAAAGTTGCTTAATATTTTTCTGAAATAATAAGTGAGAAATATTTTATTCTGTATAATTGGCTTTATTGACTTTAATCTTACTTCCAACAAAACACTTCAATAGTTCTTGGTTTGGTTACCCAAGGTCAATATGTTTCAATACCATTGAAGTTATGATTTGTGAAAATGCAGTCATGTTCCATGGTTGATTTTTTTTTAAACTTCTAACCGGGCATGGTGGTGTACTCCTGTAATCCCAGTCACACATGAGGCTAAAACAGGAAGGTGGCAAGCTCGCAGCTGCCCTGGCCCCTTAGAAAGAACCTGTCTCAAAAGAAAACTAAAATTAAAAAATAAAGACTTCTAATTTATCCCGAATACATTAGCTTAAAGTTTTAGCTTAACATCTCTATTTGTCAAGAGCATGTAATGATAGGTTTAATTAATCCTTAAACACCAACACATGAAATCTGTACCAAAAGAAAACAAAAAGGAAAATCAAAATAAAAATTTCTATACCAAGAGAATATATCTTACAAATGCTCTATTTATCTTAAAATATTCCATAAAATAACTATCTATATCATTTGAATAAAAATATAAACATTTTTTCTCAGTAATTAATTATTATAAATATATTTAAAATTTTTCTGAGCCCCAATCTGCAATTATTTTGAAATAATGACAATATAGTTCATTATCAAATAGCTAAAAATGGGATCCCAGAAGAAACATAAAATGATTAGATTAAGTCTGAAATCTTGACTTTGAAAACTTTTCAGAAATAACTCAATATTGATTCTGTGGTCAGCTTTGAAATGACTTTCCTACATCTGATCTATTGGGTCATTACAAGGAAAGATTGTTAACCACATGATCATGTAATTTGTATTCTGTAACTTGGCTGCCTCAAGGTTCTTTGGGACTTGGCCAGAAATTGACAGCTAGAGGACACTTACTTGTCCATTGGTTTTCCAACATTGCAAGTCATGTCAAAAATGCTTTGTAAAAATTATATTCTTTTGATACCTATCATTGTCACTACTTCAAAGGAGAAAGATATATTGATGATATGGTTTTTGATATAGTTTTTGAAGATGTTTTGTTCTCAGCATAACTGTTAGTGGTCATAGAAAAAGTGCACAGTGTTTGTAGATGATAAACATCACAACACTCCGTTGTTGGTCTCTTTGTGGTTCCATTCTTATGAAAAGTCATGAACTCAGCAATGTAAAAGTGACAATTTTAATGGATTATCCTAGGAAAAAAATATAAGAAATAAAATAATTAACTTTATGATGATATTTGCATCATCTCCACTAACCTAAAAAATAATCCCATGAAGAACAATATGATTTCAATATTTTATTAAAAAATTGAGGCATTGCGAAACTAATTTACTCAATGTTACCCACTTTGAATGACAGCCAACTAACTAGGGAGTTGTGCTAAGGAAACCACTTTCTAAAAAAAGGAAGTCATTAATGTTCATAATCCAAAGGGAAATATGCCTCCATATCTGTATTCACACATCTATAAAAATGCACAAACACATTCTTCCCCAAAATATGATCAACTGATTATCAAAATAAAAACTAATACCTAGGAGCAGTGAGTCTTCAATCTTCCAAATATATTAAACTAATGTAAAACTGAAATTTTAAAAAACCCTTGAAAATTGAAAATTATTTATTTATTTTTTATTTTAAATAGATAAACAATGTATTGAAAATGTATTTGAATTTGATGGTGCCCATTTGTGTCTTTTCAAAATGATTTTTTTTCTTAATTAAAAAATGGTCTTTAAATGCAAGATCTAAGTAATAAACCACTGAGTGAAAAGCTGACATCCAAAATAAATCAACAAAGCATTTTGTCCAAAGAAAACATTAACTATATAGCATGCAATTGATTGATACATAGAAAATTGGTGTATAAAACATAATTTACCCTCAACTGATAATCATTATAACAAGGATGAAAACAATTAGCTTAATTTCTCCTCCACTAGTCTCATATAATGACTGGACTACATTAAATATGTATTTTAACAGTAAAATTGTAGGATTACGGAGAAGGGAAAGAAAAGGAACTTGTTTATAATATCATAAATTATTTATCTGGGCTTGGAATGCCATGAATTACATATTAATTCATTTCTGAGGATTTAACCACCCTGAACACACCCATTATCATCTGAACTCTGGGCCACTTAACCACTGAACCCATCCCCAGCTTTTTTTTTTTTTGCATTTTATTTAAAAACAGGTTCTCCCTGATTTGCTTAGGGACTCACTAAGTTGCTGAGACTAGCTTTGAAATCTGACATCTTCCTGTCCTCCCAACCGACTGTTATCACAGGCTTGCACCACTACTCCTAGAAAGAAAGAATAACTTCTTTCTTAATATTACTCAAAATGATGCTTGGGCTGGGGATGTGGCTCAAGCACTAACACGCTCTCATGTCATGTGAGGAGCTCTGGGTTCAATCCTCAGCACCACATAAACATAAAATAAAGATGTTGTGTTCACCGAAAACTGAAAAATAAATATTAAAACTTTCTCTCTCTCTCTCTCTCTCTCTCTCTCTCTCTCTCTCTCTCTCTCTCTTTAAAAAAATGATGCTTACAAAAGGCTTCAGAATTATGTGTGACAGGGTCTGCATATATTGATTTATTGTTCCAAATCTATGTGGAAGTACCAATAAAATTGTCACCTACTACAGCAATACCCTAAATAACACATTTCTAGAAAGAAAGAACTAAAACTTCTTGAATGTTCCTATGCTAGCACTTTTATTACCTGATGCTATATATTAATGTACTGAAAAACTTTTATTGTCTTCTAACTATAAGATTATTAGGTGTTTCTTTCTTTTTAATCTCATAATATCCTGAAGAGTCAATGCTAAAACATTTTTGTGGGTATATATTACAAACATGTATTTATTTTCTAACCCTCTCACTATATTATGAAATCCTCAAATCTTTTCTCTACTACATGAAAGGTAATTATGAAAAGACATTTTTTATAAAATTATTATAGGAAATACAGTATCATTCCCCTTGTACAATTATGATAATGATATCCAGACAAGAGAAGACCATTGTCCACTGTCCCATAAATAGGAATTAGAATATCAGACTTTTTCTGTTTGAATGAATTTAAATTTTATTTATATCTTATTACATTATGGGCCTTCTGATTCCCTTTGTGTGTTAGTGTCTGTGTATGTATATATAGGAGGTAGGGATGCAGTTTATTATGTATGCCTATTTAGTACTTTTTATCTTCAGGATTTCTTTTTCATTTTATACTCCAATCCTATGGAAATGAACCATCACATTTATACCTACCTGTTGGTAATTTTTTTTCTCATTCACTTCATTTTACTTTTAACATACTAATAAATCAGTTGTTATGTTTTGATGACATAAATATGAATTTTGTGTTGCAACAATTTCAGTTTTCTTAGATTTCCCTATCTAAATTAACCTGAAGACAGAAGTTGTTATAAAAGAAAATTTGAAATTAAAAAGCTTGATATAATTAATTCTTTAATGAACTCAACTTATATCTCCCACACACAGTTTGTATATTATCCTAGATTATTTCAGAGTAGACTCTTTTCCCTCACTCTTCCTTCCTGGACAGAAAGGCTTAAGTGGAAGCTCGGGGTTCATGTGGTTGTTTAACCCACCTCCTGAACACTAGTGGAACAGACAGAGAGAGAACTGGGCTTTGCCAGGATTTGCACAAGTACCTTGGTAACACCAGCTTGCAGTTCAGGGGAGCTGATGCTCCATGAAGCAGCAGGGATTTGGGGGAGGATAGAGTTAGCAGATAAACACTTTATTGTTTTCCCACCAATATGCAGCCTAGGATTTACTAGTAGCATATTGCTCTACTGAAGATGTTCCACAAGGTCTTATATATTAGTTGGCGAGTGCTGCAATAAAGCTGTGTATCAGATCATCTCAAAACGCAGCATTTTGCAACAACCTCCATTTAATTTTTATTCAAAGATCTATCTGACCACTCTAGCTGATCTTAGCTGGTGGTGGCTGAGGAACACAAGATGGGATAAGAACCTCTCTGTGTCTATCTTATTCTCCTGGAATCATAGGGCAACTTGATGTGCGAGGGAATAGCCTGATTCCACAAGGACACTTAAAAGTTGATGCTTGTGTCACATCTGCTGATATCTCCATGCTCAAAGGAAATCATGTGTCCAGGTGTAAATTCAATGAAGTAGGGAAACATACTTCATCTGTGGTGAGAAAAAATATGTGGCAAAGGGAATGGATATAATATACAGTGAAAAACTGCAACTGATAATTTAATAGGTTAAATAGAAAAGGTATGTTTGTGTATGAGAGAAAGAGAGAATGACTGAATCTGGGATCAGCTTCATTAAACACGTTTTTAAAACTGGAATTTCCTCCTTCCCTCTCTTATGTTCTTCCCTCACTACTTTTTTATGTGGAACTGCAACCAATAAAGCAATAATGCAAAAGCCTTTGCCTTAGACTCTGTTTTCTAGGAGTATGGACTTAAAGAGTGTGTATAACTAGGTATTATTAGCAGACCTCAGAATGGGATTTGGGGCTAGAATTCTATGACGATAGATATGAGATCAACAGGTATCCTGATAAGGAGAGTGGCGAAAAGCTCTAGTAGGCAATGATATCCAGTTTAATAAGACTTCCATTTGTGTTTAATAAAGATAGGGTGGGAAAAGAAGGCAACCACACTGGGATATCAAGTCCTTGCTGTTCTTGATAACAGTGATAATAAAACAGCGTTTTGACTTTTGCTAATGACATTTGAAGCCTTTGCAGAAGTAAAGTAATAGGCTCAGTGATACTCATAGCCAACCTAAGGCACATCGTGAAACAGGGACATTCAATTGTTTTGCTTTGTTTTGAAGCTTAAAATCTTTAAAAGAGAAAATTGAGAGGCTGATTCTGCTGAAAATAATGTGTAAAAAAATGATATTATTAAACTATAATTTCTTCCAAAGAAACTAAATAAGAAATCTTATGCTAAAACCAGGAGTCTGATATTTTAGGAATGGAGCCAGGTCTGTGATGGATACATTTCAATGAGTTATTGGATCTCACAATCTTAATGCTAAGCAAGTAAAAAATGATTATAATTATGGTGACAAAAGCAGTTCTCTATCACAAAAGGGAGAAGAGAATTGGACTCACTCATGGACAGGACAGGGGAAAACGTTGGTCAGGAATAACTTTGCTAAATTATAGTTGCACCATGAAAGTTAACAGTGAAGGGATGCTTTCATAATAGGTAGGCACTTTAAAAAATAACTATTGAGTGAGGGAAAAGTCACAAAATCCTTTTAAATAATTTTTAACATATGAGAGATAAGTAGCTAAAAATATGAATCTCTACTGACTCATGAGCACATGATTTGACCAGTCTGTCCATGACCTGGGATAGAGGAGATTAAAAATCCCAGGGTCAAGGAAATCTGAAGACACGAGTGTATATATCAATGGAAATGTGCAGAAAGTTTGCAAATGATGTCTATTAATGATAACTACCATAAATTATTCAATACTATTAAATATTTAACATTCTTGGGAAAAGGGATATACTTTAAAGAAAAGGAGGAGTAAGAATTGGCTTATGACTAACAGGCATTCCGATTGTTTCAGGAAATCTGCTACCTGGGGGTATTCAAGGTGATGAAATGTGAAATGTTAGCTACAATCTTCGGTGGAATTGACATTCTCTTTCAATTGTTGGTATATGGTGCTGTGTCTTTCCTGCTTGGTTGGGTTAAGGAACGAAAGTAGAATTTATAGGCTCATCATAACTTTCTGGGACAACCAATGGGGTTTTTGTCTTCCTATGTTTACAGTCTTAAATTCTGATGGTTAAACAGATCCTGATTCTCAGAGAGTGGTTATTTTTAAAGCAGATAGTGGGTACTCCTGTGGGTATTCCTTTGGATTGGAAACTTGGATTTCTACATGGTCACTTTGCAAAGCATCAGGCACTGTACTGGATGGTAATTTGACATGTTTACCATGAGCATTCAGGCTGTCGGAAAGAAGCTGCCTGGAACCTTGAGAATGAATTTATTTCACATCCTTGAATGGCCAGTGATAGCCATGAAAAAGCAATTGCAGCAAACAGACTACAAGTAGAAAGAAACTAAAGACTGTAAAAATATGATAGTTTTAAACTATAATTTCTTCCAAACAAACTAAATATGAAAAATCTATGCTAAACCCAGGACTCTGATATTTTTGGAATGGAGCCAGGTCTGGAATGGATACATTTCAATGAGTTATTGGAACTTGAAATCTTAATGCTATGCAAGTAATATATAATTATAATTATGGTGGCAAAAGTAGTTCTCTATCACAAAAGGGAGAATAGATATATGTACCTAAAGGAGACACAACTAAAAGTACAAAAGAGTCAGAACACTGTTGGGGAAATTTGCTCCTTGTGAGACAGAAGGAAGAGGGAGATAAAAATAAATAGATTCTATTCTACTCAACTGTCATTAGTGTTGCCTTGTAGCTGAAACTTTTCAAGGATTTCACAGAGTCAAGACTAAGATTAGATAAGCAAGATACATAGTGTATGAGAATTTAATGAGGTGCTCACTCTCCAGGGTCAGCTCTTCCAGGACCCTAAGAATGAGCTTTGCACCCTAGGTTCTTCACTTGGATCATCTAAGCTCAGGTTTTGTGGTTCAGATGACGCTTCTAGGCAATCAGTGAGATTAGCTCATGTGCTGCATGAGGGTGAAGAACAATGAAAAAGATGGTGTTTCAGGAGTAGATGATGATAACCAGTTTTCACCCTTGGAACTGCTGTTGTATCAGTTCTTTTAAGACACTGCTAGTCTTCACCTTTCTCCTCTTTATGAAAAAATGAGATTACTAATGCTCAAATGAATCCAAAGGACACCAAGACTATCCTAGATTCAATTCAAGTGCCACACTAGATTGTCACAATCTTGCCCAGTTTCCTGCCAGGAATTAAGAACTTTTCTTGCTGATCCTACAGACAGTTTGCATTTTCCCTATAGTTACAAAATCCATACTATATATTACCACTAAAGCCACCATATGTGTGCACATCCTTAGAGAGAGAGGCTGGAAGGCAAGAATCTTGGCAAGAATCACACAGCAGCTTTGTCTTCCCCAGGTCCTAAATTAAGATGCTAGATGACACACCTACAAGTTATAGAAGAGTCAGTACACTGTTGGGTAAATTTACTCCTGTGGGACACAGAAGTAAAAGAGGGAAAAATAAATAGATTCTACTAAAGTGTCATTAATGTTGCTTTGTAGCTGAAACAATCTTGTCAGGAAAAGATTCTTTGTATTTCTTCTGTATTTCTATTTATTCACTCCTTTATTCCATTTTTCTCCTATTTACTTCCTAGGCATCTCATTTCACCACCATAACAAGATACTAGTATGAAAACTTTTTCTCTCTTTTTTTTTCTTTTTTTTGAGGGGGGGGGGGGCGTAGATATAGCAAAGAAACTATTTGATCATGACCAATTCTCATAGATTTTTCTATTTTGTTTCACATGATAGTTTGATAAATAATAAAGAAATGAACAGTATTTGAGAAAAAAAATCCAAGAAGCAAAATACTCCTGCTCTTTCCAAAAGCATCAGGAAGAATTGCTCAGTGCATTTGAAACAAAGCACCACTTAACAGCCTTGCCCAGTGCTGCTACTCTCTTACTTTCTATGTTCGGTACTAGAAAATGAGCCTCCAGTGCAGGACCACTTGACAACATCTAGAAATGCAAACATTTTGTTAATTGCAGCATGACTTTCTTCAACCAGTCAGCAGCAAGATAATCAGGAGCTATCAGACCAAGATATAATAAGCATCTATAAAGGATACTCATTAAGAAAACTTGAACTGATTTACTGGGGAATGTTATTTGGCAGAAAGGGAAATAACTATTTGCTTATTTTTAAGTGAAGCAAGTTTCTGACACATATGATATAAAATAATAATTATTACATAACACTAAGCTAAACTTCTGCTTGTACCACATAGACAGAAATCCCATAATCATAAAGGAGAAATTTTTTATCTTTCTCATGTCTGGATTCAGAAAGTTATAAATTAGACATGCAGTTTTCTACACAGTACCTCTCTTAGGTACCTTGTTAAAGGTATATGTTCTGGCAGTATGAAGAGATGGCTGTGACACCTTCAAAGGAATACAAAGAACTTCACCTTTTTTCATAAAAAGTACAGGAATAAATATGGAAAGTTTTAGAAATTAAACCTCAAAATAGAAAGTTTGTAATATGCATAGGATTTGGAGTGTAGAATTTAAAATATAATACATTCATGTTTGTGTGACATTTGATGCACCCTGGGTAAAGTGCTTATATTTTAAAAGTTTAGGTTTATAATATTAAATAGTGATTAATTACATATGATAAGCACATATTGAGCTTCTAAAATCACATTGATATCTAGACACATATTATTTATTGCACCAAGCATTTTATAAGAAATATGTCATTTAATGTTCCTAGAGACCTATGAAAAGTAATATTATTATCTCTATATTATTGATGAAGTATTTGTGACTTGATTTATTTATTTTATTTACTTTAGCATGACATGTAAGAGACAGAGTTGGTACTTAATTCCAATATTGTTAGACACAAAAAGTTTATGTTCTATGAATTGAGGATACAATAAAATTGTTAATAAGCACCCTACTCACCAGAGTTAGGAAAACTTTGTGCTTTTTCTTTATTATTATATAAACTGTGATCTTGTATCACACAATAGTCTGCCATCCTAGTATGACCCAATCTACATGCTACTCTGGTTCTCACTGTCCAGTGTGCTGTGAGTTTCATGCTCTGTCATTGGCATGTCCCTATCTTTAAACATCTTTATTCACTGATATCATTTCTTTGCTTAAATGGAAGCCTAGCTTTTCACACACATATGTACACATACATATAGGTATGTATATGAATACACACACATATTAAGTTTTCTTTACAAAATTTTTAGATTTACTTTATGTGAATCTGAATCACATCAATTTGATATAGCAAAATATAAACATTAATTTTCTTATGTTACCCTGAGTGTTATCAAAAAATAGAATATTTACAAACACTGGAATTTAGTGAATTATAAAATGTAGTCAGAAACATTCTGATATTGATAAACGATGTCTTGTCAGTTTCAAAAACTCAGACTTATCTTTTTTGATTTTTTTCCCCAAAATTTAAACTTCTGGATTTTCTGATTAACCATTGAAGAATGAATGGATAAGAAATATAGCAATATTGTTTAAGCATTCATTGTGTGTGGTAGAAACAATGATAACATTAAAAATTGTACCTAAAATTAGCTTTGCTGAGAAATGAAGAAAACTATTACAATGTACATTTTGTGCATGTTATTTATTATAAAAAGCATCTTGAAATTATGTATGTAGGACTAGGGATTTAACTCAGAGGTAGAACACTTGCCTATTACTTGCCTCCTGATGTAAGTAAAAATAATACTATTGAATTTGATCTGCATTTGCTTTAAATATATCTGCTCTGCCTCCTTTTTTGAGAACTTTCAGTCTTGGAAACAAAGTTCACTGGAGACTTAATGTTATAGCATCAAGAATGAATGCCCATGAACAGATCCATAGTTGGTTACTGAAATACCATAATTTTAAAGAGCACTTATCTGATTAATATGGCTCATGAACCACTATTTTTACACAGATATAACTGGAAATACTTAGGGAGACTAAGAATTCTAGAATAAGAGATAATGACAGAGTCATCATATATCACAAATTTTACTTATTTCTGTTTGCTAAATACTGTCTAGTCCACACCTTGTAGTTGAAGGCTTTCAAATCAGAGCTTCTGAAAATAAGATACTACCCTGATCAAGTCCAGATGGAGATTTTATCTCTCAGGCTTATTTACCCTAAGCCAATAGCAGTTTGTCATTAACAGTTCAGGTTTTCTTACTCCAGCACTAGTTCCCAAATTTAGACTCAAGGGTTTCTGCTTTGGGTTAGGTTGTGATTCTCTGTGTCTCTCTCCAATTTGAGGAAATATGTGTGGTGCAGTTGCATGTATCTATATTTTGCTTTTCAGTACTAAATCTAATCTCGTGAATCTTCACCCTATCTTTTTGGGTCTTATGTTTGGACATTTAATCCACTTTGAGTTAATTTTTGTAGATGGCATAATATAAGGATCTGGTTTTTCTTTTGAATGTGAATCCCCAGTTTTCCCAACACCATTTGTTGAAGAGATAAACAATATATCTGAATAGTGTAAGATTTGCAAATAAATGAAAGCAATGCAGATAACAACATACTGCTAACATTTGGATTTCAAAATATAGATATTTTTCTCTCAATTTATACAATACCTCTAAAACAATAAATATAAAAATATCTAGGAATATTTGCCTTCAGAGAGAGAACTAGTTGACAGGAACACAGAGACATGTAGGAAAACCTTATGTCTAACAAAATTTTAATGTTTTATCAAGTAACATTTTTTTTTGAGATGGGAGTTTTCTTTTTTATAATATATTTTATTTTTAGTTTTCTATGGGACCTTTATTTATTTAATCACTTGCAGTGCTGAGAATCTAATCCAGTGCCTCACACACGCTAGGCAAGTGCTGTACCACTGAGCCACCACCCCAGCCCACAAATAACATTTTAAAATAGTAAACTAATAAAAAATTTTCTATCAATCACATTATTTTATTTTTTTCTATCATTGTTTATTTTTTGCTATAGCATTTATCTTATCTCCACCCCAATTTTCAATATCCCTTATGCTTCAGAGAATTTAAAACTTTTGACAGCAAGGGGTAAATCACATTAATTTTGATGCATATTGAATGTGTATAACTCATATGTTTCATTACCTGAAGCAATACACATGTATTTTATTAAACATCAGTTATTTTGACCAAAATCATTTTACAATGTTATTCAATAATTCTTACAAATAAAAATGATACATACTCATAGTGGATTGCTACCGAAAATGATTTCATTTTATTTGGAAATGTGGTTAAAAGTAGAAAATGCATCCAGAATCTTTAACTGATGATACATTTTTATGGAGATATAGACAGATAAGAATTTATTACTTAATTTTTAATTCTACTGCAAAACTACAAATCACATAAAATACTTAGAATTAAATGGACGAATATGATTGTTATCCAGTGAATTGGGAAACAAAATGAGAGTAATTAAATCATATAGAAAGAGAGAAAATGGATCCTTTTGGCCACTCCCATCTTTTCTTATTAGCCAAGATTTCTAGCACTTCCTCCGACACACTAAATCAAATTAATATTTCAGAATACGACTTTTCTTACTGTGAGGTTCCCATGCCTTCTTAGGAAATACTCTTACGTGTGTGTTCCAAGATATTAAATCCTGTGTAACCTCTACTAAAATGCTTCAGAGCTCAAAATTGATGTCAAATGTTAATCAAAACCTTTTGGCAAGTAGAGAATTTTAATGGAATTGCTTGGTTGTTGAATTACAGCAAAACTTTAGTCTCTGAAATATAGGGCAAAACCTTGGCATATCAGTGATACATTCTCTGGCATTCATTAGGAAAGGTCAATCAGCAACATAAAATGGATGTTGCTTACACAAGTTGGTGGTATTAAGCACATAGGTTTGAACATTAACCTTATCATTTCATGAATCTGATTGATTTGACTCTCTTAGCCTTCGACAATAAAAACCATAAGAAGGGATTTCCATCAATTTCATTCATCTATATTCCTTTAAAAACATATCTTCACCCTTCTTAGCTAAAGTTCTCAGAGTCCTTCAGGATTCCAGAACAAGTCTTGCTGAATTTTATTCCTTTGCTCTCATTTTCCTTTCTCGATGAAGTAGTAGAAAAAATGTTTTCTATGTTATAAAAAAGGAAACATAATTTGAGTCGTGAAAATGTTTTCCTTGAGATTTTAAATCAAGAAAAAAATGCTTCTTCAATTTCTTGTAGGGAGTTTGAATATGCATATCCTAAATCCCTAGATTGTTTCAATTGTTATTATTATGGGCAAAATGTTTGCAATATAGAGGAAAGAAAACATAAATATTACCTTCCATCATATAATGATGGACATTTTTTGGAGTAGCACAGCAGATAGCATAGGACTTTTTATAATTTATTTTTAAGGAAAAATTGATTTGTATTTGAAAAATAATTGTCTATAATCAAAACAATTGTGATTCTACAAATGAGGAAGCATGGGTTTGTACTGTGGGACTCACTAAGAAAATAGATGATAAATTTGATTGCATAGGACATGTCCCTCATGTATTTTCTGAAATCTTGTATATGCTAACTATGTTTAGGTGCACTTGCATTTCTCAGCCTGTCTCAATTCTAATTTTCTTCATCAACACATAATATATACAAACAACACAGATAGCATATGAGTATAAAAAAAGGAAATCAGACATATTTTATTCAATATTTCTAATCAAAATATAAATTTTCTACTTAATATTGAATGTAAGTTGTTTTTATTTGAAATAAATAAATTGAATAAATAGTAGCATGCATCTTTTTGAAACATTTTGGACTATTGTGATGAACAAAAGAAATCTCTTCTATTAACTACACAGCATAGACTGGGTTTTCCAAATTCTTCAAATCATCTTGACCATTGTTTGATATATAAATCTTTATAATTGCTTTTGATTTTTAGTCTTATCTAATATACTATTTATTATCAGCAATTTAATTTTGAATAAAATTGAGACTTATCTTTTCTGGAGATAATCTTGGTTAGGCAGAATTAACATTTTCAAAATGGCCATACTAACAAAAGCATTATACAAATTTAATTCAATTTCTATTAAAATCTCAGTGACATCCCTCATAGAAATAGAAAAAGCAGTCATGAATTTTTTTTGAAAAAATAAGAGACCCAGAATTACCAAAGCAATGCTTAGCAAGAAAAGTGAAGCAGGAGGCATCACAATATCAGACCTTAAATATACTACAGAGCCATAATAACTAAAATGGTATTGGCACCAAAACAGATACACAAGTCAATGATACAGAATAGAAGACAAAGAGACAAATCCACAAAACTACAATTATCTCATAGTAGACAAAATCACTAAGAATACTACATTGGAGTAAAGATATCTCTTCAACAAATGGTGCTGAGATAATTGAATATCCATATGCAACAAAATTAAATTAAACCTCTATCTCTCATGCTGCACAAAACTCAACTCAAAGTGGATCAAGGACTTATGCATTAGAAGAGACCCTCTGCCTGATCAAAAATGTAGGCCCAAATCTACATCAAGTTGGCTTAGGAACAAGCTTCCTCAACAAGACTCCTAAAGCACAAGAAGTAAAATCAAGAATCAATAAACGGGATGGATTCAAACTAAGAAGTTTCTTCTCAACAAAGAAACAATCAAGGATATGAAAAGAGTGTCTATAGAATGGGAGAAAATATTTGCCATTTGCAACTCAGATAGAGCATTAATCTCCAAGATATATAAAGAACTTAAAAAACTTAACACCAAAACAGCAAATAACCCAAGCAATATATGGACTACTGAGTTTAAAAGACACTTCACAGAAGAAGAAATACATTTGGTTAACAAATATATGAAAAAATGTTCAATATCTCTAGCAATTAGATAAATGCAAATTAAAACTACACTGAGTTTTCATCTCACTCTAGTCAGAATGGAAATTATCAAGATTACAACCAACAATAAATGTTGGCAAGGATGTGGGGAAAAAGGTACCCTCATACATTGCTGATGGGACGTCAAATTGGTGCAAACACAGTGGAAAGCAGTATGGAGAGTCCTCAGAAAACTTGGAAGGGAACAATCATTTGACCAGTTATCCCACTTCTTAGTTTATACCCAAAGGACTTAAAATCAGAATAATATAGTGATTAGGTCACATTAATATTTATAGCAGCACAATACACAGCAGCCAAACTAGGGAACCAACTTAGGTGTACTTCAACAGATGAATGGATAAAGAAAATGTAGTATATATACACAATGGAATATTACTCAGCAATAAAGAAGAATGGAATTGGCATCTGTGTGTAAATACATGAAACTGGAGAATATCATGCCAAGTGAACTAAACCAATACCCCAAAACCAAAGGCCAAATGTTTTCTCTGATATGTGGTACTAATTCACAGTAAGGGGGTGATTATTGGAAGAATAGAAATACTTTGACTAAACAAAGGAGATTGAAGGAAACAGAGGGGGAATGGGAATAGCAAAGATAGTAAAATGAAATGGATGTTAGTATCCTATGTTCATATATGATTACATGACCAATGTAATTATACATCATGTACTACCAGAAGAATGAGAAATTATACTCCATAAATATATAATATGTAAAAATACATTCTCCTATCATGTATCACTAATTAGAACAAATTTTAAAATTAAAAAAATAGTGGTGATGGCTATGTATATAGATTTTCCCCAAAACTCTATTATAAATGTATTTAAATAATATTTTTATCAAAAATAGAGTAGAACAAATTAAAATTGCATTAAAAATAAATGTACACAATGTAGAATAGTTACCAAGGCTTTTAAACACTATCCAGTTCTGGTTTGTCTCTTCTTATGAGAAAATATTTTCCCCCTCAGAGATATAACCTCTTCAAACTTTGTGATAATCACCTGCTTGTATTTTTCTTATTTACGTCTGTTTTGTCTACCTAAAATTTTATTAGCAATTTGTTTATAATCTCTCTCTTTTGTCATTTTTAATCTTTCTAGTCTTTTGTTATTTGTTCTAAAAAGTAAATTTTGTTTAATTTTATTCTCCAATTTGTTTACTCTTTTTTAAAATTAATTTTATTTTTATCACTGCCTTTCTTCTGTTAAAGTTTCATTTTGTTGTTCATTTTCAAACTTCTTGAGATAAATACTTGTATCACTCAATTTTCGTTTATCTCTCTCTTCTACAAAATCGTAGGAAAACTTAATGCTGTACCTTTCGTAGGGCATACCATTTATTAGTATACCAGAAATTTCTCTATGTAGTATTTTCATTAATGTTCAATTCAACACACATTTTCTAGTTTTTGTTTTCTACTTCTTTGTTTTAATAATTCATCATTTCTCCATGACTTGTGAATGTGTTTGAAATTCTAAAGATATTATATTTAGGTATTACTATTTTGCTAATATCTAACATAAGTGAATTTGGCCAGAGAACACATTTTATATGATGTCAAAGATTTTAAATTTACTGATAATTTCTGAAAAATATAGAGTTCTTATGTGTCAAATTTTATAAATTATTGTGGTTAAGCTTAAAAATCCTGCATAACTCATGCTTATTGAGAATAGTGTTCTATATGTCATGCTTGACCATATTCAGGCCAGGTTTATTAAATTTTTGTTCACATCTTCTGTGCATTATTCCAATTATTTTGTGTTGGCATTTGTTCTATAGATGGGTAAGAGAAAAGCATTAAAGTTTTCTACTCTTTCGAGTTGTGAATTTTCAATCGTCTATTTTTTTCTTGATTTTTCAGCTTTATTTTTCCCTGTGTATGTGTGTGTACACATTTGTTCTAGCTTTTTACTCTTCTCCTGTATCAGATATTTCATATTTTAATTTTGTAAAGGAAAAAAATAGAAATTGAATATGAATAATTAACTAAAATATAATTCAGAAACTTTATCTTCCTTCCTGACAACACAAGAATTGTGGAGTAGTTTAAATCTTACCTATCTACTGCTAATAGTCATAAATTTTCACTCTATTTGGTTTTAAGATGGTAATAAAATTTTTGTCTTACATAGACTTGCTTATTTAGCTCCATCATTTTTTTTAAGTCAGAATAAGTGATAGTTCTTAATCAGGATGATTTTACCCCCAGGAGACAGTGGAAATATCTGAAGACATGTTTGACTTCAGCAACCGAGTGGGTGGGTGATGGTGTGATTGATATCCTGACATTCAGTGTTTAGAGGCCAGAAAAACTTACAAAAGTTCTCTAAATGCACAGAGCAGTGCCCCCCCAGAACAGTGAGTTGTCTAGATCAAATATAGACAATGCTAAAGTTAAGAAAACATGAACAGGATTATGCCCAGATTAAAAAAATAAAAATCACACAATAAAATTCTGTCACTCACACCACATGGTCCTGGACTGGAATCACCTTCTCTTAGTGTACCAGACTGAAGAGGTGATTATCAATAATTACTGAATATCATTCCAAACAGAATAGTTCTGGAGAATCTTAAATGGTACTAAATATTTGGCCTGAGAAAAGTATATGTCATTTCTGCTCAACAATTACTGCCCTATTACAAATGTAGTTTATCTACCCCATCACAAAAAAAGCCTAAAGTAACTTCCTTGCACAATACAGGTGATTCAGAGAGGCAGAAATAGTCGATGCACACCATTAATGAACTATCCCAATCTGTCGTGGTGTTCATCAATTATTTTTCCCTTTTTTTCTCCCTTAAACAATATATTACCATCTACCCTGAAAGAGAGAAAAATCAAATCCAGGTGCAATGTGATCTGAATGACAAGATTTCTGCATGAAACACAGTAATTTTAAAATAAAAGATAATTTGTGGTGGACACCATTCCTATTGATGTGAAAAATAATGAGATAAAAGAAAGTATGTTTGCTTTCACAAAATACACTGGAAATGTTATTGCAAGGCAGAGAAAGGGAAAACAAAATGAACATTTCTATTTATAGGCCTTTGAAAGAGAAACCCATGGAAATTACTGGACTGCAGCAATTCTGAAGCCTCCAATTGTGGAAGTTTGAAGGTTTTCTGTCCTGAAAATGGGTAATGGGCTTTGATTAGGCTTCATTTTCATTCCTTTTCATAGAATCCCCAAGTCATTATTTTTTTTGTGTGTTTCCGTAATCTCTAAAAATTTCCTTTAATCACAGGAAAAGTAGTCACATGAAAATGTGCCTTACTTGGTTGCGTAAAGGATTTATCAATCCAATTTTTTTCCCTTGGATCTAGGAAGTTTGTTTGGCAGTATAATAGTTTAAGAAGATACTGAACTTTGTAATTAATTAATTCTAAACAGAATCATATGCCATTTGATTCTTGATTATACCTCAAAGGCACACCTTCAGTTACCTACTTCTTCCAGCCATACCTACCTTCCTACAGTTATTGCTCATTTAATCAATACCAGTAGAGTAGTGCACTGAATAGATTAAGACTCTTATATCCCAACCATTTCACCTGTAAACTTCTTTGCATCCCTTCACACATGAGCTTTTGGAGGTCACTTCATATTCAAACCATAACAATAGCCAACAGGTAGGCTCTGATTACCTGAAGAAAATTATAAATGCTTTAAAACTTTCTGTGATTTAAAATAGGTGATTTTAGTCTGGGATAGAAGACTGACCCTTTACTTGGGTACCTTGAAGTCTATGAGTAATTCCCAGAATTTTCACGGTCATGACATATTAAAAACCTCTAAAAAATTGAAAAATATGTTTTGTTTTGTTTTTTTTTAGTTATTCTGAAGCACAGCATTTCTGATGACAAGAAAAACCCAGTTCACAGTTGTCATTCAGATATTTGCAGATCTGTCATGTGGAATCAAGATCTTTACATGGGGAAAAAAAATGCATCAAGCCGAGTATTAGAGATGACATACTGGAAATAATATAAACCCTAAACTCAAAATGATACAGTATTGATCATCTCCAAATCCAGTCCTGAATATGAATTCTACTATGATAGAAAGATGTATGTAATTATGCTAGCAGAAATACCTTATAAAAAATGGAAGAATCTTTCCTGCTGAGAAATAACATACCCACAGGCCATCTGGTTTCAACAGTAGGAAAACATAGTATTAATTAAGTTAGGTGATACAAGTATTAAATACCAAAGGATAAGGAATTTAAAAATATCCTCTGATGATAGATGAAAACTCCATCAATTCCATCTTAACAAAATTCTAGAGGGAATAATTATAGTTAGAATAAAATGATTGGATACCTTAATAATAATATAGATATAAGTTCATAATCGAGCTTTGACAAATTTCTGTAAAAATGATTTGCTTGAATTCATAATTTGATGTCATCATTGGTAATATGGAATAATTGTGTCATTCAACAAAGATTTTCAAAATGATGCTGGTCAAAACTGCATTCATGCATGAAGATTGAATGTAAGAAGAGAGTCCCAATGCTATCTAAAAGAGAGTTCAGCTGATGTTGTCGAACTAAATCCAGATAATTTAAAAAGAATCAAAAGGAAAGATAATGCACATTTAAGAAAAGAAGAAAAGAGCATAAATGTGAAGTTTCTGTTAGTATAGGAGGAACAATGTGTTGCTTAATGAGCCTGAAGCCTGCAATTATTCCCACATAAGAGGTTCTGGAGGCACATTAACTCTTTCAAACCACTGACCACCTAATTTGCAATTAGGGAGTATTTCACAGAATATATAATAGAGGTTGTTAAATGTTTTTAGATATTTCTTCAAATTTGCACTATTAAACTTTATGAAAGAGCATAAAACATGGCCTATAGGTAATGATTATGTTGATGCAAATGAGTATAAACTGAAAGTCTTTCAATTTTAGTACATAATAGAATATACTTTCTTCATAAGGCATGGAAAACTTTCAAGCTCTGTGATAATTCAAGTTAGCAAACATTTTACTTTATGATCAATTAAGTATAAAAATTCCAGGTCAGCTTTTCTTTCTTTACTCAAACTACATTTCAAAGCATCATTTGTATTTGATAGAAGTAGTAAATACTTGACTTGAATAGGGAGTTTTCAAAAGAGAAAATATATCACTAATATTAATATAAGTATCGATGAGAATTCATTCAATACTGATATTTTTGTAGTGGTAGAGCACATGTCTGGCATGTATGACACCCTGACTTCATCCCCAGGAATACCAAAAAAAAAAAAAAAAAGAAGTAGAAGAAGAAGAAAAGAAAGAGAAAATAAATGTTCAAAATAGTCAAAAAGGCTCCATATTTTTAGTTATTCCATCATATTTTCAAAGAGTGAAAAAATAATATCACAAAAATATGAAAGATTTAAGATTTAGTTACCTTTACTCTTTTCTTCAATTCTAACTTTCCTTATTATTCAAGTAGTGCTTAATTTTTTCAGAACACATATAAGCTAAAAGCAACACAAACTGCTCCAAGTTTTGTATGAAGTATTGGCAAATAAAGTCTGAATTTGTTTTCAACCAAACAGTTTTGGATCATATCTTCAGTTTTTGTCAGATGTGAACTGCCATATGCAACTTACTTGAAAATGACATTCAAAATGCTGCTTTTATGCTATCCTGTCAGCAGAGCAAAATCACTTTTATTTATTCTAATTTCTCCAATATTTATTTTGAAAATTTATGAAAGCCTTGGAATTTATTTAAGCAGATTTACTACCACTTCATATTTACTGAAACTCTAAATATAATTTGAATTTGATGGGTTCTCCTCTATCTCAAAGAAAAATATTTTTTAGCTGGGCAAATATTCCCTGAGTAATATAAAGGTGGTGCTGTATAGGGTCTAGTGAAATCAAAAGGTTGTGTAACCTCTAGTGCCCAGCACTGTGCTAT
The DNA here is from genome assembly GCF_048772815.1 of Callospermophilus lateralis. Classification (NCBI taxonomy): domain Eukaryota; kingdom Metazoa; phylum Chordata; class Mammalia; order Rodentia; family Sciuridae; genus Callospermophilus; species Callospermophilus lateralis. The sequence goes on along the minus strand of NW_027511570.1, from coordinate 971,803 downwards.
GAATATCAGAGGATTCTTATTGTCACTTGAATGTGAAGCCAAATATAATTTTAAAATTTTTGTTGGAATTCCCATGAGGTATAAGAAAATGTACTACTATGGTTTCTATAATTCATGTGATATACCTTATCGAATAGCCATTTTAAATTTTAAAGTAGCACTTCTAATCTGCACCTCCTGCTTCCCATACTGCATGATTTTTAAATGGCAAATATAAGTATGATTCATTCAAGACAGCAAAGGGCAGACAGACGGGAAGTCTCCATCATTTGGATTTGATTTACTCACTAGGTCACAAAATTTTTCTTATGGTATGTGGGTTATTCCTTTTAAATAAACACCCCCAAATCAATGACCCATTCATTCATTCATTCATTTAGCATACTTAAAATTTGGAAGCTAATAATATTGTACATACATATATAATTGTTTTTTTTCTGGACAAAGCAGTAAAAGTGCAATGTGAACTTCAGGTAAAATTCTGTGACCAAGGCTTAAAATGTCAATCAACTTACAATGTACAACTTAGTGGCTGAGTAGAAGCTCCAAAGTAATAAGATCAGAATTTGCAACACTCACACCACCCCTTGTACTTTATTGATCTTAAAAAAAACTTACCTTTCTAAGATTATATTCGCACTTGGAAATGCTAACAATAACTTTTGTTTAGGTTTATCCTCAAGATTAAAATAAAATTTATGCATGTTAATTCCTTATCTAGCACCCGTAACACAAATAAAGGACTAAGAAACTATACTTTTGTAAAAGTTCCTGCAAATTTTTTTTTAAATCTCAGGCATAAGGCTTTCCACAAGAACAACAAAACCTGCAGTGACAGACTTGGTCTATTGGTCTGGAGATGTGGCTTTGTGGTGGAGTGTTTACCTAGAAAGTGTGAGGCCCTGATCTCAAGCCCCAACAACAACAAAAAAATTAAAGCAACAAAAACAACAAAAACAACTGGTAAATATTATTATTTCAATTACAGAATTATCTTACAAAATTATGTTCACCAGAAATGCATTGTTCAATGTACCCTACATCTGTTCACAAAATGAGATAACTATCCATTTACCTTAAGAATTTTATTGAATATTACACTTTACTTGGACATAAAAACAATTCATCATTAGAATGAATCTCCCAACTTCAATATTCAATTTTCAAATTTGACGCACTCTACAATTTTGGTATAATTTTCAACTGTCAATTAAATTTGACATGGGCTGTTATATTTCTAGTGTGAAGAAGTTTTTTCTGACAGCTTACTCAATTATTTTCAGATGAAGATTTCTGACATTAAATGCAATGTGTCCATTCTTCTATTCAAATATGTGTCTTTATATATCTACCTATTGACTGTTTGTGGTGTACAAATATATATATATATATATATATATATATATATATATATATATATATATATATATATATAGTACATTATAATTTTTTCTCAACAATTGAAGTTTGTATTTCATTGCTGTCTAAAGAATTTCTGCTGAAACATGATACAGCAGGTAAAATTCTACACATTGAGTTATTTGATTTCTGGAGATTTATATGTTCAAGTCATTTATCTAGTTGTAACCCTATTATAAAGCTATAGCCCTTTGCAGCAGATGGTGAAGAGAATTGAACATAAATTGTTCTGTTTTTCATTAACCTTCAATGAAATAATCTATTAATTCCAGCCACTGCATGGTCTCATTGTACCATGCCCTTCTCTTCAAAAATCACTTTAATTAATGCATTACATATATTTTAAATGATCCAAAAAGAAAGGTAAAAGGTGTTCAGAAATTTGAATTTTTAAAGTTTAGTTGCTTAAAGCAAAGAGAAAAGAAAGGTAGTGCAATGGTATCAAGCCAAGTAATAGTGTCTTGTAATTATGAATTGATAAGTTTGGGTCTATTCTTTAGCTGAAATTTCTTTCCATAAATAAGCATTAGTAACATTTGAGTATCTGCATAAAGTTGTGATAGTCTAATGAGTTTTTCTGTGTTGTCCTAAGATTAAACTTTAAATACTGAACCCAATTCCTTAACTTCCCCAAAATATTGCATATAATGAAAAAAAAGTAATGTTCATTATGAAAATAGCTCACATTTTTAGAGATTATTATTTTCCAGGTACTGTATTGTGCACTTAATATGCCTTGTTTCATTTAATCATTAAAATAACATGTGACTTGGGTACTATTATTATTGTTACAATCATTATTACTATATTATTGTTTAAAATGTTTATTTCTTTAACTAACTTTAGTTTTAGAGCATTTCTAAGTTTTGGGAAAAAAATAGAATGGAAAGTGCAGAGAGATACTTGATGTACTTCCAAAACCTCTTGTCCTTCTACATACTTATAGCCTCACCCTAAATCTACATTCTCCCCAGTTACACATTTATTACTATTGATGATAGAATGTTGACAAATCATTTTCACACAAAAGCTATAGGTTAATTAGGTCTTACTCTTGATGTACATTCTATGAACACATGTAAAAAGACTCTTAACCACCATTAGAGAATGCTGCAGAAGAGATCCAAAGCTCTGTCCTTTACCTATTCATTTCTCCTTTCTGCCAAAATCCACACAAGTGAAACATTCCTTAATTTTGTTCTTCTCTGATTTCTTTAATTAGAATTGTGTGTTGTTTTCCACATACAGGTCTTATACATTTCTATTAGATTTATGCCTAAGTATTTCAATTTGGATGGACTGATGTAAGTAGTAATGGGTTTTTGATGTCAAATTCTGTTTGGTCACAGCTCGTATACAGAAAAATGGTTGACTTTGCAGGCTACTGTTCTATAACTTTGGCATAGCTACTTAATAGTTCCAGGAATTTTTTTTTTTTTTGGTTATTTGGGAGACCTTCTATATAGACATTCATGTTGTCTTAAAACAAGAATAATTTGTTTCTTCTTTTCAAATGAGTATATATTTTATTTTGTTTGACCAGTGTCCAAGGATATATTTTATTTCTGATATTAGCAAGATGTTTTTCTCTCTTTTTCTAAGTTAATCCGTCTACTGTTTAATTCATTTTATTATTTTTTTCAAAAAACTAATTTTTGGGTCAGTGAATTTTCTCTACTGATTTTCTGTTTTAATTTCATTAATTTCTGATCCAATATTTTTTTTCCTGCTACTTACTGTGGATTTGATTTGTTCTTGTTTTTCTGGTTTCAAAAAATGAAAGCTGAAATTACTTTCTTTCATATTTTCTATCATATGAATTCAGTATTCTAATTTTTCCTTAAGAACTACTTGCTGCAACAAATGAATTTGGATAGGTTACATTTCCATTCCCATTTAGTTCAAAAACAAATTTTTTTTAAAAAAAATTATTTAAAAGGGTCTTTTTTAACTCATGTATTATTGAAAAATGTGTTGTCTAACCTCCAGAAAATTTTATATTTTCCTGATTTACTTCTTTTATTGATTGCAACTTTAATTCCATTTTTTTTTGTGGCACAAAAGCAGATTCTATGTGATTTCTATTCTTTTAAGTATGTTGTGTCGACAGCCCAGAATGGGTTCTCTCAGTGAATATTCCACGTGGATTTTAGAAGAATGTACATTTTGCTACTTTTGTATAAGGTAATCTACACATGGTTCATTATGTCAAGTTGATTGATGATGGTATGGAGTTAGACTCTGCCCTTACTGATGTGCTGTCTGCTGGACCTGCCCATTTCTAATCGAGGGGTGTTGAAAGTCTCCCACTATAATAGTAAAGTCATCTATTTCTCCCCATACTTCTATTAATTTTTGCTTCATGAATTTTGACACTCTTGTTAGGCACACACATATTTTTTTTTTATAAAAATGTCCCTTTAATTGTTTGCAATTCTCCTATCTTTATCCCTGATATTTTTTTGTGATCTGAAGTCTGCTGTCTGAAATTAATGTAGCTCCTCCTGCTTTCTTTTGCGTAGTGTTAGTATGACATATCTTAATTTTTGGGAGGAGAATTAATGCATAAATGAATGGATTATTTATCAGGTACTCTAAGTGGAGCTCTAGATACATAACTCTCGTTCATGTTCACAGTATTCAAATGAAATTATCTTTTAAAAATGAATACAGGATTGTTTATTTTGTTCTTTATTTAATTAAAACCAAATAAACAAACATTAAGATTGACCTGTTTTGTAGACTTCTAGATAACTCAAAGTTATTGTGTATTATTACTACTTCCTTTTAGTTTTCACTGTCACTATCTTAATTTATGTGTTAGTGAAGTCACCTGGTGTAGTCTCCTAAATAATTCCTCACGACCAGCCTTAATGTTTTCCAACACTATATATTTCTGTCAGAGTGAGTTCCCTAAAACAGCCTGAACTGTTTATCTTTATTATCATTTTGAATATTGAAAAATAAACATTAATCTAGAAATATACAAATTTAAGTAACAGCTCAAACCTTGCAACTTTCATCTGCTTCACTATAAAATAATGAACTACTACCATTTTAGTACAACCATGGTAGAGGATGTATGTACAACTTTACTCATAGAAAACTGTTAAAGGATGCTAGTTTTCTCTGCATTATCAACTGAAGTAATGACAGCATTGTGCTCCTGGTGACTGAGCAGTCTCACACACAGACTAATGAAGAGAATTCCTGTTCTCTGATAGCTAATGTCTTCCAGCCACCGAGACTTCCTGGCCTCTCCTGGCTCATACTGAGGGGAACAGACTGTGAGGGGCAAAGAAGGTGATGGAGTCTCCACCTCTGCTTCTGGTGCAGGCACTGTCCACTACCTGCTTCCAGGGATCCAGAGGGATGAGTGTGAGTCCCTGCCCCTGACATCAGGGGCTGCCTGACTTGTGGACATTGCTGTCCTGTTGTATGGGACAAGCCTCATGGGACACAGTCCTCCAGCTGCTCCCCTCAGGAAGCTGTGTTGGCAACAAACATTCAGAGAAGTGGGGGAATTAGGGGAGTGCAAAATTAAGACTCTGAAGTACCGCTTCTACTGAATACATGTCACTTCCACATCACTGTGAAGTTGAGAACTCCTAAGTCAAACCGTCCTAAGTTGGGGACCCTATATATCTATTTTTGCTCAATTTAAGGTTCATGTTCATTTTGATTAATATGAAAAATATAAAAGATTATTATAGCATAGTTTCTGATTTAGCTGTCTTAGATAAAAGAGTGTTCCCCTTCGGTGGACACCACTGAAGAGACTAAATTCCATTCATATTATTCCAATTAAGTTGCAAAAGAGCAGTATGGCTCTTATTTCACATCTAGCAAAGCTGCTCACTTTGAAGTCATTAGTGATTTGAGCTAGGTTAAAGGCATTTGAAACACTGGTGTTTACAGCTTGTCTAAGTCATGTTAAAAAATCTTTTTGACATATTTTTTCCATGATGTATCAAAAAACTAGACATGGAGAACTTCATCTTCCATATGTTACCTCTTTACCTGATGGTTTGTGATTTGTTTTATATTTTATTGAATTTTTGTTTTGTTTTAATTTTTGTTCCCTTTTTTCTTGTCAAGTCAATTTGTGATAAGTACATTAGCAAGGAATTTAAACAACTTATTACTGTTCTGAGAAAACATATAACCTGAGTTGTTGACAAAAGAAAACATGTTATTAAATTCATTATTGCAAGAAACAATTTCCTGAAGAAGTAATGAAAACAGAGTGCCCCAGATATAAAACTTACTACATATTGTTCATTTCTAGAGTATTACATAACATGTGCATGGCAAGTTTGACTTTACTAGTTAGCATAATTAAACTACCCAATTCAATAGCTCATATTTCTTATTGGCCCATGGTGCAACTAGACTGAGATATTCTTTTTATTTAATACAATTTCTAAAAGACTAAAATATATTTATGTGTGTAATCTCTATTGCCCTCAAAATAATTCCATTTTTAGGAAAAATCTCACTCTTATACTAGAAGGTAGAAATCAAATCATAACAACTTCAACACATGCATGCATTCTTTTTAATCCTTTTGGTTATATATCAACATTGTTTAATTCCTTTATTTGTGTTTCAGAAAAATATGAAAGTGTCTATTATTTGAAGTCTACTTTTCAATATATGAATCCTATCAGTAAGAGATGGTAGCATATTATGTTCAATGATCCGTGTTAATAAATTTTGTTATCTTTTTTACAACAAATTTACTAATTTTCCGAGTAAAAGATGATATGATCCTGGCAAAAAATTTCACAATGATAACTTCTATACCAAATACAAACTATCACATGATGCTTTACCTGGTAAATCTTCTCCATCTGCCTGAATTGTTTTTAGGAAAGTTTGGTCTTATACATGATATTCTGAGCCAATTGCAAGTTGAGACTTCTGAATAAGGAAGGTTGTTGACTGGGCTTAATACTTGCTCTGACACTCATTCTGCAATGATTACACACAAAGACTCTAACAGAATTCCTATTGCATATTATGTGTTCAATTGCTTATTAGTCATTATGTTCAGGGTTATTGTGTACGTTTTTGAAATTTTTTTTTAAGAATCCAGCAATCTTAAAATGAAGAAGTTGATACTGAATAAGAAAAAGATTTACAAGTGGATTGATAGGCAAGCTTTGTCAAGCTCTTCTACATTCATTGTATCACATTGATCTTTCAAAATAAGGTTACAAAAGAGTACCTTTTGTATGAACTTGCAGACAATAATTCCAGCCTCATTTGTGTTATGATTTTTCTGACAAACTAATATATAAGTCAAGATTTTCTTCTAACTGGAACTAGTTTCTGCTCATTTATATTTCTACATTTAATTCAAAATTCAGGTTGGTGCTTTACTTTAAGTTTTCTTTAATATTTAAGGCTTTATGTCACAAAGAATATAGAGATGTAAGAGTATTGCACAAATTGTAATTATGATAGCAATTGTGTCATACATAAGCTTATCTTCCATGCTAATCAGAAATTTTGAAAATACATTACAAACCTTTAGAAATGTCTATGATAGAATAATCATCTCCCTCTCTTGAGTAATCATCAATACCATACAGCCAGGGGGAAAGTTGTTTTGTTGTTGTTGTTGTTGTTGTTGTTTTCCGGTTTCCACAATTTCTGAAAAACATCACCTATTATTTTGTCTTTTATGCAATATCTTTGTGTGTGTGTGTGTGTGTGTGTGTGTGTGTGTGTGTGTGTTTAACAGACTCACCCACTTTTCTTTCTCATTAAGAATACCAGATGGATGGCACATGCCTGTAATCACAGTGGCCCAGGAGGCTGAGGCAGAAAGATCGCCAGACTTAGCAGAAACTAGGCACTAAGCAATCCAGTGAGATCCCATATCAAAATAAAATACAAAATAGGGCTGGAAATGTGGCTTAGTGGTTGAGCCTCCCTGAGTTCAAACCCTATACCCCCTCCAAAAAATAAAATAAAATAAAGAATACTAGACAGAATCCCAGAGGTTCAGGAGGCTGAAGCAGGAAGATCACAAGTTCAAAGCCAACATAAGCAACTTAGCATAGCCCTGCCTCAAAATAATTTTTTTTTCAAAAAGCTGGGGATGTGGATAAGTGTACCAGGTTCAATTCCCAGTACCAAATAATAACAATAATAGTAACAATATTACTATATAATTAATTTAAAAATACTAGACAGGATCCATAGTTTTGCAAGAAAGTCCTATAGTTCATTTTCAGTGTCTTTATTCCCTTGCATTTCTGTAGCATATAATGCTTGGGGTAGCTCTAATGGAAGGGTCTTGTTTCCTGGAAGAACCATAGGTAAAGTCTTGCTTCTATAATTGCTGCAGTCCTGGGATAAAATTTTCCTCAAACTTTTCTCATTTTTGGAAAACTAGGTCATGGAAAAATGAGAAAAATTTTGGAATCATTGACATGCTAAGAGTTTGATGATAGTGAATGGTACTAATATTGGCTGATACTTCTAACATTAAAATGTAAGGTCAAGATGTGCTTTGGGCCTCTTACATATTATAAAACTTTGATTTACATCTAGGCCTGACTCCAAGTTTTCAAATTCCATGGATTCAGACTTATTGCCAAACGTGATTCATAGACTGTTTCTTTATTGCCTCCCATTATGCATTTAAATAATTTATTAATTTTTATTGTTAAACAATGAATACAGTTCCATTCTGTTCTTTCCATGGAAGGCCAGGAAATATTTTAGAGAAAAATAACTGCATTCAAACTCTACATGAATTTACATCATCCATTAAAAATTATTTTCATATTTAATCCCTACCCAGTGACTATACTCCATTCTTTAATATTTTTTGTTAATTCAGAAGACCAAAAAAACACTAAATGTGTAACAAAATATCATGTAACAACACATTAAATATTTCTAAAATAAACAAATGTATTTTAGTCCCTAAATTATCTATTATTAGGTAGTATGTAGGTGTGGTGTGTTTGTGTGTGTGTGTGTAAAATTTTTAAATTAAACAGTTCTGTGTGTACATATATAATAGTTACGTTTGTATATATATAATAGTTATATATAAATTATATATATATATATAAATATATATATATAAATTACATATATTTTTATATATGTAATTATTATATTTAAAACTTTTTAATTTTTAAATTAATTTAAGACTTCTGGGAGTGACTTTATACGACCTTAACATACATCAAATTTCTAAAAATTTGACTGATAACTATTTTCAGATTTTAAGGTACTTGTTCAAAATGGTATTTTTAAACTAAACTTTTCCACTTGTATACTTCAGACATAGATCAGGATAAAAATGTAGATTAAGTATGTTAGCAACACAAACAGGAAAAGATTTGACATTAGCATTTAAATATATAACAATGAAAGCAGTAGTACAAACTTATACCTCTATTATTTAGGAATAGTACTAACTTGAGAGCTAAATGTCTACTGTATGATACATGTTTCATCTTGAATTGAATACGTAGTCTACCATTCTCATCAAATAATGTCATTCTGGGTTTTAAGTCAGTTTTTATAACCCAGAAGATCTCATCTGTCAATATTTGATTAGAGGATCTACCTAAGTCAGATTTTCTCAGTTTGATAGATAATCTTGAACTTCAAGGCTATTGATTGAAACTGCCTTCAAGTCAAAAAAGAAAAAAAAAAGAGAGAAAGAGAAAAAAAAATAAGAAGAAGATAATTTTGATGACACTTCAACCTGTGACTTCTGCTGCCTTGAATCCAAATAGCAAAGTGTGTCTCTGTCTTATCACCAGAAGCAGATTATTCTATATTGACTGAAAAATAAACTTTAAATGTTTCAACTTGATGAGTTTTTAAATTTTTTTTTAGTGAGAGAGAGAGAGAGAAAGAGGGAGAGAGAGAGAGAGAGTTTTAATATTTATTTTTTAGTATTTGGCGGACACAACATCTTTGTCTGTATGTGGTGCTGAGGATCGAACCCGGGCCGCACGCATGCCAGGCGAGCGCGCCACCGCTTGAGCCACATCCCCAGCCCCTAAAATTATTTTTAATAAGAGTAATAATGCTTTGGTTTCCTCTCTTATATTGAAAACAGACTTTTGAGATGAAACTGGATTCCCCATTCCCGCTGACAGATAGTGTTTGTTCAGACTGCCAGACTCACCAATTTCCTTTTGTGTACTTTTTTTTTAAAATTTGAAGACTAAAATTCACCAACAATAACAAAAGGAAAGAGGAAATTGAGTAAGATTTATTTAAGTGAGAGGAGATAGAACTTGCACTGATGCAGGATGAGACCAACTAATAATGTTACAAGGCTGAGGCTTTCTGAGAAACTGAGGCAGTGTGAAAATTCTTCCCCATCAGCCCCCAATTCTTGTGATCAAGTTGGAAAGATTTCAAATGCGTGGCTCTTAGTTTAACAAGAATGAATTTATTGAAGGGATTGGGAAAGGAAAAGGTGTCATTTTCAAGGGAGAGAGTGAGTCCTCTCAGAGAAGAGAGGGACAGTCTCCTTTGTCTCCACTTCAGTTTTATGGAGGATCTCAGAGAGGTTTCCAGACAATCCTGCCACTTTCCAACTCTTTACTTTTGACTGGCAACAAGACTATAACAGGCTTTCTGCCATGACAACTTACTGCCATGACAACTCTAGGTTACTTTGGCCCATGCTGACTGGTCCTAATTGGATTCTTAACCATGCATTCTTATAGATTTTATGGTTAGGAGGAATTATTCTTATCTCCCTGAGTTTCAAGATTTGGTCTGTGAAAAGGGCCATAAAGCTCTCCCTCTTTAGAGTAACTTCCACTTACGAATGTTGTTTTGGGCCTGCATTTCTCTTGCAGATAACAAATAGTTTGCTGAGGAATGTGACATATCCTTTCCAATTAAGCCAGACAGAGCTGCAGGTAAATTGCTTCTTGGAAAAGAAAGCATTTGGAGGTCAGGACACTGGGCCTATTTTATAGAATTACTCCCTTAACCTGTGTTCTGTTCTCACCACTCATATATTTCTGCCCTCTATCAATATGATTATTGAAATAATATAAACCTATTTATTGGAAAGGGTAAAACATAGCAGTGTACCTTGAAGTCTTTTGTCAGACAAAAAATGGAATCAGATTAATAGTTTAAGCCATTCAAATAAACCAAATATGAAAAAAAACCCACAAACTAAATGTGGTTTTCCTAACTTATTTTTGGATAATTCATTGCTTTATCAAATTGCTTTATTGATTCTTTGAATAAAAAACAGCTGAGATTCAACAGACAATAAAGGCAAGACTAATGAACCTGATTGTATACATGAACATTTTGGCAACACATAGTGTATATCTTGATACAATTAAAGCCAAACAAAGTTATTTAAAATATTTCTATCTCCTGACCAAACACATTTCTGAAACTATTTCATTTCAACCAGACCAAAATTCAGAACCTATAAAGGCTAATTTGAAATCATGTTCCCTAAAATTAAATGTACACAATAGTTGTGTACATTTTGACAAAATTTAACAGATAGTATAACTGCCAACTCAATAAAGATTTTAATCTTTTCAGGATCCAAAAATCTTCCCTCAAGACTCTTAGGAGTTAATTTTCTCCCAACTTGGAGCCAATCTCTTATCTGCTTTCATTCACCTGAGATTCATTTTTGTTTCTAGAATCTAATACAAATGGAAGCATACTGTACACACTTCTCTATAACTGGTTGCTTTGCTTTGCTTTATTTTTATCACTGAGTCTTTGCTTTTCAGATTCATCTGTGTCACTGTGTGCCCTAGGGTTCTGTTCTTTACATTCAGGCAGTATCCAGATAAGTTTATCCATCTGGCTGCTAATGGATATGTGTATTATGTTCAACTTGGGGCAATTATAATTAAGACTACCAAGACAAAGGAGACAATTATTTAAATGCATGCCATAGATTGGGCAGGAAAAAATATTAAAAGGCATCTCTTCTTTGGGTTGTAACCTTTTGCCCATGTGATTTCCATTGGCTAATTTGTACTAGTACTATTTTTTTTTTGGTACCTGTGATTAATCTCAAAGGTACTTAACCACCGAGCAACACCCCCATCCCTTTTTACTTTTTATTTTGGAACAGGGTCTCCCTATGTTGCTTAGAACCTCACTAAGTTGCTGAGGCTGGCTTTGAAGTTACAATTCTCCTGCCTCAATTTCCTGAGCCAGTGGGATTATAGGCAAGCATCACCATATCTGGCCTAATATCAATATTCTTGTTTGTGATGCTGCTCATTATAATTTTTGTCATTTATTTTTGTGAGTTTTAGAATGTCTCAGAAAACCACAAGAAGTAACAATAAAATTCATCAACCAGACATTTTGACTGTTTTTATTTCACAAATGGTTAAACTTCAGTTGAAACATGGTCAGATAAGGCAAGGTATAATATAGTGCATATAGTTATAAACACTTTTGATATTACATGCCCCTAATCATCAATTTCTAACTTGCTTATAATTTAAATTTCTGTAGCAGTCACAATGCTGCAATATTAGGCGAAAAATCTAAACAAAACTACCTTATATTTAAAGGGAAGGGTTCCTTGTCTAACCTAACTCACACTTTTGGGAGAAGGTTGGTTTTTGGCATATCTCAATCTAGGGATTCAAATAAGGAAGTAAATAGACACTTTTCTCTCTATGTAACATGAGAAGGCTTCTATTCACATATGAAGTAGTACTGCCTCTGATGACACAAGTCTTCTGTTTTAGTCAGCTTTTCACTGCTGTGATCAAAAGACCTGAAGCAGCTCAGGACATGAAAATCAAGAAACAGAGAGAGACTAAGCTTGATTCATCAGGGACAAAATATATAAGCCAACAGTAGGCCCCATAACCTATCTCCTTTTGTCAGAGCCTTCCTTCCTACAGTTACCACCCAATTAACCCATTCAAATGGATTAACCAAGGATTAGATTAAGATGTACATATATGTATATATATATATATATATATATATATATATATATATATATATATATATATATTGATCCAGCAATACCACCCTTTAGGAATTTACAAATGAGTATAGCAAGGGTTTTCTCCTTTTTATACTTTAAAACATTAGCACATGCAAGAGAGAGAAAAACTGGGAGTGGGAAGAAAAGAGAAAGAACCAGAGGTTTACTTAATTAATATAATATTATGTAGTTAATAAAAAGAATGAATTCTCTAGACACTAGTGAAAGAATGTTTTATTCTTGAATTAAAATAACAAATTATAAAGGGTTACCTTCAATTTTATGTATGATTTAAAGTTGTGTGTGTGTGTGTGTGTGTGTGTGTGTGTGTGTGTGTGAGAGAGAGAGAGAGAGACAGAGAGAGAGAGAGAGGAGAGAACTGACTTTGGTTCTTTATTAACCTCAAGAGACTATAATGGCATTCAAATATTTGAAAACTTATTTGAGAAATTATATGATTTAGTCTACCAGTTTAGGCAAAATATCATTGGGATGAGTGTAGATTATGACTAAAATGAGAATTTTCCATCATATTCCAGGTGGTGAATCAAAAGCTAATTATAAATCAAATAAAAACCTTGAGGTCAGACTGGTCCAGTTGTACACACCAGTAATCCCAGCAGCTTCAAGGGTGATTCAGGAGGATCTCAAGTTGAAAGCCACCCTCAGCAATTTAGCCAGGCCCTGTCTCAAAAATAAAAAGGGCTAGGGATTTGGCTTAGTTGTTAAGTGTGCTTGGGTTCAATTTCCAGTGCCAAGGGAAAAATAAAAAGAACCTGAAGTCAAGAGAATTGAGGAAAACAATGAAGAATGCCCAGTGTGAACTATAAAGGATTTCAATGACTGTAGAAGGTTCAAGGTATAATGTAGGATCTCCCCACTTTTTTTTAATGAGATAGCTATAGTTTGAATGTGAATGCATTTGTTTAAGATATATACTGAAAGAGGTTGGTTATAAATATTTTAATTTCACATATTACATTTTATTGTACTTACTAGCACCAACATCTACTTTTTTAAAAAGATTGTAAACTCTGTACATAAGAGAATGAACTTTGCATTTTCTGTATTTATGGACATATGGCTTACTAAAATACTGGACTAGAGAATCAAAATTTCCTTCTGGGAAATTTTTTTTAATAGTGAATGGAAGTAGAAACAAGGTAAGTGAAGACACAGAAAGATAAAGATAAAAGTAAAGAAAGCTAGTGGAAATAAAAAGGTACAGACAGAAAGACTTATTGAAATGAGTATTTTCAATAGATAGAAAGGTAAGTAGCCAGTAGGAAATTTTAGTTTGAAGACTTAGGCGAAAACAAAATCTTTGAATAGTAAAAGCAGCTGAACTCTACAACACAGTTTGAATTTAGAGAAAATATCTGGGTACTTAGGTTCTTAGGGACAAGAGGGCACAAAGTGGGCACATTTCCAGAAATATTTAAAGTTCCAAAAAGGAAGCTGTAAATGCTGACTATCTAGCAATAAACAATTAACTAATTATCTGTGGTTTACAAAATCTGTTCTGGAAAATTCACCTAGATAAAAAGACCAAATTTTTAAAATATTACAATTTTAGAGCATAAGCTATAGATGTTTTTCCATGATTGCCTAAGAATGAATGTAAGTGTCTTCATCTTTAGTAACACCAGCATTAGTCATAAGAATCTCATATAACATTTTCAAATTCCTGAGAGTTTAATGAATTTAAAGAAGTTAAAATTAGTTTGAATCCATCTGCATTAGATTTGAACTTGAAGAACAACAAATTTTTATTTATTATAAAAGTAAAAAGAAGGCTGTCACACACCTGTAATGCAGTGGCTCTGGAGGCTAAAACAGGAGGATGGCGAGTTCAAAGCCAGCCTCAGTAAGGGCAAGGTGCTAAGGAACTCAGTGAGACCCTGTGAGACCCAGTGCCTCATGCATGCCAGGCGAGCATGCTACTACTTGAGCCATATCCCCAGCCCACAATTGTATCATTTCTAAAGAAAACCGAGGATGATAAAAAAAAGCACCAACCCATCTTTCACACATTTCCTAAAGTAAGGTGTTATGGAAAAGATTTTTCAGTGCTTAATTTCCAATTTCCAAGGAATTTACAAGGTACATAAACTTTTACTTTAGAGAAACTTGCTATGTTTTATTTCTAAATTTCTATATTCAATATAATCTCCCAAAGATATTACAAGTAAAAGATGAACATGACAATATGATTTAAAGATTTGTAAATGTATAACAGAGCATATACATAAATATAATTTCAGGACAAATTAATAATAAAGCATGATTTAACTCTGAAGAGTGTGTGTGTGTGTGTGTGTGTGTGTGTGTGTGTGTGTGTGTAAGCTGAAACAAACCTGTGGGCCTCCACCCATAACTCAGAGTGCTCATTAGACTAGGGGCAAGAAATTAAGGAAATTGGAATAAGGAAAAGATCAGAACAACCTATCATTTGTCTAATGCCAGTTCCTCCTGGGGAAAAAAAAAAAAAAAAAAACCTCCATAAATTCAAATACCTGACAAATGTTTTAGTTCTAATAATTTGTTACTCAATTAAAAGTAATGATAATTTATTGTTGTATGAAATATTATAATAGAGACTTATGTGGGTATCTATGTCATATCAGTTGCTATTGATAGAATAGCTTAATGCAAGAAAAATATAATTTATTCTTTACTAAAATGAGAAATTATCCAAGAATCAATACAGTTCAGTTGATAACATTCTGTGCAGCTGCTGAAACAAAGAAAGTGCCAGTCCTAAAACAGAAATAAAAGATGGTGACGAAAACAGGAAACAGAAAAAGAAAAAGTGAAGAAGTAGAAGTGAGTAAAATTTGAGACCTATAAGAAAATTGCAATTCAAGAAAACTGAACACTTTATCAACATTTAAAAATATTTGAAATTTCACATGCTCATACTTAAAATTGAAGCCTAAATATTCAGTGCCATAGAAGTAATACTTTTCCACAGTTTTCTTTAACATCTTTTGTTTTTGTTGTTGTTGATTATTTTCTTCTTAATTTGAATGATCTCTATGTAGGGTGGTGAATTAAAATCTCTCTTGCTTCCCTCAGTTGCAGTCCATCATTGACTTTTTACTTGTTTACAATGGACATTGGAATGCTAATAGTTCTAATGCTTATGCTGTCTCTTCTGTCAATCTTTTCCTTATGATTTCTGGGTTCTTGTTGACTTCAATTTTCTCTTCTTCTGCCTTCTTGAAAACGACTATTCTGTGATGATAATATTTCTTATATTTTTATTTTTATATTTAGAACATGAATTTCTTTGGAAATCTTTCTATATAAGTTGCTAAAGCAAAATTATTTTTTTTCCTAAGGGGAAAGCCTATTATGAAAATATTATTAATTCAAAAAACAATCTTAACCACAAAATTTAAATATCTCTTTAATATAGATAATCTCCCATATTTCTCACATGTTTGGGGATTATTTAAATCTTCCCATCTTGTTTATTTCTTTGAAAAAATAAATTTGAATACAGCAGATTTGTACCTTTAATTATCTTAAATGACATATCCCTGATACTGGAAGTCCATTTAAAATTTTTATTGAAATATTCTCACCTCCATCTTTTCACATAAATTTATAAATCACATGAATTTTAACACCTTTCAAAATGGGATTTTGATGGACTTTGTACTAAATATTTACTGTCACTTTTTCACAGTGTGAAAATATAAAATTGAGATTTTTACATTCTAGAACATTATTAGCCTATCCATTATTTAGGAATTCTTGGCAGTAGAATGCTCTAAAAATGAATGGCATAAGTTTGTCTAAAACTTAGGTAGGCATACAAATTTGTGTAAGATGTACATCATATCTTAAATATTCAAGGTATTTATCTTTTGAATAGCAGTTAATTTTACTAAAATTTATCATTTGAAATGCCAAACTTCCAATCCTAGTGATAGTTAAAACCAAAAGCACAATTGGATATTCAGACTTCATTTCAAATATAAATTGGAAGTCTGTACTTCTTATTGTATATTTTGAAACCTTACATTTCTTTGACTGTGAGATTGGATCAATTAAATTATGGTCAATGTTATTAAGAATGTATTCATCTTAATTTTTTATCAATTTCTACTGCATGAACTATTCTGTGCTCTATATCCAAATTTAAATTAAAAGTTTAAAGAGTCAAAGGTACTTAGATAAAGTTAAATGGCATTAAGATAACAAATGTGAAAAAGTGTGCATTATAAAAGTGGCAATTAATATAGAGCCCAGAACTCTAGCATTTGACATTTAAGCATCTCTCTCAAGACTTCATCATGAACAATTTATAGCCCTAACTACAAAATGAAATGTCATATATAATTGGTCATGTACATTTGACATTTCGTCTCAGGTTTGGTGAATCAATTTTGTAATTTGGAACATTTGAAGCCAACATTCAGAGACCAGAATTTCAGAACTAGCTATTTTAATTATTTTAGAGAATGTGTAACTTTTCCTGTTTCTTTAAATTTAATAAAGCAAACCATGGCCAGGTAAATGCTGAGGTATCATGAAAGAAAAAATTATGTTAGTAATTACATAGGCCTTTTAATTTTTTTAAAGTAAATTAGCTCAAAATGCCACATTTACTTTTGAATCTTAGGGGGAAAACTTTATGCATTCATGAAGAACTGAAATCATATATATATATATATATATATATATATATATATATATATATATATATATAATTTATAACATATATATGTTATAAATTGCTACTCAAAGTTTCAGGCTAGGTTATAGTCAGATAGTGCCATACTGTTGAAACCTTTGGCATAAGTAGCTCTCTTTTTATGAATGCACAAGAAGATAACAAAAGTACTAAAAACATACCAAAACATTTTATAGAAACAAAGTCCAAGGGAAAGGTAAGGATATGAAGAAGAAAAGTATGAAATCAAAGAATTGATCACTATCTGGATTCTCTCTTTGTTTACCTACTCTTCTTTTCCCTGAAAATCTGCCTCCTTGTTTAATGTAGTCAAACATAGTGGGATGGATTCCAATAGATTAAGCTTGAACTGTGATCTGAGGTACATAATATTCTAGGGCAATGGGTGAGTGTTTTTCTCAAAATAATAGTGAAGTGATCTTCAACATTTTTTCATATACTTGTTGATTGATTGTATTTTATCTCCTGAGAAGTGTCTGTCCAGTTCCTTGGCCCATATACTGACTGGGTTTTTTTTTTGGGGGGGGGGAGGGTGTTAAGTTTTTTGGGTTCTTTATGTATTCTAGAGATTAGTGCTCTATCTGATGTGCATGTGGTAAAAATTTGCTTCCATTCTGTAGGCTCTCTATTCATTTCACTAATTGTTTCTTTTAAAGACTGAATGTTTTCTCTGGTTTGTGGATGCTGATCCATAATGGAGATTGGGGTTGGGGAGCAATGGGAGGAATGGAGGAACTTAAATAGGGCAAAGGGGAGGGAGACAAAAGGAGGGGATATGGGGTAGAAAAGGTAGTGGAATGAGATGGAGATCATTACCCTAAGTACATGTATGAAGACACAAATGGTGTAACTCTAATTTGTGAACAACAAGAAACATGAAAAATTGTGCTCTATATGTGTACTATGAATGGAAATGTATTCTTCTGACGTGTATAACAAATCAGGGTAAATAAATAAATCAAAAAAATAATAGTGAAGTGAGTCTCTAGAAATGGAAAGGAGGTCAAGGATTCTAAGCAGGCAAAAAATAAGAAGATACATTTTCTCCTTTTGTTTCCTCTTTGCTCTGGGAATAGACTATGATTCAGTATTATCTAATATGCAAATGCAAGAAATAAAAACAATTAAACAGGATATACTTATGGAGAGCAAACTAAAATATCTTTAATATGGTTCAATATTTTCTAACCAATTGAGCCTCTCTTCTCTCTAGTTTAAGAAACATCTTTTTAAAATTATAGAGAATGACTGAAAATCAATAGCTTAGAGACCTGCTAAGTGGGAATGGGAAAAATGAAAACCTCAAAAGAATCAAAAGTGGACATTGTTGACCTTAAGTGGAAAGTAAATTTGCACTTTCTAACTATATCTTATTTATTCACCTACATATTCATATTTTACCAAAAAAGCATGCATATTCTGGATCTTTCTAAATAATTCATGACTGTCTTTTTTCTCTTTAGCTAAAATCCTACTCATCAATTGATCTTAGTACACAGAAGTTACATAACCTACCTCACCTTTTATACATAAAATGATTCCTGTAACATTTATTACTTGAAATGTTAAAAACAGCAAAAAATAAAACCAGCAAAATATTTACTGTGTGTCTTCATTAATGTGGCTGAAAAGAAAGGGCAAGCTGTCCTATCTAGAGGTGTACCCACTCAGCTCAGCATCCTCTAAATAACTCTAGAGTGTGTACCTGTGACATGACCATCTTCACGTAGTTCACATACACTCTCTCTACTTTACACTACTACCTTTACTTCAATCTTTGACATCTTTACTAAGTTTTGAAGAAACCATGAGGTCCATTGCTACTTCAACTGAATAACAGCATCACTCATTTTGAGCTGACCAGAAAATAATATGATCTTTCTCTTCTGTCCCACACCAAATGCAATGCCCTTAATATCTGCTTTGAAGTTTGACTGAATAAAAGACTATGTCTTCCAAACTATTCAAACTGCAGTGAAAACTAGCCTCTGTACAAATTCTGCCACATTTAGAAATACATAAAAGGCAGATAGTACAGGGCCCAGGCTCTGGAGCCAGCTGAGCTGTGTTCAAATCCAGTTGTGCCATTTTATTTACTGTAGAGTTTTTGGAAATTCACATAAACTCCCTGGGCCCAAGTACCTTCAGCAATAAATTGGGTGATGATCGCGTTCACCTCAAATGTTGTTGTGAAGATTAATGATTTTATTTTATGTGTAAACTCCTTAGCACAGTGCCGGGTACCAAGGGAGCAGTTAATGAATGCCAGGCACTCACTGGGCCCTTTCAATTAGGAGATTCCTATACTGCAACTCTCAAAAAGGCTTCTTCCTTTGGTGGTAGGAGGGGTGGTTAATTTTCTTAACTTCTCCCTCACTCTCTTGAACTCATTTTATTCAGATATTTTACATAATACTTCAATGTGGCTTGCCTCTTATCTTTCGCATTTCCCTATTTCTCTGATGTTTATTTGATGTTTGGAAAATATTCTGTGATTGGTTTCCAAAGTACCTGAAAATTTTTTATTTTACTTTGCAAATTTATTTCTAAGTTTCTGGATCTTTGTTTCTTTCTAAGAAATTCGTCCTTTGTTGTTTTTAGGTGCAATAACTCTTAAAATTCTCTGAGCATATATGATCAGAATGCCTCTATGTCTTTTGCCTCTGGTCTACATTCTCCTCCATCACTTGTATTATCTGAGTGTTGGGGTAATTTCTCATAGTGACAACTTAAATCAGATGTTAAGAGAAAGTTTTCTCTATTCATGGACTGTGTAAGAATGAGAAAATCCAGTGCTGTTTGGCAGCTCTGTGTACAAGTGAGCTTGTTTTCTGTTTCTTTGCTGTATAGGATAGGAAGCAAATGGTAAGAAGGGATGAGGGAAGGCCAGGTGCTAGCAATCATATCACCTTGGAACCTCTACAGTCCTTTGGATGAATTCTAAGTTATCCTGCCTAAAGGTTAATGTTGGGATGTCATATGTAAGGTGTGAATCTTAGAGGAAAAAAAGTAAACTCCTATGAAAAATTTTAGTTTATCATTATGAATTTAGTTCCATGTTTTATTCCTGTTAACCTCAGTGATAGTTGGTATCTTGCAATGTTTAGACTCTGGATTTTGGCAGGGAAAACATCTTGCTTCAGAAATGTCGCATATTTTAGACCAACCTAGGCTACTTCTTCCAATACCAGCTGCAATATTGACTACTTTACCATCCAGTTACCAAAGTGCAATATTAAATTTAAATTGTTCACGAGGTCCTTCTAATAGTTTTGTTCATCATAAGCTTCTTTCAGTGACTTACTATTATTTGATTGACTTTTTTTTTTAAAAAGAAACTAATCAGATGATTAATCCACTCTATTTATCCAGATAATCTAATTGTATAGGAAACTTCCACATGCAAAAAACTTAATGACCTTTAAATGTTTGACCAGACAACTTCCCATATAACACCACAATAGTTGTCCATTATGGATCTTTAAAAGTTAGATCAATAATATAAATATTTGTATTACCTAACAGGCAACAAAACAAATAGATAATCATCAAATATGATAATGGAAATTTGTGACAGAATATGTTTGACTTTCCTATGTACTAAAACATCATTAAGCAAAATGGGAATGAGATTTCTTAATGCTTAATTCAACTCTAACAATCTTACATATGAGAGTATCTGTTCTTTGCCAAAAGGTGTTTTTAAATTAGATAATATGAAAGAACATCCCGCTAAAGATTTGTAATGATAAGCCTTCAATAAACTTCTATTATCTTGTGATCTTCTCTAACCATGGTTAGAGAAAAAGATGTATATTTATCAAGACTATAAAACAAAGCTTAGGTTTAGCAGATGTCTGATTATCACAATTCTAAATAGTAAACTAACTTTAGCTGAATATGAGATCAAGTCAGAATGACTTAATGAGCCAGGGATTTATGATCCCTTGAGATAACATTGTGCTTCCAGGGTTGTTTTACTGATGTAGTATATGCAAAAGTTCTCTACCAGTCTCCTGAGTCCAGTGAGACAGAACACAGACTGTAAGTCTTGTGGAACAGTTTCATTATTCATGAATGTGCAGCAAGAATAAGCAGAATCCTGGGATCCACGGTGAGCTGGTCCCCCAAGTCTCAGAAAATCTTCCCCGGGAGGATGGAATCTCCTTTATGTCTTCCATTGCTTCACAGCTGAGGGCTCCCAAAACACTCATCCTTGGTTACACACCCTGGGAGCCACTTGGTTAAATGAAAGCAAGTGATGTGAAACTCCCGCTTCTAGGAGGAAAGAGGACTCAGTCCGTGTGGTTCCAGAATTTCCTTCTTTTTTCCGGATGTTGCACTTGACTTTGTGATTGAGAACTGCAAGCAAGAGAGGAAAGAGTTGAGTCAATTAAAGTCACCCTGTTAACTTATTTTCTTGTACTGCATATTAGAATATCATTGGAAAACTAAGCATCCCGATACTGTGAATGTCAACTGGTCATTTTCTATCATGGGTTTCATTGATTAAAAATAAGTTTCACTTCATCACATGTTGCAATTTTTTTAAATAGGAAGCCTACAATAACTCATTTACACAAAAAGAAAGAGTGTAGACATAATAATTACTTGGCAATATTATTTTCAAATTTTTAAATGAAAATAGAACAAAAATAGAAACATTAACTCAAAGTTGAATAATTAACTAAAACTATAAGCTAATTTATTTACTTTCTGTCCTCTCTGAAAAATTAAAACAAGTTTTGGCTTGTTGTACATCCTCTGTGAATAACAAGATGATATTACAATGGCTTCAATATCACACCCTTCTCAAAATTATAGAAATAAAAGCATATGCAGAAGAGTATTCTTAAAAGTAAAATTAGATGTAATAAAATCATTATAATTACAAGCACGAATTTCTAAGTTGAGACCTTGAATTTTCTTGGGAAAGTAAAACAAGTAAAGAAAATACATTGTAGACAACAAAACAACTATCTCAGATGTTTACACGTACTGTACAGGAAAGTTATTAAAAACAAAAGGAAGAACCTGATGCTTTTACAAGAAAAGAATGTTGCCTATTTGGTTTTGAGGTATTTTCTTATCTGTAATGTTATTTTGAGTAATTATATACTGTAAAATTGATTTTGAATATATTTACATTTTTTTCTTTAAGAAATTATTTAACTTAGGTGTTACACAGAGTGGTATATATAGTGGTATGTATAGTTAATACTGTATTGTAAATTTCAAATATCCTCAACACAAAAAATGATAAGTGTTTGAATCATGGGTACATTGATTGACTTGATTTAATTATTTCACATTGCATTTGTAAATCATACCATCACTTTTTAATTCTTTAAATATACACAACTATTAATCGTCAATTTGTTATAAAATTTTAAAAGGAAGAAACTAAGTTTGTTTAAGAAATTATTTTTTCCTATATCTATCACCTATTTCACAGAAAAAGAGATAAAGAGCTAAATATAAGAATAAAACACAAAAAGTAAAATTAATTCAAACTAGATAAATGTTTTTTAAAAGTTGAGTAAAAATGAGGGAATTTTAATGAAGAAAGAAAAATTTTACCTAATGCAATTAGGAATTAGTCATGTGATAAATTTAAAAATTTGAGATTTCAGGGTAGAATTTCATTTCTTTTCACAAATTGCATCAAGCTCTCTAAATTTCAGAAGCAGGTCACAAGCACACATGTTCAGCAGCTATCTAAAACAGTGGAATACATCACAGTCTGACTATTGTGTGATTCATAAACAAATGAACAACACACTCTACATACGGAAATTAGAAATATGTTTTGGAAACTTACAAAAAGCATTTTTTTGTCATCTCTGGTCTGAAGTATGTTTAAGAGTATTTTAAATCCATTGTTTCCCATGCCTCATCCCTGAGCCAACTCATCAGCCTGTCTCACCTGGATGAGAGAACCTTGCTCTCCACTAATGAATCCTCCATGCCTACTAATGAGCTATAGTTAGTGAAGTAGAATGACCTTTCAAAATAGAATATCAGTAAAATATACATTGTCTGAAATGTTTGGAACCAGAAAGTTTTCATATTTTTTTATTTTGGAATTTTTGCTTAGGCCTCTTAAGTTGAGCATAAAGAACAAATAATTTAATTCTCTGTTTCTCTGTTAACATATCTTAATGCCACTGAAAACTTAAGAGACCTAAAAATAGCATCTTCTCTAGTTCATATTGAAAGTACTATATGCCCTCAAAATATCTTTTTTTAGATGAAGTTTTATTTTTAGTATAAAAATTTTTTAAACATGCCCAGAATTCAGTAGGATATTTGTCATTCAAAACCACCAACAGATTACAATTAGTTATAATTTTATTTCTGTTAGAAGATAACTACCAAAGAGTCTTCCCAGTGTTTAGAAATAGCCAATTCAAAAGTTCTTTTAGTTTCTAACATCAGCCTCTGGGATTTTCTTTCTTCTTCTTCTTCTTCTTCTTCTTCTTCTTCTTCTTCTTCTTCTTCTTCTTCTTCTTCTTCTTCTTTTTTTTGTGGGTAGTAGTCATATAAAGGATACATTCATATTTTTTCAAACTGCTCTTCAAATGATAAGTGGTACCTTTTAATCACATTCTATATGGTAATTAATTTAAAATATTCATGCAAATTCTTCATTTGGAGTCCCTCTTCAGACAACTCCTTGATGCCCTGGGCTCTTAGCAATTTATTCCAGTTTTCAAAATATTCTGAAAGTGTCTAAGATAATAAAGGTTCTTGAAAATATTCCAAGTAGCTAGAAAATATAAACAGCCATTTGCAGAACAGTACTCTAGCAATGCATATATTTGCATTTTTGAAATGAAGTATTCACTGTAAACACATAAAAATAGAACAGCAAATGAATAACAGATTTTGAGGTGTATGAATATCTAGCTATTTTACAGTATAATTAATATAAGAATTCATCATCATTGGTAGATGGTTTGGTTCAATAGGACATTATCATAAATTTCCTCTTAGGTCTAGAAACTTTTTGTAAAGAAAGTATGCTTTTACTTATTCACAATTTAAATAATTACATCATAATTTTGCTTCCAACCTCCTTGTACTTTATTATACATTGAAATCTGCTGCAATTTGTCAACATTAAATTGAAAGAATGACAGACTAGGCAAGTAGGAAAGCACCTGTAGTAATGACTAATCTGGTAGGTTCACAGAGCAAGGAAGTTGAGGTTGGAGTTAATAGGAGTGGCCTGTCTTGGCAGGGACAGGAACAATATTTTATAATTGTCAGTAGTCATTACAGCAGATTGACATTTTATTCATTGAAGAACTGATTTCAAAGACTGCTCATAGTTCCTCCTGTAATTTTCTATACCTTGGAACTCTTCTTTTCTGTACCCAGGGTTCTTATATTTTCTGCATACTTACTATCCTGCAATTAGTGAAATCCACATAAAGTTTGCAAGTTTCAAAAGTAAACCCCAGCTTCAATCTGAATCCAAAATAAAAAATTGATATATTTTTAAATTCTCTTTTCCTAGAGAGAAAACATAGTTTCTCCAAAGTACTCCATTTATCCAATATGACCCCTTTAAGATATAACCAGGTGCATTGGTGCATTCTAAATCAAAAGTGATAGTGTAATGTATGCATCAGGAATGAAGACATTTAATAAACATAATGTTTACTATTGATTAAAACAAATGCTTATTGTTTATATTTTAAATTATTAAGAGTGAGATAAAATTAGCTAATATTTCTGATTCTGCACAAGCAACTTTGATATAAGAAATAAACAAACGTCATTGAGTTTTCTTTTATTGTATTAGATGTCTGGTAAATCTAATCTTAATTGGAGCATTGCAGTGAATTGGATGCTTGCGTTTTTCTTGGGGTTTTTAGATAATGGTATAAATTGAATAAGAAAAATATCTTAAAATTTTTCTCAACACAGCCCACTTCAAGAAGTTTACATGCTTATCTTGCCCACAGTCTTGATACATGTTTTCACTCTTTAATTTCTAATAGTTCTTTCTTATTTTGTTCTGGTATTCTGTGGCTAATAGTTGTATTCATACATTTATTTCCCTCCTCTCTCAAAAGATGTTCTCAATTTAAAAAAATAGACCCAACACTGAAATTTCTCAGACAGGGAGTGATAAAGCTGAAATTCAGTTCCATATTGACAATGGTCATGTTTTTGCAATAATATCATAGGGATTTCATGATATGTTTAGTTTTTGAATAGTAACAGTAAGCATTTAAAACCCAAATAATTGAAAATTTACCTGACTGGCTTAGTTACCCTTGATACTTTAAAAATGTATTCTCATTTTTCCTTTCAGTACTCCCACTAAGAACTCATTTTCTCTTTTCATAAACAAATGCTCCCACATAATGTTTTGAGTCACATTTTTAAATGTCTACTTTAGATGACAAAATATTTAGGAATAAACACAGTCTTTGTGATCCAACCGCTCAATTCTGAATTACACCTCTACCATTCACTTGCTGGTTAAACTTGGAGCACAGTTTCAGCCTTCTGTGTCTTGCTGTCTTCTTCAAGTGGGTATAACAAAAGAACTATTCATATAGCTATTTGAATTACATAATAAAATTTGTATAAAATATGCACATTCAGTAAGCACTGACTATTCTCTCTCTGACATATCAGATATTCAATAAGCACTGACTTTTCTCCCTCTGAGCAATTTTCACGGCAACCACTGTTCTGCTCTCTGTTAAATATATATATATATATATATATATATATATATATATATATATATATATATATATATATAGTCTATGCAGCTTTGTATTTCTGTGCTTGTTTTATTTCACCTGGCATAACGAACTTCCAGTTCATCATTAATTTTTGCAAATGAAAGAATTTCCTTCTTCTTAAAGGCTCAATAATATTATGGAGTGTGTATATCACATTTTCTTTAACTGTTTATCCATCAATATACTTAGGCTATAATATGTCTTCTCTATTGTATATAATCCTGCTTTGAAAAAAAGGAACACAGGTATCTCCTTGACATTTTAACTGTGTTTACTTTGGATACATATCTAGACATGAGGTTGCTGGATCATATACTAGTTTTATTTTTAACTTTTTGGAGGAACTCCATATAGTTTTCCAATGGGCACCCCAATGTAGATCCCCACAACAGTGTATAAGAGATCCTTTTTCTCTTCACCCGTTCTGACACTGACCTTTTGTCTTTTTGATAATGAGTGTCCTAATGGGCAAGCGGTAATATCTCACCAGAAGGATGTTGGGAGCCCAGTTAAGCACCAGAATTCTAATTAGCATAGGTGGACAATAGGCAAAGTTCACCTAACTCTAATATCTGAAAATATACAAGGGCTTGTATCATACAGAGAAAGTGATCTGCAACCCTCTCCACCATCAGGTGTTCACTTACCCAAGTACAATTCCTTTTCCTACTTTTTATTTCCCTATGAAGAAAGTGTCAGTAGAAAGTGCAGCAATTCCTAAAAGCAGTTTTTGTATTTGTATTTTGTTTTTCTCGAGATATGGTTTGCATATTCTATTGAGAAAATTAGTTTTATAGAAAAACATGACTCTCAATTATCATGGACAGAAAAATATTTTCCAAGGAAAACTCATATTGCTGGGAACTTCTCAATCCCATGTAGATTTATTTCTTATAAAGATTAACTAACACTGCTTAAGAACAAATGTGGTATATATTGTGGTAGAATTATATATAAATCAAGTAGCACAGAGCAGGAACAACATATAATGCAATAGATTTCTCTATCTGAGAAGTAATTTTCCTGATAAAATTGCTATGCTTCATTTCCAGCCGAAGGCTCAACTTAGGTAATCTAAACCCCGGGCATGTAGGAACGCTGCTGATTCTCCAGAGAAAGGGGCTCATCTTATTAAGTAGTGCAACTGTGACAGCGTGTAGGATATTTCTCAATTAATTTTATGCTCTTCGAAGGTATTCTACACATTGGGGAGCATCACATGCTCAAAGGTTTCTAAATAGCATTACTGAAAATTGATTTATGGCGGAGAGAATCAGGATCACAGAGCCCCCAAACAGCCTCCTGAAAGAATGATTTTTCAAAATGCAATAAAAGTAAGACAATTCAAAAACTTATTCAGGGGACACCCTCTGAATCATGAATGTCTCTGGAGTCTTAGTCAGCTATAAATCCAATCTATTTCCTTCGGAACAGAATAGAAAATCTCCAAACAACTCAAGCCACATGCATCACTATTGGAAAAAGAAGATCTTACAAAGAGGTTTGAAGCTGTTTAATGCCACTTAGATATCAGATGCTTGTACTGACCTTCAGCAAGATGATAAAATGTTCAGTAATACCATGATTTAAAGTGGTAAAAATTAAAGCACAAGTATAATGAAGGAAGTTACCTTTATTATTTGTTTCCTGTTTTTAAATGGTGCTTATTGAAGACTGAACTGGTAAGATAACTGGTAAGATATCAGTTTTATATGAGTAAGTGACTAAATTCCATGGTGACATGGCATCCTTCCTTCATGGGTGAATCAGGATCCCTTCATCCCATCCCAACTGGGTGAGACCATGACTTCTACCTCTAGACAGATTTAAAGTGGTAACCTTACAGTATGTTGCAGAAATGTATATTACCAACATTTCTTATCAATAGTTTTTAAACTCTGTAGTTTCCTGTATTTGTTATTTTTTCTGACATGTAACCCCCTAATGCCATAATTAATCTATAGCAGTACAGTCAATGTGAGTCCAGTGTTGCATAATGATTGTGAAAATCAGGGCTTATCAACTCAACTTCTTGATCTATTTTAGATACAGACTGATGATACACATAATGTTTAAAAGGAGTTCTTGTGAACTCAAAGTCTGGAATCAGTACTCTAACAAAGAAAATTTCAACAGATGGTTCTTATTCTAATGTCTCCAAAAGTCAGATTTTAAAAAAAGTCAAATAAAAACAAAATTATTTTCAGATAAAATAATACCATTATACATATTCAACATTTTGAAAGAATACTTTCCTTATACTTGCTAATAGTCAATGCAAAAAAAGCACACTATAATTTAAGTTTAACTATTTAATCTTAGGTCATATATAACAATTGAAATTATAAATATTTATTGAAAGTATAAAATATCTCTTAGACAAAATTAATTGACTCCTTAAATAGAAAATTAAGGAACTAAATTAGTATATATGTCTAAATGTATGTATGTGTTTGTATATGTATGTTTTGTGTGTGTTTATAGTCATGAAAAGTATCTTAAACTTCTGAGATGAAGTGTTTTAAATCTAAATGAAATAAAAGTCTCATAGAATTTAGACTAAGAAGTAATATTTCAGCTGAATGGGAGATACCATAAAATTGTTTTAATACCTTCTCCAAACAGCATTACTATTGGAAAAAAAATATCTTACAAAGATACCATCTCCAAGTTATTATTTATTCCAAAAGAGATTTAGGTTTTCAAATTAATTTTAAAACATGATGTTACTATAATATGATCCTGGTTTCTTTCCATTTTCTCTTAAAACTTTTAAAATTTAAGTTCTAAAATGATAAAATATATAGTATTTTCTTAATCTTTATTTATTCTAAGAAATTATACTCTTTATATTAAATATATGGATTGTAAATGAGCAAATATTCATCCGATACTTATTTTATGTAGGTTATCTTGAGAATAGTGTAAAAAATAAAAGCAGTACCTTCATATATTCATCTTTATCAGATTGTACATTTACTGTAATTTATATGTATATATACACACATTATAGTTAAATATTTATTAAATTATCTAGTTTTAGTTAATAATTTTCTAACCATCATCAAATTGAATGTCTTAAAATTTTCTAAAAAAATAGTTCATGAATTACAAGTATTTCTAATAATGCAAGCAAAGGAGGCAAAACAATAGTAAAGTTAAAACTTCTCCTTATATGAACAGTTCTTCATGGACTATAAACTATGGCCTACATTCCTTATTTTCAATGTCAAATGTTAACCCATGTGAATAGCAAACCTTTATTTGCTAGCCAACAATTATCTGAAATTATTATCCTTAGTATATATAACACCTAACAGTTTTTTATATATTTGAATATATATAAAATCTATATACAAATAAATATATAAATAAATAAGTATAAATACCAAATATATATATATATATATATATATATATATATATATATATATATATATATATATATAGAGAGAGAGAGAGAGAGAGAGAGAGAGAAAATCAGAGGCACTTAATCACTGATCCACATCCCCAACCCTGTCTTTTATTTTAATTTTTTAATTAAAAAATAAGTTTTCAATTTAGATACACTTTCTGAGGGTCTCCCTAAGTTGCTGAGGTTGGCTTTGAACTGGTGATTCTCCTACCTCAGCCTTCTGAGCCGCTGTGATAACAGGCATGCTCCACCATGCATGGCCTATTATTGAACTTTTATCACATTATTTTAAAATTATCCCATTTATATTTTAGATAATTTATTCATATGGTTAAAATTGTAAAATGTTATTAAAGAGACATCATTAATGCTGTCTCTAGCCATTCATTCTTTATGTTTTTGCCATTTTCTGCAATTAATTTCAAGTATGCTTTTACTTTTGAAATAAAGGCTCTCTTTGCTGTTAATTTGGAGAGATGGAAACAGGCACAGCTTTACTTCTGTGCTTAAAACTTAAGAAAAACAGGACAATCTTGAAGTTATTATAGAACTAAAATCACAGTTCAGTTTTACCCAATGCTAAAGAAAGATATGTGTCTGCTGGAGGAAAAGGGACTGCATTATTTGTTCATGTGGAACAGGCATCGACACACACAATAAAATTGGGTGAGAAATTTTTTTAAAAAAAAATTACAAATGGTCAAGTGTGGGCTAGTGTGAGACTATGAAGGCATATTTTGTTACACTGGATTTGGGCTTTAAATATACTTTTATTTTAATTGCAGTATGGTAAGTGAGCCTGTGTATGTTGTTAGAAGACTAAAAATATATCCAAATATCGATGCAGCAATTATTGAAGTAGCAGATTGCAAATATTGACAAGAAAAATTAATCTGACTTCTCAGTTTGAATTGCAGTTTACAAACATCAGTATAAATCAGCATCCATGAAAGCATGAATAGGTGCTAGCACAGTCTGTTTTCATTATCAGTGACATGGTGTTGCTCAGAAAGATCTGTAGGATTTAACAGGTGGGGACATTTGGTATCAAATGAATTCCTGGTTGGAGACAGTCACCAAATTGTCAAAACCGTGACACGTTTCAAAAATACACAAATAGGCTTCCTCTGAAGATTATAAAGCATGTGGTTTGGTTTGTTGTTCTACAGTAGTATAAAACAATGCAATTTTTCAAAATACAAGCTCTTAAAATTACAAAATATGAATACTTCAGAGAAAATGCAATTGAACTTGATACTATCTCAGAATCTGCATCAGGTGCATTTCTTGACTGAAGAGTTGAACTTGCTGTCACTACTGTGCAACTTTGCTTCATATGCACTGTTCCTTACACACCTCAGTGATTTATCTTCTGACTATAAACATTTTCTTTCAAAATATCTTTATTTTTTAAAGAATGCCAAAGGAAGCAAATATACTCTAGAAAATATCAATGACTCAGGGTGGGGTTGTTTCTGACTAATCAACCCCTTCATTTCCAGGCAAACAAAAAATGTTAGTACACTTTATTAATCTCTTGATCCATAAACACTATTTTAATACAGTGAAAGAAGAAGAAAACCTTTCTGTAATCTAGCCAATTTCAGAGCCCTTATTCCTTAGAATAGAATGCCTTCAAGATCACTAGTTTTTGTTCCTCCTTGAAAATTCAGTACATCGGATCATTCTTCTTGTTTAGGACTGTACCCAGTAACTGTGGAGGGAAAGCTGAAGGATTCAGAGCATCACTCCTGTGACGTGGGTTTGTATAGAGGTCTGGTGTGGCACAGATGGAGAAGGGTAGGGAGCTCTGGGCTTTGGAGACAGCAGGGACATCGCTCTGTTTTCCTCTCTAGGTCTCTCCCCAGCTTCATCTGCTCTGTCCAATGCACCTGGAGACTGCTGTCTCTGCATGTTGCATGATTTAGGCTTCTTTGCATCTAACTTTTCATAAAGTCAGGTCAATGGAAAGCACTTTCTGGAGATCAGGGACTGTTTTACTCCCTGTGGAATACAATGATTATTTTAAAATGATTGTGAGGCCTTACTACATCCCCAACTGTTCCTCTTTCCAGATTCCTGTAATAGTTTTTGATGGCTGCACAGGTGCTAAGCCCTAGCTATTTCACTATCATTTGTTGTTTCCCCTACCTCTACCCACACCTCTGGAAATAACCTCTTGTTAAACTTATCTATCTATCTATCTATCTATCTATCTATCTATCTATCTATCTATCTATTTCTTCAAATGTGCTGCTTCATGTGGAAATTCTTAAAGATACAGTAACTGTTACCCAAGAAGGTCCCAGTAATCATGCCTTCAAAATTATATTCTAGTAATAGATTAATCACAGAGAGATCCAGACACCCATAACCTCCTAATCAGGGAGAATAGTGCTCTGGTTATCATGCCATGTGATGGCATCACAGTTGCTCATGGGTGACATAGATCTGAGCAGAAATTGAAGTCATGACCTCTACAATTTGGCAATTACTATAAGGTAGGCTGTCTGATTCCAGTGCCATGGATATAACTTAAAGTGTACAAATTCCAGTGCCATGGATATAACTTAAAGTGTACAAATTCCAGTGCCATGGATATAACTTAAAGTGTACAAATTCCAGTGCCATGGATATAACTTAAAGTGTACAAATTCCAGTGCCATGGATATAACTTAAAGTGTACAAATTCCAGTGCCATGGATATAACTTAAAGTGTACAAATTCCAGTGCCATGGATATAACTTAAAGTGTACAAAATATTTGATTTGCTAACAATAAACAGACGTAAAATCAAAAATCCCCAGTTGTGGTTTTAAAAAATAACATTTCCTCAGAGATCTAAGCCAACACCTGTTTTAAGAGCTTCACAATTAGAGCATTGATTGAACATACTGCCTCAAAAGATCTTTATGCTAAGATGTGTACTTTGGGGAATGAATAAGGAACAGTGGATTAGCAAGTAAAGAGACTGAATAATTTAAATCTTCAAATCTCCCAGTAGCTTCCTTGATAGAATAGCATTTTCTCTCATCAATATTCCTTACCCTCCATAAGGACAATCAAAATATTTTCACCTGGAATTGCTGCTACTCAATGGAATGCAGGTGTTCCTCAGGGCACATTATTACCATCTTTCTTTTTCTTAAAACCCATGATAAAATCTGGATCCATATCAAAAAGCCCAAGGCTTGTTCTTGGAAGAGAGAGTTTCTATACAAAGGAGTCACCATATTGAAAATTTATAGCACAAAGTATATGGCGAACATACATGAATTTTTTTTAGGAGTATTAGATTAGGACAGATGTTAAACTATGGGGACTGGATCAAGCTGAATTCATTGATGTGTTTCCTCTCAGTATATGAGCTCTAATAATTTGGCCTGAGCACCTGGGAATGGTGTTATCCCTTTTCTAGGTTGGTTAATTAAAGTCTGAACTCTACTTAATGAAGTAGAAATTCTCTGACTTGTCTAGCCTACTTAGAGAAAATATGCAAAGGTTTAGGAAGGTGACTGTAAATAACTCTTTTATATGCAAACTTTTCAGACTACCTTTACTTACTGGAGACAGAGGACACTCCATTTATCTAGTTTATTAGGAAGCAAGGAGGGAGAAACAATTGGGAGTAAGCATAAGAAAGATTTGTTTCTTGATCCAATTGGGCACTACACTGGTATGTTTAGATACCCATAATTCAACAAGGTGGATATTTTTGATGTATGCATTTATTTTTTCATTATGATATAGGTCTATGAAAATGCTAAAATGAATTCGTGAACTGACATATCCTTGAAAAAACGTCATTTTGTGACTGTTCTCTGAGGCCTGTGTGGTAGAACTATCAATGGAACTGGATTTTATGATTTTGTGAGGGTAATGAGATTCTGACAGGAATAAACCTAACACAATCACCATGATATGTTGCTATAAGACTCTGGTAACCAGATTGTTTGGCCTGCTGTAATCCATGGATAATCGATGACAGAGTCCCTGTGAACTAAATAGCTGAACAGCCTTCTAAGTGTTGTTTGGACAATGTAACTCAAAATGTTTGCTTGAAAAAACTCAACATTATTTACTAGGATGGATTTTCAGTCAAAAATTGTAAGAATTATCTTTGAATTATCTTCCCATAACATCCATTTGATCGGCAAAAACAAAAATAATTATATATATATATATATATATATATATATATATATATATATATATATATATATACTTCCAATTATTAATTGATGCTGTGAATGAACATCACAAGTCTCTGAGGATACAAAGCACTGATGACATCAAAGTGGGTACTTACAGGATTCAGGCAGCATACAGAATCTTGTCCTGAGCCCATCTCACAGTGGTTCTAGGCTTATCATGAACACTTTGAGGGGCCCTTTCCTCATATCCAGAGTTGACAGCAAGAAAATGTAGAGTTACTGGCATAATATCTAGAAAGAAAACATGGATCAATAGTGAATCTCTGAAGGAATTGCAAATACTACTTTCTCCAACAAGGATTTTATATTGTAGGTATATTAATACGTACAAAATCCCCCATTAATTCACATATTTGGCTAGTCTCAGAGAACCAGCCAGTATGGCATTGGGGAATACCCGTAGATTATTATACACTTACTTTATTAGGTGGTGATATTCAGTATCCTTACTGGAGTACATCAGCCAGCACAACATATCCAAATGCCCAGTAAATATTTTCTTTTCCATTTTTAATAACAAAGATAGTCACAAGCACTTTCCCTTCAGTTGAAAGGAGAGCATTATACCAACACTTTCCTGAATCAAGATTATAATAACTCTCTTGTTGAAATATAGTTCATAGGATTTTGACTATTTTCTTCCTCACAGAATATTGAGCAGGTGGGAGGAAAATGCCAGGAAGGTTCAGGGACTTGCCACAGCCATAAAGTCTCCCCGATTCCCTGCATATGGAGTTTGTTGGTAACTATCCTGTGGAATGACAGAGCAATTAATACACTATTTTGTCAAATATCTAAAAAGTAGAACAAGTTTGGAGAGCTGTTTATATTTTGGAGTCAATATTTGTCACCATTGGAGTTCTGCTCACATCTATAGAAGTAGTCCATCGGTTTCCATATTTCAATGGGGACTGGAGAAGAGAGGAAGAACCATGGAATAGAAAATGTCTATGTAAATTGAATTTTTATCACAAACAGGTTGTAATATTTCTAATGAAACACAAAAATGAACATATATAGCAATGTTGTGTTTTTAAGTGGATATGATGTCAGCTTGACACTTGAACAGGTCCAGAAAGTACACAGGACTGAGCAACATAAGGCACATGTAAATGGTATGAGTTCATGAAATCTGCACTTGCTTCTTGTCTACGTATCCTTGACTCAAGTTTTATAACTATGTAGACTCTTCTGTGGTCAGTGATCAAAATAGAATAAAGTTCAACCCTGGTTTATTTAATAATCTGTGCAGTATGCTGGCACTAACTTAAAAACAAAACCACCACATACAACAATTCCACTTAGGATGTAGGATGACAGTAGTGAAGGACAGTTCTCTCAATGGACATAATTTCAGGGACTATGTCTGACTAAATAAATTAAAATGAAAGGAGATTGCCTGAGATATATATTTAGAGTACTTAAAAAGCTATAATTACTAGTGGTTTGGAAGGCTGAGGCAGGAGGATCACAAGTTCAAAGCCAGCCTCAGCAATGGTGAGGTGCTAAGCAATTCAGTAAGACCCTGTCTCTAAATAAAATACAAAATAGGCTGGGGATGTGACTGAGTGGTTGAGTGCCCCTGAGTTCAATCCCTAGTACCAAAATAAATAAATAGATTAATTAATTAATTAAAAAATCTCTAGTTAATGGATTGTTTGAATTATAAGGGACACTGAAAGAAAAGGGTTAAAATTGATAATAGAAAATTGATTAAAAATATATATAAATGATCTTACTATTAAAAGCAAAATTATGAACAAATTCATATTTTGCATAAATATTCAAAAGCATCTTCCAAAGAAGAGTCTTTCAATGATCATATATCCAAAAGGGTCACTCTATAGCTATCATTCAGTGTCATTCTTGAAGCAGCTTATCCTCATCAATAGGACCTTGCATGCATAAAGTGGCCATGAACATCTGATGTGTCAACTGCTACTTTGAGTCTCCAGCTCCTAATAGCAAAAGCTATTATTGAGATTCTGAAAGGGAACCATTTTATGGAAGGACCATCTAACATCCTGGTGATATGCCTATTATTTTAAATCTTATTCAGTAAAGGAAGTGATTTGTCCCTTTAGAATATGGACCGATTTTTGTAATCCCTACCCAAAACACTTCTGGAAATACCACCATATTTGGACACATACCCTCTCTTATTTGTGGCCATTCTCTCCTAGGGAATATCTTCTCAAAAGAGGAAGTGCTTTTTACATCAGTACAGATATGGCAAGGGGATGACACCCATGAGATTCACCAGCATTATTACCATTTACCATATTACTCAGAAATAACAAGCTTGAATAGTAAAATTATCTGATGAAAATTCAGTTCTAGGTGAGATGCAGGCACCATCCTAAGAGGCTGGCATATCAATCTTCTGGATGTGCAGATCTTAAAGTAGTGGCTCCTAGTTAATACTGCTGTCCAGGAAATGAGGCTTGGAGGCTGGAGTATGTCTACTCATGATTATAGCTGAAAGCAAAACATTTGCTTGCTGTTCCTTCAAACAAATATCAAAAGGTTTTAGAGGGTCTAGTCATAAAAAGAATATTTTTTTCCAGCAGCACAGTTCAATTAAATTGAATACTAAACTTTATCCCAAGCTATTTGTATTTCTTATGCTGCTTGAACAAATGGGAAGAGAATAACAGTATTTTCCTGGCTGGGGTGAATGATTGTGAGTACCACGGGGAAAGCGAACTGTTACTACGGACTGTTACTACAACATGGAGGTATGAAGGGTTGTGCCTGAAGGCCAGTTTGACAGACACTCACACTTCTGTTCGAAGCTGACCTACTAACTCAGTCACTGGCAGTCTCATGGACAGCGGGCATTCCTCATGTGTTCACTCTTCAAAAATTGCC
Source organism: Callospermophilus lateralis (assembly GCF_048772815.1). Classification (NCBI taxonomy): domain Eukaryota; kingdom Metazoa; phylum Chordata; class Mammalia; order Rodentia; family Sciuridae; genus Callospermophilus; species Callospermophilus lateralis. The sequence goes on along the minus strand of NW_027511570.1, from coordinate 935,418 downwards.
TCATCAGTCAAGATCTATCTGAACTAAGCTAATGATTCTTCACTGGACATCAGACACCTGAAGTTTGACTTATGCATTCATATGCAAATAAAAATGAAATTAAGCAAAACATTGTACTAATCCCCAAAGTCAATTTGAAATATTAAGTTTAAAATTATATATTTTTCTCCTTTCTTTTACTTTTGTGTGCACATATGTATATGTTTTATTTTTGTGGTAAAAACATATTATATAACATAAAATTAACCATGTTGGCAAATTTTTAGTATACAGTTCAGTTGCATTAAAACCATTTGTTTTCAATGTTGTGCAACCTTCACTAATAACCATTTTCAGAACATTTTTCATCATCCCAACTGAAAGTCTCTACCTATTAGACAATACATTTCTCTTCACCCCTCCCTCTGGCCCTAGTAACTATTTTTCTATTATCTCTTTCTGTGCATGTGATTATTCCTGGTACATCATATGAATGGAATTATACCATATTTTTACTTTTGTGCTTGGCTTATTTCACTTTTCAACGTGTCCCTCTGGGTCATTTATATTGTAGCACATACAGGAAATGCATTTCTTTTGAAGACTGTATAACACTCCATTGTATGTGTGCACCACATTCTTTGTCCAGTTATCCGTCAATGCACAGTACGGTTATTGCTGCCTTTCTCTTGTCATAACTGCTACTATGAACGTTGATTTACAAACATTTTGTTTGTACCCCTGCTTTAAGTTCATTTGTACTTATACCCAGAAATTCAATTTCCAGATCATATGGCAATTCTATTTTCAAATTTTTGAGGAAATGACGTGCTGTTTTGCACAAAACTACACCATCTTACATATCTACCACCAATGCACAGGATTCTAATTTCCTTACATACTTTCCAGAAACACTAACTTTTAAAAAATAAATAATGATGTTATAATGTTGGCAATATTTAAATATAACTTATGGCAATGGACTTAAAGAGTCACTAATTTTGATTTCTATTTGTATTTCCATAATGATTAATAATGTTGAGCATGGTATCATGTTCTTATAGGCCATTTTACATTTTCTTTGGAGAAATCTTTATTCAAAATCTTCAATATCATTGTTTGTTTATTTTTGCAGCTCAGTTTTAGGATATATGTATATTTTTTCTGAGTATTAATCCCTTATCAGATATGTGATTTGAAATATTTGTTCGCTTCTTATGGGTTGCTTTTATCTCTGCTGATATTATCCTTTTGTTAGGTAGATGTTACACATAAGCAGTGGGTCAGGAGATTAATAAAATACTTAGTACAAAACAAATCAGTTAATCAACAGCCCTGCCTCAGTGGCACCTCAAGGTCTGACAATACATCTGTTTAAAGACCCTTGTCTGATCTCAACCCTATAAACTATGCCTCTTAAACAAGAGGAAGATAGATAAATTCAGGAGAGAACAAAGGTGTATTTGCTCAACTGCTAATTGCTAAAACATCTTAAGATCCTACACAAACAACAGAGACCAACAGATTCTGAGACCTACGAAAGCAAAAGGACCAAGATGGAGCCCACCAACTATAAATTCCTTAAAACCAGCTGTAAGTCAGACCTGTCCACCAGGCCAAGATGACCAAACGTTGCCCTTGGGTTGTTAGCTAATGTAGTCTGTCAAGACAGAACCGAGAGGTAAGACTTGGGCAGGACCTTCTAACAACCCCAGTAAAAGCTGGGACACAGAACAGTGATTTGATGTTCTCTAATAGGCTCCACTCCCTTCCTTTAGCACCCTTTTTCTTCTAATAAACTTTGCTCTGCTCTTATTAAGTCTCATGTTTCGCTGGAAATCCTCTTCTGCCAAAGCACAAGAGCTGAGAACACAATCAAATTTCTGGTAAGATTGTCTCTTCATTATCACTTTGATGCACAAAACTTATTAATGTTTTTAATAGAATTGGGAGTCCAGAAATAAAACTTTATATATGGGCAAATTATTTTAGACAAGGGTACCGAGATCATTCCAGAAGGAAGTTTGACCCAAAGCTTTGTTCTTGTTCCCAATGCCAATCCAATCATGAGGACACCGTTTTGAGAAAAAAGAAAATGAAGTTTTATTGATTTGCTAGCAAAAGAGAAGCACAGGGTCCTCCTGTCCCAGAGGGCATAATTCTGACCATCAGGGTTTTTTTAAAAGTGGTGATTCAAAGGCTAAATTCAATGTGTTCTCTGTCCAGAGTTGTAATCCACTTGTTAATTTGAGAGATAGTCATATTCATCCCCACTATGAGGAGGTTGGCACAGCTCCCAAACAGAAGATTTGCTTCTGCTCAATAGACACTTTTATTAAGTATGTCTTTCCTATAAGGTCCAGGGAAGAAATAGAGAGAGAAGAAGGAAGTCTCAAAGACTAAAGATATACAGGTTTTTTTCTACTAAATAAACATGGTAGCAAATGAATATTACCCATCAACTATAGGACTCTTTTTCTTTCCCCCAGTGGGATGAAATGAAAGAGATGTGGGGCACATAGGGGTAGGTCAGAAATTTAGGAATTAGTCTCATGACAGCTTGCTCTATAGAGAGAGACATGAGGTCAGAGGACCATTCCACACATTAAGAGCATCTTTCATTATGCAAGCTACAAATACCCACAATTTAATGATTCTTACTGTCTCACTTTAAAGGTATTATTATCTCCTCTTTGAATGCCAAAAGTTATTCAAATGATGCAAAGTCATTAACATTAGGAAGAAGGAAGTATGCTTCTTTCATTAATAACCAATGGTAATAAACTTCAGCAAAACCACAGAACTGCTTTAATCTTTATATTTTCATAGCACTAATGTAAATGTTAATATAAATTCTATCCATGAAATTCCCATCAATTTTATCAACAGCCAACAGTCCATGTAATCAGAATACACTCTAAAGCCTTATAAACTCTGAAACTATTTTTCTATTTCTACTTCTGCAAAGCGAAGCACTTATTTTTACCCACTGAATAATCTTAAAGTAAACCAAGGATTTCCTTCTGAAAAACTTATCTACAATGTTCCTTTATGTGCTAGAATTAGAAGTTATAAAATAGAAAAATGAGAACAAACTTATCACTTCAGAAATTTACTTCATTTGTGCTACTGTGGGCTTGCTGCACTTTCCATAGGCCAACAATCTAGAAAGGAAAGGCTGATGGCAATAAGCAATTATGGACAAAGTTATTTTCAACTCCCAAATTGAGCTGAGCTGAGGCAGAAAATTTAGTTTCTATCCTGAGAAGTCATGATTTCTATCTGCACATCAGGGAGTGAAGGCTTTAAAGATGCCTCTATTTGAAATATTTGCTTATTTAAAACTCATGCAATGCTAAAATTCTTGGTATATTCTCTTTCTATACCCATTTTTACTTATTTTTTTTTTTTAATTTTGGGGGGTAGTGGGAATTGAACTCAGGGACACTCAAGCACTGAGTCATATCCCCAGTCCTATTTTGTATTTTACTTAGAGACAGGGTCTCACTGAGTTGTTTAGGTCCTCACTAAATTACTGAGGCTGGCTTTGAATTTGCCATCCTCCTGTCTCAACCTCCTAAGCCACTGGGATTACAAGCATGAGCCACCACGCCTGGCTGTACTCATTTTTAGAAAGAAAGATAGCTGAGAAAAATTACTAGTCCTCATCATACAAAATCTTCCTCATATGTATGAGCTTCTGTTTACAAATATGTTATGGTTTGAATATGAGGTATTCCCTAAAGGCTCCAGTTAACATAGGAATATTCAGAGCTGAAACTATTAGATCATGAAAATTGTAATATAATTATTGTATTAATACATTTGATGGATTATTAGCCTGAATGGACTGAATGGACTGAGAGGTAATGATAGACAGGTGGGGTGTGGCTGGAGGAAGTAGGTCACTGGGACTTTGATTGTGGTTTACATTTTGCCCCTGGCAGCCTGCCCTCTGCTTCCTGACTACCATGAAATGAGCATCTTCCCTCCACTATGCCCTTCTCCCATGATGTTCTGTCCCAACTTGCACCCAGAGCAATGGAATTAGAAGACCATTGACTGAACCCCTTAAATTACAAGCCCCAAGTGAACTTTTCCTCCTCCAAGTTGTAGTTGTCAGGTATTTGGTCACAGTTTTAAACAGCTGAATAATACAAAATTTAAATTGTTCATATTCCTTTATCTGATTCTTGTAATTTATTGCTGTACATAAATCCAGGTCAAATTGAACAAAATTGTCAAAAGATATGTTTTGAAACAGTTTGTTAAATTCTAAGTTTAACAAAGGCTGTATGACATTTATTATTTTCTTTACAGTTTTGTGATTTTAACCCTTTATTGATCATATTGCTTAACTTTTCATCAATTCTTAATTTTGTTAATCTTTATGCTCATTTCTCTGTCCTCTTTTCTGTATGGGTGTGGGGAGAGAGAGAGAGAGAGAGAGAGAGAGAGAGAGAGAGAGAGAGAGAGAGAGAGAGAAAGCCTATGGATTAAACCTTATAAGACAAGGACCTGTTACATTTTTGTTTTTCCTTCACTTCTTACTAAACATCATTTTATAAATCACTCAGCAATTCACTAATAATTTTGGAGGGCACTGATATTAAATCATGTTCATAAATAAAGTTAATGACTATATGTTATATCATTTATAATCAAAGGAATTTCCACTAGAATAACAAGGTAGAGCAATTAATAAGGGACTCTCATGGAAAAATTGGCACTCCTGTACCATAGATCCTATTTGAATTTCAAAGAGTTTTCCATGAACATTTCAGAAGTGAATATTGAAAAATATTAGAAATGTGAATCAGTCCCTTCCTGAAAGAAAGCAAGATAGATAAATATTTTTAAAAACAGAGAAATAATACATAATGAGATGGCAAAAAGAAAGTGAATGTCTCTTTTCAACAAATCACTATCTCAAATAACAGTATTTAAAGCTACAGACTACCAACATTGATATTATTCACTAAAAATATTGCATCTCTAGAGAGAGAAGGAACTAAGGGTTTTTACCTTGTATTTGTCTCAAATGCAACTTTGTCTTTATTTGCTTAACTTTCCTCCTGTAATTTAAACTACGGCATTAACAGAGAAAAATGAAATGTTAGAAAAACTAATTATCCTAATAAATTATTATTTCTGTGTTAACTATTAAGTCCCAAATCTTGCTATCTGGGTGCCCTGATCCAACATTGACATGAAGCATGTAAAAAGTAGAGCAGGAAGTAAATGAAGATAATTCCCTGAATTTTTTCCTAAATCGAATATATTGGAGTCTGTGTGCCTGGGTTTTGTTTCACTCAGGAAATGGCACTTTGCCCAGTTTCATAATCTGAATACTTCTCTACTTTTCACTCTTGTTTGCCATATTACCAAGACTGACACATTTATTTGACACATTTATTCATTCTGTGTATTTAAATGCTGGCTCTTCTCCTGTAGAGGACAAAAGATAAGTAATGACATTTAACATAGTATGTGTTAGAAATGTAAGCATTTTTATTTTACCAGGAGATAAATAGATCACTAGGATAATCAGATATTATAATTTATGGATATTTTCTAGCTTTCTTACAAGTGGATTTTATTCCTCTTGCCCACTAGTTCACAGAGAGAGGTGAAATTTAACTTATATACCAGTGGAAGCATTATATGAGCAGGTAAAATTGTGTGCTTATAAAATCCTCCATATCACTTCCTTTCTTCCTTAAAATCACTGATTTTCTACATTTGTTGTTCCATTAACAACTAGAACTATTATTTTTTTAATGTAGCTATGCATGCTTGGACAGCCTTTGTTAATAATTCTTTTTTCAGTTATATTTAAAAGCTGTTCACAGAAATAAAAATAAACTGTGGTATCCTATGGCATTCCCAATCACACAGTTCTAAACTCTTTTCTTCAATCCCAGCACATCTGAAGCATGTTATGTGCTTCCTTAGCAACAGTGGTCACACATTTCAACAGGACATCAGGGTCAATTTCAGGAAAAATTCCCCTGAAAGGAAAGGACTCTCTGAGTTTGATGGTGGCTGACGAAAGACTAAGAATTTGGTAAAATTTCTTCAACAGCTTTTGAAAACACTACCCAATGTCATTTCAATAAGCTTACTTGATTACTAAAGAACCCGTTGAACTTTTGGAAAGCCTACAATAGATATTTACTTATAACTGTTCTCCAGTATGTTGGTAATTTTCAATATTCCATATATTACATATTGCTTGTTCAGGAATTATAGTTGAAATACAAATAAAGGAACAAAAATAAAGTTATGAATAACTTAAAATTAAAATATGAGTACTAAAAATATAGCAGGAATCAGATATAACTCACCAATTCTGACCCTTTACAGTTCTTGTCTTAGGCATTGTAACATATTTCCCAAGCCCTTGTAATCCTGTCTGTCCGAGACATTATTAGGATGTCTGCATTTTTATAAACCACATGTGTTTATGCATCAATATTAGGAAACTAATGACTCGAAATCTTTTAGCATTTCAATGCAGACATTAGCTCCATTTCTTTAATAAAAAATGTTCTAATTAATTATGCATGACTGTAGAATGCATTTTGATACATCATACATAAATGGAGTATAACTTCTCATTCTTCTGGTTGTACATGATGTAGAATCACACGGTTTGTGTAATCATATATGTACATGGGATAATGATGTTTAATTCGTTCTACTATCTTTCCTATAATCATGCTCCTTCCCCTCCTTTCACTCTTGCTCTGCCTAATGCAAAGTACCTCTATTTTTCCCTACCCCCCTTATTGTGAATTAGCATCCACAGCTTCTTTCCTTTTTACCTACCACAGTCTTGTACATTGAATAGCTATTTAGCTTCTAAAAAATGCTATGATGGTACAGCATTAATTACTACTCTGGAGACTTATTCATTACTTGCTGAGACTTCTGTGTCCTCTGGGGTAACTTCTCAGTTCTGAATTATTTACAATTCTCAACTCCATATCAGTGCTGTGTTTTAAGTGTCTTTCACTTGGAGTAAATACTTTACCACATTATATCTCTAACAATGAAGACATTCCTGAATTTGTTTGACCATCTATTTTTTTTAAAATTTTTTTTAGTTGCCAATGGATCTTTATTTATTTACATGCAGCGCTGAGAATAGAACCCTGTGCCTCACGTGTACTAGGCAAGTGCTCTACCACTGACCCATGACCCCAGCCCTTGACCATCTATTTTTACAAAGCTTTTACTGTAAATAATCAAATTTCCTATTTTAGTGCATTATAGTCCATTACTGATCAAGTGTATGATCAAAGGTAAATTACAAAAAAATCAGGTATTAATAATCTACATGTTTGAAAATGCTCATTTTCTTTGTGAATTTTGTTAACTGTATTGGTAAAATGATGAAATTAAATGTGTTATTTATAGTTAATATAAAGTTGTTGCTGAAACCAGGTTTTCTAAAATCATATTAATTTAATAAACAGAATAAAATCACATTAAAATGATGAAAGTGAAACTATTATAATCTGTATAAAAATGTTCATACTAAAACTAGCACTTATCAGAAAATTTAGGTATATATGTGTAATATATATACATGTTTATGTATAAAACAGTGTCCAAAGGGATTTTGTTTTCTACATTATAGTGTACTATTAGTAAAATTTATCTTTGATTCTGTTTCATCCAAAACCAAAACATTTTAAAACCTATTAATAACCTGGTGAGACCAATCTGAAATGTATTAAACTATTAGTTTTATTGAATTTTTAATTTTCCTCAGTGATTTGCAAGCTTCAGTCTTTTGCATATTATCTTTAAATTTTTTTCCATATACCAGTGAAAGGAAAATCAAATTAGTTTTTTTGTGGGATTGTCCTAAATATTAACATCAATGTAACTGTTAGGTCTTTTTGGTAAGTTATAGTTTGTGTGTATAAGTAAAACTAATATATAACTATTAAAATAAATAGAGAATTATAAAAATTAAAGAGTTTTACCTATGTACTGTGTAAATTATTTGTGTGCCATTGAGAAAATATAAGTTTCAGGAAATGCAATGGGTGATTATAAATGATTTTTTTATCATGCATACAAGAATGATGCATCAGCATTTATATACAGTCAACTAGGACAACATTAGGTAGTTCCATTTAAGTAGATAATCTCATAAAATCTACTTATCATCTAAGATCCAACAAAGCTTTCTTAGGCTCTGTATTTAAACATCCAAAGACACAGAGTATACATTGTATGAGATGAACTGGCAGTTTATGAGGGCGTGGCATACTGCCTCATACATGCACACATCTCAAATTGAATATATCAATAATCAATTTCAAGAATTTAAGAAAAATAAAATTTATTTGTTATATTTGTATCCTTTTAAGTAAAATTTAATGAAAAACACTTTGAAGTGCAAAAACATTTTTAAAGTACTAAAAATAAATATCCAATGTTTTCAGGAAAGACCAAATTCTGGATTTTTTTCAACAGATCAACTAAATAATACTTCTAAGAAATAAACAAATGTAAACCACTGATGTTTTATTCACATCTATTCATTACATTATTTTTTAATGAAATTAAAGAAAATGACATTAAGGAATAATAAAAAGAAAAATGAATTCACCAAATCAAGAAAAATATTTGTGGATAAACTTAGAGGTCTCTGCAATAAGATCCCAACAAAGTTGGATCATATTCCAAATGTATTTTGATAGTAATTTAAATTTGGCAAACAATTTTTAGATGCTTTCAAATGAGTCCCATTTTTTCCCTCAAAGCTCTTTTAGATCCCAAAATTTCCACAAATCTAATTCTGGAGACTCTGATTATGCTTTTCGTTGTATAGTTTCTCACAATGAAGAGATCCTACTGACTTTATGTGTGCATGTACAGGTGTGCATGTATGAGGCAGTATGCTTTGCCCTCATAAACTGCCAATTCATACAGCAAATAGTGCAATATCTTTACGTAGAGTCACTTCATTACAGAGAACAAGCGAATGAAATTTTTTCAAAGATTTTTCTGAGAATATAATTTTGAGCATAATTTTTTATTACAGAAATAAATTTGATGAATGCACAATGCTATTTTTGATCTAGATATGAAATGGTTATAAAAAGATTCTTAATGGCATATATGAGGAAATACAAGGATCAAAATTCAATTTTGCAGTCATATGGAATTGGATTTTCAGCCATATAGTCTCAAAACTCCATAGTCATATAGAATATTAAAAATAATCAAACACCTCTAGCCTTTGTAATGGTTCAACTAAAGACCTCTTAGCTTCAAAATTTTTGTGACAAATATAATATTAGAAAATCAGGCAAGCTAAGATTAATGACTACATTAATAAAAAATAAAATAAACCTAAGTGTTATTTTTACATACATGTCTATGACAAAATAACAATTATAGTTTTAAACATTTATATTGACTACCTTAAGTTGAATGATAAAAACATATCCCAAATGTATTTTGATAGCAATTTAAATTAGTTCTAATTTTTAAAGCAATAAATCAGGAATTTAGGTAAAGAAATGCCTTTTAAAAATAAATGCCCATAAATTGCCATGTTTTCTCTATCTTGATTTTGAGTGTTTATTTCTTACGTACAATTGCTCAGTGAAGACTTCAAGAACTCTTCATTTGACTTTTCAAGGTGAATTTAAAATTAGAATCAAGATAACTAAAATTACAATTTTCCCTTAGAGTTTCCAATTAGTAACTTTTACATTCAAAATAATCAAATCAAATCTACATTACATGCCATTGCCCTAAAGATTTTAATCATCTCAGTAGGGTGGAAAATGCAATGATGTTTGGCTTCACCAATAATTAAGATAAGCACATCCTTGTTGAAAATGTATGCTTCCAAATATTCTGACTCAAGATTATTTGAAATCTTTTAATTTGAAATTAGTAAGGTAAAGAAGTATTAAGATATCTGAGAAGCTAACAATATATATTACAAATGAAAAGAAACTTGATATTTTTCTTTAATTATGGCCATCCTGTTTGTAATTTTGACATCAATGTTCAGCTTCCAAATTGGACTTTGTCTTTATTGCTGGTTAGAAATGAAAAATGTAGCATGTTTAGGATCACATAATTACAGGATTTGAAGTGGGAAGAAGGGAATTATCCAGGCCAACTTCTACCTTTCTTTAGAAGAAGGAATGCAAACAAAATGTATATGTAAGAGCTAATCTAGGTTCTATTTTATAGTACATCTGCCTTGATTTTTGGAGTCTGTGTCTCTTCTAAACTTTTTTTTTCTGAAACCATACTCATCTTCTCACTTGAGGAAATGAAACCTTTGTTACCTTTGCCTCTCTTCTTTCCTAGAACCTGGAGCAATTGCAAAGTCATCTCTTTCTTATCTTTATTCCAAGGAAAATATTTTTTGAGATTAAACTAAAAACAATCAGAATATCTTAAAGACATAGTAGAAAGATAGGGAGAAGAAAGGAGAACAAAGGGACAAAAGTGTATTGGGTTAGAAGAATCCATCACCTATGCTTTAGTGTTTTCTAAGAAAACAGAGTGGCTTCAATTCCTACCAACATTTTTTGAACATCTAAGTATTTATTAGCCATGTTCTTCATCTTCAACATTGTTTATGCTTTCAATGTTTTGAGAATCCTTTTTGAATATGGCAGTGATTGAAATCCACAGAAAAAGACAATTCTGCTGTGAGCTACTGGGACAGGTGCTGGAAAATATGTATTTGGAAGAGGAAATGAAATATAATGGAAAGTAGAAATGAACAGCTTTGGCATCCAAGATAATAACAGGTAATGCTTACTCTGCCCTAGCACTATGCTCAATGCCTTTTGCATTCTGATTTATTTAATCATTGTAATAACTCTAGGAGACAGGTAAGAGGAACGTACACAGGCTAAGTAGTTTAAATTTAACTTAATCCAGTTTTTAAAGAATTTTTGAAGGACCATGGCTTTTTTTTTTTTATCTTGTAAAAGGCTAATTTCAAACTTCTTCAAATGTGAAATTAAGCTCAAAGCATCAAAATTAGACATTGAAAATATGAATTATACGTTAAGGAACTACAATCAAAATCTGGTCTAATGTAATGTGCCTCATATGTTAATTTTCAAGTTGCATACATTGTTCTTTTTCAGAGAATATCTTCAAATATAGTTCCTCAAAATACTGGCAAGGGAACCTTTCAGGTAACAGTTTTTGTGTATGTGAAATATAAGTTTTTAATCACCAAAATGAACTCTAGACAAGCATTTTATTTTTACTACGTATAATGCAAGCATATAATTCAAGAATCTTATGATGCTGAAAGATACAACACTCATATATGCAAATAATCAACACTACTTCAAGGTATAATACTAATGTGTCTTGAAGAGTTCTTCAATATCTATTTAAACACTTCTAAGAAAGTAAAGTTGTTTGTTTTTCTGAAGATTGATTTTATTCAATTCCTCTCAAATTGCTAAACCTATAAAATCAGTAGAGTCTCACTTCACACTCAATATAATAGATAACACTTGAAGTTTTTGAATTTTCCAGTCTGGTTTACACTTGGCCTTAAAACTACTGAATCAATTGATTTATACTTCAATGAATACAGCACTAGTTTTATATGTTAGACCACTGTGAAAAGTAAATTAAACCTAAATGTAATTTTGAGAAGAGGAAATCAGAAAAGTTTAAAGAAGATCAGCTTCAAGGAGAAGATGAAAGGAATCTGTATAAACCTTTCTATATGAATTATTAGTATATTTGGGTAATTATGTTCCCAGAAAAATCCATAGATTCTTATCCCTGGCTTGACACATGAAACCATTGCTTCACCAGGATCCTGAAATAGTAAAATACTATGAGGCAAGATTTGCAATTTTAATTTTAAAATCAAATTGTATGTGAGTAACATATATCAGAATGCAGATTTTTATCCCACATTTACATTTTATATTGAAAATTCTTTGCTTCATATTCCCATTCTCCTGCCCCTGACTCTTCCTTGTTCGTTCCCCTTCCTTTTCTGAATATTTGGGTGCTAAAGCCGTTAGGAAAGTCAGAGTAAGGTTAGCATGCACACCTGGTTCTGTGAAGAGGAAGTATGGTGGTCCAAAATAGGTTATCAGAGTCCAGGAAAGGTAAGAAGAAGTGAACAGGAAAAGGCCCCCTGGCCTAGGGTCAGAGCCTGAGTTAAAGAGGATTTCCATGCAGAGGGGAGTATGGTGCAAGTTGAGAAAACACTAGGTTGAATGGGGTGTCAGCACTGAGGTGAGACTGTAAGGGTTTGTTAGTATGAGAAGATTGAGAAAGTGTCCATGCAAAATGGAAACCGACATGGAGTTTCCAAGCCTGGTGTGTCACAGACAGCATCTATGCCAGGGAGAGAATGATGTGGCAATAGGAAATTATTTACATCAGGGCAACTAATCAAATGGGTACATAGCTTTGATAATATGTGGAAAAAGATTTCTCATCATCAGAGAAGGGATTCACAAATACCAAAAGGGAAAATATAGAATAAGTCTCCTGGTCTTAAATTAGAATAGTCATCATTTTTGTACATAAGAATTGATGCACAAATTAATAAAGTTTCCTATATATGTGTTTGTGTGTGTACACATAAATACATACCTTTGCTGTCTGCTAGAGCATCTCGAGTCAGTGACACTACAATCAAATGAGCACACCCAGCACATACAACTTGGTTTCTAAACACCAATGATCCTTAGAATGATGGTAGGTTCCATATTGGAGAAATGAAAAGACAAGATAAACCCAGAACAACTTGTTGATCCAAAAACTAGATCCAAAGCACCAAGGGTTCATCAAAAGTAAATAAGAACAAATTTTGAAAAACTGGAGAAATCTGGGATAGATTATGTATCAAAATAAAGAATTAAAATAACATTTTAATAGCTTAGTAAGACCTCTGTATTTAAGACTTTATTGTTTTTATAGCTGAGATATTCTCCACTAATATATATATATATATATATATATATTTTTTTTTTTCTAAGTAGCTATTGTCTCGATATATAGAGACTCAATATCTACATTAGTTTTAAAAGTTACTATGTTGTATCTTACCAGTTTTTTTGCTTGCTTTTAAGTATAAATTGTATAACCTTTTCAAAATAGAGGTGATTTTATTTAAATAGACTAATTCAAATAATTTTATTTAAAAATCCAATATAGATAAATATTTTGTCTTAACTAACTTCTTCAGCTAATAATGGGAGATACTCCTCGATAGCTCTCTTGTGCTCCTATACATCTTACTGTTTATGTTACAGAGGTCCTGAGTGTCTGGTAATTCTCTCTGATTATTTTGCAGAAATTCCTTTAAAAGATAGGAATTTTTGTCTATTTTTCTGGACAAAAAACATAGGCTTGCTTGCCACCTACTATTAATAGCAATATACTCTCAATACTAAGTGTTCTTCATATACACATGTATATACAAAATACTCATGTTGACCAACATGCAACACCTCCCAACCCCTAATGGATCTTAGAGAAACTTATAGCATGCAGCTTACCATGCTATAGTGATAAAGTTCATTTTATTCATTTCATAAGTTCTGTGTCTCTTTCCAGAATGCATATAACAATAGCAGACTAACTTATTAGCTTGTTAGTAATGTAAAATCAAGCCCAGACCCAGTAGCTAATACCTTCAGTATAGTTTTAAATATTGCTGGTAGCAGCATTTTATTTTACTGATATTAGTGGGAATGGCTCATTAAATATGATTTTAGGTTTTGTGTTGATACACAAAAAATCAATCATATTATGGAATTATCTACTATCTTTTTTATTATTTTTTACTCTGAATGTATTTGAATTATACCAATTTATTATTAGCATCTGTGGCACTCATCATAAATCCCATTATAGTGGGACAATTAATGTAAGTTACATTAAAATATTTCCTAATACTGAAGCATTCTTGCATTTCGGAAGTAAATTTCACTTTGTATGATGCATTACTTTTAAATGTGCTGTTGAATTCTGTTTGCTTATATTTCATTTAAGATTATTGCATAGGTATTCATGAGTGAAATTGTTCTTTAGTTTTATTCTTAGTACACTCTTTATCAGGCTTTAGTATCTTTGATGACAGAGAAAAGATGCAGAAAAATATTTCAGGCCTTTATAGAACATAATGACTAAAGGTAAAGATGATAGATTTGTGGAATAAATTAAAACTGAAAGGATAATGAGAGTTTGAAATACATTTGCTGTAACTACAGAATGTTGGATTTCCAATTTATGAATTTTTGTATAAAAAGGACCTGGGATAGCAAACATTTTGGAGGAAACTACTTCTTAAAATTGCTTTTCATTATTTATTTATTTATTTGGGGGGGTACCCAGGGTTGAACTCAGGGGCACTTGACCACTGAGCCATACCCCTACCACTATTTTGTATTGTTGTTGAGAGGCAGGGTCTCACTGAGTTGCTTAGCACCTCACTTATGTTGAGACTGGCTTTGAACTCATGATTCTCCTGTCTCAGCCTTTCAAGCCACTGGGATTACAGGTGTGTGCCATAGTTCCCAGGTTAAAATTGCTTTTTGAGATCATTCAAGATAATTCATTCAAGATAATATATTTTTAAACAATTTTCCTTATGGGAGGAAAATTAAGTCATCAGCATGGGAATCTATACCATGTAAAATCAAAGCTTTTATGAAACCAGATTCTTTTGTTAAAGTTGCAATTAAAATGCTAATATATTCTATCCCCAAAATTTACAGAAACTACATTTTTTTTTGGCCAGGATTTTTAACACTCATATACACTTTCATCCATCTCTTGTCCTGGACATTGCTATTCCTGATGTTGTTTCTTCCCTTCACTCTTTCCAAACCTTACACTGTATCATCTGAAGGTTACCATCCCTCACCAACTGAGTCGCCTGTATTTTCCACAATTTCTCAACTCTTCTTTGGCCTGAATATTCTGCCAGTCTCCTTGTTCTTCTTTGAAAAATTTGCTCCCCCACTGAAACCTTTCATTAGAAGAACCCTGTGTGATTTGTGGACTGTCCTCTGGCTTCTCATTGCTCCTCCTTCCAAAAACCACCAGCCCTCAAGTTGATAACCTCAGATCTTGTCATCACCTCTCCCTCTGTACTGCAGTCATCCATGCTCCCTCTTCCATTCAGGTATATTAATGCCTATCTTAATCTCATTTTCAGTTTTAATCCAATCATAATTCTTGATGGGATTTTGATAATCCTTCCACAACCCTGGTCTTTAAATTTCTTGACATCTTTTACGTTAATATCTTTTCCTCTTCCCAGGCCACTAGTTCATTAGCTCCCCTCCTGCTCCTACTTTCATATCCTAGATATTTTTGTCATTACCAAAAAGCTCAGCAGATTCAATTCTAAGTATTTTGCTCTCAGTCTGCTTCTTTATTATATCTTTTGAGCACAACTCCAAATTGCTTCAACCTCTTAGGAGCTCCAATCTAATGAGTCCTATTGAAGTTTCTTTGTCTCACCCCATGCCTGCCCTCATTTTCCTTTCTTCCTTCCAGTGCAGTTTTCACAGTTCACTTTGTATCACAATTTTGCAAACACAAACAACCTCCTTGCTTCTTTCAGTCCTTTTAAATATTGGCCTAGAAAAATCCCACTTTGGTTAAATCCAACTTTCTACCTACTCTATAGTACCTCCAAACTGCTAAATGTAGCTGAAGAGAAAAAATTGCAAAATAAAACTCTGTGGTCTAATTTCAAATTTATGATTTCTTACCTTAATTGGGCTCTTAGTGTTGCCTACCAATCCTATTTCATTTCCTTTGGTTTTTAACTTCCCCACTTTCCTAGATGAATTTCTCAAAACTTGTCTTTACAGGGATATTTAACATACCATCTCTCTTCCTCAGTCTCTGCTGATAACCTAATTCTTATTTCATTGAAAAAAGAAATAGAATTTTTAAATACCCTTAGGAGCATATAGATCTACCTACTTCCATCTGTGCCATCTACTCTGTCTCTGTTTTATTATGAATGAACTCTCTGCAGGCCTTCACAGACAGATGCAGCCTACCTCTTCCCTTGTGAACTAGGTCCCATTCATTTTCATGTCCTCAATTATGTTGCTTCAGTCATTCTGTAATCTCTCTTGTCTGATCAGTTTTTCCTCTCTTCTTGAATGTTCTTATCATAATAGAAATACAATGCAATATCCCAGTTACTTTTAAAGAAATCCCTTGACTCTATATTTCCGTCCCTCTACTCCCTACTGTTATTCTCACATTTTAGCAGCAAACTCTCTAATTTAATTTTCTAGACTCACTCTCCAAAATTATATTCTTTCCCTTACCTCATTAACATATATTAAAACAAGCTTTTTTTCCCATCAATGCAGCAAAATAACCTTATCATTGACCATTAGTTTCCTAAATATAATATTATTTGACCTATGAGTGATATTTAAGAGCCTTTTTCACTTTTTTTCAATGCTAGAGATTGAACCCAGGTTCTTAAGCACACACTCTACTACTGAGCTACACCCTCAGCTTAATCTTTAACTTTCTTACTCTGTCCATTCTCTAGAATAATTTTCTTGATTTGGCTTCCAGCAAGTTTTTAATTGACATGTGCCAACATATGCTCATTCATGCTTAGAAAGTTGAAATTAATATTCTTGACTCTGAATTCTCCTTATTTTGTGTATTTTAAGAGGTACATGTGTATGTTGGCCTTATTCCTGTCACCCTGTATGATATTTGTGGGTTTCCCTTGCTGATTTCATCTCATCTCTGTTACCAACCTGCTTTAGAATGTCTAAACTAATATCCTAGCTGGTCTCATTCAACTACATTGGTTTAAATACCATCTGGATGCTGCTACATCTCATGTCAGGAAGGATTCAAATAAAACAGAAGCAAAGACACAGAATCCCATAGAGTTATAAGACAAGAGATTCCCCTACCTGCTGCTCTTATAATCTTCCCAATCACCATTAATAACAATCTATCCTCTCCATTGTTCAGACCAATATGAGAAGTTTTCATTGATTCTTCTCATTTTCTCCTTTATCTGTTCCATGCAGGGACAAATTGTGTCAGTTCTATCTCCACAGTCTCTTCAGAATATAAATGCCTGTCTTCAACACTGTTACCAGTCTGGAACAAGCCACTATCACCACATGCTTGTTGTGTAGTTTATTAAATACTTTTATCCTTCTCTGTGAATTGCTTTTTCTCAATACTGATCTGATACTTTTGCAACATTGGTCAAATAATGACATCCAATACGATCAAAATTTCCCAATAGTTTAAATTTACTTCTAAACTGTAATGTCCGTGGATTGGTACACAAAGCTAAATTATGTATGTCACTTATCCCTCTGAAATTTGCTTCTTTTATATGTTTTCAAGAGTCATGAATGTTAAGTCATTGGGAAAGACTCCATTTGTTTTTTTTTTAGGGGAGAGACAGAGACAGAGAGAGAGAAAGAGAGAGAGAGAGAGTTTCAATATTTATTTTTTAGTTATTGGCGGATATTAGAACTTTGTTTGTATGTGGTGCTGAGGATTGAACCCGGGCCGCACACATGCCAGGTGAGTGCACTACCGCTTGAGCCACATCCCCAGCCCTCAATTTGTTTTTAATTACTGTAGTCAATATTTTGTGTGTAGGGGTTGGGGATGTGGCTCAAGCGGTAGTGCGCTCACCTGGCATGTGTGCGGCCCGGGTTAAATCCTCAGCACCACATACAAAGATGTTGTGTCCACCGATAACTGAAAAATAAATATTAAAAAAACTCTCTATCTCTCTCTCTTTAAAAAAATATTTTGTGTTTATATATATTCCATTATATGTGTTCATTTCCACCGTGTTCATTTATATTTTATCATTTTATTATAAAATTATTGTACTCTCCATTTATTTAAGTATAAGCTTCATATCCTCAGGCCATTAGACAAAATACCATAATATCCACAGCATTTTGGCCACTGGGAATATACTCCAAATTTTAGATATATCTATACAAAGGGGAAGTGATTGAATGAAATATCTAATTATTTTACCAATTTAGTATCATTCTTTTTCATCAGAAAAGCTTCAGTTTATTTCCCATGGAAGCTAACATTCTCTGGGATTTATAATGAAGGATATGAGAGCATGGGTGCATATATACATACTCATATGTATGTAAAAATATGAGTTTCAGCTCAAGAAATACTAAACTTAATTTCAGCTTTCTAAAAATAAGCCTATCTTGACATATGTCATTTCAAAAAATATTGGTTTACCTTGGGCTAAGTTCATATGGGGTGAAAGGGAGAGAACCCAGATGTCTAATAAAGAATGAAAATAATTAAGAATTCTAGAATAGTATAACCTTTTCAACCACATTATGCAATAGCTATGCATGCCAGAAAATGAGGTAAAGTTTACTAAAATTGGAACTGAATTAGGAAATATATCTTCAATCTCAATTTGAAAAGATATTATAAAATCAAGAGAGTTAATAATACTGACTTTCTAATTTTAATATCACATATATGTAGAAAAAAATAAGAGAAAGACAAATTCAAATATTTCTATCTTTTCTGAGAGAGCAAAACCCTTTTGGTTATGATAATAGAATCTAGGAGGAAATGAAGTCCTGGAATCTGGAAGCAGAAGCTGTTAAAATAACTATATAGCCATGAAATAATCAATACAAGTTTTTCCAGCTCAGAGTAACTGTGGATGATTGTTTTCCTAGATATTATGCTGCATCAACTTGTCTTGCAAAGAGATATTTTAGCCATTTCAGGCTTTCTCTGTTTTTGTTCTGAAAGAGGATTTATTTTGTCTGAATTTATTGCCCTTACTTTCAGGGGGTGGGATTTAAAGTTTTATGTCTTCACCCCAAAGGTAAAAGTGTTTAAACTGACCTTTGAATATGCATAGTGGCATTTAGATTATTATATTATTATTAAAATGAACTCTAATTTCATATGTATTATGAGACCATGACCTTTTTTAATATTAGTGGTATAATGCTTTCAGAAAGGAAAAATAATAGCTGTCTCAAACTTATAAGTGACTATCAAATATAAGATGCGAATTGCTAGCTCATTCTCTTTTCACATGGGAGTACAGGTTGTACCAGAACATTTACTGATCTAATAAAAAGTCAATAAATGCAAGTACATCAAAGAGCTACTTGTCATTCCACATATCTTATGAAACTGAAATGAAGGTGTATTAACAATGGTGCATCTAATATCTAGAACATGTATGAGTTTTTATTAAATTGTTTAATTAAGATGTATTTGTCCCAGCACATACACATATAATTAATAAGTTACTACTTGAGTAGTTTCCATAAGATTGATGGGATTTTGCATATGTTTCATAGAGAAAATACAAAGATGGTTGTTTTTAAGAAAACCTACCATGTGGTATAACATGTAAGTTCTGAAAAGTGACATGTTCATTAGGGACAAAGCCCTTCTAAAAGAGAGTGTTTAGGAGATAACTAGAGGGAAGTTGCTCTTTGTTCCCTTGAGCTTCAATTCCAAAGACCTCACTACTGCAACTATAGAAAATCCTATAACTCTTATCTATGAAATTCAATTTTTCAATCTAGTTCATGGCTCCTGCATCCTCTGCCTGCTTCTAATATATTTGTATTTGTTTGGAGTTTGTAAGAACCCTATTAGTGATATGTCTCTAACTTATGAAAATATGACTTATTGTGAAAATTATGTAAAATATCAGGCAGGCATAAAAATAAATAAATAAAAATGTAATGCTAATAATTTAACATCAAAAGTTGTGGCTGTACCAATAAACAGAACTATAATAGAGTCAATATAGTGCCATCCTAAACACAGAACAGGGTAAAATATGTTTTCTATGAGTCTGAACCACTCCAGAAGAAGAGTGACTATGACTGAGATAGTCAAGATATTCATGCTCACTTCACCTTCCAAAGTCATTAGTCTGATGGAAGAAGAGCTGAAAGAAAAGAAATAGGTTGGAGTGTTGTGCCAGATGACCTCTCCCCAAGGGGAAGGAAACACTAGCAGTTGGAGAAATTTTTCTACCTGCCTACTACCAAGAGTGTCTCCCAGGTTTTCAATCCAACTTTTGGTTCCCTCATGCTCCAAACTCTGAATCTGGAACAATGACATTTAGACCCATAGTTTTGACTATTATTAATATATCTATAGTTATTAAATAATTGTTTTTCATAACTGGATTCCACAATGAAATTCAGATTTATCTATCTGAATGACAACATGACAAATTAATTTTGATTTTTTTTCACGAATAATTTAAACAAATCTAGAATGACCATCCTCATGAGTTCTTAAAATACTCACGCTAATCCTCCTGTTATTCCCAAATCCTACATTTTTACTATACAAATTACAAATCTTTTTTCCTCATGGCACATGTACTAAAACACAAACTACTGATTGTATATCTCAGGTATTGCTAACAATTCCCTTTTCCACTCCTACTACTTCAAACTCTAGAAGTGCTCTTCACTTTTAGAGTTTCAAGATAACTTTTATACTTCTATATAGCATATGAAGATGTCACAAACAGAGTCGTTAACCATCTCATTTCTATCCAGAAGCATGACAGAATAAGAAATTAACAGCTACACAATATTAAACATAGTCTTATTCATTGTTTAGTCACTGTTAGTAAATCAAATTGAAACCAGTTTAATTTAAAGAATTGCACATGAAGAAAAAAAAGTATCTAGAATCAAACATCATTTATGACAAAAGATGATTTAGAATGGGGCCCAATGCCATGTGACAAGCTATTGTTACAACCAAAACACAGATAGTGATCTACAGAAATTACCTGACTATTGCAATATGGTGTTTGCTTTATTTGGACACAATTAAGCAACCTTCAGCCTGGGATTGATTTTGGGGTCAGTTACGAATATTGGCTAAGTCTCAGTTCCTTATCTATAAGTATTCTGCAACCTGTACATCAAGTTATCTTGCACTTCCCTACATATGGAGGCCGTTTTGGACAAACACATTGTTTAGCTCAGAGGATGGTGGATTCCAGTTCAACATTACAGCTCATTGACATTGGGCAATAAACTAACCTTTCTAAATATCACTTTTTTGCTATCAAATAGTGCTTAGATCGAATAGTATTTAAATTGCCTTTCAGTTTTAACATTTTGGAAATGTCTGCAGCTAAGTAGTTTTAAAATTGCTGCCAATGTACCACACTGAAGGATAATTAAGCCAAAAATAAAAAATAATTTTAAAAAACACAGCCAATGGATCTAGAAGCAAACAGAAATACTTTATCACCCTCCTTATATTTGTTCACAATCACAGAAGTAAAGTATTTTAAGGGAATTTGAAATTTACTTAGCATAAGTACTTATCAATTATTTGACTCTCTTCTATCATATTCCTGACCAAGTGTCTTTCATTCAATGAAATCCCTACTGAAAACATACCCAAATACCAATTTAAATCTTTAGCTTCTAGTCAAGTAGAGTGAAACATAACTTTTCATCCAGTTTATTCCATAGTTCTACAATAAGACCATCTTCAATTATTGTTACTCTTATTATTCAGGATTTAGACATAAATGAAAAATTTTAAACCATATGATGCACATGGAGGACTTTTATCATTTTACTATCACCTAGCACTTTATTTGTGGGAGGTGTCTGCTCCAGAATGCATTGCAAGAAGGCTTTTTCTTCTGAATATAATTTATGCCCTGCAGAACCTGGCACATAGAAGGTAATGATTTTATTTAATGGTGAATAAGAGTTTAAATCTGAAAATGGCTAGAGAAATATTTTGTAAATGTTTAAATCATCAATCAATGTGCGGTGGGTAAGTAGGAGGAAGGTAGCCTTCTGGCTTGCCACAATTCTCTTCTGATTCATCCAGGGCCTTCTATTCATTTTCAGGAAATTGGTCCTATTATTTTCCAAGAATGAGCATAGCATTTTAGTTCCCAGATTGTTATTTCTAATTCTATTTAATCAACCTGAAATTGATGAAAGTTATTCACAGTTCTGGTGCTAGTGGATTTTTTCCCCTTAATTTTTAGTTTTCTATAACTTTGTGGATTTTGATCATTTGACATCTTTATAGGTACTTAATGAGGAGTCTAAAGAAGCTGCCAGGAAGATGTCATTTTCAAAGTGTGCAATTCTAATTTAACATTAGGATACATTATTTGAGCCAAAGCAACATATTCTGTTAGATTAATACCTATGACCACTTATTTTGATTGATAGATGCATTAGACATGTAAAAGCAGTTTTAATCTATAATAATAATCATGTTAGATATTTTATTGTACTGAAGGAAATTTTTTTCTTAAATCTAGGAAAAATTCACAGTCCAATGGAACATCAAAATAATGATAGGGCAGTTTTGAAAATAGAACATCAAATCAGTATGTTTTAGATTATGCTATTTAAAAAAAATTTAAAAATGCTTTCATACAAAAATTGGGAAATACATGGATCAAAATTGAAAGCACCCTTCCATATGCCTTCTGGGACATTAGAATACTCCATGGGAAACTCCAGCTTCTCAAAACACTAAGTGCATCTTAGGTGAGAGGTTGCCATGACAGTACATAGGGCAGCAGGTTTTCCTCTCTGCAAAGATTTCACACGACTTGCTCATCTTTCACTTAAAAGCTACTGACCAGGCTTCTGCCTTCCAGAGGGGCTAATTCTTTGTTCAATTGCATTAGCACTAAAAATCCAGAGAGCAAAAAGCTTGCCCACTGAATCCTCAAACACGATTGGATTCAATACAAATAAGGTTGGCAGGACTCAGTCACAAAATGTGGAGAAAGTGACCAGAAGCAGCACTTTAGAATTTTGATGAAAATGTACTTGAAATATGTTCCTCATGATATCAAATATCACACACAGAAATTCTACTCGAAACACAGGAAATATGTGCTATCTTTATCTTTACAGAAATAATACATTTAAAATTATGTTCAATTTATGGTTATGTATCATGGTATAAATATATTTAATGTTGAACATGTATGTGCACTTCCGATTCCCTACCATCTAGTACACTTTAGTCCTGTTTGTGTTCACTGTCAACTGACACAGAAACAACCAATTCTGCAACTACCCATTATTTATCAACATGAAGCCCAATCTTGAGTTATTAGCAATATGTCCTAATCAGATGATATTAAAACAAAACAGGGAATATTAGATAATGAATTTAGCCAAAATGAGAGATTTAGAAGATTGGCTCTACAGAGATAAGAATAAGTGGATACTATAAGCATTGAACACTCAAGATTTCTCCATTATGGTAGTACATTTTTTTCCAGCTTGCAAGTATTAAAATTACTTATCTTTGCATTTGTAGTACTATCATGCTAAAGCTTTCAACTAATGTGGGAAGCAGACACAGAAGTCCCTTGAGGAAATTTCTGAGTTTCCATAGAAGCTGTTTTGGCTAAGAAGACCCTCACTGTAGCTTTCCACATTTATAAGTTTATGATTATTTGGGGGAAAATCTGCTTAAAAATCCAAGTTGGAATAAAGTAGGTCTTTCAGTGATGAATATGTACTGAGAGCATAATTACAAATGAAATTCTTAATCACTCTTATTTCCCACCACTCATTAAAAGTATTAGACTACTGACTGAAACTGTTACCACATTCTGGATTTATAAAATGAAATTGAATAGATACAGGAAGTGTGTGTGTGTGTGTGTGTGTGTGTGTGTGTGTGTGTCTTTATTTTTACATATACAATACACTTTGATAAATTTAAACAAATTAAAATGTATTCCTAAAATTTAAAATACATTTCTACAAGTTCTGTAAACTATTTTAGGTTTCCTATAAAGACTCTTTATAGTCTATTGAATTTTCTTGGAATCAAGGATACTTTTACTAATCTCATAAATGTATGGATTATATTCCATCAAGATTATGTATTTTGTATATAATATTGGGTTTCATAGCCTATGAAGCTTCTTTGTAAATTTCCTCTAACCACATTGATTGAAATTAAGATACCCTATGGTAGGATAAATGTACAGAAAACAATTTATAATATCTTCTCCATTTCAAGTGCTCTAATCTGAAACATGTCTTTGAGTCTGCCTCCTGATAACTACCTTAAAATACCCAATACATCAATGATAGGCAAAAAATAGAAGACAACTTATTGCCTACAGATCAGACAATTTGATCAACATGTCTGCTACCAATTCCATTGATCAGCCTTTTCTCCTGCCCCCAAGAAAGCCATGACTGCCAGAACTATTTGAGTGTCACAGAACTTTAATAAATTTGAGAGTGTGAAATGGAGCTAGAAGCAGGATATCTTCTCCCAAAACAACTGTGTAAGATTGTAAATTAGGCTTACACATTCTGTGGATGTTACAAGAAGACAAGAGACCCACTAACTTAGACATGATGGACTCCATCCCTAAGGGAAATACTTCTGCAAGAAAACTAGTAAACTTGCACTTCTTGCTTTGTCTCCAGTATCATGATGATGCAGCTAGCACACGTACTGGCTGCACCACAGGAAAGAAACCCTGAGTTTATGAAAACCAGTGTAATAGACCCTGATTATTATATAATTCTACATCTATATATAGTCTACATTCCTGTGATACATTACCTCACTTCTCAGGCTTCCACCTGCATACACAATCCAGTTGCTCACATGAAAGAACCTGAGGTTACAGTCTTGCAACTTTTGCACACTTGGCAAGAAATATAGGCATGCAAGATGTCCACAATGAAATTCCTCCCCAAAATATGACATAATAAAATGCACCAACACTTGGAAAATTTGCAATATTCAGTGAGCCAAAATTTTTCTTTGTGACCAATGTATATCACAGGATCATGCATAAATAAAACAATCTACTTAAAGTGTCAAATGGATCTGTGAATTTTAATAGAGCATAATAAAATGTATCTTTTATATGTTTACATATTAACACTGCATTTAGGTCTTAAGTAACTACCAGTGGTGCAATCATGGTTTAGTATCAAAGAAACACAACCATAATTATCTTACAAAGTTAAAATATTCTCCTTTTCCAACAATCTATTGTGAGGGAAATTAAATGGGATAAAATATCTTATTTCTGTATTGTGAAGCCCATTATTCTTAAGATAGAAAATTTTTCCAAATTTATCTACCAATTTAACACAATTAGAATTATCATTGAACTTTTTCAAAGGAAGTACTGACCTTTCCATGGTAACAAAAATAATCTAGAAGAGCCAGGAATAGTTTGAATAAGAAAAAATATAGAGAACTTACATCATTTTAAAATGTATACCATAAAAACAATTAATTAAGATATAGTGGTATTGGCATAAAAACAAGTAAATAAATATATATTAAAGGGACCATAAATAATTTAACACTAATCTTGTCAAATTATTTTTAATAAATGCACAAAGTTAATTTTGTAGGAAAATGATAGCCTTCATAATGAAAAATATTGCAATTATTTTGGGAGACAATTTAACAATGTTTTACATATAAAGTAAAGCATGCATTAACCATTTATTTAACACATTAAATATATAGTAATCATTTGACCTATAAACCATAGGTATTTACAAGTGACATGAAAATCTATATCCAAGGATTTAAAAATATTCTCATGTGCCACATGGTAACATTTTGGCCAATGATGGAGCTTATAAACTATGATGATCTCATAAGATTATCACTTAGTAACATTGTACTTATCTTGGTTTATAGGAGTACACTGTACAACATTCACACAAGTAAAACATCTCAAAATTCATTACTCAAAAAAGTTTTGTTTATTTTTGCCAAAAACTGAAAACTAACCAATAACCATCAATAGGTCAATATATAAACAAACTGCAATAACTTCATATATTTGGACATTATTCAATCACAAAAAATCTTATAAGCAAAAGTACAGTTGAATCTTAAAAACAGGTGAATATTGACTTAAAGGAAACAGACTGAAAAAAATCTCTCTCTCTCTCTCTCTCTCTCTCTCTCTCTCTATATATATATATATATATATATATATATATATATATACATACATACACACACATACACACACAGTGGTTGCTTCATATGAAATTCTAGAAATGAAAGTTATTATATGGGGGCAGTGTTGGGTGGTAGCTGAATAACTGCAAATCTGAGTAGAAAAAAATATTAGTTTGATGGAGTCATTCTTTAGATTGTAAAGGTAGTTTCCTGATGTTGTGGACTGAATTGTAGTCCCTCAAATTCATGTGTTGAAGCAGATAACCCCCAGTGTGGCTGCATTATGAAACAGGGCCCTTAAAAGAGTAATGGAGTAGAGTGAAGTTATGAGGGAGAGATCTTAATTCCATAGGACTGGTGATGTGAAGAGAGGCAGAGACACCACAGATGCACACAGATGGGAAAAGGCCATGGGATGCCAATAGTGGCCATCGGCAATCCAGAAAGAGCCTTCAGAAGAATCCAAACCTGGTGACACTGTGACTTTGGATTTTTAGCCTCTAGTCTGTGAAAAACAAGTTTCTGTTGTCCTGCTAGGGATCCAACTTACTCTGTAGTCTTATGTTATGGTAGCCCTAGCAGAGTAATGCACATGAGATTTTACATCTCCAAGTCATCAAACTGCAATTTGTTAGATGGGAGCATATTATTGCATGCAAATTATACTTTAATAAAGTTGATTTTAAAACTTTCTTAAGGAATAACAAAAAGAGCACTAGGGTGTACGCTTTCTACTTTAAGTGGCATTCTTTATGAAATGGAACATTTGTTCCCTGTTTAGGATTCCTACAGGACAACTAGAAATTCTACAAAAAACCTAGTCATCTCCCAAAGGTGTAAATAGCCTATATCCAAAATGGAACAATTAGAGTGGGCAAGGGCATTTGGCTTTGAAATGGTTTTGTTGGCAGCTGTGAAGTGTCAGGGCGATAAATGATATTCCTCTCTAGCTCAGGAAGCAGAAGAAAATCACAAATTCCACTACTCTGAAAGATGCAGTCCCTACACAAATATACCCTACTCCCAGAAGATCCCTAAACCAATTGAGAGAAATTAGAGGAATCTGGAGTTCTTACAGGGAGAGCACAATTAGACACAGGAAAAAACAGAGCTGATTTGCTATCATTATTTTAAACTGATATATGTTCCCAGATATTTGTGTCCTGGGAAAAATAGTCTAACATAAGAATAGAGCAAGAGAGAGAGCTGGAGTTCCATCCATTTACCAGCAATTACCACCCAATTAATTTTGGGTGGAATAATTGAATAAATATATATATTGCATATACATATACATATATATATGTATATATATATATTTGCAATAAATATATATTGATATATAGTGATCTATATAAATATATATTTACAACAAATATATATTTACAATAAATATATAGAGATATTTAGTGATCAAGATAGATGAATATATACATATATATATATATATATATATATATATATAAATATAATAGATATATATATATTTTTAAGAGAGAGAGAATTTTTTAATATTTATTTTTTAGTTTTTGGTGGACACAACATCTTTATTTTTTTATTTTTATGTGGTGCTGAGGATCAAACCCAGTGCCCTGCACATGCCAGGCGAGTGCACTACCGCTTGAGTCACATCCCCAGCCCCAGATATATTGATAGATATAAAATTATGTGAATATGCTAGATTCTAAATGCCTAGATAGACTTGGGTACAACTAGATAAATTTGGGTACAGTTGATCATGTTGGGAGCACACTGGGAGTCATGTTTAGCTAAGTACTCAATACCATACACATAATTAAATTCGAACACAGAGCAAGTTCTTACGGAAAACTTCAAATTCCAAAAAGAAAGTTATCCCATATTCACTAAAAAACAAGTATTTCCCTTTTAATGAGTAAAGTAAATTGACTAAATGGAGTAATTGAATAATTGTGTGTGTTTTCTGAGATTATTTTCCTTGCTTTTTAAAATTGATATATGTTATAAGAAGGGTGCTTTTTGCGTTTAAACTACTGCCATTGATCATGTACACTTTTTAAAATGGATATTTCTATTTTATCTCCTTTACAGTGTTATAAAATATTTGGAACAGTCATGTATGGATTAGTTGCATATTATCCTGACATAGTTGGAAAACTAATTGTCCAAGTGCCCAATGTATTAATATACTACATATAAAGCTATAAATATTTTATGATTTCTCATTCTGTGAACCCTCAAACAGTGGTACTCTGGTGATATAATTTCAAAGCTTAATCCAAGAAAGCAAGAGACATTCATTGATAATGAGCTATTTTTTTTCTCAAGTTTGACTCACCAGAAAAAAAAAACAGAATGTTTTATAGCATAGGAAAAGCAATATCATAATTACAAAGACTTTAATACACTCAAATAAAATGGAAGATTTCAAGTAAAGTTTTCATTTGAAGATACTTTTGTATAAAATTTAGTTTCAAAGTAACTACTAAAGAAAGTTTAAATAAATACATTTGTATAATACAAAGTCACCATAAACATGCATTGGAGAAAAGGTAACCACTTCAACAAATGGTGCTGGGAGAACTGGAAATGTAATAAAATAAAATTAGACCCTTATCCTCACCCTGCACAAAGCTCAAATCAAAATGCATCAAAGATATAGGAATTAGATAGAGAGACACTGCATCTCTAGAATAAAAAGAAGACCCAAATATTCATCATGTCACCTTAGGAACTGAATTCCTCAACAACACACCTAAAGCACAAGAAGTAAAATTTAGAATCAACAAATAAGGTTTTTATCAAACTAAAATACAGCAAAGAAAAAGAATGAATAACATGAAAAGGGAGCTTACAGCATGGGAGAAAATCTTTGCTACCTGCACCTCTAGACCATTAATCTCCAGGACATATAAAGAACTCAAAAAACTTAACATGCAAAAAGCCAAATAATCCAATCAATAAATGGGCAAAGGAAATGAACAGACACTTCACAGAAGAAGAAATATGAATGGTTAACAAATATATATATAAAAAAACAGTTCAACATCACTAGCAGTTAGAGGAATGCAAATTAAAATTATACTGAGATCCATCTCACTCCAGTCAGAATGGAAATTATCAAGAATAAAAGTAACACTAAATGTGGATGAGGATGTGGGGGAAAAGGTGAACTCATACATTTCTCGTGGGACTGCAAATTGGTACAATCACTATTGACAGGAGTATGGATATTCCTCAGAAAACTTGGAATGAAATCACCATTTGTCGCAGCTATCCCACTCCCTGGTATGTATTGAAAGGACTTAAAATCAGTATACTACAATGATTCAAGGAGAATAATGTTTATAGCAGCTCAATGCACAATAGCTAAGTTATGGAACCAACCTAGGTGCCCTTTAATAGGTGAATGGATAAAGAAAATGTGGTCCGTATTGTAGGGGTTCTGTGTTTGGGATTAGAATCTCTGTTATCATCTTGACTGTGGCAGACTTGGTAGCTAAGGAAGTTTCTGTGCAGAGGCACAGAATGTCTGACTGCTAGGAGCTGGCCGGCTGCTGTAGCAATGCCCTGCATGAGGAGGCTCTGTCTTAGAGTCTTATCAGCCCCAAACTTGATCCCAGGCACACAGCTCCTGGGAATAAAGAAACTCTCTTGTAAGGCAACCACAATGTTTCACCAAGCTCTGATGCTCCTGAACCTGCCCAATAACAGTAAATTTAAACAATGGACTTTCTTAAGAGTTAACCAAGCTCCTAACATTGAATATTGCAACTATGGTATATAATTGAAAAATAAGCTGCATAATATTGCTAATTCTGTAACCTACCTAATGACACAATGAACAATAATATATTATTGATGCCAATGACCTAATGTAACCTATTGATATAAATAAAGCTGGCAGCTTTTCCATTCTGCCATTCTGCCATCTTTCCTGACTCTGCATCTTGTCTCTGTGCCTCTTTTTATTTTTCTGAAAAATTTTACACAATGGAATATTACTCAGCCTTAAAGAAGAATGAAATTATGGCTTTGCTGATAAATGGATGGAACTAAGACCATCATGCTAAGTGAAATAAGCTAACCTCAAAACAGTGGCAGAATATTCTCTATGATATGAGGACGCTGACTCTCCATAGGCTGGGGGCACGAAGGAGTGAAGGTTTGTTAGATTGGATGAGGGAAATAGGGGGAAGGGAGGAGGGATGAGAATGGACAAGATGATAATATGAATGAGTTATAACTTTCATATGTTCACTTATGAATATATGACCAGTGTAACTCCATGTTTTGTAAAACCACAAGAATGGGAAGTTATACTCTGCTTTGTAAGATATGTCAAAATACATTCTACTGTCATATTTACCTAAAAAGAACAAAAAAATTTAAATAAAGAAAGTTTCAGATAATTTTCAATGAGATATTCAAAAATGAAAACATTGTTATTTCTAGAGCAGTCATTAAGCAACTTAAAATATTTCTGTAATAGCAAAGAAAATTTCTCTTTTGCATTTTATAAGCAAATTTAATAAAACTGAGGGAAAAATGGATGAAAACCTATAGCAGGTACTATATTGCATTGGGATTATGACATAAAAATCAGATTTATAGAAAATAAAATAGCTAATAAATGATAGAAGAGCCTTGGGAAAAGTGAAAAATCTTTTTGTTAGAATGTAATAACCATTTAAGAAAAGACTGTTTTGTATGTATTTCTAGTTCCTTAGAGTCTCCATTGTTTTTAAATAGTACATTGTATTTCATTTGTCTTTAGACAGTGACCTTCATTACACAAATCCTTTTTTAAAAACAATGTTTCCAAATGCCTTTATCCTTTCTTATAGATAGAAAAAAAAATGATCCACTGTTAAAAATACCCTATAAAAATAAAATTGAGTGAGGGATACTGCTCTATCTTAGGATTTCTTTCCAAATCATTCCAGGGTTCTTCCCATTAATTCTTGAACTATTGGTATTCTTCCTGTTTCTAAATGTCTTTCTGATTTGGAGGTACTAATGTCATTATTACACTTTGGTACTTTCAGACATCATCTAATTAACAGGTTCTGTAAAAACTAATGTTTATCCAAGCATAATTATAAATGTTGTTAACATTTTTGAGAAATTAACTAGAGAAAGTGGGAAAAATTATAGTGATCAAATCACAAATACTGAAGGTCTTGACAATGTAAAAATTGTGAAGTTGCTAAAAACCATTAGAAATTAGATATGGTTTAGATAGTAGGTGACCCCAAGGCTCTTATGTGACACAGTGCAAGGAAGTTTAGAAATAAAATGATTGGGTGGATTCGACATGGCCGCGGGCGCGGAGAGATCAAGTCTCTGACCTCTTCAGCTGAGAGGGCATAGGGAGTCGTAAACCATCTAAATGCTGTTTGCTCAGGATCACTAGGCAATGCTGAGCTGACATGGATCTGGGGCGAACAATCTGGGCCTCTCAGAACACACACCAAGCCCAGATAGGCTGAATTCAAGCTCCTGTTCACCTGCATCTTGCAGACAAACCGCTGTGACTCAGCACTAAACGATCCCACTGAAACAACTGGTAGGCCCTTCTGAACCTGCAGAGGTTAATACCAACCGAGCCTTCATAGTCAGTGGCCACAGGATTGAGACGGGGCTTGGGAGAGCCAGTCAGGACCCACCCATTGCATTGGTCACCTAGCAAAGGGAATGAACTGTCACTATTTGCATGGGATACCACCATGGCAGACACCTGACATCACCAGAATGCGGCGGAGGAGATAACTTCATTGAAACCAGCGGCGACAGTGACATCTTCCCTTCCCTTCTAATACCTTTCCTCCCAAGCATCAAATAAATTTATAGGAGTAAACAGTAACTCAGCAGTCAAACAGAACAAGAAGTAACATGAGCAGCATGAAAAATCAAGGAAGAAAAGGAGTACAAAAAATGCAGGACAACCTGAATATTCAGGAGGACTTAGAGGCATCAGAAAAGTGGTCAAATAAAGAATTCAAGGAATACCTTAGACAGATGGAATGGAATCTTGAAGAGGATATGAGACAGCAAATTCAAACAGTGAAAGAACACATTGAAAATGAATTACATAGACAAATAAAAGAAGCAAATAAGCATCTTTATCAGGAGATAGAGATTATAAAAAAAATCATGAAAACTATAAACCAAATTAAAAACCCAAATGAGAGCATCACTAACAGAGTGGAGCAAGTAGACGCCAGAACGTCAGATAATGAAGACAAAATATATCATCTTGAAATGAATCTAGCCAACTCAGAAAAGCTGGTAAAAAATCACGAGAAAAACATCCAAGAGATATGGGATAACATAAAAAACCAAACTTGAGAGTCATTGAGATAGAGGAAGGTAGAGAGGTTCAATCCAAGGGAAGGAGCAACCTGCTGAATGAAATTATTATAGAAAACTTTCCAAAAATAAAAAAGGAAACAGATATACAAATTGTAGATGCATACAGGACACCGAGAATACAAAATCACAGTAGACCAACGCCAAGACACATTGTTATGAAGATAGCCAATATACAGAACAAAGAGAAAATATTAAAAGCTACAAGAGAAAGGAGGCAGATTACATTCAATAAGGTTAACAATGGATTTTCATCACAGATGCTGAAAGCAAGAAGATCCTGGAGCAACGTAAAGATTTCAAACACTGAAAGACAATGGATGCCAACCAAGAATTTTGTATCCAGCAAAATTAAGCACAGGTACGACAACAAAATAAAAATATTTCATGATAAACAAAAGTTAAAAGAATTTGCAGCCAGAAAACCAGCATTGCAAAGCATCTTGAGCAAAACACTACAGGAGGAAGAAATGAAAAACAATAACCAAAACCAACAGTGGGAAGTACATCAGTAAAGACAGAGGGTGGGGGAAAAGCTATTCATGGAGAAACAAACTAAATTTTTTTAAAAAAAAGATAAATAATCAAACATGGCTGGAAGTACAAACCATATATCAATAGTAACTCTAAATGTTAATGGCTTAAACTCTCCAATAAAGCAACATAGGCTGGTATCATGGATTAAAAAAAACCAATCCGACAATATGCTGCCTCCAGGAGACACATCTGATTGGACAAGACATACACAGGCTGAAGGTGAAAGGTTGGGAAAAAATATATCACACACATGGTCCTCGTAAGCAAGCAGGGGTGGCCATCCTCATATCAAATAAAATCAACTTCAAGACTAAGTTAATCAAAATGGATAAGGAAAGACATTATATACTGTTAAAAGGAACCATTCACCAACAAGACATAACAATTATCAGTATTTATGTACCAAATAAGGGTGCTGTGACGTTCATAAAACAAATTCTCCTAAAGTTCAAGAATCAAATAGACCACAACACAATAATTATGGGTGACTTCAACACACCTCTCTCACTATTGGACAGATCCTCCAAAAAAAAGTTGAATAAAGAAACTATAGAACTCAATATCACAATCAATAACCTAGACTTAACTGACATATATAGAATATATCAACCATCATCAAGTGGATATACTTTTTTCTCAGTAGCACATGGATCCTTCTCAAAAATAGACCATATATTATGCCATAGGGCAACGCTCAGTAAACATAAAGGGGTGGAGATAATACTATGCATTTTATCTTAACACAATGGAATGAAACTGAAAATCAATGATAAAAGAAGGAAGGAAAAACCCTGCATCACATGGAAAATGAACAATATGTTACTGAATGATCAATGGGTAACAGAAGACATAAAGGAAGAAATAAAAAATCTTAGAGATAAATGAAAATACAAACACAACATATCGGAATCTATGGGACACAATGAAAGCAGTTTGAAGAGGGAAATTCATCACCTGGAGGTCATTCCTCAAAAAAAAGGAAAAACCAACAAATGAATGAGCTCACACTTCATCTCAAAGCCCTAGAAAAGGAAGATCAAAACAACAGCAAATGTAGCAGAAGGCAAGAAATAATTAAAATCAGAGCAGAAATCAACGAAATTGAAACAAAAGAAACTCTTGAAGAAATTGACAAAACTAAAAGTTGGTTCTTTGAAAAAATAAATAAGATCAACAGACCCTTAGCCATGCTAACAAAGAGAAGAGAGAGAACTCGAATTACTAACATACAGGATGAAAAAGGCAATATCAAAACAGATGCTACAGAAATACAGAAGACAATTAGAAATTATTTTGAAAACCTATATTCCAATAAGTAGAAGATAGTGAAGACATCGATAAATTTCTTAAGTCATATGATTTGCCCAGACTGAGTCAGGAGGATACACACAATTTGAACAGACCAATATCAATGGATGAAATAGAAGAAGCAATCAAAAGACTACCAACCAAGAAAAGCCCAGGACCGGATGGGTATACAGCAGAGTTTTACAAAACCTTTAAAGAAGAATTAATACCAATACTTTTCAAGTTATTTCAGGAAATAGAAAAAAGAGGGAGCTCTTCCAAATTCATTCTATGAGGCCAACATCACCCTGATTCCGAAACCAGACAAAGTCACCTCAAAGAAAAAAAACTACAGACCAATATCTCTGAAGAACCTAGAAGCAAAAATCCTCAATAAAATTCTGGCAAATCGGATACAAAGCACATTAAAAAAATTGTGCACCATGATCAAGTAGGATTCATCCGTGGGATACAAGGATGGTTCACTATATGGAAATCAATAAATGTTATTCACCACATCAATAGACTTAAAGATAAAAACCATATGATCATCTCGATAGATGCAAAAAAAGCATTCTACAAAGTATAGCTTCCCTTTGTGTTCAAAACATTAGAAAAACTAGGGATAACAGGAACTTACCTTAACATTGTAAAAGCTATCTATGCTAAGCCTCAGGCTAGCATCATTCTGAATGGAGAAAAACTGAAGGCATTCCCTCTAAAATCTGGAACAAGACAGGGATGCCCTCTATCACCACTTCTATTCAATTTAGTTCTCAAAACACTGGCCAGAGCAATTAGACAGATGAAAGAAATTAAAGGCATAAAAAATAGGAAAAGAAGAACTTAAATTATCACTATTTGCAGATGACATGATTCTATACCTAGAAGACCCAAAAGGGTCCACAAAGAAACTACTAGAACTAATAAATGAATTCAGCAAAGTGGGGGGATATAAAATTAACACGCATAAATCAAAGGCATTTCTGTATATCAGTGACAAAATTTCTGAAATGGAAATGAGGAAAAACACCCCATTCACAATATCCTCAAAAATAAAATAAAATACTTGGGAATCAACCTAACAAAAGAGGTGAAAGATTTATACAATGAAAACTACAGAACCCTAAAGGTAAAAATAGAAGAAGATCTTAGAAGATGGAAAAATATACCCTGTTCATGGATAGGCAGAACTAACATCATCAAAATGGCGATATTACCAAAAGTTCTCTATAGGTTTAATGCAATGCCAATCAAAATCCCAATGACATTTCTTGTAGAAATAGATAAAGCAATCATGAAATTCATATGGAGAAATAAAAGACCCAGAATAGCAAAAGCAACTCTAAGCAAGAAGTGTGAATCAGGCGGTATAGCGATACCAGATTTCAAACTATACTACAGAGCAATAGTAACAAAAACAGCATGGTACTGGTAACAAAACAGGCGAGTAGAAAATGGTACAGAACAGAGGACACAGACACTAATCCACAAAGTTACAACTATCTTAAATTTGATAAAGGGGCTAAAAGCATGCAATGGAGTAAGGATAGCATCTTCAACAAATGGTGCTGGGAAAACTGGAAATCCATATGCAACAAAATGAAACTGAATCCCCTTCTCTCACCATGCACAAAAGTTAACTCAAAATGGATCAAGGAGCTTGATATAAAATCAGAGACTCTGCGTCTGATAGAAGAAAAAGTTGGCACCTATCTACATATTGTGGGGTTGGGCTCCAAATTCCTCAATAGGACACCCATAGTACAAGAGTTAAAAACAAGAATCAACAAATGGGACTTACTTAAACTAAAAAGTTTTTTCTCAGCAAGAGAAACAATAAGAGAGGTAAATAGGGAGCCTACATCATGGGAACAAATTTTTACTCCTCACACTTCAGATAGAGCCCTAATATCCAGAGTATACAAAGATCTCAAAAAATTAAACAATAAGAAAACAAATAACCCAATCAACAAATGGGCCAAGGACCTGAACAGATATTTCTCAGAGGAGGACATACAATCAATTAACAAGTACATCAAAAAATGCTCACCATCTCTAGCAGTCAGAGAAATGCAAATCAAAACCACCCTAAGATACCATCTCACTCCAGTAAAATTGGCAAACATTATGAAGTCAAACAACAACAAGTGCTGGCGAGGATGTGGGGAAAAGGGTACTCTTACACATTGCTGGTGGGACTGCAAATTGGTGTGGCCAATTTGGAAAGCAGTATGTAGATTCCTGGGAAAGCTGGGAATGGAACCACCATTTGACCCAGCTATTGCCCTTCTCAGACTATTCCCTGAAGATTTTAAAAGAGCGTATTACAGGGATACTGCCACATTGATGTTCATAGCAGCACAATTCACAATAG
Source organism: Callospermophilus lateralis (assembly GCF_048772815.1). NCBI lineage: Eukaryota > Metazoa > Chordata > Mammalia > Rodentia > Sciuridae > Callospermophilus > Callospermophilus lateralis. The sequence goes on along the minus strand of NW_027511570.1, from coordinate 898,868 downwards.
CTAGACTGTGGAACCAACCCAGATGCCCTTCAATAGATGAATGGATAAAAAAAAAATGTGGCATTTATACACAATGGAGTATTATGCAGCACTAAAAAAGACAAAATCATGGAATTTGCAGGGAAATGGATGGCACTAGAGCAGATTATGCTAAGTGAAGCTAGCCAATCCCTAAAAAACAAATGCCAAATGTCTTCTTTGATATAATAAGAGAAACTAAGAACAAAGCAGGGAGGAAGAGCAGGAGGAAAAGATTAACATTAAACAGATACATGAGGTGGGAGGGAAAGGGAGAGAAAAGGGAAATTGCATGGAAATGGAAGGAGACCCTCATTGTTATACAAAATTTCATATAAGAGGTTGTGAGGGGAACGGGAAAAAAAACAATAAGAGAAATGGATTACAGTAGATGGGGTAGAGAGAGAAGATGGGAGGGGACGGGAGGGGGGATAGTAGAGGATAGGAAAGGCAGCAGAATACAACAGTTACTAATATGGCATTATGTAAAAATGTGGATGTGTAACTGATGTGATTCTGCAATCTGTATTTGGGGTAAAAATGGGAGTTCATAAAAAAAGAAAAAAGAAAGAAAGAAAATGATTGACATCCTTAACCTAATCAGTACATTAATCCCCTGCTAGGGATTAACTGGCTGGTAACTGTAGGCAGATAGGGTATACCTGGAGGAGGTGGGTCACTCGGGCTGGCCTTTTGGAGTTCATATTTTGACTGTGTTGAGGGTCACTCCATGTCTCTGCTTCTTGATGGCCCTGTCCCCTCCCGCTTCCTTCTACCATAACATCTACCATGATGTTCTTTCTTGCCTGTGACACACAGCAGAGAAGTTGGCCGTCTGTGGACTGAGACTTCTGAAACTGCGAGCACCAAATGAACTTTTCCTCTTCTAAAAATTCTTCTTTTCAGGTCTTTCAATCACAGGGTTAGAAAAGTTGACTAAAATAGAAGTTAGCTCTGAAGTTCTTTTTAATCTTCTTTGAGAGGAGAGAAGAGGTTACTACATAAATTTATGGAGAAAAATCAATAATCTACCTCTAGAAATTAATGTTTAAGAGGAAACTGATAGAAGACTTTTAAAATAATAAACTTCAAAGCCAGGCACAGTGGTGCACACCTGTAATCCCAGCTGCTCAGGAAGCTGAGCCAGGAGGATCCTGAGTTCAAAGTGAGCCTCAGCAATGCCAAGGTTCTAAGTAGCTCAGAGAGACCCTGTCTCTAAATAAAATACAAAACAGGGCTGGGGATGTGGCTTAGTAGCTGAGTGCCCCTGAGTTCAGTTCCTGGTTCCAAAAATAAATAAATAAATAACCTTTGAAATGGGGTCATGGAAGAAGACAATATTGAGATTTTTTTTTCCTGATATAGCAAGGAGTGAATGAATATTCCTTCAAGAAGATATATTAAAGAATATTTATAGATACATAAATTTATAAAGTCAATCATCTATAGGAGTATAATGGGCACATTCAAGGGCAGGATCTCTGAAAGTGAGACTGACAGCTGCAAATGAACTTTTCCAAGAAAGGTATGTTTCATTTGAAACTTTGATGCTTTGCAAATTTTGTCTCATGCTTTAGTTTATAAAGAGAATATTAGACATGACTTTTAAATAAGAATAGATGTTTGGGGGCTGGGGATGTGGTTCAAGTGGTAGCGCGCTTGCCTGGCATGTGTGCAGCCCGGGTTTGATCCTCAGCACCACATACAAACAAAGATGTTGTGTCCACCGAAAACTAAAAAATAAATATTAAAATTATCTCTCACTCTCTCTCTTTAAAAAAAAAAGAATAGATGTTTCACTAATTTTGCACAACAAAAATCCTGGAAACTTTTGAGAAAAATGGATACATACATTTTAAGAAAAATTTATATTAGGTACTTGTTCCGTGAAACTTGATTGAGAGAATATATACTTAGTGCTCATCAGATATTACCTGTAGTTATAGTGACATAATTATAATAGTTGCAGTATTATGCTTTATGCATTAACGAAAAGCTCTGTTCACTTTTATTCCATGTAAAAATTTGGACTACTTTGGGAAAAGGCCCACACAAATAAGTCCTAACATTATTAACTGTTCTTTAAGAAATACAAGAAAACCATTGGATTTCTTTCCCCAGTCTTCATTCATAATGAAAAAAAAAAAATCAAAACTGATTTTCAACGAGATTTGAATTGTTAAAGAGGTCAGAGTTGTAAGTTTGAATTAATATTTCTAGAAAAAAACACGTGTATATTTTTACTTATAATTTACTTGTTTATGCTGGGTTTTTTTTCTAAAAGTCATTTAAAATGTGTTCATCTCATAGAAATATCCATATTTACATTTATAAAATGTATGCTTTTTGTTTAATTAATAGTTTGGAACACTTTTCAAATATATTCATCCTCCTAATCTCTAAAGATGTTCTCAAGTATATTCCAACATAAAATCAAATTTAACAGATTCAATATTTGATTAGATTTCTTAGGTAGTGCTACATTATCATTTAAAGACCATGCTAATACTAGCATATTTAATTCAATCTAATGTAATGTTCTATGTTGCAAAATCAGCAGCAATTCAAATGAAAAGTAATAGGAAAGGATCATTTAAATTCACAATTAATCCATCTACCAATCTAATAAGCTGCTCTGTCATTCTCTTACAAAAATATGAATATTTCTTTCGTTTTATTTGCACCAGAAACTACTTGTTTCACAGAACAAATACTTGTAAAACTTGTGTAAGTGATACTAAAAATAAGCCTGATATCTAGAAATTATTACTTAGCTTATTCTTTTGTGTGTGTGCATGTGAGTGTGTGCATTTCCTCTGCCTAAGAACATAGTTTAATTGCTCTTTAAACTTTAAAGAGTTTTTTAAATTGCCATAAAATTAAATGAGATAAAACCTAAGCTAAGTAAAGTGTCACTCCGTTGAACTAATTTTTTTTTGTTTTGCTCTTTTTTTACAAAGTGATATAAAAGGGTCAGCACCATTAAAGTTTTATAGCAACTCCGAAATCAAGTTGACACAGTGTTTTTCTAGTTTTAAAATGCCCTATACTCTGTAAAATGTGAATTGAAATTAACACAGAACAATAAGAAAACAGACCTTTCAAGGAGAGGCTGGGTTGAATTCCAGGCTCAGGACAGCAGGAGCTGATCTCTTCAGTGTGGTTCTCAGTCTGCTTCCTTGTAAAACAGAGTGGAAGAGAGCAGACTTGGAAGGCATCTTTTCCTAAAAGCAACCACACTTTGAATAAAAACAAAATAAGATGGTAACAAATTAAAATGTTTCCCAAATGATTGATCTGTATTCTTGACACTGATTGACACAACAGATATCCATTTTCAGTACCACTGGTTGCCAGCTAGGGATAGAATCTAGTGACATACTGGCCATGCTTCATAATGCAAGAGAAAAACAACATTGTTTATGCTATTTGAAACTCCTCTTAGTTATACGTTAAGACAAATCTGCAATTCACATATATGGTTCACTGGTCATACACATGAGGACTGGAATTCTTGCTCAAAAGCATAAAAGCACATTTTATTAGGATGGTCAAATTTACCACTAGAAGATAATGTTGTAAGGAGCAAAACTGTTCTACTTTTACCTTAAAAGGAACTAACACACAGGGTGACAGACAATGCAAACAGGAAAATTGTTGCCACCCAACACATGATCCTCTTTTTTCTTTTTTACCTCACCACACATTAATCCTGCAAAAGCTCTCACCTTCCTTTGCATATTCATATGTCTCACAGGAAGTTGATCTCATATATATTTCTGGAAGAAGAGAGACTACCTGAATGTATGTACAACTTTCACCCTTGCTAAGAATTGGTTGGAGTAAGGGCTAACCATTAAGTATGGCTCATGACTGAAGTGTGAATATCTTAATGATAGGGATCTCTCATCCTTCAAGGGATCCCCATGAGAGCCTGTTGGTTCAGCTTTGATGTTCTTCCATCTTTTCTTGTATAGATGTTCATCCAGAAGTGCTAAGCCCTCATTTGTGGTTGCATAAGCCTAAGTTGCAAAACTGAGGAGAGCAGCACCAGAAAGGTGTAAAGTAGAGTAGATCCAATGAAGACATCACTCAACCACTCAAGTGACAAAGCTCTTCACCTACCTTGCTGTTGGGTTTCTTGTTTGATATGATAGCGCTTGTTCTTACAGCATATGCTAATGCACATTGACTAAATAGGATACCAGCTTTAGGCATAGGAGTAGCCCTATGCCTTCCCAGGATATGCCCTGTTTTGGAATTGCATACGAAAAATAGTGGGGAAGAGGAGGAGAATTTATCAGTTACACCAACTTTCCCCTGCATTCATTCCTTAATGTACCCCTTTATTCATGTTCAGAAGTTGAATGAGTAGGATATCATTCTGTACTTTAAGGGGCACATACATATATAAAGTATTCAGGTATATTAAGCCAATACGAGTAGGGTCTAGTGGAGAAGAGGCTGCCCAATCCCTAAACAAATCCTTCCTTTAATAATTCAGTAAAATTGGCCTCAATGAATAGCTTCAGAACTGTTTGTAGCCAAATTGATATGTACAATCATAAATAACCCTTCTCTTCAAATTGATAGAGTAAATAACAAAACATTTCAAGGAGTGATTTAAGAAAAAAAACCAAAATCTTTGAGATTATTTTTTACCTTTAAAGCAGAAATTACTTTTTTTATTTGGAATTCACCATAAGGAAATAATCAGACTCAGCAAGTATTTGTAAGTATATTGATTGGCCAATCAACTTATAACACTAAAAAATGTGAATATGACGAATCATCGACAGTAGGTGTTTTTCATAGTAAATTCTAGGCTATCCATGTAAGAAAATAATATGACATTTTTTGCCTATTTTGGAAATACAAGTTATATTGTTAAATAAAAAGCAGTAAGTTAAAAAAGAAAGTAAACTTGGGATCACACAGTTATGCAAAGGAAAAACAGAAACCATGAACAAAAATAACTATTTTTATCAAGGCAATATAATAATGAAAGACTTTTTAGTTCTATTTTTGTATATTTCTGTATATCATAAGTTTTACATTCATACTTGTTATAATCAGGAAATATTTTTCTTAGAGAGAATAATTATTGTTAGATATTTATTTTTTAGTTGTAGTTGGACGAAATACCTTTATTTTATTTATTTTTATGTGGTGCTGAGGCTACCACTGAGCCACAACCCCAGCTCTAGAGAGAATAATTTTGATGTATAAAATGTGGCTTAGTCTTCAGTCTGACAGATTAAGAGCATGGGAGTCATCACTCCAATCCCAACAAAAAAAGAAAAAGCTTCAATAAACAGAAGCCAACAACTTGTCTTCTATCCATTAGAGAATTGAGATCTCAGGGCAATCTGCCACCCTGAAAATTGGAAAGAGGTAAATATAGAAAATAACTGCTTCTTGAAGCAGAAGCCTGTTGCTGGGCCAACACCTGTAGGAGCATATAAACTGTGATTGATAAATTGCTAGAGACTTTAGTGTGCAAAAGCTTGAGATTTAAAAACTCAGGTGTGGGTCATTGTTTTAAAGACAGTACAACACTTTTAAGAGTTTCATAAGCTCCATCAGGATTTCAATGTAAAAATCAAGGAAAATTCTCCACAAAGGATGAAAGTAGTTGTTTTGATATAAATACAGAGCATTCTGTTATCCATAACAAAAATCTGCCTTTCAGAAAAACTATTTTGCTAGAGTTTAACCCACATTGGGTTTATCAGAATTTAACTGACCTGGCAGAAGGAAGGTATTCAATTCTCGTACCCTCAATTCCTTCTCTCTCACCTAAGAGGAAGAGGGTATGCTGAGAAGCGTTTGTGAAGATCAAAGTATAGGGACAAAGGTTCCCTAGGAGATGGAAACCTACTCAGTACTATAAGACACTTGCCCTCACCCCTACCTCACCTTCACAACTGAAAGAACTGAAAGTCTCAGACACCCTTAAGAAAAGGTATCTAGTGAAACCAAAGTCACCTGGAGAGATGAAACCAAAAACACTAGAGGAAATTGTTAGCCTCTGAGATCTTGAACAAACATCAAATACAACAAAACTACTAGACAGAGATGCAAAAAAGTTTACACTAAAGGCCTATTTGACTCAGCTGCTTTTTAAACTTGCTACATCACGTTTAGCATCAATAAAAAATTACAGGGTAAGGTAAAAGGGAAAAATAAAATAAACAACATTGAAGAGAAAAAGCAAGTGTCAGAAGCATATTCAGGTATATTTGAAAATTTTTAAATAGAAGAACAGGAATTCAAAATAATTTTAGTCCTTAGTATGCTAAGGGTTCTAATGGAGAAACTGGGCAGCATGGAATGACAGATTGATAATGTAAGCGAACGATGAAAAGACTAAGGAAAAATTAAAAGGAAAAAGTAGAAATTTAAAAGATATTTTAAAATGAAGGATGATTTTGATGGATTCCTCAGTAGAATGGATGTTTACAAGGGAGGAATCAGTGTGCTTTAATGTGTATTAACAGAGTTTTCTCAAATTGAAAAGAGAAAGAAATGGGAAAAAAAAGGAGAAAAACATCTAAAAGAAAAAAAGTAGGACAATTACAATAGATGTAACTTATGCAAGTTGAAAATATCAGAGGAGAAGAAAGAAAAAAGAAAAAAGAGGAACAGAAACAACTTACAATAATAATGACTAGAATTTTCCAAAATTATTAACAGAAACTACACATATGATTCAGGAAGCTTAGAAAAAATCAAAGATGCTAAATGTTACAAAATCTAAACCTTGGTGTATTTTATTCCAACTACAAAAATCAAATGCAAAAGAAAAATCTTGAAAGCAGTTCAAGGAAAAAATTAATTTCCTTAGTATAAAAAAACAAGGGTAAAAGTTACATTGGACTTATCTTCAAAACCACAAGGAAATCAGAAAAAAAGAAGCAAATTGAATAAAAAATAATAAAAATGTAAAATTTAATGAAGTTATAAACAAGAAATCAATAGAGAAAAATAAATAAAACCTAAAGCTGATTCTCTAAAAATAATAATTATATTGATAAAAACTCTATGTAGGCTAATGAAAGAGAGGAGAAAGGGAGGCGGGGGAAGAGAGAGAGATGACCTAAAATGCTTATTCAGTAGTGTTCTGGCTTTAACAAATGTTCCCCAAAGGCCCATGAGTTTAAAACCTGCTCACTAGTCTGTGGTACTGTTGGGAGATGTAGAACCTTTAAGAAGAGGGCCTACTAGAAGTAAGTTAGGTCATTGGGGACACGCCCTTGAAGGGCATGTTGGAAGCTCAGTCCCTTCCTACCTTTCTCTCTTTACTTCTGAGCAACCATGAGGTTAGCATCTTCTCTGCCATGTCCTCCTTCCCTAATGTACTGTACTGCCATAGGCCCAAAGCAATAGGGCCAAGCCACCATGGACTGAAACCTCTGAAGTAATAACACAAAATAAATCTTTTCTTCCTTTTAAATTGTTTATCTCAGGTATTTTGTCACAGTGATGCAAAACTGACTAACCCAAAAATAATTCAGTATATCAAACTGAATATAATCTTCAGGATCCTTAGTTCATCTAAAACTTAAAACTAACACTAAATTGAGTCTAGTACTGAAGGTTCCTTAGATACCTAGATATTCCATGCATGACAGAATAATGGAACATTAATCATTAAGGAAAAATTTAGGGTCACATACATTTTGTCTCTTATTTTTCTTTGGTTCAGAGAAGATATACATATTTGTATCCAATAATAAGCACATATATTTTTATTTTTGCTTGCTTTTTATAAGACTAAAATATAATTTGCTGAAAGAGTATTTCTTCAATGTTCTATGTGGTCCAGAAATTTCAGTAAAAGAAATTTCAAGCCAGCTTGAAAATACTCCATGAAATAATTTCTGAGAAGTATGTATGCAAATAAAATAATATATAAATATTTTATACAGTTTTATTTAGAAACTGAAACTATAAAAAGTTCTTACTATTTTTTCCTCATTTTTATTTTCCAAATCTCAGAATTATCAAAACCACTGGGCCAGTACTTATAATAGACGTCTTAAATGGTTTAACTACAAAGAATATTATGTACAATGTGCTTCAAAAAGTCTCTGTAGAAGTCAGCCTCTGTATTTTGTCTGTAGCCTTAAATAATATGCCTCACAAATCTTCCTGGGATGAAGTAAATGGTATAGTAATTTTGAAATATTATTTACCTAAATGTTGTATGGATGGAATACTTATTGAATCCTCGTGGCACTAAGTTTTTGAAAAATTGCATTCTTACATTTTTAATTATCAAATATACTATGATTTAAATAGTATTATAAAATTCATGCACTTCACTTTTTCGTCTTGAGACAGTGAACTAGAATATGCTAAGTTGAATTAAGTTAGAGTGGAAAATATAGTTGAATTATCTATGTTTAATTCATCTAGTTTTTATTTTATTTTAGCTACTTATTCTTGGTGAAAAACTGCCAATGGCTAATAAAATTAAAATTAAAATGATTCCCCGATTAAAAATTAGGAAGCTTGACATTCTAACATTTAAAATGGTTGTGAACATATTATTAAAAAATTCAAAGTTTTTTTTTTATGTTCTTTTTGGAACCTAGTGATTTGAATCACAATGGAAGTTTTGGATCTGACCTTTATAAAATTTTCCCATTTTATGTGGAGATTTTTAAACTTCAATTTTTAAAATTATATTTCCCTAAAAAAATATAAATCTTTTAAAATGTTATTTGCATTTATGTTAATGTAAAAAAAGTATGTAAAGGTAATTAGAGAATTATGAAACTAAACTTAATACAAAAAATAATGTGGAAATAAAAAGAAGAAATAAAGGAGAATCTAGCAGAGGTTGCTGAGCAGTAAAGGTGATACAGACTTTGTTCTGGTCAAATTTATAGGGCACAGATAATAAATCAGTTAAAATGTAATTTTGATGGTAAGAAACAATAAGGGAAAAAAAAAGCAGAGCAAATGTTTTCTCTGATATGTGGATGTGGGGGGAATGAATGGAGCATGGGAAGAATAGAGGAACTTTAGTAGGGCAAAGGGGAGGAAGGGGAAGTGAGGGGCCGTGAGGATAGGAAAGATGGTGGAATGAGATGGACATTATTACCCTATATACATGTATGAGGACATGAATGGTGTGACTATACTTTGTGTACAATCAGAGATATGAAAAAATGTGCTCTATATATGTACCATGAACTAAAATGCATTCTGCTGTCATGTATAACAAGTTAGAATAAACAAATAAATATTTGTTTTAAAAAAAGAAACACTATAAAGAAGACATGAATGGATAATGGATGGAGGTGACACATAAGCTGAGACCTAAATTAAAATAAACAAACACCAAGATATAATATTTGGAAAAAAATCTTTTCCGGGTAGCCAGGATTTTTAATCCAAATGACCTGAGGCAGAAACAGGCAAACACGGATTAAAGAGTTGAAAATGAAGTACACAGATACAAGACAGGATGCAGGAAGGGACCAGATCACTTGTTCAAAAATGCATTTATATTCTATTCTAAGTACTCTTAACAACTATAATCAGAATTCCATCATGGTCTTGATTACATGTTAAAATTATCTCACTGTAGCCTGAAAACTGCTAAGATTTTAAGGAGTGGCAAACAGGAAGCAAGAAAACCAGTTAGGAATACTGTGGGAGAATAAACAAGAAGGAAAGGGAGGTTATATGTAACAGCAATGGAGGTCTAAGCATGAAGCTCAATTTGACAAGATTAACAAGAAAACATTGTATTAACTATCTCTAAGTAGAACTTCAGATATTAATGTTCTAAATTGTCATACTCGTGTTTGATCAATTCCAAAAATCCTCATAATATCTGAAACTTACAAATCTGCTACCTTGACATGAAGAAGATTAAAACATGTCTCCTTGTTTCTACTCTCTCCTCTTCCTTCAAATCCCAATGAATCACTTGACATTCCTGGCTTATTGCTGTTACAACAAGCCAATGCCAACAACTGTGTAAAGCCACATGTTTTGGGGATGGATTAGGTCCTAAGGGGATGGATTAGGTCCTAAGGAATTATTAAATGTGGATTGTGTATAGCTCAGTGGTTAGAGTGCTCCCCTAACATGGATGAGTCACTGGGTTTGATCCTCATAACCATATACAATCAAATAAGTAAAATAAAGGGTAAATTCTTTAAAAAAAATAGATTGTTCCATCTTAGAACAAAATGCTAACAAGAAGACATTATCACTGAAAATACAATTCAAAAAAGAAAGGAAACATTTGCTATCTGATGAATACTAAACCTATCCTGAGGTTCTTCATGTGAACTTACACTTTGTAGACTTTGGATCCCTAGATCAACATGAGGAAAGTACTTATGGAATCTGTTTCTAGCATAAGCGCTGGGTGCATTGAAGGATAAGTTGACATTGCAATGAGTATTGTGGCCTCAATTACTACAAAATTATCAGTCTATTTTTAATGACTGAAGTGATTCTCCCTTATTGAAAAGAAGAAATTAGAAACAGAGCAGTGAAGTGATTTTGTACAGGTCACATCCCAAGTTAATTGGATAGTTGGTAATAGACCACAACAACTGATCCTTGAAATCCATCACCAGAAGATCATGTTCTCTTTTAGAATGAATGAAATAAGTCTCCAAATGACATATATTATTAGCTCTCTTACTATTTTTTTGCCTTTGTTTTTAAATCAGCTTTATTGAGGTGTAATTTATATACAAGAAAATACACCCAGATGACTTGTGCAGGCCAATGAGTTTCTAGAAATAATATCACCACAATTGATTATGAAACAATTTCACTGGGTTTAAATGGCTCCTACAGCAAATTTGCAGTCATGTCTCTCTCCCTGCCAGTCACAATCTATTGCCAAAGATCGGTTTTATCTTTTTTACCTTTTCATTTACTTCTCTTTGTTTGACTTCTTTCACTCAGCATATTGATTTTGATATTTTTTTCATGAAATCATGTACACCAATCAGTACCACATTTCTCTTATTGCCGAGTAGTTTTTCCATGTAATGATACATTTCTTTATCTGTTGAATTGCTGCTGGGCATTTGAGTTATGGCCATTTTTTACCAGCTTAGTCAATAAAGTTGCAAGAAATACTCATTTAAAATTCTTTAGGTTTACATATGTTATTATTTGGATAAATACCTGGGAGTAGATTCATTAGGTTAAAAACTCAATTTACGTTAAATTTTATAACAAACTGTCAAATAAATACTCAAATATGTACTCCAGCCAAAATATATGAAAGTTTCAGTTTCTCCATGTGTCTACCAATAGTTGGTATTGCTAGTGTTTTTAGTCACAGCCATTATAGTGGGTGTGCTCCTGTACCTCTCTCCTTTGTAGCTCTGTGATGAGTATTTGCACGTGTACTGGCCATCTGTACATCTCTTTCATAAAGTGTTTATTAAGAACTTTGTCTATGTTTAATTATTTTCTTACTAGTAAATTATGCTTGATACCAGTCCTTTGTCAGTTATAGAGATTATGAATATGCTCTTCTAATTTGTGATTTGCCTCTCAATCATTGTATCAGTATCTTTTAAAGATGTTATAATTAAAATAAAATTTTAAAAAATATAATTTTTATTTTATAATTGATTCTACTGTATATTTTCACAGCTATTTCTAAGAATTCTTTTAAGCCAGAGTTGCAAGGATTTTTCTCTTCTAATTTCTGATAGAAAAGTAAAAATTGTATTTCACATTTCAATATGTAGTTTCATGATATATTTAAGAGAAGGGTAAATAGGTTTAAAATATACAGATATTCTAGTGCCTTTCATTGAAATACTGTCTCAAGTGTTATATTTTCCTGGTGCCTTTGCTGAAAATCAGTGTTGCTTTATTCTAGATACTCTACTCCATTAGAGTGATCTATATGACAGTCTCTGTGTCAGTTCCAAACCATGTTAATGACTGTAACTTTGCAGCATAGCTTGAAGATCATGCAATGTAAGATTTTCTGCTTGGTTCTTAAAGTTGCTTTTGTTCTTTTATTTTAATTGTGTGGTCACATACAGTTTTAAATAAACTTCTTTTTTTCTGGAGAAATATTTCTGCTGGGAATGCAATGGGAATTGCATTGATTCTGTAGTTCAGGTTATAGATAGATGTCTGACACCTTAACAATAATACATTTTCAATCAATCAATACAGTTTGTTTCTCTAATTTCTAGGTCTTTAATTTTTCTAGGTAAAGTTTTAGAGTTTTAAATGCATAGGTGTAATATCAATAAATTTAACTTTAAGAATAACATGTTTAAGTCAATGTAAAATTATTTTAATTTTGTCATCCAAGTTTTTATTTCTAATGTAGAATATATAAGTAAAATATTTTATGTATTGGAATTGTATTTTACGGCCTTGCTGAGTTTATTTCAAAATTCTGGTTTTTTGGGGGCAAACTTACTAGAATTTCTATACATATGATAGACATGTTTGCCTCTTATTTTCCAATTTTTAAAAAATGTTTCATGTCTTTCTGTGACTGGAACACTGTACCTTCAGAACACCATGGAAAGAAATGGAGCAAGTGTATATCCTTGCCTTATTCTCATAATGAAATCATTCAGTCATCACTTTTTTGACAAGAGTAAGCTCTTCATTTATTCAAATTAACATGATCTTATTTGTTTTTATACTAATATGGCAAATTAATTTTTGAAGATTTAATCAAATTTGGATACTTAAGAAAAGACACATAGTTCACATTTTCTTAAATTATTATAATTTATTTGAACTGATTTATTATTTTATTTAAGAAAATATGCTTTAAAAGAAACATTTTTTTATGATTTAATTCCTTTTAATAAATTCATTAGGTTTTGTAGTAAGTTAATGCTGGATGTCAAAGGAGAAAATAAACTGGAAGTTTTTTTACCTCCTCTGTTTTCTGAAAGAGTTTGTCTAGGATTGATAGAACTAGATTTCATCACATTAATCATCTATATCTAGAGATTACTTTGTGATAAGTTTTTAATTACATATTTATTTCTTTAAATGGCATGATTATACTCAGTTTTTCTATTTATTTTTTTTGTAGGGGTGGGATGAAGTCAAGTGGTACTTTACCACTTAGCTACATCCCCGGTCCTTTTTATTTGTTTTGTTTTGAGATATGATCTCGTTAAGCTGCTAAGGGCCTCGTTAAATTGCTGACCTCAAACTTGAAACCCTCCTGTTTCAGCCTCCCAAGTGGCTAGAATTACAGTCCTCCATGTTCTTCTCAGATTTTCTATTTCTTTCTAAGTCTTTGTTATAACGTATTTTGCAAAACTGTTTATTTCATCTAAGCTGTGAATTTATTGGAAAAATGTCTGTATTTTATGATCTTCTATATTGATTCTTTTTAGTCATTCATGAGAGTAGAGTCCATTTTGATAAAATTATACATGTATAGAATATATATTATTCTAATTAGGGCTTGTGGATGCACACAATTGCAGGGTATACTCTGATGTATTCATATGTACATAGGAAAGTTATGTCACCTTCTTTCCACTGTCTTTTCTGTTCCTCTCCCCCCTCCCTTCCCTTCATTTCCCTTTGTCTAATCCTCTGAAATTCTATTCTTCCCCTCCCTCCCTTATTGTGGATTTATGATCTTTTAATATGTGCAGTGCCTTTAGTAATGTCTTCTACTCCATTCTTGATATAAGTTGTGAATTCTCCCATTTTTTAATTATCAGCATAGTTAAAGATTTATCAATGTTATTTATCCTTAACAAAACAAGCTTATAATTTCATAGACTCTTGTTTATCCATTTTTTCTTTTACCAGTTTGTGTGCCTTTATCTGTATAGTTTTCTTTCTTCAGCTTACTTTGGCTTAATTTCCTCTTCTCTTCCCAGTTATTAAAGGGAAGTGAGATCATTAATTTTAGACCCTTTGTTATTTGTGTTACAAGTTTTGAAACCTATAATGATTCCTGTAAGCATTAATTTAACTACATCTCATATTTTTATTATCTTTTTATATTTCATTTTTCTTAAAATATTCTGTAATGTATCTAGTGATTTATTCCTTTGAACCATGTTTGCTGTAGAAGTTGGATAAAGACCATAATTTTTGTTCTTTTTTTAATGTATGTTTATTATTTTCAGATTTGATTCCACTGTGATCAATGAATGTACTCTGCATTATGAATGAATTTGCTCCCTCACACACCACCAGAAAAAATGGTTTATCTTGGAAATTATTGGATGAGTTGTGGACTAGGCAAGTATATATGCCTTACTGTTTGGAGATAGTTTTGTAAAAATCTATCTGGTTTCTTGGTGAAATGTAATTCATCTAAGTCAGCCACATCAATATTGCCTATTTAATCTTATTTCTTTGTAAAAGTTATAAAATAATCTCCAAATATAATTCTAGATTTGTGTATGCTTATCTTTAAAATTTTGCATTGTACATCTAGAACGTCTCTGTCACTGCATGAATTAGGATTTGGTTTTTACTTGTTTTATATATCAGTTTGACTATTATAGAACTCTATATAAATCACATATATGAGGTTGTGAGGGGAAAGAGGTGGGAAGGGAAAGAACTGAACAACAACAGATGAGGTAGAGAGGGAAGATGGGAGGGGAGGGGAGGGGGGATAGTAGGGGATAGGAAAGGCAGCAGAATACAAGAGTCACTAATATGGCATTATGTAAACATTGTGAATGTGTAACTGATGTGATTCTGCAATTTGTATTTGGGGTAAAAATGCAAGTGCATAACTCACTTGAATCAAATGTATGAAAGATGGAAAAAACTTTTTAAAAGAAAAGAAAAATAAATAAATAAATAAATTAATTAATTAATTAAATCAAATTCAAGTGGGAGACTAAAGATGATTAACTCTGTGATTAGTACAGTCAGAAATCTCCAGAAGTAGGTTCAGCTATGTTGTCAATATTTTATTTTCAATTCTGTTTGCTGAATAGACAATATTTCTTATTATCTTTTTATATTTTATATGCCTTAAATGCTGTGTTACAATAAAAATATCTGTAAAATAGCATATGTGATTCAAAGTAACCCTACTTTGCTTTTCTATAAACATAAGTAGCCTAAATAGGCAATATGTAAGGCCTTGTCTGAGACTTAATTTGCATAATGCCACTTTATTTGGGGAAATTAAACATCAACAAAAGAAAAAGTAGTTTTGCCAAGTTTAAATACTGCCAGAGTTAAAGAGGTGATGTCTTAAATAAATGTGATCATATGCCAAAGGAAACATTTAAGTATCAGTGACAGAACAGCTAATAACAGCTAATAATATGGGATGCTACATAGATTTTATGTATTGATGTAATCTTGGGGACAAGTTTCTTAAAAGAGTGATGCAAGCCAAGAGGTGTCCTTTGAGAACTCACGAAGGCTAATCTAGTGAGCTTCCATCTTATAAAGAATGAGCGAAAATTACTGAATGACCTAAGAACACTCTTGTAGCACCAAGAGATATAAAATAATTGGAGAACATTGAAAAGCGATTATTAGGGAAATCATTGAAAGCTGCTGCAACCAGGAGTGGAAATTGCTGCCAAGAAGTGATTTACTGTAATTTGTTAGGCACACACACACAAAAAAAATCACAATTTTGAAACATATACAGTGCTTATTTAACCATGTGGAGGATATCTTTTTTAAAGCATATTATCATCATTTCACAAATAATGAACCCAAAACTCTAAACTAGAAAACGAGTCCCATAATTAAACCAGTAGTAAACTATAAATCCAGACCCATTTGGCTCATTTTTGAAAACTTGTATCAGCAGGGTGGCAGACAAGATCCCAGCCTTCCTCCCTTCTACAAAGTACAAAACTTGACATCTATTCACTAACCAAAATAACTATAGAAGAGTCCACTTAACAAGCCATGGTCATACCATGAAACAAAACATAAGAACATGCACATGAAAAAGGTAAAGAACAGCCTTTTCTTTTTTCAATATATTCACACTCTCCCTCCAGACACTGCTCAGCACTGAGAAGGAGCTCTCTGGAACACAAACCCCTTCTGAGATAAAAGAAGAATGAGCTGAACAATAAGTTCTCCAAGATTTAGTGTGTGTGGGGGGGGTGGGGATGGGGGGAGGTGATGACAAAACAAGTAGCTTTAATCCCCCACCTCCATCACAGGGAAGACCAGCCTAGCAGAGACTTCTGGACTTGACAGGGACCAAAGAATGATGAGAGTGATCATTACCCATAATACAGCAGGTATCTTGCTCCTATCGACCTCCTGTAGCCTTCTCCACCACAGAGACCCCAGTGTTCTCCATTGAGGATCCAAGTGGCTTCCTATATAGTAGACCTAAATTTCACTGCTGGGAGGAAACCAACATCCAGCACAGCCACATTGGAACCCATGCAGATTTTGTCACTGGAGAGCCCCCATTTTTGCCATTGGTGTTTATAGGTTGCTAAGCCACCCCAGATTCTGTGACAAATATTCCATCCCAATTACCCAGTACAGCTGTTGAACACATACCTGGAAATAGCCTCAGATCCCCCACCTTGAGTACTGGTATTTACAACTGCATGAGCACCTACAGTTTACCCCTTCTTCTAGGCTTGTGAGCACTGCCTGACCTAGCCCCAATAGTTTTGTATGTGCAAAGAACAGAGAACTAGCCCCCCTAATTCATCCACACAACTGTGCTTTTACTCATAGCAGACTCCTACAGTTGCACACACATGCACAATTCTGCCTTAGACTTGCAACTGCCAATACCCACAAAGCCAATCTGATCCATGACTCTTGCATACAACTGGCTTCCGCAGCTACGCAAGGACATACTTCCCATCCTCCTGCAACCATGGATATAGAGGTACCTACAGTTGGCCACAGACTTTCCTTGACTTTGATCTTTCCTGAGCCACTGGAGCATCATGTATCCCCAAACCTTGATCCACCAGAAGCCCCATATTTGGTAACTTGTATCATATTTAGACCTAGTGCCACAACACACTCTACCTTACCCCTACGCCACTGTGGAGGTCTTTTCTTACTGAAACAAGTCCATAAAGTCTGGAAGATGTGACTGTTCAATGCAGAGACACTTTTCAAAGACTACAAGAATCATGAAGAATCAGGGAAATACATATGTATGGAATTATACATTATGTGCATATAATACTCTGTCTTTCAACTATCTATCTCTTTATTTATCCTACTTATCACATTATAGAGCGTGGAATGAGAATGAAGGAAGAAATGGTATGACAGAGTACTAAACAAAATCCTTAAAAAGCTAAAAGCTGTCACCTAGAATTGTTTAAGAGAGCAGAGAATACTGAGATGGGATAACCAGAAAAAAAAAGAAAAGAAACAAGAGGATGAAGAAATTGTTACAAAGACCCAAGGAGAAGTATTTTGTAGAGAGAGGATGTTAAAAGTTGTGTAGAATCTTGATGCAAGATCAACTAAGATAAGGACAGAAACATGTCTGTTTGTGACATTGAGTTATTTATAATCTCAGCAGAAACACTTTTGCTAAACTATTGGGATCAGTGTCTTTCTTAAAGCTGGTTTAGAAAGTAACTAGATGGAGGGGGTGGGCATATAGCTGAGTGATAGAGTGCTCAACTAACCTGCATGAGGCCCTTATTCAGCACCATTAAACAAAAGGACTGTATTTTGAGGTAAGTAAACCAAAGCAAATACAGTTAATTCTTTTTTAAGGTAAGTTTAGCATTGAGAAGTACAGAGAAAAAAGATAATCTAAGAAGAAGACTCATAGCTCAGAGAAATGGTGTGGGGAACTGAAAGAGGAAACCTAATTCTCAAAAGTGAAATAATAAAAAAAGAAAAATACAATTTAGTTTATGTAAAAGTTGAAATTAAAGATCCAGAGATGAGAAGGAGATTTAAGACTTTGCATTTCTTAAGAAGGTAAGAGAGAGTGGTATCTAGAACATAAGGAATAGCAGTAAGAGGGAAGATTCTTCTATTGAAAAAGGAATATAGAAGATATTGGATGGAAATATAGGAACTTTTCTGAAGTTTTTTATTTTTTTTTTAAATGGAAGTAATTTGGGTTGATGCTGCTTAATTGTCTCTGTAAAATAAAAGGCAGAGATGGGGGTGAGGCTCAAACATATGTGATAAGTAAAGAATGTTTGAAATAGTAACTTCTGGATGTGACTATGGGTGGAGCTAAGAAATAGTCAGCATAGAGGCTGCACAGTGAGACCTGTGGTCATTAGTGATGGGGAAAAGGTCTATCATTTGTATCTTTTGGGTTATTGTGTGTGTGTGTGTGTGTGTGTGTGTGTGTGTGTGTGTGTGTGGGGTGCTGAACAAAGGCCTTATGCAGGTTAGTTTGTCTCCCAGCCAAGACACAGGTATTGAAAAGAGGGCAAGTTAACATTGTACACAGATGGTTTGAGTTGGGTTCCCAAGATTTTGTCAAAATATTAATTCAGATGATTTCTCACATTGATCCTAAAATCATTGGGAACTAAAGTATAAAATGAAGTTAACATGCTATCCTAAAAACAGATACCATTATTAAAGTCAGAAAATAGGCTCTTCACATTGAATATAAGATAAGTGGCTTAGAGATTAAAGGATGGGAAATTTCAGCTTGAAACATGGCTGATTGTCCCAGAGGCAGTGGTTCCAGGGAATGAGAGGAGATGGGTGAACAGGAACTACAAGCTTCATGTCAGATAGCTGCACTTCTTACACATGTAGCATCAACTTTAGAAGTTCTGAAGCTGGCTGGAGTATCAATTCATCAGAAAGGTCAGCATATTCATGAAAATTTCTGTTAAGTATATAATTTTTTTAAATCTCTTATTTTTGAGTTATCTATCATGTCCTCACTACTGCCTATTGTGTGTAGTTTGAGAAGCATCAGTATTACATATTTTATATTCACGATTTGTCTTTAGAATCTTTCCCAATATAAGATTAATATAATCATTGCTTTCTATCTCTGGATTTTCTCCAGACATCAAAGGATTTAATTCATTTAATTAATAGAATATTTAGTATTCATAGAATGGCTGTCTTGAAAGAAGAAATAAATGATCTTTCATGTTCAGGCTGATTACATTGAAGCTAGTCTCAAATATCAATTGTACAAAATGTGTCATGTATGTAAAAAGCTCATATAAAAATATTTGATCAAGTGATTGAAGCTTCAATTCATATTATCTCTATAAAAATTCTAACATGTGCTTTCATTATTTAAAAATTAATTATACATGAAATACACAAATACATTTTCATTATGAATAAAGCAGTTAAGATACTCTGTATAAAATAGGAAATGCCATTCTTTAATGACCTACTCCCGCCCCCTTTTAGAGGCAATAGTTTTGTATTCATTCTACCAGTCTTTCTCCCTTTTTAAAACTCATTTTCATTGTAAAAGATATTAAGATTTATTGAAGAAGTAAATGAAAGCCTTATTTATGTTAATCAGTTTGATAGAAGTTGTATACACAGTTACGTTCTGCTGATTTTCACTTACTGTTCTTTATAAATATCATTGATCACTGTATAACATTTTGTTTTATAGACTTAACCACAATTCATTTAATCTCCCCTATTGCTACAATGTTAAGTCACTCTAATTATAATTAATGCATCAGAGAATATCTTCTAATCCCTAATAGCTTAATTTCTGATCATTACAAAAATTCCTAGGAGAGGAAGCTATGGCTAAAATGTATGAATCCTTGAAAGAATCTTGAATTTAGTCACTGATTGCTTTTCTAAAAGCAAACAAATAGTTTTGTTAGAGATTTTTACTGATATTTTATAACTTGAGACAATATTTTCGCCATTAATAATTACATTATAAAAGTGGTTTTCTAGAATTTGTATTCATTTGTTGGATTTTATATTAAATGTTTTTTACTCATTATCTGTCTTTAATGGGCTTATATTTGAGAGATACATTTCACCCAGGTTAATCCATTATTTGTTTGTTTTCTGAAAAAGAAAGAAAAGAAAGGACTCATTTTTTGTAATTAATTAGTCTCTGATGCATTTTTATTTATCCTCCAGTGCTTTCGGCAAAGAACAATATATGGATTATGAGAGGATGTGTGTGTGTATGTATGTGTGTGTGCATGTGTGTGTATGTGTATCTGTGTGTGTGTGTGTGTGTGTGTGTGTGTATATATATATATATTTCTCCATCTTCTCCTTCTCCTCCTCCCTCTCCCCACTCCCTCTCTTCCTTCTTTTCCTTCTTGTCATTTGTTTTATTTTCTTCCACTTTTACATTTTGGGGAATACAGTCCTAGGAAGCATGAAATGTTGCTTAAACTGTACAAGGTTCTATTATATATGGTCATCCTCTCCACTCCAACCTGGGAAAAACTAAAAGCAAAAGAAAAATAACAATAATTTTTAAAGTATAATTGGAGGGCAGGACTGACAGATGAGTGGTGGATCATTAAAGTAAATTTTATTAGTATTCATTTTAACTGTCCTCTGTTGACATGTCCACTTCAGATTTGGGGAGTGTCCTACAAAGGATACTTCCAAACCTGGAATTGAAGAGACCATTATTCTGGAAACTTAGAATGCTATATGTGTTTAGAAGAAATAAATTCATGAGAGGAAAATTAACCTTTTTAGCAGAGTGGAGTAAGTGCTAACATACAGTGTCTGTGAGGGGGATGTCAATTGGAAATAAACCAAGTATCCCCACAGAATTCCAGAGACAGTATAGTCTTGGTACACAAATGCCATTGAAAATCGGGGTACAGCCTGGAAATAGGAAGGAAGGCTCAAAGAAGAACAGGCAGGTTGATAAATAGAGGTTTTATCAATTGCATCTCTACAAGAAACCAATTTTGAAGCACAGGAATAGAAGTTGGAGGCTTCTCATGTAGTATTTCACCTATTTTCTCCCAGTCTTTCAAATTTAATGTCCCACTTTGTGGATAAAAAGGACAACAAGAGCTTATCTCTGTCAGCAAGGCAGTAAGATCAGCATGATTTATGGTATATTGAGCCTTACTAAGTAGGAGAGAAAGCTCAGCATGATGAGGTCCTTTTAGCATCAGCTTGAAATAGAGAATTGTCCATAGTCTACTGATTAGGGATTGGTACCAGCCTATGAAGGAGACACGCGTCAAAAGCCTGTTCCAGGCATAAGGAACTACTCCCTTCCCCCATTACCTGCCAAGAGTCTCTATTAAGGCGGATTCTGTTGTTCCAAACTCTCTGTGGATTGGGAGGCTTTCGGGACAGAACTCTCTCGTGCCCCAACATTGGTCACCAGTTGTAAAGAATAATAATAATAATAAGTAGACAAAGAAGTAATGTGCAGAGGCAGGGAAGGTGGCAGAGTGGCTCTTTGTCTAAGTGGCCACGTTTATTTATACCATTGGGTTACATTAGGTCATTAGGACCATAACCACATTATTGTTTAGAGTATCAGTAAGGTTGCTTATTCTGGAGTTACATTTCACAGTTACAATATGCAATGTTAGGAGCTTTGTGCAGTTCTCAAGAAGGTCCATTGTCTGAAGTTACTGTTAGGCAGGCAGCTCCAGGAGGACTGGAGCTTGGTGAAACATTTTAGTTATCAAGCAAGGAAGTTCCTTTATTCCAGGGAGTTATGTGCCTAAGATAAAGGTCGAAGCTGATAAGACTCTAGAGTGGAAGGCATTACCATAGCAACTGGGCATCCTGTGCCTTTGCACAGAAACTTTCCTAGGCACCAAGCATGCCACAGCCATGAAGTCATCAGGGACCCCAATCCCAAACACAGAACCCCTACAGCTCCCCTTTCTTATTTTTTAAAGCCTTTTGGATGAATAATATTTGTTTTCTTCTTAATGCTGGTGAAGGCAAAAAAAATAGGGTAGGCATTGATAACAGCAAGCACAACATAACAATCCCAGTATTAATAAACATCCACCTGTGAATAGTTGTATAGTTGGAGCATGGTGTTATCTTCTTTATACCTAGAATCCAGGGGACTATATATCCTCTCCCATTTGTAGGCAAGAAGCTTGAGACTTATTGTCTGGGTGTATGATGAAAACAGAGTTGGCTTAAAACTTTGCATAATGAATTTTGGGAGACAATTATAATTTTTTTCACTTAACTATGGCAAAGGCTGACAAGCTAACCCTCTCTATTTCTTATAATCTTGCTCAGAAGCACATAAAGGATGGAATATGATGAAAACTTCTCTGAACAAACTAAGGGAGTAATAGAAAAATAAACTCTTCCAGAAATTAACAGTTGGGATTCTACCATGATTAGATAGTCTGAGTACCAGACATCATCTAAAAGAACTTTATCTGGCAGCTAGTCACCTCCACAATCACAAAACAAGCATCAGATTTTAATACAAGATAATTAACTGTGAATGATGAGCAGATAAATATCACCATTTCCTTGAAGAATGATTGCAAGAGAAAAGAAATAGGTAAATCAGGTAAACAAATATGAATGACAGGTTAAAGATAATTCAGAAACAGAAGAACAAAATAAAAAATTATTAATATCCACAAAGAAAAACTAGATTTCCATAAAAGAAGAACTGGATCCTATGATAAAGAGAGAGAATAATGAAGTATTTTAGATATTAAGCACATGGTAGATTAAATTAAAATAATAAATAGGAGTAAAATGCTTTGGATATGAGGTTTCCCTGGAAAACTCATGTGTGAAGCAATGCAGTAATGTTCAGGGATGAAATAAATTCAATTATAAGGGCTGTAACCTAAGTCAGTGGATTAATTCATTTGATGGATTAATAATTGATTAGATGAGTGGATGGTAAATGTTGGCAAATCGAGGTGCATAGAAAAAGTAGGTCGGGGGATGGTTGTTTTTGAGGATTATATTTTGTTTGTCCCGTGCTCCTCTCTCTCTCTCTCTCTCTTTCTCTCTCTCTCTCTCTCTCTCTCTCTCTCTCTCTCTCTCGATATATATATATATATATATATATATATATATATATATATACATATAGATAGATATAGATAGATAGATATAGATATAGATATAAATATATATATAGATAGATAGATATAGATATATATCTTTCTGCTTCCAGGATGCTAAGAGCTGAGCAGCTTCCCTCCAAAATGCTCATCTGCCATGATGTTATCCCTCACCTCAAGCACAGAGAAATGGAGAAATGGAGTCACTGACCATGGACGGAATCTTTGAAACCATGGGCTCCAAATAAATTTTTCCTCTTGTAAGTGGTTCTGATTGGATATTATGCTCACAGCAACAAAAATCTGACTTACATAGTATCATCAAAAGAAAAAGTTGAAGAAACTTTACTATTAGTGTTTAAAACATTAAAAATTGAAGGTAGAAGTGAAAGTAAAAAGAATTTTAGAGAAAATAGAGGAAACAGATTATATAGATGATAAAGTCTGAAGTGAACTGTCTGAATTGTTGCATTTTCCAACAATATGCATGAGAAAATATTTATGCTAGTAAGATTAAACATTGTTAATTTTCAGATGTGTAGATCAAAAACACACAAAAAGTTCCTAAAAGAGATACAAAGGAGATAAAAGGACACAAAAACAGGCTATATACTAAGAAATGAAAATTCAGTGGTATCATGTTTCAGTAGAAAAAAACACAAAGCATGGTTTTCAAATTTGGGGGAAAAAGTATTAAAAATATTTTTACATCAAAATTATTAATTCAAGTGCAAATGGAACATAGATCTTTCAAGGACAAAATATTTCCACCTGCTTTTAACTCTTAGAAAACTGCTCCTGAAAAAACAAGAATGTAGCTTAGAAAGAGGATGAATCAAACTCAGAGTATAAATGTTTCCAAATAGGAAGGAGGTGATGCAAATTTATATAATGCCAACTGTCTAATTATACCACAGGATAAATAATCCAGATTGAAATAACGTGACCAAAGACTCCAGGAAAGATAGACTTATGGATATCAAGCAGTACAATTCAAAAAACAAAGTAGACAAGTGAAAAAAAACTTTAAAAAATGTAGTGATAAATATCTATCCAAATTACCTACCAAAAAATAAAATACTTATCAAAATTAAAAAAAATAAAATGATTGCAAATTGAAAACAACTAGATAAAAATAAACTCAAAAAGGGATAACAAGATAATAATAATAATAATAATAATAATAATAATAATAATAATAATAATAATAATTAGAAAACTAAAAGCAAAAATGTCAGGATTGAACATTGGAACCAAAATATCAATAAAAACATCAATCAACTGGACCCTTCTTTGGCAAATTTTAACCAAGATAAAGGCAGTGCAAAATATACAAAATATTGCCATTAAAATAGGAATTTAAATATAGCAAAGAAGGAAAAGAACAACTCAATAACAAAATGATATATAACTCTGCCAAATTTTTGGAAATATAGATGAAATAAATAATTGCTAAAAACTAAAATATATCAAAATTACCTCTATTCTATAAATGAATAATCCAAGGACATAAAAGAAATTAAAAACTGTGAATGATCTAGTAAAAGAAACATATCGAAGGAGTTTAATTGGCAAGTCCTATCAGCCCTACAAAGTTTGCTCTGAGCAGGAACACGGGTTTTTCCAAATATTTCTTTCATTTGTGCTTTCATTTTTCTTTCCCCCTTTTTTCTACCCTGTGCTTTTTTCAGCTTCTGTTTTCTCTTTACCTCCTCATTTGTCCAAAATTGCTGAATTACTGCCAAATGTTTAAAAAAAATGGTTAATGGAGAAGTAGTGTTTTATTTTTCATTCATTAAAGGAGTATTTTTTTTTGCATGATTGGTGTGCGTGTGCATATGTGTTATTCATAGAGTTGAGCAGGGAAGAAAGAGATCTAGCACTTTCTTCTCCCCCCTCAAGCCACAAGAATGAATTGTGACATAAGTAACACCAGTTATGCTCTTCTAGGACAGATACAGAGAGATTATCTACCTCTAGTGAGCCACAGGGTACAGGTTTCCATGGGTATTTGCAATACATCCAGTATTGATCCAACCAGGAATAGAGATTACTAATATGAGATAAAAATATTTTAAATGTATAATAATAGATTCACTCCTCCTTTCTGTTTATATTATATACACAGCCAAATACTCTGGTTTAAGCCTTCATCCAGGTCATGTTAACTCGACTTAGTTGCAACTTAGTATTATTGCTATTTCAAGAAATTCAAAGAGCAGTATTTTTGGAAACAAGCACAGTTTATTTTTAACAAGCTGAAAAAATATGGTGTGATATCCTTTTTTTTTTTTTACTTAATGAAAAAAAATTCCATTTATATTTTGCAATGTGAGAAAACACATGCTGGATCTCAGTGACTTGTTTGTGAGAAATAGAAAAGTTTACACCTATATTCCTTTAACACTTCTTTCCTTATTTTTGGTCATTACATTTGCAGATATGAGTCAGTAGTCTATATCATCTGGAGGAAGAGAAAACATGGATATTTCCTTTGGGTGTGTGAGAGACTTTAAATGGCATGCCAATGACGTCTGCAAGAGGAAAAAATGCTCAAAATCAGAGTAAATACCAACAATCAGAAAAGTCATAAGCTAAGTTTTCTTCCTATTTTTCTGTGAACAGAAAAATAAATAATATGTTATCAACACATGTAGCTATAAAAGCATCCAGTAGTCTGAAATCACTTTAATCAATTTGTGTAATTGTTCGTTCATATCCTAAATGGCTACCTTCATCTTTCTCCAATAAAATACTTTAGAATCTTTCCCTCTGCATCTCACAGTAATACCAATGTGCACACCTGGGACAACACTTGTCACAGGGTTGTCGCATCCCTCACTGTTATCTGCTCTTTCTGTTGCAGTTATATCAGAGGAATGATTTTAGACCATTTAGTGTCTTTCGCATTCTAATTTACTACCTGCTCTGAGTAACACCCTAATCCATGCTAACTCATCAATGATTCACATTTTTCTATGATACATCTATGAAATGTTCATG
This sequence comes from Callospermophilus lateralis, assembly GCF_048772815.1. NCBI lineage: Eukaryota > Metazoa > Chordata > Mammalia > Rodentia > Sciuridae > Callospermophilus > Callospermophilus lateralis. Next base: position 872,901 of record NW_027511570.1, on the reverse strand, counting down.
GAGCGTGTCAGATTAAAAATTATATACCCTGACATATGCATGACTTTCATATTATTTACAACTACAGGATTCTCTTTCTTAAATCCATCCAATGGAATCCCATTTTAACTGTTAAAAGTACAATGATTTTTGTTACAGGGAATTAAATACCAAATTTATTTAGAAAAATATTGTTTCTTTCCAACTTTCATTCTGATATGCTATTTTTAGAGCTTATGAAAGCTCAGGAATTTTGCATATCCCAGGATTACACATGAATATATATCTTTTAGGGATGCCATCTATCTCATGTATATCTGGAAGGAAAACGTTTATAATAACTTTATTAAAAGGTGAATCTAGTAGCGAAAATAAAAATTGGTTCAGGTAATATGTAACAGGTTGTGATTTCACTACATAGTGTCTCTCTGAACCTCTCTCTGGCTCTCTCACTATCTCTCTGACTCTTTCCCCCTCTCCCTCTCTCTCTCTTTCTTTCTCTCTCTCTCTCTCTTCCTTGTGTGTGTGGTTGTGTTATGTAATTTTATTTTGATAGTTAGCATGTAAGTACCTTATATATTTTAGTAAATATGTCTAAATTCATGTAAATAATATTTGATAATGAGATTTCAGTAATATTTTATTCCTTTGTACTTTTCCATCATGGGCTTCTTCCTGACATCAGACAAAATATTTTATTTTTGTTACTGTCACAGTCACCTCAGGGTTATTAACCAAGGTTAATCTGAACATTTTCAGGATTTGATGGTGAAAGCTTCAAGTACATTGAATATTATTAAAGTATAACTTGTGCTTGTAATGGCAGATTTTGACATGGACACAAAGATTGATATGCATCATATTTCAGTCTAAATCACAAGTAAAATGAAATAGCTCCCTTGTGCTTGATCTGTTCCTTGTGACCATCTTAGTGATTGATGCAGATAACCACACAATCAATAGCACCTGAAATAAGTATTGATCTTCCTGATGGCTGAAAGGAACAGATGAGCTATAACAAGTCATCTGACAGTTTGGACTTTAAAAAAATACCTTTGACAAATTTGAAGTTTTAGCTATTTGTCTCTGGATGTACTGTGCCTCTAAGTATTAGAAAAGAACAGGTGTCATTCTCTTGTTTAAATACTTCGGATTTATGACACGCTTTGGATTTATGACACACTAAGTGATTTGGAAGTCAGAAATACAATTATAATGCATGAAATTGAAAGCTCTCTTTAAAATTTAAAAATATTATGGGGAACAAAGTTCTCTGGTGGGTGGGAAATGGCACTGAAAATAGAAGCACAAGATACAAGTGCAAAGCCCCCAAGAAACTTGGGCTGTCTTATCACTGATGCTGTTTAGAGCAGAATGACATTGACCTTGGATAACCACAGAAATGTGAATGAAAATATCATGGAGAAAGCTGTCTAATTGTTAACGTTTATACTATATATCTATTATAAACTAAAAGAGTAATTGATAAGCATTTGTGAAGCATAAGCTAACTGATTAGTTCAATAAGGGATGTGAGGAGTTCCGTTCCCCACACATGTGAATTAATCTCTGTTACTTCCACACCAATCATAAATTTAAAAAGCAATTTAAATAAAACCTGAACTTCCTACATAACTGGCAAATCACTACAAATCCTGTAGATCACATCTGACCAAGAGCACTGGCTCCAAGATCTCAGAATTTCTAAAACTGTTAATACTACCCCCTGAAACTATTAATATTTACCCCTGAGTTCTTTTTTTCTTGTTCATTTTCTAAAGTTCTGGAATGGAAATTTCTACCCTTCAAAGTTTTGATTTTTTTTATATTCATTTCATCCACAATATTAGAGATGAAGCATTCTAATATGGAGCCTTGGACTCAGAAAAGGAATAAAATTTCCATCTAAGCATAAATCCAGAAAAAAAGCTCAAGCCTTCACTCAAACTTGATCTCAATCTTTTATCCATCTACAAATCCTTGGCTAAATAACCTAATCTTGATAGCTGTGCACAGCAGCTTCTGTCAACCCCACATGTAGGATCAACACAAAAGGAGAAATTTTAAAAAGGTTAACTCTAAAGTAGAAATGTGGTTTCTCTTCAAACTATCTTTAGTTCAAACATTTCACCACATCATTCCTTTCTTATTTTACTCCCTACAATTTTCAAGTGGACATTTAGAAACATTTCTTCTCTGATAATTATTTGCAGGTATTGAATTTTTTAGTTTTTGTTAAATAGACCCTTACATTTTGTGGATCTTTATATATTATTAACATGAAATTAATAGAAAAACAAAGGAAATATTTTTTAGTCTATCTAAAAAGATTGTCATTAAATTGTTACTTCATGGTCACATTTATCTTTTAAACAACTAAATTTTATGTATTGATTCCTATTATCTATCATTAATATTAGAATTATGGAAGAAGCAGTATTTTTAGGTGAATATGTAGCAAGATTGACTACTCAAATATCAATGCACTTTCAGAATTTCAAAGGTGGAAAAAGAAATATTAGGAACTAAGCCATACAACAATCTTAGTTTTTAGTGTAAAAGACAATATACATTTCAACATATTTATAGAAGCTCTACAAGAATTTATTTTTTCAAACTGGTTAAGAAAACTATTTTTAAAACAAAACTGGAAATTTCATACATGAACATCAAACTTTTAAATACAAATAGAAACTGAACATAAAAGTAAAATTTTACATTTATAGTGACTTAATAAATAAAAACGTGGCTCACCCCCACTTCTCTCCTTCTCTCTCATTGTCAGTACAGAAAGGCAACTCTACATTCTTGCTAAGGATACAACAATTGTGAAAAGAAGAACTGACATGGGGGATTCTCCTTCAGCATAAATGACCCTTCCTCATTAAGAATGGGAAAAAGTTTCTGGGTCCAGTGGCACATGCCCATAAAGCAATTCACTGAGACCCTATCTCTAAATAAAATACAAAATAGAGCTGGGGATGTGGCTCAGTGGTTGAGTGCCCCTGAGTTCAATCCCCCAGTACCCAGAAAATAAAAAATAAAAAATTTTAAAATATTAAGAAAAAGACTGGCAAAAAATTCTTCATCGATCTGGCAATGTCATTAAATGAGCCAGTAAAGGGAAATTAATTTTTCAAAGTTGATTTTTATTTTTAGAAACCTTAACTTTCTTAGTGCTAACCCTTTGGGATGATAACTTTTAAAACTAGTCATATCTTTTCCCTCCAAAAGATATCAATTTACATATATAACTGTACCTTGAAGACTCTATCATCATTATGATGAAATTACCATGGATATTGTAATGAGCATATTTATAAATGATATTTTAATTTCTTTTATCATACTAATACCCAATGGTATAATTGGCACAAACACAATGTACTAATTATTTAAACATTTTTTTCAGTTGACTGAGTGACAATAAAAATACACATAATAAAGACCACACAAAGTTGCTTTAAAATAATTTTTAAAATGAATAAACTGGCTCTCATTGTGACTGTATTTAACTTGAAATTATTTTTAAAATAAGAATAGAAAGGCAATTCCAACAGTTATTTCAAAACATTAAATAATGTATATTTCAAGATGGGAGAAAGACATTTGGATTTTTATATAACAACAAATGAAAACACATTTTGAATATCTACTTGATTTCTCTTATGTTACAAATAAAACATAGTTTTAGATAGTTTTTACATAGCTATGTAATTACTTATGTTATATGTGGTTTTATGTAGCTAGCTACCTCTCTTTGCATAAACCTTTTATCTTCAAAAGCAGAATTATAATCCACATTTTTTAGAATCATTTAAATCATCTGATAGCACTGTGTGTTACTCTAATCTTTTGGTGCAAAAACATTAGAATTGGAGCAGTTTTTCATTTAATATTCTTTATGATCAAACTAATTTGAAGCAGCTAACTAAAGATATAAATGTACAAAATTCTGTTTCCAGAAAAAAATATCTGTCAAATGAGAATTAAGTACAAAGTTTTGTTGCTGTGATTTTCTAAAATGTTTCTCACAACCTAAAAAAGTACTTTTAGACATTAAAACTTATAGACATTAAAATTGTGTTCATTAAAATTAGCTTATAATAACAAAATGGAAAATAATAAATTTTTTTGATGACACTATGTTAGAAGTCTATTTTAGAAGTATTTTGGTGTGTTTCTGTTTCTATTTTTTTAAATCACCAACCAGTAAATAATATAAAATATTTTTGTGATTATTATTTAACTCCACAAGTACATGAAAACACATATGTACCACATATAGTGATAAATCTGTATTTTTATTTTTTGTCATGAAAACTGCACAAATCTTATTTCAGTGGGAAAAAAAGGATATGGGGGGAAAGTGAACTGAGAAAGAAAGTACTGTGTGCGTGCACACCTGTGGGTCTGTGTGTCAGTGTGTGTGTAGAGAGAGAGAGACTGAGTCATGCACAGACAGTGAAATTGTCACTCACAGAAGTGGAGGAGGGTCTTTTTCAACGAGACACAAATAGTTTTCTCTTTATTTGGATGGTGTACTTCTTCTTAAGGACTATTAGTATTAATAATCACCATATCTTTCCCCCTCTATAAAATTAAAAGGAAAAGAACATTTTCAAACATTAAAATGTACATCATGTAATTTAATTTTGAAGCTAAAACCCTTTTATTAGTATATAATAAAAACTTTGTTTATTTTTTAATGTGACCACAACAATAAATACAATCATCAAATCATGCACAACTGTACAGTATGAATTATAAAATTTTGAAAAGAGAACTTGAAGTAGAATAAGGAAAACATACCTAAGGTTTTCTTTTCCCTCACTCTATTTTTTTAGCCATAGGTGGTGTAAGTAACAATCTGTTAAGAACAGTAATTTTAAAAGTCATGTACAGTGCCTGACTAAATTTAAAAGACCATCAATTTTCAACCTAGGGTTTTGATTAATAGAAGAGAATTTTGCAAATGGTTCTCATTCTTTTATTCATTCACACAAAGGAAAATATATATTAACAGATTTACTCTGAAATTCAAAATATGTTAGAGAAAAAGAACTCTGTAAGTGTGAATATTTGCTATTTGGAGTTTCTATAGTCCACAACTTTAGGTAGCCTGTGTCCTCATTTCTCCACATAGAGAATAGATTTTCATGATGGCCTCTAATGACCTAGTTCATTAGATGGGCTAAATGCTGAAACTCAAACACAACCCCCTATCTGCTGACCTGGTATTTGGGCATAGTTGTGCATAGTGTGTTAATTTAAAATCCCATCAGAAAAGGTCAGGATGTTTAAAATGATGAGAACTACAGCAATTTTCCACATGCTTTCCAATGATGATTTCGCCCATGTGTTGGTATCTCAACAGCCAAAGACATGCTGAATGTGCTGGAGTACTGGCACTTGCTCTTTATTGATAGAAAATGTCAAGTGTGAATGACAAGGGCTTAAAGCTACATAACCTCTAGCTAGAACAGGTGTCTTAGAAGTGAGCTTGTCAGTTCTTGTGATTGCTCATGTGATATTGATATCTACACAGTGCACTGAATTCTTATGAAATCTTAAAAAGTAGAAAAAAGCAAAATATCAACAAACATTTTAGTGGAAATTTGTAATTTTGTAAACACCTAAGAGTAAACTCTATATTCTTTAAATTCTGTAGATACATACATTTCATAGGTATATTCATGTGTTCAATATATATTGGTTTATATATTTATTGAACAGCTGTTATATGTCAGGCACTGCTTTACGTGTTGGGACCCAGAACTGTACAACCTATGCTGAAGCACATAATCATTAATGATCCATTTCCTCCAAATGCTACCCTTGCTATTTTAAATAAAATCCCAAGTCCATAGCATGCCTTACAAAACCCACATCACCCCATCTTCCTCTAGCTCTCAGCCAAATTCTCTTCCATTCTCCTGCTTCCTTGTTCCCCTTAAGCATGTAGCTTCTTCCAATGTACCACAACCTAAGACCTTCCAGTCACTATTAGTCAAACTCTCTTCCTTCAGAAATTTTATTTGATTTATGCCCTCACTTCATTTTGATATCAGTTTAAATTCCATTTCCTAGGGAGATAATTTTCTTTCTCCTGAATACAAGGACACATCACTCTGTTATATACAATACCTTTCAATTTTATTCAGCACACTTAATCCCTGTAAGATTGGCAGTTGAAATAAAAAACTCAAGTAAAAAAAGTGATATATAGATACAATGGAATAGTATTCAGCCTATGAAAAGAAGAAAATCTTTCTACACGCTGTAACAAAGGTCAATTTGAAGAACATTTGGCTAACTGAAATGAGTCAATTACAGGACAAAAGCTTCAAGAGTCCTTTTTATATGAGGTACCAAAAATAATCAAATTAATTGAAGCAGAGAATATGATGGTGGTTGCAAGGAGATGGAAAGAGGAAGAAATGGGGAGCTATTCAACTGGTATCAAGTTTCAGTGGTGCAAGAGTAGTAACTTCAAGAGACCTGCTGTACAACATTGTGCACATAGTTAACAGGATACTATACATTTTAAAATTTATTTGGAGGTTAAATCTCCAGCTAAGTGTTCTTGCCAATAAAGGAAGAAAGCAGGAGGAAACTTTTGCAGGTGATAGATTTGTTTATTGCCTTGATTGTGATGATAATTTCATGAGTATATGCATACATGCAAATCCATCAAATTGTATATATTAATCATGTGAAGTGTTTTGTATGACAATTATGCCTCAATAAAAATGTTAATAAAGAAAAAATGCAAGAAAAAATATACTGAAACACTACACAGAATGCACTATCACTACTAAGTGAGTGTTTCTAGCTTCCTCGACATGGCAAAGAAGATTTGGGTTTGTTTTATTTATTTTTTTCTTCTTTCTGTTTTCTGTGGAGATTAAACACCTTATTTCCTGAAAAGGGAAATTAATAAGTTTCTTTCATGTAGCCTACATACTATGTCAATTTTTTAGAGAATTGAAATCATTTGTTTTTTCTTTTTGAGGATGCTATTTTGATTATACAAGAAAAAGATGAACACATTCACACTGTAAATATCAAACAATTCAAAATAGATTATGTAAAACTAAAGGCAATGACCTTGTGTCATTAATTTAGTGTCTTCATTTTCCACCTTTTCTGGAGATTAAAAAAAAAAAACCTGCTATCATGTTTGTTAGGTTTTTTTATTATTATTATTGGCCTTATTCAATGTGTTTATGTCTTCATGTGCCTGCATAAAAAAATGTAAACAAATTTTTACTTTATGTTTATTTTCAATAATTAATTGATTTTTAACTGTTACATTGCAAGAATATCCTATAACTGTGATTCCACAAACAACTTCCAGATGGTTGTCCTTAGAGTTAACTATAGTTTTTGTTTGTTTGTTTGTTTGTTTTTTTAACTGTTACCTCAGAGTTGAATTTCCCCAAGAGTCATCCACATTTTCGAGCAATCTCATGTAAGTATGTTTGATCTCCCCTGTCAGTCTGGACCAATCTTTTCTCTTTTTGTGATTTCTTTATAAAATATTTGACTTCCTAATGACCTTGCATTAATTAGAGTTGATTATCAGCTGAATCTAATAAGAAAAGTAAACCTATGGAAAAATAAAACATATTCATAGAGAAGGTATGAAACTGGGAAAAGAGTTTTGGGAAGAGGATAAAGTGCAAAGATAACATAATGTAACAATGTGGCCACTGTCTTTGGAATGAATGGGGCTGAAGCTCTACTACAGTCCTCAAGATACATCAGAAAAAGGCGTGATAAGAAAGCACACTGGCAAGTATGTTTTAAAAAATCATAAAATAATGAACAAAATATCTGCAATACAAATAAAGTAATAAAGGATTATATAGGAGAAAATGTAGTTCACAAGTCTGAAATTTACATTTTCATTATACATGAGCCCAAATGCCATTTCTCTTAGTGATGTTTCTTATTAACTAGCTATCTCATAGCTTCTAAAAATGCAAAATATTATCACCTAACAGCCTGTGAATTGCATTTTCTTTTAGAATTTTGAGTGATATGTAATTGGATATTATTTTCTAGGAAATGATGCCAGATGATAAAAAGTCACAATGAACCCCATATATTTTTTTTCTTTATTATTTTTCTTTAAATCACTTCTTCAGACTGTATGTACACTGAATTGTGCATTTCGTGAGGTTGGAGAAAAATAACCAATTCTTTTGAATAACATGCATTTTTCAGAGTGCTAGTACATAGAAGGAACTCAGTTCAAGTTTGTTAAATAAAAATTTAATAAGTAAGGAGATAATCTTTTAGTCTCATTTCAAAATATTCCCTAAGCACCAGCAAAACACTACAGGCATGCATTTACTTTTAGATGTTCAAAAGTGAATTGTGTTAATCTATTGTGTGAATAGCTCTACTTGCTTTTCAGTTTCATATTGAAGTAAAATTTTATTTCAAAACAATTGGAAAGAAAGTTTGCTACACTTTAGCTATCTAAAGTATTTTAAAACTAAGAAATCAAGAATCATTCTTACTTGGAGAGAGTCATAAAATTGTTTATTATGCTTGCTGAAAATAGACAATATTATTAACTGAGTGTTTATAATTAATATATGCAAAGCATGCTCTCATATCAGAAAAGTGCTCAAAAAACCCAGAAAGCCAACAAAGATCTTTATTTCTAACATCTTAATATGTATTTTCTACATTATGACAAGTAGCGATAAATGAGAGTTTCTAGTTTCACTTCTTCCTCCACAAGGTAAAGAAGATTCTGGTTTGTTTTATTTATTTATCTTTTTTCTTCTTCCTGATTTCTGGGGAGACTCAATAATGTCAGTCAATCCCTGGACAACAAAGCAAAGAATGGGAGAGATAGGAAAGAGCTAGAGGGGAGAGAGGGTGGGAAGAGGCTAGTTAGGGCTAAAGAAATGGGAACTAAAATTTTTTAAACTTGTCATTTTGTCCACAGTTAAAATTTTTAAGCTAAATTTAGGTACCTATCTATCTTCTCTCCCTAAATATATATCTAAATTTATATCTATATCTATTTGTCTATATTTGTTTATAGCATATTTGGGGCAATTCCATGTTTTGAAAATCAGCCCAAAAGGTTCTGGAATTTGTAAATGTAGCACAAAAACAATTTTTTTTAAATGCTGCCTTACTTTTGATTCAGGGAAAAGGGTTATGCTATCTTCTGAAACATAAACAATGGATATGTGCTGAACTGTACAAGCAATAACTCAGAAATTTGGGGGGAGGGTGATTCATTTACACAGGATAAAAAAAAAGCACCAGACATTAAAACAAATAGTTTTGAGACTGGTATTACTTATATCATGATGTAGATTTGTGTTTACAAAAGAGAATCTATTTCCTCAAACTTATTATGCCATTTCTTAGTACTTTTAGTGACAGAAATTATATATACATATATGTGGGTGTGTGTGTGCATATGTGTGTGTGTGTGTGTATGTATCTTAACAATGAAAATAGTGCCTTTTCTTTTGTCTATAGATGTATTTCTAGAGTCTAATAAGAGATGTTCATCAAAAACCTCTTTCAGGTCTCAGACAATATTTTGGCACTTGTCCAGTAATGATTTTTAAGATGTTCTGATGAGCACACCCCTGATTTTCACAAATACAATCTCACTGATTGTATATACAAACATGTTTTAGATCATTAACATTTTTGTGCATAACATTAGTTATGCAGAGTGGTGGGTTTCCTTGTGGCATAATCCTGCTTGCATATGTTATCAGTTTTACTCCCCAGTACCTCTCACAGCCTTTCCTCTACCCTTCCCCTGATCCCAATCCTCTACTCTACTGGTTTCCCCTCTAATTTCATGGAATCCTCCTTTTGTTCATTTTTGTCCTTCTTGCTTCCACATATGAGAGAAGACATGTAATACTTTTTTTCTCTGAAGCTGACTTATTTTTGCTCAAAACTCATTAATTTTTCAACAAGTGACTTTTATGCAATAATATCTACAAGTAGTCCAACTAGACAAAATTCACATTATCAGTTTAAAATAAATATTATTGAGCTATAAGTAAGTTTTCAAACATAATGAATATTATATTTTAATTACTTTGAAAAAATATGTATATATACACATCTTTCTGCCCATATATTTATATATATATGCATATCTGCACCATGAAGAATATATCTCAAAATATTAACAGCATTTAGATGTATAAAGTAGGTTAGACATAACGTTTTTTAGTTTTTTAGTTACCAGATTTTTTTGTTTGTTTTTATTGTAATACTGTTTTCATATATAATGAGACATGTTACAGCTTTTTTAATTAATTAAAGAAGAAACAAGCCACAGCTGTCTTGCACACTTGTAATCCCAACTGTTTGGGTGGAGGCAGGAGGATCCTGAAATCAAAGCCAGCCTCAGCAAAAGTTAGGTGCTAAACAACTCAGTGAATCCCTGTCTCTAAATAAAATACAAAATATAGCTGGGGATGTGGCTCAGTGGTTGTGTGTCCCTGAGTTCAATCCCCAGTACCAAATAAAAAGAAAAAGAAAAAGAAACAAAACTTTACTATTGATGCTACTATCTACTTTTTGAAATTTCATCAACTTCTGATATTGGCAGTGAAAAAAAAAAGAGGCTTAAGCTTTTTTAATCAGTTTTCCCTCAAAATCTCTAGTAGGCAATATTTTGAGAATTGAAAATATATATGAAATATTGATGGCTACCCATTGTTTTATCTTCCTCTAATATTAGCTATTAATTCCCTCATTGTATCTACGGTTATTTGGATGTCTTTACAGAAGGTATAGAAACCAGAAATATGTTTCCTAATTACAGCTAGCAATGAACATGTTGCTATTCCCGTTTTTGTTTTTATTTTGAAAACAGTATCCACAGATTAAAAAAAAAACATCAACTTTAAATATAATAAGATGCCACTTTCTGTTTTATAAAACAGAACACAGAAAAAATCATCATCTAAAATCAGGCAAAAATGTCCCAGTCTTCCTCCAAATAGTCTAGAGTTCAAATTTAAGTTTCATTTCCCTATAACACATTTGAACTGTGCTGTTGTATGTCTTGATTTTACCTTTAAAAAAATAGACGTAAGGGAAGAGAACCACCACCGATGTATGTTTTGCAAGTAACAGTGCAATTTTTTTCTCCTCTTGAGAAAATTCCATTTAGGCTCCTCGAGGGAGCCTGGACTCTTCTTGACTATGACCCAAACATAGTCTAAAAATTGCCAATATGGTCAACAAAAAATGACTCCCTATACTTTCTTGATCATGTGAGGGACTTGAGCTATCACCAACATAATTTCTAACAGTTCATTGTCACATTCTTCTTATGATGAACTCTCTTCGTTCCTGCCTGGGAACTGAGCTCAAGGCTGACAAAATAACTTAACTATTTGTTCCAGCCAACACTTGAAGGGCCCCTGCCTCCTGAATACCAGATCTCTGTCAGAGGGTAGGGCCTAACTTCTGTCATTGGTAGTTGGCAAATTCAGATTTTGTCCTAGACAATTTATCATTTTCCTTGTTTTCTTTGTGAACTTCTACCTCCCTGACTCTACTCAAGCTCCTTCATTCCCTGAAACTAGTTTCTCATTCTCTTTTAAAGTGCCCAATCACCTCTGCACAAATCCAACTTGAGTTAACTTTATACCCAGCTCTCCTCTCCATTGCAATAGCTATTACTAAATAAAATACATCTTGTCATGGTAACTAGTGCCTGGCTTTATGTGTGTGTGTGTGTGTGTGTGTGTGTGTGTGTGTTTGTGTGGTGTGTGTGTGTTTTTGTGTGTGTGTGTGTGTGTGTGTGTGTGTTGCTGGGGATTGAACAAAGGGCCTTGGGAATGCAAGACAAGCAGTCTACCATATGAGCTATATCCCCAGCTCTGGCTTTATCTTTGACAAAAACTATATGTATAAAATTATACATTCATTTTCTCATCTCTATGAAGAAGAGGTTTTATCTATGTATTGCACATGAGTTTAAAAGTGAAAGAGCGATAAAGAATTCATGTAACTTATTCAGGAACAAATAGTTACTAAGTGGTAAAGTTGTGATGATTTGACATCCAGAGTTATGGCTTCAAAATATTTGACCATAACTACTTTCCATGTGTTTCATGTGAAATATTAGAGAACCCATTTCTATGACTGTCCTCAACTGCAATGCACACACAAATCTTTTTCTTATGGTAGATCATGAGGATGAAGTTTAAACCTAGTCTAACCCCTTTAAATTTATGGATCACAGATATTTCACTCACTCCTCATTCAAAAGTCCTAATTAATCCCATTTTACAATGAATTCCTAATTACAACAGTCATTTAGATTATTTAACTATAAAATGTACTTGTCATGGTTGCTGTTTTCTTTTTAGTTTTTGAAAAAGTGCCTTGATTTTTAAAATATTCTCTCATGTTTTTTCTTTGATAAATTGAATATCTACATATTCATATGTACATACATCTAACATGAGATAATATGATATATATACACACACATACATATACACACATAAATATCATCAGAAAAAAGTGACCACATCTTTTGAAAAAATTAGACATTTAGAAGCAGATATAATAGTTTTGAAGTCTAAGTCAATAATTATTTATTAAACAGTAAAACATCAGTACTATTTTACTTTGCTATGGCATGGGTGAAGGAAATGCCTATGTGATGCATAAATACATTCATTCATTATCAGCAGGCATCTCTATTAGCTTAGGCACTACATTATTAAAATTATAACCTCACTGAGCATTCAACTAACTTTTAATTTCTGTTTTTATATGGTGGTAAAACTCTACTGCCTGGAAATAACAATGTTATAAAGAACTTTTCTATAAATTTACAAACTGGGAAAAATCTTAATAACTTTCTGAAGTAATCAGATTTCATTTGAGCCTAAAGCGAATTGAAATGGTAATGTAAATGAGCCACAATTTTCCCTGTACGGTATATGTTATTGCTCTAAAGACAAGTGATTAAAAATATACCAGTTTCAGACGGTATTATTCACCATATAGATGAACTCAGGTTATTTTTGTGAGTCAAAATAATACATTTAAAGAGGACAAATTATCCTTCACAGGAATATGCATAATAGAGGGAGATTTGTAAACCTCCGGGTTTGTGGTGTATTGATTGATTTCTAAGGGAAACTCTACTTTCTTGTGCACCCTGGAGATTTTTCTATGCCAAGGCAATGAACCACAGCAATTTGTGGAGTATGTAGGGAATGTGACTTTCTTCCATAACCTGAGGAAATCAGTTACAAATTTTTGGAAGTATTGTAGAATATAACACAGATAGAAACTGAATCTATAAACAGATTCTCTTAAAATTATTTTGTCCTTCTCTGAATGTGTTTTTTTTTCCATCATGGAAATTAGTATCCCAGTTTGAAGACTACCATTACAGATATTTTGGAATTCCTATGTGTTAATTTCCAAACTCTCTATTAGTAAACAAGGGAGCAAGAATATTGATATCTTTATAATCCTTACCTATTCAATGGTGCCATTCTGAAACTATATTTTTGTTTTGATTTTACTATGTATTTATTATTTTACTATTTGTTTTCTTTTCTTTTTCTTGACTCATTTTCGTAAAAAGTGTGCCATTTCCAATCTTTCTAATACTACTTATATTCATATCAAAAATAAATTAGCAGGTTATTTGTGACATAAGCAAAATAATTTTACTTTATGTTAATATGAAGCATATTATTAGGAATTGAAATGCACTGGAGTTGTATATCAAGCAGAGAAGAGATAATTATGGATATATATGCACAGTGAGATGATCAGAAAATGACAACAGGGCTTGCAAAACAAGGGCAACATGAAACGTCAGCTGAGAAGTGGTTTTGAGCACATATAATGTAATATTGTTGCAATTGTTTGAATACTTTTACTAAGGAATCAACTAAGGACTGCTAAAAGCTATCTAAACACTAATTAGTTACGATCTTCAGTATCTCTGTGGAAAACAAAAGATTGATACATAACACTTAGAACTGTCAACCATACTGTCAAATAAATTTTACTTGCAGGGTTCTTTGTGGTATTTTCCTTTATTTTACTCTGCTCACTTTTACAGTGACAGACAATCCTTGAAATAAAATATTTGGGTACTTTTAATGTGACTAAATGATAAAATAAATGTAAAAATATTCAAAATGATAATTTTCACATTTTCCCCACTTTCTTCCTTTCTTTGGAGGGGGAGTTGCCTCTGAGAAGACTTCAATATAATAATGCAGGTTTAATATAATTACATCAAAACATAACACAAAAACTGTATTGATGGAGGTAAAGTAACACTCTTGGGTGAACTTTTGTCTATGTACCTGATGTTCATTATTGCTATCAGTACTTATTATTAGCTCTAGTAATCACACTCAGTGTATCTGTAACCAGCTCTTTGGTTCTTCCCCTCATCTCAAAATTAATATAACCATCTGGTGCTTGGTGAGATCACTAATGATCACCATCCTTCCCACATTAACATTGGGGGATGTCTTTGGTTTAGGTCGATATGTATCTGGGTCCTAAACAAGTAGAGGAATTTTGGTCATATTACAAAGCAAACTATGACAGAGACCAAGACAGGGGACTACCATCAGTTGACTAGCCAAACTCAGCAACTAAAAGTTTCTATTTTTAGTCTTTTTTTTTCTGCTGTAACTAAAAGTTCTGTTGGAAACAATTTTAGGGGAGGAAAAGTTTATTTGGGGGCTAATGTTTTCATAGGTCTCAATCCAGAGGCTGCAGACTTCATTCCTTGGGGCTCCAAGTGAGGCAGAACATCATGACAGAGGAATATGGCAGGTGGAAGAAGCTCACATGATGATCAGAGGCCAAAGAGAGAGACTCCACCGTCCAATATAAAAAATACACCCCATAGCCACACCCACAATGAGTCACTGCCCTCCCCACGCCCCACCTGCCTCCAGTCACTACCGCTTTAATCCCATCAGGGATTAATTACTGATTAAGTTAAAGCGATTACACCATTTTTTCTCCTCCAAACCTTCTTGCATTATGGGGACACCACATCTAAACCATAACAATATTCTTTAGATTTATTTTTTTACTTATTTTTGGTACTGGAGATTGAACCCATGGGAGCTTTACCATTGAGCTATATACTCAGCCCCATTTTTTTTTAATTTGTATTTTGAGACAGGATCTCACTAAATTGCTGAGGTTAGTCATGAATTTGTGATCCTTCTGCCTTTGGTTCCCAGGTACTGGAATTACAGATATGCACCACCATCCTGGAAAAAGCTAAAAATTTAGAATTAAGTGATTTGAGTGAGAATTTAGGAAGAATTTTCTCAACAATTGCTATAAAAAGATGTGCAGATTCTTGTTAGTTGTGTGTGTGTGTGTGTGTGTGTGTGTGTGTGTATGTTGGATCTCAAGCCCAGGGCCTCTAGCATGCTAGATAAGTGTTCTAGCACTAAGTAAATTGCCCATTCCTTGGTTTATCTTTAATGGCCAGCACATATGCTCTGAATTGGTAGGATGGTTTACTTTAAAATTATATGAGGAACACCAACAAATTTAGTATTAACTATGTAATTAACCAAATATTTACAACACTGAATCACTAAATTGTTACCTCACAACCATTATCTATTCAAATATTTTGAAACTAATGGAAGAAGAAACAGAATTATTACTGATACCTGAACCATTTTTGCATCGTCTGTTGGTACTGCAGGAAAAGTAAAGTACAACAAGGAGTCAGAGCAGTAGCATCAATAAGTAAATGAGGGGTCCACCCTCATGATTTAATTACCAACTAAAGTTTCCACCTCCTGATACCATCACACTGGAGGTTAATATTTTTTCTAAATGAAAAGCAATATATCTTTTTTCCTGTTTTCTGTATGTATGCTAATATGACTATTATCTATGTGGTATGCCAATGAAGTCTACTCCAGTTATTAATAAGTTAGTGTTGAATTGAAGTTAATGTTTCTAAAATTGTACTCTAATAAACAAAATAAAACACTTGTGTGTGTGTGTGTGTGTATTCCATTGGCTATTTAGGCATCAGAAGGGAACTTTGTTAAATTACAGAGGAAGATAAATTGTATATTACTCATCTTATTAGAGACAATAGCTGTGTCGTTGCTGTTTTCTTTCTCATATAAACACAAAGCCAATACCCATTAATTATTTAAATGCATCTCTAATTCCATTCCAAATCTAACAATGAATAACTACAAATGAGCTGTGTCAGTTTGAACTGTTATAACAAAGTACCTGAGACTGAATGTCTTATAAACAACAGGGATTCATTTCCAAAATTCTGGATTCTAGAAGTCTGAGATCAGTATGGTCAGATTCTGGTGAGGGCCACTTTTGTGTTGCAGACTGATGACTATATGACAAACTTCAGAGAAGGCTGGCTGTGGCTTCTTGTATAAGAAGTGCTTATTCCTTTCAGGAAGGATCTACCCTCATGATTTAATTACCTGCCAAAGTTCCCACCTCCTGTCACCATCATATTGGAGGTTAAGATTTCAGCATTCGATTTTTTTTACTTGTACATGAACATAATACCATTATTTTAATTATTTATTTTTTTAATGTGGTGCTGAGGATCAAACCCAGTGCCTCACATATGTGAGGCACGTGCTGCACCACTGAGCCACAACCCCAGATCAGCATTTGAATTTTTGGAGGACATAAACTTTCATTCAATTACAAGTTATGAATAATTATATATTTATGTTTAATGTGTTTCATTTATATTTACAACACTACAAAGTAATCATTCTTGGATTTATTAACTTGAAATTAGTCAACATCCATTCAATTACATATTGGATATTTAATAGTTTGTGTGTGTGTGTGTTCATGTGTGTGTATGTGTATAGGTGTAAAGAAAAAGAGATTAAGCATTCACTTTATACAAATAAAGATATTTATATTTAACTCATTGATATTTGGGTTTATTAAACTTATATGAAATGTGGAGTGCATTCAGGAAATGCAAGTTAAAGTTACTTTGGAGTTTACTGTTACTCAGCATACTTCCAATGTAAGTGAATGCTAGAGTTCCATAGATTGGATTTTTAATGTTTTGGTGACAATGTTATTGTTTGCTCACTAAAGCAGAAAGTCTAGTAGACAACTCTTTTAACCAAGAAATGTCCTCAGATCTTTTATTCCTTGGCATACTTTTTATCTGATCTTTTTTATTTTCACCTACCGTAAGATATCTTTTAAAGAATTTTCTGTCTAGGGATAGTAGGAATATACCTCAATATTGTAAAAGCTATCTATGCTAAACCCAAGGCCATCATAATTCTAAATGAAGAAAAATTGGTAGCATTCCCTCTAAAAACTGGAACAAGAGAGGAATGCCCTATTTCACCACTTATATTCAACACAGTCCTTTAAAGTATAGCCAGAGCAATTAGACAAAAAAAAAAAAAAAGAAATTAAAGGGAGGTGAATAGAAAAAGAACTCAAACTATCATTGTTTGCTGATAACATGATTCTACACTTAGAGGATCAAAAATATCCACCAGAAAAATTCTAGAATTAATTAATAAATTCAAGAAAGTAGCAGGATATAAAATCAATACCCATAAATCATATGCATTCTATATATCACTGATGAATCCTCTGAAAGAGAAATTAGGAAAACTATCCTATTCACAGTAGCCTTTAAAAAATACATATAAATAAAATACTTGAGAATCAACTTAACAAAAGAGGTAAAAAACCTCTACAGTGAAACCTACAAAACACTAAGAAAGAAATTGAAGAAGACCTTAGAAGATGGAAAGGTCTCCCATGCTCTTAGATAAGCAAAATTAATATTGTCAAATGGCCATACTACCCAAAGTGCTATGCAAATTCAATGTGATTCCAATTAAAATCTTAATGTTATTCCTTATATAAATAGAAAAAGCAATTACTAAATTTATTTGAAAAACTAAGAGATTGAGCATAGCCAAAGCAATCCTTAGTAAGAAGAGTGAAGAAGGAGGCATCACAATACCAGACTTTAAACAATACTACAAAGGTACAGTAACCAAAGCAGCATGATATTGGCACCAAAATATAACAATGTACAGAATAAAAGATACAGAGAAAAACACACATAAATACATTTATCTCATACTAGATAAAAACATACATTGGAGAAAAGATATACTCAACAAATACATGAAAAAATGTTCAACATCTCTAGTAATAGAGAAATGCAAATCAAAATTACTCTAAGATTTCATCTCATGCCAGTCAGAATGGCAGCTAACAATACAGACAATAAATGTTGGCGAGGATGTGGGGGGAAAGGCACACCCATACATTGCTGGTGGGACTGCAAATTGGTGCAACCAATATGGAAAGCAATATGGAGATTCCATATAAAACTTGGAATGGAACCACCATTTGACCCAGCTATCCCACCCCTCAGTCTATACCCAAAGGATTTAAAATCAGCATACTATAGTAATGCAGCCACATCAATGTTCATTGATACTCAATTCACAATAGCTAAACTGTGGAAGCAACCTAGATGCCCTTTAACAGATGAATGGCTAAAGAAACTGTGGTATATATACACAATGTAATATTACTCAGCATTAAAAGGGAATAAAATTATGGCATTTGCAGGTAAATTGCCAGAGTTGGAGAATATCAAGTGAAGCAAAGTAAGCCAATCCCCAAAAACCAAAGGCCAAATGTTCTGTCTGATAAGTGGATGCTGATCCATAATGGAGAGGGGGTAAGCATGGGGAAAAAATGGAGGAACTTTGATTGGGCAAAGGAGAGGGCGGGGAGGGAGAGTGCATGAGGGCAGGAAAGATGGTGGAATGAGATGGACATCATTACCCTAGGTACATGTATGACTGCACATATGGTATGATGTTACATCATGTACAACCATAGAAATGTAAAGTTGTGCTGCAATTGTGTACAATGAAATCAAAATGCATTCTGCTGTCATATATACCTAATTAAAATATTTTGTTTTAAAAAAAGAATTTGCTGTCTTGGGTAAAGCTTTCTTTTTAAAATTTTAAGATCTATGTATCTATATTTATATTTGTATGGATGGTTGGGTAGATATTTGTTTCTTAGTTTTCAAGAATGAATGAATCAATAGAGAAATAGTTTGGTGATGTTTTTATATAGGGAGCAGGAAAGACAAAGCAAGAATTTGCATATATGCTACATAAATAAAATTGGGTTGGTGACAAAAACCTAACTAAGAATGCACTTTAACCCACTCAAAAAATAATAAAAAATAGGATCAAAAAAGTAGAAAGATACCCAAAGGACTTAAAATCAGCATACTACAATGACATAGCCACATCAATGTTTATAGCAGCTCATTTCCAATAGTAAAACTATGAAACCAACCTAGATGCTCTTCAACAGATGAATGAATAAAGAAAATGTGTTATATATACACAATGGAATATTACTCAGACTTACAGTAAACAAAATAATAGCATGTGGAAGTAAATGGATGGAGCTGGAGAATATCATGCTAAGCAAAATAAGTCAATCCCCAAAAAACTAAGACCAAATGTTTTCTCTGATATGTGGATGCTAATTCACAATAAGTAGTGTGGCTAGGGAAAAAATAGAGGTACTTAGGATTAGGCAGAAGGGAATAAAATAAGGGGAGGGAATATGAGGGTAGAAAGGATAGTACAATAATGGAAGGTCATTACCCTATGTATGTATACGATTACACAACCAGTGTGAATCTACATTATATACAACCAGAAGAAAGAGAAGTTATACTCCATTTATATATGATGTGTTAAATGCATTTTACTGTTATGTATAACTAATTAGAAAAAAAATTTAAAGAGGTAGAAATGTGCAATTGAAATGGATAAGGGGATGGAAATTAAGGAAGAGTGAGGAAAAGAAGAACTGTGATGGTAGATGAATACTGAACTCAAAGAAGAATTATGATATTGATGATAAATAAAACTGTGGGGACATAGAAGACCAGAGAAAAGAAGTGAGGAATAATTAAAAAATACACAAAATAATAGAATAAGAAAAAAGGAAGTAGTTAATGGTGAAAATACTAGATTTAAGGAGAAATTCTGGAGGGTGAAGGGATTTGATGAGAATGGAGCCTCAGGGTTTACTATCATCAACATTCCTCTGAGAACCTACAGAGAGATAGCAGTTTCAGAGATAAGGCTTCATATTCACCCCACAGAGTACAATGGCTGAGAAAACAGACCACATCTCTTAGAAAAGCCTGTCTTCCCCAAGTTGCCCTCTTCAAGTCCAGATTCACTGCTTCACCAGCAAGTCTTTGGGTGAGTCATGACCAAGATAGCAAAAGCACTCAGATTGTCATCTTCACTTGGTGGAGTCAAACCTTCTTCACTGTTTTAGATGATCTAGAAAGTCTGAATTTACCATTAAGAGTGTCCACATACTTCCTGAGTAATGGCATCATTTGCCATGACAGCCATCTTGGTGCCACAAATAAAGAAAAAAAAATTACAATGCTGATGTTGCTTCTGTATGCAAAATTTTATATTTTGTTCATTATAGATGAACATAATGTTAATTAACAAGATTAATTTTCATTACTTTTGATTTCAAAATGTCATACTATATATAATTTATCTTAATTACTGAGCTCTTAGGCACCCTCTCGGATTTTTGCCAATGAGTCTACCACTTCATTCAGTTCTCTCCGTCCCCAGCCCTGCAGTGTCCTATAAATTATTAGAACTGATTCCTACTCCTGCTAACCTGTTATCATGTTAGTAACCCTGATTGTCAGCTGATTTAGAGATTTGCTCCAAACGGAAAAAGAAAGTGACAGAGTAAAAATCTAATTGTTTTTAACCAAATTATGAAATCTGAACTAGTTGGAAAAAGTAGTGTAAACAAAACAAGAGACGAAATCAGTGAACTAATACATAATAAAAATTTTGGCTGGGTTTTGTCCCCAGTTCCTGGGTGGTATCTCCAATTTCTCAGAATTATCCCAGTGATAGGAGACTCTCCACCCCCATATTTGATAGATTATGCAAAGGGGATGACTCAGGAGGAAGGTAGGTCAAGACAGAAAGACTCTTTGCTTAGAAGGTTGGAGATTTGAGCCAAGTGATATCAGCCTGAATTCATGATGGCAGAGGGAATGGAAATTGAAACACAGAGCCGATGATTCTATCATTCATGTTCATATATGGAGTTCCAATAAAAATCATGGACACCAAAACTCACATTAGTCTCTCTGGTAGATGTCTGGAGGCTAACCAATAGATACTAACTCCACAGGAAGAGGATAATCCAGATTTCCCCTTGGGGACCTTCTTATAATTTGTCTCAACATTTCTTGAGTTCTGATTTTTATCTTTCTGCTATAATAACTCTTGTTTTTAAGCATGATGCTTTCCTGAGTTCTATGAGGTGCTTCAGCAAATTTTCAAACAAAAAGGAGTTGTGGGAATTCTTGAATCTGTAGCCAGCTTGTCAGAAGTAGAAGAGTCCGGCTGAGCTTGCAGCCAGTGCCTGATGTGAAGACAGTCTTCTGAAGGAAGTTTTGCCTGAGTTGTGTGCTTTCTGTCAGAAGATATTGCAGAAAAAAAATTAACGCTTTGATTCTGATCAACTTTTCTATGTGATTCATAAGCCACCAGAAAAGCTTGACTCACAATCACATTTATGAAACATAAATTCCAAATTAGTTTCTCCTTTGAACATCCAAATCATTTGTCAGTACTTGAATTAAAACGCAAGATCAAGAGGCTAGTGACTTTTAGCATGGTACCTGGTATGAAGTGCATATTTGATACCTTATTTTTACAATCAGAAAATAACATATTTGGAATTTTCTAATATTTATAGCAATCAGCTTTTGTTTAAGAGTGACTTTTCCACCACATGACCTTTCCTTTTTCTTTTAGCCTCATAAATATCAGTAAAATTCTGTTCCCTAAGTAGTTGATATATGATATATATCATATATTTTAGAAGTTAATATAATGTTGACTGTGTGTGTAATCCTGTATATTATATGTACTGATCCTTCAACACCTTATAAATTATTGTATTCTAGAGTCTACCAAATATTTCACTGTTGCCAAAACAATAGTGGCAGTTATGTTTCAGTAAGTAATAGAATTTGTAAGGCAAAATGTAAAGATGAAAATTGAAAATGATCAAGTTGTACTAATCTGAAAAGTAACATCTATCTGAACCTTTGTGCCCAAACTGTTTTTCCTCCTATTTACTTGGCTGAGGATAATAAACATCACATGATCTTTGGTATATTTCTATTAAGTGACCCTATGGGCATGTCTTTTGTCCACCCCCCACCCCAGTTTGATCAAACTGGCTGTCAATCATACAGCAAATTTTAAACCCAATTCTGTGTGTATCTTCATTCTACTAATGTATGTGGTAGACAGTTAAATGGTTGATTTGGGGAGCAGATTAGAGAAAAAGAACTTTAACCAATAATTCCCCTGGTGCTCTTTCATGCTTCTTTGTTTCTGTTTTATTTTCTTGTATGTATGTTTCCAAAATTAAGTACATTAAATACTGTTTTAGCTTAAAACACTTATTATTTATTTTATTTATTTACTTTGGTTTCACATAATTTCCATCATGTATCATCAAATTCTAACATTACATGCATGAATGGAAGATAATGGAAGCCCTACTGAAACTCATAGGGAGTATTGAAGTTGAAAAGCAATCAATATAGTATTTTTATTAATTATCAAAAATTTGTAGGATGTGGCCTGATAATTAAAAGATCCTCAGATGAAACACTTTTCCTACTATTCTTTTTCAATTCTGCATTAAGAAAGGAAAAAAAATTGTAAATCTTTACCTATTTTCAGAAACATCATACTTAATTAGCAATTATCTCAAACATAAGAGAATACGAAGAGCTATAGAAAGGGAATAATGAACTTTTCTATACAATTTACATGACTTATTTCGCTTCTGCTGATCGTTAATGAATTCAAATTGAGAGAAGCTCATAAGTTCCAAACTCTGATGTTAATTAATGTGCAGAAAATTTCATAATTACATGTCACTTTCTTCATTCCAAATCAGTAAATATGAACTTTGTTATATATAATCCTGTTTTTTGTTTGTTTCTTTGAACCTTTAATAAACCATGCTGTTGAATTGCCCTCAACTGCCCTGGTGTGAGGACTGGGTGAGGTGGGTGAGGGCTTTCTGTACTGTCCACAGGCCCCCCAGTGGGTCCCTGTGCTGAGCCAGGAGCCACGTGCTGAGTGGACATCTCTGGTCAGGTCCGGGATGCTAGACCAAAGCCTGGCAGTGTTTGTTCAGGGACAGGGAAGGGCTGGCTGACTGCCTTGGTACCCTGGGGACACCTCCCCAGGCAAGTGGCCCACCTGGGCCTTTGCTACTGGTCATTAGTCCTTGCTGCCAGCCCCGGTGTGTGGCAGGGCAGGGATCTGAGCAGGCCCAGGTGGGCTGGGGTCCATTATGATGAACAGTATTACATGCATGTAGGGCATGTCACAACATGTGGGGGCATGCTGCAACATGTGGGACATGTTGCATTAGAAAAGAGGAAGTCTTACTTGCTGGCTGCTTTCTGCTTCTCAGTCCTGGGGCCATCTATAGGTAAGATGGCACCTGGCAATCAGCCAGGAGGCAGTGCTGTGGGTGGTGATGAAAAATCAGACCACCTCTAGGATAGGCTCAGAACTCTCCCCATCCTGCTGACCTTTATCCTGATTGGCTCCTGTACATTATATTAGCTGTGTGTGTTTTCTCAATAAACTGAGATCCTGCTTTGACTGGTCGATCTTTGCCTTTCTTGGCTCCTCCTGGTGGGGGCATGCTTTCCCCATCTCTCCTGCAGGTCAGGAGGAAACAGGGGGCTAAAAACATGCAGAACTAGCACTTTGGAAGGAATGGGGCAGGCCCACACACCAAGGCGGGTCTTTGGTTTGCAAATTAGATTGTGTTTATAAGCAATTTTGATAGATGTAAATTAAAGTTAGAAAACCTTTTGACTCTATATACATATTCATTTCAAGTTAAAAAGTTAAAAATTACTGCTAATACACTGTACTGCAACGTGGATGTCACAAGGCCTATCTTCATATACATGGAAATGATCCTTTTATTACAGATATTTTAGTGGCTGATTACTGTCATTTATCTACACTTAATTCCCACTTAAATGAATAAGGACAGTTTATTTGTTTTTTCTTCAGAACTAATTTAATGTATGCTTAAAGCATTCCGTCTGAATTAGGCAAATACAGTGTTTTCTTGTGTATTTAGATGCAGTACATAATGCATTTCTGTACCGCCTTGAGAACTTCCCTATACTTGACTATGTAGTTACAAACAATGGCCATTACCTCAGAATATCATAAGACCCATGTAACAAGCCAGGCATTTCCCACAACCACATACCTAGAGCACACACAGTAATTAAACTTGGACCTATGCCACTCACAATTGCAGTGTTGCATGGGTTACCAATGCTCTCAGGAGTAGTGGTTCAAAGGTGAATAAAACAGAGGAAGGAACATGTTGGAGAGATAATGTCCATCCCTAGGTTAGACAGGGTTATGGGAGTAAAACCTAGAAGAAACACAAGAATCAAGGCAAAAAAGATGGCTGAAATTGTTCTGTGTAGTTTATCTGACACGTAAATACCTATTTTGAATCATATGCAAAATGACTGAGTTCCTCCTTTAGTGTAAATTCTAATACTTCCCCTAATGAGCTTATACTTCAGGAAATGAAGCAATCCTATTGTCTAACTATGAATTTCTAACAGAAATTCTTGGAGATTTTGTCAATTGTAGGTTCAAATACTGTTTTCAACAAGCAATAGCATCTTTCCATCAACAAGATAAAGATCTTATCAATCAATCCCTTCCTTGTATACCAGGCTAGGGTTACTTCAGATCAAGTCCCTGATAATACTTGAATGTTCTATTTGTGAAGACATCAAAGCACATTTGCATCAATTGCCCATGCAAAACCCTCACACAACTAGTTAGAGCACAGAGGTCACCATTGTCCTATACCATCATTGCCCTTTTGAAGCAAGTCCTTCAAATCATACAACCTCTCCTTATTGTTCTGGCAGAGAGATCTACCTTTTCCATTCAAACCATGACAAAAATACTATATGTTGATATAGGAATAATAATGGGTATTAATTAAAGAGAATCTCACTTTGGATGTTCACAGATTTCTCTTGTAGTCACTATAGTGGCCAAAATGAGAGATGTCCTAATGTTGAAAGATGAAGATATGATCCTTTCATTAAATATGCACAGTATAGACATATAGTACTGGATCATTTAAATAATAACTAGAGGAAAGAGGTGGCAAAGGATGAATGGAGGGAAATACAGAAAGTGACACAAAACACATAATCCAAATCATATGAGTTTTTCTCAAGGCCTCAAAGTCCTCAAATCACCTTGCCTTATGTTCTCTTCCAATACTCTGGACACAGAATTATAGGAAACTAGACCTGGTCAGCTATTGTCCCTGGTGTCTATATTTAAGAAATGGGTGTCCAGTGAGAAGCAGGATCTTTTTTTTCTCCCCAAACTTATTTTCTCTGTAAATTTACTGTGATCAATGCTTAATATAATATATTCCCAAACAATACCTCTTCAAGGGAAAAACTCACATCTCATTCATAAAGGCCAAGCCTCACTGTATACTCACAGGTCAATGAGAACACTGCAAAATGGAGAACACTGTGTTTTTCTTCCACTATACATTTTCATACCTAAGATTGTGTTATATGTCAATTGCATGCTTGCTTTGTAAGAGCACTGTATATTGAATAATGAAGTTGTAATTTCTTGCTTGTATCTCATGAATATTTTATGTTAAAAAATGGTATCACTAATGACATCGCTCCTTGCCCTCCAACTCAGGTACCAACTCATAGGGCTAGCCTTTGGAAAAATCATGGTAACAGATGTAGTGATGCACTCAGAATCATGTAGCCTAACTGGTGTTTTGCGGGGAATAGTGAGATAAAATATTTAAGCTAACATATTAATGAAAATGACCTCTTTTAATAAAATATGAATTTTTTTCATAAACCCAACTTTTGCTTACCAATTTTATGTTATAGATGTTCAGAGGAGCACATTAGTGATTTGGCAGTTTCAAATGAGGGATAAAAAAATCTAGTAAGGAAATGATTAACTAGAACATTTAAGAAAGTAAATGAAGGCATTAGCAATGAATGTAATAAAGAAGTTTTCATTTTTAAGCAATATTTTTCATTTTCTACAGAATGAAGTAAATTCTAGAATAGTTTTGTGTATTTTTAGTTATTATGTGTACTAACTTATCCTTTTGATCATGGCAGCAGATAGGAATTAAACTTCTCCAGAGACTATTCAGTTATATCATGATCTGCAACCATGAATAATATAGCTCTGTTCAAAGATGATAATGCAAGAATTAATTAATAAGACTGGCTGCATATATATTACTACAGTAAAGCATTATGCTTACCTTATGATAACAATGAAAAACACAATAATCAAAGAAATAATTTTTGGATATTTTTCATTATTATAGATTGTAATGATCTGCCAAATGGCTTGCATCTTCCACCTCCCCCATTTAGGGTGGCCTAATTGGTCCTCCTTTAAATTCAGGTCAATCAATTTCAATTTCTGGAATCAGTTTCACCTCATCATACAGAGAAATAAATATAAAATCTCTAAGAAAATTTTTGTGGTTTTTCAAGTTGACCTTGCTGTAATACTTTTTTTTTTTTTTAAAGAGAGAGTGTGTGTGGGGGAGAGAGAGAGAGAGAGAATTTTTTAATATTTACTTTTTAGTTCTCGGTGGACACAACATCTTTGTTTGTACGTGGTGCTGAGGATTGAACCCTGGCCACACACATGCCAGGCGAGCGCGCTACCGCTTGAGCCACATCCCCAGCCCCTGTAATACTTCTTAAACTTTGCCCTCTCAGTTTCCTCACTGAGAGAGGTTGCTTTTATAATCTTAGTACTCCATATTTTCATGGTGTTCTAGATTCTGTTAGTTTGAGTTTCATTTCTAAACTCTTTTCTACTTTTGAGTTTTGACTTCTAGGGGAGTAAACTCTGGTTTTACTAGCAGGTTTTGTATCTCTCTTCTTCTGTAGATACAAATTTATTGTTTATGAAAAACATATTTGGATCTTGTCTAGCATATTTCTTCCGCATTCCTTATTTTGTATCTTTTTTTTCCAAATATATATGTGTATATATGTTGATATATATAGATATAGATGTGTATATATGGTGTTTGTGTGGAATATTAATTTTGTAAATTACATAAATTGTTATTTCTTTGTAAATAAATTAACTAGATGAGAGAACTGGAGTGAAGGTGGGCCAAACTTGTTGCTAAGTATACTTATACAAAAGCAGTGTTTAATTTGATGAGTATTTTTTATTATGTATGCATAAATCTGGAAAAATAATCCAATTAATCAACTATGGTTTCATAATTGATTATAAAGAAGATACTAAACAGCTGTCTTTTAATAAAGCTAAAAAATGAAGAAAAAAAACCCAATTTCCAATATTCTGAGTAATATTGTATTTCAAGTAAGAGGAAAAAAATATTTATACAAATAAAACAGAAGATTCTACCACTAAGAGAACAAATACAATTCCCACTCCTTAATTTTGAGAAATATCTTCCCTGGTGTGGAACTTGCTTAAAGCCAGATGCCATAGTGAGTTTTGTTATGGAAGATGGAGTAGTTGAGAGTGTCAGACTCCAGGTTATCCACAAGCAGCACATCCAGAGACATCTACTAATTGCCAAGGCATAACCTACTCTGCAGTCATATGTCTTTGTCCCTATCAGTCAATTCTGAAATTTCATAAGAAGTGATTCAAGATCGTGCTAGCTCTCTGCTTGATTCTCTAAAAGTCCCTTTTCCTTGTCCTCATGGGAACATACCTTGGGTCCCTGTGGGTTGTGAACAAAAATCATTATTCTTTTTCTCAAACAAATGCTTTCTTTACTTATGTTATAGCTTAGTTCTTTTTGGTCCACCCTAGTTAAGAATTTAGTTAGACCAATGGTACAGAATAGACAACCCAGAGACAAACCCACACATTTACAGTCATCTTAACCTTGACAAAGGTGCCAAAAGCATATACTGGAGAAATGACCTCCTTTTAAACAAAAGGTTCTGGACAACTGTTTATCCATCTGTAGAAGAATAAAAACTAGACACTTATTTCTCATGCCACACAAAAGTCAACTCAAAATGGATTAAAGATCTAGGAATTAGACCAGAAACTACGCATGTCCTAGAAAAAAATAATGTAGGATCAACACTCCAGCATGTAAGCACAGGCAATGACTTCTCAGTAGGACCCCTAAAGCTCAGGAGACAATTCTGAGAGTTAATAAATAGAATGGTATCAAATTAAAAAAACACTTCTGCACAGCAAAGGACACAATTAGGAATGTGAGGAGAGAACATATAGAATAGAAAATCTTTTCTAGCTATTCTCCTGACAGAAGATTAATATCTAGAATATATAAAAAATTCAAAATACTTGACACCAAAACCCTAATGACTCTATTAATAAATGGGAAAATGAATTAAACAGACACATTTTGTAAGAAGAAATACAAATGGCCAACAAATATATTAAAAAATTGTTCAATATCATTACCAATTAAGGAAATGCAAATCAAAACTACAGTGAGATTTTATCTCACACCAGTTAGAATGGCAGGCCACAAAAATACAAATAATTAATGGGAGGGAGGATGTGGAGAAAAAGGAACTTTTAGAGTTTGATGGGACTGTAAATTAGTACAACAACTATGGAGATCTGTAGGGAGGTTTCTGAAAAAACTAGACAGGAAACTACTGTATGACCCAGCTATACCACTATTCAGTGTTTATCCTGAGGAATTAAAGTCATCATAGTATAGTGATTACATGCATACCCATTTTAATAGCAGCACAATTAATAATATTGGAACTATTGTATCAGCCTGGGTGTCCATCAACAAACACATAGATAAAGAAAATGTGATACACACACACACACACACACACACACACACACACACACAATATGCACAATGAAGTTTTATTCAGCCATAAAAATGAAATTATGTCATTTGCAGGAAAATGGATGGAAATAGAGACCATTATGTGAAGCAAAATAAACCAAACTCATGTCCAGTGTCCTGTGTTTCTTCTCATATGTGGAAACTAGAGAGGAAAAAGGAAAAGAAAGTGGGTGGGGGTAGTCTCCTGAAAATCAAAAGGCGATCAGTAGAGAAAGGAGACTAGAGGGTGGGAGGTGGGGAGGGATGAGGGAAGTACTAGAGAGTGACATTGGCCAAATATATTTTGATGAATGTACAAATTGTACCAACAAATTCCACCATTGTATACAACTATAATGCACCGATAAAAAAAAAATATGAAGAAAGGGTAGAAAAAAAGAAATAGCCAAGAGGGATTTTCAACATACCAGTGGTATATTCTTTTTTAAATGAGTTGAAATATATGCCAACCTAATTAGATAACAAGTGTCTACATTTAAGCTATTTCACAGAAAAATCTGAATTGTTTTCAAGTGAACTAGAGAGCTATCTTTTAGCAATGTAGATTGGAAAATAAAGCACTATTTTAAAGAAATTATGTTGTCTGAATATGAATATTTTGACTACAGTTTCCTTGATTTATATTTGCTTAATTTTATGGTATTGAGAATTTTTAGGGTAAGTGAAAAGTTTCTAATCTGTAAAATAAATTAAAATTTTTAGTTTGATATATATATATAAAGTATTTAAATGATTAAAATAAAATTCAGGTTTTTTGTATGAATTTATTTATTTATTTATTTATTTTAATTAGTTATACATGACAGTAGAAGGCACTTATATATTTTGATATATCATACATAGATGGGATATAATTTCTCATTTGTCAGAGCATACATATTGTAGAATCACATTGGTCATGTAGTCACATACATACATAAAGTAATAATGTCTGTTTCATTCTACTATCTTTCTTATCCCCACATTCCCTGCCTTTCCCTCCTTTCACTTTCCTCTACCTAATCTAAGGTAACACTATTCTTTATTTTTTTGCAATATAATTCTTAATATATATATATATATATATATATATATATATATTTATATATATATATATACCACAATTTTTGTATCTCTGTTAGTATATAAAGTATGTTGACACCCAATTCAAGACTTCATACATGTGCTTTGTATAATGATGTCCATCACATTCCACCATCCTTGCTAATCCCCTTCCCCATCCTTTTCTTTCCCACCCCTCTTCCCTATCTAGAATGCATCTATTCCTCCCATGATCTCTTTCTCAATCCCACTATGAGTCAACCTCTTTATATCAGAGAAAGCATTTGGCATTTTTTTTTTTGGATTGGCTGACTCCAATTAGCATTAATTTCTCCAAATCCATCCATTTACCTGCAAATGCCATGATATTATTCTTTTTTAATGCTGAGTAAAATTCCATTGTGTATATATGCTACATTTTTTTTTATCCATTCATCCACTGAGGGACATCTAGGTTGGCTCCACAGTTTAGCTATTGTGAATTGTGTTGCTATAAACATTGATGTGGCTGTGTCCCTGTAGTTTTTAAGTCCTTTGGGTATAGTCCAAGGAATGGAATAGCTGGGTCAAATAGTGGTTCCATACCAAGTTTCCAAGGAATCTCCATACTGCTTTCCAAATTGGCTGCACCAATTTGCAGTCCCACCAGCAATGAATGAGTGTACCTTTTTCCCCAAATCCTGGCCAACACTTTTTACTGTTTGTCTTCATTATAGCTGCCATTCTGACTGAAGTGAGATGATATCTTAGAGTGGTGTGGTTTGCATTTCTCTGATTGCTAGAGATGATGACCATTTTTTTAATATATTTATTCATTGATTGTATATTCTCTTCTGAGAAGTGTCTGTTCAGGTCCTTGGCCCATTTGTTGATTGGGTTATTCGGTGTTTAGCTTTTTGAGTTCTTTATATTCCCTAGAGATTAGTGCTCTATCTGATGTGTGAGGGGTAAAAATTTGCTCCCAGTATGTAGGCTCTCTGTTCACCTCAAAGATTGTTTCTTTTGCTGGAAAGAACCTTTTTAGTTTTATTCCTTCCCTTTTACTGATTCTTCATTTTAATTCTTGCACTATAGGAATCTTATTAAGGAAGCTGGGTTCTAATCCCACATGATGAATATTAGGGCCTACTTTTTCTTCTATTAGATGAAGAGTCTCTGGTTTAATTCCTAGATCCTTGATCCATTTTGAGTTAAATTTTGTGCATGGTGAGAGATAGGGGTTTAATTTCATTTTGTTGCATATGGATTACCAGTTTTCCCAGCACCATTTGTTGAAGATGCTATCTTTTCTCCAGTGAATGTTTATGGAAACTTTGTCTAATATAAGATAATTGTAATTTTGTGGGTTAGTCTCTATTTCCTTTATTCTGTACCATTGGTCTACTGGCCAGTTTTGTGCCAATACCATGTTATTTTTGTTACTATTGCTCTGTAGTATAGTTTAATGTCTGGTATAGCGATACCACCTGCTTCACTCTTCCTGCTTAGGATTGCTTTAACTCTTCTGGGTCTCTTAATTTTCCAGTTGAATTTCATGATTGCTTTTTCTATTTCTATGAGGAATGCCATTGGGATTTTGATGGGAATTACATTAAATCTGTATAATGCTTTTGGTAGTATAGTTATTTTGATAATATTAACTCTGCCTAACCAAGAGCAAGGTAGATCCTTCCATGTTCTAAGGTCTTCTTTGATTTATTTCTTTGGGATTCTGTAGTTTTCATTGTATAGATCTTTCAGCTCTTTTGTTAAGTTGCTTCCCAAGTATCTTCTATTTTTTATTTTTTTTAGGATATTGTGAATGGGGTAGTTTTTCTCATTTTTTTCTCAGAGGATTTGTCACTGATATAAAAAAATGCCTTTGATTTATGTGTGTTGATTTTATATCCTGCTACTTTGCTGAATTCATTTACTAGTTCTAGAAGTTTTCTGGTGGAGTTTTTTGGGTCTTCTAGGTATAGAATCATATTGTCAGCAAACAGCTAATTTAAGTTCTACTTTTTCCTATACATATCCTTTTAATTTCTTTCGTCTAATTGCTCTGGCCAGTGTTTCAAGAATTATGTTGAATAGAAGTGGAGAAAGAGGGTTTCCCTGTCTTATTCCAGATTTTAGTGGGAAAGCCTTCAATTTCTCTCTATTTAGGATGATATTGGCCTAAGTATTAGCGTAGATAGCCCTTATGATATGGAGATATGTTTCTCTTATCCCTAGTTTTTCTGGTATTTTGAACATAAAGGGGTACTGTATTTTGTCAAATGTTGCATCTATCGAGATGATCATATGATTCTTATCTTTATGTCTATTGATGTGATGAATTACATTTATTGATTTCCATATGTTGAACCAAACTTACATCTCTGGGATGAATCCTACTTGATCATGGTGCACCATCTTTTTGATATGTTTTTGTATTCAATTTGCCAGAATTTCATTGAGAAGTTTTGTATCTATGTTCATTAGAGATATTGGTCTGAAGTTTTCTTTCTTTGAAGTTTCTTTGTCTGGTTTTGGAATCAGGGTGATATTGACCTCATAGAACAAGTTTGGAAGTGCACCCTCTTTTTCTATTTCCTGAAATAAATTGAAGAGTATTGGTATTAGTTCTTCTTTAAAGGTCTTGTAAAACTCAGCTCTGTATCCATCTTGACCTTGGCTTTTCATCATTGGTAATCTTTTGATGTTATCTTCTATTTCCTCACTTGATATTGGTCTGTTTAAGTTGTGTATATCTTCCTGGCTCAATCTGGGCAGATCATATGACTTAAGGAATTTATAAATGCCTTCACTATCTTCTATTTTATTGGTGTATAAGATTTCAAAATAATTTCTAATTGTCTTCTGTATTTCTGTAGTGTCTGTTGTGATATTGCCTTTTTCATGACGTATGCTGGTAATTTGAGTTTTCTCTTTCCTTCTCTTTGTTATAGTGGCTAAGGGTCTGTCAATTTTATTTATTTTTTCAAAGAACCAACTTTTAGTTTTGTCAATTTTTTCAATTTTTTCTTTTGTTTTGATTTTATTGAGTTCCACTCTAATTTTAATTATTTCTTGCCTTCTACTCCTTTTGCTGCTGCTTTGTTCTTCTTTTTCTAGGACTTTGAGATGTAGTGTAAGGTCAATTGTTTGTTGACTTTTTCTTCTTTTAAGAAATGAACTCTATGCAATGAATTTTCCTCTTAGTACAGCTTTAAGAGTTTCCCAGAGTTTTTAATATGTTGTGTCTGTCTTCTCATTTACCCCTAAGAAATTTTTAATCTCCTCTTTTATGTCTTCTGTAACCAATTGTTCATTCAGTAGTATATTGTTCAGTCTCCATGTGATGCATAAATTTTTATTTTTTATTTTGTTTTTGATTTCCAATTTCATTCCATTATGATCTGATAAAATACATGGTAGTATATCTACTTTTTTGTATTTGCTAAGACTTGCTTTGTGGCATAGTATATGGTCTACTTTAGAGAACGTCCATGTGCTGCTGAGAAGAAAATGTATTCGCTTAATACCAGTTGAAATATTCTACATATGTCAGTTAAGTCTAAGTTATTAATTGTGTTATTGAGCTTTATAGTTTCTTTATTTAACTTTTGTTTGGAAGATCTACTGAGAGGTGATAAGGTGTGTCAAAGTCACCCATAATTATTGTGTTGTGGTCAATTTGACTCTTGAACTTGAGAAGAGTTTGTTTGATGAAAATAGATGTACCATTGTTTGGGGCATATATGTTTATGATTGTTATGTCTTGTTGGTGTCTGGTTCCCTTGACCAGTATGTAATGTCCATCTTTATCCCATTTGATTAACTTTGGCTTGAAGTCTACTTTATTTGATATGAGTATGGAAACCCCTGCTTGCTTCCATTGTTCATGGGAGTGGTATGATTTTTCTCAACCTTTCATCTTTAGTCTGTGTATGTCTTTTCCTAATAGATGAGTCTCCTGTAGGCAGCATATTGTTGGATCTTTTTTTTAAAAAATCCAATCTGCTAGCCTATGTCTTTTGATTGGTAAGTTAAAGCCATTAACATTTAAGGTTACTATAGACATGGTTTGTATTTCTAGCCATATTTGTGTTTTTTTTGTTGTTGTTATTTAACTTGACTTGGTTTTCCTCATTGTATAAACTCTATCTCCCTGTTGAGTTGATGTTTTGCTTCTTGGATTTGTTTATGTAGCTCATTGTCAAAGTGTTCTTTTGCTGCCTGTCTTTGGTATCTAATGTCTTCTTTGAGATCCCAAAACATTTTATTCATGTTTATCCTGAAATCTTTCTTTTTTTCTGCTGTAGTTGTCAATTCTTCTAATGATGTGTTGTCTTGAATTATTTGTGGTACTTTCTTCCCTTGTCTTTTCATGTTGCTTCCATTTCTTTTTTTCCAGCTCTGTGTGACTGGTGTGTTATTGTTTTTACCCTATAGCTTTGCTGTGCTCTTTTATGGTTCCAAGATCCCTCCTTTGTGGGGAAGGACAATGTTAACAGATCCCAATATCAACAGACATCACCTATGAACAAAGTATTAAGACATTTATAGTTAGTCTCGATGTCCAGAAATGTTGGATTTAATTATTATTTAAGTTATAATCAGTAGTTTCATAAAAGGTGTACAGTTTATTTTGGCAGACAGTGAAATAGGGGCCAGGCATAGGACAATATGCTAAGGGGGAATGATGTGATGGTATGAGGTTAATATAACTTAGAAAATTTGAAGGAGAACTCTAATGAAGAGTGTTAGAAGCAGGGAAATATACAGGAGATAATTTAGAGTAGACAAGTACGTGGGAGGGCAATAGAGTACATAAAAACAAACACACATACATATTTAGAAAATTACAGAATGTTAAAATAGTAAAATTTGGAGGGTGCAAGAAAAAGAAAGAAGAAAGAGGGAAAGAAAAAAGAAAGAAAGAAAGAAGAAAGAGAAATAAAGAAAAGAGAATTTTAAAAAAGAAAAAAAAAACAGAGGGGGGCTTATGCAATTCCTTTATATTATATTATTCATGTGACTCAGTTCTCATAGCTCTATTTCATGTAAAGTTCTTGATTTCACAAATGTTGTGGTTGTGACGGCAAGAGGATAGAAGGGTAGAAGAGGAAGAATAAGGATAAGAAGGCAAAAAAATAAAAAATAAAAAAAATAAAAAGCAACCTCTTAGAATTCCATTTCCTTTCTGCTTCCCTTCTCTTCCTGTAGGTGGAGTTGTCTTAACCACGGTGAGAGGACTTCAGCGCCCCTCCCCCCAATTATCTCCCTCTCCTGCCTGGACTTCCCAATCCTGGTCCCTCTGATTTGCTTCAGGTTTTGCTTATCAGGTCCCAACTGCGGGACCTCTCACTCTCAGACTTCTGCCAAGTGGGCAGTGCCCTGGTCATACTGTGCTCCAGCTCCTGTTCAGCTGAGAGCGGTTTTTGTGCTGGGTAGTCACCTCTGCCAAGTCATCTCAGCTAGGGAGGCTGGGGAGGAGGAGGAAGTTGAAAACCAGGTACCAGTTCAAATGGAGGTCTGCACTGATAGCCACGCCCACCAAAAAATGGCAAAAGAGGTTTTCAAAGTTGAAGTGGGTCTACTTCCAGCGCTGGGGTGTCTGGTGAGGTGCGGGGAGCTGGGATAGCTTTGTGCTGTGGCTAGACTGCAGCCAGGAGGCCTGCATGGGAGCGGGCAGAGCTGATTAGGTGATTCTGCTATATTGCTTGAGAGCCTTGTGGGAGCTTGAACTGCGGGCTTTGGATCCAGAGTCTTACTGGACACAGAGGCTCTGATTTCTGCTCAGGTGGTCTCGGCTCTGATGATTTCTGTGGAAATCTACTGTATAGGGGTCCTGTCGTATGCTCTGAGATGTTGTATTCCATCTAGGTGAGACCTTGTGGAGACTCTGCCTGAATGTTTTCTTGGCTTAATTCCACAGAGCAGCCAGAAACAGTACCTCCTCTATTTCACCATCTTGGATCCTCCCAAATTCAGCTGATTTCTCATCAACCACAAATTTGCTAGCTTGTAGTTTGTGAGGATTGATGATATACTAGGGATTTGTAGGGTATTTTTTTCCCTGAACTTTGAATCTATTAAATAGAAAATTCTTAAAATACTACTGAAGAACCATGGAGATAAATATATACCAGTAATGGTGGAAGGAACACAAGTTTTGAGAACACAAGCTTTAATAAAATGAGTCTGAAATAATGTCTATGGCTCATTTCTATTGTGTAGCTGCAGATAGTTTAGCTGATATCACCATGATTTATTTTCTCATTCATGTTTAAAAAGATATTAAATGAATTTTCCAAACAAAATCCCTTAACACATTTCCTGGGATATGTGCGTTAGTGTTTTTCTCCTTTTTCTTTTTTTCCAGTTTTTATTTGATGATTTCCTAAATGTTCTCCAAATTAGTTCTCTCCTCTCTCCCTCCCTCCCTCACTCTCTCCCTCCCTCCCTCCCTCATCTAATTCTATTTCTCTCTTTTTTATTTTAGACTGGGTTTCACTTTATGTCCAAGTCACAGTCCTCCTGCCTCAGCCTCTGAAATGGCTGGGATTATAAAATGCATACCACCACACTCAGTGGAACATCATTGTTCCATGAATTCCTTAGTAAGACAATTCTCCATTTATGCTTTGGCATATGACTCTTATATGAGTTATCAAATATTTATTAAATGTTTTTATGTATTCATTAGACAAGAATGATTGCTACTTTATCTAATTCACTGTTTTTTATTATGAATAACTAATGTTCATTGGAGTCTATTGGAGTCATGTTAGGAGTTCTCTCTTAAGAGAGCAAAGGTGAAAAGTGAAAGTGAAAGTGAAAAGGTCTATGGATGAAAGTGCATTTCTTCTTGATTAAGCTTCTTTATCAATTTTCAAGTTGAGAGGGAAAAGTAATGATTTTTAAATATTATTATACTTATTATTACTACAGAATTGTACATATACAAAAATAATAATCAGAAAACTTTACCTGTCAATCATTCTTACATCCTTATAGCTTTGCCTCTGGCATGTACTCCCCTCTGAGGCACTGGACTGATTTAATGCTTTGCCCAGCAATCATATTTTCTGTTTGTTAAATTTTTTTATATTTATTCAAAAGCTCATTTTATTTTTTCCATGAATTCTTTCTAAAACAGCTGGTTTCTGCATGTTTATTCCTATAGAACTTTTTGAAAATACTCTATCATAGTGTTGCAACTTGTATTCCATTCATTGCAAAAATATGCTTCTCAGTATAAGTACCTTGAAAGTGGATAATTTTTCTCTCTAGTGCTAAATAGGCTCTGGTACATCGGAAATGCTCCATATTTTATTGAATGATTGAATTAAAAGTGCAAAATTGGATAAATAATTGAAAACTCTTTCATATTCAACAAAATTTCCAACCTGTCAATATTTGATGGATTGCATAGAATAAACTTTTGCCTAATTTGCAAGCATTTTACTTAAATTCTGATTCCATTATTGACCCACTTTTTTCCCAATCTATAAACACAGGTTACATTAATAAAATTCATTTTTGAAAAACACCTTTGGCCAGTAAGAGAGTATGAAGCATAATAATAAAAAATATTGTTCATAGAATACAATTACTTTCCATGAAAATTAAATGTATTCTACAGTAGTCTTTTTTCACGCTTATTTTATCATTCATTTTTTCTTTTCTGCTTTACACAGCAGCAAAGGTAACTATTTAAATATTCTGAAAATAATCTGTTTGAACTGCTGGGTTCATTTCTTCTCATACCCATAAGCAGTAGAGGTTATGAGCACTGAACTACATAGAAACTTCCCTCAAGCAGAGAAGAGAGCTGCTATGCATCCTGTCGCTTACTTATTTTGTTACATTCACATACTTAGGTAACTGAGAAGGATGGGCAAATAGGAGCATGCAGAAAAAAAAATCTATGTGTGTGTGTGTGTGTGTGTGTGTGTGTGTGTGTGTGTGTATCATTATGTAAAGTTTGTTTTAGTTACTGAAAGCCCTTATGAATAATTATTTATATATGCTGTGTATACAGACATCATTGTTATGAATGTGTGTTTGTTATTAACATGTCTATTTTGATGACAAGAAATTCCTATATGTTAATCATTATTCCTTGGACTTGAGTTTAAGAGTTGGAAATAAACAACTGAAGAAATATAGTCACAGACAGGCTTCAAAGAACACATGAGAAAGAAATCCAGTAGAAATCTTCTTTCTGGAAAAAATTGATCTGGCATATTATGAACAAAATTTATAGTTGTACATTTTACATAGAAAACAAAAGCAGAAATATGTGCATATAAGATAAATAAAAAAGAGTGAAAAAAAAGAATTCACAAGGGATTCTGAAGATGGAAAAAACTCTACAGATTTACATGACATAAATGACTAAAATAAACATTACATGATTGCTTTTTGAAATTAAGTGTTTGTTATAACACTTCTTAACTTGTAGCTCATATCTTTCCTGCCCAACTTTGCTATAGGAGTCCTAAGCCAGAGGCCCAACTCAGGGTGTCCAGACCAGACTTGGTCACTTGCCCAGTTGTCCAAACAGGAGAAAAATGATGATAAATGCAAGAAAGCAATTTATTCAGGTAGCCGTCATAGAAAGGAGCAGGGTACCAGCGTCCTAAGACCTGTCTCCTGGAGTGCTAACAAGAGCTTTGGGGTTACACAGGGAAGGAGCAATGTTTGAGAGGTTTCACACTGGCAGTTATCTCAGGATTAACCATGTAAAAGTTGCTGTGATAACAAAGTTGCTGATGCTTTGTTTGGGTAGTTTTTAAATTTTGTAGCAGGGTATATGTCAATCAGACTTGTTCCTGGACTCCAAGGTGACTTCAGGAAAAAATTACTCAGAGAAAGAACAAGAGAGAATTAGTTAGGTCAGCAATAGGCCCTCTTGCAGGGTGAGGGCATGATTAGAGACTTCTAGGCACTATTCCAGTGGTATAGAGCAGGACAATAGCTGATTTAACACTTTATTGATTATGGTGTTCCTGCAAATATTGAAAATATCTTCATTAATCTAATTTTGGTGTCTTCCACTTCAAAGGGGGAGGATTACTAGTTTTAGACAAACACTCCTTACATGACTAACATGTCTATATGCAGAGTTGAGCAGGAATCTGACCCAAAGTTGGAGGAATAACAAGGAGACAAATGCAACAAGAAGGCAGTGATTCTGCCCTACAGATGATTGGTTGGTCATCTGTAACAGGTCCAAGTGCGGAGTCAGTGCTTTTAGTAAAAGCAGCTTCTAACTCCCTTTTACCACTATTATAGAGAAGGGAATTTGAACTACTTTGTGTTAGAGTTGCTTAATCACGTATCATAGTCCTCAAAAACAGCCATTAAATTACCTTTCATTTCTGAACATTATTTTACACATTATCTTACTTAGCAATACATTTTACACAGTTTATATAGCATCTTATCTTGCAATATCCTAGAAATTATCTTACCACACACAAAAAAATACCCTCTGTACTTAAATATTAAATAATTTATGCAGGTGCTCATCAAGTTCCCCAAATATCTTCTATTTCTTTTTTACTTAGTTTGTTTCCAAATTTAGGACTGAAAACTGTGTTTAGGTTGACCAAATTCTTGCTAATGGTACAATTAAGTAATGAGAAATTTTAAAAAAATATTTTGAATACACTTATTAAAATAACAAATATGCTAGGTGTTTTAGTCAATGTTTTTTGTTTGTTTGTTTTGTTGTTGTTGTTTTTGTTGTTCCTACGGTGACCAAAAGACTTAACAAGAACAATTTTAGAAGAAGAAAAGTTTATTTTGGAGCTCTGAGTTTCAGAGATCTCAGTCAATATATAGCCATCTCTGTTCCTTGGGGATAAAGGTGAGGTTGAACACCAAGGCAGAAAAGTGGCTCACATAATGATACAAAATATATACCCCAAGACATGCCCCCAATGCCCACCTCCCCACCTTTAGTTATCACTCAGTTAATCCCCATAAAGGGATTAATTCACTGATTGGTTTAAGGCTTTCATAACTTAATAATTTCATCTCTAAGGCTTCTTTGCATTGTCTCACACATGAGTTTCTGGGTGACAATTCACATCCAAACCATAACAATAGGGAAAAGTTAATCTCAAAGTATGAAAGAAATATCATAGCAAAATTATTATATATATATATTTTTTATTTTGAAAAAAGTAATATGCAAAGTCTTGATTTTAAAACAGATCAGGTAATTCTCAATTATATTTTTAAATTCTGATGTCAAATTCCCAGATAAACAATGCTAATTAACCTGCCAGCCTCAGTTTCCCTATTCCTAAAAAGAGAATTGGTTGGCCTTCCTGAAGTGTTTTAAGAATTAATTAGTTTATACTTGAAAGCACATTTAATGTGAAAGGTCCCATTTACATGCAGAGTGTTTTTAATCAGCAAATGCCAGATTCAGCAGTTTTCTTTTACCTTATAAACTACTATCAACCTTTGAGCAAACAACTAGATTAAATGTCTTTTCATTTCTTTAATATCTCTTTAATACACATATCCAACCTGCCTTTAAAATACTTGCAACAAAGAATCCTTTTCTCCCCCTTTCTGCCAAAAATGTGGCATAAAAATTCATGAAAATATTCTTTGTGTTTTTGTCTTATTTACTCTACTTTCCAAAATCTTTGTTGTTTGCTGTATTGTTCTAATATGATGGATTGCATAACTAAAACATCCAAATGATAAATCAAATTGTGACTTGAATTGTCAGTTCATTACTAATAGATTTGCAGGAGAAATGCACAATTTGTAAACATATTTTATGAAATATTATCTATTATAATTCTGTGCAAATTCTCAAACTTACATAGTGTTGCTTTCATTTCAAGGGAAAATGTGAAGCTCATGCTTATGGCTCCACCATGGAGCTGAGTCAAGTAACTGCAAGCTTTAGAACTTGTCTTATAAAATAGGAATCCATCATTTTGTAATAAGAATTGTAATGCATCCCACTGTCATGCATAAATAAAAAATAAATAAATAATAAAATAGGAATCCAGTCAGAAAGACCCGCCTGATTTCTAGTTTTTGTCCCCACTATATAGGTAGTGGAATATTTAAAATAATATCACAAATGAATACAGACATGTGTCTTGTCAAATAGAGAGTGAATCTGTGTTTAGATTTTTATTTCAACAGCAAACACTGGGGAATAAAAGGATGGATTATTAGAATCATGGAAGATTACTTCTGTATTTTATAGTAAGGTATTCTAGAAGCCTTTTGGAAAACACATCTGTGTATACTCACTTTTTAAAATAAATTTGTTTAATTTTCAAAAACTTTTCTGAATTTGGATAGTTTTTTTCTTGTCCCAAACCATTTCATTTATATACCTCCCAACAAAAAAATAATGTTTAAAACCACTACATCTAACATTATTTAACAAGGAACTATATAAAGCATCATTATTTTTAACACAACGTCTATAAAAATAAATAACTTTGTATGTCTTAAAATTAACAAAATGAATAATTCTGTAGTGACTCAGTGTAACAAAATTCACTGTTAACTTCTTCACTAGATTAAGTATTTTTACATTTATTTATAATTTATTGCATTCTTAAAAGTACTTAAATTTTGAGAATTAAAATGATAAAAACAAGAATTTTTGATTTTATAAATATTATCCTTAAAAAAATTCTGTTAACTAATCTTTCTTCTCAATATGAATATATTTTTAACATATATTATTTTTCAGATGTTTAAATTTTCTATATTGCTTCTATACAAATAGTTTCAAAACAGGTAAACCTAGTTTATAAAACCAAGTATTAGTAAGCCACATTACTAATTTAAAGTCAGTATGTTGCTTGAAAAAGTATTAATTTGATTAGCTTCAGATACAGATAGTGGTTAATTTTGCATATAGATAAGTACTATTTAACATAAAAATTGGAAAACAAAGTCATAAATTAATGCATATTATTCAAATATTTGGTTCTTCAAATTAGAAAAATAGGTGTTCACTTAACTATTTCATTATTTTTTATTTTGAATTTGCCACCTCATGCACATGATGCATTCACTCTCTCTACAGATGATTCTGGGAAATAAGTAGATATGTTTAGCTTAGAAACCACAAAAAGAAAAGTGGCCATTAAATGATAATGGCATCCCTTAGGATTTGAATAACAATAATAATAGTAAATTACTAATGCTAATAATAATGACATTTTGTTCAAAAAATAATTATTAATGCTATT
This sequence comes from Callospermophilus lateralis, assembly GCF_048772815.1. Classification (NCBI taxonomy): domain Eukaryota; kingdom Metazoa; phylum Chordata; class Mammalia; order Rodentia; family Sciuridae; genus Callospermophilus; species Callospermophilus lateralis. Next base: position 830,539 of record NW_027511570.1, on the reverse strand, counting down.
ACTGCTAATAATATTTATTAGTATGACATCTTGTTCAGAAAAAGTTAAATATTGGCCAATATTATGTGCTGAAAGAGAGAGCCAATCCATTGTAAGACTCTTTATTATTTAAGTATTCATTGATATAATTCCTGTCTGTTCTTTCTCCTTAAACTACCACATTTCCAACTTGCCTCTAACCCCATTCATTCTTAACTCAATATATTGCTCCTATTTGCCTCTTCCTCTCCCACTGCTTCCTTCCTTTCGGTCTTCTCAACTTCTCTCCCTGGTGGTCTATGTTCATTCTCCACTACCCATTTGAAAGTGTGGATGGTTTGCCCCAGTGGGGCAAATGTAGAAAAAATATCAATCAGATCATATTACCCATAAATTTAAACTGTTCCATGATTCTTTTCCCAACAGCTTGAAATAAATTTTTACCTTTGTTTTGGTGCTAAGATGTGAGAAAGTGTGTCTATAATTTCATGCAGCTCACTCCTGAAAAGTTTGTTGCTTTATCTAAGATAACATGTGCTCTTTTTTTGGTGTCTTTTGCTGCTAATTATTTGCTTTTACTATTATTTGTATAAATTTTACTGAGACTTCTTATGAAGAAAGAGATAATGGCTTATTTATCTTGTTCTCCAGGTGGTGGTTGAGTCCTGCCCCTAGTGCCTACTAGCTCTGTGACTTTCAGTAAGGTATTTGACATCTATCTCATCTTGAAATAGGATTCTGACTAACATTAAATGAGGGACTGTATTAAAATCTTAGAATAGTAACTGGGACAGCATGCAAAATTAAAATGAATGTAAATTAATATTACTGATTTTATTCTTACTATTATTTATGTTTTTCTCCTTCTATCAGTATGTAGCTCATAAAAGGCACACAATAAATATTGCTGAATTTAAATGAGAGAAGCAAGGAGGCTTAATTGTTCATCAAAGCAAGCAATAATCACCAACATTATTATCATCATTATCATCATCACCTTCAAACATTCAACATGAACAAAATATGTTAGCTAAATAAATGACAAGATCCATTGTTTACATCTACAGTACTGGTAATCAATAGGAATATTGTTTCCATATAGTTCCACTTAATAAATGATTCAGCACTGTAAATTTAACTAAGAGAAATGTGCCATGTGTCCAGAGCAGTATTATAAATATTTTTATAATTACAGTTACAACAAACAAGTGTCTTAATGTTTCATGGGCAGTGCCAATTTCAAAAATGTATGTTCAACCATTATGCCCAGCAAGTTCATAAGAGCACATGAGATATAGGATTTTGACAGTGTTGATAATTCAGTTATTAACTTTAGTAGTGCAAGACTGGTGTTCATAGGGTTATTTTATTTATATTGTGCATATTTGCAATAATTTATATTTAAAAAAGAATATAAAATTCCAAATATCATTCCTCTGTTTTGAAGCAGCATAAAATTCCAATGTGAAGATAAGAAATGTTGGTTCTAGTGACTTTACTACTTAGCATATTTAATTTACCTGCATGTAATTGATTTATTGAATTTAATTTACCATTTATTTCCATAAATTGTTCCTGAAAGTATGAAATATGAATGAATCTGACTTAGTTTTTTCCCTCTTTTTATTGATATGGATTTAGTAGTTCAGTCATTATGTTCTGAACAAATGATAGCTAATGTGAATTAATGGTTGAATATAAAACTAACATATAATCCACTATACAAAATTGCTTGTAAATATTGATTTAATATTACTAGAAGAAAAATATATATAGGTTTAAATTTTACAATATATTTCTATTTTATTTAGCAAAAGATGAGAGAAGTATCTACAGACTGATTTACTTGTCTTTGTGCATATTAATATGCATGCTTTATGAAATGCTGATACTGATAATGCATCATTTCCTGTGTACATACATGTCCATAATACCATACTCTAAAAATAAAATGCAAAAGAGCTCTCTACTTAATAGGAATTAAAATTTCTGATTCTAAGTAGTAGTTTTAGTACAGGAACAATTTTGTTTGTTTAATTTGTTTTCTGATTATATTGCTAATAACTCCTTCTCTCCAAAGATCAAACTGATTGAATTGCAATGTGTAAATTATACACTAAAGGTCCAAACAGGAAAAAGTCAAAAGGATAAGGCAAAGACTTTTTTTTTAACTCAACTCCTGTGGCTTCATAATCCCCTGCTGTTAATAAATCTCCTCCAATCCTCTTTTATAAAGTGTGCCTTCTCTAGCCCCTCTTTCCCATTCCTGCTGCTAACATCTTACTCCAGGACCTTATCATCTCATGACTGAACTATTCAGGAGTCTCCTGATTAGTGTCCTTATTTTCAGTCTTTTCACAAGGCAAACTCTAACACCATTACCACTGACATAGGAATTCTCTAAAACATTCCTTTATATGTAACAATTTCTTAGATGCTTTTAGATGGCTCACTATAACCTATGGGAAGGTTGGCAAATAGATTTGACATGATTACCACCTCCAGTCCATAGCCAGGCTTATATGGTGTGCTGGATAGAAAATGGTTTACAGAATTACACAGGTAGAGAACATGATCTATTAGTGATGTCTGCAACATAGGTAGAGATGGGGTTCGCAACCTATACAAAGTAGACTTAGCAGTTCTAAGAGACTAGAATCTATTATTTCAATCATCACAAATAGAACATGTGAGGATGTGTCTACATAGGTAAACGTGCTTGAGATTTGAATAAGAGTATGCATTGCTTAGGAAAATGAACAATGAATAACACCATCTCCCCTGTTTTGAATTATTAGGTGTGTGTGAAATATTAGGTTATGTAGTACAAACTGCTTACCATCCCCATGATAATAGGATTTTTATAAAAATTAAATGTGTGAACATATGTATATTATTTAGAGAAATGCCTGACATACAACAAATTCTTTAAAAGCAAATTATCAGCACTGTTATCATATTTTACAGCACCTACTGAGGTCTGTACATATACATCACATTGAAAAGAAAGAATTTTTTTCCAGTACTGAATATTAACCCCAGGACCATTCACATGTTAGGAAAGCAGTGTGCAATCAAACTACACCACCACATCTTTTTATTGTGGGACAGGATCTTGCTAAGTTTCTCAGACTGGCCTCAAACTTTCTATCCTGCCTCAAGTAGCTAAAATTATAGGCATGTGCACCATGCTGGCAAGAAAAAAAATTGATGTTTTCTTCATCATATTTCATATATATATATATATATATATATATATATATATATATATATACATACACAGGCATAAAGACATATGCATACATAAACTTACAAAATAAATAATATATAAAATGCACATACAAATGTGTATTATACATATTTGTATTTGCATATACTCATAAATATTTCTGTACTATTTGTAGATGAATATATCCATATGGGAAAATTGCTTTTGACACCAGAAAAAAAAATGTTCAATTATTTACCTTCCTGACACAGTACAATTAACCAAAAACAATTAAATAAAAAGCATAAAGTTTTGTGAGAAAAGAGACAAATCAATCTTTTAAAGGATTATTCTTTTACTATTATGCCAGATCACATATCAGGCACAATCCCACTTCAAGATATTTGCATATCATTTCCTTCACTTGAAATGCTTTTTCCTGAATGTATTCCTAGTTTTCTCTTCTCAGTCAAGACTACCTAGTTGGCATCTTCTCACTGAAGCCTTGTCTGTTTGCTCCATTTCTGAATGCTGCCCTCTTGACAATACATGCTCTTGTTCAGACTGTTTTTCTTTTTCCTTTTTCTTCTCTTGTATGAGTCACTTTCTGTATATATGTTTTTATTTATTGTCTGACTTTCTACATTAGAATATAAGATCTATTATGAAAGAGAACTTTGACTCATATCTATATTGTTTAAAGATTGGCTTATTTACAGTAGGGGTGTAAGAATTATATGGAAAATGAATGAAGGAAATGGTTATTTTAGTTAAAAATCAACAGAAATCTTAAGTTATTCACAAAGAAAAGGATCACTTACAAATATTCCACACTATGAAGGGGTCTTGATTTACCTTTGAAGACTAAAGAAACACAGTAGGACATATAAATAGGCCTGTAGCCTCATACAGAGTATTTCAAAATTAACGTATAACTATGTTTAAAAGGATGAAGATTTAGTCAAATAATATTGATAATAATAAAAAAATTATTGATGTACCAAGTTCATGTTTTGTTATCTAGAAAATATGTGAAATTTTTTTTAGGAAATAATAAGATCTAAACTGTTTCATAAAATATGCACACAATAACTCATGGGTAGACCTCACACCCTCTGATAGAGGAGGAAGACAATTGAAGATGAACATGATCTCATGTGTCCTCCACGGTGCATGAAGGCAAGACCAGGGGAAAAGGTAGATGACTGCTCTGTCCCTTTCACCTAACAAAAACAAAAACTGAAAAAAAGAGATGCCTTTTTCTGAAGATATGTTTGGATGCATGATTGTTATTCATGAAAACTGTCAGTTTTCTGAAGTCCATCCTGTAATAGGATAGTGAATGACAAACAGTGGGCATTATCTTGACAAGATGGATCTTAGCTTGCAAAAAAAGTCAACTTAAAAGGAAACTTAAAATAAGAAGGTAAGAATATTATTATTTTGTGTTTGACGTTACTTATATCTACTGTGAGTGTAAATGCACACTTTTATTTTAACAATTAAGACAGTCTTTTTCTGGTGTCCATTTTGCCAGATTATCCAAATGAGTTTGAGGAAAAAGGTCAATCTTTCAACTGCTGACTTAATGCTAATATATTAGGTTTTTGTACTATAGACTTACTATTAAGACGATTTTACGTCAATGTTTTGGCATTAAAAGTAGTCATTATAGCTCTTGAATATATTGTTTTTATTCCTCCCCAAGCAATCCTTTCTATAAAGTATGTTATCAATGTTAATTAAACAGAGACCATAAAAAGTCCTTAAGTCATTTTTAGACAATGTCTTCAAAGTGGTTTCATAATGCTACTTAATACATGCTTATAATCGAAAGAAAATACCCTAGTTGCTGTAGAATGTAACAGATGAATACAGAACAAACGATTGTACACATTCTGAGTTGAATATATGTCATCAGTAAGCAGTGAGGGAAAGGGGACCTGCAGAGGGTGAAGTTGAATTGTATGTGGCAGTTGCAACAAAGATTTTACCTGATCATTGAGCAGCTCTGGAGCTAGATTGCTTTTCAGAGTTGTTCCCAGTGAGGCAAGGAGCCAGGACTTTGTATTCTTTTAAAGTTCAAATGTTGGGTGTAGGCTACCTTTCAGTGGGTATGGTAGTGAAATAAAGATGCAAAATCTTACAAGACACAGGGAAGAAACATTCTGAGGGAAGGGGACCTAGCTATATGCCACCAGCACCCAAAGTTTCCGACACCTGGAAAAAAGAGAATCTCAGTCAAGATGGGATCTGACTGGCATATCTCAGCATCCACTACAATCCACCATTCCTTCAGCAAGCTAACCCTATATGCAGACAGCTTTCTCGTGGTTCAGGTTAGTTGCTCTTCCATGGACAACTTACAAGAAGAAAGTTAATGGGACACAATACACTCATTAGGCTACCACCTGTTGGGAGGTCATAACTTGTTACTTGTCATTCCCCTTCTCTAGTACCTATTCTAGATTTCTCTCACCCTGGGTGAGCACTTCTGCCAGTCTGAAAGACCACGTGGCCCTCCACAGTGCTCATCCTTAAGAGATGGCCTGAGGCCTCACCTGAGCCTGGTCACCATGTTCTTAGACTGTGACTGCAGCACTCGTCCATTCATTATCACAATCTGAAGAAGTATTAATAAATGCATCTGTAAATTACCATGATACCAAAATGATTATTTCTGCCTCTGACAATCACGGTCAAATTGCCTTCAGGATAGTCAATTCTTTAACAGCTGATTTCTTGACTCAAAGAAACAGAAGGTGACTTGGTGTCAGCCACAGCCTAAAGTTCATTATGCAAAGTATTATGTGTTCTCTGATAGAAGTATTTGCTTTCCCCTATAAGCTAGGAATTCTAGATCTACAGAGACTAGAGGTGCAGGAACAAGAACCACAAATTCCTCAGGTGGATTTTTCCTATTCATTTCTACCTCTTGTCTTCCAGACCCATGCACTTTAAGTAGCTAAAATTGTTGGTACCCACCCTTCATAGGGTATCTTCTCCAAGATGGTTCCTCAAATTTGTCTTCAAAAGATTTTTCTATTGTCCTACCATGCCAGCATCTTCTTCCAGCTGCTGAAGTAGGTGGCAGGCTAAATGGATTACATCACCATGTGGCCGCTTGCTGTGCTTCTTTTCTTTAACATACATCTCTTGGCCAGTGGAATGCTATGTGGAATATCATTGCTTGAGAAAATGCTTAGTGTGGCTCATAGTGTATATCCTCAGACAATGGTCTTAGTTAAAGAGCTAAAGTCAAGAAAGGTCAAACCATATATAGAATGATTCCAAATGTGCTACTCTTTTTAATGCAATTAATTTATTCCCAAGTTCTTATTTGTTGATAGGTTGGTAGCTATTTCAGTATTATTAAGGAGGGGTGCTATGTAGTAAAGCCCACATTTGGTTTACATTCCTGTCACCAAAGCTACTCCATTTACCAGCTCATTAAGCCAATGTTCAGATGATCAAAGTAAGCCTCTAGCTGATGTCAACTGGTCCAGCATTTTTGTATACCTTTTGCCACTTTCCTAGTGAATGCTCTCTGACTGACATCAATATGCTATATAAATATAATCTAAGCTGTTTCCACTCTGACTGATGCACATATGTGTCCTTTCCACAGATTGTTCTGTCTGATCTTCCAATGTTTATCTTTCTGGGCCCTTGAGAGCTGAGTAATATTCCATTGGTATATTCATATATATTTTCTTACTTTAGATTACTCTTTTTCCACACAAAGTACACGTCAAATTGCTCTAACCATAGTGCCATTCATTGGGAGGACTTGCCCTAAGTTTGATTTTTCAAATTACCCCAAATTACCCCAAGTAATCACTTCACTTGGCTGTCACTCACTACCAAACTGGCCCATCAGAAAACCAAGCTTGGGCTTTTTCTCCTTCATCAAATAGATGTGGCCATAGGTGTGAAGTGATCAAAAGGTCCTGGTGCAACAGTGGTGAGTGGTATGGATGTCTTGACTACAAGTTTGCCTCATTTAGTTCTGTCCTTGGTGCTAAGCTTGCTTGTGCTTAAGCCCAGATATAACATAAACACACTAAGGACTTTCTCTGTCAAATTCACCTGATACTTATGACTTAGAGGACCTGACAAAATCAAGCTTATGTTGTAAAGCATGGTCACTTGCTCTCCTATGATGAAGCAGCAGCTCTACCAGTATCTACTAACTCTATGGAGTTTTTATCAAGAGGAATATTATTTTTTGCTTTATATTATATGGCCTTGCTGCAAAAAAACTTAGAGCCTAAATTGTGATCGCCCTGTTGGGGTTTGCTAGGAATGTATCTTTTCCCATTGCCAGAACTTTTTGTACATAGCATTCGCAGATTAATGTGGCCTGAGTGGCAGAACAGCTGGAAATATCTCAGACCTGCAGCAGTTCCTGTTTCTGCTATGTGCCCCATTTAAAACTGGCACTCTTGCGGGGCACCATGCCACATGCCTATAATCCCAGTGGTTCCAGAGGCTGAGGCAGGAAGATTTCAGGTTCAAAGCAAGCCTCAGAAATTTAGAAAGACTGTAAGCAAAATAGTGAGACCTTGTTTCAAAATTTAAAAAAGGAGGGGTGGGCTAGGGATGTGACTCAGTGATTAAATGCCCCTAGAATCAATCCCTGGTACCAAAATAAAACAAGTAAGTAAATAAATTAAAATTAAAAATAAAGCTGGCAGTCTTATTTGTCAGTCAGGAATGATTGAATCAGAATTATCCAAGTGGAATATGCTATACTCCAAATCCAGGGAGGCCTGCCAGGTGTTCAGCATCTATTTTACTGGTAAGAGATATGAGGCCTAATAATTGCCCTTTGTTTTGTAGGTATGAGACATAATAATTTTCTCTTTATCTTGGCATTCTCAGAATACAAAATCCTTACAAATCCCCCTGCTATGGTAAGATCTTGAATTTTAGTAGAATTTTTTTTCTTGCCTTTTGGAGTTTTGCTTCATAAGGTCTTTAGCAAGCTAGCTACTTGCTCATTATTATCAATTAGCATGATATTTTTGTTATAGTCAATTGGACTAGTACAATGCACAGAAAATATCTGGATGGAATGGATTGCTTTGGACTATGCCATCTCAGAATGTGGGAGATTTAACTCTGAAGGAAGAATGTAAATGTATGCTATTCTGCTTCCCATGCAAATGTGAACTTTCCTTTTTTATCCTGACAGGGATGAAAAAAATATATATTAATGGCCACATATTGTATACCTGGGGATATATTCATCTGCTGTTTTGTGGCAAAAAATATTTTGATATATTCATAAATATCAAGAAAACTAATTTCCTCCCAAAGTTAAAAAGATACGGGAATGTTATAAAATAAATTGCATAGGCTTTATGAATGATTTTTTACTATACAGAATATTATCAAATATTGAAAATGCTGTCATTTAAAAAAAAAATTTGAACTGATAGTGGGTGAGTACTGGGCATAGAACCAGAATCAGTGTTTGGGAAGATGAGTTTTATTTCAACATAATGAATGATTCTGTGGCTTGTTATAGTTATACAAGGTTGGAATGTGTGACTTCAGAAGTAGATAATTTCTTGATAGTGTAAGTCCTTTAGCATAAGTTTGACATTCTCTTGGAGCACCTAGTTGTTGTGCAAGTTGCAGAATAATATGTCATGTGATTTTTGAGTATTCTTCCATCACTGAGTTTACATAAGTCTAATATATTCTCTGAAGGCAATGAAAAAGTTCAGGTATTTATTTTTATGTTCTTTCATTCAAAAATTATCTATTGAACATTTACAATATGCTAGCAATAGCGATTTCTTGCATTTGTCTCCTTATATGATTCTGATGGAAAGGCAACCATTATTTAGGAATACATCATATTTACAGGCACAAAAGAGACTTTGGACCTTCACTGCTAATATGTAGATATGTTTGCATTTATGCATACATACAAGTTTAACATTTTACATATATTACTCTACTTTTTGTAAGATAAAAAGTGGCCAAGAATAAAATAGTTTGAAATTTCAGAACTAGTTAGAAATTAGTTGATTAAAATTATCCTTATTAATTAGGTGGATATTTATTTATTTATTTTGGTACTAGGGATTGAACTCAGGGGCACTGAACCACCAAGCCACATCCCCAGCCCTGTTTTGTAGTTTATTTAGAGACAGGGTCTCTCTGAGCTGTTTAGCACCTTGGTTTTTCTGAGGCTGGCTTTGAACTCTTGATCCTCCTGTGTCAGCCTCTGAGCCACTGGGGTTACAAGCATGTGCCACCACACCCAGTAATTAGGTAGATTCTGCTAATGACAAGATATATGGAGTCATGTCTCAGTCTATGGTGGGGACAATTTTTAGTATCTATTTGTAGCTTTCCTTTTATCATCTTTTTTTTGTACTGTTGTAACAGAATATTATAGACTGGATAACTTATAAGCAATGGAAATTTATTTTTCTTGCAGCGCTAGAAGTTTGGAAGTCCAAAATGAAGACCTGGGCACTTGGATTGTCCTGTAAATGCTGTACGCTGTTCCAGGATGGCACCTTGTTGCCGCGTTGTGCAAGGGAAAGCATGCCAAACTAGCTTGAATCCTCTTCTGTAAGCTCATTCACAAAGAGAACGGTGCTTATACCCTAAAAACTTTAACATCTGTCTCTTAATACCATCACCATGGCTTTTAAGTTTTCATAGTGGAATTTTACTTTTATTCCTTTCCCTCTTCTCCTCCCTCCCCTGGTCCCTTTCTTCTACTCCACTCAAAACTGAATTTTAAAGGTGACATCTTCAAAGAGTAGCACCAGCTTTATGGCATCCTCCTTGAACTGCAACAGAAAAATACAGTCTTTGAATTCTTAAGAGCAATTTCCAGTGAAGTTCCAGAAGCTCCCAACCCCCCAGAAAATTGTTCTTAAAAGCTTCCAAAAGAAAATACAAAGTATATTTGTGAGTCTTGTTCATGTTAATGTTTCTTTCCTGAAAATACTTTTGAGGTTCTTTTTAAAGGATGCAGAAATGTTGTTTTACAAAAGATTCAAATCAATTAATAAACTTTAGCAAAATATTTACACTTTTGTTTTAAGATAACAACTCAGATGTTAGGATGAGGGAGACACACATGCACTTCCCAAATCCTTCACATATCATCTGTGTTACTTTTTGCATTTTCTGTTCACTCTCCTGATGATTGGTTACCTTATCTTTAAAACAGAAGAAAATGTTATTAACAGTAGCTATGCTATAAAAGTTTTAAAAAATTAAATTAAATGATAAAATTAAAATGTTTAACAATATGCCAGAAACATAAGGATTTATAACTCTTTTGGTATTATAGGTAATATAACTATTGATAAGTTATCATTATAAATAATAAGACTAATTAGTAATTAGTACTAATTAATCTTCCATCATTAACTACTTGGTAGTTCTCTAAAATAGGTTATTTGTCTTGATTAAGATACTTTGAATTTAACCTAAAGCAATGACACCAACAGATTTGATTTGGAAGAGTCCTCACCACTTTGGAGGGCAGACTGACAGTTAAATGCAACCCTCACTCTGACTTACAAGATAAATATCATGATAAGGAATTAACCATTGAATGAAATTCCATTATCTGTAAGCTACTTTTGATTCTAATTCTGCATATGTAATGAAACTTTATAGTAGGATAATTTTTAACATTTCACAAAGTGTCTTTATCTATGTATTATCTGTTTTGATCATCACAATAACTCTTGGAATAGGTCTAATTTCCCCATTGTATATCGTAAGTTCACAGTTTTGTAAATTAGCTGTCAGAACAGCTGCATGTCCTTTCCATTCATTCAGATAGTGAGTAATGCAAATGGGGTCTGGATATAGACTTTCCTCTCTCACCTTGCATTCTTTATTACCACTGCTCTTAGCCTCTTGGAGGTTCTTCTCAATGGGGACCACCAAAGATAGACTTATATGTGTAAAAGTGAAATTGAAAATGGCAACTAACCTAGTTACAAGTAACTTAGGGTATCAGAGTTGTTAATGTAATTTATAGGCATATCAGACATAGTCAACACGAATCCTCTTTGGAGTTTTACTTTTTTTTCCCAATAACCAAAACTAAAATATTAAAACCAAAAAACATACTGAACAGGGAAACAGTGGGGGTGACTACTGAATATAAGATGATTCTGGTAATGATCTTATAGAGGACATAAAAGTGTTAAGGTGCATTGCAATGAATTTGCTTTTGTCATTTGTCCTGAGTTACTGACCCCTCCTCTGTCTCCTTTCATACTTCAATTATCTATCCATGTACACATGTACACCAATTACTTTCTCTTTCATTTGATAAAATGTTACTTTAAAAATATTAGGGAACATTAGATAAAAATTACCACATATTTATTCTTATAGAAATTATGAATATGTATATGTATGTGCATAGACATGAGCACATATTATACATAATATAAATCATATATGTGTAGATACATGCATTTATATATCTATCAATATATCTGTATCTGTCTATACTTATATATCTATCTCTATCTTCATCTTCATCTCTATCCCTATTTTCATCTCTATCTCTGAAGGAATAAATTAGAACTTCATAGACTTCTGAAAGAGAAGGGAGAAAAAATACATTAAAACATGAGATCTGAAATCTTGTAAGATTTGAATTGGATAATATGAAGATGATCCAATACAGGTTTTATCATAAGTTGTTTCTCAATATAATTTTTTGATTGGCATTTACCAATCTTTAAGTTGTTTAGAAAGAAGCAGAAGACAAGAATGGCTAACCATCGACTCTGTAGCCTTTGTAAAAGGTTGGTATTGAATATTTGAGAGACGTATAGCCAGTGGGTTTAAAATGCTTTGTCTTGCTTTCACAATAATAAAATAAATTCTTATGAAGTAATAATAGACAGAATCTTTTTTATTTGATAATTGCTTTCTGAGACAAATACCATACAGTACACTTATATTTCAAGAATCGAATACTTTCCTTGCTTTGATCACTAAGTGCTTAACAGTTATGTTAGCATTTTATTATCAGATTTTCTCTAGGGGTCATTTTTCTAGCTCTTAAACTGCTATTTATGCTGCTCTTTTGTTCATATCCTAATATATTGGATAAGAAATTTGTAATTTACTATATACAATGATGATTTTTACAACCTGCATTTTTTGACTTTCCAACTTTATTTTATGAACCTAATCACTCTTCCTTTTTGAGAAAATTTCTTCTTTTGATTTTAATGGTTTTCCTCTAGACATTCCACTACTTCTCAAGATCTCCAACTGCTTTCTCCTCCTCTCCCTGAGTTTTATCACATTTTCTAGTTCTACTCTATTTCTGCACTCACTTTCTTGATATTTACACTCGATTTAATATTTTATATTTATGTCTCCCAACTTAGAATTCACACACCCTTTTCTCCTGCTGAAGACTTATGTCCAAATGTTTATTCAACCTTTCTCTTATCAAACATCTCAGTTAAAACACTTGATCTCCCCCTAAAAACTTAATTTTCTCAAAGTTTTACTATTTCAGTAAGAAACAAATCCAGTCTTAACAGTGCTTGAACCAAAAGATTGAAAATATCTTAGGCCTCCTCCATAATGTCTTAAATTTATTGCAATAATTATTCAATGCAGTTTTACAGTTAGGACATTCTGAGAATATTCTAGCAATTTTTCTTCATCTCTATTACTGTTACCTTGATACAAGATACCCTCATTTCTGAATTAGAGCAACTAATCTCTCCTTCCTTCTTTTTCTTCTATAATTTACTTTCAGCACAACAGCCAGCTTGATCCTGTTAAATTTGGATAGGGCAAAGGGGAGAGGGGGAAGAGAAGGGATATGGGGTAGGAAAGATGGTGGAATGAGATGGACACCATTACCCCAATTAAATGTTATGAAGACACAAATGATGTGACTCTCCTTTGTGTAAAACCAGAGACATGAAAAATTGTGCTCTATATGTACAGTATGAATTGAAATGCATTCTGCTGTCATGTATAACAAATTAGAATTAATAAATATTATTTTGAAAATAAACAAAAAAAGTTATGTTAGGTCATGTTAGTCTCTACACAAGTCCCAAGAGTGGCTTCCAGTCTTACTCAGACTGAAAGTGACAGCTTCTAAAATTGATTATAATGCCCAATATGGCTCCCTCAAGCTGTGTTGCCTGGCCTATAGCTCCATTATTATTTCCTCTAAGTGCACTCAGTCCCACACCAACTGTTCTCCTGATTATTCTCTAGAATCCCATACATATCTCAAGTTCTTTCATGTACTGTTGCTGGTACTTGAATTTCCATTTCTGAACATATCCAAAGACCATTTCCTGGTTCCTTCCATGTATTGTTCAAATGCTACCTATTCAGGTAAAGCACAGTATAGTATGCTCTACTTAAAATTATATTAATCTATCACTTGGAATGCCCCATTCCTCTTTCCAGGTGGTGGTTTCTTCTTCTTCTTCTTCTTCTTCTTCTTCTTCTTCTTCTTCTTCTTCTTCTTCTTCTTCTTCTTCTTCTCTTCTTCTTCTTCTTCTTCTTCTTCTTCTTCTTCTTCTTCTTATTATTATTATTATTATTATCATCATCATCATTGTCATCATCATCATCATCTTTATTATATCATCAGGCTTTATACTTCATTTATTTTTGTTGTTGATCATATCAAAGCAAGAATTTTTGTGTGTGATATTCACTGCATTGGATGAATTACTTATTCTATAGATTTAAATAAGATATCAGTATGTCTCAAAATGCAGTTATATTTATATTTTTAAATTTATTTCACATCCAGAAACATTGTGTGAGAAAATGTTTGGTTATCCAACATAAAATGTGAATAGGGGAATTCCATATTTTCTCTTTAGCAAAAAAAAAGTAGAATAATTGCACTTTTAAATCTTTTTATTTATCCTGCCTTCATAGAGCTATAACATCGTTCTTTAAAATTTAATATTACTTTTATTACCACTTATTTCGTCATCACAATAATTTGGAGTTTTCACAGATATAAATGAACATAGTTTTTTTTTTATCACAAACATATTAAAAGCCTAAGAAATAACACTTTTTAAAAAAGGTTCAAGTATTTTATGAGAGTATGGATATATAAATTAAACCAGAAATTTAATATATGATGTACATAAATTACCTTTATACCAATCAATGAATTATATTTACATATTAAGTAAGCCATAATGATCTAGTTGATAATGTGTTTGCCTCCAGCACAACCTTCTTTCTTACATTCCACAGAAACCATGAACACAGAAGCTTTGTGGTCATAAAGATAAACTATCATTTCTCAATGTTCTCAGATTTTTCTTTAGCTTCTTTAGTCTTCTCACAAGGATATAAAGTAAAAAGAGACAGTGAAAATTAGCTTCTTTTGTTAAAAAAAAAAGAAAGACTCTAGGATGATATTCTATTGTGGTTAACATCATGGAATCTGGGTTCACATCCCTGCCCTAGCAACTTGCCAGTTCAGTATGTGAGCAAAATGCTTACCACCTCTTTGTCTCAGCTTTCTAAGCTTCCAAATGGAGGTATGAATTGAACCTACATTCTAGGATCATTTGTAAAATAAAATAGCAATTTTTATATATGTACCTAGTACATACTACGTGCTAAATAAGGTTTGATGACTAAATAAACAGGAAAGAAAATAGTCATTCTTCTTTATCTATGTGTTCCTTATCTGAGAACTCAACCAGCAATGTAAGAATATTTAGGAAAAAATGCATTTGTATTAATCATGTACAATTATAGAATTTTCTCCTGCTATTACTCCTAATAATACAGTATAACAACTATTTACATGGCATTTACATTGTATTAGACATTGTACTTATACTATAGGATATTGAAAGCATATAGGAAGATGCGGTTTTCTGTACTATTTTATATAAGGAACTTGAGCATGCATGGATTTTGTATGGAAGTGATAGTCCTGAATACATAGTTACTGAGGATTGATCATTTTACAATCAGGTTATATTCTTTTGGTAGAAGTAAATTAGATTGCGAAGAGATTGAATTTCACAAGATAAAGATCTTGTTTGGGTAGAAAATACTTAGGTCAAGTAGAAACAAACTTCTTTCCTTTTTAGCATTTGTTACTTTTCAAATTTGTACCACATTTAATTGCAAGCACCTTTTACCTCCCTCCTGGTGCTGAAACTTTTGTAAGAATAGTCAATTTGATATGTTCTATCGAACAGCAAATGCATATATACAGAAATTGATTCTGAGCACTTTTGATGAAGAATTTCAGAGATGATAGAGTCTAGGTTATATCACATTTTAATATTTAAGTGGATTCTATTATAAAATGACAAACAATGAAGTTATAGGGAAAAAATGGAAGATTCCATAATATGTGTCTTAATTAAATACATGAAATGAATGTATAATTTAAATTTATATTTACTTTTATTTATTATTCAACACTTTCATGTTTCTTTCTTTTTCTTTCTTTTTTTTTTTTGGTACTGAGGATTGAACCCAGGGTGCTTAACCACTGAGTCACATCCTCAATCCTTTTTAAATATTTTTTTTAGAGGCAGAGTCTGGCCAAGTTGTTGAGTGCCTCTATAAGTTGCTGAGGCTGGCTTTGAACTTGCAATCCTCCTGCCTCAGCCTCCTGAGCTGCTGGGATTACAGGCTTACACCACCATGCCCAGCTCATCTTTTTTTTTTTTTCGCTACAGAATCACTTTTTTTAAAAAAAGAGCTAAGAGCTAAAAACTTAGTCAAACATAGCCTGATAACAACATCTGATAATTATACATAGTTAAAACTTTCAAGACTTTTTTTGTATTACAGAAATATATTTTGAATAAAATCATGGAATGAATCTCCATTTCCAATTATCTTTATATTTTAGTTTCTATATTTCTTGATAAAAATTTAGAAAAAAATTCATGCAAATGGAAATAAACTTCATCATTTTAAGACTAAATTAATCAAATTATTGTTTCATTGGTAAATTTCAATAAAGTACTAAACTTTTTATGTAAAGTACTATCTATACCCTTAAAATAAATTATTTTAAATTTTAATTGTAATTGCTATAATTAATAATTTTTTATTAATTTGTGAGTTTAGAGTGTTGCATAAACTTATGTACCCAAAAGATTGTTGTTGATGACCTTTCTTTAGTATATGATCAGTAGACTTTGAGCAGTCATTATCTTTTCATTTGTAAAGTTTTGAACTAATCAATTTAAAAATATTCATTAATATAGCAAAATCAAGGATGAGTGTTCTTCTTTCAAATTAAGTTCCATCCATGGTACCATGTTTGTTTTTTTGTTTAAATAAGGCAATAAACCTGTTTTTAAACTTTAAAAAAAAATCAGCTCATTATCAAGTAGAATTCGGATAATTCAACTCAACACAACTATAGAAGTCTTTCCCCACTACTCTCCATGTTAAGCTGGCTATGCCTCCTTATGAATCCCTACCTCTGTACATTTGGAAGCCCATTGTAAATTAAAGATGACCCCTAGGTCTTTATTCAATCCCTCATTTAGATGTAAATTTTATCTCCCTACTCCAATTCACCCTGGACCTTGGGCTGAGCCTGTGAATATTGTAGAAGTTAGGTGTGCATATTCTGAGCCTAGTTCTTATAAGGATTTGACAGCTTTTGATTTCTTCCTCATGGAACACATGTTCTTGGAAAGCTCCTACTTGGATCATAAAGAAGATCAGGCCATATGCATCAGTCATGTGGAGGAGAACCCAGGAGCTACAATTGAATGTCCCAGAAGATCTTCTATCTAATATTACCAAGGGCTAGCCATCTTTACCAAGCCTACTCAAATGCCCATATCACATGAAACAGAAACACCCAGTTGAGCCCATCCAATGCACAGTATAGAGAGACAGCAAAATCAATGCTATATTTTAGAGTAGAGGGGGAACCATACATTCTCTTTCTGACTACATTCAAGGTAGGACTTCAGTTTGGCCCAACTTAAGGTCAGTACAAATCGCTTTTATATGTTATTGCAATCACCTTTATTTTGCACTTTGAACAACAGTGTAAGTCATTAAAGGTCAGACATAGCTCTGTTTTCTTTTCATGAGTTCTCAAGCAATTAGAATCTTTCTAGGCACATGGGACTTTGACTACCTGAGATTGCCAGTTGAATCATAACATGATGGAGACAAGAACACTGGGATTTTTTTTTGTCGAAGGCAAATTTTATAAGATGTAAGAATCTGGATTAAACCAATATTAATAACCAATTTAAAGGAGTTTGCCCATGTCTATTTTGACATAGACCAGTATGAAAGGCAAAAGGAAATCATTCTCTAAATAAAAAGTAAATTTAAAAAATTCATCAGTTGGAAGGATCAAAAATGATGGTCTTAACTATATTGTGAAATAACTTTCTCCTTTAGGTTTCTATTGTATATTCTGCATGTACTTGACTGTGAAATTAACAGTTGTATGCATTCACTGTGACTAATAATGTCCAGTGAATGGGTATTATATGTAAGACTATTTATGAACATAACAATGAAGCACAATTCAATTCAGTATTTGGATTTAGCAAATAGAATGAGATTATGTGTATTTAAGGTATAAAAACCCTGTGTTGTTTAAAATGTGAAGGGTTAAAATTTTTGAATTCCAAATGTACTCTAATTTTTTTTTAACTTTTCATATTACTAGTAACTCTGTAAGTCAGGAAATATGCAATATACTTAATTCTCCAAATTCCTTTCCCTGAGGATCAATCATCCCAGCAAAACTCTCCCTGTTGTGTTGCTTCCCAGAATTCATATTTTCATATATCAGAATCACACTCTTTTAAAGGGAAACGGGTTAGAAAATAATTCAGAGTACAAAACTGTACATGTGTGTGGGAATACAAGTGAGGAATCACATCCCTTTCTCTCTAGAATCTTAAACTGCAAGTTTATAACATTTAAAAATAATTACTTTTATATATCAAGGACACGTTCTAAAATGTTTGTGAAATGTGTTTTTATGCTGTTTTGAAACAGTAGTGATAAGCAAAAACAAATATTATAGCATAGAGCTTTATTCATGAGGTCATACAGCCAATCTCTATTGTTTAGTCTATTTGAAATTGGTAACGTGAGGAAATTAAGGCCAACTCTTCCAAAACGTGAGAAATTTAAGGCATAGCTCTTCAAACTAAAATCTATGTCATTCTCAAGTGAGACACTTTAGTGAGAAATAGGAATGGGAAGGGGAGGGAGAGCGGGGAGGAGACAAAAAGGAGGGAGGGGAGAGGTGGGGGAGAGGAGGAGGAAAGAAGGGGAAAAAGAAATACCGTCTGGAGCCCAGAGTCTCATCCATCCCAAGCTCGTGGGCATCTTGTCTAGGTTGTAACAAAGAGGTGACCATGGCGTTTCTTTTTGGCTCTAAACAGGCTGATACAGCCTTCACTGCATGCACATCTGTCGCCTCATCTAATCCCCATTCCTTCATGATTGAAAGCTCTTGATCGTGAGAGAACACAGCGCAAGGTCCTAGGCACGCTGGTCAGGTGGAGAGACTGCCACAGGTTCTGGCTTGTGCGGTCAGGGGCGCTGGTGCATCAATCTGGTCGAGGGGAGGGAGGAGTCCCATCTGCCACAGACTTGTGTGGATCCCCAGGATTTCTGGCCATCCAGCAAGGAGTGTGCGAGGTCTGAGAGGGACAGGTAGCCCTTGCAGTACTACGGAGCACGGAGTGCAGGCATACACGGCGAGGGAGGAGTGGGTGGCACTGCCAAATCTTAACCAGGGCCCTGGGTGTTTGCAGACCCAAGTACAGCTGCCTCGGGTCTCCACAGTGTCCTACAGCAGCTGCAGCAGAAGAACCCTGCCTCGCTTGGGGATCCTCTTCCTCCTCTCCCCCTATCACGTACCTGCCCTGAGCCTCGGGACACACGCACCGGGGGTACCCCTCTCGGTGGGAAGGGTCCAGCCCCAGGTCGCCTCTGCGTCCTGCGGCCGCCACGCCAGCCTCACCAAGCTCCCACCGGCTCCATGGAGGAATCCCGGGTAAACCCGTGTGCATCCGGCGACTTTTCCTCTGGAATCTCTGGCCTGGCGCCTTTTGGGTGAGAACACAGGGGAGCTAGTAACCCTATCTGTCCGAGGAGGCACTGAAAAGCCCTGGTGGAGAAATAGAGGATCCACGTAGTCTGGGAGCTGTAAAGGCTCTTACTGAAGCATCTTCGCCCTCCTTTTCTTCCTCGCCGCTGGTTTGTTTATTCAGCATCTGGAAGCCTGGGGGCACTGCCCACCCCTTTGGGCAGCCCGCCCTTCCCTCTCGGTCTCAGGGTCTGGGCTCCCGCACGTGGCAGGCACCAGTATCGTCTCCGCACTAGGACCGTGACCGCCAGCGGAGAGCGAGCAGCCGGGTGCCAGCGAGGCGCTTCTTCGCCTTCTGCTCATCCTTCGGGCTCCCTCGCCCACTTCCAAAGCCCAGCTCAGACTTGGGTTTCGCCGTCTGCCCCCGCCCCCCTTGTACGTGAAGAGGAGATTTAAAATATTGCCCTTTAGGTGCTCATGATGTTTCTCTGTGTTCGTTCAGTTGCCGGAAAAGAATGGTAATATGAACAGCAGAGCGTGAGAGCGTCACCGGAGGAAGGGGAAGAGATTGATGGGCAGAGCGCTTACTTCGTGGAGGATCTCATTCCGAGGACTGCTGGGGAAGGGACGTCTCGGCGCCTGCACTTCCTGGCTGGACTCCGCTGACATCTGTAGCCTCCTTTCCTCCAGGTTCCCAGGTCGCTCAGCCACTGCCTGCCCAGGAGTATTTAGGCAGCGCGTGAGGATTCAGGAGTTCGTGAACCTCCATCCAAACAGGAGTTCTGCCCTGGATATCGTGTCCCTGGATCCCGGTGGAGCCCACTGGCAAGCTGGCTCCGGAGAGAGTTGAACTTGAGTTCAGGTGGGTTATCCCAAGGGTAGCACAGGAGGAGATGTTGGGGAAGACAAGGAAGGTGTTGTTCCAATGTCAAAAGCGGACACTTTTCTTCCTGACACTTGATGGGGCCAAGCCACTCCCTCTCTCTCAGTTCTGTCTCCTAACCTGCTCCTCCCCAACCCAGACCTCCCACACTAAAGGGGGATGGTGGGCGAACAGCGACAACAACAAACACCTTCTGTTGATTGAAGTATCTAGCATGCTATTCCCTTTTTCATAACTTATTACTCTATAAAGCGATCATATTTACTCCATTGCTTTTTATTAATGAAGGTCAATAGGCTTAACGATTTCCTCAGTTAAGTCATTTATTTCTAAGCCAATAGATAATGCCTTCGTCATAGTTTTCTGGGGGAAAAGTAACTGTGCGTTTGTTCTGCAGATGGCCAACTCCCTCTGAATCGTGCAGATTGGTGCTGAGCACGCAACAAAAGTTTGTAGCTTCCCCTCAGTTTCTGGTGCTTCACAGGGGAGAGGAAAGGACATTGGCATTAAACACAAGAAGCAGTCAGGGAACCATCTCCTTTAACTTTTCTCCTCTGTTACCATTTGCAATGAAGAGGAAACAGAAGAGATTTCTGCAAATGACTTTGTTATTCATGGTGCCTTTAATTTTCCTGCCCAATATTGGTCTCTGGTCTCTGTACAAGGATAAGCACCTGGTGAAATCTACAGAGCCCAGGGAGCAACAGGTAAGTACCACCCAGAGAAAAGGTCACAGGAGAATTGGTAAGGCATGCAGCCCCATGCTTGGGCACACCAGGAAGTAGGTAGGGGATAGCCTTGGGCTTTCTCCCAAGTCTTTTAGAACTGATTTTACAAGACTCTAGAGACTTCAGGGCTTAAGCAGGTACTTGTTTCAAGATTGCAGCCAATGACATGATGAAATGTAAACTAGAAAAGAGTAATCAGAGAGGTCAGGAAGGAGAAAAGAAAATCTTTCACAATTGGTCTCAGTTTAATTTTGGCTTGAGGTGGATGAAAGGTTACTGCTTATTTGTGGAAAGCAGGAGTGGGTTTGGTGCAAGTTTAATTATAGGGAATGGTTTTGCCTTCTATCTTGTTTCATGTCTATAGTAAAATAGATTGGGCCAACCAACTAAATCTTAACATTTTGAAAGTAGTTTTCCAAAAACCAAGCTGTAGTTTTCTGCATTTCGGTTGTAATTTTTGCTTAGCAATGGATTTTTGCCCTGTGGAAACTTGGAAGGGTCTCTTCTCCCCTGTTGCTAAGGTGATGTGGGTGTACAGGGTAATACAGGAAAGTTATAAGACTATCCATTCAGTTTCAGTCTGGTGATAAGTTTGTGGCTAAAGGCTGACCTTCATATGGGAACATTACATAGTATGAAATGTTTTATTTTAAGTGAGTCTGTAATCCATTCATATGTATAGAGATCTTGACTTAACATGATTCAAAATAACTTGTCTTTTTTATGCAGCAAAAATGGAAAGTATCCTTCACAAAATATTGATAAAAATCGATATCATTAAATTCTTTGTTTATTAAGAAATAGAACAGCTCCTGTAATTAAATGTTTAATAATAGAATGAAGCCTTCTTTGTAAAATTGATATGACACTTTTGTGGTGGGTCCTGTACTTTGCCTTGGAATCTTAATATTCTCAATTTCAAGGGTCATCTCCCGTGTACACTATTACCTTCCACACATGGAAGGTAAAACTAGTTTATTTCTGGGCCAAAGCAATATATATTATTGACCACTGAGTGTTTGTTCTTATACTTATCAAAGTTTAATTTTTCTTTTACACAGTTAGTTGTAAAGTATGTGTAGGTAGTCTGCTTTTTCATTATAACAAGAAGTCATTTACAATCTCTGAACTTTAAACATATCTAGTTCCTATGGATTTTTAATTAATTGGAATTTTCAGGGAATTGCTGACAATATTTTCATCTAGCTGTTGATTTTTATCACCTTTCAACTTTACTAATAAGAATTTAACTTTGGTTTGAAGAATATTCTGTTTTGTCATTCCAGTGGGGAAAAAAAGAAGATGGGCACTTTGGATGTTAAACTTTTTTTCAGATTTAGATCATTTATTTCTCTAAACTCTGATATGAAACAGGATTTTATTAGTAGTCAATACACTACTATGTAAAATTTTCATTACAATATTGGTAAAATTAAAAAGCAAACTTTTTTCTTGAATTTTACTAATTCAATTAACAGTAGCCATCTGAAGTATTTGCTGGTGTAGCTAACATAGAACACTAATTAATCTTATTAATGAGATCTTTACAACTTTCACATTGACCCTATTGATTTTGACTCTTAATGAGAAAATTGTTTGTCCAATCACATTAAAAACAATAAAATGTAGCAATTCAACTCTCTGACTTGTCATTACAATTTGCAAAGTGGTATCCCTGTTTCTGTTTCTTCTAGAGTATAAATGATGCTTAAGTTTTTAGTAATAAAGTAATGGATATGAAAGGCATTGGTAGCAAAAGAAGCAGCTGTTCCACAAAGTTTCTTATGCTGTAGAGAAAATGACTCAGATGGATGGACATTACAGTTTAATAATCCTGTGGAAAAGTTTTGAAACCAAGAGATGTCAGACACCAGTAAACTCTAAAATGAATGTTGAAAATGTATTTTTAGTATTTTAACCTTAATAGTTTTACAACTAATGCTTTCTTACAGATAAAAAAAAAACGTGGATATGCATACACTATTATATAAGTTTTAGATAATTAAAAGTTAAGTCATTAATATATTATATTTGACCAAATAAAAAGTGACAAATACTGATGAATTAAACATGCTTAATATCAGGG
This sequence comes from Callospermophilus lateralis, assembly GCF_048772815.1. Classification (NCBI taxonomy): domain Eukaryota; kingdom Metazoa; phylum Chordata; class Mammalia; order Rodentia; family Sciuridae; genus Callospermophilus; species Callospermophilus lateralis. Next base: position 807,580 of record NW_027511570.1, on the reverse strand, counting down.
TGTAACATTTTGTTAATGTATCTATATTTCAATGTTAGTAAGTTGGCTAAATACATCAGTTTTCAAATGAAGGATATGATTTGCCTCTTGGGTAATGTGTCATTTAAATTTAGCAATTTATTTTAAAAATATATTTTTTATGTCTAATTGCTAAGTGTTCTTCAAAAACCATTTGTTACTATATTTACCTCCATATTCTAAAATGCTAAAGGTAAACATATTGTGTTGCTTGAGGCATTGACAGCAGCAAGTACTGAAGCTACTCAAAACATGTCATGTGCCCAAGTGAGCGGTCGGTTTTCACAGATGTGGTGTGTCCATGAGCCAGGGGTTCTAGTTCAAAGTGCAGCACGCTACTGGTCCCAGAATTTGAAAAGTCTTCAAAAAAATGACTCAGATGGATGGACATTACATTTTTTTATGGGGTTACAGGGAAAGAATTTCACTTATAGAAGTTCAAAATCATGGAATGGCTAACACTTTTTAAATATTCCAAATCAGTATTTTACCAGGTCATATCACTGATAGTTTACTAACTACTATTCAATATAAATTATATTAATTATGCAAACTGAGATAAATATATAGGAGTTAAAAGACAAACCAATGATGAAAATTGTGTTTAATTTTACAAAGTTTAGTATGTAATGCAGTTTTCTCAAATCCACTACACTATTCCAAGTTGATTGTTTTTATTGTGATTTCATTTTAAAGGTAATATTTAGATAATTCTGCATAATATTAATACATTTGGCCCATCTATGATGCAGAAAGCAAGCAAATTCAATCAAAATTCCCAAGTTATTCATCTAAATATTTACCCTTTTTTCCCCATAAAATAAAAATTATTAAAATAATTTTAATAGCTTAAAATTATTTTTAAAATAAAATTAAAAGCTTCACATTATTTTATTATTTGGACATTGCAAAACTTAAATCAAATTACTGAAATAAATTTTGAGATTTTTAAAATTTTATTAAAATCTTAAAATATTTTATTATTTTTGTCTGTTACTAAATTACCACAGTCATTATTATTAAATTATATTCAATTAAAGTTATTTTTAATTAAGTCATTTTCAATTGACTTAATTTTGTTTCTTTGTTGATGATTTTGGAATAAGTATCTACTTTATATTACTCATAAAGTAGATACTTATATTTATTTTACAATATTTATGTAAATTATTCATTTATTGTAAAAAGAATCTATTGATAGTGAATGTGACATTTAGCTGAAAATGATTGCTGCACTATTTTTTATAGAAAATCTTAATTTCATATTCCTTTTTTTTTAACATATGGATTACTACTCTTCTCTGGGTTTCAGCCATATTCGAATGAAAGTACAGCTATATATTTAGGCCTTAATTAAGTTGTGCATTAAGATGCAATTATAACTATTACATACAGTATTAATTTATTTATCTTCCTAATCTTTATTCAAGTATACATAGAAAAATCTATGACAAAACATTTTCTGTTCTTAGATACATTAAATAGATTAACCAAAATTTTTAAGAAAATAACTATAATAGTAGTTCAGCAACTACATTGAAAAAAAACTGAATTGAAGAAGTAATTCAAGAATATTCACAATGTGAAAGGTTTTTATAATTTTAAAAAATAAAAACAAAGATCAAAACCTCACAGTTACATATCTAAGAAATACATTCTAAGAAATATTCAGAGAAAATTTAGAAGTTTGTGTTGGCCTGGGTCATCCATTGCATTAAAAAAAACAAAACACAGACAAAAAACAAACAAAAAACTAGACCCTATAAGTCATTTTGACCTTGTGGAACTTTCTTATTTCTAAGATTTTCAGAATTTCTCATTACAAACTAGAGCTACTCACACTTGTCACATAATGAGATGTATGAAGTCCTGAGAGATCCTACCTTGGAGGTGAAAAATATTATGAGGTGAAAAATTATGTTTTGGTTTTAGCCAGATTCGCATGTAAAGGATGCTTTGCCCATTAGTAACTTAACTTTCCTTAAAAATCAAAAAACAAGAAACAAAAACAAAACAAAACAACAATTTAAAAAAAACCATCAATCAAAAACAAAAACAAATAAACAAAAAAAAAAAAAAAAACCTTCTCTGAAAGAGATAGATCCCTTAGATTTCTGTCCGAATGAATTTTAAATGTTAAACAGCCTCTATCTTTCCCTCCTCCTTTAGGAAGACTCTTCTCTTTGACAGGGAACATTTTTTTTCTATGGCATTTAAAAATGTGTCTTATAATATAAAAATGTCAGATAATTGGTACCCAGTGTATGCAAACTGACTTTAGCCTTGTTTTGTCATGCCAATCACTAAAGCTGTAAAGTTTGTTCTCCTTCTCCAGCAGACACCTTAGATATGGGAAGAGCTAAAGCAGGAAAAATAATATGAAGATTTTCTTCTCTGCACTCAGGATAGTACATTCTCAACACAGTAGATGTGAAATGATGCATTTCTTTGAGCCATACTGTTCTTAATTAGCTCTGATGTGGACTTTAAATTAGGTCTTTAAAGGACCTTTTCTTGAATTTAAGGAAAATCCATTCAGAATCACTATGGGATGGCAGCACACAGACCACTGTAACAAGTGTCTTAATTATTTGCTGTGACCTAGTAGATCGCTACATGATTAGTTCATCACATTGCCCCATGGGAGACAGAGTGTAAAACCGTCTTCTGTTCACAAGATGGTAAAAAATTAGATAGTGTTTTCTCCCCCTTCTGTTCATTTCTGAGTCAGACAAGCTGTGCTGAATCAATTAGCCTCCTATAAGCTTTTCCCATAATAGAAGCCAAATCAAACTGGAATCTATAGGAAAAGGTGAGAAAGATTGGGTGATTTCAGTGGTGTATAGAAGAGAATTGAATACATTTCTTTTGAAAAAAAATTTGTCAGGAGCAACCATGACAACCTTTAGAAAGTTTGCAACTATGTTTCTCCTTGTAACATTTTTATACAGAAAAAAAAAACAGTTAAGTGACACCAAGAGTAACCTTACAGAAGAAGATATAACTTAAAATAAGGGACACACTTTCTGCCAAGTAAGGGTCATATAGAATCAGACATGGACAGGTTTTGTATTGCAATGATTCTCTCATTTCTCCCTTGTTTGCCTTGCAGATAGATGGTTAAGAGTGTTAGGACAGGGAATTCATATGCTTAAAATCATCTGACAAGACCATCTATTCTAATATATCTTGTATATTTAAAGGATGAAAAGAAGGGATAAGGCACTCACAATAGATAAAACAGTTTACCATTACCTTCACCTTTCTTCAATAATATTACCAATGTCCACTACTTCTGAACTCAACAAGTGGCATTAAAAAGAGGGTGGATATATAAATATTTATTTAGGGTTCACAATGAACTCAAGGTAAATTACACCAAAATTTTTCTTCCAAATTTTCTCCTTCTATTGTGATTGAAAAGCAAAATGTGGGCTGGATTAGCAATACTCTCAAATTAAACGTATTCATTTCACATATTCATGTAGCAGAACACGTACACGTACATATGCCCACACTCATAGTCTCACTTATGAAGAAAAATTAAATCCACCAAACTGTTTCATTTTCCACAGTATTTTTAACTTTTGGAAGGTCTTGCGTATTTCATTGCTTCGAATCTACAATAGTTAGTTGAGTCTGAGGCATCATTTAAATATTATTAATGTAATTTTAGGAAATTATGGAAAAAGTTAAAGAAAATTCATCTGTTTCTAAAAATGCTTGCATCTGTTTTGAAAGTGTGAGAATCACAAGAGCATTTGGCCTATTAGAGTGCCACAGATTATAAATAGGAAAATTCACAGTTATATTTTAATAAAATTAGCACGTTTCTGGCTGCCATAGAGTATGGTGGCAGCTACCAACTTTCTGTTTAAAAGAGTGCAGGTGTCTTGATGATGGCTGAGAAGGAGAATTTCAAATCACTCCAAGTACCAAATACCTGTGAAATGTTGTTTCTGTACTTAAAGTCTAGAAACAGTCATAGTACTTGAAATATTTTTATCATATTAAAAGACCAAATTGTCAGGGCTTCCACCTAACTTGGAATGAGGTGGGTATTCCTTCTCCTTATTTTTGACATGTCTTTCCAACAGGATGATCTCAATGAACTTCATGTGAGGAGAAATAGCAGAAATTCCAGTGTCTTGCTCTCCCTTAGAAGGTTATTGTGTGAGCACTGGAAACACATAAATTGGTTCAAATTCTGGCTCCAGTTTTTAGCACTTTTTGACATTAAGCATCTCATGGATCTTCCCCAGACCAAATTTTATTTTAAAAAATGAAGATGGTAATCTTTCATGTCATAATAAAGATTAAATGCATAGCATCTTAAACAGTGTATGGCAAGGCTTAAGAGATATAGTTTAGTGTTTTACCTACACACATACATATGGTATTTACAAGTGTGTGTGCGTGTGTGTGTGTGTGTGTGGTGTAATATATATGTTTGTGTGTGTGTATACACATATACAGTAAATATTTAAAAGTGTATATCTATATATAGTAAGTATTTATAAGCAATCACTGCCTTTAGCAAGGTAATTGTGTTTTTTAAATAAGTATTCTCCTCTAGAGGCATTGCCAAGACAGAATGGCAGAACAGTACCATAGATGTGTTAAAGCTAGTAGAGAGGACTGATAAATAAATTAATCTGGAAAACAAAAGGGGTTTTTTTTTGTATTTCCTTTTTGTGTAGTACTTAAAGACAGGTTGTTAATTTTAAGTCGTCTTCATTTTATTATTCATTGCAAAAACTAACAAATTATTGATATATTGTACCAAAGAGCTGTTCAAAAATGAAATACTTTAATGGAAGGGAAAGAAAGAGAATTATGTATTTGTAGTGGTAACACTTATTTTCAATAAAAATAAAGCCCATGCCTCACATGTACAGGTGTTTTCTTCATACAAATTACCAGTAAGAACTTGAGAATTACTTTTATTGTTTAAATCTCAGTCATGAAAGGAGGAATGGGATTGGTTTATTCTTTAGAAAAAAAGTTAAGAGGTGAGTGACACTATCAATTCAATGCAGCTGCTTTATAAAATTTATGTTCACTTTGTAGAGTTAGGGGACCCAGAAAGCATGTTGCATGGCCATTCTTGATTTTCTACATAGTCAACTGAAGAGATAGACATGGTTTATATGAAATAAAAAGAGCAGTATAGAATTTGCTTTGATTATCATGACCATTCAAAAATGAAGAGAATGATATAGTTCTTTAACTCATTCCTCAGAGTTTTAGGTCACAGTGGTAACAGTGAGTTGCCTCATCTTATAAAAGTTAGGTGGGTTGGGATCAAGCTAAGGTAGATGCTAACACTTTAATTTCATGTGTTGGCCTCCTCCCTTACAGAGTGTATGATGGAGCCAGGTGCTGGTGGTACACACCTATAATCCCAGTGGCTCAGGATGCTGAGGTGGGAGGATCTCAAGTTCAAAGCTAGCTTCAGGAACTTAGCTACATCAGCAAACCCCTATCTCAAAATAATAAATAAAATAAAATAAAAATATAAAAAGGGCTGGGGATGTGGCTCAGTGGTTATGCCCTCCTGGGTTCATTCCCTGGTACAAAAAAAATCACTTACCATTTATGAAACCCATTTCCTCATATGGAAACACAGAAATTACTTCATAAAAATGTAGCTGCACAAACTAATTGGATTTATGTATGTAAATTGCTTGGTACATGGAAAATAATTAAGGAAAGCTTAACAAACAGCAGTCTATACTTTTTTCTTTGTTTATAGAACATCTATTAAAGGTATTAAATGAGCTTAAATATTCCATAAACCTAATACAGATATAATAAAATATATAAGCTGCATCACTATCAATTTGTCTGTTTATTGTTGATAAAATAATTATTGGATATGCAATTTGTACAGAATACTGTGCTAGGCCCTGAGGGAAATAAATGATGAAGCCATAAATCTGTTTTCAATTAGCTTAGGATCTATTAGTTAAGAAAGTCACATATACACCTATAATATAAAGCTAGAAAGTTGTTTTATAAAGAGGACATACTTAAACCATTTAGAGTTTAGAAGAGGTAGAAAAATATCAGTTTTTGTGGGATATTGATATGTCTCCTCATTCTAAATTTTTTGCATGTTTGCTAATTTAACTTTCCCAACATTTCACTGAATTACCGTCTTCTATCTAAATGAATTCAAGGCTAAGACACAAAGAATATGGGTCCATGCACGCTGCATTTATAGAATGAGAACATGATTAGGCATGTTATTAGCCACATGGTTTAAGACAAATGATAACTTTGGAAAGATTATTAGAACTGGCAGTCTATCCTTGACTCTGTCTTGACTGCAGTCTCTCACTGTTTGGAGGTTTAAGCAAATTTGTGAGAGTTTCAATGACAATCATAAATATGCAACTAAAATATTTTGTTTTTTTAACATCCAAAAATATTAGAGACATCATCTGAATTTGGGGTCCTGAATTGTAACAAGCAGGACAAGCTAGAAGGTTGGTGCACTGAGAGGAGGAAGGGACAATACCTAAGGAAGATTGAGACTGTCAAGTAAAACAAAGGAGAGGAGAAAAGCAGAAAATGTTATAATTTTAAAGGTAACTTTAGAAATTTACAGCCTGTGCTTCTAATAGTATGAATTTTCTGGCAAAGCAGTCCAATATTTTCCCCATGCAATTATCTTGCTACTTTAGAGAGTTAATTAAAAAATTATGAAATATTCTGTAAAGTTTAAGGCAATATAGATGTATTACACATGTCAGCTCGATAGACGATGGGTAGGTAGGTAATTGCATTATAATTATGGTATCTGCTTTCCGGCAGTTGTTGAAACCTATAATTCTAAACGGAGATCTTGCAAACCCATGAAGCCACTTTGTCAATAAGTCCACAATGCCTGTGTCAAAATAAATGCAGTGACCAGATACATAGAGTGAAGAGAAAAGGAACAAGAGAATACTTAAGTCTAGGATGTAGGAATGGATGGGAGAGTGGTGATATGCATTGCCAGGATGAAGAGATGGTAGTGTTTGCTTGCCAAGAGTCTCAACAGAATAAAGGTTGATGTTAACATGATTAGTATGACTATGAAACAAAATAATAAGAATTAAATTTAATCTATTCAGAGAAAAATTTAAGGTAATATTTATTGAGCTACTCACATGTTCCAGGTACCATAATAAGCTGTTGTAAATCCTCACAACAATCCATAATACCTGTAATATTACTATCATATATTACAAATGCAATAATTTTTTAAAAACTTTAAAGAACATATAATGTTTATTTTATCACTATCGTGTTGAGAGTGTATGTAAAGTTCACTGTATAATACTACTACTTTAAAAATATCCTAGATCATTGCAACTCAGGAAATTCTGAAATAACACAACTATAAAAGATAATATGTAAAGTAGGTAAGGGGATAGAAACTACAGCCAAACGTACTAGTTTTAGCTTTTAACTAGATGTGTCACTTTGGGAAAATTACTTATCTTCTCTGTACTTTAGATGTCCCGTTTCTAAAATGGGCATAAAAATAACTCCTACTTGATTAGTTGATGTAGGGGTTAAATAAATTAATATGCATAAACTGATTAAAAATCTCCATCATAGGGCTGGGGATGTGGCTCAAGCGGTAGCGCGCTTGCCTGGCATGCGTGCGGCCTGGGTTCGATCCTCAGCACCACGTACAAACAAAGACGTTGTGTCTGTCAATAACTAAAAAATAAATATTAAAAACTTCTCTCTCTCTCTCACACTCTCCTTAAAAAAAAAAAAACCTTAAAAAAATCTCCATCATAAATAATAAGCAATTTAAAATGTTATTTATTAGACTGACATTTTGGACTTATAATTGGGATTGGAAAAAGGAAAAACATATTTTTACATCCTTTTTTTTTCATGATCCATCATAAATGTGGTCTTCTTTTGGACAAATTTTAACATTTAAAAAAAAATTTAAAGTATTTTGAAGTACCTTTAACTTCTTTTTATTTTTCTTATTTACTCTTGAGTGGCTGATATAGAACATAATATTGTACTTAAATTTGAAAGTTTTTATAATTTGAACAGTGGGCTCATATTGCCCTACTGCATGTCAGAAGCAAACTAGATTTCAACAGAGAATTATGCTCTTCCCAGAATATACAATCGGCAACCAGCTATTTTGATGACCTTTTCCCCTGTATTTTCAGTTTTGTTCTCTCCACACGGTATTAATTTCTGAACATGTATTCTGCCCTCAGGGAAAAAAACATTTTCTAAATTGTGTCATTAAATTAGTCTAAACTTCCAAAGAGGATTATCTGAAAATGTCTCAGGGTCAAATATGTTATTATTTTACAGAACTTGAGTTTTAACATTATTACTGGTTGCTTCCAACAGTAAGGTAGAATTGGGAAAAAAAAATCAAGAATGAGGCTGGTGGAAAGTATTGTTGAATAACATGACCAAAGAAGTGCATCTCACTACCTCGGTAGTGATTCCAAGAAAAGAGCTGGCTGCAATGGAAAGTTGCATAAAACTAGATGGTGAAGAGAGTTAAGAACTCTTCTACTTCCTAGCCCGGTAGATTGTATCCTGCTTTGGAGAACCTAACAGAATAGATTCAGGTGACCCACCATGAGTTCAGGTTGTACCCCGTCTTACCTTGTATAGAAATATAACTGCGTTCTTACAAGCTGAAGGAAAATTCATATTTTTAGAAGATCCTTGACATTCCAGGGCAAAGATCTTGAGTTCTAATGAAATACACAGAAAAGGACAAGCAAGAGGCAAGCGACTGGGATAGTGTTCGAGCAAGTCTAAAAATGCAAGCTCATCTTATTTCTTTATATCCTGGACCCTCTTCTTTCTTGCTCAGAGCCTTCTCTTCTTCCTTTTCCTTTGAAATTTTCCTGAAAGAATATTTTTTTTTCATCTGGATTGATTTGAGCAGTAATTGGCTCGATAAATGGATGAAAGACTTGCAATGTTGAAAAAAACTTGAGACTTTTGCATCCTGAAAAAAAGGTTCTGTTGAGTCTAACTTCATTTCCAATTATTGAAATGTGTGTGGTGTGAGAAATATGTTTTTAGCTCAAGGCTTCTGCTGCTGCTTTTTGTTGTTTTGTTTGTAGGACTGGGAGCTGTCACTTTATTCCAGGCTATGGAATCAGAGAGTAAATACTGCTTGGTCACGTTACCTCCACAGAAACAGTATTTTTAAAGTTCAAGCTGGTCCAGTGAAACCTAAACTACCCTACAAAATCATTAAACTCCTTCCTATTCTGCTCCCTTTCTGGCTTTCCAAAGCTGCCTATTCCTCTCCTCGAATTTCCCATGGCACCACCCCTGCTACCTTGCTCAGCATGCATCCTTGTCTCATCCTTCACAGAGTGTGGTATTTCGTATTAGGAGAGTCAAGACTCTGTGTCACAAAGACAGAAAAAGCAGCAGAATTTACTTGGGTATTTTCATCCACTTGCTTCCTGTTACTATGGAAAAGCATCCTAGCTCAGCGTCCCTAGCTCTATGATAAATATGGAACCCCTCTCCAGACCATGGACACAGCTTTATTTAGGAACGTTCACATATTGTTTTCTTTTTGCTTCCCATTCATTTATTTTCAGAATTTTCCTTTCCAGTCCATCCTTTTCCTTACTATTTAAACTTGTTGATGTTTCTCCCACTGTTGGAGGGTCCTGAGGAGCAACAGCAAAGTAAATACTTTCAGTGCCACATAACCCTTAGCTACTCTATGCCCTGTCTACTCTTCAGAATCAAAGGACGCTTCTAGTTGATGGCCCCCAATACTACCCACCTCCAGTTGAACTGAACTCTCACTAACATGCATTAACTTTCTTCACCAATATCATCAGTAATCTCTTATTGGTTAATTCCAAAAGCATTTCTCATTAGTCATGCTGCTTCACAGAACTTAACTAAATACTCTCCGGATACTAAGAATAATGGTCATGGTCAAGCAAGAAGATAATTGCATACCTGTGTCCCAGTGACTGGGGAGCCTGAAGCAGGAGGATCACAACTTTGAGGCCAGCCTCAGCAATTCAACAAGGGCCTAAGGAATTTAGTGAGACCCTGCCTCAAAATTTAAAAAAAATAATAAATAAATTTTTTTTTAAAAGCTGGGGATGTAGCTCAGTGATAAAGCATCCCTGGGTTTAATTCCCACTCTCCATAGCCCCTTTCCCCACAAAGTAAAATTCATCCAAAGAAAAGAGATTGTGGCACAGGGGACTTGAGGAAAGAAGGGATTAAAAAGGCAGCTTTGAGAAACAGAAAAGAGATCAGACTAGGAAAACATGAGAGTGATTGTTCACTGGTAATTTAGGTTTCATTGTGCAAAAGCCTCTTTTAATTCTCCTGTCCTTACTTTCCTTCCCAGTAGCCACCAATATAGAAACATGCTTGCCAGTGTCCTTTACAGACTCTGCTTTATGTACCTTTCCTGAAAATATTATGTTTTGGGGAGGTCATTCTATTCTTGTTCTGCACTCTTCCTGGGATACCTCTCACAACCCACGTAGTTTCAGTTGACATCTTCCAAATTGTTATCACTAATCCATATTTCTCTCCTAAGAATATGAACCACATAAAAAAACTGGAATCTGGAAACAGGTAATCTTTTTTCATGAATTTTCTTTCTTACTTTCTTTCTGTCTGTCTGTCTGTCTTTCTTTCTTTCTTTCTTTCTTTCTTTTTAGTTGTAGTTAGACACAATACCTTTATTTTATTTATTTATTTATTTTTATGTGGCGCTGAGGATGGGACTCTGTGCCTCACATGTGTTAGGCTAGCGCTATACCACCGAGCCACAACCCCAGCTCGTGGAAACAGATATTTTTAAGTGTGCATGTCTTATATGAATTTCATCTTTGCCTTCTATTCCCTATTCTTTTGTGTCTCTTATCTAAATGAAGTACACTCTCATTTATCTGAGTGTCCAAGGCCTGATAATAATAATTGGTACCTTGGTACCTCCTTTATCTTTACTATCAAGTTCAACTGTTGACTAGCAATTCTATCTACCAGGTGTCTCTTAAATCTATTTACATAACCCTCATGCCAGTGTGCTTTTGGGGACCAGCTTAAACACTTCACTGGATTTCTATGAGGGACACTCTAACTTAATGCTCTTGCCTCCAGCCTGTCCTCAGATCTACTCTCAGAGAAGCTGAAGTTGTTTATCCAGAGTTCTTAACTGAACAAGCTACTGCCACTGGACTCTTACACTGTTAGATTAAAGCTCAAATTCTTTAATACAGCTTACCCAAACTCTTCTGGATATAAACTCACGCCTGATTGCTCACTATTTCACTGCCAAGACTCTCTAAGCTCCAACCACTTCAAGCTTCTTTTAGTTTCCTGAAGAGTATCATGCTCCTTGTTCTCTAGGAATTTGCATATTTTTTGTCTTCACTCTTGCCTGGATAATTTCTACTTTCCTTGAAGCTCTCTCTGGGAAACTTCTCCTTGATCCCCCATGCTTGGGAGACATACCTTTTCTAAGTATTAGGTTAGCTTTATTTTCTTCTGCCTTTATAAAAAATACTTAGTCTGTATACTAATTGCATGTTTAAGTACTTTATTCTCCATTAATCAGTAAGTTTTATTTTCCATAAATTGGGAAGTTTCTTAAACTTAGTCTTGGGTTCAATGGTGGCTTCTAGGAAGATTTGTACAGATATTAATTCCTGGACCTGTAAATGTTACCTTATTTGGGGGAAAAAAGGTCTTTGTTGTTGTGACTAATTTAAAGATCTTGAGACGCAGACATAGTTGGAATTATCCAGCTGGGCTGTAAGACCTGTGCATATCTTTCTTGGAAAATGCATATCGGGGAGATTTGATGGATATAAGAGAAGACATAGAAAAGAGAAATGCAATGTGAAGACAGGCTGACAGACTCAAGTGATGTTTATGTAGGACAAATGAGGCTGGACATCCAAGGAATTTTCAGGAAGCAGGTTTGTTTCAGTTGCAGAAGTCCAGAGGGCAGTGGCTAAAAATTTATACTCAATGGGGGTGGTTACATGACAGTGGGTGGATACATAACAGCTATTCTTTGTACCACATTTTAGGTCAGACAGAGGCTTCACAAGTTTTTACCAAGGAAAACAGTAATAGTAACTTGTGCATAGCAACAAGCTTGAATGCAGAAAGAGAAACCTAGCCTTTACAAGAAAGAAGAAGCCTCAAACCACAATGAGCTCACTGCAGAAATCCTGCTGATATTCTTTGTAAAATTCTTGTTGACTAGGAGAAAAGCTTATATGTTACAATTGTGGTGGGGGTCCTCTTTGGTGGAGGTACTGGATTCCTGCATCAATGTGGCCAGAAGTCATACAAAGAAGACACTAAGGAGATGGAGGCAGAGATTGGAGTGATGTGGCCAGAGCCAAGGAATTTTAAAAATGCCAGTAGCCACAAGAGCTGGAAGAGGCAGGGAAGACTCTCTTCTAGAGCCTCCACAGATATTGCAGCCCTTCCAGCACCCTGATTTCAGATTCTCAACTTCCAGAACTATAATAAATTTCTATTGTTTGAAGCTATGTAATTTGTGGCAGTTTGTTACAGCAGTCTCGTGAAGATAACAAATTCGAAATTGTCTTTTTCCAATTTCTAGACCAGGTCCTAGAATTATCTGGTCATGATGAGGCAATTGATAAACATTACTTAGAAGAATGAAGAGTCATAGACATGAGTTGTCTTGTATGTATTGAACTTACTTGAGCTAATCTGTATGGATTTAAAAAATAAATCTGTGCACACTCACCATGTAAATTTCAATATGTGAGGGCACTACCAAACAAATGTGAATAGAAGAAGGTAAGTTGTTGTCAATCATGAATTAATGTACACATTACCTGCTTTCTTCTGTCAACCTCATCCCGATTAAGTATGCAATTATGTCAATACTAGGTTGATCCTGATACTGAAAATCACAATGAGATTTCTTCAAATACATAGACATCTGAGTGTGCTGAGTATCATTTAATAATTTTATTGAGAAGCAAATAGTCACATTTAAAAACAGCTGTGATAAAGAGCACATTATAATAGTTGCATCTGCTCTTTCTGTAATTATGACAATATCTGTGGTAAAACTTTTATAAACTGTTATAAAATAGGTAGGCACATATGTCTACATTTAAATAGCAGCCATGGCAATTTAGAAAAGACTTGTGTTTAATACTTCAGCTATCTACAAAAAAAGTATATGGCCAAATTCATTAGTATATGCTACAAAGAAACACCAAACACCACACTTCATTAAAAGAACTTATTTTAAGAATCTAGACTGATATATTTCAAGGGATTTTTTTTAAGTTGACTGCTTTAAACCTTAAAATTTCTATTAGTTTGGTTCTCCAGCACAGGTCTTCCTTTGAACAGCCCCTTCTTTTTGAAAAGTTTACCTTGATTTGCTTAGGTTCATTTTAATTAGTAGTGGTGTAGCAGGAATGTAAAGCAAAGAGATAAGGGGAGGGGATTCAAGGGTAAAACTTATAAAAGAGATTAGAAAAAATTGTAGGAGCTAGAAAAGCTATGCCAAGATTTATTTGGTGGAGGCATGCTAAATGCAGTGTCTCGGAGGGAAATGTCTTACTGTTCTGGTAATTAAATAGCATTGTGTTTGATGAGATGATTCCATGATGTTCCTCATCATGCTAAATTATTTCAAGCATATTAATTATATCACTACTGTTTGTGCAGTAGTATGGTCAGCTTTTAACTTTTCATTGTGACATTTCTATCCACCAGTTACTAAACTTTGACCTTCTTTCATTTAGTTACTTTGTGTTCATTACCATAGCATATTCAAGTGACTTTTAAGAAGTTTTATTGGCTGTGATTCACTTTTAAATCATGTGCAGAAATGTATAGGATGCACAATACAGAGAGCTAGTTAAATCAACTTTAAAAAAATATATTATCAGCTCAATGGCATCCATTCATAGAAATGTCATTTCCAAGTATTCTTTTTTTTAATATTTATTTTTTAGTTTTAGGTGGACACAAAATTGGAAAGAATGATCAATGCCATGACACTTGTCTGTGTCATAATATTTGTATGTTAAAACTTAGCATTCTAGGTGCTGTTACCTAACAAAAAAATATGACCAGGGTTTGCGTTGATTATTATGCTAAAATATGTACATACGTTTTATGTTACTTGTCTGACTTGAACACTAAAGAATGATTTTTCTGGGCTGGGGATGTGGCTCAGGTGGTGGCGCGCTCGACTGGCATGCGTGCGGCCCGGGTTCGATCCTCAGCACCCCATACAAACAAAGATGTTGTGTCCGCCGATAACTAAAAAATAAATATTAAAAATTCTCTCTCTCTCTCTCCTCTCTCACTCTCTCTTTTAAAAAAAAGAATGATTTTTCTTATAATAGTATGACTTTATGTTGTTTCTCTGTGTTTCTTCAATTGCATATTTCTACTTATTTGAGACACACTTTATTTTTTCAGTAATCTTAAGGTAATATATTTATTCTGGATGGTTAATCAGTTTGCAAAGTTTCATGTAGAATATATATAAATGCTCACTTTCTGTGACTGTTTCCTCATGGGAAAATGTTTCATGTTTTCAAAAGATTTATTGACACATATGAATTATGCCTATTAATCGGGTTCAGTGTCATATATCCATCATAAATACAGTGAGCACTGATCAAATCCAACCAAGTTTTTTTTTTTCTGACCATTCCCTCCATGCCCTTCCCAATCTCTAGTAATCACTATTCCACTTCTTTTAGTTTCTACACATGTGCAAGAAGACATGGTACTAGTCTTTCTGTGTTTGACTTATTTCACTTATAGTGAGTGTCCTCCAGGGCCATCCATTTTGCTGCAAATGACAGGATTTCAGTCTTTTTTATGTTTGAATTATACTTCATTGTATATTAGGCCACATTTTCTTTATCCAGTCATCTGTTGATCGGTACCTAGGCTGCTTCATGTCTATTTTGCAGATGAAATATATAGATTCTATTAAAAATTTCTTCAAGAATTATACTTTTTAAGATACTTTCATCCAGGCAAAACAATCAGATATGTGCTATCAATATTTTCTTTTTAAAATGTAAAATTTAGTCTACAAATCTAGTCTGTATTTTTTCTGAGTTTTATTATTTTTATTCTCTTTTTTGCAACTCAAACTTTAAATTGGGTAGTTCATTCCTAATAATTTATACTTATTTATCTCATAAGTCAATTTATCTTATGTCTTACTATTTAATGCCTATTTTTATTTTCTTACTCATGACTAGATTTAAAGTGTTTCTCTCTTAGATTGTATGACATTGAAAAAATATAGATATATCTATTCCATCTATGTTAATTTTAGATATATGAGTGCATTGCAAGAAAGTAATGAATTATAGTTTGTTTCTCATGTTATTAATTATCATTTTTAGTCCCTCATTTATTAGGTTTATTTGAGTAAGTATAAAAAAATGTAACCATGATTGTCAAAAATGTCACTTAGGCCAGGAGTGGTGGCACATGCCTATAATCCCAGGGGCTGAGGATGCTGAGGCAGGGGAATCAGGAGTTCAAAGCCAGCCTCAGCAAAAGTGAGGCACTAAGCAACTCAGTGAGACCTTGTCTCTAAATAAAATAGAAAATCGGACTGGGGATATGGTTCAGTGGTCCAGTGCCCCTGTGTTCAATCCTCAATATCTCCCCACAAAAAAAGTCACTTAGAAATTGTAAATAGGAATGATTTTTTTCAATACCCAGTCAAGAAAGTCATAGAGTTAAAGGATAAAATGCGTCTCTACTGGTGGAGAATATTTGAGGCTGATATACGTGCATTTCTTGATAAACAGGGGATAAGCCTCTTAGTCCTCCCAGGATCAAAGCAAAATGTTTCAATCACTTATCCTCATTTCAACATACTTCCCTGAAGTTACAGATTTGGAAATTACTTTTCAATTTTTAAGCTGCTTTAAATACTCATTTTAATTAATACAAAATGGCATGGGATGGTCCAAATCTAATTTTGATGGTTCTCCCTTAAGGCCTATTCCACATACTACTTGATTAATGGTATACTGAGCAATGTTAGAAGTAGTAAATACACAAAATAGTATGTGAAATCTAGGTATAATGTTAAAAACACTTGCATTTTTCAGTGAATGTGAATTACAGTGAATCGGAATATACAGTGGTTATTCAATGAATTGCTTATTCAATAAATTGACTGTCGACTGATAATTTTTATAAATATATTTATGCTCAACCTCTTAAAAATATTTATCACTTATAGAAACTGTAATCTGTGAAAGAATTCTTGGTTTTTAAATCTTACATTAATTTTAATTAATTTACGTATGACTTATGTTCAGCCAGAATTTGTTAAAAATGCTAATATTAGGAATATAATGGAACTGGGAAAAATAACTTTATTCTGACATAAGCCACCTATTTACCTGGCCTAAGACCTTAACTATTCTAAAATTCTGTCAGTTACTTTTATTTTTTTGGCACAGGAGACTGTACCCAGGACACTTATCCACTCAGCCACATCTCCAGCCCTTTTTATATTTTATTTTGAGACAGGATCGCCCTATGTTTCTGAGGTGGACTTTTAACTTTCGAAACTCCTGCATCAGCCTCCCAGATTGCTAGGATTACAAGTGTGTGCTATCATACTTAGCTGCAACTTACTTTTTAATGGTAATTTCTGCATACCTTTCACATTTTTTTTTGTTTTCAGGTCTATAACAAGGGTTTGATTGTTGTATAAAATTTGTTTCTTCAATGATAAGGAGAAATTTTATTTCCACTCTTTAGCTTGACTGTTTACCAATAGCATTGTCTAAGTTATAATATCAAATATTGCTGTTAAATTAACTTTGGCATAAAGTCAGTATTAGGCAACTTCGACGGATTTAGTAACATTAGCTCTAGTCTATTAAAATAAATATATTCAGTTATGTGAACTATTGTAGAATATGCTAATATACTTTTTATCTTCTCTAACAACTTCATTTCTCTAACACATGCTGATTTTTATTTTTAAGAAACACACTGCTTTAGCAAAATTATTTTGCCTAGTGTTTGAAAATGCCAAAAAAATATGCATTGCTATCTCTTTTTTATCATACTTTTCTAGCATGTTTTCACATTCTTGTCACAATTTGAGAAACACTGATTTAAAAAAAAATTAAAGATTTCACTTTATTGAACTTGTTATTTTAGCAACGTCTTCATATTTCCTGGATTTAGGATAACACTTGGAAACCAGTTAGTAAACAGATCCTATAGTGTACAAAGTTAACACTGATACCTTACAGAATTCTGTGATCATAAGTGTTGTTTAGCTATGTTTTGTTTGTGGAAGTGGAGATTGAACCCAGGGTTGTTCTACCACTGAGCTCCATCCCTGGCCCTTTTCTTGTGTGTTTGTGTTTAAGATAGGTTTTTGCTAATTTGCCTAAGTTGACCTCCTTGAACTTGCCACCCTCCTCCCTCAGCCTCTCAAGCAGCTTTGATTACAGGCATGCACCACCATGCCAGGTGTTTTAAGCCAAATGTATGTTTTTCTATCTATCAAACTTATTGCCACTTCATGATGGATAAAACAATCTTCCTAACTTTCTCATGTATCAAATGAGGAGAGCAAGCAAAGTTGTTTGCCAAAACCACACAATGAGTTCACATGCAAGCCTGGGCGGTTTTCAAGTCTCAATGTTCCTGAGGCTAGTGGTGTTTTCTTTTCATCCTTAGCAATGCTGTCACATGTACTTACCTCTTTGGAAGTGTCCCACTGGAACCTGAGATGAAATGGCTTGGTAAATGTAGAATACTAACACTATTCAGCTTTCCAGAAGCCTTCTTTTATAGGAATAACCAGACAATAAGGAATCTAGAATTTTCTATTCTATTCCAGTCATTGAGAGCATATGACATACAGAGGTTAAGAGATTTTTACATTTAGCATGCATTTTCAGTATGTGATATTTAGTAGATTTTAGAAGGAGTGAAGATATACTGCCGCAGTCTGGCTGGGCACAAAATCATGAGCTGCTCACAGCCTTGTAGATTCAAACAGCAATTCTCTATTCCCGAACTGTCAGCGGCACTCTACACACAGGTACTGGGCAAATCCACGTTCTGGGCAAAATCCACACTCTCCACTGGGCTCTGAATCCCAAATACTCTCTGAATCCCATGAGAACTCAACGGGAACTCAAGGCGCCTGAGGCAGCAGGATACACCCTATTCTCAGCAGGAATAACCTTAAACCTGGAACCTCCCTAAACTCAAGGAGCAGGATACTCCCTAATCCCAGCAGGATACACCCTAAACCTGGATCCGCCCTGGTCCTTGAGCAAGGTCACCTTTCACGCAATGTCACTGAAAATGACCTGGGTCATGCCATGCGTCATACCTACTTGGCAATGGCTCTCAGCATCATACTAGGCCCCCAAAAAGTGCAGACATACCCTATAAAGATGTTACCCCAAATCATGAAAAGTGGTCTCCTAATCATCATCATAGGCAAGTGGAGTAAAGAATCAAAGCCTGAGTCAGACAGGTTTAGATGAAGTTCTGGGCAGGTAGGTGGCTAAAGAGAATCCTGATAACCCAGGGGAGGAGAGGTTAGCTGTTGTCATGTTTGAATGTTCTGGTTTCCTGGGTGAGGAGATGGAGTCATTTAATTAAGAGCCTTGTAAGGATAACTGTCGCAAGCAGCAATATTTTATAGTAGATAGCAGAGAGAATGAGAGTCATCTGAACTAAAGAGGATACCTATTTTTACCATTTATTGAGAGGCAGAGGATAGTCTGCTTATTCCTTTAAGCACCTTTACTCTGCCTTTATATGTTGGAAGACCGATTGACAAACATACTAAAGATGAGAAGTAATATGAAAGAATTTATGAGGTGATGAGCAATTTTCTCTAAGTTTTCCATGGTTTCTATTTATATTACTGTAATAATAGAATACAGTATTCTACTTTGAAAAATACACAAAATACTATAGAATATAATCGCTTCCTGAGTTCAAATAGGTTTGTGGCCTTGTTATGCTTGTGTGTTTGTATCATATGTATGCTAGTTTCTATGCATGTATACCTGTGATGATCTCATTTTAGCACTTATTGCTTAACATATGCTAGGTACTAGATCATTTCACATTTTTATTTATTTTATTTCACATTTTTATTTATAGCTTAACAATAGTTTATTTATATCTCTAGCTTAATAATACTAATGAGTTATTTGAGCTCTAAAATGTATTTATTTGTCAGACTGGCTATTTATCATATAGTATGTGATATACTATATGACATCTGCACTAGCATACATCATTGTATTTTTATTTATGAATATAATATTCATTTTAAAAGTAACTGATGATGTCTAAGTATTCACTATGTCATCTTGAGAAACAACAATATACATATGTATAATTAATAATTGCATATAATTAATAATTACGATTTGAATTAATGAATGATAATAAATTATAATTTTATATATTATATAATGACAGATCTTTAAATGCCTAAGTGTAAACTGCTTTCTAGTGGCTAATAAATTTTATAGTATATTTTGTTATGTTAAAGACAACCTGACACAATTTTTATCATAAGTATTCTCAATTTAAAATAATTATATTCAGAATAACAATAATTTTATTGGTTTGTTTTGAATAAAAATGAAAAAAATGTTCTGAAAATTTCTTGTAATATTCAATTAATAGGACAAGGAAGACAAGGACTCTTGATGGCAACATTCATGCACTCTCTAGATTCCATGTGATATTTGGGGCTGAAGAGAATGATAAAGCGTGTTATTATTTAGCCAGTCCCATAGTACCATTACTACTACCATTAATAATAAAAACTTCTTTCAACTCTTTCTCTCTCCTCCCATCCTTCAGGGATATGGGGAAGGAAACAGTGAATTTTAAGCATATCTACCAGAAACTAGGGTTGTACTCTGACGTGAGAAAAATGCTAGGTGGAAATATGTGTTTTTCAAATTAAGTAAAAAATGATTGATTATTTTACATCTGATTTTACATCTCAACTTTGTGGAAACTACTTGTCACTGTTCCTTCTGATTCTGCACAGCTTTCCCTCATTTCCAGTCTTCTTCACTAAAGAAGATGTGAACTCATGGAATTTCAGGACAACAAAGGCCAACCAATAGCTTTTTATTTTAATAATTAAGCATTAGAAAATATTTTATAAATCAAAAGATATGGAAATAATAAAGTGGCATTGTGTTTATTCTCAACTTTCAAGAAAAAAACAGCCAATGTAATTGAAGATACCCCAGACCGAATGTGTCCCATACTTAATTTGAATTCCTCTTTTCTCCCTTAGTAATTATCATCCTAACTATGATGTAATTGTATTCCTCATCCCCTAAATGTCTTTTGATTTTGAAAACTTTGTTTCCTATGATACTGAAGGTTTTGTCTTGTTTCATTTTACTGCAGTCAAATTGTTCATTTTTCTTTTGTGGCTCTGACTACTTTCCTTGGTAAGGTGAGGGCATCATCATATGAGTTTGGTGGTGGCTGTGATGGGAGATTTTTCAAATATAAAAGAGTATAGAAAATAAAAAAAACATATTAAGGGAAAGATAAGCTATGTTTCCTTTCATCACATAAAGCAGTTAATATGGAAAGGAGAAAACTAGAATGAATCTATAGATATTACTCTGGAATTAGAAATATCAATGTGAATTAATGTTTTTTTAATAACAACATAGATACATAATAAATATACATGTAAATGTGTTTGTGAAAATACTAAATAATTACAGAGTTTATAAAAGCAATTTTACAGTGGAGAATGATGGAAGTCACTACAATAAATAACTAGAACATCAACAGGGATGAGGCAAAGTGCAATTGCACATCAGCTGCAATAAGAACATGGAGTAACCTCTGCAGTATTCCTTGCAAAACTACATAACCTGAATCAAACCATATGGAACAACAGATAATCCAAACTGACATGTAAAATAACTGGCCTCCAATCTTTAGGAGTGTCAACATCACAAACATAAGAAAAGTCTAGCACCTAATCCATGGTGAAAAAACCTAGAGAAACTTACAACTAAATGCCATGTAGGATGTGAACTGGATTGTTTTCTTATGAAGAATATTTGGAGGGTCTATTGGTGAAACTCAATGGGATCCTGAAATTTAGATGATGGTAATGAATCTGTGTTCATATCCTGTTCTTGGCTCTTGTGTTATGGTTATGTAGGCGAGTGTCAGTATCCAGGGTGATGTTATATCACATTAGCAACTTAATTGATCAGGCAAAAAAAAATTATCTGTAAATTATTACAACTCTTCTGCAGTTTGAGGTTGTTTTAAAAACAAAGTGAAGGAGGATAGGCTAACACTAAGTTTGTATTACTTTCTCTATTTAGAAACATTCACCCAACTACCAACACACCCTCCCTGAGATACTACTCTCAAAGCTCAGGAAAATACTTTTCTCTGTGATGAGTTGGTGTATTCCTAACCTACATGATGAGCATCAGACACTCCTGATAGCTGGAAAGCTTCAAGATAGATGCTACACTCATTTGATACAAACTTCTTCATTTAGTATTTTCTGTACAGTTTATCCCTCCTGTCTTTGTCTATTTCTTTGTTTTATTTTTATTGTAGACTTAAAAGTTTAAAATGTATTGTTCCTGTCTTTATTTCAAATACTTTTTTCCTCCTCATAAATGACAGAGGTGGTTAACAACAAATACATTACTTTTGTTTTCCTCTCTGTCATCCTTCCTACTTCTCACAGAGCCATGCACATAAAAACTTCAACAAATAGCCATTGAGTTCATGTATCCTACTATTTTTTTGCAGCAAAATCACATGACCATATGCATTTATTAAGTTGTTTTTAAAACATGAGTTTTTAACTCTAGTGAAAGGTACTTTATTTGTGCATATTTTGAGACTTAAATATAAAGATGGTAGGATAGGCTGGTCTAGGCCTAAAGATTGTTAGTACAAAGGACACTCATGAAATGCACAGGGAATGGACACATATCCTGGATCACTAGGTCATGACAGGGAATTCCAGAGTCCGGTGGTCAATGGTAAGGAATACTACAGGCCACAAGAGTAAAGAAAGCACAGGCACAGTTTCCTTCAACTACTGCATCTGCACTCTTGGGTTCCCTTGCTAACATCTAAAACCATTCTATGTCTCAGGCCCTGGATTTTCCTGTTTTATACTAAAGTTCTGGCAGTGTTCCAAGCCCTGATTTCCCAACAAATGATGAACCTTGAACATAGAAAATAGAAGTGCAAGATTTTTCTCATGTGTGATAGTTGAGACACCACAGGTAATGAAAGGCTTGCAGATTTGGGAATAGAGGAAGGCACAAGTGACAAGGGCACAGGCTGGCAGGCATGACATTAACAGGAAAAAGTAAGGAAAGAACTTTCCTCAGTGCTTCATGTTTCTATTACTGTTTAAAGTCTTCTTACTAAGGATTCATACCTAAATGAATTCTTAAACTTGTACATAAATTTGCATACGATTCTACAATCTGATTTTTTTTTCTAATTCCACTTTACAGATTGGTCAGGAATATATCGGGAAAGCAAGGTTTTATAATATATTCTGTTTATTTAAGAAAAAAAAATAAAAGTCCTTGGAGACCTTGTTATAAAATTTTATCTTGTAAATTTACATCTCTATTTACTGCCTCTTTCTTCATTTCTGCAAGTGTGGCAACTCGGATCTTGGTGATGCCACTTGGAGCATCCTCCAACACACACACAGACACACACATTTACATACGCACAGGTAAGGCCAATGTGCTCAGATTGCTGGAAAGAGAACGGATAGCAAGCAAGGACCTAAAATGATTACAGTAAGAAAAAAAATGTAATAAAGATGAACATGAAGATTTTGAGTTATCAAGGTTAAAACTAAGTGGATGAAAGTTCACAAGTAGAAAGGTACAATCCAAGATTCCTTTTCTTTGTCTTCCTAAACCAGATGAAACTGAATGCATTGTGTCCTTTAGGTCTTTATCATGACTCTCATTTTAGAGATAATTTATTCATGAATCTTAGAGACTTTTTTGCATCATTTTAATGTATCATGTCTTGACAGTTTTTTCCTCTCTTTGGACTCATCTTACTTCTTTGTAATTTATTTAAGTATTTTAGTGTTTTAGAGGATTGTGGATTAATGATGCCTTTAAACTGCTTTAGAATGACCTTAGGCTAGGTAAATTACCAAGGTAGTGCCAGCCAGGGATATTTATTTTCATGGCAGTAAGCATTTCCTCTCTTGTTTAACCACATTGCACACAAAGTAACTGGCTGGCTAGCTTAAAATATATTCTGTAAGAGTGAAAAACAAATTGTAATAAGAGGGAAATAACTGTTTAAAATCTTAGCCCTCCTCTTGGCAGAATTTAATTCTGTTTCTCACTATGACTGAATGACTTTATCTTGGCTATTAACAGTACAGGGTTGAAAGAAAGTACATCCTGGAACAGTTCTGTCCTCAGGCCCCGTAGATGGGATCTCTGCATCTCACAATCACACATGCCAAAATAAAGGTATTCAAGAAACCCCCTGGGGGGAGGGATGGGGATATTGCTCAGTTGGTAGAATGCTTTGCCTCACATGAACAAGGCCCTGGGTTCAATCCCCAGCAAGAGAAAAATAAATAAATAGATAGATAGATAAATAAATAAATAAATAAATAAATAAATAAATAAATAAATAAATAAGAAACCACAGTGCTTCTTTCACTCGGAGTTCCACATTTATGTGGCACTAGCAGAGCACTGTCTAGGGCACTAATCATCTTCTGTAACTCACTATTCAAGCTTTAGGAGGAAGCTTCCCTGTAGCCCTTGTCCCACATCATCTTCAGGCCATGATCTGAAGGCAGGATTATTTTGTGGTTGGGCAGCCAAATTTTGCACTTAGGTAAAAAAAAGAACAAAATTAATTGACTTGTCAAATTAATTTCTCTCATATTGCACAAATGCAATAGATTTTTTTTTCCGTACAGGAGTGCCAAGCATGGAATTTATCCCTTGTTTTTTATCATGTTGCAACTTATGTCCTAAAAAATGATATTTTTTTGGAATCATCTTCACTCCTCTTTTTCTGTTAATTGTTTTACTGTCCTTACCACTTCCCCAGATGGAAAATTCTACATGCTCATGTAGAAAATCCATACAGCTAAATTACTAAAAAGTAACTATTTCTACTTTTCTCAAAAAAGGACCCTTTTATTCATGATCACAGAAACCCATGTTATGATTGAATCAACACTTGTCTGCCAGAACACAAAACTTTGTGGATTCTGTTTTAAGGATCTCTGTTGAGCTGCCAGTGTGGTTAGGCGGCAGAGTGTGTTTAACATGCATGATGAGGTCCTGCTCTGTTCTGAGTTCCACCTCCTGAACCAAAAGAAAGAAAGAACCTGTGATTGTGACTTGTTCTCAGGGAGGCCTCAATCTCCCGACTCCTATATGATTCATTTTCTCCTTTTCAGTGGGATCCGTAAAGGCAGTTTCTTTTCTGGCTGGCTTGCCTACCTTATTATCAATTACAGAGTGAAATCTTTTCATCTCTAGAGCTTGTTTATTTCAAGATAAGTGCATAATGTCATAAAAGAAGAGATGTCTCCAAAGAAGGGTCAAAGAATTTTTTAAAAATCCTTTTCAGTTTTATGCATTTGTTTAAAAGATTAGTAAAGAAAACATTATGTAAATGGCACTAATATGTAAAAAAAAAATGGGTATAAGCCAGCTTTTTAGCCCAAACCCAGATGTGGTATTTTGTGTGTATGTGTGTAGACTATGATGTGAAGTATGCATTTATTATTATGAGATGGGGATTCAACTGTCTATTGCAGAGACATTATTTGAAACAATTCAAATATTCCCTATAATGTTTCTGAAATACTTAAAAATGGAACATCTTGATGAAATCCATATTAAACTTGACTTTACCACCACCCTTTTAGATAGATGTTGAAAATAGAAACTATAACCTATGAAAAATGAATGAGGATTTTTTTTAGCAAAAGACTAAATTAATTTTGAATTTGTGGTAGTTTAAGTTGTGTCATAGAATTGTGGCTTACTATTAAAGGCTAGCAGACCTGTAAAATGTTAAACATTTCTAAGTTTGGCTAAGGATTAAAAAAAATATTTTAAACAAATACCTCTAATAAGAAAGAAATAATATAAAATATACTACAAAATTGGCATGCCAATAAAATATAGGTGCAATTACAAAAAATAAAATATTGATAGGACTATGAAAAAGAAGATTCACAGAAAAGTAATGCACAAGTTAATTTTTGACTGATTTCTGGCCTTTATAGATCCAAAGTCTTCTTTATGTTTTAAATCTAATTTTTAGATTAACCCAACATAATTGTATATTTTTTTTGATACAGTGTGATATTTCAACATGCGTATACAGTGTGTACTGATCTATCAGGATAATGGCATTTCTAT
This sequence comes from Callospermophilus lateralis, assembly GCF_048772815.1. Classification (NCBI taxonomy): domain Eukaryota; kingdom Metazoa; phylum Chordata; class Mammalia; order Rodentia; family Sciuridae; genus Callospermophilus; species Callospermophilus lateralis. The sequence continues at coordinate 782,063 of NW_027511570.1, read as the reverse complement.
CTCATAGTATTCTGTTATTGTTTGGCGCTTTTGAGTTCCCTCTACTAGCTCTTTTTTTTAAAATTTTACTTTTCAGGTATAGTTGGACACAATACCTTTATTTTATTTGTCTATTTTTATGTGGTGCTGAGGATGGAACCCAGGGATTCACACATGCTAGGCGAGTGCTCTACCACTGAGCCACAACCCCAGCCCCCCTCTGCTAGCTCTTTACGAACTTTATAATAAGCTACTGTGCACTGTGTTCATCCTGTGGTGCTGAGGAGCACCAGAACTCATTCCTTCTCTCTAACCATGTTTTGGAATCCGTTATTCAAGCTCGCTTTTGTCACTTCCCTTTTCGACTTTCCAGCCTCTGCCAATCTCTAGTCAACATTCAGGTCGACTATCTTATGACTCCTCATATGAGAGAAAACGTGTAATATTTGTCGTCTTGTGTCTAGCTTATTTCACTTAATATCATCATAGACATTTCTCAAAAGAGGAAAAATGTTGCCCACAAATATCTTGAAAAAAAAAATGATCAATACCATTAGCCATTAGGGAAATACAAGTCAAAATCACAATGAGATACCCTTCATGCCAGTTAGGATGGATTTGATAGGAAAGACAAAAGATTAACAAATGTAAGTGAGCATGTGGAGAAAGGGATCAGCCATCATGGTAAACAAAGGAAGATTCTTCAAAATATAATGCAATAGTAATTGAATTTCATTGTCTCTTATATCTTTTGTTGTTGCTGCTGTTTCATACCAGGGATTGAACCCAGAACCCAGGGGTGGTTAACCACTGAGCAACACTCCCAGCTTTTTAATGTTTTATTTTGAGATTGGGTCTCCTAATTTGCTTAGGTCCTTGCCAAGTTGCTGAGGCTGGCTTTGAACTTGCAGTCCACCTGCCTCAGCCTCCTGAGCCACTGCCAATACCAAGCTTGATGGTGCTGATATCTTATTTGACTTTTAGAAATATAAATAATCTATACACATACATTTTGATGTTTTTGTTATAAAGGAACATGTGTCAAGTGGGGAGAACTGAGTGTATCTTTTTAAAATATTTTAGTTTGATGTACACCGTCTAAATATTTAGAATTGTGGTGGGGTGATATTTATTTGCATTTTTTGACTCAAGCCCTACAGATACTAAGGGTTGACCTGCCCTTCAGAATTTGAGTTGTTACCACATCTGTTTTGTTTAATCCTTGTTTTCTAAAATGCAGCCTTGAAAAATAAAATTATACTTTGTTTAATCACATACTCTTTGTTTTTTAAAATATAAACAAGGTAAGAAGTTTGAGGGCATTATTGCTTTGTGCTCAGTGATCCCATTTATTTTAATTTTAATTAATTTTCTATTCAAATTCAGGCCATAGGGGTCTTAGAAAGCCTTAGTTGCTGCCTGTTCAATATCATCAATTTAATAAATCTACAATTATATTCCCAACTTCACAGCACTGTTACCACTGATTGGTAACAACACTATTTAGATCATGTACTTCCTTAGACTAGTTTCTCCCTTTCTATGAGATTAGTTTTATTAAAACAGAGTGGCCAGTGAGATAACTATTAGAATAATGGAATAATAATGAAATATTCCATTAGCTTAGTTTCTAAATGTTCTTTATACCTCATTTTGCCTTTAGCTCATGTGTTGGCAAGACAAAATGGATATATAATAAAATTGAATATTCTATGTAAAAGATCACTGTTCCTCAATGTAGAAACAGTAGTAAACCAATAGCCTCATAAAATATAAGTGAAATAGAACAAGAAAATGAAAATATTAGCCTGACTAAAAAAATTACTATACAAACAGTACACAAACTAGATGATCTGAGGAGAATGGGATACATTTTCTTGTAATACTTTATATAGATATGTGGCAAAGTCACAATCATCTATAAACTTGATTGACATTCTTTCTGGTAACCCTAAATGGAACAATACAGTGACTTGTTAGACAAATGTCTAACAAGAAAATGAAAATATTAGCCTGACTAAAAAAATTACTATACAAACAGTACACAAACTAGATGATCTGAGGAGAATGAGATACATTTTCTTGTAATACTTTATATAGATAATGTGGCAAAGTCACAATCATCTAAAAACTTGATTGACATTCTTTCTGGTAACCCTAAATGGAACAATACAGTAACTTGTTAGACAAATGTCTATCGGGTTAATAAGATTTTTTTTTCACCTTTTAACATAGTTTGAGGGAAAAAAAACTATTATTTATTTAGATCCTGTCTATACTAACAATTATTTTACAGTTTTCCTGTTCCTATATTTTGTGGCTGTAACCTCCCACTGGTAAACACTGCATTTACTATGGCACTGAGCTAACCAGTGGGGCCAGTCCTACCCATGTGCATTTTTCTGCGTGTCTGTATATTTATGTATGCTTATGGATGTATAATAAATTTTATGTTGTCAGAGGATAACGTACTGCATATAAATATGTGCTAAGAAAAACACACAAGCAAAAAACAACTACACGTTTTTAGAAGTTAATAAAACAATGAGGCCTGGAGGCTACCAGAAATTTTTTTTTAATCCTTGACAACCACAGAACTATGAGTGTTGATTTCCTATTAACAGTTACAGTAATAGTAGTAAATACAGATATAAAAATTGTATATCTGTAAGAAGTGGAAAGAAAAGTACTTTCTCTAAATGTGTTAGAGTTTAATATTGAAAATTACTAACCTCCAAATATATATAATTAGAAGCAAAGTTTGTACTTGTATAAATGCCCTTCTCCTAGTATCAAGACATTGTTCAGCGAAACAATGAGATAATGAGTGTAGCTATTCTAAGGATGAAACATCTTTTTTGATTAATATTTGTTAATGTCACCTCTCAAATTCAGAGGTGAACTGTCACTGTCTTGGTTGCTTGTTCATTGCAGTGGTTGGGGTCAATTGTCAAATCAGAAAATGATCAGGATTACTACTATTCCTTAAAATGTTTACTTTACCCTCATCTTCTTCTGATTAACTTTGTGTCTGACTGGCCTTTTATATCAACAGGGCATTTTTTTCCTAGATAAGTGAAATGAACCCATCCCCCACTGTCATTTTTGTGTTCACAGTTGCAGGCTCCATCGTTATCTTCTTGGGGAAACCTGGGTTTCTCTGATATCTGCCAAGTTTTTTCATAGATAATAGAACTCTGCCATATTTTCAGTTTCATCTGCAAGCTTTGGTTGTAGATTTTGTTTTTCAGAATAGCATTAGATTTGTTATGCTAACATGTTGGGGGCAGTTCCTTGACATGATGGATTATGGAAAGAGAGCAGAAGATATTGTCTGGAGTACTTTGCACTTGCGTGTGCTGGATGTGGGGCTGTGACAACATAAGATTGGAGGGAGCAGTGATTTCGGTTCAGAAAAAAAATGATTCCCTAAGAACCGATATAGCATTGAGAATTGCACTCAGGGTAATAGGAAACATATAAATAAATGGCACCAAGAGGGTTGCTTTGTAAAGATAACAAGCAATTTAGTCAGAAATGGTTGCTGTGGCAGGTATTTTCTTTGGAGTTGCTTGTTTCCGGCTGATTGAGATCTCTGTAGTCTACTGCTTTCTTGCTCCATTACAATCAGCATGAAATACTGTATAACCAGCATATCTGCGAGCTTGCTTGTCTACAACCTGAGGACATTCATCTTCTGTTCTCCATTCCATGAATAATACTTAACACCCTTCAATATCCAAATGTCGAAATTACTTACCAACACACTTTTCAGTCACTAACAGGGTCATGTATTGATGAATCCATTTGCCTGGCAATAGCTACTAAGTGAAGTGGTGGTACTTTGATAACCTTCCAATTGTACACAAAGTGATACTTCTTAATTTGTTTTCATTTTCCATCCAAAATCATCTTTTTACCAGTTCCAGGTAAAAATATCTAGAAGACAAAAATGCCTGTTAATCTCTCTATTTTCAGAGTAAATCTGGCAGAGATAAATAATGACTTCTAGATTAAAGGTGACTATAAATTTATATGATATCAGTGTATAATCCTGAATTAGATTCTGTACCAGAGGAAAAAACTAAAATCATGGGTGGGATATTTAACCATGCACTCATATTAGATAATAATTTCATGTCAATGTTAATATAAATGTTTAATTTAAAAAATTTGCTTCCTCTTCTATATTGTGGAGCTGATAATAGGAAGTGGCTACCAAGACTAGGATTTCATTTTTCAAATACTTAAATTAAGATGTGATCATAAGGCTAGTTCTTGGTAATAAATATGAGCATAAGTCATGCATGCCATCTCCAGCCAAGGTTTTTGGAGAGTAGATGTGCTCTCTAGATTCACTCTTTTACTTCTGGAAATGGCATAGAGAAAACCAGAGGCACCAAGGGATGGTAATGTCACATCAGGGAAGGAAACCAAAGCTCTGAATTATTGTAAGAAGGAACTCTAGCCATCAAAGTGTCATTTTTCACTATGACAATGTAAGTTTACTGTCGGTATTATAATTGATCCTCTTTATTAGCAAATTTCAATATTTGAGGAGTCACCTACTCACCTGAATTTATTTGTAACACTAAAATAAATATTTCTAGAAATGTGAAAAGTGGAGAAATATTTTGCTCACCTGATACACATGTTCTCAGCCAAGGTAAGACAAGGGGACTTTCTGCCTCCTTGCTTCAGAGCTCCTGTAGAGGTGACTGGAAGAGATGTCAGTAGGGGACACAGGCACATAGTGCAGCTCTCTGGGCTCCTTGCTATGATTTGAATCATAATTCTAACACCTGTTCATGGGGTGGAATTATGGAAATCACTTAACACTTTAGTATTTATTTTTGTTAAGAAAATAGAATCCACCAATGTGAGTTGTTTTTAGGACTTAAAGTTATATCTAACTCTTCATCCATATTTTCCTTACAGTTGTTCACTATTGCTAGTTCAGCATGCACAGCAGCTTTATAGAACATAACTTCTGTAATTAAACTGAAATTCTATTATAGCTTAGCTCAAAAATTTACTTAGTTAAGGTCTAAAGCATGAAATAGAGGGAGATAAATAGTCTCTTATTATTTTCAATTACACTAACCTTGGATTACAAGAATAGAAAATAGCCACTACAAAGGAGGATTTTGATTTTTGTGCTCAAATTATGTTTTCATTCTCTTTTAAGAATCAATGATTACATATTTTAGACAGCTTTTCAGAGAACTGTAGACAATATAAAATATTTTATTTTTGTATATACATTAGCAAGATAATATTGTTCTTTCCCAAAAGTGTTTTGGTTTGCCACAATTATAACCTATAATCCTTTTAATAATGTAGTTTTCCAAAGTCCTTTGCACCCTCATTCCATAAATAAGATGTTGATAATCATAGAGAATCAATATCATTAACCAGAAGACTATATTTCCTTGCTGGTAAACATTCTATCTCATTTACTATGTAATTTTTCAGTAGGATGTTTGTGTGTGTGATTGTGTGTGTGCACACACATGCATGTGTGTATACATATGTTTGTAATGCTATAGGAATAGTTTAGAAAATTAAAAATTACATTACAAATTTATTTTTTTGTATTAAAAGACACTGAAATGAGACTTCTTGGATAAAAGTGAAAAGATGTTTATGGCTATCCATATATTGTAATTTTTATATTTTGCTTTAAATTTAGATCAATTTTATTCTTTTAATAATGTTTCCTTGCTCTTAATTTAAAAAAAGACCATTTTGTTTAAATATATGTTTAGGGAATATTTCTTACATATTTTTAAAAACAAAGACAAATTGTATTATCTTTAACATTTAAATATCTAAAAGCAATCTGGTCCAAAAAATTATGAAAGTCTAGCCTATGAAACTCAGATAAATGGAGGTGTATTGGTGGAAGCAAAGAAGAGATAGGTACTGAGCACATAGAGCCCATACTTCCTCACCCTTTGCTGAAAATAAAACCTCTTAGCCAATGTCTTATACTTAACAAACGCATTTGAAAAATTCCTGACTGTTCCTGAATAACCTGAACTATTTTTCATTTTCTCTCAAGGAACAATGCTGAAATGTCCTTTGATTTCCAAGGGAAATATCCTTTATTAATTTACATCAGAGAGACAATAGATAGAAGAGTAGATACAATGGATTTTGGAAAGAACTAGTTCTTCCATTTTGATAAAATAGTAAGTTTTACAGTACCTCAATTCCTCATGCATAAAATGGGGTATAAAGTGTAACCACCTCTACTAGTTATGAAATTTATATAAAGTGCATGGTATGGATATGAGGTATCCCCCAAAAGTTTATATATCAATGCAGGCATATTCAGAGGTGAGATGATTGGATTATGAGAAGTATGTCCTAAATAGTCCAACTTAGTTTGAATGGACTAATTGGGTGGTAATTGTAGGTAGGTGGGGCATAGCATAGTATGGGCTCTATGTTCATTGGGGACATGCACTGGAAGGGTGCATCTTCCATATGGCCTCTTTCCCTTTCTCTCCTTGCTTTCTGGCCACCATAAACAGAACCACTTCCTTCTGCCATGTCCTTTTGACATGATAGGCCTCATCTTGGGCCCAAAGCAATGGTGTTGGCCCACCATCAACTGAACCTGTGAAACTGTGAGCCAAAATAAAATTTTCCTCCTCTAAGTTTTTTTAGTCAGGTACTTTGGTCACAGGGACAAAAAGCTAATAATACAATAAGTTAACACATTCAAGTCTATATTATGTAATTTACACAATATAGTATTTGTGTTCATATTGAAGCTTTGTATTTTTTCCTGTCTCTTCTGTTCTCAGTTTGTGCATACACATGCACATATCTCTGTTTGTATATAAAATACATGTAGTTTTTATTATCTGTGGATGTTTGAGTATAGTGCAATAAAGTGAAAGCATAGGATTATGGGGTTTCATAAACTATTGATTTAACCTATATCATTTTAAAATATTTTTTCAAATTTTGTTTTAGAATTTTTGAATTTTAGTTTATTGCAAGTCACATTGGTGCAAATAATACTTATTGAAGCATAACAAGTGAAGTGATGTATTTACTAGCAAGAGGATCTTAATACAAAAATGTCATGGTTGTCCACATTGGTGGTCCGGTGAAAACTACCAACATCTTTTAAAGTAATGTTTTAACCACATAAATTATTAAATATACATATAGTATTAAAATAAATTATATAGAATTATAGTTAAAAGTAGTTTTAAAAACAAATTTGTGGTATAATAGTTTATTTGCTTTTAATGAACTCATTAAAACAGCATACAATTATGAACCTAATAGCAGTTATAATCTTGAAGATTATGATCATAAGTAGTTTCTGGGTACTTTCTAAAGTGTAATATGAGAATATTTGTTATTTCTTACCTTTATTATGATAAAGCTACAAATGTGTAAAAAACATAATTTGTTGATTGTTTTCGGCATATATTCATAACTACAGAAAGTTACATATTGTTTGAGCTATGTGGAATAAAGCTAGAAATATTTTTTCACCAAACCATGTTCAATAAGCTTAAGTACTTCTGACTTACCTTTCACAGGTTCATTCTGATTAAATCTTGAATTATTGAAGAAGTTCAACTTAACAACAGCAATTTTTTCCTACTATATTTCTTAATTGTCATATTTCCAATAATTCAATTTCTTCTATGTCTTATTGTGAATTAACTATGCCATTTTTTTAATTGTGCATTGAAAACAGATTAGATCCCAGTGGCTCAGGAGACTGATACAGGAGGATCCTGAGTTCAAAGCCAGCCTCAGCAAAAGTGAGGTTCTAGCAACTCAGTGAGACCCTGTCTTCTAAATAAATAAGATACAAAATATGGCTGAGGATGTGGCTCAGTGGCTGAGTGCCCTTGAATTCAATCCCCTGTACCAAAAAAAAAAAAAATAGGTATGAAACAAAAAAATGAGAAGTTGTTTGCTATATTAGTATCTGTGACAGTAAAATAAATATTTAATAGTAGGGAGCCTGTCAGAAAATATAATAATAGTGAAGATTCCTTGTTTTATGGAGGGAGTAAATGTTTTCTGTTTGCATAGCACTCCAATTTTATTTTTAAACCATTTTAAGGCATACATATTTAAAAATAGGAACAAAAAAAACTTTGCAAGAAATTTTTAATAAAATTGTAAATATCATGAAAAGTCATAATAATGTTTTACATATATAAATGTAATTATTAATAGGTAAATTTATTTTGAGAGTAAAAACAATAGTTATATTTATTAGCACCTATCAAATGCTATAAACCATGCCAAGAGATACTCATGGCTTATTTCAAAATTTCTTAGATACTCTCATTATTAGTTTATATGACCTTTAATCAATGCAATTTAGGTGAATGCTTGTATAGTAGTTTTAATTTCACATTATTATGATTGTGATCAGCATTGGCCTTTTAATAAATGCTGAAAGTATTCAGGATAGCATACAGTCTATGAGACAAAAATTAAAGTAAATGATAGGAACAGGGCAGGGGATGTAGCTCAGTGATAGAGCAGTAGTCTAGTATGCACAGGGTCCTGGGGTCCATCCCGGGTACCCCTCATGTGTACACACAAAGAGAAAGATGGGATCAAATTTGAACATTTAAGTAAGAACTTTTTTTATGTATTCACTATGTCTCTTTGCTCCTCAAAGTAATAAGTACTTTAAATTATAAAACTATGTTCATATTCTGCTTTCTTTTTCTGTCTCATATTTTTATCTGACTAAAAATTTAGCTCACCACGGACTTCCAGCTTGGAATTGTTGTCATTCCTTATTGTTCTATGTTTTGGCAGAATCAGTCAAAAGGTTCTCATCCAGTAGAAAGATGTGACCAATTGCTTTAAAAATAAATGATAGTAGAGCTGGATCAAGAGGGAAGAAGGTTCATTAAAACTCCATAGAAGAAGCCTCATAAGTCTCTCCATTATTGCTTTTGACAATGCCTGAGAGACGGTTATATATTATGTTTATTTTTAGTGCCAACCAATCTCTTTTAACTTAGACTGCAGGATGAAAAAAAAGTAATAACACTCTCAGATAGCTCTTAAGTTTAGTGTGAGTGATCTGAGTTATTTCTTTCAATTAGAAGCTGTGGTCCTATTCTTCACTCTCAGAATTAACACAGAGGAAAAAAATGCTATTGGTTATGGGTCTGTTGATGAACTGGATATTTTAATTAATATTACATATGAACTAAAGTCATAATGAAGTAGACTGACACTTAATTTAATTTACCTTAGGTATTAGAAAAACTACTGTAATTTTATTTTTCTAAGCAAATTGACCAAGACATCTGTTACACTTCTTGTTTGAATATTCATTTCTAAAGAGCTTTAAGGAGTAAATGTTCCTTCCAAAGTTAAAGATTTAGAACATCAACTACTTACTCTATTGCCTTGGAATACATTTAAAAATTTACCAGGAGCTGGACATTTTGGCAAATGCTTATAAATCCCAGCTTCTTGGGAGGCTAAGGCAGGATGATTACAAGTTGGAGACCAGTCTCAATAACTGAGCAAGACCTTGTCTCAAAATAAAACAAAAAAATAAATGACTGGGTCTGTAGCTCAGCGGTCAAGTGACCCTGGGCTCAATACCCAGTTCTTGGCACATGCAAATAAACAAATAAACAAAAACAAAGACAAACAAAAACCAGAAATGGACTAGGGAACAAAAGGCAAACAAGAGAGTTGCATTAAAAAAATAAACATTTTTTTGTTTGTTTCTCAAAGTAAATGTGTGTTGAAATGCAAAATCCTAGTATAGTGTTAATTATATTCCAGAGACCAGTCAAAAAACAAAAGTAAAGAATATTTCTAAGTATTAAGTAGCAAGATATCTGAAGATATCTAAAAGGGATTAAAAGACTAAAATTAATTACACAAAATCCAAGTTGAATTAACAAGTTAGATTTTAAAGGTGAAAAAATACCTGTTTCTTTTTCAGTTGTTCACTTCTGTGCAGTTTTCATTTGCCTCATTTTATCACTGTTATCTGCTTTTTATTTTGGGGCAGCAGATGTCCACTGCTGGGAGCCATCAGCCAAGTAGGTATGACAATCTCCTTGCCAGCGTACCCCCATGTTTCTTTAGTGGAAGGACTCATGGAAATAGGACATTTTGCAGGACATTGCATGTAAGGTGACCTTGCTCAAGGACCAGGGCAGTTTAGCATAATAGGAGATTAGGGTGTTCCCCCTTTAGAATAGGGCAGTTTAGCATAATAGGAGATTAGGGTGTTCCCCCTTTAGAATAGGGCATATCCTGCTGCTGAGTTCCTCTTGAGTTCTTAGGGTCAGACAGTATATTTGGGGAGACAGAAGCCCAGGAGTAGTGGATTTGGGGCAGAAGTGGATTTGGGCAGAGAACGTGGATTCCCCCAGAACGTGTTTGTAGATGGCCGGTGTGAGTTCGGGAATAAAGAATTGCTGTTTGAATCTACAAGCTGTGTGGAGACTCGTGATTTGTGCCCAGCCAGAGACTGTGGCATTCCAATTTTGTCTATAAGTGGCAGCTAGTCAGAAGTTATTGCTATAGTTAGAAAATTGTGTGTGTGTGTGTGTGTGCGCGCACGCGTGCGTGTGTGCACGCGCATGCTCGCACACATGTCAACTGGAGGGTTGTGGTAGTATTTATGTATACATAGATGAAAAATTTTGAAATAAATACTCAAATGTCATAAGTAGGAAAAGTATGGGGTTTACAGTTAGGAAGGAACTATCGTTTGCTATCTTGAGTATTTATCTTTACCTAAATATCAACTGTCTTCATTTATATAATGTATATATTTTTAGCCAAGAGGCATTGTGTAAAAGAAAATAACAACTAAATTCTTTGCAGTCTGGCTCCACAAATAATCAAACCCATATAGTGTGATTTTGGGGATCATTGCCAGCTGCAATATATTAAGATGGGTATGGATGCTCTTAAAGACCAAGGAAATTGTAAATGATCTCTGGAATATATCTTTATTTACTTAATCGATGAATTCTAGAGTCATACTGAGAAGAAAGCAAGTCACTTTCAGGAAACTTCTATGAAAAATGTAGACATGTAGGAGGCTACAATGTTCTCTTCTTGGCTTCTCTTTGATGCCTTTTCTCTCAAGAATATCATAATATTCTTGAGAGAATAACCAGTCTTAACCATGTCATTGACTAAAATACCAAAACAGTGTTAAACATCAGAGAGCTTCCCCTGAGGGTCCATTTCACCTTCTGTAGCAATTTCTTCTTGTTCTTTCCCCTTCTCCCACTCTTCAAGTCTGATTAACACCTTTTCTCTTTCTTCTCTCCTTCCCTTCTACTTTGCATTCATTCTTTTCTTATCTTTCTGTACTTTTTCTTGCCTTTTTATTTTCTTCCTTTTCTTTGGCTTTCCTTCTACTTTTCTCCTCCTATTTTTAATTAATTTTCTTTCTTTTTCTTTATATTTTTAATTTAAAGTCATTCTCTTTGCCTCTTTTTTTTCCCTTCTCTATTCTGGAGCTCATACATGCAGCACGAAAAATACACCAAGTTTAGTTCCTGCCTTTAAAGGAGCGTTCAGTGAAGTGCTACAGAAAGCTATGAACAATGACTATGATTATTTGCATTGACTACTAATGACTAATAATGACTTTGACTATTGCTGAGAAGGAGCTCTGAGTTTACCAAAGGCAGATATTGAATCTTATTTATCTTTAAAACCTTGTTACAGACAATGCCCAGCACAAGGTAGTAAACACAGTTCACGCCCTGCCCAGATCCCAGGGGCTGGCCACTCCGCCATCTCTTCTTGTATGAGTACTACCTATATAACACTCAGAAAACCGGCCTTGGTCCCTATTGGTAACCATTCAAATGGAGCTTCCCAGAGGCGTCAGGGTGATACTAGAATCTACGTAGAGGTATTAAGTTTTATTTTGAACATGAGAAATGCCTATATCAATGTCAGTTGCTAACTTCTGGGTCAGCTTTCCCAACATTTATTTCATCGTGGAGCTCTGCTATTGGACTCCTGGCATCTTTGCTATTCTTTAGACACTGATATTGGAGAGAAAGTTATTACTATGGAAAATGAGATATTTGAATGGTGTCTTAGTACATTTGAGCTGCTATCAAAAACATAGACTGGGTGGATTATAAACAACAAAAATATATTTCTTATAGTTCTGGAGGCTGGGAACTTGAAGATCAATGTTCTGATGTTTAGTGAGGGCCTGATTCCTTATTTTTGGAAAGCCGTCTTCTCATTTTTTTCCTTATACAGTAGACATGATGATAGAGATTCCTGGGACTCTTTAGTAGAGATATCTGTCTCATTCAGGAAGGCTCTGAGCTCATAACTAAATTACCTCCACAAAGGCATCACCTCCTAATACTGCCACATTGAGGATTAGGTTTCTATGTAAGAATTCTGAAGGTTCAAAGTTTTGAGCTTGTCAGTGCATGAGATATCTGAGTTTTCCATGAAACCTAAAACTTCCCTTCAACTCACTTTACATATCATATCTTTGTTTTGTTCCTCTTCTGGATCCTCACTGCTATCCTAGAGAGCACTCCCTTCCTAAGTTACACACACACACACACACACACACACACACACACACACACATATACATGCAAGCACACATCCACAGAGATCTTTCAACTGGATTCAAATATTCCTGTCAGGCCTCCTTCTTCCTGTATTAAAACCTGCACCAGAACATCAAATTCTTGAAGTATATAATATACTCTTTATTCTTTAAATAAATGAATAGATTTTTTTGTATGTTTGGTTACAGAACAATTGAGTGAAAAGTACAATGAAGGCAGGCATGATGGTTCATGCCTTTAATCTCAGGCTGAGACAGGATGACTGCAAGTTCAAAGCTACCCTCAGCAACTTTGCAAGGCTCTAAGAAGCTTAACAAGACCCTATTCACAAACAACAAATAAAAACTGCTGGGAATGTAGCCCAGTGATTAAGGACCCCAGTTTAATCCCCAAACCTCTGCCCCCTAAAAAGAAGAAAAAAGTACAATGAATTCCCACATCAGCCCTAATTTCCCTGTGAATTGCTTGTTATTAGCATTTTATGTTAATATTGTACATTTGTTACAGTTAACAAGAAAATATTTTCAAAAACTTTTATTAACATTATATTAAATGTATATATTAATGGGGTTGAGTGATATTTCCATACATGCATACAACATTCACTGATCAGATCCAACCTAACTTTTCCCATTGTCCTTCCATGATCCTTTTCCAGTCTCTAGTAATCACTGTTCTACTTTCAAGATGATTTTTATTAACTTCCACATATGAGAGAGAACATATTTGTTGTAGCAGCTGAATTGTACTAAGACACTGTTCAAATATCTTGTTTTTCATAGTAATTACTTTCTGATATGTATGTCTAAACAAGCCAATGTTAATAGACTAGAGTATACAAAGAACTCAAAAAATTAAACAATAAGATAACAAATAACCCAATCAACAAATGGGCCAACAACCTGAACAGACACTTCTCAGAGGAGGACATACAATCAATCAACAAGTACATTAAAAAATGCTCACCATCTCTAGCAGTCAGAGAAATGCAAATCAAAACCACCCTAAGATACCATCTCACTCCAGTAAGATTGGCAGCCATTATGAAGTCAAACAACAACAAGTGCTGGCGAGGATGTGGGGAAAGGGTACTCTTGCATATTGCTGGTGGGACGGCAAATTGGTGCGGCCAATTTGGAAAGCAGTATGGAGATTCCTGGGAAAGCTGGGAATGAAACCACCATTTGACCCAGCTATTGCCCTTCTCAGACTATTCCCTGAAGACCTTAAAAGAGCTTACTACAGGGATACTGCCACATCGATGTTCATAGCAGCAAAATTCACAATAGTTACACTGTGGAACCAACCCAGATTCCCTTCAATAGATGAATGGATAAAAAATGTGGCATTTATACACAATGGAGTATTACTCAGCACTAAAAAATGACAAAATCATGGAATTTGCAGGGAAATGGATGGCACTAGAGCAGATTATGCTAAGTGAAGCTAGCCAATCCCTAAAAAACAAATGCCAAATGATATAATGAGAGCAACTAAGAACAGAGCAGGGAGGAAGAGCAGGAGGAAAAGATTAACATTAAACAGAGATATGAGGTGGGAGGGAAAGGGAGAGAAAAGGGAAATTGCATGCAAATGGAAGGAGACCCTCATTGTTACACAAAATTACATATAAGAGGTTGTGAGGGGAATGGGGAAAAAAACAAGGAGAGAAATGAATTACAGTAGATGGGGGTAGAGAGAGAAGATGGGAGGGGAGGGGAGGGGGGATAGTAGAGGATAGGAAAGGTAGCAGAATACAACAGTTACTAATATGGCATTATGTAAAAATGTACATGTGTAACCGATGTGATTCTGCAATCTGTATTTGGGGTAAAAATGGGAGTTCATAACCCACTTGAATCTAATGTATGAAATATGATATGTCAAGAGCTTTGTAATGTTTTGAACAACTAATAAAAAAATAGACTATGGTTAATTGAAATTCCTGTCTCATAGTAGATTTCACTGTTGGACATTCTGTAGATTTTGGTAAGCGTATAATGACACATATCAACTAGCACAGTGTCATATACAATACTTTTGTTGACATAGAAATTATTTCCACAAATAATTATGGAGAGTTCTTTTGTTCCACTTTCTCACCAGCAGTCGGTGTCATCACCAAATCCTGATCAGTGTTTTAGATTTTAGCCAATACCATAGAGATCTCTGTGTAGAGATATCTCATTCTTATTTTATTTTACAGTTCTCTAATGACATCATGTTAAATATCTTTTCACTAATGCCTGCCATTTGTAGCATTCTTTGGTGAGATGTTTGTTCACATCATTTGCCTATATTTTGATTCAGATTTTTGCTTTCTTATTTTGTTGAGCTTTTTATATATTGGATACTAATTCCATATTAGATATGTGTTTTATTAAAATTTTTTGAATCTTGCATTGGATGTTGTATCTAAAAAGTCATCACCAAAACAAGACTCACCTAGGTTCTCTCCTATGTCATTTGTGGGAGTTTTATGATTTTGCCTTTTGCACTTAGGTCTGCCCCCCACTTTGAGTCAATAATGTATATGAAAGTTGTAAAGCCTCTGTCTAGTTTTATGTTGCTGTTTCCTTGTTTGCTCACTTGCCAATGTGTGAATGTCTATTTATTCCATCACCTTTTGTTGAAAATACTATCCTTTCTCCATCAAATTGTCTTTTGTTAAAGATCAGTTGACTATTTTGCGTATGTACTTAGGAGATTTTAATTTTGTTCCATTGACCAGTTTGTCTATTCTTTTGTTTAAACACATTGTCTTAATTATCATATCTTTATAGGAAACCTTGAAATAGATTAGTGTAAGCCCTATGACTTGTTCATCTCTTTCAGTACCAACCTATTTCTTTTTTCAAGAAATACATATCAAGTGCCAATATATACACTTTTAGGGACACAATAGATAATAGTCCTGCACTCATGGAGTTAATCATCTAGGAGGCTTATAACACACACATACACACCCAGACCTGTAGTGTTTAGTTAATAGAACAGGTATGAAAATAAGTTGAGGTGCATTGCATATTTTAAGGCTTCTCTTAATATCAATATATTATAGCTCATCCATGTACATATAGGCATGTATGGACGAAAATGGATAAAACCTTAGTGTCTTTTATTTTTAAAACAGATTCTAACAATAACTTTTCTGAATTCTAGTCCTTTCTTGTCTTCTCAATCTTTTATTCAAGAGAATGTTGAATCATGTTCCAGGGTGAGATATTGTCCAGAAAAATTCTCACTGTAAAATGGATTATTAGGAGGGATTTTTAAAAGAGAAAGTAGTGAGAAGGTTGTATGCAGGGATACAGGTTTGGAGGAAATGTTTGGCATGATGTGGTGATGGTTTTAACACAGAGTATCTTGGCCTTAAGCCTCTGAGAGCCATGAGGAATGGGCTGATAAGATTCAACAATAGCAGAGAACCATGTCAGCAAAGTTAGGATTTAAATAAAGCAAGCTAGTGTTGAGCATGGCTAATGCACTGGAGAGTCTGAAACAAAGTTGATACCATCAAAATGAGAAAAAAAAATCAAATGATTAATGATGTGATTATAAGGATAAAGCTAAAATGGCTGTTTTCATAAGGTGTATAGAAGTGGAATGGCAAGGTTTGGTGGTTGTTATTTTGAAAGTTGATGATAAGGCAGTTTTACTATTTTCTTAATCTAAAGTTCCAGTGAATTACAAATGAGCTGCTCTGCAGTTGCCACATTTGATTTGAGATGAAGCAGGGAAACTCCCTATTGCATATGTTTTTGGAAGGGGATAGGGACATGGGAAACTTTGTTAGATTGAATCACCTCAGAAATTAGTGACCTACATCTGTGTCTCATCCAGTTCAGAGCACAGTCTGGTGCTTTAACCTGCTCAAATACCATTCGCTGAAAAATTCTGATGATAGAATCAAAGAGGTGAGCAGAGGAAAGTTGGTAACACAACCATATTTCCAGCATCCTAGTCTTCTCTTTCAATTAATTAATCAGAGATACCAGGGGGTGTATTTGTTTTTGTTTTGTTTTAATATTTACTTCTAGGCACAAGAAACTAATATATAAATTATATATAAGATCTTATTTATTCTCTCCAAATTCTGCATTCCAAATATTCATTTAAATGTATGATTTGACACACTGATTTTTTACTAATTTTATAGATGGTTATTTTCACTACAATAGCAAAATATATTATTGTGTTATTAGTCATTTGATTTGCTATCACATACTGTTGAATGTAGGTACCACTGATAAAAAGGCCCGTGGGACAAAATCTATGAAAAAAAAAAAACAACAGATGCAAGCCTCCAGATGCATGGGCATACCTAGTGTTCCAGCAGTGGTGTGTAACTCATGTGAAGTATCACCATCACCCAGTGAAGCTTACCTGAGTCTCATGTCCAGCATTTATTTTTGGGATCTGTCTCATGAGCTTGGGATCTGTCTATATGGCTGACCTCAGCTACTCAGATGGCAGCCCTTTCCTGCTTCCCCACCCTCTAATCACTCCACCTCAGCCAAAATAGGCATTGACCATAGATGACTCTGTCAGGGTGAATTTATCTGCGTAGACTGGTAGTGTGGCTAAAGGCCTCAGGCATACAGAAGTACCCTTATCAGGCATACTGTTCTAAGGGTTGAGAATTTATCTTTACACAGCTGGCAAACATCCAGTACTAAGGACAGACCTTTTTTGGGAATGTGCAGGATGTGAGTAATTTAGGCCTACTGATAACTCAGTTAACCCTTCCCTGATAACACAGCACCATTATTCGATTAAATAACTGTAGTAACAAATCTCACTGCATCTTATTCTATGCTTAAAAAATGGAGCCATGTCCTTTATCCAGTTTTATAGTCATTTATTGAGAGAGGGAAGAACTAGCAAATTGACTCTATTAAGCATTGAAGTCATGACCAATGTGGAAGTCAAATAAAATAATGGAATTGATATTTATAATCCAGTACAGTTTAATATCATATGCTTTTCTGATTCTATCTACTCCATTCTTAGCAACCTAGTGTGTTTTTCATTTTTCAGTACTTCTGAAATTCAATGCATTGAAGCACATCCTTCTCTTACTGGGATAAGAATGTTTTTCCTATTTTCATCAGTAAAATCCACTTTTTAGGACTCAGATAAAGTGCTACTTCTTTTATGAAGCTGCTCCCAGCCACTCTTATTAAATCTAAATCCTGCCCATTTATCTATACTGTTATTGATATCATCTACAGAACTTATAAAGTTTCATTGGTGTTTCTATTTAAAACTGACATCCAAAGTAAATATGAGCTAGGACGATGAACATCATTTGTTTATGTATAAGAGCTCCACAGATGTATTTAAAATATTTCTGATGGTAACTTTGATAGTATGCATTACAAAACATTGCATTGTGTGCCTATTGCTACTACATAACCATCAGCACTATTAGTAACAGCTGCTACTAGATTCTAAGAGTGCTTACTATGATCAATCTTGTTAGATGTTTTAATTATTTCCTTAGTCTTTGCAATGGTCTTATGTGGTAGGTAGTATTGTCTCCTTTCTAGAGTTGAGAAATACTAAATAAACAATAAATAAAGTATCTTGTTAATAATAATTCAGTAAGTACTGGTAGAACCAATATTTTTAACCCAGATTTGTACATTAAAATTCACAAATTCTCTACTATGGTGATTTATATAATAGACAGAGGTCTTCAGAAACAAATCAGAATATTATTTGAGAGAGAATATTTGAAATGTCATATTCCATGTGTAGCTTATCTATATGTGGAATTCTTGAACAAAATATGAATGAAGGTAATTTTTCATTTGGCTCAGTTTATCATTCTTTAGGGAAAAACATTTATTTAGATGAGACTTTGTAGTTAATCCTAAAAACAAAATTTCAATATGAAGTAAATATCTGATTAATAACTTAATAATAAAATATATTTATGCTAACACAGTTTAATATATTTAAAGTAAGAATGTATAAAATAATTTATGAGATTTGAAAAATATATTTTAGCTAGCATATTTGAGAATAAAGTAGGTAGTAGAAATTACCATTTTACATAAGAAAAATGAGAAAGGCTAGACCAAAAAAATTTTTATATGAATGTCTTAATATATCAAGGCCATGCCTTATTAATAGACCAATTGTTTTCTTATAAAGAAAGTCACATTCTATGTAGTAATAAAGTTTCAGTATCTTAATACTACTGAATTTTTTCTTCTTTAAATATTTGAATAAATTATATTTAGTCAGTAATATGTATTGATTCAATTAATTAAATATTATAAGCACAAAATAATTCAGTATACAAATGTCATTTCATTTGATTAGTCCAAAAGTTGACTGTTTTCCAGGAGTTATGTGTCTAGGTTTGGAATTCAAATCTATTAATTAATTATAAGTTAACATGTTAAAGTTAGTAATATCATCAAAATGTATATTATGAAAGACCAAAAGTATATTTTACAATAGAGGTATAGAGTAATGTGTTGTCTGAAAAAAGACAGAAATTTTACTTTTAAAAATTTAATTTCAATACATTTTGTAGGTAGAAAAGCGAGGCACTTTGTTCTGTGAAGACTACCTAACATCAGGTTATAAAATTGAATTGAAAGCAGATTTGAAGTTCGTTGAAAGACCCATCATTAGGAACCTGAATGAAATATCATCCCAGAAAGGCTATAAGGCCCTAGAATGGAATGTGGTAACACATACGGAGTATTTTTTTTTAAATGCAGCTTGATTGCATGACAGCCAATCAATAAGCATATCTTTTTCTGATCAATGTCAATTGCCTTTCTGAAATGTCTTGTAGACTTCTGAGTTTAACTGGAAGATAAATATATGGTTTTCTATTATTTCATATACAGAGACTACAAGAGTGCCATTTTTTGAGAAAAAAGGACTTAGATTTTTGAAAGAAGGTAACTTTAATTCATATATTCTTGATAATTGCCTCCCTCTTTTCTCTAAAATAATGAAGACATTTGGGCTTTATTTTACCTTCAGATATTTTTGATCTACTTTTTGATCTGCTCTCATTACATTTTGGGTAATCTGTTTCATCTTTCTGTAATTCAGTAGCAAAGTAATATGCTACATTAGTTGTTCTAAAATTTCTATAAAGCTTTAATATATTATTAAATTTAACACTGAATATGATATTCATCATTAATCAAAAAATATTAAATTTACACATCTGACTAAGTCTCCCAAAGTGAAAATTGCTGGTAGGACAAAGTACATGTATTAAATAGTAATGCACCTGAGAAAGGCATAAATTGGCATGAACATACTTTATATACAAAGATATGAAAAATTGTTCTGTATGTGTGTAATAAGAATTGTAATGCTTTCCACTGTTTTTGTGTATTTAAAATAAAAATAAAATCAATAAAATATTTTTTTCAAAAAAAGTAATACACCTGAAAAAAAATATTCTGTTTCTAGGGAAATATGTCTTTCATGTTAAATTTTGTTGGTCATTTGAGATAATATAAAAATTTGTAAGTACTTTTCTGTATTCTTACAATTGTAATCATATCTAATGTCTTATTTCCAAAATAATGGTCTACCAAATGACTCCCATGTTTTATCACGGATTTAAGAATGTGATTAGATACAGGGTCTCATTGAGTTGGTTAGCACCTCACTTTTGCTAAGGCTGGCTTGGAACTCTTGATCCTCCTGCCTCAGCCTCCTGAGCCTCTGGGATTACAGACATGCACCACCATACTTGACTGTGAAATGGTTTTATAATGTAGGAAATATAATAAATGTAACAAATGTAATATATGCTCTAGATGATGAAAACTAGAAAACATAGGAGGAATGAAAAAAATAAAAGGAACTAGTGATGAAATAAAACGCTTACCATTTAGAGGTATTTTCCGGGGTGGGTAGATACTGCAATGTCAAATATCATTTTTTTTTCTTTTTTAAGCTAAATTCAGAAACATATAGATTCATTGTTTCCCAATCCAGTTGGTGCATGGGTCCTAAAGTGTATCTTATATAACAAATACATAAAACTAGAAAATTATGCAAAAGAAGAATTAGAGCAGACTTTCTTATCTCAGGAAACAGAACGCTAATCTCACAAATGCCAATCAAAAATCTGGAAGTCAGTTGTGATTGTCTTTGCTCCTATTCTCCCAGCGTCCTTCTATTCACATTTTCTTTTCTGCTTATGAAATAACTCATATTTCCACTTGTTTCCATCTCATGGCCCTCACTGTAAATCAGTCCACTATTGCTTTTCACTTGCATCAGCACACAAGTTTCCATTAGTGTCTTTGTAATGTTTTTTTTTCCCCAGTAGCCAAAGAGATGTTAAAAAAAAGAATCAAATCATATCATGTCACTTCCCTGCTTAAAATTCTATGTGAATTCAACACAAATCTTTATATATTGTCTATATGTTTAATACAACACTTAGTAAATAGTAATATGGAACTTAGTAAATAGTAGTAGAATTAGTAAAGTCCTATATTATATGGGTTTTGCTTTTTCCTCTAACAACTAATTGCATCTAAGATTTTTGTTATATTCACACTGAAATTCTTTCATTTCTCAAAGGTCATTCATTTTGGGGTTCTTCATTTTTGCTCTTTCTGCAACTTTTTCTTCTTGCTTAACCTTTGGGTTCAATCCTAGAAATCTTTTATTTTGGGGTGCTTATTTTCAACTCCATAAAAGCATACTGGATCTCTCTGCTTTTTCTCTGTTCTTTCCACATCACTGCCCTGAGTGCATAATTTACTTGCTATTTTGTCTGACCAACAGACAACTGGGCATTTAAAATGGCTACATTATATATGGAAGAAAAATAAGTAAATATTTTTGTCACAAAATATGTCAAAATATTTTAACATTTGTTCTGTGAGCAGCAGAAATTTAATCTCTGTCAATTCAAGAATCCTGGCATTGGGGTCCAAGACCTGGGAGTTTTATAAAGCTACCAAGGACTATCCTCTATATAATCTGGGCTCTGCTAAGATGTCTTCATTAATGCCCTCTTGGGCAGTAATGTTCCACTGAGGTATTTGCTGAGTCCTCTGCATTCCTCATTATAAACTTTCTTCATATCTGTCTGGTCATTCCCCTGGGACTTTGGCTTACTTCTGCACACAAGAGACATTCTTTACCTGTCATCCCAAACAACTTCTGATGGTAAAATTCTCTCTCCTCCTGATCCCTTATCCTTTCTTTTGAATCAGATAGCTCTGGTGTAGAAGATAAAGGTAGAATCCTAGAATGGGACCTCATTTGGATATAAAATCATTGCAGACATCATCAGTTAAGATGAGGGCATACTCAAATAGGGATGTTCCTATTCCAATAATGACTTGTGTCCTTATAAAAGGCAGAAATGTGGATTCAGATATGCACTCAGGGGAATGTCATATGAGGATTAGAGTTCAGCTACCACAGGCCAACAAACCTCTAAAACCAATAGGAAGGCTTACCCTCCACCTTCAGAGGAAGCATGTCCTGCCAACAGTTGGATCTCAGACTTTTGACATCGAGAACTGTGAGACAACAAATTTATGTTATTCAAACCCCTCCATTTGTGACACTATATGATAGTGGCCCAGACTAACCTCCCTAGTAATTTAACATGAAGGTTTATTATAAGAAAAAAAAATAAAAATAAAACCATTTTTCTAGCATTTTATGTAAATATATTACAAAATAGTGAACATTTGTGTTAAATGGTTAATAATAGCTTGTGTTAAATTTTAATTGTTGAACAGCTGTGGATACATTAAATTTATAATCACTCTTCATTGCTTCCTTTAACCATTCCCCCCTTAGAAAATACCCTCCACTCCCTTCACCCCTCAGCATCTCTAATCATGACATCAGTTGCACTGTCTGTATTCATGTATAAAATAACTAAATAACAAACAATAATTTCTGGGAATGTTAAGAAAGCAGTGGTTCTATGCAGTCTACAAATAGAATAATGACATCTAAATAAGTTATATTTAGATACAGAAAAAAATACTCCAGGGATGCTGGAACTCTAAATCAGATTACTCAAATATATTCTAATGATTATTATATTTGTGTTATATTGAAATAATTACATTGTCAATAAAATTTAACAACAGTGTAATCAATGTAAGTCACCCAAAGAGACCTACAGGACACCTCTTTTCTTATTGGTCTAAAAGCATAGCGAAGAAAAATAAATGCAGTGATAAGCATTAAATGCACTGTAAATAATCCAATGTTTCACTCTCCACATTATTGTTGTCCTTAAAGTCTGAATGCAAATTTTAGATTACTGTGAAATTACTATGCTAACAAAACAGATTTAGCTCCAAGCCAGGTGTCATCTTAAAAAGGTTTATATGCATTTTTGTTGCAATTTTGTTACATATATTTTGCTAAGTATATTTAAATACATATTTGTTTTATTTACAGAGAAAATTCAATATGTTACTTTATAGTGTGTTGCAGAAAACATTTGCATTCTTTTCCAACTGGGATAATTTATGGTATACCTGACAAAACTTTTCTACGGATCATGCTTGAAGCCATAGCTAAACTTTGTTCTAACCCGAGTAACTATATTTATCACTTAAATGCATTGCCTTACATTATTGATGAATCTCTGTAATTGATTTTATAAATCATATACATACATTATCTAAAAAGTTAGTTTCTATGAAATTTCTATGGAAATAATTCTTAAGAAAAATAACATTTGGGCTAAGATGTTTAAGGTCCGAAACTCAATGAATCTCCAACTCAATAAAGAAAGAGACTTCACTTTTTCATCTTCTTTTTCTGTGTATTAGTTTTCTAGATTTGCCATAAAAAAGGTACTACAAACTAAATGACTTAAACTGTAGAAACAAGTTGAATCCTAGTTTTGGAATCTATAAGGTGTTGGCAGGGCCACTCTTCTCTCTGAGGCAAGAATCTGTTCTAGCTTCCATTAGTTCTTTGTCTTCAAATGCATTCTTTTTTTATGCATGTGAATCTGTGTCCAAAAATTCCAATTTTTATAAAGACTCCAGTCATACTGAATTAGGGCTCACCCTAATAACATCATTTTAATTTGATTACTCTGTAAAGATTCTATGTACCAAAAAGGCCACATTCTGAAGTATGAGATAATATTCTGGAATTATTATATGCTGACAGTATATATTTGTTAATATATATACAAATGAATTATCTGTTGTAATATAATTAAATGAAATTCATACTAAAATCATGAATCCTAAAATAATTATCACAATAAGAGGAAGAATTTGTGTGTGTGTGTGTGTGTGTGTGTGTGTGTGTGTGTGTTGTGTATATGCTCAAGGTCAGGATTATGAAATCCTATTGCATATTTAAATGTTGTATATTTAAAAGAGGAAAATGCTTAGATTGTATGGGGAAAAATCCAGGGGCGAAAATCAATTTTGCTTGGTATTCTTTTCTTCTGAATTAAAAAAAAAAAAAAAAAAATGATCATGTTTTCTCTTTACTCATCAGAAAAATGCTATATCGGACCTTGGAGAATCAGTCCATTACAGTAAATTAGAATCAAATAGAAATATCAACAAAATTGTTTCCTTTGCTAGGTATTAGCATGTAAAAGTTTGCTTTAAATTAAGAGAAAATTTAGGAGTAAAAGCAGCCAAGCATTTATCTGTGTGTCCGCTGCTCTTAGCATCCTGCCTAGCTTAGGAAGCAAGAACCCCTCTTGTTTGTTTTCATCAAAACAGTCCTGGAAGCCATATTTCTTTTTGTGTTGATTTTTAGGGTCTATAAAAACTTTACAATAGTGATTTATCAATCTGCCTATACTTTGTTATTATAAATCATCCCAATTACCTATGTAAATAATATACTAACATGTTACTTATGTATTAGCATAGTATGGTTATTAATTCCACAAGTCAAAAAATATGTCAAGATTCAAGACTACACATTATTTTACCTGCATCAGTTAAAAACATTTATCTCTGTCTCTGTTTATATGCATAAATTGGCACTTTGGTAACTGAGGGGTATGGGACTAAAGAGGGGATCTGACAGTCTTATTAGCAATATTGAAAGGTCAAGAATCTTTGAATTTGATGTTAAAAAACTAAACTTAAATCAACACATCATGAGGAAGACAGGTATGGGAAAACCAGAAATAAGTTGTGGAATGTAAGCTGTTTCTGGGTATTAGTTTCATTTTTTAGGAATAATGAATGATATCTTTCATATGCACAGGCAGGATTAACAGTAGAATTGGTCCTAATGTTCCTCAATTTTCATAAAAAAAATCAAGGACTGACTCTAATTTTTTTATCCCTTGTTAAACTTTTCTTAGGAAAAAGTAATTTCAGAGAAATTTTCATTGGCTAAAATTGGTTTGGGCTGCTCAACTGTGGTTGCCAGGTGGGGTCCAATAAGCCATGAGAGTCCTGGTTCATTCAGGTGGAGTTGGAAAAACAACAGTCTATGGCAGTCATTCTGTTCTTTTCTTCATAATAAAAGAGACTGAAAACCAAAATAATAATTGATTCCCACACAAACAAAGAGCCAAAATTTCAAAGATCTTCTGTTCTATAGAAGGATTTTGGTTAGTCATCAGGAAATATAAGAGTAAATATTATATCCTTTCACCACAAACTATGGACAACTTTTGGGAGATTGGAGTAAGCAGGGAAAGTAGGCATAGTTATCAGAAATCTACAAGATATCCAGGACATTTTCTCTATGTTTCTTAAAACAAGATGGCAGAATGATACTCTTTTTGCTATCTCATAGGCAAAGATGCAAAGGTACATATAGAACACTCATCAACAGGAATGAGAAATCACATTCATTACAGGATAAACAGGAAGGATATAATGGAGAAAATAATCACTAATGTGAGCTTTTAGTGATGTGTAATTTTGGGGGAAGTGGATAAAGATGATGATCACAGATAAAAACAGAAGGATCAGAAACCATGGTGTGTATTTAGGCAAAAATATATTATTCAAAACAGGTACCACAGTAGGTACTACCTCAGATTGGAGTTCCCCTCTATTTCTCCACTTTCAGGAGTAAAAAGAAAAAATAGTTATTACATTGTAATAGGAAACAAACATAACCCAGTTGTTATTATAAAAAGACAGATATAAATATGGAAATAGATTTACAGATAAAAACAGTAGGTTCCAGAATTTCTTTTGATTTTCTGACTTCTTGGTAAGGCCTGTGATTACTCAGTTACTCATTGTAAAAGTAAATATGGAGTGGAGGTTCGTTGAAAAATTATATGTTCTACAACAAAGGTTGATATTTTAATGATCTCAGTCAATTTGATATTACAGAAACATGCCTCAAAATTAATTAGGTCCAAATCCTTAGTGAATCTTAATATGGTTTATTTTTGGATCTTGACTTGGAGGAAAAATATAGAGTAATATAAGCATATTAAAATTATTTAATTACATATTAAAAGTTGAATAAAAGGTAAATGGCATCTCATCTCCCTTAGTCTAAAAACATAATTACTTTGATATCATTCATTTTGTCCTTATCACAGTTTTCTTCAGATTAGTAAAAATTTTAAATAGTTCTGAGTGTTAATGTGTCAACAGAGTTAGTCAAACAACATAGAAGTGACCAACCAAACCCTGCAAAAGTCACATGACCCATGGAACTCAAACAATAGATAAGGCTTTTTACTCCTGCAAAGATAATGCCTCTGAGTCCACTCAGATGGCGATTTCATTTAAGTTTAATTTAAACTTAAATGAAATCAGCACACGTTTCCTGAACTGTAAATAAGAACATCCTTGTGAACATCCAGTATTAGTGAGCAAGTTCTCCCAGTAAGCAACCGACTGTTTTCATGAATGACATGTTTCCTAAGGCCATGTGATCTTTGAAGGCAACCAAGAGTAAGTGCATGGTAATCACACTTGGATTTCATTGAAGATTTCAATCAAATTGGATACGAATTTGCAAAACAGCTCCAGCCTCTTCCATTTTACATTTGGTCTCTGAGAGCTCTTGTCCTATGCTGCATTTGATTATTTTTTTGCTTGCTCTGCTGCCCCTAGTTTCCTTTTTCATACTGAGCCATTTGACTGCTCTCATTAGACTGAGATCCATTATTTCTTTAGACAGTAGCTACCACCTCAGAACAGACCTCCCTATATTTCTCCACTTTCAAGAAATCACTTGTTAGTGTTCTTAGTAGTTACTTTTCATTCATTTCAAATTATCTTCACTATTTTTCCCAGGGTCTATGGGCTTCTTGATTGTCAGAGAACTGCTCTTTGCATGGCTACAAATTACATGTTTTTTTAAGATTCAAAATAAAAATAAAATGTGCCTTTTCCGTCTTTCTTCTAACAGAGAAGCAGTCCCGTCATAAATGCCATAAGTAAGAATAAACTACTGCAGAATACTGATTCAGGACATCAGAACATATTTCATCTTAAGCCATAAATCAACAACCACATGATTTTAAGTGAAGTTCAGAATGTGTCAGGCATGAATCAGAAACGGTGACAGACCTTCACATGACGTGTCTGACCGCAGCAGGCAGACCCTGTATTACTACACCCCCACGTCTAAGAATTATGGCACAGTTAAAAAAGAAAGCCAAAAAAAAATGCTTTATCTTCTTTTGTAGAGTAGAAATAGATTCTCAAATTTACATAATGCAACATTAAAATGGGAAAAAAATCAGGTTCGCCAACTAAGTTTGAAGAAAGTTGAACGGCCTTTTAAGAACTGTGTTGATGGCTGTGAAACTTTTCTATAATCAGAACTGATTGACCTCTTTTTTTTCTATTTTTATAATTAACAAAGATAATGAATCAAGCAGAACTAATTTTAAATGAGAACAAAATAATTACTAAAATTCAAGTTAATATTTCCTGTGACTTTTGATGTTGAAAATGCACTAATAAAAACTACTGCAAATTAGACATTGTAAGAAAAGATAAACAAGCAGAATGAGACTCATCTCAGTTGCAAAATGATATTTTCAAATCCATTGCCTTTATCTTTTTGCATTCATAATACACTGATTACCTCAGACATTATTCCATTTATAAACTGTTTTCTGTATAAAACAATGAGATATAGTGGAGCTGTTTATAACTCTTGACTGCTATTTGGAGTAGGATTCACTAGTCTAATGTAAGCTAAATTTATTGTTTCAAGTCAATTATTTTGGCTTTTAGGTTATGATTTCAAGCTATGTCATTCTTGAACATGTAAGCACAAAATTCATCATCCAAATGAACACAGGTTTGAGTGTAAAAGAAGGTACTACTTACGATTATGTTGGGGGCAGGGATACAATCTGACTAAGCTGGACTTCAGAGGATGTACAATGCCACTTGGTTACACTTATCTCCTCTGTTTTAGCTGCCGGGTTACATTGGCTTTAGTACATGCAAAGATGCTAGTAACTGTACAAGTTAAATCTGAGTCTGCAGTTTCAACCTTTATTAAAGCAGAGTTTTGAGATAAAACAGGATTCTCTGCTTCCCCAATTTCTTTATGCATCCTTGTCTCTCAAGTTTGAAGGAAAAAAAATTCATAGGCAATATGGAGGGGAAGAGTAAACAGTAGGATTTATTTAAGTGAGACAAAAAGAGAAAACTCCTGCCACACAGAAAGGGAACAGATAGCTGGAAAATCCATGTTGGTATGCTAGCCTAGGGGCTTATATTGTTTATGGGTAATGAACATTGACTTAAATCTATGTGAAACAGGCATTGAAAAAGTATTAATCCTGTGTCCTTTAGCCTGAGTTTTTAATCCATCTTGTTAGTACCATTTGAATTTACCCCCACCTTCCGTTTTCCCACCACTCTGGGACAAAGAAGTTCACTAGAATGTTCCCACAGGTCAGCCTCTTTACACTTGAAAAATACATCTATAGGTACTATTCATGTTTCATCCTGAAGAAATATTAAATGGCCCCTATTATTTATTCTATATTAAATTAGCAGGCATTATCAAGATGAATCCATGTGGTAGTGGCCACTTGACAAGAACTTGATCTAGAAACTAACATTTGGGTAGTTTCAAGACCACTCTCAAATTATGCCATACACTGAAGGCAAAAATTATAACAAAGGAAGCCTTTGGTTCCTCTTGGTTCAGCTCTGAGGAGTTCCCATTCACATTTCCCTGTAACACTTTAGTTATTTGAACATGAGTGTCCTTGTTCAGCCAGCTTTCTAGCCTGGTTGCTAGAGCATGTGTATTACTGTATTAAAACAAGGTTAGTTTGTACAAATGCCTCCTCTAAGAAGATTCCCCCAGAATGGCCAGTAATATAACCTAAGCCATAAGTTTTTCATCATGTTTCCTGAAGGTCTGGCACTGGGTGATGGGAGGCTGAGAAGGATCTTCAGGCTGGTGACTTCTATCCCAGGCACCAGCTGCATATTCTTCCTTATTCTGCTCTCACTGTATCATTACACAGTAAGAAATGGCAGGAGGAAGAGTGTTAATTGACACAAGACTAGATTATAGGTCACCTGAAGGGTAGGTAAGCCAATTAACTGGAACAGTGAGAACTATTGTGTGTTCAAATTCAGCATTATGCTGATGTAGGCTCAAAATAACAAGACTCAAAAAATGACAAAATACAAGGTGGGAAGAGAGTCAGGCAAAAGGAGAATTGAAAAGGGCAAAGCAGAAATGAAAGGTCACTCCTTACAGAACAGGTTATTTACAGAACTCAATAAGAGAAATGCAGGTTAGTATAAGAAATAACTAATAAAAATGTGGAGGAAGCTCCCTTCCTCTCAAGCTAAGGAGAAGATAACAGTTGCATTTGTTGCCTAAAAATGGAAAAGTTGTCACTAGTTGAAAATGCGTTTGCCAAAATTAACAGCATTGTTAATAATGTATCTTTAAATCCAAGTGCACCCTGTACTAAGGAAAATTAAAGCTCTTGTTCTAATATTTTTCCCATCTCAAGTAAATAGTATAAACGAAATTTAAAAAGCATATAAGAAATGTCAGATCAGATGTCTTTCATTTTTAGAAGTTGTAAGTAATTTATATTTCTCTACAGTTTCTCCTTTTTATTGGTGTCCCTACCCAATGCCCCACCCCCCCTACTTGCAAGCCAAGGAGACTGAGGTCTGCGGTTTGGTAAAGTTCTCTGTGGAAAGGAACTAACACACAAAGAAACAGAATTCAGTGTACTAATCTTACTAGCACCATTTCTTCTGACCTAGGCAATAATTATGAACAGAAGGAAGATAGTTTTTATTCTAGAGTTTTAATATAGATCATTTAAATTCTGTATTTCGGGGCTGGGTTGTGGCTCAGCAGTAGAGCGCTTGCCTACCATGTGTGAGGCTACTGGGTTCAATCCTCAGCACAGGATAAAAAATAAATAAACAAAATAAAGATATTAAAATAAATAAATAAACTCTGTATTTCAAGGAAAACAAAACTGTTAACAAGAAAAGAATATAGTACTGTTATGGATAATGATAGACATTATTCATTTTTTTCTACAATGACAATGTTCTTTCTTAATAACAAAGTCAAGAAATTCATTAAGTTATTTTCATAAAATATCACACCTGGGTTTTCCTGAATAAATATTAGTACACAAGCTATCAATCCTGTATTTCAGGTGCTCACAATTCATTTAGAAAGTTGTTTAACAGTAATTACAAAAAACTGAAAGATGTTGATTTCATATACTTCTATAGTTTACACATTAAGCTCTACAAATTCAGAAGAAAATATCAACAAAAAATGTACTGATCAAAATAAGATCAAAATAAAACACCATACTAGAAGTTGTGCATTAAAACATGAATTTGGATAGGTGGCAGTAAGAAGAGTTTAAAATGACAAATGAAATCAAAGAAACAAGAGTGAAAATGTTATATAAGAGTGAAATCAACAGCCTGAAAACCAGATAATGACAGTTCTTTAAAACCAGTTGGTAAAAATGAAATATAGGAATTACTCTTCAACATAGATTAAAAATATAATTAAACTAGCACATGTGCATGCATGCGTACACACACACACATGCATACACACAATTAAAAAGTGGGACTGGCAGAGATCAGGAGAGCTGAGGAGTCTTCTCCTGTCACTAAACTTTCCACAAATCCCTCCGTGAGGATCATGATAGTATTTCATTCACATTATTCTTTCCCTTTGGAACCAATGAAATGAAAGCTGTCCACTTTGGAGACATTCTAAACCCTATGTAAAATAGTCTCTGAGCTGATATATTTGGCTGTATGCATATTAAATATATTCTTAACAGATGTAGGAAGTATGCACAACACCTCTTTTTCTTGGCATCTTTCTTGCTAAAGGGGCCATGACAGTTTCTTATTCCTGAACATAAAAGTAGGTTTTTTTTTTTTTCTGTCCCAAATTCTCTTTTTTTCTGAGACAAAGACATCCATGGTTCTACCCTGGAACTGAGTAGCTGTGAAGGAGCATAAATTAAGGGGAGGGGGGAAGCATTTGTTTGGTATTATATATAATCACATTGCAAGAAGTCCATATGTGAGCAAAAGGTAATAAATGCAAATGCCTTAGTAATTACTTTCTTTCCCTGGATAACAAATCCCTAACAATATAAATCTGACCTTTGAGAATTTCTTCCCCTAATCTCCTTTGTTTTACTCTCTAGCTCTCTTGATACCATCTGTTCTTTTTTCTCTTTCTCTCTTTTTGTCTCTTTTACTGGAAATATGTTGAACATCTATCCCTTTAGGTGCTCTCACTGAGTTTCAATTAATAAATATAATATTATTTCCATATACCCAAATTCTATGAAGATGGAACTTGGACTACAGTTACCTATCTCTGCCACTTCCTTGTATTCTCCCTTTTGAATTATTATTTATTACTCTCACTTTTCATCAAATTATAACTAATAATCAAACTAGGAATTTTGTGTTGGTAGGAGAATGTGTATTGAATAAATAATGTTTGTCTGGTTTCCATCACTGTAATTAAATGCCTGAGATCATGGACTTATAAGGAAAAATGTTTGTTTTAGTTCTTTTTTTTTTTAAGCCTTGATTCACTATACATTGGCTGCATTATTTGGAACTGTAGTAAGACAGCACATCATGTAGGGATGTAGTGGCAGAGCAAACTGCTCACCCCATGAGCCAGGAAGCAGAGAGACAGAGCAAGAGGTTCTGTTTCCTCATTCCCTTTATGGTTTACATCTAGAATGTCCTCCAAAGCCTCCCATGTTTACTGGTGGGGCAAAGGGGAAGTAATTGGATCAGGAGGGCTTTTACCTCAACAGTGGATTAACCCGTTGTTGGCCAAATTAATTACTGGAAAGTAGGACCGAGCTGTAAGAAGCAGATCTTTGGGAGCACTCCCCAGAAAGATTGTTGTTCTCTCTGCCCCTTTCTTTGCCTCTGCTTTCTGGCTGCCATGAGATGAGCAGCCTTCTTCTGCCCATGTCCTTTGGCCATGATGTTCTGCTTTTGCTCAGGCTCAAAGAAATGGAATCAGCCAAACATGAGCTCAAATCTCTAAAACTTTAAGCCAAAATAAACTTTTCTTTCTCTAAGTTGTTCTTGTCAAGCATTTTGGTCACAGCACTATAAAGTTGACTAACACAATTCCCTGCAAGGGCATACCAATAATGCCACCTTCCAGACCAATTCCTTTTAAACGTGGACCTTTGGGGGTCAGCTATCCAAACTATGGTACTCTGTTTCAGGCACATAGACTATTGTGGAAGGAGCTGCACAGAATAGACTTTACCATTAAGAATAAATTAGTAATGCAGAATTTTTTAAAGAAATAGTTTTAGGATCAGTTTTTAAATGCCAACTGTTAGTCCTTTGAGTTGACTTTGCCTCTAGATGTGTTTTGTTCAAGTTGTCTCATACCCTCCTGAACTTTACGTGCTAATGCCTTGGGACTGTACATGCCCCTTTACAGTCTATTAACCTGCCCACTACTCCTCATTGCCTCACTAACCAGCCTGCTTCACTAATTTCTGTGATTTTTCTCTCACCTACAATGACCCATCAATATTCAGTCTCTCACTAAAATGTCCAGATACATATCAATCCATTTGTACTTAAATATTTTTGTTATGGTTATATAATTTTTTAAAAAACTATTTTCTCTCGTGAGAAATTGCATTTAATTTTATTTACAGTTGCCTCTTTGATAGACAGATTGAGTCCTCCTTATCTCTGAACTAAAACCTTCTCTCTTAGGCTATGAGGGACCTCCTTGGTTACAAGACTTTTCTGGTCCTTTTTCTTTCATTTCACTGGGCCATCTTTTCATCCTATGGCCAATATTTTCTTTCTGAAGCATTAAAAGTTTTCTCAAATTCAAAATTTTGTAATAGATAGGTCAAAGAAAAGATAGTATGTGCAAGGCATTTATTTAAGTTCTTTATAAGCATTACCTAATCTGATCTTCCAAAATAATATAATATAGTACATAGTATTACATATTTTCATTATTATCATTTTAGCAAAGAAGAAACTGAGGCAAAGAGGAATAAAATGGTAAACTCAAGGTTATGCAGTACATAAGTGATACACATAAAATGGTTGAATTAAAAAAAAACGTACACACAAAAAACAACAAAGACGTTTTAGTGTCATTTGCTAGAGCCAGGGAAAACTTAATGATAAAAGACAGCTATGTGTATTTATAAATAAAATAATTTAACTGCATAAGTATCATTTTATTTATGTACTTACTTTAATAATATAGATTGAAGAATTAGAGACTAAGGCTATGTGGACCAGCACTGGAGGGAGGGGACATTTAACTAAAGATGGAATTTTATTTTATTTTTTAAAATTTTTAAAATATTTTTAGTTGTAGTTGGACACAATACCTCTATTTTATTTATTTATTTATTTATGTGGTGTTGAGGATCAAACTCAGTGGCTTGCACATGCTAGACATGCACTCTACTGTTGAGTCACAACTCCAGCCCCATAAAAATGAAATTTTAATATACATTTTATTTTGTTTAAATTAAATTTATTTTGAGTTGATTCTTAGAAACATAAAATTTAACATATTAATAAGGTATCATATGATGTTTTGATACATGTAAATATTGTATAATGCTTAAATATATTCTTAAACATATCTACCTTCTCAAACATCCATAATTTTTCTATGGTGAAAACATTCAAAATTCTTTCTTCTGGCTCTTTAAAATAATTCATTATTGACTATTATCTATAGTCAACCTACTGTGAAATAGTACACCAATACTGCTAATTGTAAGTTAGTACTATTAATCAACTCTCCTCTTTCTCCCTGCCCTTAATCTTTTCAACCTCGGATAACAACCACTCTACTCTCCGCTTCTATGAGATCAACTTTTTTAGATTCCACAAGTAAGCTTGAGCAAGTGATACTTATTAACTTAACCTAATAATCTCCAGTCCCATCCATGTTGTTACAATTGACAATATTTCTTTCTTTTTATGGCTGAATAATATTCCATGGTGTATGTGTACCACATTTTCTTTATGCATTCATCAGTTGATGGATATTTAGGTTCTCTCCATTTCTTGGTTATTGTTAATACTGTTGTGATGAACAGGGAAGTGCACAAGTCTCTTTGACATACTGATTTCATTTGTTCTGTATATGTTCCCAACAGTGGAATTGCTGGATCATATCGTTGTTCCATTTTTTGAGAAACCTCCATATTGTTTTCCATAATGCCTGTACTAATTTACATTCTTACCAGCAGCACACAAGAATACCCTTTTCTCTCCATCTTTGCCAGTACTTGTTATTGTTTGTCTTTTTAATAATGGCTATTCTTACCACTGAGGTGGTATCTATTGTGGTTTTGAGTGGCAGCTCCCTGATGATTAGTGAAGCTAAGCATTTTTCATACGTATGTTGGCCATATGTTTGTCTTCTTTTAAAAAATGTCTTTAAATCTATTATCTTATTTATTCTCATTATGTTTCTATTTAATACTGAGTTTTCTGAGTTTCTTATCTATTCTGGACATTAAACTCTGGTCAAATGTATAGTTTGTAAATATTTTCTGCCATTCTGAAGGTGGTCTCTTCAGTTTATTATTTCCTTTACTCTGCAGAGCATTTTAATTTGCTATAAACCATTTTACCTATTTTGGTTTTTCTTCCTGGATGTTTAAGGTCCTACCCATTCCAATTTCCTAAAGCATTTGCCCTGTTTACTTCAAGTAGTTTCATGACTTAGAGTTAAGTCTTTAGTGCGATGTAAATCTTTGTTACTCTTCCTCTGCAATGATTATGTTCTTTGCTTTTTTGAGTTTTAAATTTTCTTGTTTTTTGCTTAGTATTATTGCCTTTTACCTGTTCCTTTTTTTCCAGCACACTATGTTGAAATATTTTCTTGCAAACAATATGAAAAAGTAAGAACAAATTTTATTTTGTCTGCAGACTCTTGATATTGTGTGTTTTTATATATTCATTTTGAGGACTCTGCTTTCGCTACAAATAATTAATGGGCTAAATTTCTTATGAGTATTTTAAAATAAGTTTTCTTTTTTAAATTTGTTGTCCTAATAAAACCATGGATACTTTTGCATATGTATTTCTGAGTTTAAACATTCATTGTTTTACATGCTTATGAGTAGTCCATAGTGAATTTCTGGAATGTTAATGACATATTTATAGATTTCTGGTTTATTTTTGTGGAAATGACCTTATTTCTGTAGAGTGGCAGTAAAAATTGTGTGGATAAGTAAAATAAGGCTGCCAGAACCAGAAAGAATTGAAGAGATTCTCTCATTAAACCATACCATTTTTAAGCACAGAACACTGTTTGAATTCATTAAATCTATGTAGATCTCCTTAAATATCTCCATAAAATTGTTCTTCAGTTATTTTAGGGTAGAAAAATTAAAAAAATAAAATAATGAATTAAATAATGTAATTTATAGTAAACCAAGTTATTTTAAAAATATAAATCTGAACAAAAGAATTTTATAACAATTTTGGGTAAATTATACTTTATTACCTGTGCAACCATTATATCAAAATAATCAGTTTAGTCAGGTGTGATATATTAAATGACAAAGGAGTTAATTTACCTTTTCCTTTTCAAATGGAATTGTGTAAAATTTGTAACAGATAAAAGTCTGAAAAGTACAGAATTTTCTCAATCCTTTATTGATTAAATAAAAATCAGTAAATTGGAGTCTACAAATCTCAAGTGTTCTCCAATTCCTACCGTTATATGAGGAGAATGCAGATGCCGTGACTCTTCCCTGTACCCTGAGAGTGACAGGAAGTTATAAGTTCAGAAGTGATGTTGTTTTTCCTAAAAGAGTATTCAGATTCTGTTAAAACAAGGAAATAAGAAAGACTGATCATTTAGTATCTTCCATATTCCAGGCATTTTCTAGAGACTAAAAATATACAAATAAAGAACTGAGTATTGCTCCTCATTAAACTTCATAGTCTGGTGATGAGAGAGAGAAATAAACCATCAATAGAAAGTAAGATCATTATTTTGCTGAGGTATATACAAAATCAAATAGAAACCAAAAGAAGGACACCTAAAACTGTCTTGGAAAGGAGGATTGGGGTCGTTTTGAAATAACATACTAAAATTAGCAATTTGAAAGTTAGATTTTTGAATAAAAATTCATTGTGTACAGTACTTTCATTGAATAAGAGGCGATGGAGTATAGAGTGGTAGGGAGAATGCATACAATGATAACCCAAGCAGGAGGAAAAGCTAGGGAGGAGTGTGGGCACCATGTGTGGGGGAGCTGTACGTGGGGCAGCACTGACTGAGCAATGGAATTCAAGATGCCCATTGGTGGGAATGGAAGCAAAGGAGTAGGATGGTGTGAGATGTTAAGGGACGAGGAGTTCGCATTGATGAGATTGGTGATGGAAATCATAAACTTGGAGTGGTGAAGAGACATGATCTGACATTTGAATTAGAAAGGTCATTTTGGCAGAAGAGAAAGGTTAAAAGGGAGAAAACACAAGACCCCAAAATTATTGGACCCTATGTTTATACTGGTTTATAAAGAGACAAAGAAACAACTGAATTATTGGGGCAAAAGCTTTGGATGATGGTCAATGGGATTGAATAGATTGTAGATATAGTTGTTTCAAATATTGCTTCCCTTTATTCTAGTGATGTTGTTGTATCTTGAATTGAATTACTTTCTTCTTATTGTGCAACAGAGGACATTTGAAGAGAATATAGCACACAATACTTTCATTCAAGGTTGCTTATTCTTCCTCTCAGTAGAGATTTTACTCATGGTCAATCAAGAAAGATAATTGATGACTACTTTTTTTATTCCATCACAAATTCAGTTGTGTCTTTACCCCTAGGTGGCAGATTGGTGTATAATATGTATTCCTGAGGACATAGATTTATTAAGAAGTTCTCTAAAGCAATAAAAATTGAGATTTTAAAAACATTAACTAGCCCTGTTTCTGAATTAACACAAGGTTGCTTGATAAAATAATACCTATTGCAGATTGCTTTTGTTAATGTAATGCTTGCTGATTTTATTATGAGTTTCTCATAATTATGTCCTTCAACACTGTGAGAAATATCTAAGAAAAATAATATGGAAGAGGAAAGATTCATTTTGGCTTACATTTTCAGAGGTTTAGTCCATGGTATTCCTTGGACCTGAGGAAGAATTCATGGTAGAACAGTCTGGTAGAGGATAGCTGCTCACTTCTTGGCAGCCAAGCATTCAACACATGAGACTTTAGGGGACATTCCAGATCCAAACCATAACAACTTGCCTTATTGGATAAGTGTGAACTTTCAGTTCAATGTTGAATAAAACTGATGATAGTGAATCTATTGATTTTACTGATGTTAGACAGGAGAACTTTGTGTGTGTGTATGTTTTAAAGATTTTGTTTCTCATAATGAAACTTTAGCACATTAAGAAAATTGCTTTATATTCTTTTAGTCTTAATTTTATTCTGTTATTAGCTTTTTATCATTAATAGATGTCTATTTTATCAAGTGCTCTTCCTAGATCTATCAATATGATTTTGTTTGCATTAAGGCTGAAAAATTATAGATTTTTGAATGTTAAGTCAACCATGCATTCTGGAATAAATCTACTAGACACTAAATATTCATTGACTTACATATGCCTAGAACAATTTGATATTATTTTTGTGGGATTTATGTATCATTGTTCAGAACAGAGATTTATGTCTAGTTTCTCTTTTAACATCTCTGTCAAGTTTTGGTATTGAAGTTATGATGGCTTCTTAAAAGATGCTATCAAATATTCTCTTTTATCCTTGTCTCTGAAAGACTTCAAGATTAGTATTATTTTTTCCCTTAAATATTTGGAACAACTAACCATAAAACACTTAGGCTTTAAGGGGAGAGAGAGAGAGAGAGAGAGAGAGAGAGAGAGAGAGAGAGAGAGAGAGAATTTGTGCACACATGCACACACATGCTCATGTACATTTGTGAAGATATATAATAATAAACTCAAAATTTTAATAGTTATAAAATTTTTCAGATTATAACATTTCTGCTTTCAAATTTAACAAGTGATTTCTATTATTTTTTCTATTTCATTCTTATTTTGTTTTAATTTGTTGAGATGGTATCCTCTTAATAAGTCTTCTAAAGTTTGAAGCTTCTTTAAGTGGGTGTAGAAGCTCAGTTGGCAGTTGTTTTCTTCTATTAATTAAATATCATTCCATTGCCTTCTTATCTTCATCAATTTTAAGATATTAGCAATTAGTGTTATTGCTGCAACAATAAAGGAAATATATTTTTAGATTCTTGTTTAAAAGATTTTCCCTTTGTCTTCAATTTTCAGAATTTTATTTCTAATTTTACCTTCATACAGCTATGTATTTTATTTATTAAGCTTGAAATATATATAGTTTCTTGATGACTGAGTCTATGTTAAAGTTATTAATATAAAATGCTGAATCTTTTTTATTACATGCCTAACTTTTAAAATAATTTAAGAACATTTTTATTATTTTAGCAATTCATTTTGATGACAGACTTTAAAATTACAGTATTTCTTATTAGTTGTTGGGATTCATCTTTTGCATAATTATTCCTTTCAAACTGATATGTATATAATTCACTATTTCTTTCAAATATAACTTTCTTACAAACTTTGCTTATTTTAAAAATATGAATTCTGAGTATTTTCCAGAATAACTGTAGTGTACCATCAATTACAAAAGGAAAATTTAAACTATGCATTGAAAATGATCTATGAGGACTATTGAGAAATGGATGATCAATTAAATATTTTTTTTTCAGATAGCTTAAAACATATGGTCTCTTAATGGTGTAATCAGCTAAATAAAAAATAAATTTTCATTGAGTGTAATCCTGAGAACTTCTGCTTAAAAATATTAGCTCATAATTGAATGAAATGACCTTTTTTCATTGAAAGAAATGAAAGCAAATACAAAGACATCATACAAAAGAAACTTCCTCGCCTTCAATTCTACCACCACATTACTAAACTTCTTAAATGTTCTTTAACCCATTGTAATTTATACAAAAACTATAGATGATTAAATACATATATTTGCAGGGTGTGTGTGTAGGTACATAATAAATATTTTAACATTGCATTTGACTCAGTTCCACATATGCTTACTTGGTCTCCCCCTAAGAATACATTAAAAGTTTCATCTATGTAATTAAGTAAAAGTGCATATTATATTTTATTAACTGCAAGGTAATTTTGATAGAAGGCATTATTTATGTCCCTGTCAATAAGTATTTGTTATTACATTTCAGAATAATTTTTAAACAATACAGTGATCTACCAAGACATAACCTTTGAGGAATTATGCAATTATTTACAAAGAAGAAATTTCTAGTATCATTTAAATAACTAAGAGGTAAGTATTTTGTGGGTGGTATTGACAAAAAGAATTTTCATGTGTATATTTTTGTTAAGATCTATTTTTATCAATTTTTAGGACTATGCCAACCTGATTAACAAAATTTATTTTTATTATGTTAATCTTTTCTCACAAATGAAAATTTCATATTTCTTATTTTGTAAAATTTTAACATTAGTGCTCTTTTTGTATGATTTTTAAAAAATTATTTTTAAATAAATTTTAATAAGTTTCAAAATATTACTTCATATAAAATATTTACTGATCTTATTCTGTTTCTATATTGGACTTCTTGTTTTCTTCCTTCCTTCCTTCTGCATTTGCCACATGACTTTGTATGGCTTATTCACATAATTTATTTCTCTGTTGAAATATCACCGCTGTACCATTCTCTTCTCTAATCCTTTTATTTATTCTAAATTTCTTTTTTTTTAAATTTTTTATTGTTTTTAACTTGTTTATAGACCTTTATCTATTTATTTATATGTGTGCTGAGAATCAAACCCAGTGCCTCACACATGCCAGGCAAGTGCGTTACGGTTGAGCCCTAGCCCTATTCTAAATTTCTTATAAATAAGCTAATTTATATATTTCCCCACTTGTTGTTGATGTTTAGAAAATCAGGGAATTTCTCATGGGCATGGCCAATATCCATAGGGTCTATGATGATGACCAGCACATGGTAGTCCCTCAATGAACACAGGTTGAATGACTAGATGTGCTTCACCCAGTTGTCATCATAGTTATAAAGTGAATGCTGATTGTATTTAGAATGTATGCAAATTTCAATTATAATTCCATGAATTTAATTAAATGTTATTTTCTAATATAGTTTCTGGATGTACCCACTAAAACAAGAGTGAAAATGAAATGGGGATTCTTAGTGCATCTATCTCATGACTCACTAGATTACTAGATCCTTAGGCTTAAACTGATCAGAAAGTACTATAAAATAGAAATCACAGAGGAAAAAGTTAAATGTCTGTAAAAGACAGGAAGCAAGTGCAAAATAACAATACATGTAAATGTATAATATTTTTAAGGATCATAAAACTTAAAAGATTTAAGAGCAATTACTTTGATATTGCACAATGTATTTTTATATACAAAGAAATTTAAAGAACTTCAAAGGACTTGTCCACAGTTACCAAACTTAGGATAATAAATCTCATTTTTTAACTGAAAAAAACCAAGTCTTTGTTATCTCCTTACCCAATAGTTCTTCAATGTGTTTTTGTATGAAGTCACCATCCTCTAGTTAAATTTAACTGTTGGAATTTGGAGGCCTTAGTCTTAGGACTGCTTTTTTTTAAACAAAAAATACTTCTGTAAGCAACTATCATATATCTACTCTGTGTTGATGATGGCCACAATTTTCGAAGGCTGTTTTTGTTTGTTTATTGGAGACGATTAGAGCTGTGCGGTATTTGTATTCCTTCCAACATTTGGAAGAGTTTCTCTTTGGTGCCAGTAAGTTCCATTTACCTGCAAATTTAACAAAAGCAGATGTCACTTTTCTAGCCTCCCTTGCAGTTGCAAGCAATGACAGGGTTGGACTCATACTGAAGCGTTAGAAACTAAGCAAAGAAGCCCAGACAGTGGAAAACTGGCTGGCTTCTCATACATATAGCAGAGGCACCCGTCTCCAGGAAAGAGCTCTAATTTCAGATTCCATTTCTATCTGGGTATCACCTAGCCATGTTTCTCAGATCTAGCTCTGATTCTGTTAACTTCTCATGAGAATTTTGTATTTCATTTCCACTTGAATCAGCTCAATTTAATTTCTATTACTTGCAACCCAAAACTGCCTTATGTATCATCTTTTCTCACATCTTCCCTATCCACTCAATCATCAGATTCAATCTCATCCTTTCCAAGCAAATCTTGAATTTTCACCCTTCTCTCCATATAGAGACTTGGAGCTTTTGCATGGACTATTACTGCATTAACCCTTCTTGGGAATCTCCAAAATGTTCTCATGCAACACCACCAGTCATTTCTGTTTAGATGTCACACTTAAATCCTAATACTTCTACTTTGACATTAGTATATCAAAAAAGTGTCATGGCTAGCCCTGTTAAGGTGCTGATGTCGCCTTACTTGTCAAGCTTCACCTCCTGCCTTCCTCTTCAGCATTCACTCTGCTTTTACCAACCTGGCCTTTTAGGTCTTTGAGCACAGCATGCATCTCCCTACCTCTCAATTCAAGGCCTTGGCATGTGAAGGTCCCATTGTTGGGAGTATTCTTTTTTCTACTTCTTTACATACCTAACTCCTGTTCCTCCTAAAGGTCTCTACCAAAACCCTTTTTCTCAGGAAAGCCTTCTCTGGCTTTCCAAAATAGACTAGAACTACCCTTTCATCTCAATAGCCCCAAGACCTAGTGCAGTGACTTAATAGATGAACTTAATATTTATGAGCTCAATAAACATTAGTTGAATTAATAAGTGAGTGAATAGCAAAAAGCATTATTGCTTTAATGATGTGGGTTTTTGATTAGGCCATTTGGTGAAAAAAGTGTGTATCAGTGTGAATATTTGTAGCTAGAATTCTATACTTCAGTCCGGGAAGCTTTAAGACCCAAAGAAATGTTACTTACCTTGGTCCCTGTTGCTTTTTTAGTTTCCACAACCCAACCAGAAAACTCTTGTCTGATTATCAAGATAGCTGTGTGTTTTGCTAATTACAAACTAATTAGGAATTCCAGTGCTTTACTTTATCTTAACCTCTCTCTGCTTTGTCCTTCATCAGCAGAACCTACTGATCTCTCTGAAGGATGAGAAATCAACAGTTAAACAGCCATCCCTCTCTCCCTCTCAGGGTGGGGAATGCCCTTGGAAACAAAGTAGGCATCCAACCTGTTCAGATAGTCCTACAATCATGCTAACATAATTGGCAAAAGCAATGAGTGGGAATCCTTACTTGTGATGTGCCTTTTGCTGTCTCTATTTAGTTATGTCGGACAGCTTATGAAAATTTAATCAGGAATCCATGGGTGAATAGATCATGTAAACAATGAAATTAAGTATAAAACCTTCACATTTTATGATCAAAATAGCCTCTCCTGTGTAAGTAATAGGGTCCATACATCTCTTAGACACCCCTAATG
Source organism: Callospermophilus lateralis (assembly GCF_048772815.1). Classification (NCBI taxonomy): domain Eukaryota; kingdom Metazoa; phylum Chordata; class Mammalia; order Rodentia; family Sciuridae; genus Callospermophilus; species Callospermophilus lateralis. The sequence goes on along the minus strand of NW_027511570.1, from coordinate 739,521 downwards.
TTCATAAGGCAAGAAGTTATTTTAATACTGTATCATGAAGCTGTGCAGATACATAGCAGACCCAGGACTTCTGACTTCACCTGACCCTAGTGATTACTGGCAACATTGATATTATTAGTAAAATTTAAACCTGGCTAAGATCTCTAAGTTGTCAAAGATTGATTTGACAACATGATCTTTTATGTGCTAGCTACAGATATTTGATCATGAGAATATAGTAAGATAAAGTTCATGAAACCTCAGTAAAATGTATAATAATTAAACAAATATGGGGGTCCTTTCTCTATTAAGTTATGGGAGATGTCATCTGAAAACTAAGTTACTGATTTAGAGTGGATAGAATATTGATGGAGAGAAATTTGTTGTAGTGATCAATATTTTTCTTATTTTCTTAATTTGTATCAATAAATATATTTTAAAATTAAGAAAACAGGGTTGGATATACACATGTAGATAAAACAAAACATTGAAAATAATATCAGTTCAATACCATTATTTGGATAAATCAATTTTGTTTAGTTTTCTTGTTCATAGTTCACTGTCAATGGTTAAATGTAAATGCTTTTTTAAACTGGATTTACATTTGTTCTTGTAATTTATGGTTATAGAATAAATTATTGATGGAAAGGCCTTTTACAGAATAATGTTTAGAAACCCTTCTATTTTAATCAGCCTTTTTGCTGCTGCAACTAAAGATCCAACCAGAACAATTGTAAAGGAGGAGAAGTTTATTTTAGAGCTCATGGTTTCAGAAGTCTTAGTTCATAGAAGGCCGGCTGCATTCCTTGGGGCTCAAGGTGAGGCAGAACATCATGGTGAAAGATGTGGCAGAGGGAAGCAGCTCATATGGTGATCAGGAAGCAGAGAGAGACTCCACTCACCAGATACAAATATATACCCCATAGCCACGCCCCCAATGAGTCACTTCCTCCAGCTACAGGCCACCTGCCTCCAGTTACCACTCAGTTAATCCCATAAGACATTAATTCACTGGTTGGGTTAAGACTCTTACAACCCAATCATTTCTCTTCTGAACCCTCTTGCATTGTCTTACATGTGAGCTATTGGGGGACACCTCACATCCAAACCATAACACCTTCATTATTCCCATTTCGACACCATAAACTACATAAGTGCAATGAACCTACTATGAGATACAAAATTGAATTCCAAAAATGAGGATAAAAAATTTGATACATTTATAAACGTAAAAATTTTTCACAGTAACCTTATCTAACCCATTATTCATAGTTATTTGATTTGTTTGCAGTCTAGCACTGCATACTGACATTTCAGTCAATGATGAACTGAGTATACAAGGTTGGAGCCAGCGGTTTGTCACATAGCCTGTGTGTGCAGTAGACTACTCCATCTAGATTTCTGTAAGTAACACAAGTGATGTTTGCATGCGGACAAAATTGCCTATCAACAAATTTCTCAGAATGTATCCTTCTAACATAATAGATGACTATATATATTGCGGTTTTATATTTGGTGTTGTAAAAATAAATTGTTATACTCAACATTTTAATATTTGTTCAAGATACTAACTGGATGAAATACCAAAAATATTTTATACTAAAGTCTTTTCTATTCTTTTATTAAGGAAACTTGTAGTCATTTGCTTCTATCCATAGCTTCAGAAATCAATTTGTAAGAATGAATAGTATAAAAATATGCCTTACCCTTGGAAATATATTATAACTAGGATGTACATAAAACTCGATGTTAGCTTAATAAGTAGAAAATATTATGTTTGGAATAAGGAAGAACTAAAAGATGAAACTTTACAATTGATGGCATATAAGTATAGCTGACTCAAAAGTGTCTTACATTGTGCCATCAAAATATACAATTCTAAGAAAACTAAAGTGTGAACTGCAATATCTATGTTGGACTAAATTATAATGCAGTTAGAAAATTGTTGCCTACTGTGAATATAGTTGTTTTTGTGAACTAATCATTAAGCAACACATCCTTTGGTAAGATACTAAGCCTGAGCCATGGAATTTAAAAGATCTTATTGTCTTGGAGATTTATCAGCAGGGAGAACTATTTAAAATATAACAACTTTTACAAAATAAGAGCTTGGAAAAATATTCTAGAATGTATTGTTTAGTGTTATGACCATTTCAGTGAATATAATTTCTCCTCAGAATTAATATTATTATGTGTGCTAGGTGTCATCTTTCAGAATTTTTTCATTAAATATCTGTGACAAAGAGTGAATCCCACAAAGAAATGACAAAGTGAATGCAGAATATCTACCATAAGGAGCAGCTCTCCCATGTAATAATGCCAGCATTCAGGTGATAGTAAGAACATGCTTGCCTAAAGTAAAACAAAAGCAACCACCATGCCTAAAAAAACCAATATCATTTTTTAAATGGCTTTTTTAAAAGATCTTCATATTTTATTATTTCCTTAGTTGGATTTTAAAAAGAATAGGAAAAAAAATAAAACAGCCACAAAATAATAATTTCTTTTGCAATGAATAATACTTCTGATGAATTTGCTTATTTCTTGTCCTCTTTTCTCCTCCCTGTTATAGGGTCAACTAGGAAGCAGAGGAGTTTATTATCATGTACCTAAGGAAGACCCCTAGTACCAGATTTTATGACATTGTCTTTCTTCAGCTATTTTTGCCTTCAAATCTGGATCCTCTATTTTGGAAATGAGTTAATTTTTTACAACATTCCCTGCAACCTCAAGGAAACAAAATTTGTATCAATTTTTAATATCTATTAATGGGAGAATATGATGAGGAAAACCAGAATAGTTTTTCAATGAGCAATTTTAAGTGAACTTCTTCTGTTGGAAAACAAATAAAATTAACACAGTAATCACTGAAAACTCAGGGAAATGACTACATTTTTAGTGGTCTGAAATGAAAGAGTTATATACAAGCAGGAACTTTAGACTCTCACTGAGATAGTAAATAACATCATTATGCGCGCGCGCGCGCGCGCGCGCACACACACACACACACACACACACACACACACACAGCAGCTGATGTTGAAGTATCATGAGTGATACATTAAGCTGGCATTGCTCATTGAATACCTTTTGTCTTTTTCATTGTCCATAGAGAAATTATCAAGGGAAACACATGCAAATGAATGCCCTTTTTTTCCAGACAATCTTTTCAAAGATGCTGAATACCTGTATAACGAAGAAAATGTCTCTCTTTCTAAGGCAGAGGAAGGCAAGTTTAAGCCCATAATATTATCAAAGAGTCTTAGGTGTGGGTTTCCTTTCTTTTAATGTATTGCATTGTATTTTCTGATGTCACCTGGGCCTTTTCTTATTGTCCCATGGGGAATTAAGCTCAGGGAACTGGTATAAATAATTATACTGGCTACTTCTATTGCTGTGTGCAAGGAGGGCTCACCGCCCTGCTGACCCAAGAGTCTTAAGTCTTCTTCTGGTGTCTTTGCAAGTAGGGTAGAACCTCTGATCTCAGACCCCTGGCAGTTTTCTAACTTACCATATATTCATTGCCCTGAAGTTCATTCTATGTACATCTATCAGATTCATATTTCTAAAGCATATAACTTATCATATCACACTTCTATCAAAAATCTCCAGTGTCTTCCAATTATATATACACATATACTAAAGAATCAAAAGCTTTCCATTATATGATTTCAGCCTCCCTTTTTGTCCAATTAAATATATACTCTCACCAAGAAATTAATGCTTTTCACTACATGGCTCCAGCCTATATTTTCAAATTGTATTTCTTGTCCATTGAAAAGACCCCATTTTTTCTTTTTTATGGACTCTTACTGGCTATTTTTTATTGTATGACCTATTTTGTTAATCTCATTTCTGTTATCCTTCAAGAACACTCTAACTTATATAAAGTTGAACAGTTTCTCTAGAGGTGGCCATGAGGCACCGGCCCAGGGACAACTTTAGGACTGGCTGACGTAAGTCAGTCTCAGTGCTGCTAGGGACTCTGTCCCCTGATAGCCCTCAGCTATGAGTCCCTTCTGGCATTTGCTCTTGGACATGGATAGCCTCCTTGATCAAGATCATTCCTCTTTTCTCAGAGGCAGCCCATAAAAACGGACTAACCAAGGAAAGGGCAGTAAGGCTCAACCGTCTCTCTGAAATTGGGAGCCTTCTGAAGGCCATCCCAATGTCAGACCTCCACAGTGGTCTGTGTAATGTCTTTCTTATGACTGCATCACAATCCTACTGTTTTTTAAATCCCTTCTTCCATTTTAATAACATTTCCTGCAGACAAACTTCTATGTCAGTGTCTTCTCCCTCGAGAGCCCAGCCTACTGAAGTTACCATAGGATGAATAGGATCCTATGAGAAATGGCCTGTCATTTACTTTTTTGTTGTACCTATACCACAGTGCCGCTGATAATAGTTGTTCAATAAATGTTCATTGAGAAAATTGAGCTCAATGAAGCAGAGAAGCTAACCTTGCATTTTAATCTTTAGTATAGTAAATAAATGTAGGATATGGTATTTGGCTGCATCCTTTAACCCAGTAGTAAATATGAAGTGATAAACACATCTTAGAAGGACCTGCTACTCAGAAGAGGAGTCAATAGGAAGGTACCATATGAATTACATTTACCAAAAAAAAAAGCTGATTGATAAATCATTGTTTTTATCTAAAAGCAAGTTATAATGTATTTATCTAAATAAATTATAGAAAGATGGGGTAGAAATAAATAGAGAGGGACAGTATTCATTTACACTTACACTTCTCTATTAGGCTAAAAGTCTAAACAGCAAAACTGAGTGGTAGAATTTATATGTATAAAGCCAAACAAGATTTGTTTTGCATTTTATTTTTCTCAATTGTCAGGGACATTGTCAACTTCCTCTCAAAAAAGCAATCTGCAAAAATTATGTTTGGAAATTTTCATACAATATCCCCAATAACTCAAAAACAATAGACATAGAAATTATTTACCAGTAGGGGTTAGAGAAAAAGCTGAGACCATGAGAAATAACCCCATGGAATCAAAAACTTTAAGAACATTTCAACCACATCCACCACCTTCCCTTTGCATTTCCCAGTCCTTTTTTGAGCACCAGAAAGTTTTATATAACTGATACCATATTTGAAAATGTGCTTTTATTTAGATTTAGAAAGCTACTAAGCTATAAATAATTGTTTGCTTTGGGGCATATCGCATACCATGTGTAATGCCTACAGGTCTACTTGTTCTTGTTTGGGCTTGCAGTTAATGATGGATCATGGCCATCCATTAAAATGATCCCTAATCTTTCAGCTTGTATATCATCCATTTTCCAGCTGCATCTTAGGTCATTAGGATCTTAGCATCCTTAATAGCAACTTTATGAGCCTGCTTATAATGTTTCCCCCTTCAATGTATTTTTCCCAGAAATAGTGCTTCTACTTGAAATGTCAGTCCTAAGAGAATATGTTGGGAAAAAAGCCATAGTTCTTTGAAATAACAGTTATTTAATTATTATCCTATGCATTTCATGTCCAATTTATAACATGTTAGACACACATTCATTATTAGACTTTATTAACATTTTCAGTGCACTTATTTCATTAAAATTAGAACAAAAATGATATGATGATAGGGGACAAATATTTTTCTATCCTATTTTGGTATGTTTCTTCTATGGTGTCTCTCATTCTTATTTTGAATTCTCTTTCTTCTCCCTATTAAGAGTAGCAAAATATAACATTAAGGCATGATGCCAATATCTAAATGAGACCCTTGATTACACTGAACAAATAGATGGAACTTGAGTCTTTGCTTATATTTCTCACTGTTTATCATCATAAAGTGGGAATATAGGTGGGACAACTCTTACTTGTCCCAACAAATTATAGAACTTTGATATCTTGAAGCTGAGATAGTATATGCCCAAACCATCCCCTAAATAAGACAATTAAAGGGTCACATATTTCCAGCTACTTGCCGGGAAAACCCTTCTATTTTCTTACTGGGATTCCAAATCTAATCTTTACCACTGGTTGTACAAGGGTTCCCTTAGCAGTTCCTTACATATCATGTTCCCCTACTACTTTTCAGGCTTACTATTTTCTCTAAATAAATCTTCAGAATGACAGACGCCCTGCTCAAAATATTTCAATGGTATCTGTATTGGTTTCCTAGACAGTCATGACAAATGAAAACAAACTTGCTGGCTTCAAATACAAAAATGTATTCTCTCCTAGTTCTGGAGACCAAAAATTCCACATCAAGATGTTGACAGATTCAATTCCTTCCAGAGGTGCTAAGGTAGAAACCGGTGCTAAGGTAGAAACCGGCTCATATCTCTCTACACGTTCCTGGATATTGTCAACAATCCATGGCACTCTATCTTATAAACACATCACTGCAGTCTCGGCCTCCATCTCTACATTGCCTTCTTCTCTGTGCTTGTTTCTTTGTTCATTTGCTTTTGCATTATTTCTACTCTATGTAAGTAATTCAGTATGTTTGCAATGACCTTGTTTCCCAATAAGGTCATGATCTGAAGTTCCAGGAAGTCATGGATTTGGGAAGATATCATTCAGATCACTCCAGCACACCCACTCTTCTTAAGTTGAAGTCCAAAGTTCTCCTCAGGTTCCAAAGGTCTCCTGTGATCTAGAACCACTTTATTTCTCTATTTTCTTCTCTTACTAATCTCCTCTCCTGGCCAGTAAACTCTGTGTTCTGCCCAGACATTGTTCAGCTATGAAGTTTCACTTTCACAGGCTCTCTTTGCCTGAAATACTATTGTATGTCACCTGATATCTCTCTTCCTTTTTTCTTATTTTTCTATTTAGACCAGTGTATTCTTAGAAATGTGTATCCCATAGTTCATCACTGCCAAGCACTGTGCCAAATATTGGAATATAATGCAAATGAAATGGATTTGGTTCCATAAGGCCCATGGCAAAGATTGTATCACTATGTGTCTAGAGACATTTTTCCATGTCCTGTGCATGGATTTAATTACTTAATTAATGCTAGCTTGTTTTAAATAAATGGTATGAAATTTTTTTCCATTTTTTTTGTACATGATTATTTAAGATTCATTGCTTTAGTAACTCTACATTGAAAAACTTGCTTTGTATTTTTACAGGTATGATTTTGGAGAATCTTTGATCAAAATAAACATTTAATTGTACTCTCAAGAATTGCCCTTAAAAACTTAGGCTTATCAGACTAGCATTGCCTTTGCCTTAAAGACATTATTATTGATTAGCACAGCTTCAACATATGAAGTAAATGAAAGTAAGCGTGGACAGCATGTGATAATAACAACAAGCTATCATTAAAGAACCAGTGGGAATTATGAATTCAACTTGAATTTTAACAGTATATTAAAGAAGAAATTTTTGCTTACTCCAAATATTGCCTATTCCCATAGAATTAAATAAAATCACTAGATCAATGCTCACATTGCACAGCAGATTTGAAGATCCTATGAACTAGAGAGAGATTCTAACTTTAAGCATTCTCTAGTATAAATGTTAGGTTGGCTTTCTCCATGAGGATGGTCATCTTTAAGCAAACATTCATTAAAAAATTCTCCTTAATCAGTTATCACTAATAAAAGCTTTGCACTTTGGTCATGACATCTCAGAGATTTGAAGGATTGGTAGAGATGAAACATTAGCTATACTTAAATGTTCAATAAAATAGGAGATATTAGAAATGCGGATCCTATGGAAACAGTGTCTTCCTTTCCATATATATTTGGCAAATTTTTAAGATGAAAGTTAATTTTTAAAGTTTTTAGTGAAAACAAGATAAACTATGTGCACTTAGATTTTTAATTCTTGGGAATTGAATTATCATTTTACTTTTTTGAATAAAATAATTAAATTTTGTGATATTTCATAATTGCTTATAATATGCTTACAAACAAAGGTGTTAAGTGGAAAACTCAAAAAATGTATTTGATTTTTCTGTTCTAGTCAGAATTTTAGATATGAGCACAAAATATGCAAAAATATTTTAATTACTAAAATACAGTCCTTGATTTTAAGAAAGATTATATTTACTGTACCATATAGCCTGAGCAAATATTTTAAAACTAAATTTTATTTTTTAAAAGTTTGTCAGCTAATGATCAGGATGTGAACTATTTACTGAAGTTGATATCTGTTTTTTTTTTTTTTAATTTAGGGGGGGCTACCAAGATTTGAACTCAAGGGCACTCAGCCACATTCCCAGCCCTATTTTGTATTTTATTAGAGACAGAGTCTCATTAAGTTGCTTAGTGCCCTGATTTTGCTGAGTCTGGCTTCGAACTTGAGATCCTCCTACCTCAGTCTCCTGAGCCACGGGGATTACAGGTGTACACCAACACACCTGGCTTTTTGAAAATTTTGCATTTAATTCTATTGATAAAATCTGAAAAAAAGGTGATATCTAATTTTGTACCATCATTTCACAATTATTTAAGAAATTAGAAAGTTTGAACTGAAGGCTAAGAAAATAAAATGGGTTCCTGCCTGGAGATTTGGGTTTCTGAGGCTCTTACTTTCCAGTGGTAAAATAATTAGATAACTAGATTTCTGCATTATCAGGGTTTGGGCTGTGCAAGGAATGTGTGCCGCAGTCTCTGGCTGGGCACAAATCACGAGTCTCCACACAGCTTGTACATTCAAACAGCAATTCTTTATTCCCGAACTCACACCGGCAGTCTGGGGAAATCCACGTTCTCTGCCCAAATCCACTTCTCTCAAATCCACTACTCTGCCCAAATCCACTCCGCATGGGCTTCTGTCTCCCAAAATATACTGTCTGACCCTAAGCACTCAAGAGGAACTCAGCAGCAGGATACGCCCTATTCTAAAGGGGGAACACCCTAATCTCCTATTATGCTAAACTGCCCTATTCTAAAGGGGGAACACCCTAAACACGGATCCTGCCCTGGTCCTTGAGCAAGGTCACCTTTCAGAAGTCCTTCCACTAGACAGCATGGGAGTAAGCTGGCAAGGAATTTGTCATACCTAGTTGGCTGATGGCTCCCAGCATCTCCCCCCTTCTGATTAATTAAACAACAAGTAATGTGGCTTAAGGACCGTGCCTAGTAGGTTGTCCAGTTCAACATATGGCTCTTACCCGTCATTGGAAAACTGACCTTTAGGCGTCAGCCTCCTGTCTTAGGTTGATACCACTGCAACTGGATCATACCCGTCACTGACTACCGTTCCAGCATATAGCCATTGGCCCCCAAATTTTAGACCATCACTAGCAGAAGGGAGGAAGATACAAAAATGCCACGACACCAAGCCAATTGACAGTTCCTTTGGGAAAATTGCATCATTGGTGACACCATCAGCAAAGATCACTGGTGACACCATCAGCAAAGATATGCCAGCATTACCACAATTTGCTGCACTAAACGTAGTTACATAGTCCAGGCAAGTTCTGTAAGCAGTTCAAAGGGGAGGAATCTATCAATCTGTCCGTCTCCTCCCAAAGTCCGTTGCCTCCCAAAGTAAGTTGACTCCTTGATTGAGCATACTTGTTGAGTTATATTCATTGGGATGAAGATAGGAATTCTGGCAATGATGCTAAAAAGACATTATCCTGAAAAGAATTATTAAATATAATGAAAAGGAAAGGTGAAAGTAAACAAACAGATCTGTTAACCTACTTAAAAAACAATCCTTAACAGCTGTTTACCTGATTTAAATTAGTAAACAAGCAGATCTGTTAACCACCTTTAAAAACAATCTTTAACAGCTGTTTACCTAATTTAAATTAAGCCATTTAAATCACGTGAATAATAAAAAAAATAATTCTGATCCATTTTCTCATGAGCGCTCCTCATATATGAAATATGGACATACGCACACACAGACATATAACACAAAACACAAATGTGCAAACAAACGTACAACACATAAGATAATAATAAAGGCCTTGTAGCTTTACCTAGGTGAAATCTCCATTGCAATGTTTTAAAACTCCACAGTCAAAAAATAAAACTGATCAGAAAAACATTAACCTAGGTTTGTATGAGCTCAAAAAATAAAAATAGAACCTTATGATGTGGAAAAATGCAATAATAAAATAGATATTGAAAAAAGCATCCTGGTTAATCACAGTCACAGATGTATGAATGGCCAAGCTGGAGTTCTAGATATCAGCTATTATGGATTTGAGTCAAATCATCTTCTTTTTGATCTGTAGAAGTTGCTTTAGTTAGTCTTTCTGGAATCCAAATCGGCTGCTGTTCTTCCTGTGGAAAAACAAAAAGAACCCCGACTCCAGAAAATCACTGGGTCAGGATCTTTCCATTGTCCTGTTAGAATTTCTTTCCAAAGTACTTTAGTCTTATGTACATTTTTTGGATACATATGTCTTTCTGCAGCACTAAGTCCTGATGAATCCAAATTTTAAAAGTTTAGAGTAAAAAGGGTTATTTTAAGTTTATCTTTGGGGGATATATATACCCCTTTCCAATTTATAAGATTAACTAGGCTTTGAATGACGCAATCTTTCCTCCGTCATGAAGGCATCTTAACCAACTTCAAATTAACCTTTTAAAGCCTTCCAATTATCATCTATACTGTACTTTTAAATGTACTTTTTCACCACTTACAGCTTCACTCTTTTAAACGAGGCTTAGACTCTGTTTAAATCGCTTAATATTAGTTTACATGGCTGCCCTTCAACCAAAGGCCTTTTTTACTCCATTAAGAAGCTTTGTCTCAATCTGCCATGTACAAATACTTTTTTCTTCTTTCTTTCTTTGTTTCTCAAGCTTTTGAAGTAAGTCTAGTTTCCTCAAAATCTTTTTAAATGGCATTTCACAACTTTTTACTTTACCACACAGAGATTATCTCATCTAGAAACATTTATTTTTCTATTAACCTTTTATATTAAAATATATTTTCACATCTTCAATCTTTTAATATCTCTTTTCTAACCGTTAACCCTTTTTATAAATTTACATTCTGAAATAACCCTTATAAAATTTCTGATTTAGACAAATTACTGCACTTTAAGAAGATTAAATACTTTCATGTTTTTTTATGATACTATAATACTGTAATTGAAACCCAACTGAAACTTCTTATACTCTTTGTATATAAATTACACCTGATAGAATCTTAACACTTAGTAACCTTGTTTTAGCAAAGACACAGACCAAAGCAATATTAAACTTTTTTCCATTCACCAATTTATGAAAACACACATAATGATTAAATATATTACCTTATGGAACTTAATAAGTAAAGAGTACTTGATTTTATATTTAGTGGTTGATATTTTAGCACTTTAGCTTTGTAAATTAATTAGATGTCTGTAAAAACCAAGATCTTAGACAAGCGTAGTAAACAGAATTAGCCATCTCTTTCTTGTTGAAGAAAAACCCTTCTACAGGATACCATGATGGTCCCATTGATATATTTAACAACTTCTCGTTTAAAAGTCATCGGCTGCATTTTTGTATTGTATCAACATATGCCCTAGCTGTTCTTAGTCTTACTGGGGTGCCTTTTTTCTCTAACAATTTCTCTTCCTTGCTGGTGAACAACTTCAAACCTTGAATCAACCATTTTCCCCAGTTTGCCTGAGAAAGTTCTAGGAACAGGCAACTTGAAATAAAAACAAAATAAATCAAAACAAGAACGAATTGTTTTTTGAAATGGTCACCCATTCTTTCGCTCTTCCTCAGGGGCGAACAATTTTACTTACCTTGTCTTTAGATGTTCCGCGTAGGGGCCACCAAATGCCACAGTCTCTGGCTGGGCACAAATCACGAGTCTCCACACAGCTTGTACATTCAAACAGCAATTCTTTATTCCCGAACTCACACCGGCAGTCTGGGGAAATCCACGTTCTCTGCCCAAATCCACTTCTCTCAAATCCACTACTCTGCCCAAATCCACTCCGCATGGGCTTCTGTCTCCCAAAATATACTGTCTGACCCTAAGAACTCAAGAGGAACTCAGCAGCAGGATACACCCTATTCTAAAGGGGGAACACCCTAATCTCCTATTATGCTAAACTGCCCTATTCTAAAGGGGGAACACCCTAAACACAGATCCTGCCCTGGTCCTTGAGCAAGGTCACCTTTCAGAAGTCCTTCCACTAGACAGCATGGGAGTAAGCTGGCAAGGAATTTGTCATACCTACTTGGCTGATGGCTCCCAACAAATGTGTACAAAATTTTTAACATTGGCATTATGTGTATTTGGGAAAAATGGGAATACCAACTGGAGACCATCATGTTTAGTGAAATAAGTCAAACCCAGAAGGTCAGGGTCCCCTGTTTTATTTCATATGAAGAAACAAGAGAAGACAAAAGGAAACAAAGGTGGAGATAAATCTTAAAAAATCAAAGGGAGATAAGTAGAGAAAAGGGACCATGGGTGGAAGGTGAGGAGGAAGGGAGGACAGCTGGGGCCTGATATTGACCAAATTATATTGTTATATTGTTTGCATGTACAAATATGTAACAACAAATACTAGCAGTATGTACAACTATAATGCACCAATAAAACAATGTAGAAAAAAAATGGCAATACCATATTTGTTAAGATATTCTGTTCCCAACATTCCCTTTCCAAGCTTATTTATCATCATCACACTATCCCTGGACAAAGATATAGAAGTGCTTCTTTGCCATTTTGTTGAATGTTGTACTTGACTGTGAAGTTCTAGAAACTTCTATAGAAGAGAGCCCATATTATGACAAGGGAAAGATTCCTTGTGCATTTCCACATAAAAATTAAAAATAAATTATTCTATTTAGGTTGGTTCCAAGTAAAACTTTTCTACCAATAGTGAAAGAGTTTCTGAGCATGTCTTCATGAAGGGTACAATTTGATGTTCTGTTCTCTCCAAAACATAATTTCCCCTCAAATATTGATAGTTTTAGATTGACTTATAGGTTTTTATAAAGCAGTTACTTCAAATGTATTGAGTTGGTCTCTTTCTTAAAATTCTATTTTTGAATGGTATAAAAATGTATAATTTGGGACTTGGGTTGTGACTCATCAGGAAAGCACTTGCCTAGCACAGGTGCAAGGTGCTGGATTCGATCCTTAGCACCACAGAAAAATAAATAAATAAAGTTTCTAGAACTTCACAGTCAAGTACAACACTCAAAAAAATGACAAAGAAGCACTTGTATATCTTTGTCCAGAAATATTTAGTATTTTTTAAAATAAGATTTTTTTAAAAAAATTGTGTTAAAAAATGTGTAATTTAATGCAGCTAAGGTTGTGGTCATAGGTAGAGTGCTTGCCTAGCATGTTTGGGGCCCTGGGTTCGATCCTCAGCACCACATATAAATAAATAAAGAAAATAAATTTATTTCTCCATCTATAACTAAAAAAAAAATTAAATGTATAATTTGGAAATGTAACAAAAAAGGGTTTCATTGGTGTTTTGTTTGGGGTCTAGAAAGTTCCCCCAAAGGCTTATGTATTGAAGGCTTGATCTCAGTACAGCAATGTTGAAAGGTGGGGATTTGGGGAAGTGAATGAATCATGAATACTATGATCTCCTTAATGGATGAATCCATGGAGGAACTCATAGCTGAAAGGACTTTTGGGAAGTAATGTAAACTGTAGGAGTTTTTTGGCATATATATGCAATAAGCATACACATACAAATATAATATGTAGATTACATGCATATTAATATTTAAATTACTACCATATTTATAGTGCTTTGTTCTGGGGATATAACAGTGTAATATGTGGTAGTTACATGATTGAATCACATCATTAAATCATTTCTCTAACTGGTTAGTCTTGTTGTTATCCCTTTAGCTATAAAATATGTCTGTTATTTTTTAATATTGTGTTATTCAGTTCATATTATGTCATCTTTTATGTGTTTTAAGTTAAATATTTTATTTTTATACTTTTGACCTTTTGTTGAATTTAACCAATGCACCCTAAAAGTCTTCAATGTCTGTAAAGTATTGATGTACAAAACATGAGGGTAGTTTATGAATTTCTCAGTAGTTTTATTTAAACTTTTTTGTTTGTTCATTATTAAAGATTGAACCAGTTCCAGATACCATTACCAATGAAACCAAGCCCGCCATAACAGCTGAAGGCAGCCATTCATTACACACACTTCATTTGATCTCTTATTAATGCTGACATCTGTTCAAGCCTTAATTACCACATTACCACAACTGGTCCCTTGTCGCATTTCCCCTAATTCACTGTAGCATGAACACAAAAGAGAAAAATACATTCTGAGGTAATGATAAGGTTGTTTATAAATGAGATACATTTAAAGATTGATTTGCCACACGTGAGACACATGTTACTTATTTCTGAGTTTTATTTTTACTTTTGGCAAAAAATTTAAATCACTAAGTCAGAAAAAGATTTTAAATTTTAATCATACAACTAAAAGTGTGTAACTACTCAATTACATGAAATAATTAAAGGATGTATTTTTATAATATAACTGATAAAATATTTTATTCATTAAGTTTGTTTGAGATTACATTACCTTTTAAATTTTTGATTTATCCTAAGGAAAAAAAAATGAGAAGTTACTTTTTTTTTTTTTTTGAGAAGCATTTATTTGCTGGGTGTGGTTGTCCATGCCTGTAATCTCAGTGGCTCAGGAGGCTGAGACAGGTGGATCACAAGTTCAAAGCCAGCCTCAGCAAAAGCAAGGTGCTAATCAACTAAGTGAGACCCTGTCTCTAAGTAAAATACAAAATAGCAATGGGGATGTGGCTCAGTGGTAGAGTGCTGCTGTGTTCAATCCACAGTACCCACCACCCTCCAAAAAAAGGAAGAAGAAGCATTCATACATCATTTTAACTAGCTATCAAATTATGATTGTAATAGTGACCTCTTCAATAATGCTTTAAAAATAACACCAATAGTTTCTTATTGCAAGATTATTTGTATTTTTCCCAAGGCTTCATAAGATCATATGAGTCCCTTAATACCATTGACATTTTCTTCATGATAAGCTAACTTGCGTATAGGCTTTGGAAATGTAATGCTGTATGGAAAATGCTTACAATAATCTCTGATTCTACATGTCATATATAGTGATAATAACAAGCATGGGTAGTAAGGGCTGTGCTGAGTACTGTGCTCAACTTATTCATTTATTCTTCTCAATAATCCTCTTTGTCAGTATTAATATTACTATGTCCTTGAGGACAATGAAACTTAGCAAATAGTTTTGTAGAGGTCATATTATTAGTAGATGGTGAAGCTTGAATATGCATCCAGAATATCTGGCTCCAGAATATGCCCTCTTGGTTATTATACTGCCTGTATCATGATGATTCTGCCCAAACATTATTATGATGTGGCTACTTTGTACCCCTCACTGCTTCTATTATTGAGTGTCTAAAAGAGAAGTGAAAGTTTGGTGCCCTTACCTTTAGAAGAAAGAAGGCATTTGTAGGCAAACTATTAACATTAATTGTACAGTAGTACTTAGAAACTATGATGAATTTTTGTCCTAAAAATGTATTCAAGCAAGTGGTTCAAACTGAGTCTAGTTTTTCTTAGAATTAGAAATTAAAGACGTACTAGAAAAAAAGAAAAGGCATTCTGGGTGAACAAAAGTGTAAGGGCCAGGCTTGAAGAAGGAGGACAAAATTGAATAATAATTCAGGAAGGATACTCCAAGACTTGCTTCCTTTTCGGTAATCCAGTTAAATGTCACTCTTTACCTGTGCTATATGGGAAGCCCAGGTGTAGAAAACAATTATTAGCAACTATAATCAGTATTGCTTCACTTTCTGTTACAATATTGAACACCTTAAACAATAAGCTTACAAAGAAAAAGGTTTATTTGGATTCATGATTTCAGAGGTTCCACTGAATGATTGAGTAGCCCCACTGCTTTGGGTTTGTGGTAAGGAAGCGCATCATGGTAAAATTAGGTGGAAGAGTAAAACCACTCACCTAATGGCCAGAATGTGAAAGAAAGGCTTGCACTTGGCCCAATCTCCTTCACTGTCCAATATAAACATGAGCTGGAGATCAAATCTTTAACAATGGGGCTTTGGGAGACACTTATCCAAATCAAAGAAATTATTATGCCTTCAGTATTTTTTTAAATAGTTCAAATTATAGAGTTTTGAATTTTTTGGAGACTAAAGGAATTTAATAAGCTAAAGCACAAAATTTGTATGAGATCTATACTCAGAAAAAAAATTAAAACATTATAAAATAGGTTTCAAAGTAGTATCATTGCATAATTTGATTTTATGATCTGAACGTAGGAAATGTTAAAATAGAAGCCAGAGTATATGTACTCAAATCAAATGTTAACAATACACACACACTGCACAACACATATATATTAAATTATAGGTGTATTGGTCAGGTAGGGCTAAATTGTGCTGGAACAAAAAGTTGAAAACCTCAATTAATTTGTAAATAAAACCCAATTTCTCATATGCACAAAATAATTTTTAAGCTGTAACTCATGCATCCTGCGAACTTCATACTTTAGACTACATTATTTCTACAGGATGCTCCTCTGTTGATGAGGAGAAAAGAAAAGCTTTTGTACCTTCTATTAAATTACTTAGTAGAGGAGTGCTCAAATCACATCTATTTACAGTTACTTCATCAAAACTAGCTACAGGTTCCTACTGCAAGGGAAACGGTAAGTTGGAGAATAAACAGACCTCAGAGGCCAATGACTTTCTCTGCTACATCATAGGAGGCTACTTCTATTGGAAATAAGGGGTAAGCATTTTGTAAGTTCCAGGTAACAGTAAAATCGAGATAGAGTCTAAAAATTAAATAGGTTTCTCACTGCTGTATCTATTTAATACCTTTAATGTGCCATTCAACATTGGTGTAGCTTAAAATAATATATAATATACAGCATTTACCAAATTACTGTATACCATTCTGACAGCAGGATATGGTGATGGTCAGAATAGGTTTGCACTTTCAGGGTTTGTTGAGGAAATTGATATGAGGATATTTTCTATGAAATAAGCACTGTCATTTAGGAAAGACTTTAATAGTATATAGCCTATGTGATGGCCAGTAAGTGAATTAAGGACTTGGGAAATGGTAAATTTTTCCCCATTACATGAAAATTGTATGTGGAAAGGTCCCAAGGAACAAAAACGGTCTAGAATATAAAAAATTTTATTAAAGAAAATTCAGTTTTAATGATTTCTCTGAACCAAAAAGCATGAAATCTAGTCAAGTCAGAAGAAAACTGTCACATTATCAATTTTCTCTTCTCTTCCCTAAAGTTCAAAATGGCATCTAAAAACTAAAGAAATAGGTGAGATGGAGCGAAAGCAGAAGCCGGGTGAATTCCCTATCATCAATTAATATAGCTGCCAACCTAGGTTCTGAGGATTGAGAAGAGGGTGGGCTAGTCAACTTTAAATGACAGTTGATTAATATATTGGATTCATTATTTAGTCCAGACTTTATGTTGTAATTTTTGTTGATTAAAGAGCTATTCTTTACCCATGAGTTAACAGAAAAGCAATGATGTGACCAATGTTCAATGTTCAATGGAATTATTACCCTGAATGTATAAATACTAAAGAAGGAAGGAGAATGTATTTGTTTACTGAAATTGCTATAACAAAGTACCACAAACTGAGTCACTTAAATAACAGAAATTTACTTTCTCAGTTTTAGAAGTTTCAGTTGAAGATCAAATGTCAGCATGATTATTTTCTTCTGAAGCCTCTTTCCTGTGCTTAAAGATGGCTGCCATTTCTTTATCTTCACATGATTTGCCTCCTGTGCATGCGTGGTGTAATTTTCTTTTATAAGCACGTCATATTAAATTAGAGCCTACCCTAATGAACTCATTTTAACTTAATTATCTCTTTGAAAACCTATCCACATATACAATCACATTCTCAGTTAAGATTAGGACTTCAGCAAATTAATTTGGGGGATGGTGGAGGGGAGGGAAACAACTCTATCCATGACAGACAG
This sequence comes from Callospermophilus lateralis, assembly GCF_048772815.1. NCBI lineage: Eukaryota > Metazoa > Chordata > Mammalia > Rodentia > Sciuridae > Callospermophilus > Callospermophilus lateralis. The sequence continues at coordinate 721,622 of NW_027511570.1, read as the reverse complement.
AAAGCTGCAATTTCATCATGAATTATATTCAACACCACTGTTTTGTGAATATTAATACATTTCTAATATTAACCTCTTTTTTGTTTCCTGGAATAAACCCAACCTGACCATTGAATATTTGCTTTTATGAGATATTCCTGGATTGTAATACAACTTTTAAATCTACATTCACAAGACAGATTGGTCTACTGTTTTCATATTCATCATTTCAAAAGATTCCAGAAATCTGTGATTAGTCATCTATAGTCATCCCTGTATATTTATGGGTTCTTCATCTGTGGATTCAATGAACCATGGATGGAAAACATTCTTAAAAAATTGTATCTGTATTGACATGTACTGACATTTTTTTTTCTGATCATTATCCCTGAACAATACAAAATAATAACTATTTGCATTGTATTTACATTCTATAGGTATATAAATAATCTAAAAATGACTTAAAGTATATGGGGGGATGTGAGTTGGTTATATGCAACTACTATATTATTTCATAAAAGGGACTAAGTATCTACAGATTTCTGAATATGCAGGAAATCCTGTAATCTATCACCTGCAAATATTTAGGGAAAAGTGTATGCTAATTATTAATACTCTCTGCTACATCATTCCTAAAATTTTCATTGTTAAAATGTCTACTTCCTTTCTAAATTCAGGTTTTACTTGAGTGAGTCTCTTGCAATTTGCTTCCAAGAATCAACCCAAAGATAGAGGCTTCATTCATTTTGCCACCCAGTTACCATGAAGCAAGAAAAGAGAGTTTGGGGAAGACACATCTTATCTCAAATGCCTCAACAGTAACCCATCTGCTCAGTGCACATTCCAGCTATGAGGCAGGGTTACATCTCCACATGAGGGACTGATAATAGCAGTTCAGTTGTGCATCGGAGGGAAAGAAACAAATTTCATGAGCATTTGCTGGTCTCTGCTGCAGATGGATTTACAGATGAGTTTTAGCCAAACTCTAAATACTGTTAATTACAAAGTTTTCTGAACTATTCCAGGCTAGGAGAAAAAAAAAAAAAACAAGTTCCCAGAGTCATTCTGACAATGAAAGATACTTTAATTATAATTAGATTTTAATAGTCATGTCTTCCATAACATAGTCAGACTTCAAAGAATAAAAAGATATAATACCAACAACATTCTCTAGATAATGCATGTGGCAAGCTATGGGCAGTTACGTGATGTAGGAAACAACTGGAATACTTGTGCTGAAACAAAATCCACTTCCTTGAAATATACTTATTATATAGTTTTTAAATGTTAATCAATACTTAGGGAAATGGTATGGTATAATATAAAATCTGTCTCTTTGATATTGCCGGTTACCAGTGACAAGTCCTGCTCCTTCCCATGTTGAAGTATAACATTAGAGAAGTACACTAAAGCAAGCATATAAAGCAGGGTTTATTTTAAAAAGGGTAACATAGAGTCCTCCTGGGAGGGAGAAGGGGGCCATAGCTGGTATCCTGGTATCCCAAGAAGCAAGGGTGTTCTGCCTTTTTTATTTTTTTATTTTTTTAAATAGGTCTTAGGCTGCCTTGTTCTCCTGCTCTCTTTCCCTAATCTCTCTCCTTCCAGGTTAAGTGACTAGGCCCAGGAGATGCTCAGTGGGATGGCCAAAAGGTGATAAGCAGATGGGCTGGAGGAGCCAAGTTGGAGTGATGCAGGCAGGAAGGGGATGTCATTAACAACTCCCTGTAGGGAGGGACAGGTTGGAGCAGGGGCAGCTTATCTTGATAAGGCTGAGGAAAGGCTCTGAAGGCATGAGTGTTTCAACCCCTCTCCAACTTACTAAAGTCAGTCAAATTGGCCTCCTGATCTGACCTGACTCAATTGACCCATCGATACCCACTGCCTGTCTAATTCTGGCTTCATCTTTGGTCTGAAATAAATCTCCAAATTTCTGCTCAGTCACTTCTCAGGTTTTTAACATCACAAAATCACAAAGGTCACTTAAGTTTACTTTGTACAGCTTTTCTCAAGTATAAATTCTTACCTATAAGAACGTCAAAAGTATAAATTCTACCTATAAGAACGTCAAAAGCTTCATTTGTGATATATGTGACACAATATTTGAATTATACATAGAGGATTTGGGATACCGAACTATGGGCACTCAAATATTTGTATTTTGTGATTTTGTTTATTTTTGTGATTTTTGTTTATTTTTAAATTTTCGTCAACCCCTTCAACTTTACATCAAGCAATTTACTTTCAGTGTTTTTCATTTTGTAATAGTATAGGCTTTTGGTTTAGAAATTATTATAAATTCATACTTTGAAGATAAAAAACTCCCAGACTATCTTTACAGAACACACTAGGGTGTGACTTTGGGGGCTATATCTGCTCCATGGTTTTTTCCTATCTGTGTGTGTATGTGTCTGTGTGCCTGTGTGTGTGTGTGTGTGTGTGTGTGTGTGTGTGTGTGTTCGTGTTCGCATGCGCTTCCTGGCTACCAGGAACTAAGCAGCTTTCTTCTTCCCCACCCTTCCACCATGAATTTTCTGCCTTGGAGCTGGCCAACCATGGAGAATCTTATGAAACCGTGAGCCAAAATAAATCTTTCTTCCTCTGAGCTATTCTTGTGAAATATTTTGGTCACAGCAACAAAACGCTGGTAGCATAGCATGCTATAGAGAGAAGTAATGGCTGGGTATGTTACTCAGTGGTACTACTTGCCTAACGTGTGAGGACTGGTTGGATCACCAGTACAGAGAGAGAGAGAGAGAGAAGAGAGAGAGAGAGAGAGAGAGAGAGAGAGAGAGAAAAGTGAGCACATAAAAGCCCTGGGGAGTGGTGTCTACAGTCATTAAAAGAAACAAGCATTCTGAACCTTGCAGCTAGGTTCTGGGCCAACCTTCCCTCTGGTGAGTGGTGATACCAACCATATTGCTAGTTCAATATTTGATGGAATCTTCAACCTGTCAGCATAAATACTAATTTTGTATTTGAAGGAAAAAAAAATTAGTTTGAAGAAAGTATAGAATACTTACAAAAACAGAAGGGACTGACAAAAGGAAAAGTAGGCAGATGAGCAAAACAAGAGGAAGAAATTCTCTTAGAAAGATCCTGCAAAATGAAATTCCAGAACACACGACAAAAGTAAGTAGTTAGGTTAATAAACCCAAGCAAAAATAAATGAAAACAACAAATTGGTGTTTATTTTCCTCAAATGGAGATAATAATAAAAAGAGCTTTGAAAAAAGCAAGTAAAATGAAAAAGGAACAGTTTTAGTAAAATAAAAAAAAAAAATTAAATACCACTCAGGAAACAGGGAAAAGTTTGATAGAGTAAATACTAGAGAGAGACAATTTAGATAATGCATATGGCTAAGATGAAATTCAGAAGTTTTCTCAGAACACACCCAATAGTATTGTAGTATGAAAGAGAAGCTCATACCTATGAAGAATGAATTGAGAGACTTTAACATATTGAAAGTGATGTCACAAATAAGATAAAAGAGGAAATGGATGAATGAAACAATGCAAAATTTATGTGAATTTGAATTTTTAAATCAAAAGTACTGAGTCGTATATTTTGATGCACACAAAATGCTCCAACTAAGATAAGTAAAATTAAATGCATATCTACTTGTATCAGTGTGAAATTTGCAGTTGTGTATGGCTATGTCTATGGCTGAAGGTGGTTAAATTGCAAAAAAAAAAAGGACTTACTGATTGCTAATAGCAGTAAAAAGGCTGACATTTAGTTCTCATCAACACCAACACATGGTGGGAAGTACCATTCTTATTTTTCAAAATGCCAAGAGACAATTTACTTCCAACCTGAGGTTTATGCCTGCCTTAAATTATGATTCAAGAATAGATGGAGAAAAAAAAAGAAATTTTGGAAAAATAAATGTTAAAGATTTTATTTCACAAGGACTCACTCTGATAGATCTACTAAAGGACTTACCTACAATAGGATTTCTCCAATGGAAGCGAAACATCTAAAAAACAATATTTTACAAGGACATGTCGAATTGCCAACTCTGTAACTTAATTTAGGAAGGAAAGATTGGAATCAAACATTAAGAATTGCTAAATTAATGGAACGTTATCCCTACTCCAACAATTTGCATTACGCAAAATTTGAGTGAGATAACTTTATAAAAATTTATACAATGTTTACCTAATTTTAAGTATGATTTTATGACTTTTAATTTATTTAAAAATTAATACATGTATAGTTTCACAATTCAAAATGGAAATCAAAAATCGAATATAAACAAAAATCGAATATAATCTATTTAACCAACAAGAAAAAAAGCAGTGGCGGGGGGAGGAGGGAGGAGAATGTAGTTTGTTTCATACTTTTGATATGTTCCTGAGTTAGTTAACTATTTTTTAGAAGTCATGTTGGATTTTAAATATACTCAGATTGAGGATAATTTTATTTAATCTTATAGTCAATCTATTTAGAAGTAAAAGTTATTTCTAACCTTTCATAGCTTTATATGATATTTTTGTTTTTTATATTGAATTATCTGAAGCTAGTCATGTCTTGATTTTTTGAATAATAATACCCTGATATTAAAAATACTTTTTATTTCTAATCTGTAAAGTTCTTCTCCTACTTTTATTTTGGCTAATAAATACTTAATAAGTTCAGAAGGGTCATAAAAATGAATTCCATTCACCAAATAAATAAAAGTAATTTTGAAAAATTTTTGCCTCTTCCCAATGATCTTATTTGAGAGGTATTCCAAACATTGTTCCCACATCAAACCTCAGCAAATCAAAGATAATTGAGATAGACTTCAACATCTATCGTACAGAGTTTTGAATATTACAATAAACATATATCTCTGTAATTTACATATAGAGAAAAAATTTTGAACATTGTGAATATATGGATTGCAAGTGCTGAATATAATGAATATACGAACTGTAAATTCTGAACATAAAAGAATGTGTAATCTACAATTTTATCATTTAATTCTATTATTTTGAGCATCAAACCACCACACTAATAAGTTTCTTCTAAATTCTGATGGATAAAAGTATTCACATGGAAAATTTTTTCAGAACCTATGTGTTTCTTCCTATCCCAGATACTGGCATATCCCTGTGCTCCGGAAAATCTCTAGTCTGTCCATATCCTGCCTGAACACTTTTTTAGGAACATGGAAGCATGCCCTTCATGAGTTTCATGAGTCTGAGTTCAGCGCATTTGCACACACAAAGCCCCACACTGAGAATAGTTAGGACTTATTGCCTTGTGATACCATCTAGAAATTATTAATACTGCTCTCTTTGAATAAAGTCACTGGGACAATACAGAATGCCCTAGAGGCGAAGTATTAATACAATACAGTCTCATTTCAAGACCTCCCTGTCTACTACATTGGTGACTGACTGCCAGGAAGTGAAGTAGGAAGGAGGCAAACGTATTTCACTTCCTTTTCCCCTGGCACTCAGGCCCCGAAGCAACTGGAGCAAACAGCGACCAACCCCTGCTCTCTTAACTCAATTATGCGTGAATTCTCACTCCATCTAGGAAGAGAGCCTGTCCCAAAGGAGGGTGCAGTCCTTTGAGGTTTTCCCATTTAGAGTAGGTTGGGATGACAGGCCCAGGGAAAGAAGAGATGGCCTTTCCCGCCCATGACCAGTCTCTACTTTTTTATTTTATTCTGAGTCCCAGAACAGTGAGCATAGCAGACAAAGGAAGTGACTGAAGGCATCACTTTAAAATCCTCCATCTTCCTTTCCTGCAGTTATGATAATTTTGAGGCAGGTGTTTTACACCATTTCTCAGCATTTTCCCCCAGTTGAGTTTATTGTGGAAACTAAATTAGTAAGAAACTCTCTATTGTGCTTTAAAATGGTGCTCATCATAATCACTTTATATTTTTCCCAATCACCTATATCTCACCATCACACTTCCCTGGACTGCTAATGTCACATAGGGTTGACAAGATGTCTTCTTGGGAAAAGCCACTATGTGCTTGAATTTCAGAACATTGTGATATTTTCTTGAGAGAAATGATTAAGTTATTTAAAACTCAAGCTGTCATTGAAAATATGGGAAGTTGTTAACTATAAACTAATATGCATTTTTTTTCAAGTAAGCTATAAATATCAACCCTTCTGGCCAAATGGAGAATTGGTGTCTTTACCACATATGATGGATTTATCATATAACACATTTAATGCCATAATATAACACATCAAAAGTAGTTTAGAAATATAAAATATACATAACAACACATACGTATTTAAAAACTTTATAAGGGAACTTATTTTTGATATTTGACTCCTGAAAACAGAAATACTTACAATAATAAGATTAATGGATTTGTTGAAAATTTTGTTACATATTAACTAATCTCCCATATGATATTCAGAAATGGACTATTTGTTTTGAGCAAAGCTATCAAGAAGAATTACATGATGTATATATTTTTTTAATTTTCTAAATTTTGTTCAGTTTCCAATCTTGGAAATTTTTAAGTAAGTTAAAAGCCAAAGATTTAAAGTAATATGAAATGCACTGTTAATCAAATTATTATAGCAAAAATAATGGCAGTAATTATTATTTAACATCAAAGATAATTTGACTACAATTTTTTATTGAACTTTACAATAAAATGGATAAAATTCTATGATTCAACTAGATATTACTCATGGATTAATCTGTATTCACACAAGGTAATACCAGAAACATTAATATTCTAATCTGAAAATGTATTAGTTATAAAATAGTCAGAAATTGTTCATTCAAGGTGTCCAAGAGATTGTGGTGTCATGGGATATTTAGAGGAAATAGTGTGTAACTAATGAAATGTAGAAATAGTTTCTAAAATATACCTTGCTTTACAGGTAGTATTGGAAGGAAAGAAGTATAATCATACTTAACTTGTTTTAAATTTAAATAAAATACAAAAAAGAAGAAAATTCAACTTCTATACTAGGTTATATTTTAAACAATAAAATAAAATTTTCATAATATGTTATTTTATAAAATAAAATAAATTAATAATTTTGATCATCTCCTTGATTTATTGTAAAAAAGATTGGTATTATAAAAATATGAGTAAGGAACAGCTTATTCTCATTTTAAGTATTTTAAATTTAAAAATAGTCTCTGGTATTTGTTTTCAGTTGCATTTGTGGTTTAAACAAATTGTGGTTTAAATATGTATAATTATTTACATATATATTGCCTGCATAAATCTATTGAATTTATTGGAAATTTCCTCATGCTTATTTTATACATAAATCTGTTATTTGGCTTAATGACTTATATTAATTATATACTTAATGTATTTATATTCATTATGTATTTAATATATTTGTATTAATTAACGAATATATTTATATTAATTGATTTCATATTAAACATTGCCAAAGCATCTTTTATAGACATCAACTATAGACTTCAACTAAATTGGTAGATGGCAATATGTAATGACAACAATTAATCTCCCACAGCTTTAGCCAATGATATTAAGAAACCTTGATGACAATTTAAGATGGAAATTAGAATTCCAAAAAATAAAACAAAGATCCCACCCTCGTTTTTTATGACAGAATAATATTGTTTCATAGGAAAGTGTAAATATCTACCTGTTATGTTTGGCTCTTCAATGTCACCCAAAGGCTCCTGTGCTAAAGGCTTGGTCACCAGCCTGTGGTGCTACTGGGAGGTGGTGGAACCTTTAGTGATGTGGCCCAGTGGAAGGAAGTCAGGTCTCTAAGGACATACCCCTGAAGGGGAGACTGGGACTCAGGCCTCTTTCTCTCTTTTCTGCTTCTCTGATACCATGAGGTGAGCATCTTTTCTCTACCAAGCACTCTGTCATGATGTACTCCCTTCCCACAGGCCCTAAATCAATATGACTAAGAGATCATGGGCTCTAATCTCTGAAACTGAAGTCAAAATAACTAAATTGTTTATCTCAGATATTTTGTCACAGACAGAAACTGGCTAACATACTCATAATAAAAATCAATGCTACTTTTCTTTCATAACAACATTTTTTGTTGGTGTGACCAAAATCTGTTTTCTCTCCAATTCATTCTTGGCCCTTCCCCTCTGGTTTCTGTATTCCAGGAAGTAGGTATTAGGGAGATTTCTTCAGAATCTCAAGAAAATTGCTTTGCAGATAGTTTTGGCCTGCTGGAGCTAGGGATGAGAGATTGGAAGTAAGGTGCACCTCAAATGCTGTTGTATTTCTTCTCCTCTTTCTGTGTGCTAGGCAGCATCCACATCAACAGTTGCATCCTCTTTATGATTATGGTCTCCCTACTCTCCGTGCCTCCAGTTCCTACTTATCAGTCCCTCTGTTGGGCTTTGCTAATTCCTATATCTAAAGGGTAGTTATGGCTTCCTGCTCGTCCTTAGGGTGCTTTCACCATTTCTTATTTGCTAGAATAGAAATCACCTAGTAGAATCTTTTTTAATGGGTTCACTTGTCTTGGCTAAAGTTTAATCAATTAGACAGTCATTTTATCCAGGGGAGCTCTAAAAAAAAGTAGCAATTTTAGAACAAGGGAAGAATTTGAAGCCATATGCTCAACTTTAAAGAACATGCAAAGATTAATTCTTTAAAACGATCAAACCAGATTTGTCATTTTATTTTATTTATTTTTTAAAAATTTTTATTGTTGGCTGTTCAAAACAACCTAGATGCCCTTCAATAGACAAATGGATAAAAAAAATGTGGTATTTATACACAATGGAGTATTACTCTGCATTAAAAAATAACAAAATCATAGAATTTGCAGGGAAATGGATGGCATTAGAGCAGATTATGCTAAGTGAAGCTAGGCAATCCCTTAAAAAAATGCCAAATGTCTTCTTTGATATAAGGAGAGTAACTAAGAACAGAGTAGGGGGGAAGAGCATGAGAAGAAGATTAACATTAAACAGGGATGAGAGGTGGGAGGGAAAGGGAGAGAGAAGGGAAATTGCATGGAAATGGAAGGAGACCCTCAGGGGTATACAAAATTACATACAAGAGGAAGTGAGGGGAAAGGGAAAAAAATACAAGGGGGAGAAATGAATTACAGTAGAGGGGGTAGAGAGAGAAGAGTGGAGGGGAGGGGGGAGGGGGGATAGTAGAGGATAGGAAAGGCAGCAGAATACAACAGACACTAGTATGGCTATATGTAAATAAATGGATGTGTAACCGATGTGATTCTGCAATCTGTATACGGGGTAAAAATGGGAGTTCATAACCCACTTGAATCAAAGTGTGAAAAATGATATATCTGATTTGTCATTTTAATGTGGCATCTTGTCTTTACTGCATGTCTGATGTCACATGTAAATAGGAACTAACTGCAGTTTTCAAAACATATTATAAACAGTTGTTTCAAGTTCCAAGCTTTCAGTAGGAACATATATAATCAGATGAATTTTCACTGAAATATAAAGAATAAAATTAGTATTAATAAATGAGTGTTTCATTTTTCTTCATTTTCATCAAACTCTAGATCCTGATGCTTCCCTTCACCTTTGGTCATTGATCTTGTCTGATACTTTATATTTTTTTAAAATAGGAGCCATATACTGATATATAAGTTATATATATATATATGCAAATATTTCTCTTCTATTTCAGGGATATTATCCTCTCCTTGATCTGTCTTGCATTTTCCATCTGTTGACTTCTGAAAGTTCTTCACCAGCACCTTTTATGAATGTCTCCATTCAAGCAGACACACACACACATACACACACACACACACATACACACACACCTCTTTACTGACAGTCCATTACTCTCAGATATGGATCAGTTTATATAATTGTCTTTCACATGACCAAGCTTAGTGAATGAGTTGTTTCTGACAACTCCTTTTTTAACAAGGTCACGATCAACTACAACATACCATGGATATCTTTAGGGTTATATTTCCATCACTCAAAATATAATGTAGCTTTTCTATTTTTTTATAATATACTTAATAGAATTTAACATCTTACTAAATTGTACATGCCTTATCATTTGTTTATAATATTCTTGTTTTTATTGACTAACTTTAACAAAATAAATTAGCTAACATTTATTGAGTATGTACCATTCCATGTACTAAACACTCTTCTAAATATTTCACATGTATTAATTTCGTCACTTAGTTATCACTAATTTGATAGTTTTCCTCATATGAGTGATGAAGCAACTTAAATCAAGAGAAATTAAGTGTTCTACCCAGTCACGCAGGCAATGAGGCTGAATCAGAATCCATACTGAAACAGTGGGTTCCAGAATGCATTCTTAATAATTCTGCAACTTAGTAATCACTTTAATGGTTCTGTATCAGAGAAGGAAAGAAAAGAGAAACTGCCTTAATGATCTTATGCTTTTAATTCAATTTTCAGTCCTGTATCACATGAACGTAGTAAAAATTTAAAAACTAATTCAGTTATAAATATGATACAAAAAAGTAAAATTTGGAATGCAATTATCATATAAACTAAGAAAATCCAGGAACCACAGTTCATAGAGGTAACACTTAAAAAGATAAAACAAGGGCTGGGGATGTGGCTCAAGTGTTAGCTTGCCCGGCATGCATGCTGCCTGGGTTCGATTCTCAGCACCACGTACAAACAAAGATGTTGTGTCCGCCAATAACTAAAAAAAATAAATATTAAAAAAAATCTCACTCTCTCTTTAAAAAAAAAAGATAAAACAATACATATTTTATGAAGCATTCAATGTCATGCAAAATTAGAAAAAAACTTATTGAACTATACAAAGGAGTGTTACTGAAAACTTTAAAGCAAATATGATATAAATGTTGAAATAATCTCATCAATAATCAGCCTGTTTAATATGCAGTGGGTTGTCCTAGCATCTGCAGAACAAGAAAAAGAAATGAGAGGTGTAAGTGTTGGAAAGGAAGCAGCACAATTTTTATCTGCTATTCTTATGAGTATCTATGTAGAAAACCAAGGAAGTTCTCTGAAGTAAAACTTCATTAGTGATGACTTACAACAGCAACATGAGAAAACATTTAAGCTTCTTTAAGATTAATAATAGGAACAAAATAAGATTAAGAGATGTGATTGATATATTTCTGTTGTGACAAGTAACAAAACACATTTGGTGTTTATAGACATTTAAGAAATGATGTGTAAAAACTGTGTAGACCACTGGAAATTTTAAACAAAGACACAAGTAAAGGGGAGGTATGAATTGGGTGATGCTAAAACCAAAATGATGATTTTTCGAAAAGTATGCCCCAAATTATAAATATGTCCCTAAACTGCTTTTCAATATAATGCAATTAAAATTATATGGAGGATGAGGGGAAGAATAGAAGTCCAGTGGATGAGACCATGAGGAAGGAAGGGATGGGAAGAGAAATAAGAAAAGGTAAATCAGTGGAATGAATCTGAATAACTTTCCTCTGTCACACATGAATCCAGCACAGTGAATCCCACCATCATGCACATCCACAAGACTGGGGTCCTAATTAGAAAGAGATATATTCCATGCTTGCATAATCATATCAAAATGGATTTTACTGTCACACATAACTAAATAGAACCAAGAGTACCTAAAAAGAAAAACACCTTGAAGTTCAATAAATAAGAAGTCAGTATACAAAAATTGTCCAGAGAAATATGAAACTTACAAGGATCAAAGCAACATAACAAATATCAAGACTTAAACTGCCCTAATTCACAGTGCAGTATCAGTGCTTTACAAAGAAGCCATTATATCAGTTGATCATGGTTAAAGCCTAGGGGAAACCAAAGGATAGATGAACACTTCGAGTGTGAGGGAATTGGACATAAGTGACCAGTTATTTGCAATCTACTGATGAATCAGAATTCAGTTTGGTGTCTTATTTTTTAAGTTGATTTTTCACATGTGACTAAAACATTGATAATAAACTATATTTTCAGTGAATATTTGAGGCCATAAGGAATTAAAAACAAAGAATATCAATGCAGTTCTATACATTAATTGTAATTGACAAAGAAAAGAAATCAGTAAAATAAACATTATCAACTAGTAAAGGACTAGCTCTTGAGTAATTGAATAGGGTGACTAATCAACAATATGACAAGTATTTCTCTTTTGTGAAAAGGAATTATACTTCTTTTTCCATTACAGCTTTTTAGATCAGATATTACTGATTCTGAAGGCAAATTTAATTCTCATTGCAATTCATGACTCAGATATCTATCTAATGGAAAGCAGTGAATTGGCTGCCAATTAACTTGATGCTATTTCAAACTGCATGCATGTTCCTGAAATAATCCTAAAAGGCTTCAATTCAGCTTGCTGACAAAAGAACCTGATCCATAATGTTGGCTTTTTTCCCCCCTTTATATCCACCTTAAATTGTGTTCCCTAATCCCGAGTAGATTTTTGACTAGAGATGGATGAAGATTGATTCAGTCCCAAATTACAGAAGCAATTCACTTAATTATCTCTATGCTTTCCTTTCAATATACACTTAAATAAATGAAAGTCACTTTTCTCTAAAGTTCCAACTCAATGGAATTCTATGGGACCCAGGTAGAACAGAGAATATACTAAATATATCTTGATACAAGTATATGCAATTACGTTACTCCAGTCTGAAGAAATTCTTGCTTTCTTTTGGAGATGATACACCTAATAGTTGTTAAAGGGAGAAGTAGAATTCTGATTCAGTTTGTAATGGAGATTTATATTTCTTAAAAGCTGCCAACATGATTTTTCAAAAGACAGTTATTTCTATTCAAATAAAATCTTGCAGAATATGTTTTCAAAGGGAGTACACACATTATTTTCAAGAAAAAATTCATTATTATAGAAAATAAAATGTATATAAAATAATTTAGTAGCCTAAGCTTTTACAGGACACAAAGTTGAAATTAATTTATCTAAACAAAAATAACCCTTTCTAATAGAAAATGTTGTAAAGGTATGTGTAGGAGTGTCTTAAGAAAATGACAAGTGACTCGCAGTATGCCTTCAGACACTCATTGCTTTTAATTTTCATCTACTCTTTTGCATGCTATTATTTTTCCATGACTCAGTCACATTTTTGGTGTTTTGTAGTGCTCTTATCTATTTGCATTGTTTTATAGTATAGATACTTTTTAAATCCCCTTAAAAAGAACAACAGTGCATTTTAACTCTACCAATGCACCCTCACCAATACAGAGTATTTACTTGTCTCTTCAGGAAGCACAATTATCCTTATGCTGAAGGACTGCAATCATAGAATGAATAAACACATAAGGAGTGATGAGAGTCAACATATGTGTGTGTGTGTGTGCACATGCACATGTATATGCACACACATATATACATTATACATATATAAACATATATATTCAACTATATATAAATATGCACATGCACTTGTACTTATATACAAGTGTGTGTGTATATATATATATATATATATATATATATATACACACACACACAAACACACACACACACACATTTGTATATATTTAAAGGAATACCTGTGGTGTCAATCAAGTGAGAAAGAACCTTCTCCCAATATCTAAAGATTCGTCATGTGGTCAAGAGATCTGTCACATGATTCAAGAGACAGAACTAGAATATGTTGTCTATGGTGGGGGCACAAATTTTAGTTCAACTAAACAAAAAGCTTTCAAAAAGAACTTTTAGGCAATGGAATGAGTGAACAAAGCACAAGGGATCATGTTGATAAAACAATTAATTTAGAGTATTGAGAAATGAAGGACTTTATTTGGGCTAGTGATAAAAGTGTGGGTACTCTCCACATGAGGTGATCATTAATATTTTGAAAAAGAAAATGAGTGGACCCTAACAGAATAAAGAAAGACAAAAACAAGTGATGGGAACACTGGAAACTTTAAGAAACGCAGACTATAAATTCTGGGCTTTGAGGATGTTGGTAAGGTAAAAATATCAAGAGGTAAAACAAAGCAGTGGTGTTGTCCCTTCATACTTATATTTCACTGAACTCTTCTATGGATTGGATAGAAGATTAAACTTGCTTTCCCTCTTTAGTTTTCCTCAAAGGATTTGTATAAAAGTATGATAACTAAAACTTCCAATAACCATCAAGATAAGTTAGTATATCTTAGAGTAATAGTCAACTGAAGCACACTACTGGTTTCAAACCATAATTAGACTGGTAGAGAAACTACTCAAACATTGCTAGAAGCTGGAACAAATGGCTCTGGGTGGTCCTAATTGGTAATGAAGTGAACTGGAAATGAGATGAATCAAATTCATTCAAAACTCACTGGGTAGTAGAATATATATTTGAAGGAGTGCTTATCACCAAGAAGTGAGGGTATCTTTTCCATTTCCTGGCTGTATTAGACATGCATCTTAATGCCTATGAGTACTCCATAAGCATTTTTTTTAATGCACTTATCATAGCCAAAGAATTCACTAAGTGGAGGAAAAGCAAAATAGCTGGAAACCAAGAGATTAGAATTAGAATTAGGATCAGAATTAGAATTAGAATTAGGAAAAATGGGAATGAATAAACTTGTAACGGGGAAAGTAACACCAGCAAAAGCAAGTGAAAATTCACTTGGAAAAAATATTTCCAAAATGTCAACCAAATATTTTTAAAAAGTGACCAAGAACCTGAACAATCATTTAATTAAGAATTACAAAATCGGGCTGGGGATATAGCTGAATGGTAGAGTGCTTGCCTCGCATGCACAAGGAACTGGGTTCAATCCCCAGCATCATTATAAAATAAAAATAAAAAATAAAAATTACAAAAATCAACAAAGACATAAAAATAAATCTATACTCTATAATTCCACAGGAAAAAATTAGACTGAGAAATTATTTTTACTAAATTAGTAAATTTTAGAATATAGTACTTATTTTTATTTAAAAAGGCAAAGTACTCATTTTTAATATATGCTGATAGGATGGTAATGAGGAAAATTTGTTTTTAAAGATATATGCATATATATATACATATATATATGTATATATATGTATGTATTTGGAAGAAGTTTAACAGAGTGTCAGCTATATGGAAAGATGCTGAGATTTGCAATAAAAATATAACATCCATTACTTCCCAATGAATAGTTCATACTCTAGGTGTTTATTAATTTACTTAGATCTGGTATTTCCAGTCCTAGGAATTAAAAAATGTGTATACCAACAAGCAAAAATGACACCTAATTAGAGTAAATGTGACTTTTTTTTTACTAAAAACTAAACAAAACTTAAAATAGATTATTCTATAGAAAATTAGCCACATAAGCAATGGCTATATTCCTGTAGCACACTGACATGCAATATATTTTTAAATGTACTAATGTGAAAAGTTATTTTGTATATATTGTTATGTGGCAAAGCCAATGTAATAGGAGTACTTGCAGTGTGTCCCAATTTTTTGAAATAGTAGTATATGAACAAATAAATAAAGAAATATACAAATTATAAAGCAGTTTTCAAGGCAGCTGCAATTATGAAGAAAATTCATTTTATTATTTAAGTGTTTTAATACTGAAAATTTAATTACTTATGATTAGAAAATAAGATAAAATAGAACCTCATTAATTAATTTGAACCATTCTCATATATGTTGATTATAGGATAACAGTTTAGAAAAGTCCATATACCAGTTGCTACACATTATATTTTTAAATACCTATAATAATTTCTAAAAAGAATTGTTTATATGGAACTTAAAAATACTGTTCAGAATAAAAAGCAAATATTACTGATAAAGCCATATTTCCCATAATTGGGTCATGGACTTCTTATTTACTTTTAAGATTTATTTATAAGGGTCTTTTAAATATCATCTTAAGGCCCATTCCCTCTCTCTCCCTGCCCAGCATGCTTACATAAACAGAAAATTAACAGCCTGTATTCTTGAATCTGTAATCTTAACATTAAGTGATTGACTCTCTGAAATAGTGATATACACCTTTATTAGGATGTATCATGATATTTATCATTTCATGTTATGCTTTATTTGGCATATGGAAAATTCTAAAAAGTGGAAGCAATTTCCAAATACATAAATTATTATCTAATGTGCATTTCCAAAACAGTAGATCCCTGTTCAGTGTTTTAAACCTGAGCAAGAACCATTATTTGGCTTGCCCTTGATCTACATTGCTTTGTATTGATGTGATATTTTGTGGACCATTATTTTGTAAACCAGATTCCTAACATACTTAGGACCTACATTATGTCAGTGGCATCAATTACTTCTGTGCTTAATATTTTTAATATTTAGGTTCCTAGTGAAAGTAAAAAAATCATAATTAAAGGCAAGACTGTGTATATACCAGAAAAATGTTAAAATATATGATTATTACTGCTGGAATTTTTAATAATTTTTCTGTCTTATTACTACCATTTCTTTAATATAATATTACTGTATTGAATGGACATCTGGATAAGCTTTTCTCTAGTGTGGTGTACAGAACTAGAAATGAATTTACAAAGCTGTTTCTGGTTAGATAGACCCGAATTGCAAGCAAAATCCTTTGCTGTCTCTAAATAACTGCAGTTTGCCAATTCAAGTGCTGGAATAAAGGAAGGGAAGTAGAAAGAAAGTTGTATTTGTAAATGACTCTTAATTATCTCTACATGTAGAAGGACATTGAATGAATCTTCTCTTATTCATTTGTGGTCACCCTTCAGAAAGCATACTTGAACATGTATGCAAATAACTGTCAGAGAGTTTTCACCCTGAAGAGCAAAGCATGCCTATTAACTCTGGTCAAGACACGGTAAAGAGGAGGCAGCTTCCTCCACTCACAAATCTCTGCTTTTACCCATTTATGGAATCTAATGTCCACAATTTGTTGAACACCATATATGAACCCATCAAAGCTACATCTTTTTATTTTTTCATGAAGAATAAGAGCATTAGCCCAAGTGAATACTGAAGGAGTTGCCAGGGTAGAAGGGTAGGGTATGGGATTAGGTGAAGACATTCAGTAAAAAAATTAGGAAAAGATTTGCATACTAACATTAACTTTCCATGAAATAATGAAGAAAGATTAGCAGTCCTTACTATTTTTATGTGATGTTGGGATTATGTTAATAAATCAAGAATGTATTCTTTGGGAGGTTGTTATGGTTTAGATAGAAGTTGTCCTCCCAAAGTTCATGTGTGATACAGTGCAAGAATTTTTGGAGGTGAATGGTTGGAGTGTGAGAGTTGTAACCTAATCTGTAGATTAATCCACTGATATGAATTAACTGGGAGGTAATTGTAGGTGAGGGTGTAGCTGAAGGAGGCAGGTCACTGGGGGTATGCTTTTGGTGTTTAAATTTTGTCCCTGTTAATCAGAGCTCTCTCTCTCTCTGCTTCTGGATCCATGTATAGACTGATTTCCTCTATCACACTCTTCTGCCATGACATTCTTCCTCATCCTGGGTCCAGAGCAATGGAGTTGTTTGACCACAGACTGAATCTCCGAAACTATGAACTAAAAAAAAAAAAACAAAACAACAACAACAATAAAAACTTCCCCCCCTTTAATTTTTCTTGTCAGGTATATTGTCAAAACAACACAAAGCTGATTAAAACCAAGGACATGAAGGGCCTGCTATATCTTAATGCACAATTGGGGTCTTGCCCCATGTCTATTCTACCTCATTAAAGAAACTAGATGGAAGTCTTTTCTCAGGTTTTGTGTGAATGACTGATTAGAAAACTAAGCATGTGCAATGTTAGGCTTCGGTCACTACTGGTCATCATTTCAACGTTGATCAGATGCATGTAGAAATGTGTTATTTAGTTGGTGCATTAATCAAAGTTCTCTAGGGGAGCTGAACCAATAGGAAGTGTTTACATATAAACAGAGATTGATTTTAAGGAATTAGTTCACATGAATATGGAGTCCTAATTAAGTCAAAAGTGAAGAGAAGCTTATTTCTTGGGCTTGCAAATGGCTATTCTCTTGCTGCCAGTGCACATGGTCATCCCTCTATAAGCACCACTAATATCTCTGTGTGCTGTGAACTCCTCTTTTTTAGAAGACATAGGTAAGATTGGTTTAGGGCTCTTCAAAACATAATATCCTCTTTAAGACCTTTCTTCAAATTTATATTCTGTTGTAGTGGGGAGGACATAATTTAGCCCATAACCATCCGGAAGTAAATTTATATTTCTCTATTTTGTTCTTTATTATTGAAATGTTATTTGAGCAATGACTTATTTGGAGGTAATGCTGAAGCATTTAATCAAAACTTCTGTATCCGCTAAGATTTTAAACCACAAGTTAGAAAATAAATACATAAACCAGACAACAAACCAAAATCTTAGAAAGCAAAAGCACATACATTTGCACAAAACTGGAAAAAATATTGATTAGGAGAGTCTCAGGGTTGGCTTAACACAAGGACTCTGGTTCCAATTTTTAGCTCTATCAGATGTGCCTCTGCTCTGTCTTGTCTTTGTGTTATGGCTGGTTCCTCAGAGAGCTTAGCCACATAATAAGAATTTCAATTGGTAATGTCCAAAAGAAAAACAGATGTACTTTTTGTGACTTCCCCTTAAGCATGAAAAATACATTCTAGAAGTCTTTTGGAAATGTGTTTTGTTATTTTGTCTAATTTAGATCATAATTCCTTCCTGAAGCAAGCCCTATGTTAATCCATAGCTTAGCTATAACCCTGTATGATGCAGTAGGAAAAGAAATGAAGATACTGTGATTAACTTTTTTATTATTCTTATTACTTCTGGTTAAACCAGGGTATCTTCGTCACTGAAGTCCACCCTCAGCCCTTTTTATTTGCCACTGAGTTTCACCCTTGATCCTTTTATCTATCTATTTATTTATTAACTTTCATTTTTTTTTATTTTGAGACAGGGTCTTGGTAAACTAGGAACTTTTAAGTCCAATCCTGGTTGATCTCCCAAATATTGGGAAACATAATAGTGGAGAGGTGCTTTAGTTAGTGCGTGTGTGTGTGTGTGTGTGTGTGTGTGTGTATTCTTAGTTATCTATTTGTAACCAAAAGGACCTGACAAGAAAAAATAAAGGAATAAAAGGGTTTTTTTTTGTGGTGGGGTTCTCATAGTTTCAGGGTTCTTACTCCGTAGATATCTGACTTCATTCCTCAAGGCCTGAGACAAGTGAGGCAGAATGTCATAGTGCAAGTCTGTGGTGGAAGAAAGCAGCTCAGGATGTTATGATCAGGAAGCAATAAGGACAAAATATAAACCCCAAAGACATGCCCCCAGGATTCACCTCCTCCTGCTAGACCCTACCTGTCTACAGTTACCATTCACTTGACAGCTATCGGGAGATTATTTTTCTTATTATACTAAGGCTCTCATAACCCAATCATTTCACCTCTAAGCCTTCTTGCATTGTCTCACATGAGCTTTTGAGGATACCTCATATCTTAACCATAACTGGAAGTGAAAGAGATCTGCAGGAATAATACCATAATAACCTCCATAATGGCCTATGAAAAAGAAATGTGACTTTCAGTTTAAATTTCAGCACAAACAAACTTAAATAAAGGATATGTCACACAGGGAGAATAGCAAACAGCTTTCTGAAAATGTATGCTATTTCTGGAGAGGTTGAAAAGACTGGAATTGAAGGGTTAATATTTGTTTTGCCTTCTGTATTAGATTATGGTCCAGTGACTATAATTTCTTTAAAACACAAGAAAATGAGTTGGCGTAATATTGGCTCCCTGGATGGAGAGTGTTTGTTTATTGGGCATAGTATTGCATTTTAACTGAGAGCAATGGTAGTTTAATTTCATTGCTGGTGTCTTGGAAATATCTTAAAAGGTTCATCTCCCTGCTACCATTATGAATCAAGAAACATTGACTCCATTTCTGAAAACAATTATATTAGCTTTATTTTCATTTTATAGGTTCCTACATGTTTGATAAAAATATGACAGGTTCCCAAGAATACTGAAAATTGCTTGGGAACAATGCTCGGGTCCTCTTTTATTTTACCAAGAATGTTTATTATTTCATAAATGCTTTCACAGTTTGAAGCAAAAGTTGCAGCCCTTAATTTTGCATTTGAATAGATCTCTGATTAGTACTATGCCCTAACATTGATATTCTTAATGGGTAATTGATTGTGTTTTGAAAAGAATCCGAGCAATATGGCTGTTAATGGAATATGGTGAGAAAGAAAAAAAATATTCTTGAAAATTATTTAAAATCATGTTGGTCTTGCACTTATTTCGGCATCAGGATGTATAGAATGTGAATGCTTAGGGTCATCAGAGTTGCTGACCTCAGGGAGAAAACATCAAATAATATTCAATGATTTAACATGAACTCATGAAATCTTCAGTATATTCTCTAGAGACCCATAGATTGGAAAAAAGAATTGTATTAAATTCTTAGTCATTATACAAATAAATGAGATGTAATTTAAAAATTATGGCTAATGAGGTATGGCGGCATGGATTATAAACTCTCCTTAGTCCAAATTCTACTATTGTTTATATATAAACAGAATTTGCCCCAAAAGAATGTTCATAAAACATGGGCAACTTGAGGGCATCCTCTCGGAGACCCTCTGAGAACTATAGACAATGTCTCCAATGTCTCAGAATCATTTCACTAAAAAGTGAAGATTGTGGAGTATCCATTTGTGAATTTCTATTCCTAATAAGGAAAGAGTTGCCTATGGGGAATTAAATTTTTATGAGCTTGTGTCATGCTGAGCCACAGAACCCCCAACTCCCTGCAAGCTCAAGGCTTGCTAAAGCAAAGTGTGATGCTACCTGTATACAATAGAATTATTTGCAGGTAGACTCAAGGATAAGAGAAGAGGTGGTGGATAAAACCTTAATATTTTCTACTATTATAAGCTAGGATAAGGTAAGTAAATTCTTTTTTGGAAGTCATTCCACAAACATTTAGTGGGTTTTTTCTAAACATACCTAAAATAGTCTGGAAGGAGATTCTGCTTTGTACAATCAATGGAAGAACCAGCCCAATTGAGCAGGCACTATTTCATAGAGTAATTTCCTTGAGCTCATGGTCTTCTCATTGCATAACATGGATAGGGAAGTTGGAAAATTAGACAGGAGTATTTTACTACCTTAGCACAAAAGTAGCACAACCCATTACAGTCAAGAACTATTCATACGTAGTAAAAAACACTATCATACTTATAGAAGGTAGAGAATAATTGAGAAGCAAATGGTATACCCAGTAGTACTGTCAATGTATTTTTCTATACTCGCAGTCATGAATAGACATAGAGTAGCAGTAGTTGCTATCATTTTTGTAATGGTACTTAGTCATCATTGCAGTTGTTGCAAATTTTCATAACTATAGGAAACCTGCACAATAAAAAGGAATTGAGAGTCTGAAATCTTTCGAATTGTATTACTTTTAAAAAACATAAGTGTTTGATATTAAGGTGAAAAGTATATACAATTGGGATGCCTCCTATGCCAAAGTAATTTAAAAACTATTTCTGTATTGAAAATTTCCAAATATATGATATATCAGGATAGCTTGATACAGGGGTACAAATGCTGTCATTATAATCAAATATTTGTTTCTAGTCTCTGAGTGCCCTCCATCTCAGATGAACAGACTGTTTTTTGTTTGTTTGTTTGTTTTTTAATGACAGGAATAAGGGCGATGGGTACAGAAGAAAGAAGAGGTAAGAGGCCATGAATTTCAGTTCTCACATGACTGGAACTATTTTAAGGTAGTCCTTGCTTTCTGTACCTTTAAGCTTCATACTTCTATTCTTTTCCCTAGTAGAAAATTTTCATAGGTTCCTCAAAAAAAGAGCCATCGTCTTTTGTTTAGGCTGCCTGAATCTCCCTCAACTTGAACATAGTGAGTCAAATCTATCCAGGTTCTGTATGGGCATCCCAATTTATTCTAGAAGTTTTCTGTGTCAGATACAGCAACTTCATTGCATTCTCCCCTACCTTGCACCCTTTTTGTGTTACAGAAACCATACATGTATGTTACACTTAGGAATGGGTATGCAACCCAAACAAGAATAACATTCTCTTTTGTTCCCATTATCAGGATTCTAACTAGCCACCCTCTTGTGTTTGGAACTTTTCAGGTATAATTTAAACACTGGCTGCTATCTCCATACCTGCAGGTATGCATTTCACAGTCCACAAATGGTCCAAATAAAATCTGTTTGTAAGATTTATGGTGAGGTGAAAAACCTCTCTCTCTCTCTCTCTCTCTCTCTCTCTCTCTCTCTCTCTCTCTCTCACTCTCTTTGGATATATTGCTCACAGAACTATCCAAAGAAAACCTCCGCATGCATCATCTTGCCAACTTCAATAGACAGACTTTCTTATACTTTCAAGAGAGGTCTTAAGAGTGTTATGGATTGAATGTTTATGCCCACCCCCCCCAAAATTCGTAGGTTGAAATGTGATCCTCAATACGTTGTGATTACAGATAGGGCCTTTGCGAGTTGATTATGTCATGAAAATGGGGTCCTCTTAAATAGAACTAGTGACCCTACAAAAGAGATCCCTGAGAACTCCTTCATCCCCTCTGTTACATGAAGATGCAATAAAAAGACAACAATTTACAAACTAGGAAATCAACCCCCACCAGATAGAGTCCTCCAATGCCTGGATCTTGAACTTTTCAGCCTCCAGAAGTATGAGCAATGCATCTATGTTGTTCATAAGCCACCAGGTTTGAGGCATTTTGTTGTAGCATGCCCAAAAGAACTAAAACAAGTTATTTAATAATTTAGAATACTTTCTACATTTGAGTTCTACTAAGCACTCTATTTCTCATTAATCTATTTTGCTTCTAAACTTTAATTTTAAGAGAATCTGCATATTTTCAAGTCCAAATTCAGTTAGAAAATGTGATAATTCTTTTCCTAATGTCTCAGAAAAAGTCTCATTGACTTAAATTGTGCATACACCCATCCTAATATAATCCCTGAGGGAGTACCATATTTTGACTTTACACCTATGCTGGAAGACAGAGCTACAGAGCTTGTGATCAAAGAGGTGAAGAGTGGGTTTTTCCCAATGGGAAAGTGAGTGGCAGCAATAATTGATTCCTTCTCATGGATTTGCAGTTCAAAGCAGGCAGTGGAGGAAGCAAGGGAGGCCCTTGTGAGGTTAAAGGAAACAAAATTAGTGTCTTAATACCTGCATCTTTTGACTAATCTTTCAGTTGTTCCTTAACCAAGCGAAGGGGACAGAGACAGGAAGGAGAAGGTGAAAACAATACTTTTTCTTCCCTATATTGTCAAAGCTTCCCTTTTGCATATTCTACAGCTTTTGTCTTCCTGGTGACTTCTAGCAGCATTTGTCCCATTATTAGGATTTATGTATCATTTGTTTGAATAATACACAATTCTGTGCATTTCCATATCTGTTGGAAAACCAACCCTCTTGACTAATAACTTATATTTGAAGTTATTAGCATATCGGATCATTACACCCACTTATCAGGATTTTATTTCTGCAGGACATTCTGTATCTAGCTTTCTAGCACCTTCTAAAAAGGAATAAAAGGGAATATCACACACAATTATTTTAAAAATACTTCAGAGTACAGTTATAACAATGATAATTTTCATTCTTTTGTAAATTTTATCATATCATTTTTGTCTATTTCAAGTGTCACTCTAAGACATGATCCCATACCTCACATCTCCCTCTAATCATATTCTCTCATAGGAGGACTCAAACATTTTAAAATATTCTCCAGGCTTCAGTCAAGGGCAGTTTTCTTTCTTCCACCTTCAACCATTCGGAAGCTATCAGTGTCACCAAAATAGTACTCAATCTTTAATCCAATTTTCTGTGTCAGATAATTCTTTAAGATTTTACAGTTGGTTGCTTTAATTTTCTTGGCTATTTGAAAGATGGATTCAGTTCTAAAATGGTTACATATGTCTTTTGTTAATGTCGTCAGTAACAGTGTCTTCTACAGGACACTTCTCAAATTAAGGAACTTCTGAAATCCCCATCCTATCTCTATGGTTATAAGGTAAACCAAGAGAAGCTTCTAGGAGCCTACTCATTTAGGTTTCATAGCACCTGCATTGAAAGAAAAATATAGACCAAAACAAATAAATACTTCTTAAGGTCATAACTCCGGCAGTGAATCTGTGAACTACTGTTGATCAGTTACAGAGATTGGAGTGTAATTGCTACAAGTGATCAGAGAATATGAATCAAGTTTTATAAGTTATTATCTCTTATAGAACTCTTTCCAGAGTTAATGGGATAAAACTAATTGCCTGCCTACTTACTAGCAATAGTTATAAGTAGGTAACTTTCAAAATACTGTTTTAAATGTCATCATCTTTGGATTTACAATTGTTTATTCTTCAGTATCAATTTAAATTTCTTGTTCCTAACTATAGCAATTCAGATTAATAATTTGTCTTCACATATAATTTTAGATATACTTACCTTTTGTTTTTTTTATTTTTGATGACCAATAATTGAGAAGGAAATTTACAAGGGACCTTTCTAAAAAGAAAAAAAAAAAGAATGAGTTGCAGAGATAAAATCAATAGCAACCTCTAGACTTACTTCAAGTAAAGAACATCAAAATGATGCAAGATGGAAATCCATAAATCTATTGGCCAATGGCATGATTTTTTTCTGGACAGATTTTTTTTAAAACTGCTGTATTACTACATTCCTTGGATTTCCCAAATTTTGCCTCCTATATCACCTACTTTAGATCCATTGGACATAAGAATTTATATTTAATTATTTGGTCTGTTTAGTCTTACTAGCAATTCACATTATTGGGGAAAATGTTGGAAATACATTTAATGAAATTCAGCACACAAAAGAACATAAATGGAAAAATTAAAGTAGAGAAACAGATGAGTTCATATTAATTTATAAAATATATTCTAATTTCATATCCTACTGAGAAATTAGAGTAAGAAATTAGTTAAAATTTTAGGAGTAATAAAATACTAACAATCATTTGTGGAGATATGAAAAAGCATTTAATGTCTAGTAAGAAACTACTAAAGCATTGTTAAACCAGTCCTTGTCTCCTTAACAAAGCACTTTCTCCTAGTGCTTTTTATTTTGTGTAAAATCTGATCTCATTACCAGGTACATTTACTATTTCCTTTAAGAACAACTAAATAAAGCAGAAGTTGGAACCCTGCAGTTAATTGCTTTCTAGGTAACTAAATTATATTTATAAGCAGACACAATTTTTGCTTATCTTCTTCTCCATAGAGTTTTTTTTTTTC
Organism: Callospermophilus lateralis; assembly: GCF_048772815.1. NCBI lineage: Eukaryota > Metazoa > Chordata > Mammalia > Rodentia > Sciuridae > Callospermophilus > Callospermophilus lateralis. The sequence goes on along the minus strand of NW_027511570.1, from coordinate 696,487 downwards.
TTTCAAAACTTTGTGCCCAGTTAGATGAGAATGCCTGCTTTGGTTAACGATTGCAGCAAAGGAAGTATTTCAAAATTCAAATCAGAATTTAGCCATGGAAATCACTAAGAGTGTCAGACAATCAGATTGCCACGAAGAGGTGAAATGATCACTGTCATGATGGGATTTGGATGGGAACCAGGTTTTGATAAAGCAAAGAGGTCACAGAGACTCTACAGATGGCCAAGTCTGAGAAAATAATTTAACGATGAAAGTTAGTGAAGAAGAAAAGCATGTATGATACATGAGGGGAAGTAGACAATTGTCTGAAAATCAATCACTATGTCATAAAATAATTAAGCCAGCCACAAAATGTACTTTTCATTTAATATTTAAGATGGAGTTCTTTCTTTAAAAAAAAATGTGTTTTCTTTAAAAGTTTTTAAGGGATGCATTTAATTATTCAAACAGAAAAAAAAAAATCCTGCATTACTAAATGAACTACATATCATTTCCTAAAAGATGATGAACACACCAGCTCAAAATATACACCCTCACACATTATATATATCATGATATATATGAATTATCTACATATATATATGCATGCACACTCACTGTATATCTGATCATATTTTAAAAACTAGACTATGAAAAACATGATCTAAGTTATATCTTACTATATAATGAAAATATGTAAAAATTAGGACTTTCTGGAAATTGTAAGATGTGGGTGGGATTACTACATATGATTTTGTGATTTACAAAGAGAGGAGGATGAATAATAAACACAAATATATACATTATAGCACTAGTGTTTTATTTGAATTCTTCTCTAAGCAATTAGTTAAAGACTTAACATAAATGACTAATGAAGTGCCAGCAATTTTCTGTATTATTTCTCTTACATTGCTGTAGCTTTCTCTGAAAGCTACTAGTTTGCTTTCACAAATCCTATTAGCTTTCTAGTATCAGATCTTAGATTCTAATTGTGGAGAGAATCTAGTTCATATGGTTGCAATTGCTCAAAGACCCAGAAAATTTCTGTAACAATTTGAACTCTACAACAGCACAACCACTGGTCATGATCTATCTCTCCCTATTGCTTTAACCCATGCAGCATGAGAACTTGTATTGAATATGCTGTACTGGAATGCAAACCTGCTCTGAGTACTTCTTAGACCTATTACCCTGGCTTGGAGCAGGTAAGGAATGTATTTCCTCCATGCAAATTCCCATCCTCTAAAGTGCTTTGTGCCACAGGGACTTTCTACCATCAAAACTTGTCTCAACATTTAAATTAAAAACTAAGCCCTTGGAAGGAAATCTGACTCTCCAATTTTTGAACTATGGTGTAACCATTGCTAATAATTTTCCATTAGCATTGTGACCAAGTTGATCATAACATGAACTATTTCAAGACTTTCTAACCTCTGGGGTCTTTTAATTATAGGAGGTTAAAATAATTTGCATTCATTCTTTGGCCCTCAGTCATCAAGAAAAAATTAAATTATGTTCAGTATTCCTTGGTTATAAAAGTAAGAAAGTGGATTACACATGTTATTAAAAAGATAAAAATTTAACATTAATATTTGAAAGCATAAAATTGTGTTTTCTAAAACAACCATCTATGTGCAAAGAACTTTATTAAGGAAAATTTTCATTTTCCAATGGTGGAGGATAAATAAATTGCCACCATCGCTATTTTTTGCTTCCTTAAACACAGCATATTTTCTGCCTGTTAGTCTGAAGATAAGAATAACCATAGTGAAAGCTTTAGAATATGTAATTAATTCATTGATATCAACTATTATTAGTCTGCTTTACATAATTTACATAATATTCATGTACATTATATTTTCCTTGCTAACAAAAGTTATAAAAATATTTCATGTATTTGTAAAATTTTTAAATTAGCCAATCAAAACTAATAGGGTTAAAGAAGACCATAATGGATAAATGGCACATGGAAATATAGACTTAGTTTAGATGCCCTGTTACTCAGGACAAGTAATACATGTTATAAAAACTGTCAGCAGGGATGATACTAAAAATTAAAATAGAGTAGCAACAACATGAACTTCACTATATGAATCAAGTAGTAGCAGCAATTAACACAGAATGCAGTTAAATGTACTGTAATTGATCATTCCAAAAATTAAAAAATAAAATTAATTAACATCCTAATTAAGAATTATTGAATGCCCTCAGTTATTCTGTTTAAATAAGGTCATTATTTTAATTCCCAGTTTAGAATTTAGACTAATTATTCAATTAAATTTTCAGTGAAACATCGACCTTATAAAACCCTTTTTCAGGCATTTAAATGTAGACTATTAAATATTCCTAATGAGCACACAGTCCATCTGCTATTCCTTTGATCATTTTAGGATATCTTCCCTCTTCTATTCTGAAATTAAATTACTCCCTCTTTTACAGGTGTATCAGAGATAGCAGCTTTTTAATAAAATAAGGTCAACTTGTAATTCTGTGATCTTTTTATTAGATTCCTTTCAAATACTAGAGCTTTGGACTGCTGCCATTTCCTTATACCTAAACTAACATTTCTTTTTTCTGCTGTGTCTAGATATTTTAAAATTGTTCTTGTCCATGTGATCATGAAATTAGACTTTGTACTACAGAATAATTATATTTTATGACTAATTGTTTTCAGCTTATATTAAAAAGAGTGAATGAGCAAATTAAAAATATAGTATAGAAGAGTTCATTCTGAAGGCTTTTGTACTAGTACATACACATGTACACACAAATTACAAAGGATGGTTTAAACTTTCTAATGGAATAAAAACCATTTAAAATGTAATTTGAAGCACAATTGAATTTCCTGAGCAAATTTAAAATAGTGTCATGTTTTCAAACAATCTGTGTGTTTTTACATGAGTGTGCACAACTATTATGAAGTAGTTTAACTTCTCTCTACTACATCTGTAACATATAAGGACTAAAGGCAATTTTACTATATATAAAGAGAAATCTATTAAACTGCATAGTCTATAGGTGTCCACTCATATTAAGTCTTTAATAATTGGTTTGATTTGTTTCTGTATTAAGTATTATTTATTTATTTATTTAAATTGAAAGGCTTACTTTTCTTTGTCTTAACCCAGGGTCTCTATTTTCAAAAATATCAGCAAGTCATGTAAATTTCTCTGTACAATTCGAAGGACATAGGGATGAATTTTGCATCAAATCAACAAGAGAAAAATGAATCACCACCCTCAAAATTAATCTGTTCCTTGTAGGGAAGAGAGAGAACAAGAGAAGGAGAAAGGAAGAAAGGAAAGAGGGAGGGAAGAAAGGGAGGAAGAGGAGGAGGTAGAGGAAGGGCAAGAAAGATGGGTATATTTCTGGTATTTCTATCTTCACGAGAAAAATTAAATTTCAAAAATGCTCAGGTGCATTCTGATTTAATTCAATCTTAGACACACTAAAAGAAAAAGAGATTTAACATAGTTGAGCAAAGAACAATTTCATGAATTGATCAGCATTTAAAAGTGTCGGGAACTCTTCCCAGGGAACATGAGCAGGGAGCTTATTTAGTCTGAACTTGGAAGCAAAGTACAAATGTCACCTAATTACTCACAGTTAGGCATCTTTATTGGGACATGGCATGACCACTTGACTGCCTCTGATTGACTGAAAAATCATCTTTAGGTTACTAAAAAATAACTAATAAGTTAGTTCTTACTTTAGTCAGTACTAAGCTGCAGTTGCTTCAGTAGGAAATGAAAGAAGGAAGGCAACAACAGGCTGATGACCTCCTGCTTATTTACTTTAAAACACCTATTCTTTAAAGTACTTATGGTTCCACAAATTTTATTTACATTTTCTATAGATTCCATAGCTTTTTATCAGTTAACTTGTGTGAGGGAGCACAAGGTTTTATCTATCAGAGAAACTCCTATTTTGTCTTCAAATCAAAATGAGATCGGGCACTATTAGGGGGACAATTAAAAAGAGGGAAAATTTCAGCAAAATCTCATACCCATTTTTTTCAATAATAAAAAGACAGAGTTTCTTAAATATATTGAATTATTATTATATTAAAGCATTTCATTTAAAGGTCCTAACAGGGAGAGTATGTATATGCACTCATACCCTGAACAATGGCACTTGGTCAATGACAGAAGGTACACATGGTCAATGACATTATAATGGAGTAGAAAAATTCCTATCATCTAGTACTTTACTGAATATTTTCTATGTTTAGATATGTTTAGATACCCAAATATGCACCATTGTGTTACAATCGCCCACAGTATTCAGTACAATAGCATTCCATAAAGCTCTATAGCCTAGGAGCCATTGGCTGTAGCAATGAGAAAATTTCTGAAAATATATCTCTGTTATCAAGCAACATATAATTTATATATGTGTATACATATACACACATATGCACACATAAAATCTATCTTAAATATCTAACATGTAGACCTGAGACACATATATTAATTTCTGATTTTAATCTCCATTAAGACATAGGAGGAGGACTATTCTATTATTACACACATGGATTAATAAAGGAAAAGGTCTAGCCTTGCTTGGCTGGTGAGATGGGACTGTGATTAGAACCCAGGAGTTCATACTTTCATCACCACTTAGTTGTAGCTCAGATGTCTTGTGAGATGTTGTGTCTAGCCTGTCATGGTGCCGGACAAGTATTTTCAAGTCCTAGAGTACAATTTATGTAAGAGAGATTTTTAAATGGTTTCCCCCTCTCTGTCTGCCTCTGGCAATTAACATTTGTTTTATGAAAATCGATGCTTTGATATATATGATTGCTTACTTTCATCTGTCAAACAAATCTGAATCCTTGATTATGCTTCTCATTTACTTAGCAAAGCGCTTTCTCAAGCGGAGTACAAAGAAACGTTACTTTAAGCCCTGTAAGGATTATCATGAATTCCAAATAGAGAGCAACTGAGCAACTGTGGTTTTGTGGTACATTTAATTGTTTAATTCCTGCTTTCATTGAAATCAATTATTTATTTTTTCTTTACCATGATTTCTTTTAAGCCCTGGGCAGATGACATGTGGTTAATTTTCTCAGACTTGGTGAGTTCTTTGGGCACAGATTAACCAGAGTTCAAATAGGAAGTTAAAGAAGCATATCATTGATTCTGGCTTTTCACAGTTCATGGATATTACTCCAGCACAGCACAAAAGACAAGGAATGCCTGTATGTGGCAGTGTAACTAGAACTATGGGTGAATTGTTTCCTATTCTGGAAGCCATACAGAATAATCAAACAATTAGGGAGAGAGTACAGTTTCTCTTTTGTTTTTCAGGAGACTCTGAGGACCAAATCAACTCGAATTCTCTCACTTCCTACATGGTGTATTTTATTAACTAGAAAGAACAGAGTTTACTAAATGGCACTTTTATTGCTCCCTTTACCTAGGAAGAGAGCAGTGGGATCTTTAGCTTCTTTATTACAAAAGCAGTCAGATATTTTATACAGTAATAAAAGAACCAGATGCCATTTGAGACAGCTAAAGGTAAATGATGAGGACTGTGAGTACAGCATTAACTGTATTTTCTCAGAAAAGTGTTCATTAAAACCAGGTTTTCCCCTACTGGGACTGTAAATAGCCGTAGACAAGTTCCCTTAAACTAGTTAGAGACAAAGCCGGTTAGCTAGTACCTCTGAACACATTCTCTGTTAACGCACAGAAAAGATGAACATAGAATAAAGGACGAATGCATGGGGACAGTGGCTCTATTTCCTTCAAGAGTCATCATTCTCTTTTCACTTGTCCAAATCCTCTATTTTCAACATAATATGTGTTATATTTCCAACATATGTTGTCAAAGAAGCTAATAGAATGTGCTTCTACAAATCATGAATTTCCTGTCCTGGAAAGCAAGTTGCCTTGTAATGAAATTTCTAAAATGCCAAAATATAAAAATCCACTGTTCTTGCTGGGCATGGGGACACATGCCTATAATCCCAGGGGCTACAGAGGATGAGGCAGGAGGATCATGAGTTCAAAGTTAGCCTCAGCAAAAGTGAGGCACTAAGCAACTCAGAGAGAGCCTGTCCCTAAATAAAATACAAAATAGGGCGGGGGATGTGGTTCAGTGATTGACTGTCCCTGAGTTCAATCCTCCAGTATCCTCCCCACCCGCCCCCACCCGCCCCCGCCAAAAAAAATTCACTGTTTCTTCAAAGAAAACTTTCCAAGTTTCTTAAAAACTCTGTTTATCAATAACCCATTACTATCAACTACTATCCCTTTGAGAGCATGGTATCCAGAGAAATGGAAACACTATCAATATCTTCTACTAGCCAATATTATAATTGAAAGATGAGATTTGTAGTTTGTGAAATGATAGTTAAATTCAGACAAATGCTTAATGGTAACTATTGACACAGATAAAACTATCCTAGGAGTTTACAGGTAATTGACAAAAGTGTAAGAAATTCAATTTTTCAAAGAAGAAATAATATTTGAAGTGGTCCTTGTAAGATTGGGACTATAATTTCCAATATTGTTAACTAAATTATGGTAATTTTTATTAATAAGGGAATTGCAACCCAGGGATGACACCTGGCAGGAACTCCAATGTTCTTGAATAAATGTGACAAAAAGACATTTTAATCAGCACAAAAAACCACATGAGATATGTACTATTATTATCTCTAGTCTACAGATAAGTCATACAAGGCTTAGAGAGTTTCCTTGACCTTGACAAGGTCACCAATGCAAGAAATGAGTTGTCGAGTTTCTCAAGCCGAACTTTGTGGCTTCAAACCATTACACAGAATTAAATGTGGCCTCAAAATGAAAACTTAAGGATTGGTCTGGAGACTGACACTTAGAGAGGCAGAAAGTGTTTGGAACTAGTTTTGGGAGGTCTTGAAATGTTGGCTTGAAAGGTTAAGGTTTAATAATGCATAGCAAGTAGCCAGTGGATTTGTAAGAGAATGTAAATGTGTCCTGGAAGCTTATAGTTCTTTTTATTATTTAAATATGTTCTATTTCTTTCAAATTAAAAAAAAAAAAACTTTAGAAAAACTGTTTTGCATCTTCCTTTAATAAGAAAATGCATAATGCCTACATAGGTTTAAATTAGAGGTAGACTCAGACTTATTATCCTTTGTATAAACAGATTTTAGAGCATTTTCATTTTTTAAATCCCATCATTTATGAAATCTGGAAGATGTTATATATGATAAGATAATTTCTCTGTATTTTTTTCCCACTAAAACCACCTGTGACAAAAATAGTTAGTATATCCTATTAATCCAAGTCATCTCTATTAGAATTCAGGAAATAAGGTCATTTTAAAGACTAAAACACAAAAGAGTATGAGATGATCTTATATTTTAAGAATATAAGAAAAATTTAAGAATTAAATCTTAGAAAACAGAGAAAACATAAGAATGAGAGAGATAAACTTATGTAGTACTTTAAAGAAATACGAATTTTTCCCTAGTGTAATTAACTGACTGAGACAGGTGAAATATGCTTATTTAATTGTGATTTAAGGACTTAGTAATGTAAGGGGGGGAGAAGAATTGTGACCTTTGTTATTGACATGTCCTTTCAGATGATAATAAAGATTGAAGAGCCCAGATTTACTTTCATCAAGTTACATAAACTCTAATCCCCCAAACCCTAAACTGGAAAACTGACATTCATTTAGGGCCATCAAGGGGGCTGCTTGTCCTTCCATTCTGTTCCTCTGGCTGACAGGTATAGATCTCTGTCCCCTTAATTCCTCCCTGTTGTGATTTGTTTGGTCACTGCTTCTCTATTTTCCTTTAAGCTCCTACATTTTAGGAGTAGTATTACTGTTATTTGTTAAGGATACTGTTGCCATTTGAAGTAATGCTATTTATCCCACTTGTCTAGTGCAATCTCTGAGGGCAAAAGTCAATTCCTTCTATTAGTTGACAATTTTAGCTTATGAACTTGAGACTTTCTCTACACCAGCCTTTACCACATCTTGCATTGAACAGAGAGTCTTGATAGTCTCATTTCCAGAAATTACTACTCCTCATCTTATCAGTCAGGCACTTAAGGGACTATGTCTTCTTCTGAAATGATGACACTGGGAGACAAAAATGTGACCAGTGCACTTTGTAACAATAAATATCCATGTATCTGCTTCAGGATCACTATTCCATTCGTTCTTTGTTTTCTTCGAACTCTGATCCCTAGTATGCCTCTATGTTTTCCCATCATTAATTGTGCCTATCATAATTTTCATCCCGATTGACTGTAGATTTAAGAGAGCATATCATCTGATGTCTTGCCAATATCCTGCAATGCCTTATCTGATTGTTTCTCTGAAGTCCTGTTTGGGGAAAACTTGCTTAGTGTACTCTGGAGTCTGAGTGCTTGCATGCCTCATCACAGACTGCTGACTACTCTTGGAAAGGGCAGACAATCCACCATCATTACAGATTCACAGTCAGAAATATCAATTAGTTTTATTAGCAATACCCTACAATCCCATGAGCTACCCTCATCACCCCATTTCCCATAATTCTATTATGACTCTTCTCTAAACATTTCCCACCATGGACTCCCTCTCTTCTACTCTTGACTGACTTTAGACAACTTTATCTTTCATAGAACAAAGTAGTCTTTGCATACAAAGTCATTCACTTCCTACTATCAAAAGCAACAACCTACCTTCTTTCTTACCTCCCACCCTCCTCTTCTAACATTGAAGTCTCTCTTTTCTTATTTAAAGATAATCTATCCTAATTAACTCTGGATGACTTATAACACATTTCAGAAGGTAAAATGAGCCATTAAACTTGGTCAAGTCTCCTTAAAAATGAATGAAACTATGTAATAATCAAAGCACTAGGAAGAGAACAAAAGTAAATCAAACAGGCTTCTCTCTTCTCTCCTTTGAATTTTCACATTTCCTTACTTCCTACGAGCTGTTAAAATATATTCTAATTTGTTTTCTTCCAAAATTCCACAGAAACTACTCTTACCACTGCCCTTAATGTTTTTCATATAATGGGTATTTTACTTTTTAATTTGCTTAAATGTTTATGGATGGACAGTGTTTGTACTAGCAGACACCTCCACCTTAAAAAAATATATATATCCTTTTTGTTTCAACTAACACAAATATGCTTGCTTAAATCCTGCTGTTTTCTGCTCATTTATTCTTCTTCTTCTGCCCAGCTCTCAAATAAAAATGTTTCAAAAAAAGGTCTGGGTTTTTGAATGTCTTCTATACTCTGCTCTACACTTTGTTTGGTGATTTCATCTAATCCCTTGTCATTACCACAGATAAACATTTATATATCTCAATGCATTCTCTATCTTGAGAATAGAATTATATAATATGGGTATCTGAAAACTCTGTTAAAATTCAGCTCTCATAAGTAGCTCAACTCATATGGAACAAATTCGTGATCCCCCAGGTACTCTTCATGTACCAAAGCCTAAAATCTAGTTCTTGCCCAGATTTTCACATGTCGTATATGTAGTCAATATGACACTAGATTTTTCAAGTCAAAACCTTGAGTACATGTTTTATTTTTCCTTTTATAAAAATTCCTTCATAAAATAAATAAAAATAATTCAGTTTCCTTTAGAGCCCCATCCACCCAATTCTTTACTCCCAATACTACATGACAATTTCATCCTTTTTCTTTTGCAGATTATTTCACAGACTCTAAACTTGTCTCCCACCATCCACTCTAACTTCACCTAATCCATTTCCACAGTGTAATCAAAGTCAATTTTTTAAAGTCATGTCCAGAATCTTCATAAATATCCAAAATTTTTGACATATCATAAAAGACTCAGCCTCAATTATTTTCTGCCCTGAACTCCTGGGTCTAGAACTTAGGCCTTCGTTTCCTGGAGTTCTGCAGTCCAAGCACCATGGGCTTCTTCCACTCTTCTCCAGGCTTAAAGACATTTTCTAACGTCTTTGCTATTCTACTCAAACCCACTTTGTCTCCTATTCTTTTAATGCATCTTCACCCACTTTTCCTTATTCCCACGTAACCTTCATGTCTTAGTTGAATATTAAAATCTTCAGTTCTTGGATCCCTGCCTAATAAAGATTTCCTGCTCCCATAATGTCCTTGAGATCTAATTCAAACTTATCATATTTCACTGTAATTATTTGTATTGTATTTCTTTGCTATTAGAATGTAAGGTTCCTGAAGTGAAGACCATAAGATTCATCACCCATGCCTCTACAAAAAACAACACCATTACAACACACTTTGAACTCAACAATAAATCATTTTTTAATAAATTAGCTAAACTACAATCTCATGGATTTGTTTTAGGTGTTTTATAATTTAAATAATGTGTCAAGACCAATGTATGGCGATTTTCATATTATAACCACTCAGTAACTAGTTTTTATTTATTTTCTCAAACATTATGTATTACCATAGACTAAACAGAAAAAATCTGGAAAAGAGAGTTAATAGTTTTACTGTTTTCATACTTTCTGATGCACTGCATTGTAAAACATATATATATATATATATATATATATATATATATATATATAGACACACATAGACACACACACATGCACACACACACACATACACACACACACACACACACACACACACATATATATTTGGCTGATAATTATTGACTATAGTTATAGATTATCAAAATGCTTTGTATTATGAGTGTTTTCTGCTCAATACTTAGGTAGTTAATTATTGAAGAGCTACCATCACTCCTGCCTTATGCTGTGGAGATGGAGAATCCGAGTGGTTGCAAGTTTCCCCAGAGGCATATGGTGTGCAGGGCAACTGTCTAATTTGCCTTCTTGCACTAATAGGTAAAAGTAATTCTGGTTGTGTGGTAAAAGCATGTAAAATCAAAGGGGAGGAGGCCCTAGGGTTTTTGTAATATAAAGACACCAAAAGCTGACCTCAAGCACAGAGCTGACACACAGCTTTCTTACACAGTAATCTCAATAGTTGCAAGAGTTTGAGATTGATCATCAGGCCTGAATTCAGTGGCAAGAGGACTTACTTCCTCTGCTGCTCCTAAAACTCCCAATCAGAGAGTGACTATGCTTTATTTGTCATCCAAGGTCTCAGCTACGGAAAACTTGAATCTACCCATAGAACGAAAACATTTTCTCAGCTGCAAATTTCAAAATGTCTTCTCTTGTGGATCCCCCAGACTGCATCAATAAGTGTAAAATTTTATTCCAGTGCAGTAGTTTGCTGGGTTTATTTTCTCCACACCTTAGATTGTGCTCTTGCCTGTGAGAAGTCAAGCTCCTAATAGCCTGAGAGTCTCCAATGTCCCCCTGGTGCCTCCCCAACCCACACTACAGAGAGACAATAAACAGCTTGCTTTCAAGTCTTTTGCCTTCTATGGAACACAACAACACTCTGGGAAAATACTTTTTGAAAGTCATATGCTTTTGACAGAGATCCAGGTTGATTCTGGAACCAAGACTTCCCCATGTAGAATTTGGCCTCAATGAGAGATTCTTCACAGGTGTCCATGGGGAGTCTTGCTATGGCTATATTCTGACCAATCTATGCTTCCGACGTTTGAGGGAGAACAGAAAATTTACAAGTGTCCTTCTTTGACTTAAACTCCTTTTTATTTAAAGGAGAACTACTTCTCTCATATATTTTATGGTTAGAAGATTAAAATGTGGAAATTTGTGACTTTGCATGAAACAGATATCCAAGATATTAAGCAAAACAAAACCAACCAACCAAACAAACAAAAAACAAAAAGACTCTAAGCCTCTGGCAACATTTATAAAATAAGAAAGATTAACTCTTCTTTGAATGTAGGAGGGGATGGAATTGAACAGAGGGGATCCTTGGTTACTAAAAGATGGAGCCGGCAGAGAAGCAAATCCTGCTTCCAGCAAGTCTTTGAGGAGGTTGTCTAGATCACCTAAGAGGAAAGCCTGATTGGGTGTGGAGTTGGCACTGTCACAGCACACTCCTTTCTACCTGCTCAGCTTGTGTCTTTTAAGCTGTTCTCTTCTCTAGACCGTCAAGCTACATGTACAGTCTTCCTGAACTGTAATTCATCCAGCTGATTGGGAGGGGTGGGCCCACATCAGCCTCACTAAGTTCAGCTGTCTGATTCACTTTCTCCAGCACCAATCGAGGAGGGGTTAGTTGATAAGTCACCAGGTCTGCAGAATTCATGAAGGATAGTGTACAGTAGGGCATAGAGAGATGATAGGAGCTCAAGAATTCCGAGACTTTCCTCATTAAAAAACAAACAAACAAACAAAAAACAAAAAACCCACAACAGATTAAAGATAGAAAATTCACCCTAGAAAATTGTCTATTTCAAAATGAATATTTATAAAATTTTAGATAAATCATAAAGAAGTTTAGTGTTAGACTGAAGGGAGAAATGAATGCAGATCAATAAAAAACCTTTCAATATGGTAATTATTATAATGTTGAAGAATATTTTTATTACTCCTCAGATTCTAAAATAATTTCAGCTATGTTTTTATTTTTTTTATTTTGGGAAAAAAAACTATGAAGAGAATCTAATTTAATTCAGTTTTTTAAATGTATATGGCCCCAAATCTGTATTGTCACCTGTTTCAGTGTCCCCATTTTCTGTTTCAAAAGAGAATAGCAAAGATTTGGCTGGAAGTATGGTTGATTAGAGACAACTAAGAAGATAACAGCCACATGTAGTCCCAGAAATATCCTAAATGACCTCATGAAGCACTAATTTTTATTTTCTTTTGTTAAATTATCAGCTTATGCTTTGATATGGTTTTGGAGTACCATTTATCTAGGAATTTATTTTATGTTGTTTATCTTCGATTCTTGGATTTTAATTCCTTCTGGTGTAATTCAATTCAGTATTTAGTGAGATGACTACAGGCTTCCACGTGTATCCAAGAGGGAGTAATAGAGACTAAATTCACCCTCCCTCACACAACAACCAGGAAAAGCAAGCACAATGCAGAAAATAATGTTTTTTGAGGCAATGCCAAGCAGTGTTCCCTGAGAGATGGAACAAGTAAGATGAGCCTGCACCTGTCCAGGCTTACTGTGGGGGCAAACTCCAGGTGCTGGTGGAGGGGGAGCCCAGGAAACCTGGAGACCTTCTGGTGTGAGAAGATGGATGTGGTGGGTCAGAGAGGGAGAGGGAGCACTTGAAATTTACAGAGGTCTCCTCATTTGTTCTGGCTAAGAAGACACTACCCCAGGCCAGGGAACAACCATCCAATGGGTTAGAGACAGTGCATGCTCTCACTGAGGAGGAACCCGGAGCATACAGTGACTGTTCCCAACAGTCAAAACAGAAAGCTTTATGAGGCATCAGGAGCTGTACCGGGTACTCGGGAGTGTCTGGAAGCAGTGGAGGGGTGTTTTGATCCTTGAGTGATAGCTGCTCTTGTCCCACCCAACAAATCTTGAAGGTATGATCTGAAAGGATCAACCTGCTTCCAGGTAAAATAATCCTGTTCCAATGAAACTCAAGAATAACATGTCAGAATACAATAAGACCCAACACCCAACAAAGGAAAGTTCACAATGACTGGCATCCAGTCAAAAATTAGTATCTGTGCAAAGATACAGGGAAACATGATCTATAAGAAGGGGAAGAAGGGGCTAGGGTTGTAGCTAAGTGGTAGAGCACTTGCCTTGCACAAGTGGGGCCCTGGGTTCGATCCTCAGCACCATCTATAAATAAATAAAAATAAAGATATTGTGTCCACCTACAACTGATATATATATTAAAGAAAAGAAGGGGAAGAATCAACTGGAACTGATGTAAAGGTTAGGAAAGATAATTGTTACAATTAGCAGAGGAGGACATTAAAACAACTGTTTCAAATTATTTCATCTGTTAAAATAGTTAGGTAAAGACATAAAGGACATTAAAAAGATTCCATGTTTAGTCAGTTGATTGAATTAGCATGTGGGCTGGCAAGAAAGCAAAAGGAATGAGGAATAAAATGGGAAGGCGGTTTACCTAGGGCGACCAGGGGCGGCAGAGGTAGAAGCTGCGTTTTAATGGAGGGGAAACAGAGATTCTGGATTTGAAGTCATGAGACTCCCAACAGAGCCTGTTTTTGGACTCTTCTCTATTTCTTTATAAGTATACCGATCTATTATTTGTGTCATTGTACTTGGATGACATAAAGTCAGCTCTGCATCTGTGACCGCTTCGTCTTCTAGGAATTGTCTGGTCAGAGCTGTAACTGCAAATCAGCATTTCTCAGCTAGGGTATGGATATTCTGTGGTGCTTTCAGATGCATTTTGGACATTTTCAAGTTCTCTGCTTCAAAATCAGTGGTCTAGAATGTTTTTGCTGATCATTCTTTGTTGAATGAGTGAATTGTGTGAGTTATGGGGAAACACTGTTTACGGGCCATGCATTTAAAACATTTTAAAAGATGGTACATTTTGTTATGTTTGTGATGTTAGGAGAATTTTGATGATTTTGTACAGTTTCCGAAAAATATACATAGAATTTCTAATTTTCAGTTTCACAACTGGGATCTAAAAATTCAGAAAGAAATTACAAGGACATACTGGGAATTTTGATTTTTCGTAGCAGTAGAGAACAGTTAAAATTAGATTACTAGAGTTACAAAATAGCACTTATTTTAGTACAAAATAAAAGCAACTTTGTTGCTCAAAATGTAAATGGGATAAAGCAAATATTTCATCCTTAAGACAAAAGAGAAAGAAATCAAAGTTGATTTAATTCAGACAATTAAATTTAGAGGAAACTCAGACACCATGGGTCCTCTAGCTTATTTCATATGATTTCTATTTATGCTGGGCAGGTATATAGTTAAGAGAGAAATTTGTTGCCACCATTTTCAAGGTATTTCTCTTTTGAACAGCAGTTATTTGTGGTCTGGGTCACACATTATAATTGGGATCTTGGTTCTCTGTGCACAGAGATACTTAATTCTTGGTCTGATTTGTCAGAGCTGTTAGCAGTCACTAATTCCTCTTGATAATTGTAGGAACTGAACACAGAGCTAGATAGAAATAATTAACATTTCTAGACTGTATTTAGTAAAACAAATTTAAAGGCACGAAGTTCCAAATTGAAACACCCACGAGGCCATAATTCTGTTTAACACAAAGAAAATATTGGGCTTCAGTGAATTATTTTTCTTGTATGAAATAAGCCAGTGATATTCAAGTTATTCATATGTGGAGAAACTCTCAGGATAATTACAGCGTGTTCAATCATTAAAGCTATGGAAGAAATGACATATCACAAGTATTTGATCTAATATTCAGTTTTCATTTGTATACCCCAATCCAACACAGTTCTTAATTTACTACGGTTTTGGAGATTTCTGGCTATATTTGCCTTTTTTAAAATCTGTCTTTGCTCAGTGTCTAGTACTTTCACAGAAGAGCAGAATTGAACATTTTTATAGCTTTGTGACATTCCCTATCTCTTAGAGTTCCATCAATTTGAATGTTTAAAGCCTATGCATTTGCATTCTACATCTGCACATCAAAGTGCTCATTTCATGGACCCTGCTTCTCAGAGGGAGGAGAATAACCACACAAAATCAGTCATCTCTGAGTGCCAGCATTGCCACTGACTCCTAAGGGCGGGGAAAGTGACTTCTGTCAAAAACACTCATGCAGGGCCAGGATCCCACTAAGGAGCTGGCTTCAGACTTGGGGAGTCTTTTAATAGATCACTTTTTCTTCTGCAAATATTCACCTATGACTTTAGTCTGGCAAGTATTTGGAGTCAGACCATGAGTGATTCTAGTCTCTCCTGTGTACCTAGTGATCTGGATACCGATTGTGTGGCACTTGTACCTTTGCAGCTAGGTGGCCAGTCTTATGGCTGTGTCAGCAAGGGAGCTTCGCAGAGCCACACGGAGGCCGTTTTGGAAAATATCACTGACTCATTGAGTGGGTAGGCAGAGCTTTTCTTCCTCAGGGGAAATTAAATGATTCTGGGTGGAGAGATCTATTTATCCAAGAAAAGCCCAGAAATGTAGGCTAGAGGGAGGAGGTCACTTAGAGAAAAGAAAAGTGTTCAGTTCTGAGGAAACTGGAGACCAAAGAGAAGGCCTCTGGAATGGCCAGAGGGAGTAGGTCAGTTGCAAAGGGCAACAAAAAACAAGAATAAGGGCTGGCTCCTGGATGGTACAGCCAAGCGGGAGGCCTGGGGAGACGCCCCAGCTCTTGACAGGAATGCTAACATTTGTTCTGACCTGTGATTCCTCCAATTCATCACCGCTCTCTTTGCTTCACTAGAGCAGTTATTCCAATATAGTTCTTTCTTCTAGAATTTCCTGTATTCCTAGTGTGATTGCTTACTTATATACACACAATTACATTCTTTTCTAGGTTAGAACAGATGATTACTATTTGAGAGAGGAGAAACAATGACATCTCACAGCCCTAATGTGTTTTTAACCTTTCCAAACTGTTTTGGATCCATTGGTCATTAGAATATTTGAATCTCACAACAAACCAGGAGATATGTTGTAGAATTATTAGGCTTTCCATTGGATTAAAAAGGGGAAAGCAACTGAAAAATAAGAGTAAGAAGGAGAAATAGGTGAACATATGGCAAATAGCAAGTAAATTTAGCTAACTAATACTATAAGGATATTAGATTTTAATGGAAAAGATTGAATAACTATGAAGGATTTTCATGCACGTTTTTTTGATTGTGTGGGTGTGGCTATTCAAGCTCCCAGGGAATTTCTGCTCACTGATTTTTCTCTGCCTGAGAGCTGTTTTCTTTTGTATTTTCTGTGGCTATATTTGGATCTTGTATTCTCAAATAATACAGCAGGATTCCTATTGTCACTATGGGCTTTGGGGATACCTTGAGGTAAGGTCCTGGAGTAATTAAAAAGGAAGAAGGCATTAAAAAAATGTAGAAGGCATTTCACAAATAATTAACCAGTCACATGCAGCCCCTCACAAAGTGGTAAGAATAATGATAACAGAATAAAGTATCAGAGCCCTGTTGCCCTGTATCCTTTATTTCCAACACTGAATTTTGTAGGGTGATGGATTTCTGTTGAACTATCTTATCCATAAGATTACATTTGGGACTATGCTTTCCTTTTAAACCTAATGACCCATGATAGTCTCCAAAATTGTTCATAGAATTGTGGTGGATAATGTTTGTAGAAAAGATAGTCGAGGTAAAACTACATAAGTTGAATATCCTTCGCAAAATGGTTATGATAGTGTCAATAAACTCTCATGCTCATTTTTAAATAGAAAATTACAGACACTTTATTGAGTCTACCTCAAATGATGAACCCATATATTGTGATATCTATAAATTCTAAAATCAAATGGGGGCAATGTTGTAAATAATTTCCCAGATTTTATTTAAATTATGACAATGTTTCCTTCAGAGGTATTTCTATATGTTAGAAAACCACTTCTCAAGGGACAAAAGTTGTATTCTAGGACCCAGATTTTTTAGTGTAAAAGGTGATTTGAGATACTAGTTTGCTTTGTAATGATTAAAAAAAATCCAGTGTCACTTGATGCACAGATTTTCTATAAATTTTTTTAAATTAAAAAATTATATATTTTTTTCTCCTAGCAAAGCAAATGTGCTATCATAAATTGTAGTAGAGGGTGGAAAGCTGATGTCCCTAGTAAAAGCTAATGAATTAAACTTGCTATGAAAACATTTCTCGTTGATGAGATCATTAGAAATAGATCCCATTCATTTAACAGGTATTCACTGAGTATTTAGTGTATGATTTGCACCATGCTAGATCACAGCAAAAGAGTTCGTGATACCTTTGCATTTTGAAAATATTTTAAAAGTGACAATGTATTTCCTCCAAATAGTTTATTTGGTATGGTTCTGTCCAAATGTATGATATAAACAAAAGTTCAACAAGAAATAAGTTATTGTTGGGAAAGCAGAACAATGGTGTTTTGAAGAGACCACTGGCTCAGAAAGTGAGTGGATTGGGGAGGAGGATGAAAAAAGTAGCATTTTAAGCATTGAGAGCTTCCTCTACAGAGGACTACAGCTGCTGACATGGGTGGTGTGTGCTGAGATGCTGCTGCAGAGGGAGGAGTTTGGCGCTTATGTTGAGGTGTGGTGGGAATTTGTGGGAGGTAAGGCCAAATAACTGAGAGCTGGGAATGACAGGGGATCTAGACTGTAATATCAGACACAGGGAGTCACTAACCCCATCTGAGAATTTGAAATTAGCATTTGAAAAAGATAAACCTGAAAGAAGGAAATAACATATAATTTGGATATGATAGAAAAAAAGTATTGTGTTGTTCAAGAGATTTCCTTGCTTATAATTTCCATTTTACAATTTACTACATATCAGAAAATCACTGAACTATTCTGGGCTCCCAGAGAATCATCCATAAGATCTGCGCAAACGTGAGAGAGCCTTATTAGAAATATATTTTCTTTCAAATTTAATTCTGTCTCAACCTGCCTAGAAAGACCAATTATAGTATTATACTATTAAGCCAAATGTGAATGGTGGTCTGGAAAAACTAATTGATTTATCTAAAAAAAAGGAAAAACTGATCAGAGAGGGACTCATTTTATTTTATTTATTTTTAAAAATATATTTTTAATTGTAGTTAGACACAATATCTTTATTTTATTTATTGTTTCGTGGTGCTGAGGATCAAACCCAATGCCTCACACGTGCTAGGTGAGTGCTCTACCTCTGAGCCACAACCCCAGCCCCTAGGGACTCATTTTAAAATTTTTATCTATCTATCTATATATATATATATATATATATTTATTTAATCCTGGGAATTGAACCCAGGGATGTTCAACCACTGAGCCACATCCATAGCCCATTTTTATGTTTTGTGTAGAGACAGGGCACTCTGAGTTGCTAAGTGTCGTCCTGAGTTGCTGAGGCTGGTTTTGAACTCAAAGTCCTCCTGCCTCACCCTCCTGACCCACTAGGATTACAGCCATATGCCAGTGCACTTGGTGAACTTGTTTACTTTAAAGAACCACACATACACATACACACACACACACACACACACACACACACACACACACGATAGTCTAGCTAAGAGAGGTCTGGTGTGAAATAATTAGAGATGTCCCCACTTGTGGATACATTCACTATGATCTGATGCTAAGATATCCAATTCCATGACAGAATGTGATGAGTGAATAGTATTTATTGCTGAATTTATCTTCAGGTTATATTCCTTCGTATTTATTCTGCTTTCTCTTATGCCAGTGGCCTCTCTATTACCCCATGCTACTACCTACCATAGATAACACTGTGCTTACCCAGTTCTCTCCTTCATTTTGCATGTAGTCACATGGATTACTGCTACAGACTGGGAGAAATTGATAAGAAAATTAGGAATACTAAGAGGGTATATCAGGAATATTAGAAAACTTGGCTAAATTAAGTCAAGTTAGTTTCCTGCTTTACAGGAAATTTCATAGTCTTTATGTAAGAGATTGAGGAAAGTAAAGAGGAAGAAGTCAGTCACTTTATATGCCATCCATGGACCCACAATATTTTCCACAATAGATCCAGGAGAACTTGGTGATGAGATAAGATAAAGTTTATGAAATTGGGGTGGGGGGCATAAATTTAATTAGGTATCTATGCTATATAAAAAAGGCTGGTAGATGTGGTCCTCTGGCCAAAATTTTTAGAAGTTATATCTTGAGGGTGATTCTTCCTTAGTAGGTGCAGAAAGGGCTTCAGGGGGTCTCTGCCGATAATCTAAGAAACCTGTGGGATGGGTAGACTTGCCCTCCATTCCCATTTCACCCACCCTTGGGAACCAAATGGTCACTTCCTTAATGAGTAAATGGCAGCATTTGTGAATAAATCTAACCCTGGGCCTGGCTGGTGCCACTGAGCTCACCTGCAGCCCTGCCATGTCTACTGATCTTTATTTTATAGAAAATATTTGATCATACTGTCCTTGCTCAAAACATGGAATTGGCTCTCCATTATCTGTTCATCAAGCACAAAGCCCTTCACAAACAGGTGAGTAATGTGGCTCTTGCTGACTGCTATAGTTTCAGCTCACTCTTCTTTCTTCTTTGCCCTCAGTTTACTCCATAATTGATCTTTTGAGATTCTTCAAACACAGAGTAGAGTCCTTTTGCCTTCATGTAGTCTCCTGTGCTTAGAACTTCCCTCCTTCACCTCCAAGCCTCTGTTGGCTCATCTCCAGTTCATCTCGAGTCTCGACTTCCCTCCCTGTGGGGGTCTTCTTGAGTCCCAAGTCCACACTTCTCCAACCTCATCACACCGATAGTTCTCCCGTCCCGTCAACACACATCTGTGACTCCCTTTTTTCCTGAGGGTCTTATTTCTCAGTCTCTAAACTCTAAGTTTGCTCTTTCCCTATTTTCCTTGCCAGTACAGTGGCCTCCTGGCTTCCATCAGGAATGTGTTCCAAGGCCCTTGGGGGCACTTGAAACCATGGATAGTCCCAAATCCTGTATCTTCTCATACATTGTGGCCACATGCATTGCAGTTAGAATAGGGACAGCAAAACTAGCATGAATTTTGTTTCCGTTGTTCATGATTTCATGAGGAACTATGAAGATGCATTCTTATCATGTGTCACATCTATAGTCCACTTACTCCAGGGCAGAGGGGTAGGTTGCCTGGGAAGCTTACAGAAGATCGGTGACTGCTCCAAGGAGAGTACATTGGCAATACGTCTGAACTAGTAGCACCTCCATCTCTCTTGGTGTCTCACCAAGCAGCACCTCCATCACTCACCACACTGTTCCAGAAAAGAGCACCTCATCCTTCAAATGGTGTTTTGTCCAGGGGTGGCTGGCTGGATGAGGGACACATATCCTTCCAGCAGGGCCCACAGTTCTGCTCCAGTCACCACTGAGAGGGGGTTTTATATCTTAGGCTGCAGAAGCTGTGACATCATCATCAGCATTAGCTTGCTTGTATGACCAGCATTCTAAGGAGCAACTTTCCTGGCATATATGCAAGAAAGCAAAGAAAGTGCTTTCTACAGACAACTGATGTCTTAGCTTTCAACATGCATGAGATAAAGCCGGTGTCCTTTAAGATAATAGGTATCTGGACTTTACAGCTCACTTGCTCTCATTCTTTCCTTAATTTGGTTAGGTTTTGGGGAATAGATAGGGAACATTCAGAAGCATGGTATTTTATTATCTTCCTATTCTTTAAGGATAATATATCATAGATCTTAACAACCTAAACATAGTGATTTCATTTTTAGTGAGAACTTTTACCTTTTCACTCAAAGCAAACACTTTATGGCTTCTCTTTGGTACATCCAAATTCCCAGCATCACTACTCTTGCATGTTGGGGCCATTACGAAATAAAATAAATGTTACTTGCATACACATGCCCTGACACTATGATTGTTAATCTGATAATTGAGATGGCTACTAAGTGATTAATGGGTAGGTGATGTATACAGTGCCAATACGCTGAATAAAGGGACAATTCCTGCCCTGGATACAGTGGGGTTGGATGGTGTGAGATTTCATTATACTACTCAGAATAGCACATGATTTAAACTTATTCAATGTCTGTTTCTTGATTTTCTACATAACATTTTTGAACTGTTGTTGACCATGGGTAACAGGAATTATGGAAAGTAAAGCCATAGATAAGTGGGAGCTACTGTATTTAGTATACAGTCAGCTCTCAGAAGATAAATAATTAATGAATAAATGGCTAAATACCTTATGCAAGGTACTATCTCAGTTGTTTTACATAAATAATATCATTAATCTTTCTATGACATAGGTATTGTTCCTATTCCCCAAAAGAAACTTAAGTTTATAAAGAAATTATCTCACTGGCTCAAGGTTGCATAGCTAACTCATGCAGAACTAGATTTGAATCTTATTTCTAATTTTAACATCTGTACACTTGTCAAAACATTAAACTTGTAACATTTAATATGGAAGACTGAATTACAGAAGTGTAACTAAGATTGTGTTTATATATTAAATACATTTTAATTTAAGCTTGGTGATTTAAAACAATTTTTTTATTATGGAAATGAGAAAAAAAGATTATAGGACTAAGAAGTGTACTTTAGAAATTTTTAGAAATTTTTCACTGAACCATTGGAAGTACTTAATGCCCTTTACACACATCTGCAATGCTTTCAAATCCTATGGGAGTCTCCAAGATGTCTTCTAAAAGATACTATTGCTTTCATGTCATGAACCATTTCTTGTTCATGGTCAAGATAAATTATAGATGGGCATCTTCATTTTTTGTTCTTCTTACTGAAAGACAATATATATTAAACATCAGAGATTTAAAAAGGTCATAATTTCTGTGTTTAGGTTGATATATTTCTAATCTCTTTATTTTCAACTGTAAACAAACCCCACCACCTTTCATTGAGATAATCTAGGTGCTTTAATGGAAAGGAGATTTTAAAAACTGTAGTTGAAACTTCAATCTTATTGCTTCATTTTTCATAAGTTTTATTTTATCTTATATCATTAGAAATTGATATATGTAAGCCTCTTCAAGTAGTACTCTGGATTCAAACTTCATGCATTATCTGAAAAATAAGAATCTTGAGCTACATTGATGCTGCCAACAGTTCTGTTTGTCAGTGTTGCCAATTTTGCACTTCATTATTTGAAGATTTTATTGGACTTGCCCTTATTCATTTAGAAAAGAAACTTGAATGATAAGTTTAAAAAAGTAATAAGTGTAGGTCTCATAAACTTCAAAAATTGAGACAAGATTGAAATATTTGGCTCTGTAAAAAATGGTGAATATTTAGCTTCAGTTGAGTATTCAGCTAATTGTGTGCTCAATTATAAGGGAAAAGGATAAAATTAAAGAATATGTCCAAGATTCTGGAAATAGACTGCCAAAATTGAGTATTAGAATTTTATTATATTTTTTATGTCTTATACAGATGGATGTATATCCATAAGAAGTACTATTTTCACTTTGCTTTAGTAATTTGATTTTTTTTTAACTGTAGTAAAAAATTGTAATTGAAAGTACCAGCTACTTGTATTGAATTTCTTTACCAGGAAAATTGTCTATCTTATTTGGAGTTTTAGTAATTAGGAAAAAAAAACTAATCACTTCTTTTAGATCATATATATAGTATATTCAGTAGCAATGTTCTGTTCGGACATATAATAAATACACCCATCTAGCATTCTGCAACAAGCTACTTTTCTACTTTACTATTTTTGTTTCCATATGTATTGAAGCTGTTCATGAGGGAGATATTCTAAATTAACTAAATTCCAGTAAAAAATATTAAGAATAAAGTTCAGTTAGTAGCATTCAGATATTTTGTTACTCTTTTGCTATAAGCATGTCTCACTGGTCCTCACTTCGCTAAGGGTTCAGAACTACTGTATATAGTGTTGGCTGGGTCCAGGCCCTCTGGTCAAGCATAGTTTCATTGTTCTTCCCTTGCTCTCAAATATCTTCATAGAATTCACTCATTCAAGAGGAACTGAGATGAGTTTCTTTTGATTCAGTTCACTCTCCACATTCTTCAGAAAAAAAAATATTCTTGAAACATTATTTTCATCATGATGCTAGTTTGCTCAAATTAGTCCAACCCATCACAAATCTCCAGGTCTGGATTTCAATACATCCCATCAATTCCTCCCTCCTCGTTCCCTTCCTCACCTGCCTCATTTTTCATTATTCTCGTACTTTAATTAATGAATGAAATCAAATTCATCTTCTTGGCATATCCATGTAATGTTTCTGTTAATATTCAGAAGGCACAGAGGAGAGGAAAGAGGACTGAAGAAGGGGACAGTGGAGGGGAGAGAGAGGAGCAGAGGACAGGACAGGTGAAGGAGAGGGTCCCTGGAGGAGGAGAGGCCAGGGAGGGCCTCTGCCTGTGCATGTGGAATCTTAGTATAAATTTGAAGCTATCTCTCCTTCCAATGGAGACTGTCAACACTGGTACACAGCTTCCTGAGGAAGCAGGTCTAGAAGACCCTTCTCCCTATTCACACCCCCCCCTTTTTTTTCATGAAAAGTCTTGTTTTTCAGTGCAGTTCTGGG
Organism: Callospermophilus lateralis; assembly: GCF_048772815.1. NCBI lineage: Eukaryota > Metazoa > Chordata > Mammalia > Rodentia > Sciuridae > Callospermophilus > Callospermophilus lateralis. The sequence continues at coordinate 672,503 of NW_027511570.1, read as the reverse complement.
CAGCTGCCTTGGGGAGCAGGAGAACATGGGGAAGATCTCTCCTTCACTAGGAGAAACAAGTGTTCGTTTGCCCTGCTTTCTGCCGCTCCTGAGAAGCCAATTGTTCCTCCTGTGCCAGTTCTTCTTCCAGCTCTCTGTGAACCCTGAATCCCATCTTCCCACATTTAATAACCCCCCAGCTCTGTGCCTGGGTCTTGTTGGCTTGGCCTCTGGGGCACTCGCTAGTCTTTCTCTGAGAGCTGTCAGCTCACCATTAAGTAGGAAGGCAAGGTGCCCCTTCCACTGAACTCTGTCAGACAAACTTCTTTTCCTCAGATGTGCAAATTGAGTGTGCTTCCCTTGATGGGGGAGGTGGCAGGGAGCTAAGGTAAGGCTTAGGGAACCATCAATTTTATAAAAGTTCTTTGCATCTGCTGAAATGGAGTTTTGCCTTTTCTCTGAGTTGGGAACATTTTGTCCTTGTTTTAAACTTGTACAGACTTTCAAATTTATATAATTGGATTACAATTAAATAAAAATATTAAAGCAACATCCTTATATAAAGGCAAAATGAGAAGTCACAACACTCTGAAACCTGTATCATAAATCTACAATTATGTGATCATTTATGGAATTCTAAAACTGTAAAGAGAAATAAAAAGGAAAGAAAAACGAGTTCTATTATTGCAGGGAAAATACAGTGTTATATATAATCACCACTTTTCATGGGTCCTTCCCTGAATCTTAAGGTTGACTTCTCACAGGGGACAGGTTTGCTGAGGGAGAAATTAAACTCTGTGATGTCAGGTTCACATTGACTCTTTTTGAGTCTCAAGAGAACATTTTTTTTAATGTCAGAATAAAAAGATTTTTCTCTGATAGCCCCTGGAGCTTAAAAAATTTTGCCAGATATGTTCTTAGTACATCAGGAGGTCCATCTCATGATATAACCCCTCTGGTTTCGGTGTTTTAGGAAAAACTGTTGAGTTGATGCCCTGACCATACCAGAGGGGTATGTTTTAGGATTTGTTCATTTCTATATATGTATAATTATTTCTAATTGCGAACAGTGGAAAAGGACAATGAGATAACTCATTAAGTCCTCACAGAATCTGAGTTTTCTTTGCCTTATAAAGACAATGCAACTATTAGGCTTTATCTTAATGTAGAGCATGCTGACCATGATTATGTCCCCTTTTCTTTCCTCTGGTGCACAGTAAATGTGCCTGGGTTCTTTGGAGGCTAGTTTTTTGCATTGTAATTTCCTCAATGGGCATGCTTTGTAACCTCTCCCATTTTTAGAGAGAATAAATCTGCTTCTTATCATACAGAGGTGTTTTGATATAGATTTTAAAGAAAAAAAGAAATGGACATCAAAGGGGAAAATAAGAAAGATAAGCATTAGGTTTTGGGGTGTTGGAAGGGATAAAGTATGAATCTTAATGACAGGACTTGGATATAAACACAAGGGATCTGACAAATCTGATAACCCGTGATAGGGGCCATGATCTGGCAGATGGAGCAAAGCCAGGGTGGAACTCAATAAAAGGGACCCAGGAAAGTGCTGAGAAGAGTCTAGTGAGGAGGACGGGCAAGGTTAAAAACATGACTCTAGTTCCCTGGGATTGTCAGGAGGTTACCTGCCATGCTGATTATCGTGAGATTTTAAAACTAGAATCACTCTGTGTATACCCTTAACTCAGTTAACCATGCAAAGAATACTAATGTATATTGTATCTAGAATGGTGTTTGCTTTACTTAATAATTTCCATTTTCTGCTGTCTTATTTAAGAACTCAATTAGTTATTCAATCACAAAAACTAGATCCAGGTAGATGGTAATGACCAATTTTATGCCTGACTTGAGTCTCCCATAATGTGCCTATTTAAGAGAGAAAAGTAAAGATATCTGTGTTTATGGATTGAAATTATCAGTATTGTTAAAATGTCTGTACCACCCAAAGAAAGCTATAGATTCCATCTAATTCCTATCAAAGTACTGATACTATTCTTCATAGAATTAGAAAAAAACCCTATAACAACAACAACAAAACAAACAAACAAAAAAACCAACACTACTCTGGAACAGCCCAAAAAATCCTGAGCAAAAGGAATAAAGAAGGAGGCATTAGAGTTCCTGCCTTCAGAATAAGCCATAAAGCCATAGTAATCCCAATAGCACAACATTGGCACAGTACAGATACAGAGACCAGTGAACAGCATGGAGAAGTCAAACTGGAATTCAACTCATACGTATGTGGCATCTGATGTTTGACTAAGGGGCTAAGAATATGACTGTAGAAAGGAAAATCAGTTCAGTAAATGGTGCTGGGGAAAGGGATGTCCATATGCAGAATGAAACTGGACCCCATCTCTCACTACTACAAAAATCAGCTCAAAATGGATTCAAGATTCAGTGTAAGACCTGAGATTATAAAACTTTCAGCAAAACAAAAACACAAAACAAAACAAACAAACAAACAAAAAAAAACATGAGGGAAAAACTTCAAGACAGTGGAAAGGGCAAAATTTTTTTTGGATGAAATTTCAAAAGCACAGAAAATGAAAGGAAAATAGACATATGGAGTTACATCAAACTAAAAATTTTTGGTATGAGAAAGAAACCAGAGCGAGAAAACAATCTGCATATCTGTAGAAAGTATTGCAAATCATACATGTGACAAGGGATTAAAATTCAGCATGTGGAAGGAACTAAAGAATAATTAAATAGCAAAAAAAAAAAAAACAACCCAATGAAAAGGCAACAGACATGAAAACTGCTAACAGGTGTGTGGAAAGGTGTTCAACATGGCTAATCATTAGGGCAATTTATTTAATGGAAACTGCAATGATATTTTGCTTCATCCAGGAAAAGTGGCTGTAATTAAAATGATAATAATGAGTGTTGGCAAGGATGTGGAGAAAAGGGAACCCTTGACACTGCTGGTGGAAGTGATCATTAGTACAACCAGGACAGACAGCATGGAGTTTCCTCAAAAAATTAAAATTAGAACTACCCTAGGAGCCAGCAATCCCACTACTTGCTATATTCCCAAAGGAAATGAAGTCAGTATGTCAGAGAGTTCTGCACTCCTGTGTATTGCATGAGCCATAATAGGCAGGAAATGGAAGCACCCCAATTGTCCATCGGCTGATGAATGGGTACAGCAAATGTGGTGCGTAAGAACAATGCAAACATTTTTTACCACAAATCAAATAAAATGCTCCCATTTGCAACAATATGGATAGAACTGGAAAGCATGCTAAATGAAAAAAGTCAGGGACAGAAAAACAAGTCCTGTGTGGATCTCACTCATATGTGGAATCTAAAAGTTGATCTTCTATAATTTGAGAGTAGAATGGTCATTACCAGCGGCTAGTGGGTGAGCAGTAGGAATGGGGGAGATACTGATCCATGGGTATTAACTTATATTTAGATTTGAGTTAGAATTTTTGGTTTGCTATTGCATACTAGGGTGTATATAGTGATAATGTACAGTATATTTCTAACATTTGGAAGTGATCAGTGTTTGAGGAGATAGATATGTTTAACCTGATTTAAACATCATAAAATTTGTGCATGGTACTAAGAGATCACATGGTACCCCATTAATATTCTAATTTTTCTGTTTTTATGTAACAGTAAAAAACTAAATTAAAAACAGAAATTTCTTTTAACTTCTGCTTCAAACATGATCATGTAGCTGATATCCAACTTACTTTCCTGTTTTGTTATGACTCAGATATGAGGTGTCCCCCAAAGGTCACGTGTGAGACAATGCAAGAATGTTCAGAGGTGAAAAATCAGGTTATGGCAAGGGGAACCTAATCATCAGCTTTATCCCCTTGAATAGATTAACTGGTGGTAACTGTAGGCAGATAGGGTGAGACTGGAGGAGGTGGGTCCCTGGGAAGTGTGACTTTAGGGTTTATACTTTGCCACTGATAAGCAGAAATCTCTCCCCTCTTCCTGGTAGCCATGTACTGTGCTGCTTTCCTTCTCTACAGCCCTCTGCCATGTTATTCTGCCTTACCTTGTGCCCAGAGCAATGGAGCCGGCTGTCTATGGACTGAGACCTCTGAAACTGTGAGCACCAAATAAAGTTCTCCTCCTCTAAAATTGTTCCTGTCAGATATTTTGGTCATAGCAGTGAAAAAGCTATTTAAAACATGCTTCAATCAACTAAACAACTTGAAAAAATATGTGAGGCAACTGCTTTCCAGTGCTGAACCTTAGGCATTATAGGACTGTCGTTCAGGAGAAAAAGAGAACATGCCACACTTGTTTCTGGCTTTCAACACTGACACTCATCCTCAAAGTCTCTGTACCCTTGGGCCCACTCCTGGCCCACTCCCAGGAGACCTTGCATGGGTTACCTCATTTGTAATTTGCAATTCAAGAAAGGAGTAGCAGGTGACAGGGAAGTGGCTCGCTCATTTCTTCCTGAACACAGTGGGTAAGATTTGCACTCTGTCTTTGATGATCAGGATCAACTTCTCCTAAAAAGGTAATGTTTGCACTTCTTGCTGGTCTCTTGACATAGGAGCTCATGGCAGACTGACATCCATACCTCAGTGTATGATAAAACTCTTAAGATGATGGAACATTCTCTTTTTGTAGACCAATACCTCTAAATACATAGAGTACAGATTTGCAGAGGTGAGAAGCACAAATTCCTTAAATGGTTTTATGAGAAAAATGGTAATTGAGGTCATTTCTAGTTTTTCCCTTTATTCATTTTCTACTGCATCATAAGAAACCAACATGAACTTGGGGCTTAAAGCAGCATCTATGGCTGGCAGTTCTGTGAGTCCAAATTCTGGAGTATTGGTGAGGCTCAGTTTGTGCCAGGATGCTCTATGGAAAAGTCTGCTTTTGGACTTATTCTCTCTCTCTCTCTCTCTCTCTCTCTCTCTCTCTCTCTCTCTCTCTCTCTTTCTTGGCAGAATTTAGTCCTTATGTTTTTTTAAATTTTTTTTGAGAGAGAGAGAGAGAGAATTTTTAATATTTATTTTTTAGTTTTTGGCGGACACAACATCTTTGTTTGTATGTGGTGCTGAGGATCGAACCTGGGCTGCACGCATGCCAGGCGAGCGCACTACCGCTTGAGCCACATCCCCAGCTCAAGTCCTTATGGTTTTAAGATTGAAGTGCTGTTTACCTTGCTAGTTGTCAGGTGGGGACAGGTCTCAATTCCTGGATGCCACCTGTATCTCTTGCTGCATGGCCTTTTCTGTCCATAAGGCAGCAACTGCATATCAAATCCTTCTAGTGCTTAAAACCTCTTCTACCACAAGCTGGAGAATACTATCTGATTTTTAAAGAGCTCATGTGATTAGGCCAGACCATCTAGAATAATCTCCCCAGTTTATAGTCAACTGTGCTGTGTAATCACAGAAGTAAAATATATCCATGATCTTGGAAATTATGCAGGGTGTATGCACTGGCAGGGGTGAGTGGATGTTAAGAAATTATGGAGGCCAAGTGAGAATTCTGCATACCACATACCAGTTCGTCTTGGGCTTATAAATTGAAGATGTAGCCACAAATACAGATTGTTCATTTAGTATGTACATTGCATTATCAAAATAGGTCTCATTCTTGTAAAACAGGGCTTCTGAGTGAATTTCAGTCATACTTTTGATAGGCTGTTCTATGCTCTGTCATATTGGAAGCTCCTGAGTGAGAGCAACAGAGGTTCCCCCAAATTACACCACATCCTGCACTTTCTTTATGTAATGTGGGTTATTAGGTTGGTTCCCATGCTTCAGAAGCTATATGAGCAGGGAACATAACCCATATCCAAATATAGGTCTATCCTATCAAAATGAATCTTCTTCTCTTCCTGGTGGTAAGGCATTCAGTGTGTAGTAAACTGGTCACTAATGGTTGGTCTTTACTGATAATGCCCTTTGAGGGCCCTCTGTTGATGGTGAATGGGATGCTGGGTAGAGGGAGACCTTGGATCAGTCTGAATGTTGGAGCCTGTTAGTCCATGCATGGCTTCTGCCCCTGCCACTGCCTACTATCTTCATGTGTGCCTTAGCCAGGGTTTGGGTAGCTGATGACAGAGACTGGTGGCAAGTGGCTGAGTCATTTGGTTAGCCTTTCCTTTGTCTGATGGTATGTGCTTGTCCATAACATATGACACGAAGGTCTTCATGTTTATTGCTCACCCCCATTTGTCTGTTTACATGCCTGCAACTCAGATCTCCTTGCCATGGATCTTTCAATATTTTTCCTTTCACATTCTATTTCCCATATACATATATAATATAGGTAAATGTTACATATGTATTTACATGTACAGAAAGTATTATTATAAAATATAACATAAATATGTATTTGCATATATAGAGTATATATTATAAAATATAGTATATATAAATATGTATACACACACACAAACACACACACATATACTAATACACTTTTGGCCACTTCTCACACAGAATGGGTGAACAGGTACATGAAACTGTGCCCTCTGGAAGATTTCCCACAGAACTGTTTTTCAATTACGACTCTGAGAAGATGTGCACTCACCTGTCTGGATGGGGCATCTATGAACCAAGTGCAGACATTTTACCTTCTTTCATACATGAAAAGAGTACAGCAAAGTGAGATCACCTAGCAAAGGTCACACAGAGGAGCCTTGACAGAGCTAGAATGAGAGTCCAAATCTTACAATTGTCAATCTGATGATCTCTCTGTTCTTGGGGCTTTTCCTCAATGAGATAATCTCCTCTGAGCAGGTTATGTTATAATCTACTGCTGCTTGTTGGCCTTTTGCCTAGGAGGTAAGAGGGAGACAGATCCTGGGGAGAGTAAATGTCACTTTGGGAGGATAGCTTTAGGCAACTTCTTTGAGAAGGGAGGAAGGCTTGCTTCTCCTTTAAAAGGGAGGACTGAGGGAGAAGTGGACTGCTTTTGCAGTCCTGAAGGTTTAGGGGCTTCTTAAAATTCAAGATTTAGATTCGCCAATCTCACTTGTTGGAGTCCAATTTTCCCCCAGCTAGAGCTCTGAGCTTGTCACATCAGACCCACATTTGTTGGAACTTAACAATTCCTGGAGCTTAGTTCCTTGACTATTAAGTCCATGGTGTGGGACTTAGCTTTCTATGTCTTTTTTGCAGCAGGCTTTGAGAGCTCTATGCTATGCTACCAAGGAGGTGTTCTGCAATATGACCAATATGATTCTGCAACACATTAGCCCAAAGGACTCATAATCAGCATATTCCAGTAATTTAGTCACGTCAATGTGTATAGCTAGATTATAGAACCAACCTTGGTGTCCCTCAATAGATGAATGGATAAAGAAAATGTGGTACATATACTCAGTGGAATATTACTCAGCTTTAAATAAGAGTAAAATTATGGCATTTGCCAGTAAATGGTTGAAGTTGGAGAATATCATGCTAAGCCAATCCCACAAAACCAAATGCCAAATATTTTTCCAATATGCAGATGCTAATTTACATTAAGGTGGGGGGGGCACTAGGGAAGAATAGCCTTACCTTGGATTAGGTAGAGGTAAGTGATGGGAGAGGAGGGGAGGGGATGTGGGGACAGGAAAGATAGTAGAATGAAACAGACATTATTACTTTATGTGTATATGTGACTACATGACCAATATGATTCTGCAACATGTACACTCAGAAAAATAAGAAATTATATCTCATTTATGTATGATATATCAAAGTGCATAAATGCATTCTGCTGTCATGTATAACTAATTAAAACAAATAGCAAAAAATTAAATCCCTAAAAAAAGGAAAGATAAATTATTAGAAATTTTCTTGAGTTTTTGCTCAGAAATCTTCAATGGATATTTCCTAAAGTTTGGTGCCTTTTCTCCATTGATTTCTTCAAGTACTCTCTTCAACTTTTGGGGTGTTTAAATGTTCTTTCTCCAATGACACAGGCAATCTGCTTCAGTTTTGTCTGACTCCAGAGATTTGAAGCATTTTATATACATAGCTTTTTAATTCTACCTGGTCAGCTTTCTCATACAAACAGCTACTATTGGCTGATTCTGTGAGCTGCTGTCAAAAGTCCACTGTTGATGAATATAAGTTCCCCAAAATGAATTGTATGATATTTGATTTCCTGCACATCACAATGGCTACTTATGATGGCAATGTTGGAGATTGAAAGTTCAACTTGTTTAGAAAAAATCCAAGTGTTCATATTCAGATTTAAACAATTATCTTAATACACCATGAGTGACATTGTTCCTCTTTCCTCCTACTGAGGATTCATTTTGACCAGAGCCAAACAATATTTCTCCCATTTTACTGTATTTTTGTCAACCATAAATTACTTCAAGCTAGCTTGAAGTTTGGGGAGGTATTTTGGACCTGGGGTAGGTAAAACCATGCATCTAGACATGGTAGGCAGCCACATAGGCACTTTTCAGCGCAAGCAAACATACTGCCCTGTATTTATCACTTTACTATTCTGTTTCTAACAGATGAATGGTTTTGCCAGTTCTCAAATGCACAGCTATTTAGTAGCCAGAATGAATGTGACACTCTCTTAGGCATTTTCCAAAATTAAAGTATTTGTCCTTGTTTTTTCATCAAGCTAACTTTGGGCTCTTTTAAGTAAAAGGCAGAGAATTCATAAAATGAAGAAAATTAGGAGGCTGTGATCTCCTTAATTTCCACAAAACATTAATGTAAAACATTTAAATTCTCTGCTGTTTCAGCTCTCCCCTTTCTCAAAAGACTCTTTTCCTCACATCTATGCAGAATCAGTTTCCCAAGGCAGAAACAGAGAATTTTGCCCATTACAAAAGTCTTTCTCAAGGAGGAGAGGTTTATGATCTCTTTTATTACACCAACCATTAGCAGGGTGATGGCAAAGCATTGCTCCATTATTCTATTGGAGGAAGGTTTGAGGGCCTTTCCTGTTCTTTATTACCAACATTATGTTAGAAACTTTGCAAGCATCAAATGCTCTTGCAAAAACATGCATTTTAAGGTTAAATATGCATTTTCATTGTGTTAAAATATAACAATATGCAATTTAACTTTCTGAGAAAAGTACACACAGATTTTAATGTAACTTACTTGGGAATAATAATAGTTAACAGTTCCAATTGTTTTGTTCACTTTTTTTCAGATGAGAACAAAATTATTATTATATTTGTGGTAGCTATTAAGGGAACATTGGATGTACAATGTGGCATTTTATTAAGTATTCACTATGACAAATCAAGTGGGAGGTGTAGTGATGTTTGTCAAAAGTCAAGCCCAACATCAGAGAGCTTGACTATGTAATCTAAAGATCTCAAAGGGCTTTACTCAAACAGAATACACATATTTCTTATGAATATTTTATGCCTATTAATGTATTGTTATGCCAAAGTAAAGAAAATAATTCTCTTAAGAAAGAAGAATTCAGAAGTTTATACTTAGGTATAACTGAGTTGAATGGTTTATCTGTCAGTTTCAATTGTATTACCCACTGTTGTAAGGTGGTAATTGAGACCCCTTTCTGTTCCTGAGGTGGGCAGGAATTACAGCTGAAATAACATGTTATTGGGAACAAGGCACTGAATTAATTGAGGCAAATGTATAAGAAGGCCTCATTTTAACAGTGCAACTCTGAAATCCCAAGGAACAAGGCTAGGTCGAATAGTCTGTACCGTAATTGATAGGAGGGATGGTGGGCAGTCTAAAGAGTCAGCTTTGGGGAATTTCAGTGTTCAGGAAGAAAATGCTAGAATCCCAAGGAGGGTACTGATGTATGCCAAAAACAATCTAATAGTAATGAAGGTCCAATGGGCCTAGGGTAGCAGTGCTGGTGTTCTCTTGAAGTTCCATCATTAGACTCGCCTTCATTGTAAGATGTGCCTGCTAGTGACACTGTGCAGAGGGAAGTTCATAGTACTCCCTGAATCTCCTCTGAGCATTTTACTTGTTTGGAACTAGGAACTGAAGATGGCCACTGATTGGAGGAGTTTTCCAGAAGGGACATTGACCACTATTGTCAGTGGGTCAGTTCATGAGCCTCTGGAATCAAGGAGTTGGGATGACCAGAGGAGTTAAAGAGCACAGAAGGCACACAAGAGTCAGCTGAACTTGTATGTGGATCATAAAATGGAATCCCACCTACCTGTGCTGAAGTGGAGCTCTGGGCCGGGAACACTTGCTGACATGAATGGGATCTTGGATCACCAAACTTGCATACTCCAGCACTTGCCAGATAGAAGATTCTGCTCACTATATATGTAAACAATCCATTCTTATCATCCATCTCCAGGCTTATTTTATCTTTTAGGCATAATCAAATGTGTCTACTGGTTCTCTTGGCCCACCCTTCCCCAGATCAATTACCCACCTAGAACCACTTTCTCCCTGGTCAAGGTGACTTCCTGGGGCTCTGCTCCATGGATGGCTATGCTGGTCTTCATACCGACTTAGCCACACTGTCACTCATTTTTTTTTTTATTTAGGACTGACATTTTCTGATAGCCCTCTCCATGTTTTCAAAATAAGTTTAGAAAAGGATCAGGTGATCCTACTTTGCACATGTGCTTTGTAATATACCCTCTCTCGTTACTAGTTCTTCCCCTGCCATTCAGGAAATTATGTCCAAAAGAATATTCTTAGCCCTTGGGAAAGACTATAGTTATGAAAATTTAGGCAAGCTAGAAGGTTGGCATGAGTGAGTCTTCCTGGAGTTTCAATATTGTTATAGTAATAACTTACTACATAGGTTCACAAGGTGGGCTCTGATCATATTACCTAAATGAAAAATGGGAATACAAAATCAGTTGAGGAAACAGAACTATGCTAAATTAGTTTAGAGCTTCTCTCAGATTATTTTGTACTATCACTTAAGAGAACTTCTGCATCTGTTCAATCTTAGATTTTATTTATTTTTTATTTTTTGGATAAACTCAGGCTAACAGAAAAATTGCAAGGAATTCTGGGTTTTGTTCTAAGCCATTTGAGAGTAAGTTGTTGGATTGATGACCTGTCACTCCTGGAAATTTTAGTGTATTTTTTCCTACAGAGTGCAATGTTCTCCTGCACAGCCATGGTGCAAACATCAGAGCTCTCTCTGAAGTTACCGAGAAGCACTATTGCCACCGTGTCTCAGGCTACATTTAACTTTTGCCAGCTGTTCCAATATTGTCCTCTGTAACAAGAGTGTGGATAATAGTTCAGTATTTGTTAGAGTGTTTCATGGGTCTCCTTCAATCTGAAAATGTTCTTTAGCCTATCAATAATTTTTATAACCTGACAATTTGCAAGATTAAAGGAAAATTATAAAATCAACCTCCATTTGGGTTTTCCCCATGCTTCCTCATGATTAAATGTAGCTGGTGCTTCGTTGTCCATAGATAGTATGAAAGCAGTGGTGTGCTCTTATTCTACATAGAACATGATTTTGATTTGTCCCACTTCTGGGGATATGTTTGATCACTTAGGGTGGCATCAATTAAGATTCTCTGGAAAAAAAATATAAAACAAAACCTCTCCTTTGTCCTGGTTAAATATTTTGTAAATATTATTTTGAGATAAGTAAATATTCTGTCCCTCACAAAACTTGCAGTTTATATATCAGTATGGGACTCAGAGCTTCCTATTTTAGTCAGTAGTTTATAATCTATAGTAATCATATTTCATTGTCATGTATTTTGATGCTCAAAATGGGTGCCTCTTCAAATAGCCTCCCTGTGTTTTGACACGTGTTCCCCTTTCTCTGACTTCCTCCACAATGGTTGGCACAGGATGTCGAAGGGCTTATCCTACACTTGGCCGGCAGAAGCCCTGCACTCAGCCCTTTCTCCAAGATCTGGATCCTTTGAGCAGAGAATGGGAGAATGGAGTTGAGAATCCAGGCTCTGGCACCAGGTGTGCTTCTCGCTGTTGAGGTGTGCAACTCCCTGACCCCCTCTCTCTCTCAACAGAGCAAAGGAATATGTGGATGAATATATACCTGCCATGTATGTGAACATTTATGTCCATATTTATTTCTATAGACATCTGTATATGTAAATGTATGTGCATATGCTCAGGAAATACCTTCAATTTCAACTCCACGTCTCAGGGTTTATTCCCTTTTCGTTGTGTACTCCTCTCTCCAGATGTGAAAAAATTCTTATCACACCAAACATACTCATTTAGTCAAATTCCTCATGCCCCTTGCCCTTGGCCTTGTATCTAACAATTTGTCACAGCTACTGCCTCTTACCCCATGTGGACATCCATCCATCCTAATTGCTCTGATACGCTGTGCAGGACCACCCTCTACCTGTGCATATGCCTGGTCATCCTACTCTGGTCACATCACAAATATGGGTATGATCCTCATCTGGCTTGAGTACTGACAGTCTTCACTGGACTTCCCTCTGGACACTCTTTCACTGTGATTGGGCTCCAATAAGCCAAACCAGGGTACCCTTCCTGTAGGGCTCCTCCTCACTCTTGGAGGTCCCTGATATTCCCTTTGGTTGCCATGATGACCTGCCCATTGCTTCCTCCATTCCTGCACAAACACCCACCTTGCTTGGTCCCATCAGATGACTTTTGTATTAGAAAAAAAGAAAAGAACAGAAGAGGAAGTGGAAGAAGAAAAAGAGCTCAGTGTTTAACCATGTTTGACTGTGATTCACAGAGTTTCCTGTAATTGGTATCTAATTTGAATCTTAAACTTGTGTAAATTAGATCTCACAATAATATAACTTTAAATGTATATACATGTTAAAATCTGAATAAACTCTGTTTGTATTTTTTGATTCAAATTATAAGAAAATAAGTGATGTTAAATACAGCTTATTAATAATAGTTACATATTAGAAATTGTTTTCTGCAAGGACCTTCAAATAACTTCCCTTCTGAATTGCTGTTTTTGTATATGTAAACATGCAATATATGCACATGCATTTTGGAATAGGTATTGAGAAAACATAAACTCTAGAAAAATCACATGATTGTTCATTGAGGAACACTGTGAATTTTATATCAGAAGTAAAAACTATCTTGAGCACAACCTTACAAATATTTACCAAAAACACCTAAAATGGGAGCAATAAGCCAGTTTTTATTTAGAAATTTTACAACTCGTATTTTGCAGTTTTAGGGTCTCTGCACACCAGAAATCTCTTTAACTGAAGTGTTTCACAGCTGTTCAACAATGGCTTTGAAAACCAGCAAAATCTAAATGTCTTTGTAAAATAATGGTTTTGGTATTTGGTTAATTTTTTTTTAAAGAAAGCTATTACTTAACAGCAAACTGGCAGTTATTAAATGTCAGCTTCACTTTAAATATCATACTTTTTCTCTTCAGTAAAGATAGGGGGGGTAGCTTTTCATTTCTGCTCACACCAGAATCAATTCTAAGCAAACTCATTGAAGGTCTGCAAATTAAAGGGTTTGACATGTTTGTAAAGTAGAGCAACTAAAAAGATTAATTGCAAATTTGCTTTCTAAGAACCCACTTCTTATTCCCCTCATTTTCAAATTAAACACATTGAGCAGTGCTGTGCAGCTGTAAAACCCTGCTCTTCTATCAGGAAGACTTGCTCACCAGTTTTCTGTCAGGCCACAGCTATGTAAAGCCTCAGTCAAGCAGCCTTCTCTTGTTCCCAGGGCTATTTTTAAATCCCTCGTGGGACGCTGTCATCCTTAAAGCTGGACGCAATCTCCTTGCCACCATAATCAACCCGCATTCAAGCTCATCTTGGAAACCATTGTTATTCATAATTAATTTCTAAATTCTCTCATCTCTTTTCTAATCAATTTATTAGCTGCTGAAGGAGACACAAATTGCTCACAATAATGATGGCTACCGTGAGATACGGAAAAGAGGTAAAAGGCATGGTCGCTGCCCTATAAGTCACCATTTAATGAGGAGATGAAGCTGACATACACCCCAGGGCCAACAATAGTAGAAAAGGTAATAGTTGGTTAGGTTAATATTTTTATGGCCAGGCTCAATAATTGAGAGTTGTGAGGGAGGAGTACAAATGAAGGTCCACCTACAATATATTACTTTTTAAAAATTATAGAAAAGCTAGCAAACTGTTAGTAGAACATATTTTCCCACTTTCATTGACAAAGGGTATTTTATAACGATGGAATAAAAAGAAGCTTGTCCAAAGCTTTCATTCTCATATAACTGAAAGTTGATAGAATACCAGTGATAACTGATTTTATTTATTACTGAGTGTGCCTGATGTTCTTCCAAGAGGCTGATTAGCATTTAGATGATAAGAAAATAAATACAACAAATACATATATAACTAATCATCAATCATATATCCCATCATATTTGACTGTATGTTCTTCACTTTACCTAAACCATTAATTAGGTCATCGAAATAAAGATCTTCACATACTTTGTAGTTACAATAATGATTAAAATAATGAACACAATTATATTAATAAACTGAATTTGAAAGTATTTTGTTAAAATATGGATCATTTTTTTAAAAAAAATATTTTATACTCGAATGTTCAAAATTACTCCAATTGTCTATTTTAACAAATGGCTAGCTGAACGTCCATAATTTATAATTAATAAATGTCAAAAACTTAGGTCAACATTTAAAGTTACAATTTAATTTATTTTAAAAGTGGTATTTAAGTCTAATTAAATATTTACAATTTAGCATACATTGTCCACCTAGTAGCCCATGTAAACAGTGTGCATATTTCTGCTTGCCTGCTATATCCTCTACAATGCAATTATTGTAAATAAATTTAAGAATACGAGATTTTTAACATTGCACAAAGCTTGTAGTCACTATTAACTTTTGCAAATGCCATGCAAAATTATGATTACTTGACAAACTACCAATCAGTTCAGTAATTGAAGTAAGAAAAGGTACTCTGGGCAGTTGGTGGGTGGAAATGATACTTTCTTATGCAAGATTCCATTGCAATCATGCAAATGGAGAAGAAGATTTTGACACATTAATTTTTCTTGTCTCTTACTAAAGCACATCTGTGCTGAAATGCCCTTGTGCTCAAAGGTAGTGTTCTTACCACACGGTGATAGTACCACAGCTTAAAACCTTGATGGAGTTACCTATAGTCAAATACTTTATGGGGTAAAAAAGGTGGACAGTAATTTCTCTAGGGCCAGAACAGTTCTAGTCACAAAAATGGATATTTAAGTTATAGGTAGCCAGTGCTGTCTACTGGATCTGAGTCATAAATCTTGTGCTCTTTTGTGAGTGGAGTGTGTGTGGTGGGGGGCTCTGGGGGTGGAGAACAGAGAAACATAGGGTCCTTCTGAAGCTCAGAGTTCCAAGCAAGGATTTTCTTGCCTATGTCTAAGTTAGTCTAGTGTCTGGGGAACTGGAAACATCCGATAAATTAGGATAAGACTTTTTAGAATGAATGGTAAGTGAACCAAATTTTGGAAAATATGTGAGACTTAGACAGAAAACCTAGGCAGGGAAAGAGCATTCTGGGCAGAGGTAACAAATTCTGCGAACAAATTTATTGTGACAAATCATAAGACATGTCTGATGAGAGAGAAAAAATAACAGAAACAGATTAAAAAAAAAATAAAGGAAAAGGAATTGATTTTACATCTTAGATAATTGGTTCATTTGCTATGGCATGCTAATAGAGGAGTGTGGGGGCAGGTAGTAGCTGGAAGGGCAAAAGATATTAACAGCCACCAGGAGGAATGCAAGAGAACAGAGAGAAGTCCAAGTAGGATTGAGGAAGGTTGGGATAGATCCTGGATAGCCCCTGGGGCTGGAGGATGTCTGGGAAGGGAATAGACAGGGGTAGGTCTGTGTCTTTTTTCTTCCTCATTTGAATATTTGAAATTCAAAAATGAAAATCCCTTTCATTAAAGACTTCCAATTTCTATGTTTAAATTGAGTATATGAAAAATGCACTTTTACATACTCACTGGAGAGCCAAGAGTGTAAGGGTTAATTAAAGTCAGGGATGATGGGAGAAACTCTTCTCTCCACATTTCTCAGTAGATTTCACTTTATATTCTTAAGCAATTCTATGGCCTCTTCTTTTGCCATTTTTTTCCTGAACCTTTGTCTTGTATACTTATGTTATGTGGCCTTCAAGACAAAGCTGAAAGATATAGGAAGCAAATTTGAAGAGCTCAACTTAATAAGATTATAAACCAATAGTAGTTATAAGCCAGCTTTCTGGCTAAGAGCTTGCAGCAGAAAATGCTTTAATATTAAGGTAAAATGATTAGGCTTAGCTCAGGTTTGTTATTTTTCTAAGTTGCAATGGACAGGTTAAATTCTCCCCAAAGTCCTAGGTCAGGCTGTGACATTTCAGGACCTTGATAGTAATGGCAGTATTGTAGGAATGGTAGACTATTCTATATCAAGAATGTATTCTAAGTCTTTCTCCTGCCAGCCCAGTTTTGTTTTTGTTTTTGTCTTTGTTTTTTTGTTTTTTTCAGAAGTTCAGAAGTCCAAGGATTTTTTTCTGTCCTGGGTTTTTATGAGCATAAGTTTAGGGAGCTATATTTCAAAGTTAGTGAATAACTTCTTCCCATACGCTCTCCTAACACACCATATTGTTTTTGTCATTCCATAAATCAGCGACATGGAGTGGAAGATTGGTTTAATTTATGTTTAACTTGAAATTTGCATGTCTGTGTTTGTGATGTTTGAGTTCCAAAAGAAAAATACTTTGTTATTTTGAAGTAAAATGGGTTTCAGAGTTACTTGGAATAACAGAAGATTTATTGGACATTAACATAAGTAATGTGAATGTGAATACCTAATCAATTGGTTAAAAGTGAAATGTATGGATTAGTTTTACATAAGGCTAGAAAAGGAATGCTATAAATAATATACATGCATATACACATAAAAGAACTTCATATATTTGAGTGTGTGTATGTACATATGTATATCAATGTGTGTGCATGTGCGTAGAGATGAACCAATAATAATATACATGATATATAATTAAAATATAATTGGAAAGAACACCTTGGAAAGAAGTTATACCATTCTTAAGCAATAAGTAGTAATTCATGCTGTGATTCTCAGTAATACATTATTTCCTTGCGAGGAACTCGCATCAAATCTACAAATATTTTTTTCAGTGCCTTACCCACAGGACTCTCTGAGGGGCACTGACATTGTACATTATTATGGGAGATTGTACAGGCTTATATGGAATTAGCTGGCCATCTATGCTGCTATATTTCAGCACTTTGTATTTGGAAAATACATGGCAAATGGGATGCTATTCATGAATCTTGTATGGCAAGCATGTACAGTAGGCTCATGCTATGCATGGTTTATTATGGTTAAGGAGATAGTCCTTGAGGAAGAAGTTTTTAATGAGTAAACAAGTGTCAACTTTCCAGCTCATCTAAGAGAAACAAAATTGATGTCTGCTTTAGGAGATCACCAATAAAAATGCTAACAATGTGGCTCAGTGGAAGCCTGCCAAAGTTTAAGAAATAGAGTTCAAGATTTGGTAAAAGCAAAGGCCAGAGGAACTGTCCTTTCCAGCCAGTCTCCAGAGTAACAGAGTTTCACAGTTGATCCAGGGGTGATGCAGTTGCTAAAACAGAACTCACCTGATTGAAGAAGCAACCTGGGATAAGAAAGCAAAGGATAATGTACTAAGAATTGGTGGAAAGAGAAACTTTGAAACAGGGTGGTTAAGTTGCCCAAAAAACCAAAATAACCAAATCAATAAATAGGCCAAGGAACTGAACAGAAACTTCTCAGAAGATGATATACATTCAATTCACAAATACATGAAAAAATGTTCAACATCTGTAGCAATTAGAGAAATGCAAATCAAACTACTTAAGATTTTATCTCACTCTGGTCAGAATGGCAGCTATTAAAAAAAATAAACAACAATAAATGTTGGCGAGGATGTGAGGAAAAAATACACTCATACATTGTTGGTGGGACTGCAAATTTGTGCAGACAATATGGAAAGCAATATGGAGAATCCTTGGAAAACGTGGAA
This sequence comes from Callospermophilus lateralis, assembly GCF_048772815.1. Taxonomy (NCBI): domain Eukaryota; kingdom Metazoa; phylum Chordata; class Mammalia; order Rodentia; family Sciuridae; genus Callospermophilus; species Callospermophilus lateralis. The sequence continues at coordinate 654,576 of NW_027511570.1, read as the reverse complement.
TGGAACCACCATTTGACCCAGCTATCCCACTCGATCTATTCCTGAAGGAATTAAAAACAACATACTACAGGGACACAGCCACATCAATGTTTATAGTAGCACAATTCACAATATCTAAATTGTGGAACCAACCTAGATGCCCTTCAGTAGATGAATGGATAAAGAAAATGTGGTATACCTACACAATGGAATATTACTCTGCAATAAAAGAGAATAAAATCATGGCATTTGTAGGTAAATGGATGGAGTTGGAGAATATAATGCTAAGTAAAGTTAGCCAATCCCCAAAAAGCAAATGCTAAATGTTTTCTCTGATTTAAGTACTCTGATTCATAATGGTGTTGGGGGGGCAATGGAAGGATTAGATGAATTCTCGATAGGGCAAAGGGGAGGGAGGAGGAATGGGGGTAGGAAAGATCATGAAATGAGATGGACATCATTACCTTCAGTACATATATGAAGACATGAATGGAGTGACTTTACTTTGTATACAAGCACAGATATGAAAAATTGTGCTCTACATGTGTAATATTAACTGAAATGCATTCTGCTGTCATATATAACAAATTACTAAAAAAATTTTTTTAAAGTTCCCATTTATGCAAACACATGCAGAATAATGGTTGGCCAAATCTCTGGATGTCCTGTTGTGCACTCAAGTTGAGGCATAAAATTAATCATCAAATCTGTATCAAATCTTTATATACATATCTATATTATATGTATCCTATATATATATTTGGAAAAAAAGAAAGCTTGAGGTTTACCTTATACTTTCAGAAATTAAATTTAAGCAAGTATTTATTGAGTGGAGTACTATTAAAAAAACTGCTTAATAGAGATACTATGTTCAGTGATGATTCTGTTAGATTTAGAAGCGTTAGTCAAATACTAACTTTTTGCATACATACTTTATTTTATGATGTTTTTAGTTAATGAGAAACAGGTTTGGGAAAAACTAAAATAGATTGCTTATATATCCATTAGTACCTCAAGTAAAGCCATTTTCAATGTTTGAAAAAAAAAAGTTGTAGGGTGTGTCTACTGATGTGAAAGACATAGCACAACAGTCTCCCATGTAGCCCCCCTCTCTTGGTGTTTGCCTAAATCATGGATCATTCATATCCTCACCCCTTTCCTGACCTGTGCAGGGTGTGTAGGAGGCAGCCTCAGCTACTGTGATTTTCCTGAGTCTTGTCCTCTTGATCATGGCTCACTGATCCAGGTGTGGATTTCTGACCATCAGGGGTCAACCAGATTTACTTTCTTAAAAACATGGAGATTGAATCTGTGTGATTGCCAGGACAAAAACCATCTACCTATGATGGTGTCTTGAAGAATTTTCTTCAGAGAGTCCTGGGCTGAAGTATTAACTCTAGTACATACTGGGAAATAAGATCTACCAAGAGTCTCATTTTTCCTATTTATAGAGGGCAGCAACATTCTATCCTCCATGATTTCATCATGACAAAATGTAATGCAACCTGTATAAATGATCAGTTGGGTGAATGATGGAGGCAGGGCTCAGTGAGTCTTAGTCTTCTTTCAATCTATTCTCTTTTAAGAATAGTAATTCCAAAAGTCTGTGAAACCACACTAGCATTTTGGCTCTTGGTTAGGTTCTCTTAAGACCAACAAGAATTTTTTTTATAATAGTAAAAGAAAAGTGAAACGTTGCAAAGAGTTTTAGTAGCTGCATTACCTTTATTTTGTACTCAAAGATGGGACTCAATGGATGGGAGGAAGAACTGTCCTTAGATATAAAAAGCCTAAGGGTATCTATTTGTTGTATGCTTTAAAGTAGCACAAAAATTGATAGGGTTTGTGTTGGTTTCAGAATCCAGTGGGAAATGACCGTATCTTTAATTTATTTCAGTTAAACACAAATATCTGAGCACCTGCTCTAGGATTTAAGGCCTAGGGAATATAAACACTGAGGTTGCTAAACATTGCACTGTCCTCTTTTCCTATTAATTCTGAAAGTGGAGTCAGCATCACTGGAGAAAGAAGTCATGTGGACACAGAATTATGGCAGAAATAGTAAAAGGGAAGGGAAATAAAATCTAGCAACTGCTCTAACCTGAATCTGGAGTGAAGGGAAAGCAAATTAATGTAAGGTGATGAAGACAAAGGTCAGAACTTTTAGTAGAATATGACTCTGTAATTCTTTCGCCAAAATTCGGATCTCAATTTAAGTGAAAACACTTTAATTTTCACCTGTGTGTTAGTGAGTGGACAATCTCCAATGCACCTAGACCATGTGAACTCATACTACCCTAATCCTCCTATCTTTGCAATGACAATATTGGTCCTCAAGTTTTCTGGCTACCCTGAGCTTTAGGAGAGGAAAGCCTTTGGGCTCTGAGATTTGACCCTGGGAATTTCTCTTCATTGTTCTTTTTATAGTCTGATATCAAACTTTGGTTTGATCAACAATGATATGTATTATCCTCTTCAGATGGGCTAAGGGATTATTACTTGGCCTGAGGAGTTCCCATATTGCTTCACAGGAGGCCACATGATCCTGCTTTTGGTCTAGCTCAGTGGGGCTAGGGCTCCTGCCCTTGGGGGGCTCTTCCCAACCACTAAGCTTGTGCATGCAGGTACACCTCTGCCTCTCATGATGTTATAAAGGGGGTTGGGCATGCTGTCTTTCATCTGTACATTGTCATCAATAGATATCATTGCAAACCCTTGTGACATTTATACTGGGGGTCACCAGGCACCTTGCATGACAAATAGACACAATATTAGGTGCATAGATGATATGGTCAAATGTTCACTTATATTTAATTTTTAAATTAAATAACACATTTTAAGGCACAGGACATATATTAATTGAGAAATGTTGCTATTTTACCCTAATATTTTAAAGTAGTTTTAATCAAACTCCAAACTTACATCTTCTTTATACCAGTGCCCTGCTATCCCTGCAGAAGCATTTTGAGCAACCTACCAAGTTTTTTTTTTCATGCCACTTTATCTTGCTGTCTTGTGTGAGATATTGCAATTTTTATATCTGTGTATGGAGCTGTCACTGGAAATTTTATCTCAAGCCCCAGCTTTAGGACATTTGGATTTTTATTCATCCTGAGTGTGCATATATGTGATCTCTATTGCTTTTTAAATAGATCTTTAAAAGGCTTGTTTAACATGACAACTGCAGCAGAATCAGCCAGTGTACACCAAAAATTTGTTCTCTGTCTTACATTGCTCACAATAATCACTAGCCAGTGACTTCCAGAGCCAAAACACATTTCCAAGCCTCTTCTAAGCAGGTTGTGGGTGCCATGTGACTAGTTTTGCCAGTGCAAGACCAGGAGAAACATGGCACATCACTTCTGGAGGGGACATGAACAAGGGTGCACCTTGACCACATTCTTTTTCCACATTAGAGGGCTAGTCAGCAAACTTTTCCTGTACAGGGCCATATAGGAAATGCCAGCTATGTGATTTCTGTCCCACCCACTCTAGTCTGCTGTGGTATTATAAACACAGAACAATACATGAAGAAATGGGCAGAGCTGTGCTGATCCATTCTCTAGGGATTCATTTGCTAATCCATTCTCTAGGGATTCATGGTGGCACCAACTAGAAACAATCTGGGACCTGAGTCGCACTGGAGGAACATCTCTGGACATCGAGGAAGGACCTTGGTTTGTTATTAATTTGGTAAGGCCTAAACTTTCATTGTGTTAAATAGTGAAAATTGGGGGAATTGTGAATTTTGTACTGTTTAGCAGTCCCCTGATAACGAATCCAACAGGAGAGTTGGATTACTTCATGTGAATTATATTTTTTGTTAGCTTTTTAAAAAACATCTATTTGGGGGGGCAGATTAAATTATTCAAAACTAAAAAGTTCTTTCAGACAAATATATTTTCTCCAAATAGTACTTCTACTCTCCAAAAGAAAGTAAATGGCAGTGTCCCTTGTAATGTAATAGATTCTGTTAAAGCCCAAATATAAGATGACCCCTTTTTAGGGGATAATTTTAGGGGAAAATTTACTTTATATTTCAGAAAATGTGGCTGAGTACTTTTGTAGCTTTTCTGGCAACAGGTGTTGGAAACAAAAAAATACAATGTCAGGGTTAATTGTATCAAAGTCTAAGTGAAACCAAACTTTTCTCTTTCTCAATAAGAATCTATGTTTTATTATAGAAAAAACTTAAACTTTGAATTAGGATATACATTGATAAAGTGTTGGGTACAAATTTAGACAGCTTCTTTAACCTCTCTTAGTTCAAATGTTTACCTGGAAGTGAGGAACTTCACCTCATGGGAGGACTTTGAATCTCAAATAAGATATGCCTGATCCTCCATCCAAGCTCAGTACATACCTTGCTATGTCCTGCTTGTAGTAAACCAGACAAAATCCCAAGTGAGAGAAAATACTTTCAAAATGAACAGGGGAGCCACGGACACAGAGAAAATATTCAAAGTCTTGTATTACAACTAAGGCTTATATCCAGGATATGAAAATAATTCCTACAATGAATGTTCAAAGGGCAAGCAAAACAATTTTAAAAATAAGCAAGAACATGAACAGACACTTTACAAAGATATGTATGAATGGCCAACAAGCAAAAAACATATGAAAAGGTACTTAATTAGCATACCACAAAATACCCACTAATAACTACAATTGAAAGGACTAAGTGTCACTGAAGCCATGATGTATTTCTGAGACTCTCAGATATCACTGGTGGAAATGGAAAATGGTACAGTCCTTGGAAACTTAGCACTCAAGAGAGTCAGACTGCTAACCTATGCAGCCGTAAAGAAATCATTCAAAGGTTATGTTGAAAAAAGGAGTCCAGAATGTGCCAATTAATTTACATGAAATTCTAGAACAGGTAAAACTAACAGATGGAAATAGCAATCCAAGCAATGGCTTCCTCTAGTAGCAGAGACTGAGTAGAAAATGATCCAATAGGCATTTTGGAATAATGGGAATATTCCATTTCCTGACAGGTGCCTTGGTTATATGATTATATAAATCCATCAAAACTCACCAAACTATACTCTTAGGATCTAAGCTCCTCAGTGTTTGTAAATAATCCTCAATAAAAAGTATATTGCAAAAAGAGAAATATACAAGTTAGATGGTTTCTGCCCTCTATAGTCAGGAACTTGGCACAATAAAGAAATACTTAAAATCCTGAACAGAATGTCCCTTTGATTTTCTTAAGATTATTCTAAATTTGTTCTTTTCTCTCAAAATACATTTCCTTGCTCATTCATTCTTTCACTATGCTATTGTTTTTATTTATGATTAGACTGATTCCCAATAAAATATGAAGCCTCTATCTTTTTTCCTGAAACCACATTATTTGTCATATAAAATGCCATAACAGTACATGTTAAATATATATTCAGTGTTTCCCCTATTTTTTTTATAAAAATAATCTCTATTTATGAAGTGAAAATTTCCAAATTGTTTAAAAATGTGCAGTACATTTTATAGTTTTCTCCAAACCATTGCCCAACATGTAATCATAAAAAGTCTACAGATCTGATATTAAAGGAAGGAAAGTAGCTAACATGAGTGCATTAGTTAAGGACTATAACCTCCAAATACAGTGTTACAGAGAGGATAAAGATGACCATGAAAGGATCCTGCTTTTAATTAGTTTGAGTACTTTTATATTGTTTATTTCATATTGCCCAATGGAATACCTCATTTATCTGTTACTCAAGTTTCCTGTTTGTTTGATAGTGGTAGCAAACTTACTACAAACTAGCAATTACATATACTTATACTACATATACATGAACCATACCTTGGTACCTTTTGGTATGGTCTTTGTGATGGGCAATTTATGTCTCAACTGGACTGAAGTAAGGGATGCCCAGATAGCTGGAAAAATACTACTTTTGGGTGTCTTTGTGATCAGATTTACAGAAATTAGAATTCAAACCATGGACTGAATATAGAAGATCCACCCTCACCATTGGACTGGGCACTCTCCAATTTGTTGAGGACCTAGAGAGGACAAATGTACCGAGCAAGGGTGAACTTGCTCTTTGCTTTACCTGGGACATCCAACTTCTGCTCTTAGATTTCTGAGATCCTTCTTCTCAGGTCTTTGAACTCTGAAATTGACACCAGTATATCCCTTCCTCCCTTCCTTTTCTGGTCTTAGGCTGAAAGTTACACTGTCAGCTCCCAAGTGAGATAAAATATTTTCAGAATGAACAGGGGAGCCATAAACTGAGAGAAAATATTCAAAGTCTTGTATTACAACAAAGGCTTATATCCAGGGTATGAAATTAATTCCTACAATGAATGTTCAAAGGGCAAGCAAAATAATTTTAAAAATAAACAAGGACATGAACAGACACTTTACAAAGATATATATGAATTGCCAATAAGCAAAAAACATATGAAAAGGTACTTAATTTGCATACCACTAAAAGGTGCTTAATTTGCATACCATTAAATACCCACTAGAATAACTACAAAGGTCTGCCTATTTTCAGGCCTTCAGACTCATGGTGAATTATACCACTGGCTTTCCTGACTCTCCCTTCACTTGGAGATGGAATAGTGTGGGGTTTCTTGGCTTTCATAATAGAATGAACAAATCCCCTTAATAAATTTACTCTTACCTATCTATATTTCCTATTGTTTTGTGTTATGTTTAGCATGTGGGGTGTCCCCCCAAAACTCATGTGTGAGACAATACAAGAAGGTTTAGAGGTAAAATGATTGGGTCACTTGAAGGGGATTCACCCAGTGGGGTATGCTTGCAGGACATATATTTGGTATCTGGTGAGCGTTTCTCACCAGATGTTTCCTGGCCATGTCCTGAGCCACTTTCTCTGTCAAACTATTGCATCATAATGTTCTGCCTCACCTCAAGCCAGCTATCTATGAACTGAGATCTCTGAAACTATGAATCCCCAAATAAAACTTTTTCTTCTCTAAAATGGTTCCTGTGAGGTCTTTTGGTAACAGAACTGAAAAAACTTACTAAAGCATTCTGTGATTCCAGGAACTCTAGAATTCTAGACATTCTTCTTATCTGTAAACCATGCCTCATGTATACCTAGAAGACACCCAGTAGATGTGTATTGAATGAACAATGAAGTAAATGATTTCTTCTTTTTCCTTGTAACCCTCTCTTGGTATCCACACTCTTCCTAGGCCAGCAGGACTTCCAGTGAGGTGATGTATATCCACCCTTTAAATATGATGTAATGTAGAGGAAATGTAGCTCGTTTACTTTGTTTCCAACTTATCTACTAATTCGGTCTTCTTCATGATGGTTTACCCTCTGAGAATGAGAAAAAAAAAAAAAACAGTTTTTAGTTCAATAGGTTTGAAACTTATTTTGGTGTAGTCATTTAGAAGGTACCTTTGAGAGACAGATTCAAAATATTTAATGATTATTATAGCACAGACAACAACTAATCAGAGGGTCTCCTTGAACCACAGAAGAGTGGCTGGCTCTCTACCGCTGAGCACGTGTCTTATCTGTAAGGTTTTCACTGTCTTCAGATAAAAACAATTAGCCTCACAGATTCTTATCCCCATTCTTCAGCTCCCAACATGGCATTTTGTATATGGATTTATTGAAAAGTCTAGATCAGAAGCTTATATGATACCGTGACGTTGGAATAATTGGATACCAGAAGCCAAATACAGAATTGTTATCATTAAGGATTTTATTTATCCCTGGGTTTTCTGCTGATGAGGTATTAGGATGTTTTTCCCATGGATTCCTCAAAAAAGCAGTGGTCCTCAGTTGACTGAGCACCACTTCAGCTTCCATGGCACTGGGAACCCTTTCTGAGGTCTGGAGAGCAAGAACCCTTGACATACGTGTATTTAAAGTACTCAAATGGATCAAAGAAAAAGCCTTCTGGTCTTGAAGTTCCTCTAACACACCTGAATGTTTCTGAAGCCACCTTCTGTTCCTAGCCTGGTCCTTATACATTAAATGGCAGCACATTGAATTTGTAAAATGATGCCTTGAATAAAAAACCATCTCCTAATCCTATTGTCTTGTTTACTGTGGCATGCCCTCTGTTTCCTTGTGTCAGTGAGTTTATAATTTTGTTTTCATGGTTCTTGCCTAAATAGCTATTTTTGATCAACCTGCCCCAATCTGGATTCCCTTCTAAGACTGGTCTCTCTACTTCTCATCCAGATCCCATTTCTCCTTGTCTCTGCATAGACTTGGCACTTCCCTTTCTCTCTTGCTTTTGTAAAATATATATATATATATTTGCATTATTGGAACATTCAAATCAAAAGACAAATGTGAGATTAATTTCCTATGTTTGATAATCCTTTTCTTAGCCCTCATTTTTTCTTGCCAATGTTCCATGTCTTTGCTGCAAATTTCAGCAAAATTTCTCCAAAGTTCTTTATTTTCTGTATATCTAATTCCTCTCCCCTTCATTTTCTCTTAACTCAGATTAGGTGTTGACCCCACATCACCAATGAAATTCTTTCTTTTCCCTGGAAAAACCTCTTTCCAATATTACCACTGACTTTCTTAATAAATCCATTCCTCAGAGGTTAGCTCCTACTTTGCTTTGTCTGCAGCATTTGACCTTTGACTCAGGTGGTCACTCATCTTTCTTGAAAGCACTTTTTTGCTCTGGGTGTCCAGGACACCACACCCTTGTTTTCCTCTCTTCCTCACTGGCTGCTCCTTCTCTGACTTTTGTTGTTGCAGCTTCCCTTTCTGACCTGCTCAGTACCTCTGGATTTAATCACTAATCCCGTTCTGTTTCCTATCCTCACTGCTTGGGTGAGCTCCTCCAGTTTCATTGCTTAAATGCCAACTGTATGACAGTAACTCTCTAAATTATATTTTAAATTGTGACTTCTGTAATTAACTCAATATTTGTGTATCTGAATTTGAGTATCTAAGCTTAGTGTCTCCATTGGTGACAAAAGGAGCAAAAGAACAGTCAGGGTAGGTAATGAACGATTGGGTCTGGAAGATGGGGGCTGATTCAAAGGAAATCAAATGCTAATACCTCCATCACAGGGAATCTGTCCTCTCAGCAAGCAGTTGTTAATGAAGCACCCCTGGGTGGCTCCCTTCCTGCCTTTCTGGGTAGATCTGGAGAGGCACCTGGAAGTTTCCTGTCCTACCTTTTGGCCCTGTGGAAGATAAGAAGAAAGGATAAAGGGGGCAGGACACCCCCATTCCCTCAGGCCCCAGCTTTGGACCCCCCCCCCTGGGGAGCAGTCTCTCTCTCTCTCTCTCTCTTCTGTCCTTTAAATAAAACTTTTTGTGCTTGCCTCAGCATTCCTTGGGTGTTCAGTCTTCGACACCAGGGGAACAGGACTGGGACCTGATTTTCAACACCAGTATCATCTCTGGTCTCATTAGATGAACTTCGAAACCTGCTCTATCCACAGGTTCTCCTCATGTGAAGGCAGCTCTGCCCATCCAGAAGCTAACACCAAAGCCTGGGTATGAACATGTGACCCCCTTTTTCTCTTGCACACAAAGTAACTTTTGCCAGGAATTTCTGTTGGCTCTACCTCCAATAGAAGCATAGAGTCAACCACATCTCAGCATTCCCATTGCTACACCCTAGGGGTGCTACCATCACCGTATCTTGGGTTACTGCAGTAGTCTCCCTACTCCTGCTTCTGCTTTCCTCTTTTGAATACTTTAGTGTATTCTAAATACACCCTCCTCCACAGTGAGTTTTTAAAATTTAATCATGTTATTCCTTTGTTCAAAATTCAGGAAAGGCTCCCCATTTCAGAGTAAAAGCAGTAATTCTTAGAGTGAGCAATAAGCCCCTCCCTGAGGGACCTGTGGTGCCTCTGACCTGGTCTTCTCCTCTCTTCTTCCACTCAGCCTGCTCTGGCCCCAGGGCATCCTTGGACTCACCCCAAACAAGAAAAGCACAATCTTTCCTTATGTTCTTTTGCTTTGCCTATTTCTTCTGTCTAAAACAATTCTCTTCTCGAAAATATCTCCGTAGATAATTCCCTGACTTTCAAATCTGTTTTTGTAAATCACAAGAGGCTTGAGAATTGCCTGGCCCCATGGAGTACCTCTATAACCCTAAGGTCCCCTTCTACTATTCCTTATTTTATCATTACATGTTTTACCTTCAAACATACTGTGGCAGAGACCCCGAATGCTCATCTAATATCTATATGCTACTCTATATTTCCCAGCCTCCAATCTGACTTGTATAGGAACATGTGACCAATTTTGACAAATCAAATATAGGAAGAAGTAACCTGTGTCATTGATTAGTGGAGGGGGGCTTTGCCTAGTGTAGTTTTATCTTTGGCTTCTTGTCCTGGTAACTTTAGATGCCATTTTCTGGGTTATTTAACCACAAGATAAATGGGGGCTCACAGCACATAACAGACTATCATATAAGGGAAAATATAGCTTTATTTTTTAAGTTAGTGAAGTATTGAGGAATTTATTTTGCAACAAGTAGCATTAATTACTCATATTAAAATAATTCTAGAACATCTAATAGACTTATTTTTATTGTTCATCCCAGCTAAAATATAAGTATCATTATGAGGAATTTTTTTTTGGTCTCTTATGTTTATTGCTTTTTCCTACATGCCTAGATTAGTATCTGGCACACGGTGGATAATACATATTTATACAGCGGATGAATGAACTGGAAGAAGGTGAGTTTTGCATTTTTCTTCTTTGCTCTGACAATCTCTCAGCATCTCTTTCCCTCCTGGCTCCTGTAGTCATGTGGTTAAGTGAGATCTTCAGGAGAGGATTAGGATATTTGAGATGGGACTCAGGGCATGAGGGAGGACTCAGGCAATTTTACCTCTCTTCCTCTCTTTCCTGCATGGGAGGTAAACTACTATCCTCTCACCACAGGCAGAGGGGTTTAGAATGGGCCACAGCCAACCTTACATTTGTGAAGGAACCACAGATAAACATCCAGGATTATTTCACATTCCAAACTAAAGGTCCTCCTTGGCAGCAAACACCTATTCCCAACTTGTAGAGATCTGAATATATGTAAAAAGTTCTATCAAAACAGCAGCACAAGGTTTTTTTGGGTCCTCCCTGCAGTCACTGTGAACACGTTGGCTCACTGTGAGGGGCTCTGCCTGCTGCAGCAGCTTGCCTCCAGCAGAGGCCCATCTGTGTTGCTCCATGTCTCTGCCCCCTGCAGCCTTCAGAGTGGGAAGTAGCCTGAAGCTGTAGACTGTTATGTTGCATGGGCTCTAGGAAGCTATTCAGGCTGAAGAGTGAGGTGTTTATGATGTCATTGTGGAGCCAAATGTCCCCATCTTTCTGTTTCCTTAACAATAGACTTTACTGCAAAAGAACATACATTCTACTAGTTTTTAGTAACTTTTTTCCACACTTGTATATACTTCACAAAATACTTCACATGTATTATTCTAGAACCAAGACCTGGTGCAGTGCCTACAAAAGAGTAGGTACATAGTGGTATTGCTGAAGGAATGAATAAATAAACAAGAATCTTATTTTCTTTTAGAGAATATTTAAGAACTACATGGGGAGAAAGGACAACATTTGACTCTGGATCTCTGTTACATTCCCTGGAGTCATTCTTGAAATTTTCTTTCCTAAAAGAATACATGCACATTTTCCCTGCACATAATCCTTATTTATTTATTTATTTATTTATTGTAAAATTAGGGCATCTTTAATATCTTTAACACCAGTGATGATTCCTAAAAAAAGTCTATTAGGAGGGTTTGTAGGTAGGTGTAGTGGTTTACGTAGTATTTACATTTATTTTTGCCATTATTGTTGCTGTTTCCTCTATTAGAAGGCAGAAGTCATTACAGACTATAATTTCTTTGTTCCTTGAGTGGCCTGTCTTAGTTATGCAAATGCCAGGAAAGAATGACTTCCTGCTTTGGGAGAATTTTATAATATTGCCTTACTCTCAGTTTTACTTGAAACTGACTGCTCCTCCCAATAGCCCTATGCATTTAAAGCTTCTCCTTTGGGAAAAAGTAAGCCAATTTGCTTTTAAAAGAAAGAGAATTGAGCCCTCCAGTCTTCCTTTTCTGAGATTCATTGCGCTTAGCTACTGATGAATAGATGTTTCAGTCTGAGGCTGATTCTGAGGAAAGTGTGTGAAGCCCTGGAGAAAGGCTCTGCTGGTACCCATGGCTCAGCACCCCAGCCCTGTGCTCAAGAGGGCAGAAGCCCCTGCAGACCTGCCCCTGACAAGGGGTGAGGGGCTCTAGAAACCAGGAGAATTTAAGTCTACCTAGCTTAACCTTGCAAGTGAAGGAGGTGTAGGACACCAGCAAGCTCAGCAGCCTCGGGCTCTACACTTGAAACTCTGGTCCTTTTTCTTCCAATTAGTAGAAGGCAAGCATCAGATCTGGTGGGAAGTTGGGCGGGTCTGCAGAATAACTATCATTTCATGTGCAGGGAAGAAAACTTTTCATCAAAGTGCTTGTCAGAATGTCCTTGTGCAGAAAGTGGGATGTTCTCAGAAGGTGGAGCCTGAGGGGGTAATCTTTCTACTTCTAGCCAATAATGTTCACAGTTTAGAATTTCCTGCAGGTTAGCTTTATCTCACCCAGCTTGTGTACCAGCTTCTATATAAAGAATCATCTAGCTCCTCTCTAAAAGTGACTAAAGGTGACTCCTGTTTAACAAAATATCCTGCCAGTTGTTGGAAGAAATTTGGTCACTGTGTAACCTAGAGGTATAAAAGAATTTAAGAATTATATTTGTATTAAATACTAGGAAGAAAAGTATGGGTTGTGGTGTAACTGTGTAATAGTGGGATCTGTCCTGGCATATGAGGCAGAGAAAGTCTTCCTGAGGAAGGCAGGAGATGGGGTTAGTTTGGTAAAGAGAGATGGACAGAGAAGTTCATGTTGCAGATCCTGAGGATTTAAAAGAAGCCACAGGTTGTTGGAGTAGGAGAGAAAGTCTGTGACATATGGCTGTAAGGTTATGTTAAGAACTTTTGGGTTTATCCAAAGGAAATGGAAAGCCAAAGAAGGAATGACCCCAGTTAATTTACATTTGAAAGAAACATTTTTCAAAAAAGTGTAATTTGGTTACAATAGGCACAAAAGGGTTGGGGGGTGAGTAGATGAGGATGTAAGCTAAGATAAATTAATCTCATTGGGGTTTGCAACTAATTACAGGATGTGATAGATGGTAGCTAGATCACAAGAAAGCTGTAGTTGGAAAGAAGGGATTATATAAAGAGATAAATACCCAGAAAGAAAAATATTCTTGAGTCCTGGTGATTTGATGGAGGTCAAAGAGGAATGTATAAAAAGAAAAAATGTCCTCACAACATTTTTACTTGAATGTTAATTGAATACTAGAATGTAAAAGATTATTGGGTAAGAGCTATACAAATTTCTCTTTAGTTATAGACAAGAAGATATAGTCCAGTTTAGAAAAAGGAGTTGTCTCTTCCCAAGTAGCTAGTTATTTAGAGGTAGTATCTAGATCAGAGTCAAGGTCACCTGCTTATTTTACTATATTTCCTTGACCCCAAAAGGTAGCACCTTCCTTTTTCTCACATACTAGCATTCACTTGTGGCTATGAAATGATTTTCTAGACATGTATATTTTAAAAGCACACTGTGGTGTTCTTCAACAGACTTTTTTCTTTGCTTTTTCCAAAATGTTGGATATTATCTAAGGAATAACACCAGATCATTAATCTATAATTATCCTTATTAATACTAGATATTGATTAAATACTCCATTTGAAGTCAGAATTTGTACATGGCTTGGATTTAAAAATTTATATTACGTATTCATGCAATTTGACAAAAATATCACCAAGTTTTTAATTGTATAGAATCTTGCTTAACCAGAGTTTAGTTGAACTGATTCTCTTTTCCCATCTTTTGGGAAAATCTGCAGCATTGCAGAAACTAAGATGTCATTACCACTAAAATGTTAGTATTTCCCTCTCGCTACATGGAGTAAATGCCAAGAACTTAACTTTAGAATTCTTTTTTTAATAATTCATCCTCAATACTATCTATTATAAGTTTAATCAGGGAAACCTAGAGAAAAATGAAATAGTTGTTTCAGTTCAAATGCCATCATTAAGATAAAGGACTGCATAAACATGGACATTTAATTTTATTGAAATTTAAATGAGTTTAGTGCTCACTGGATATAAGGTCTGCTAATTAAGGTATGAGTGCCTTGTAAATCCTGGATAAGAGCTTATTTGCCATATACAGTTGTAGCTGACAAAAGTCCTTTGTAGAAAATGAAAAATAAATCTAAACCTATTAAGATACTGTATGTGTAATTATAAATATTGTAAATGAAATGAGGTGACTCTGGATTGTACAGTGGAACATGTGTTAGAATTATATTTCATTAATTCTCTGTAACTCTTTGCTGATCATTCTCCCCCTCACCCTCCCCTGACTGCAAACTGTGCCAATAACTAATCGTCTTTAGGACAAGTTAGTCTAAACCCCAATGAAGAACTACTATGTAAGATCCTATTTAAATCTGGTCCTTGTTCACATGCAAGGATGGTGGTTTTGGGGAGTATCTTGTTTGATGTCCTGTGTTAAGAGGAACTTTCAGGATACTAAAATTATGAAGATATCATCTTATCAGAGCACTCACAATCGTGTTGGGAGACAAAAGACTCAGAAGAGAGTTGTGGTAACCACTGTCACAATGAAATGTGCATCGAGCACAAAGAGGATATCAATTAATTCTAGTGTGGGGTTACTGGTATGGCTGAGCTGGGTATTCAAGATGAGAGGCATCTTTCAGATGGTGAAGGGCATTGAAATTACTTCAATGTTTTTAAATTGCTTTCTTGAGAAGCAATTCAAGTCATCTGGATCACTTAGATGCTAAGTACAATGATCTAGAATTGGAAAATAAGGCCCAAGGATGACTTCTTGTTTTCTCCTTGTTGTAACAGAAGATTGTCTTATTTAATTCTTCTGGGGGAGATACATTTGTTTTGACTTACTATTTACTATCTACTAAGGTAAAAACTGTATGAAATTACATGTTGTGAGCATGCAGATTGTATCCTGTAGAGAAGAAGAACATCTCTTTGTAGAAAGGAGATTCCAAGCTACAACTTTTGTTCCTGGAAATAATATAACCTACCAACTTACACTAGCATGTGCTCTTTCACTGTTTATACATATATACAGGATTTTGAATTTAACTTTGAGTCAGCTCTACCATCCTACTGATGTTCTCATTAATGAGTTAAATATATACTTGATATTTATTTATTCCATATTTGAAAAAACATTTGTAACTTAAGTAAAATTACAGTTGGATAAAGCATATGCTGGAATTGTTTGGAGCCATTTTGGGAGTTGGTCCCCATCCCACCAAACAGAAAAGATGGCTTCACCTTCTTTGTTTCCTCTTCATTCTTTATTCCCTTAGATCTCTAGAGAAATCTCAGTAAATAGTCACCCCTTCATCAGGCTTTAGAGGACCCTTCCATGTATAGAAGAATCCCAGAAAAAGAGCCAATACAGGTCTGTGCACTGGGGCAGTCATTGATGAAGGTAAGAAGGTGACATGCATGTTTTTGAGCTTTGTTTCTTCTGTTGGAGTATCCTCTGCAAAACATGTTACATTTGTCAGCTCTAGAAATCAGAATGGGGAACTATTTAAAAGGCCCATTCTTATTGCTCCTATAGGCTCTTTGATCCCAGAAAGTATCTGAGCCTAAAATAGGGTTAAACATTTTTTATAGTGCATTTAATTATACATAATAGTGGGATTTGTTTTTGCATATTTGTACATGCACACTATAGAACAACATAATCGAGTCAATTTTATTCCATACTGGCTCCCTTTCCTTTCTCTACTCTCTCCCCCGGTCCTCTTCCTGTACTGTTCTCTCTTCTATAAAATAAGGATTTTTAAAATGCACTTTTATACTAAGGTTAGACTCCATTTCTTGGGGGCAGGGGGAAGATGACAAAGAACAAAAATTGTGTAGAATATAGAAACTTTCCAGAAATTCTGTTTATTGCTGCCTTTTGTTCCCTATAAAATAAACAAATGATACATTGACTGAATATCTACCCCAAGCCTGTACCATCTAACCACTGCATTTTTCATATATGAATAAATATGTACATTTAATCTTATCCTATTGGTCAGTTTTCCACTCGTGTAATAAAATACATGAGATAATCAACTTTTAAAAAGAGAAATGATTTATCTTGACTCACTATTGTGGAAGTTTTAGTCCATGGTTGACTGGACCTTTTGTGTGGGTGTGTACAGAGGTGGCATGTCATGGCAGGGAGCCCACAGAGGGGAAAACTGCCTCCTTTACCACATCTGGGATGCAAGCAAAAGAGAAAGGCACAGGAGTACCATGTTCCCTCAAGGACACATTGTCAGTGACCTAACTTCTCCCACTTGGCTTTGCCTTTTAAAGTTTCCAGCAACTCCCACCTCAGATAGGTGAAAAAAGCCTTTAACACATGGGTATTTGGGAAACACTTGTCAATTATAGCACTCTTAGCCTACTTTCTGAGGTCCATGTCATTTTAGAAATGATATGCTACTTGTCTTGAAATGTAGAATGGTGTCTTTCTTCATGAAGTGATTTTTCAATAAGACCCATCAATGATCTTATACAGCTTGAACCTTATGTTGGTTCACAGCCAGAAAAATTTCTACCTTCTGCTGTGACCTTGGAAGTGAGAGAACTAGTCTTCAATTCAGATTTCTAGCAACGAATCCTGAACAAAGAATACCTGATATTTTAATGGGAAAGCATGCAAAAATATTCATTACATGATACATGTACATTTACATTCTTCCCACTGCTACTTTCCCTGTTCTCTTAGACTTCATTTTGCTTAGGGCACATTTTATTAGCATTTCGGTTGATAATGTACAATATGCAAATTGGATAGGAGAGCTTCTTTTACAAGAAAAAAAAATCTAATTTAGGAATCTGATCTCTATTTGCAGTTACTTATCCATGTCACTGCTGGCCAACATGCATCCTTGGTCCAGATGCATGATGCCCTGCCGAGTGCTGTAATACTCAGTTGTTAACTTTATAGTCCATGGTGGCATCCAAGATTGGCAGAGGCAGCCCACAAGCAGGAGAAGACAGCCAGCTGTGAAGTGGTTAAACGCTTGCTTCCCTCAGTAAAGGGCTTTCAGAGGCAACTAACTACCGACTTCAGAACTTGAATATTTATGCTTCTAAGAAAACCAGACACACATTTACATTTTTAACAGCAAAGCTATATTAGGAATGGATAGTAGGAAGAATAATTTTAAAAGAGGAATCAGGTAATAAAATCAATACTTCAAAATCTGGTCCGACTCTGATAGATAATCACTGAAAACAGAAGTCCCTTTCTTCCTACTTGGGCCAGTTGTTCTAGATACAAGTTTTTCTTGAGCCCATCTTTAATCTTTAATATTGAGCTTACCACTCTGTCATCATAGCCACAACTTATTTACCTGACTCCGTCAGAGAATGAGCCATTCTGCATAAGTGGATCTCACAGATAACTGAAGCATACCCCCTCCAGTGCAAAAGCTTCACAGAAATGAACCATCTTGATGAAAACACTGCTTGGATGTATCATGTAACACCTGATGTCTTAAATAGCATGTCAAGTAATTAAGACTTTTTCTTAATGTAGTCAACATTTCCCCAGAAATACCAGATGGGACCAGGAGTAGAGCCTGGAATAAGGAAAGGTTCCAGAACTCTGTCATGGCTGCGGGTCCAGAAAACACAAGTGTCAATGCCACTCAAGGCACTGTCATCTGTAAGGTTCATCATTCTCCCTGCTACAGAGGAATGAAGATGTCACTAAGGTGACTGCTGCCCAGGGATGCTTCATAATTGGATGCTTCTCTGCTCCCCAGAAAGAAGTGAAGCATTTGCCCCTGGAGGACTCATTGTTTGCAGCACCTACCATGGGGGTTGCACCCCTGAAGCTGCTATTTAGAAGTGGGGGGAACAGTTGTCTTTCCTTTGAGTTACCATGTTCCTACAATCTCGCAGAGACTTTCCTTCCTTCCTTCCTTCCTTCCTTCCTTCCTTCCTTCCTTCCTTCCTTCCTTCCTTCCTTCCCAGGGATTGAACCCAGTGGTGCTTAACCAGTAAGCCATATCCCCTGTTCTTTTTAATATTTTATTTAGAGTCAGGGTCTCACTGAGTTGCTTTAGGATCTCACTAAATTGCTGAGGCTGGCTTTGAACTTTCAAACCTCCTGCCTCAGCCTTCTAAACCACTGAGATTACAAGTGTGCACCTCTGTGCCTGGCAGATTTTCTTAATAATAGGCTTCTCAGTCAAGAATCATTATTCTTTGGGGATAGACAAGCTCCTTGAGTTGAAGCTAATGAACAACACCAACAGCTGACCCTATGGATACCCCAAAATAACAAGAGGCTCCACAATTATTTTTACAGTAGATAATAGTATGTACCTCACCGGCTTTCTTAACAAGTCCACATGTAGCTCTGTATCAGTGGAACACACTTGAGGCTCAAGGTACTGGAGAAATACCTGAGAGATACCTGAGAGTTGCCATTATTATGACAAATTAACTTTTTTACTGCATAGCTAAATACCTGGGTGTTCAGCTCCTTATTACCAGGCTGTCAGGTGTAAGTGTGACTGCTTATTTTAGCCCTCCTACTTGTAATTGGCTGTTTTCAACTTATGAAGATTTGACAACACAGCTAACTTAGGTTGGTAGTACTTTGCATAAAACATGAGTCTATATAAAAAAGATCATATTGCAGTAGTCTTCAACGTGATGGAAATCAAAAGATTTGGAGCCGCATAAGGGGAATGATCAAAAATTTCCCCCAAAAAATTCTAAAGATCAAGTTTAACTATGATACAAAGAGTATTTTGTTATAACAACTTATAAAACACCAACAATTTTCTCTTTGTTAACCTTTGATCCATTTAAATTCATAGCCACTGGGTTATTTGTTTTCCCTATTCTCTTGTGTTTTCGTATTTTCTGGGAAATATATAAAATAAATATATAGTTTCACAAAGCATATTCATAGGAAAGTACTCTCTCAGCTCAGCCTTCCAGATGAAAGACATCTCTGAAGTGTAACTATGACCCATAAATCTTATGCATTGACACAAATGTAGTGGCCTACCTTGACAAGAACTGCAGCAGGGGTCCATGGCCCACCAATTGATAACCATGCTGCTGCTTCTATGGGCTGCCCCCAGATGTTTGGGCATAGACATCGGAACTGTGCTCTGTTTCTAAACCTCAGAGATATGTTCTGCATATTTCATCAGAGGTCTAGTGCACATATCCTGAAATAGTTCTTATGTTGCACCTATGGAAATGTCTTGTCTCTAGACAAAATTATCCTTAAGATCTCTTTCAACCCAGTTGTCAGTGTACGATATAAAGTCTGAGCCCAGAAGCTCCCACAAGGACATTGGGATCGCCTGTAGGGCCTCTAATGTCTTTTCAAAGCCTCATCCATAAGGAGCTTGATCTCTTCTTTTCTTTTTAGTCTCTCCTGGGCCTTTCTTCTACTTGCTCAATTTATTTCCTTAGTGATAATTAATAATAATACTGTCTGGATTAAGAGAAGGAAAGTCCAATATCTTCCTTTTCAGATTATCTTCATATGGATCTATCTTGTGATTCACCAGAGTCCTTTATGGATATTGAAAAAATAGTAGTTAATTAAAGACTATTTTATTTATTCAAAAAAATTTTGGTGCATTATAATTATATGTAAAAGTGGGGTTCATTGTTACATATCTGCACATGCATACAATACAGCAATATAATTTGTTCAATTCCCTTTCTCATGCCTGCCCTTCCCTTCACCTCTTGCTTTCTCCTAGTAGTCTTCCTCTGTTCTATTGGTCTCCCCTTCTATTTCCCCACCTTTTTTTTTGGTCCCTTTTTCTCTTTAGTGCCCACATATGAGAGGAAGAATTTGATCCTTGGCTTTCTGAGTTTGGCTTAAGTTTGCTTAATATAATGCTCTTAAGTTCTATCTATTTTTCTACAAATGACAATTTCATTCTTCTTTATGGCTCAATAAAACTCCATTGTGTATATATAATACATTTTCTTAATCCATTTATCTCTTTTTTTTAAATTTTTAATTAATTTTTTCAAATTTATATATGACAGTAGGATGCATTACAATTCATATTATATATATAGAGCACAAATTTTTCATATCTCTAGTTGTATACAAAGTATATTCACAGCAATCTTTGTCTTCATACACGTACTTTAGATAATGATGCCCATCACATTCCACCATCATTTCTAACCCCATGTTTCCTCCCTTTCCCTCCCACCCCTCTTCACTATCTAGAATTTGTCTATTCCTCTCAAACTCCCCTTCCTACCCACTATGAATCAGCCTCCTTATATCAGATAAAACATTCGGCATTTGGTTTTTGGGGATTGCCTAACTTTACTTAGCACTATTTTCTCTAACTTCATCCCTTTACCTGCAAATGCCATGATTTTATCTCTTTTATTTCTGAGTAATATTCCATTGTGTATATATGCCACATTTTTTATCCATTCATCTACTGAAGGGCATCTGGAAAAATAAGAGGCCCAGAATAGTTAAAGCAATCCTTAGCAGAAAGAGTGAAGAAGGTGGCATCACTATACTAGACGTTAAATTATACTACAGAGCAATAGTAACAAAAACAGCATGGTATTGGCACCAAAACAGACTGGTAGACCAATGGTACAGAAAAAAAAGATACAGAGACTAACCCACAAAATTATAATTATATTAGACAAAGGTGCCAAAAACACGCCTTGGAGAAAAGATAGCCTCTTCAACAAATGGTGCTGGGTAAACTGGAACCCCATATGCAACAAAATGAAATTAAACCCCTATCTCTCACCATGCACAAGACTCAACTCAAAATGGATCAAAGACCTAGGAATACAACCAGAGACTCTGTACCTAATAGAAGAAAAAGTAGATCCTAATATCCATCATGTGGGATTAGGCCCCAACTTCCTTAATAAGACTCCTATAGCATAAGAATTAAAATCAAGAATCAATAAATTGGATGATTCAAACTAAAATGTTTCTTCTTAGCGAAAGAAACAATCTGTGAGGTGAATAGAGAGTCTACTACATCTCAGAACAAAATTTTTACCCCTCACATATCAAATAGAACAGTAATCTCTAGGGAATATAAAAAACTCAAAAAGCTAAAACCAAAAATAAAATAATCTAACCAATAAATTAGCCAAGGACCTGAACGGACTCTTCTCAGAAGAGGATATACAATCAATCAACAAATATATGAAAAAATGTTCATCATCGCTAGCAATTAGAGTAATGTAAACCAAAAGTACTCTAAGATTTCATCTCACTCCAGTCAGAATGACAGCTATTATGCATACAAACAACAATTAGTGTTGGTGAGGATGTGGGGAAAAGGTACTCCAGCTGGTGGGACTGCAAATTGGTGCATCCAATATGGAAAGCAGTGTGAAGATTCCTGGAAAATTGGGAATGGAACCACCATTTGACCCAGCTATCCCTCTCCTCCGTCTATACCCGAAAGACTTAAAAACAGGGACACAGCCACATCCATGTTTATAGCAGCACAATTCACAATAGCTAAACTGTGGATTCATTCATCTCTTGATGAACTCTTTGGCTAGTTCCATAATTAGGCCATTGTGAATTGTGCTACTACAAACATGGGTAAGCACATATTGCCATAGCATAAATACTGAGGAGTGATATAGCTATGTCATATGGTGGTTCTATTCCTAGTGTTTTAAATAACCTCCATACTGTTTTCCACAGTATAAAATGTTGTATTCCCCCATATCCTTGCCAGCATTTATATTACTTGTATTTTTGATGTCTGCTATTCTGACTGGAGTGAGATGAAGTAGTTTAGCTTTGCTTTGCATTTCCCTGATTGCTGAAGATACTGAACATTGTTTTCAGATTTTTGGGTCATTTGTATTTCTTCTTCGGCGAAGTACCTGTTTATTTAATTTGCCCACTTAGTGATTAGGTTATTTGTTTTGGGGTGTTAAGCTCTTTGATTTTTAAAAAATATATTCTGGATATTAATCCTGTCAGAAGTGTAGCTAGCAAAGATTTTTCTCCCCTTCTATAGGCTCTTTCTTCATCTTCTTAATTGTTTCCTTTGCTGTGCAAAAGTTTTTAATTTAATGCCAAGCCATTTATTAATTCTTCGTATTATATACTGAGCTTAAGGAATCCTATTGAGAAATTTGTTGCTTGAGCCTATATGTTGGAGTGTCAACCCAATGTTTTCTTGTAGCAGTTACAGTATTTCTGGTCTAATTCTTGGATATTTGAGGTATTTTGAGTTAACTTTTATAGAGGTTATATAGGGATATAGTTTCACTTTTCTACATGTGGATAACCAGTTTTCCCAGCACCATTTGTTAAAGAGGTGGTCTTTTTTTCCAACATATGTTTTGGTGTCTTGGTGAAGAATCAAGTGACTGTATCTGTGTGGATTTGTTTTCGTGCTTCTATCTGTTCCATTGGTGTATGTGTCTTTTTTTTAATGCCAGTACCATGCAGTGTTTATTACTACTGCTTTGTAGCATAATTTGAAATTGATTTAAAAAGGCCTATTTTCTCTGGATTCCCAAATATTCCAAAAAGAAATAGGAGGTATCCAAAAAGGAATGGAAGATATACAACTTTCATGCTTCATAGCCTATATCAAGTAATTAATATTTTCTTCTAAGCTAGGGAGAATTATATGAATAAATTAATTGATGGCTATTGTTGCTATTATGAATTTCCTCTAGCTGCTATAACAGATTGTCAAAATGGAAAGTTAAAAAAATAGAAATTTATTCTGTTACACTTCTTAAGTCTAGAAGTCCAAAATCAAGGTGTCAGCTGCTTCCTTCAAAGGCGCTAGGAGAGGATGCTGCCTTGCCCGTCTCACCTGCGGTGGATTTGGAAAATCCTTGGTGCTCACTGGCTTGTAGCTGCATCCCTCCCATCTTTTGAGTCTTTAGTCACATGGCCTTCATCCTCATGTATCTTCTCTGCATTTCTCCCTTTCAATCCAGGCTGGAAGTGGTTTTGCTGATTAAAATGTCTCAAAAACACGTGAAATCCACAGGGATCTAAGCAATCAGAACAAAGGGTCCTCCACAAATTTTCCTTGTTATTACCATTTCTACTCCTAGCTCCTGTTCAGTTGGATGATTGACTCCATTACTCATCAGCTTGTTCTACCCATTAAAAGGTTTCCCAGCCACACATTGCGAGGTTGGGTATTCAGTTCATGTTGTAATTAGCCACTTGTACAATGAGTCTTTATTTTTCAAAACTATCAGCCACACCTCTCATTTCAGCTAAAGAGATGAGAATTTCCTTGGGGGCAGACAGGGACTTACAAGTAATATATGGTGTAGTTGAACCAGGAATTAGACACACCTAGCTCTTTCTTTTTTCCCACTTTTTCTAATGAAGTTAAGAGTAATGAGCCACTTTCATTATGGTATTTGTTAAATAGACATGAATAATCTAAGGTATTAAATACAGAGTCACCCAGAATCCCAACTTTCAAACATACTCAGAGGTATTTAGTGGTGATATTTTGTGCAGCCCTAATGAAGCATTATTTGTGACTCTTTCCTTCCTCATCAAGAGTTGAAGTTCTAATCACCTGTGTCTCTACTTGGAGTAACTGCTTAAATTTTAATGAGGTTATCAGGGTGGGGCCTTGATTTGATGGATAAGGATTTTCTCTGTGCATATGCAGCAGGGAAAGGCCACAGGAGTACTCAGAAAGTTGCTGTCCACATGTGAGGAGGAGCCACCTCCCCAGAAATCTGGTCAGGCGAAGAGCCATCTTGGAATTCTTGTCTCCAGAACGGTGAAAACATGAAGTTTTGTTGTTGAGTCACCCCATTAATGGTGTATTGTTGTGATAACCCAAGTAATTAGCATACCACAGCATTCCATGGAACATCAGTGTCCTCTGTACACTGGAAATAGAGTTATCCATGCCTTTAAATATAATTGGTTAGTGAACCAATTTCCAGAATCCCTAGAACTAATTTAGAAAACCCATGCTTAAGATTCTGTCCTTCTAGAACCACTCTTGGTACCAAAATTTGTATTGTCAGGATTTTGTGAAGAAACAGAATCAATGGAAGATACAGATTTAAAAAGATTTATGTCAATATATTTATGTCATGCAATTATAAGGATGGCAATTCAGGACATTGAAGGGTAGACAAGAAGGCTGGAAACTCTTGGGTGGGACTTCACATCATAATCTGGAGGCAAAATTTCTTCTTTCTTAAGGAAACTTTACTTTTGACTGGACAAGATCATGTTATTGAAAATAATGTTCTTTATACAGATAACCTTCAATTAAATTCAACTGATTATAGATATTAAACACTTCTATAAAATACATTCAAGGCAACATCCAGATCAATGTTTGATTTATTAGCTGATGTATTAGTCTGTTTTCTGTTGTTATAACAAAATACCTGAGGCTTGGTAATATATAAAAAAGAGAGAGATTTAGCTCATAAGTTTTGGAGGCTGAAAGTTCAAGATCATGCAGTCTCATCAATTTGGCCTCTGAAAACAAACGGCTCGTTATCTACATCACATCAAGGCAGGTGGCATAATGATGTGGTTGGAAACCAGAAAATGACAAGGGAGAGGCTGGTCTTTTTTATAACAACCCTCTTGCAAGTATCTGAGTCCTAGGAGAACAAGATTAATCTCTTCTGGGGGAAAACCCTTAATGACCTAGTGATCTCCCACTAGGTCCAACCTCTTAGAGGTTCTATCACCTAACATTGCCACACTGGGGATCAGGCTTTCAATATATCAACCTCTGAGGGACAAGCTACAGTCAAACCATGGCATCTGGTTCCTAAAACCTGTGATGAGGGAGGATATGCCGATCATGGAGGGGTGAGGGGTGAATAGGGAGAGGGGGCCGTGTGGGTGATGGCAATCAGATGAACAAATTGGCAGAGAGTCCAAGTTCTGGGTCAGTGTAGGATGAGGTAGGTTAAATGACATATTGACTTGGTGAAATTCTGGATTTGTGGAATAGTCAAGGAAAACCTTTGCTGGTTCTTGAGCAAAGATGGCAGAATAGTTTCAAGGAAGAGTGGGTTGTCTCTAAGTTTCAGAAAAAGAATGAGGTAAACAACAAAAATCCCCATGAGTGGTTTCTCTAGCAAGCATACACACGATTCTAGTTAAAAGCGCCTGCTGGCTTTCCACTGTCACATTTCTCCACAGAAATTGTTGGTTTAACGAGCCCTACATATGCTCCTTTTTAAAGCTCTGTCCAGCTAACACAACTATTTTGTTAATGGCACATTTGCTATTGATTTTTTTTTGAAGGATTATGGGTGATCAATGGAAGGCTTTTAATACATTGGCACTAAGCTCCCTAGAAAATTTTTCCCTGGGTTCCTATTACATGCCTTTACATCATGCAGCACATTTACCTTCAAAGAGCTTTCACAGATACTTCTCATTAGATTTCCCCTGGCTTTCCCAAGACTCTGGTCCAGGTCTCTCTCTCCTATCTGTCTCTCATTCCTCCTCCTAGGCTCCTTCTTGGCTTCTAGTGCTTCTGACCCTCTCAGCCAGCCTCCTTGTTTTGCCTCCTTTATCTCTTTCCTAGTCTCTTCGATCATTTTTGAATTAAATTTTTTTCTCTTAAGCAAATATTGGTTTAGTTTTCTGAGTATATTGTTTAAAGTGTCTGAGTATACGCTGTATATTTTGATTTTAATTTAAAACTAAGTTAATAATATTCCATTGATCTTACTTTTTCTGGCTGTATCTGCCACCTTGGCTAATAGTAGTTATGGAGTAGCTTTTCTTTTTTACTTGCACTTCCATATGTTCTTTTCAGGCACATCCAGGGCTGGTTTTCTGTTGGTCACAGTAGGCACAGAGCTAAGAGTCCATCCATGACAATTTTAAGAGACCCACAAAATTTTTAACTTCTTTTAATATTGGAAGAAAAAAATAAAGAAACACAGTCCACGCTGACTTATATTCATATTAATGCCAATAGAGTGAGAGGATGACATTCTCCTTATGTAGGTTTTATGGAAGAAGGGGCCCACGAAGGTGCTTAGGGCCCAAGGAAGACATAACAAAGCCCTGGATGAACCAAAGGGAGTTAAAAAAACAAAAACAGATAGGACTGAGCTATTCTTTTCAAAACTCTTGTGATTTTCTTTTGCATTTGGGATAAAGACCCTCCCTGTAATAGAAGCCCAAATGCTCATTTTAAATATTTCTCTTTCAAAACCACCATTCTAAGAAATCTGTACTTGCAGCCTGTAGGCACTTATCCTTTCTCCCCACCCTAGTTCCCCTGTCAGGAACATTCACCCTGATGGTCTTGATCTTCACCAGTCCACTGTCAGACTTTGGTTTCAGTGTTTCTCCCTCAGGTGACTCCTTTGTTGCATTCAGTCTGAATTGCAGCCCCTTTTTCTAATCCCTGAACTGCATTTGAATGCTGGGTGTTGCTCACTTAGTTATTGACAACTATTGACTACTTGCTCTTGCTCCTCTGCTTCTTGGTGTGGTCCACAGAGGAAGGGACACTACCCGCCTTGGTCTCTATTGCAGACTGAGCCTCCAGACCCCTGCAGCCTTGAAATGATAACAAATCTCAGCTTTATTAGTGCTTTTAAAGAAAAAGAAACAAAAATTGCATTGTATTTCAATTTCTGTACAATAGCGTCTGATTTCTATTGACTCTTACTCTATTGTTAGAAAAAGGTATAAACTCTGCAATTGTGAGCTAGCAGCTCAACAGCAGACTTGAGCACTCAAGGATGCAAGATTCAAAATGCTTTAAAGATCTTATGATTTTTAGTTGAATTTCTAGTGCAATTGAATTATACCTTTGCTTTTGAGAGAGAAAAATAAAGGTCCTAAAAATCTGGGGGACTATGAAACATTGTTTTCTGCAATCACGTTATCAATGCAAACCTTTTCCAAATAAAAGCTCTTCTTACCTGATGGGCACAGTGGCCCACACCTGTGATCCCAGTGGCTCCATAGGCTGAGGCAGGAGGATCGGCTCAGCAACCTAGTGAGGCTCTAAAGCAACTTGGAGAGACCCCATTAATATCACTGGTTCTGCTTCCCCACATGTTGAAGTTTGAACATTAGAGAAGCACCCTGAGGCAGGCATATAAAGCAGGGTTTATTTAAAAATGGGTAACACAGACTTCTCCTGTGAGGGTGAAGGGGACCATAGCTGGTATCCTAAGAAGTGAAGTGCTCTGCCCTTTTTATATGTCTTAGGCTTCCTTTTTTCTCCTGCCCTCCTCCCCTATCTTTCTCCTTCCTGAGTATGTGACTAGACCCAGGAATGCTCACTAGGTGGGTCTGTCAAAGGTGGGAAATGGTGGGTTGAAGGGGGAAGGCCAGGATGGAGGAGCCCAGGACACATTAATTAACGGCTTTATAGCTCTCTGTAGGGAGGGGCAATTCCTCAGACAGGTTATCTTAGCAACAGGTTGGAGCAGGTTCTTGATAAGGGTGGAGGAAGAGCTCTGAAGGAATAAATCCTTCAGGGGACAGTCTCCAACTTCCGGACTCACTCAAAATTTGACTCCTTGATCAAACTTGACTTGATTTAACTGTCCGAACTGACTGCCTGTCTGATTCTGGCTTCACCATCTCTAAATAAAATATATTTTAAAAGGGCTGAGGATGTGGTTCAATAGTTAAGTGCACCTGGGTTAAATTCCAGGTACCAAAAGAAAAAAAATAAAGAAAGAAAAGAAAAGAAACAAAACAACTTTTACCTAAGAACTCCCCTGGAGTTTATCTTTGTCTAAGTCATAGTCCCTTTCAGAAAAAGACTGATGGGACCAATCAAATCAATGTGAATCAGTCTCCTCCCTGGAGAAAGATCAGGTAAGAAAACAGTGTTGATTTGAGATAAACCAATGGTTTTGTCTGGTTTCTGATTTGCTTTGGTTCAATTACCTAAGCAAGTGTGTCTCTTTAGAGAAAGAGTATGACACATTTTTTTTTTCTTATGGATTCCTGCTTGGTGACTGTGCAGCCTAAGTAAAGTGACTTCACTTTAAACAATGCATGGTTGAATATTCATGAGAAAATGTCTCCCCCAGTAGGGGCACCTTGGACCTTCTTCTCTGCTCCTAAGACAAAGGTTTTCTGGGCTTGGCAGCTGCAAGGTGAGCGAGGTTTTCAGTACAGCAGAGACAACTGAGGGAAGAGAGAAGAGAAAAAGACCAAAGGGGTTTCTTTGCTGTAAGCTATTAACTTGGTGAAAAGATTTCAAAGAATGTTTCTGAACATTACTATGACCTTAATTTATTTCTTTGTCCTTTGAAAGGAAGTTTTGTCTCTAAAACAAAAGGCCAGGATTAATCTCAAACCTGTTGTGATGATTCAAGCCTGGGAAGTCTGCTTTATCTACAGAGAGCCCACATCAATTTGTACTACATCAGGAAGTTAGGCGCTGGAGATGTGGAACTTTTAGGAAAAAGATCAAATAATAAGTGCTGTGACAGTTCTCAGGGGCCACTCTCAGGGACAATAGAGCCTGAAGCAATAGAAAGAAGCCATTTATTCAAGACAGACACAGATCTAAAGTTTCTTTTTCAAGGAATGAACTGTGAGTTAGGGAACCTCTCTTCCCAAGATGAACTAGGTCACTGTAAGCATGGTGATTTGACTTTCTGACTCAAGATTGAAGAATTTTTCTCTTGGTCATGTAAGTCCTTGTACGTTTCTGCCCATGTTAAGTTTAGATTAGAATATGATTCCAACTCAAAAGTCAATTACTTATGAAAAATCTATTCAGCAACATAAAAATCCAGCCAATTCAATGAATAATAAATTTGAAAATATTGACCTTATTTCTATTATGGACATCTCTGAAGAACTTAATGTAATGATATTATTTATTGTTTTGTCTACAAGGAAGTTTATAATCCTAAGACCATAGCAGATAATATTTATTAAGCACTAGACCTATGTTGAGTATTCCTATTGTTGGCAGAGTTTGAAAATAAGCTATGCTTGTGAAATGCCATATCTTAGGGGATACACATTGCTGCCTTCTTTGAAAAATGAAGTGAATTCTTCTCCCTACTGATTAGATTTGTGGAAATAAGCAATTTATGGGGACTCAGTTTCCTCATCTGTGAAATAATAAAATGAGGATTCAGAGTGAAGCCTGGACTATATTACCTCTAAATTGCCTTCCCAGCTCAATCATTTTATGATTCTAAGTAACATGTCTTCATTCTAACCTAAGTTTTTCTCATCAATAAAACACTTAACTGCTCATTTTACAAATATAACTTAAGCATCATAAGCCAGTGCTGCTAGGAAAGTAATGAGAACCTAATTTTGAAAAAATGAACAAAAGTATTCAAATTGACATATTGCTTTTCCAAGTATCAATAAAGAAACAGAAAATATACAATTCCCACTCTTCAACGATTACAGAATAAGAAAGTATTATAACTGCTTTTCATGCACACTTCCTTTCTCTTCCCAATTATTGCTTAAATCTGTGGTGAAAAGTCCCTTTGAAAGATAAAGTTAGCAATTTCTGTGTTTTCTTCAAATAGTAGTAACTATTTATTTTAAACAAAGGGCCTGAAATAAGTATTACTGATAGACTTAAGATGACTGCTCTAGTTCTATTAAACTAAAAGCTATCTTTAGAACAACATAGACTATCCTTTAGAAAATATGCTCCTGCCCCTTTAAAGTCCCAACATTGTAAAATGCCAGATCATTTTATGAGCTGCAGGGATCTCAGTCTTTGTGCGTGAAGAAAAAAAGACAGTGACAATCTGACTGCAGTGACCTGGGAGAAATGGCAATTACAGACAGAGAGGGCTATTTCTGTGCTAAATAGGTTAATTTTGGCAGAGAGTCTTTCTCTGATCTAGTTAAATTAATGAAGCTTTCACTGAATTAAATGTAGTTGGTGAGCTTTGCTAAGGCTTTGGAGGCTGTCAGAGTTCTGCCAACAATAGATACTTAAGAGTATTTGAAAGAAAAAGAATAAGCATCACTTGAATAATCAGAGATTGTTTTAAGAAACATTAAATGTCTAAATGATAAGAAAATCCATATGAATATTTTAATAATAGGGAAAATTTTTATAGAACTTGATAAAATGCTTTTTTTATTTTTCCCCTTTAGCCTTTACCATAAATATTGATGAAAGAAAAATGTGAACAAGTAGAAGAAGAGGGAAAAACAGCAAACAATGTATGCCTCAATTTTATACAACCTGAAAGGTAAGAATTGTCACAAACCTGAGGGGGGAAAGGCTTTGTTTAGTGACCTCTGTTTAAGATTCCTCTTTCTAGAATTTGTCTCTTGTTGAGCAAACATGTCCATAAGCAGCCCAAGTTGTACACAGATCTTGTACATAGATCAAGTACAATAAAAGGCCAGACAGAGGCTTGATTCTAAGCAAAATTGTGACGTCATTGTTAGCCTGGACTCCCATTTCAACTTCTTCCCCCAGGTCCAGGTAATGTCTGCCCCCTGCTTCTCATGAACTCCTCTTTCCCACCAGTCACCCTTGCTGGCACTTCCCTAAAATCTGCTGGCCTATCTTATTTCAAAATTAACAGCTGATGCTGTATTGGTAAGAGACCAAAAGGAATAGGCTCCAAAACTGCTCATTCCTTTTACATTCTGTTATTTTCATCCATAGCGGTGGTTCCCAGACTTGTAGGTTTTATAGTCCAGTAAAACTTCAGCAACAAATTGGAAATGTGAAGGGAGACAGGGACGTCATAAAATAGAGCTCTTAGTTCAGTATTGGATTAATAGGAAGAGAGTGTAGATACACACACTTGCACACACTCACTCACACCTGCTACCTACCTCCATGCATTTCTCTACTGGTTCAGAAATCAGTGGGTATGAGGCAGCTCTGCAGAAAACCAGTAGAGGCAACACATCCAGGGTAGCCTCCCTCTGCCCCTTGCTTCTCTGTAGGGCACAGAGCTGCTGGTGATACTTTCCAAGCTGGTGTAAACATGCTGGAATTATGAAAGAGCCCAATTCTTCCTTCACCACAAGGGTTCTGTGGCATTTTGATCATCATTCCTACAGCAGTGCCATGGATCATGTATGCTCTTCCAGTTAGATGATGTCTACATCAGATGTAACCACGTGCAGACACTAAACCTGCTCAGCATGAGTAAAGTCCCATTCTCACATAACAGGGAGAAGATAGATAGCAAGGGAAGCCTGGGTTTCTCTAAAGACTTCTCTTAGCCTTCTCCAGCAAGGCTTACCATCTATTCTAATTTTATCTTGTTTTTGCAAAGCAAGAATACTTAAACATGATCATGAAATAAAAGACTACCACATTTTATACCAGTATTAATAAAATCAAATGGGAACTTATTTTTATTTATAATTTTATTTAATTTATAAGTACATTTACTATTTATAATTTTATATATTAAAAGATGCATTTTAACAGTGTAATAAAAAATGTCAATCTTAAAACTAAAGAAAGCCCTTTCACCAGTTTTTGCAGGTCAGAGAAACCATGTTGTAGAGTTGAAATGCCTCCCTATCACATCTGCAGCATAGTGACATCGAGGTTATTTGTCTCTTAAAAAAGAGCTTTGCCACCACCTGTGATTTTTGCAGTTGATAATTCAGTTGTGGCAGACCATCTTTGCCTTGCATTATTTCAGCATACACCAGCTGGCGATAAGGAAGCATATAAAAGCAAGATGCTTTCATCTGAAGGAGAAATCATGTTATTTTTTAAATACTTTTATCTCAAAATTCAATTAATTTGATTATTAAGATGGAACAATCTCTATATAACAAAATTGAGTATACAGAGCAAAGACTCCAAACACCATAACACCTCAAAATGAACATTTGTCAATTTTTTAAATTTAATTTTTTGGCACATTTCCCTTGACCTATGTATTTCCCTGGAAGGAATTTTAAAATGTGTGAATCACCCCCAAATATACCAAATATACTAAAAAAATCACAACTTCTAACTCAACATGGAGTCTCTGTCTCTGTCGGTTTTTTGCTTGTATTCCGAAGCTACAGTCATCTTTACCCACCTTTCATGGTGTTTACCCCTGAAGAGAGATGGGGTTGCTCCAGCGCCTCCACACTTCCACCTCTCAGTTCTTCAAAAGGACACACCTACAAGCTGTTCACAACTCTGCCCCTCTGTGTGAGCATGGACAGAAATGGACTGATTGTTTACAGTGTTATCTTCTCAAGTGGCATTTGCCCTTGGGGACTGACAGGCACACCAGCAAGGACAATGGAGGAGATTTGGAATTTAGGGACATTTTTTCTTAAAGCAGGTAGTGATTCTTGATTATGGATTGTGGGGATAATGATGGGCAAGAAAAGCAGTGTGATTAGGGGAGGCCTGTGTGGGGTGGTGAGGGAACAACAGGAATGTTTCGGGGACAGTGGTGGCCATCACATTAGCTTTCTGCCATTGGACCAAATTGTATACCCAGAGCACTGTGACTCACTGTAGCATGTCAAACAGTCCAGTTCTCAGCCCTCACCTGGTGAGATCAACAACTACTGACAATTGACATCTACACCCTTATATTCTGAATTAATAGCTCTACAATGGTATTTCAAAAAATGGTTTGCTCTCTTGTTCTATTTCCCCATGTGACTTTTAAAGTAGACTCAAGGTTGAGAGCAAGTGATTTAAAGTAGTGATCTCACCAACATATAGAAGGATATCAGTTTGATCAAGGTGCCTCTTCCTCAGTCATGGTTAAGAATACTTGGGATGTGATCTGTACTTGGCTCAGTGTGAAAATGAGAAAAGGAATTGAATTTCTTTTCCATTGGCTTTTATTATTATTAAATAAGCCTCTTCTATTATGAAATACAAATTCATAAATTTATAATGTGACTCTATGCCTTTTTATCAGTGTTGTCATAAAAGTTTAGAAAACCTAAAGTCTTTCCCATGAATTTATCTATAAAGGTGACAATATATAAATAGGGAAAACACACAATTATGCAAAAGGACTTCCATGTTTATTCATTATCATAGAGCATTAGAACTGGAATAGAACATAAAGATCCCAACATCCATATTTTTCAAACTGCAGCTATGATTTAGAAGAGTGGTGTGAAATCAATTTTGAGAGTTGCAGCTAGCATTTTTTTAAATGAAAGGAGTAATATGTGGAAAAATATAACAGAGGATAAACTATCAGAGTTCATCGCATGCAGTGAAGGTATATCCTGGATGTCTTGTAGCACTTCACTGTCATGAACTGCTATGCAAAACCTCTTTCTTACAGTCGGTGACCATCAAAATGTGTAAAAGCTGCTATTATAAGCAGTTTTCTCCCTTTGCAGATGAAACAAATGGGTCCAAGTTGGCTTGTCAAACAGACTGGATTAAAACCAGGCTTCCTGATTTTTCTCACCTTTGGGCTTCTTTTGGGGTACCATCAGATCATGTGACAGAGGGAACTCTTTGGAGATGAACATTAGTACAATCATTCCTTTGTAGTCAAGTAAAGTACTTGAGGTTTGAGGACACTAAATTACAGTATTCAAGTCTGTAGTTTTAATATAAAAATTCTAGATTCTGCTACTTTTGGAAGACATTTGACTATTTTCTATCAAGAAGTCATCATTTTGGGATGATCGTATTGGATTGAAGTGCAAGATGGGTTGAGACAGACGCCAGGGTAAGAAGCAGCAGACACGTGGTGGTTGGAATCTGATGAATGATGAAATCTAAATTGTCCATGAAATGATAATGGAGGATAAAGAGAATCATGGGACTATTTTGATATGCAATACACTGATCTTGGAAAGAGATGGACTATAGGATAGTGTTTCTCAGAGTAAGTTTGGTTATTGACATTTTAATCACTTGGAATCTTTGTTAAAATTCATATTCTTCTGTCCTGGATGTATTGAATTGCGTCTTAGGAAGATGCATTGGAATGTACCCTGTCAGGCAATTCTCATGCTAGAGACTATGAAGCCTTGAAATCAGATGTGAAAAAGATCAGTTGTCAATAACCAAAATATTTCTAACCAAATTTGTGAGCTTGTCTCCTAGTAGTGCTCAGCGCCAAAGGCAATGGTAATAGAGGTAGTTGGATACTGGGAGCAGGCCATGATTGATTTGGTGTATTGATTGACTGCTTAACAGGAGCCCAAAATTGCTTTCTGCAGTGCCTTTAATTGCCTTTATTCAATTATTCACTCAACCCATCACTCAACCTGAATGCTTCCTATATGCTTGGTACTCTGTTGAGCTCTGGGAATGGAAAGGTGAGCAAAGGATGATATTAGAAACATAAGTCAATTAGCTGTCTTACCCAAGTTCTCTCCCAGCTTAAGAGCTTTTCTCTTTTAGTCCTTGGAAATCACAGGCCCTTGTTCACTATGACACTTTCTTTCCTAAGTTAGAGTTGAATGGATCAGCAATGGACTGCTGGCCAGATGATGTCCTCCAGAATTTGAAAGTGACCTAATGGCTGTTATCAGTAGATTGTCATGTGTGAGATGCAAGGTATGAGTTTGTATCCAGGGGAGGATCACACACTCTCTCTAGCATGGTCCTCAGATCTTGGTTTACAGGTCACTTCTGAAATAAGTCCTTACTCTCCTCCAGGAATAGATCACAGCCTTTTGATATTTTTTTCCCTTGGGTCTGATGTATTTTCCCCTTATTTCCTTTTAACAATTATAATTTTAAAATTAACTGTTAGAATTATTTGTCAATTTAACCTAACTGGAATGTTTCATGAAGGCTGGGAATGTTCTTTTTATGTCTATTAAAATCTCTCTCTCTCTCTCTGCTTTGCATCATAAGTACCTGCTTGATCATAAAATTTACTTGCATTCATTTCATATTTTAATAATTTTAAGTGGGTTCAAATTGGTTTTCATTTTAAGATTTTTCTTGAACAATAGTGGAATTGAAGTAGTTTTCTAAGTTTATTTTCTTTGAGCACCTATAATAGTAAAGAGGAAGAAACCAGATTATCAATGCTATTTTCATTATATTTGAATTAATTTTAATCTCCTGCTTTTTTTGATCATAAAAATTAAGGCCATGGTCCCTGAGTCCCAAGTTAGCATGCATTATGAAAAGATTTCTCTTTCAAGCACCTCCTAATACTTCACTTTCATCTGACTAATAGTTTGTCATCCTTGATTCTTCACCTGTACCTCCCATGTCCATCAACAAGTCTGGTCAATTCCACCCTGAAAGCCTGTCTTCAATGCCGGGACCTCCACCTGCACCTCCAGTACTCCATCCTGGTACAGGTCACCATGTTCTCTCACCCAATCCTCTGCAATAGCCTGTGAAGTGACTTTTCTCCTGCTCCTGTCCCTACTCCCCCAAAGTACAGGGTACTGTTTAAGAAACAGGAACAAAATCCTGCAACATTACTACTGAAAAATGTCCACTGATTGCTCAAGGCTCCTAGCATAAGTTCCAGACTCCCTTCTCTGGTTTACACCATTAACCCTTTCCGTTTTTCTGAACTTCCAGGTGTTCACATTCCCCAGATTCACTGAATTGCTCTTGGGTCTCTGGCCACACCGAGCTCATTTTTGTGATTTTTTTTAGATTAAATTATTATGAGCTTAGCTTCTATTTCTGCCTAGAATGGTCTTTGTCTTCTTGTTCATATGGCATTCACTTTCAGTGTTATCTTCTCAGAGAAGAAGCACCAGTCACCAGCTTCAACATTTCTCTGTGTAATTTCTCTCTCTGCAAATACCACTCTTCCTTATTATTCTTGTTTCACTAATGTTTCTGTTGTTGGTCTCATCCCACTGGAAAGCAAACTTTGTGAAATCAGAACCTTGGTCTCAAATTCACTCCTGTATCTGTGCAGCTAGAACTTGCCTCCAGGGGCAGGATAGGACCTTGATAAATATCTATAGAAAGAACAAGCAGTTGCAGGAAGATTTAAGAGCTCTAATCTGAAACAACTCTGCTGGCCAGAGAGTGAAAAGTTTCCCCAAGTGTCTTTGTTCTCATTGAATAGAGAATCTTGCCAAGGATAACATTTTATTCATTAGCAATGAGCATATACAAGCTGAGTCTTCTCTGCATCCTGTATACCAGGAAAGAGAAAGTGTTCTCATTGTTACCTATGTCAGCAAAGACAGGAAGAGCTTCTGACAGAAGAACTCCAAGAGTTTACATCTAGTCCTCCACTGATCTCCTTGGAGGAAAGACTGAATCATGAGGAACCTCACCACTTTCAGGCTTTGCTTTCTGGTTAATCAGACTGACCTTTCCAGAAGGGATCATGGAAGAGTTAACTAATCAGTGTCTATAAAGCATTTGGATAATGAAGAAGGCAATAGGAATCATGATGACAAAATCTGTCTTTTGCTGACACATGGGGTGGGAACAAGGAAAAGAAGGCAAAAAAATGTTTTTTTTTATGCTGTAGAGGCTTCGAAGGAGTGTGCAACTATTGTACAACCTTCCCACCGCGCAGCCTGTCTTTTCTTCTTTGTGACTTGGGCCCTCAAAGTGTTGCTCCTTAAAGGCAGCCATCCTAATATTATTTTCAAAAAACTCCTCTGCCAGGCTGGAGTAATTTTCTACTTTCTACTTGTGTGTGGGAGGAAAATTGTCACCCTTTTTATTACAGGGCTCTTTTGTGTCACTGAAGACATAAAACATGGACTTAAATTACTATGGACTGAAACCATCCAGGTGGGGGTTCTGCTCAGGTTTAATTTGACGAATGTGGCTGGCCATGTGTCCTCTGCTTGTCTCTGGAGGAGAGGAGCCCACTCACTGGGGGTCCAGACTGTCCTTTTCTGTCCTCTCTGGTGACACTGAGGCTGTTGCATGGTCAATAAGGATGTTACCAGGGACTGTCCATGTAGGATAAGCCTTAGAGAAATGTGTAGTGTGGTTCCACATCACCTTGCTGCATGCTGTGTTGTTTCTTCCTGTGGTCACCTTCACGGTCCCACCACCTCACTGCTCTAGTATCAAAGTCCCAGGAATCTACTGTGTCTCACATCTGTACTCTTCCATAAATGGTGCTTAAAGAGAACTATGGGGAGAAGGAGGCATTCAGTCCAAAGGAGTGGCTTTCTAACAAAGCACACATGAAAAGACAGGCATTCAGGCAGGGGACATTTTGGTGTCTTGAGATCATGTCACCTCATTCTGTCTTATCTTACCAGCAGTGTAAGGTTTAAAGCCATCTCTGCTTCAAGTTCAATAACTGGATCAAAGTGGAATTCAAGACCACATTTTCCCCGTTTGATAAACCATCTTTATACCCTCTAGAAGCTTAGCTCACCAGAGGCAGGAAGGAATGCTTTGCCAGGATGGCACCTGCTGAGTGGCCTGCCCTGGTCCTTTGTTTTTAATCCAGTTATAAATTATGAAGTATTGCTGTTTGACAGAACTTGGAGTGAATGGAGGGGGTATCGAGAGAGGGAAGAGAGTAAGACACATGATGCCACGAGGAGTAAAAAGATCAGATTTCTAATACTCCCAATTTGAAAAGACACTTGTAACTTGAAACTCTTGCCTGCTTCACAGAAGCTGTAAGTAGGAAGCAATTTTCTCTGAGGTGTTTTGTGTCCTCTACATCATCCAGAAAGTCATGTAACTCTGTGTCTCTACTCACAATGCTAAGAAAATGAAGTTTCCCACATAAGATTCTACCCAATGTTCAGAATACCATTGTGTGGCAGGAATTCTAAGGAGCTATTACTCAGCACAGAGCAAAGTGTGCTTTTTAATGAATCAAAAGGCATCAGAGACGTGTGTGTTCACAGCTGTTTGATGGCCTCGATCATGCTGTTTCCAGGTTCCTTTTCATAATTAGAAGTGCAGAAAGAAAGCCCAGTCTTCCCAAATGGCAGGAATGTTTCATAGAACAATAAAGGGCTGCTCCCATACATCCTCTGTCGACAGAAAGTAAAAGAGAAAATTGGTGTACTAAAAAATGATAGTAGAGCTTTGGAGACAGGAATGGTGGTGGTAGATTTGTTAAATAGTTATTTTGGCTCTAATCTTTCCATAGGACAAAGAGAATAGAGAGGATCTTTCCTTGTCTCTCTTCTTCTTCCCAAAGAGCTCATGCTGTGAAAAATCATTCCTATCAAAAACAAAATAAAACACAAAAACAAACCCATATTAGATAATGTTGACAGGCATGAGGGAGAACAGGGAGGCAGTCAGCAGAATTACTTCCCACAGAATGGGGGATATAAGGATCTGGCTGGCTTCTGAGGGCTCCTGAGCCTCTGTCTGCTTTCCACCTGTCCCCATGGCTCACCCCTTGATGCCTTCTGGTCTCTTTCCAGATAAGACATCCGTGTAAAATAGTGCCAGAGAGAACAAGGTGCCTCCCTCTCTACCTTCACTTTCTCTCCTCCTTTATGTTTCTGTATAACATTTATCACCGGCAGTCTAATTGTGAATTTAACTTGGTTTACCTTCTGTTCCCCCATACTAGAATTTAACCTTCACAATGGCAAATACTTTGTCCCTTTTCTTGACTGTGGTATCACTAGAGACTCCAATAGTA
Source organism: Callospermophilus lateralis (assembly GCF_048772815.1). Lineage (NCBI taxonomy): Eukaryota > Metazoa > Chordata > Mammalia > Rodentia > Sciuridae > Callospermophilus > Callospermophilus lateralis. The sequence goes on along the minus strand of NW_027511570.1, from coordinate 616,006 downwards.
TCTGATGTATTATAGGGACTCAGTGAAATATCCTTGGGATGGATCCATTGTTGAAAATTCATGGATGCTCTCTAATACCAATGTCTCCATTGTTCAATAAGTTTAGTTTTTTGCTCTTTTGCTCTTTTCCTTGAGACTGGGGGGACATAAGATCTTGTAAATCATTTTTCTAGCATTTTAAAGTAATTTGTTTCTTATGCATACCCTCTAATTAACCAAATTGGACTATAATATCAACCCTCTTTAAATATAATCCATAACATATTTGGGAAATTAGTGATTTTTAGGTTTAGGCAGATTTCTCGTCTAGTTCTTCCTGGTTGAGATTTCTTTTTTCCTACATAAAAGAAATCAAGGAATAGTTATGTAAAACTGCATAAAGAGAAAGAAGTCTTTGGGAATTGATTATGTTCCTATAGGAGTTCCTGTTGAAACTGCTCAGGCCAGGCTCCCAAGTTACATTTCCTGTAACAGAACAGAAACTTTTCCACCCCAGAGAAGATGCTGCCACAGACAGCCTGATTTCATTTACCTCTAGGCATGGGCAGCACAGCAGAAGAGTCTCTTTTTTCCTTTATGCTCTAATCTGGCGGTTCCATGTCACTGAAGACCTAATTTTTGTTAGGGTTCCTCAGGAAGTACAGGTCTGTGGTCACCTGGAGGGTCAGCTCAAAAGAGGCTGAAAGGATTGCTGTCTTTTCCACCTGGAGCAACACCCTCCCAATGGGAGAGGAGCTATTCATCTTTCCCAGCCATTTGCCCATGTGCCTCAACCTAGAAACCTTCTTCTGAGACTGGAAGCTCCCTCAACAGTCAGCTGCCAAGTGCTTCTGGAGCCCTTGGTTTGCTCCTGCATGCCAGAAACAGCTCACTCTACCCACAGGAATCCCATTTGTATTGTCCCCAACCCAGAACTCTCTCAAGGCCTTCTCAAAATACTGACACTGGGAATTGTCACGAGTTTCCCAGAACATCTTCTTGCCTGATGTGACTCATTGGAGAGAGAATAAAACGATGGATTCCAGTATCTTTACCTTTCCTATGATACTGTGGTTCACATGGGCACAGTCCAGTATTATAAGGAAAACTACAGAATCTGGAGAAAGAACAGCTCATCTTTTAAAAAAAAATGTTAATTTTGCCAGCATGGTGGCACATGCCTGTAATCCCAGTGGCTCAGAAGGCTAAGGTCTGAGGATTGAAAGTTCAATGCCAGCCTCAGCATCTTAGCAACACCCTGTCTCTAAATAAAACATAAAAAGGACTGGGGGTATGACTCAGTAGTTAAATGCCCCTGGGTTCAATCCTCAATACCCCCAAATAAACACAACAAATAAATAATTAATAATTTTCGTCTGGAGAACTTGGATGTTAAAACCTCTCATGTTTGCCTCCCTTCCTGGGAGGTCTTATCTAGCCTGTATGTCTGCCTTGCATCTCTATCTGACCTTTGCTATCATTGCTGGCTGTCATCACATTTGCCAGGGGAAAAACCTACCCCAGGGCATCTTCTCATTCTTTTGAATGATTCTGATGCCCAGCCGGGGTTGGAAAACACTAAATATGAGGATGATGGCAAAGTCTCTTTCTCTGGCCCATATTTCCCTACGAAGCTTGAGTACCCAATTTAAATTGCTTGATACATCCATTTGAATGAAAATAATAATGATAAATAATATTTTAGATAATATTTGCACATCAGGCCCTGTCTTATGAGCTATTCAATATGAGCTCATTTTCCTCTCTTAGTAAGTACACCGTCACTCACTGCTTTAGAAAGTCTGTTCTCTTGACCACTGTTCTATGCTATTCTTTCCAAATGTTAAAAAGGTGCAACCTAATTCAGCACTTTGGATAGTATCAATTTCTTTTTCTCTCTCACCCTTTACTAAATTGTTCTTGATCCTGATGAATGGCCACAGGATCCATTGCAGCTGACCAGGTCAGAATCCTGGGTGACACAGATGGCTTTTCCTTGGCTCTTAGTTTTGTATTAATGGCTGATAGATTCCATCTCCACAGTTCCTCTTAGAATATTCTTTTTCCTTCTGACTTTGCTTTAACTTAGGCCATGGTGGCTTTTTCCCCCCCAAGTCAGTCGCTGCAATATCCTCCAATCCCCTTAAATTGATACATTGTTGTTGAGTTAGTCTGCAAATTCCATCAATCCTGTCACTTCACCACACCCTGGCATTCAGCGAGTTTTCCTGGCCTTTTTGATTAAACCCAAACTCTTCAACATTCCTATTTTTTTTCTGCATCTGCTTCTATAGTCGTTAACTATTGATCTTCTCTAACCTACCTCCTGCTGTCCCTCATACACTCTAAACTTCAACTGCTAAGTTACCTGGAGCCTTGAGCACTATTCCCTCATATGCCTCAGTAGGTGCCCCTGCTGCTGTCTCCCTCCCATTGCCCACCTAGCCTCAGTGCTGTAAGGTGCAGCCTGTTCTTGCATCTTACCTAGCTGTCCGTAGGTTTATGGGCTTTTCCTGGAACATAAATCCTAAATTTGCTGGATAGAAGATCCTTGGTTGGCATCCATTTTCTTTCAGAGCTTGGTATCTGTTGTTCCATGATCTCCTGGCTCTGAGGGTCTGGAAAAATCTGAAAAATTAAAAAATCTGCTGAGATATGAATTGGTCTTCTCCTATATGTGATCTGATTCCTTTCTCTTGTGGCCTTTAAGATTCTATCCTTTTTCTGTTTGCTAGGTGTTTTCATTATAATGTGCCTTGGTGTAGATCTGTTGTAATTTTGTACATTTGGTGTCTTGTATTTGGTTTTTCAATTCATTCTTCATGCTGGTGAAATTTTCTGATATTATCTCATTGAAGAGATTGTGCATTTCTTTGGTTTGAAACTCTGTGCCTTCGTCTATCCCAATAACTCTTAGATTTGGTCTTCTGATGCTGTCCCATAATTTCTGGATATTCTGTTTCTTGTTTCTTATTATCTTCAATGTGTGATCAACTTTATTTTCCAGATTGTATAATTTGCCTTTATTATCTAACATTCTTTCTTCTAAGTCATCTAGTGTGTTGGTTATGTTTTGTATTGAGTTTTTTATTTGGCTTATTGTATCCTTTATTTCAAAGATATCTGACTTTTTTTTCAGGATCTCTATCTCTTTGTTGAAGTAATATTTTGCTACTGTATTTGCTTTCTTATCTCTTTGTTAGAGTGATCAATTTTTGCCTGTATTTGCACATTTTGGTCATTCTTTGATTCACAAATAATTTTAAATATGAACCTTCTGAACTCTTTCTCTGACATTTCATCAACTTTGTGGCCAATGGGTTCTATTATTATAATGTCCTGGTTTGTCTTGGGGGCAATTTCTTCCCTTTTTTCATGTGTCTATGTGTCTTACTTTTTTGCAGTTTGGATCTCAGATATTATAGTTTCTTCTCTATATTCTTGTAGTACCCATGCATATTGTACCTCACCTTAATGTTAGGCTTCCGGAACCTGCTGGTGTCCCTCAATGTATGCTACTGCAACTAAAGGTGATGGTGGCATTAGCCTAGGTAAGTTGAGATAGTAGTTGAGATGCCCCAAGATGGAAGCAATGTATTACAAAGATTTGGCTGAAAGGGTGGGCTTCACACTGTCTTTGGGATGCCTGCTCTTAGACGCAACTGCTTCTAGTTCCTGTCCATTGTCAAAAAGTTAGGGGCTACTGTGTGGAGAAGGCTATGGTAATGACTGCAGTGTCCCAACATTGAAGTGTGTTAGGCTTAGGCTCCCAGGTGGTGGGAAGGTAGAACTCAGACCTACCCTGGACCTGGGTTCTGTGCAAGTAGGTGTGGGCAGATCTGGGATGGGCCTGACCTCCCATGGTAATCTCAAATGGTAAGTTTTTTAAAGGTAGGTAGTAGAATTCATTCAAATAGAATAAGGTTTATAAAACTCAGAAACATCTGAAAATTTAAGGTGCTACCTCTGAAAAAAGTGAAAATTCTTACCATTGGAAATTCTCTATCAGAAACTAAATTACTATATTTTGTCCAGAGGTGTTATATGTTTAATTTGAAAATGAAGTAGGACTTTCAACTAACTTCTCAACTACAAAGTGCTTTCTCTTTGTAGAGTATACCAGACCCACACTACACAGTATCAATATCTGCAAGGATAGGAAAAACAGCTACTTTGAAAAAGATAGTTTATTTAACGATGTTGTAGGAATGAGCATACTTTGACTATTTCACTGTGACATTTTAAATTAGTTTAATGGAATGAACAAAAATTTAATTACAAAACCAAAATTATTTCCAAATAGATGATATTGCAATAAATATAATAAAAAGTTTCATTTTTTTAGATTTTGAAAAAAAATGAATAGCTGATTTATGCACATACCATGGTATGTACATATATAGTCTTGTAAAGTTGAAAGTAAAACACCTGCTAGGAAGATTTCCTGGTAGTATTTCTGTGCCATATAATATGTACTTGTTAATTATATAATACATAAAAAATGTTCTGTTATTCACTATGTATGTGACTCTTGCCATCTTTACAGACATGAAAGTTCAGTAGTAGTATAATTGTTGATATATAAAATATAGTATAGTAGTTTTAATCTTATTTCTGCTAAAAGATCAAATGAATAAATTTTATATTGAAAAATAATATTTTATTTTTATTAAATTTATTTTAATTGATACATATATATAATACTTAGGAGTATGATGCATGTTTCAATAATGTATACATTATATAATGTTTAAATCAGTTAAACACATCTCCTTAAACATTTATTATTTCTTTCTTGTACAAAATTTCAAAATCCTTTTCTCTACCTTTTTAAAAAATATATAGCATATTATTATTAGCTATAATCATTCTATGTGCAATACCACACCAAAACATTTTACTCCTATTTAATTATAACAATTCCCATTGAACAATCTGTCCTTATTCCTTTCCTCCTTACTTTTCCCAGCACATAGTAACCAACATTCTACTTTCCACCTCTAGAAGATCAACTTTTTTAATATTCTACACATAAATGAGAGATCAAGGGGCATTTATCTTTGTGTGTCTGGCTTATTTCACTTAACAATGATCTTCAGTTCTATCCATGTTATCACAAACATGACAGGATTTTATTCTTTTCTATAGTTTAATAATATTTCATGATGCATGTGTACAATTTATTTATCCATTAATCAATAGTAGAATACTTTTTTTGAATGTTGTTCATTTTAAACGTAAAATTATAAATCAATTACAGTGGTGGCTAAAACCCGTTCATGACATGCCACAATTTACTTCCAATGACATTTAAACCTATCTCACATGCTGAACAATCTGTAATAAATTATGATTTTTTTTTTTGCTTCTGAAATGAAGCTATAATTATGACAGTTGAATTCTTGTTCTGGGAAATAAGGTGGCATTTAATTCCTTGAGATCAAATGACACTCACAAAAGAACAGTTAATTATTCTCAGCTGCAAAGGAAGGGAGGAGGGGAGAGAAAAATTATGAAAAAGAACATGGTAGCACTTTATGTGAAGTATCTATTAACTAATCCTTAACTAAGGCTGAACTACCATTGAACTTCTGGGGTTGTCCTGAGCCCCAGGTAACCCATTTTATGATTTCAGTTCTCAATAAAATCCAAACTAGGAGGAATTAGTACCTGGAAACATTCTCTATTCTTCACATCTGATAGCACAAATGCTCTCACAACCAGCTTTTGGTTCCAAGAAAACAGATTGACACTCTAACCCAGTTGAATCAGACCCAGGAGGGTATTATAGTGCTAGTTTTCCATGACTGCCATCCTAATTCGGGTCTCTAACTGCCACAGTCATCGGATCCATATTGCAAATAAAGGCAAGGAAAAGAGTGTGTCCCCATAATTTGTTGTTGTTGTTTGTTTCTGCTTTAAACAGCAGCGATGCTTCCATTGGCTTTTCTGTGATAGCCCTTTCCTGTTCATTCTGGCAAGAAGCCCTGATGCAATAGAATATGGCAGCAAACAGTAGGCCACTCCTCAGAGCCAGCCCTGACACCATCAGCTGCATGTTAGCAGCCTGCTATTAGAGACGCCTCTTTGTTTGACTTCCCTTTCTTCCTTGGGAGGAACAGATACTCTAGAGAAGGGCCCTGCTGGGTGGAATTCCCCATTTTCACTGCAATTAGGGATTGTGACTTGATTGATTTAGGGGCTCTCTGAAATGTAGCAGGATCAACAGAGTTGTGCACAAAACAAGGCATAATCCACTGGGTTAAATTAATGTTAAATCAGAGATGATTGGATTAATTGCTATTACATTTTATCTTCTGTGCACATGTGCTGTTGGCAGGCTTTCAGAGCCTTTTTAAAATTAGTTTAGAACTGCCTGGAAATGGTACAGGTGCAAATGATTTGTGCACTGGGTCTTTCCAGTATGCAGAGGGCTCATAAGAAGGTGCATTTTTTTGGTCCAAATCGTATTTTGGATGTGATTTACAAAAAAAAAAAAAAAACAAAACTGCACCGAGAATAAACTTGGCCTCAAACTGTATAGAAGCTTTTGATGTGTTAAATGGCAAAAGGACTCTGTTGGATAGAAGATAATTTGGAAAATGGATCTCCTTTAAATTGGTAGCCTTGGCAGTGTCCCCCTATTCAGTTTGCTTCCCTGACATGATTTTCTGCCCCAGTGGGAGTCTTTAGGGTCCTGGACACGGATGCAGCAGAACACTTAGCGTGGCATCGAATCCCCAAGCATATCCTTCCAAAGCTGCACCCCTTCCACCAATTCTAAAGGTAAACTCTTCATATGATCATCGTTAACAGGATCAACCTGTTTAAAGGAAATCATGTGAATTATGGGACTGAATCCTCCACAGAGTGATCAGATCAGGGACACAAAGCAAAGATAATCAAAGGCTGATTTCTTTTTTTATGTTCTCGTTTCCTCACCAGTCAGGGGCTCAGGCCTCTGTGGGGCTGGCTGTGAGCAAACCTCTCAAGGCTCCAGGACACCTGGAGAGGTTTCTGTGCTTCAGGGAGCTGGGGAATCTGCAAAACCTTTTGAAGACAAGTGTGCACACGCTATAAATAGGTGTCATGGAGGAGACAAAGACTTCATTCTGGTGATGAACATTGGATCAATACACATAAACTGGTAAGAATATAGTGATTTCTTCTCTGTGGCCCTTGAAACTCTGCCTTCAATATCAGGCTCAGGAGAGCAGGCCCTGAATATCATTAGCCTTCTCCCTCCTGGGCAGATGTTTTGAACAACCAATAGTAGAATACTTAGTTTGTCTCCATTTATTGGCTTGGAAAGAAAATATTATATTAAAGTTATTCTGGAAAAATTGTAGAATTATTTTTGTCATTGAATTCAATCTGTTTTATTTAAAGGTGATGTGAAAACTTTGATAAATTCATGACAATATGTCATAAATTTTTAAGAGATAACATATTAAGATGTAGAAAGTTAATAGTTAGAATTTTTTAAATTGTAATTTCCAATTGCTACTTAAGTTTTTTGTTGATACTAGTAAATATGCTTGTGTAAGATAATCACACTTACAGATTTGTTTGTCTCAGCAGATAGAAATTCACAGAAGGCTCCTGTTCATAATTTGCATTTATAAATTATACTGTTTATTTTGCTATTTGCATAGATATTTTCAGGCTTTTTGAACTAATTCTGAGCCACTGATCCAGTTTCATTAATTAGGAATGTAAAGCAGCATTATAGAAAATTACCAAAAGAAACTTATTAAACAACTCAAATAATGTGCAAGTGACATAAATCTTCACTAGCTATAAATAACTGCATCCTACTAATATTAACCTACAGTCCTTTTTTCCTCATGCCCAAGCTCCAATAATATTTTCAGGTACTAAGATTATATAAAGATCTCTAATTGTCATATATAATCTTTAATTTTAAAACTTAAAAATGTGTGTGAATAAAATTGTGTTGATATTATTATTATTAACTAAAATAACAAATTTCCTTTTGACTGTTAGACAAATGGGAAACCATTGACCTTTTTTTTTTGAACTGAAAACTTTCAATTTAGTGTGGAGTTTTGCAACTTCTCTGGTCCTTCCATAGGAGGCTCGGCATGGTACAAGAGTGGCAGCATGTGCATGCTTTCTGTTCATGAATATGAAACTGAACTCTATGCCCATAAAGCCCCAATTGGAATGTTTTTAACTACAGACTGCTAAGAGTAGATAGTAACATTGAGCCTAAATCTTTATTTGAGACAAGTAGGAATTCAAGACATATTGTTTGAGGTACTTTCATGATGTCATGAACTCCATGATTGCTTGAGTACTTTATCAATGTTACTGATATCATTTTTGATACTGTATAATCTTACTTTCCTAATCTATTGTTATAGATTGAATGATCATATTAAAAGGTTACATGATATGGAATAATTCTTTAGTCTGCATTTATATAAAAGATATATTTTATTGCATCTCTCACCATGCACAAAACTCTATTCAAAGTGGATCAAGGATCTAGCAATTAAATTAGAGACACTGCATTTATCAGGAAAAAAAGTAGGTCCATATCTCCATTACATCAAATTAGGACCTTACTTTAATAATAAGACTCATATAGTGCAAGAATTAAAATTAAGAATTAATAAATGGGATGGATTTAAACAAAAACACTTCTTCTCAGAAAAAGAAACAAATCAGTGAGGTGAATAGCAAGCCTCCAATTTGGGAACAAATATTTTTCACAGGCATGTCAGAGCACTAACCTCTAGGATATATAAAGAACTCAAAATCTTAGCACCAAATAAATACATACATACATAAATAAATAAATAAAAATAACCCAATCAATTAATGGGCCAAAAACCTGAACAGACACTTCTCAGAAGATTATATACAGTTAATTAATAAATATATGAAAAATATTCAACATCTCTAGCAATTAGAAAAATGCAAATCAAAACTACTTTAAGATTTCATCTCTCTCCACTCATGATGGCAGCTATTAAGACTACAGACAACAATAATGTTAGGGAAGATGTGGGGGAAAAGAATACTCATATATAGCTGGTGGGACTACAAATTGGTGCAGCCAATATGGAAAGCAGTATGGATATTCCTTGGAAAACTGGGAATGGAACCCAGCTATTCTTCTCCTCAGTCTATACCCAAAGGACTTAAAAACAGCATACTACAGGGACACAGCCACATCAGTGTTTATAGCAGCACAATTCATAATGGTTGGACTGTAGAAACAACATAGATGCCCTTCAGTAGATGAATGGATAAAGAAAAGGTGGTATATACATAATGGAATATTATTAAGCATTAAAAGAGAATAAAATCAAGGCATTGGCAGGTAAATGGATGGAGCTAGAGAATATAATGCTAAGTGGAATTAGCCAATTCCAAGAAATCTAATGCTAAATGATTTCTCTGATTTAAGGATGCTGATTCATAATATAATGTGGGACATGAGGTGGGAGGATTAAATGAACTCTAGATAGGGCAAATAGGAAAATGATAGGCAGGAGAAGGGAGGAGGCAGAGGGGTAAGAAAGATGGTGGAATGCAATGGTCATCATTACCCTAAGTACATGTATGAAGACACAAAGAATGTGATTCTTCTTTGTGTGCAACCAGAGATATAAAAAAAATTGTGTTTTATATGTGTAATATTAATTGTAATGAATTCTTATGTCTCATATAACAAATTAAATTTTAAAAATAAATTAAAAAAAGAATAGCTCAAAAAAAAAAAGAAAATGTGTTATACGTACACAATAGAATATTATTCAGCATTAAAAGAGAATAAAATCATGGCATTTGCAGATAAATGGTTGGAGTTGGAGAATATATGCTAAGTGAAATTATCCAAATCCAAAAAACCCAATGCAGAATGTTTTCTCTGATTTAAGGATACTGATTCATAATGTGATGGGATGGGGCATGGGAGGATTAGATGAACTCTAGATAGAGCAAAGGGGAGGGAGTGGAAGTGAGGGTACATGGGGGTAGGAAAGATGGTGGAATGAGATAGACATCATTACCCTAAGTACATGTATGAAGACATGAATGGTGTCTCTCTACTTTGTGTACAACCAGAGATATAAAAAAAATGTGCTCTATATGGGTAGTATGAATTGACAGCATTCTGCTGTCATATGTAGAAAATTAAAATTTTAAAATGTATATTTTAGAAGATGTCAAACAATCATTTAATTTCTAGCATCAAAATTACAGCTACCAGAATAATTATAAAAATGTGTATTGAGGTTGAATTTGCATACCTAAACTTTAAATTTTTTAAAAGTGTCTTACATGTTGCATCCCTTATAGTAAACATTCAAAATTTTATAAAACAGAGGTAAAGTAATTTTTTAGAATTAGCCAAACTTTACAAAATTCTTTCAATAGTGTTAGGTTGTGAAAAAGGATGAATTCTTTTTCATCCTTTTGTGAAAAGGATGAATTCTCTGCACTTAAAGATAAAACAAAAAGAGTACTTTGTGTATTAAAATATACATACTCAGGCTGGGGTTGTGGCTCCGCAGTAGAGTGTTTTCCTAGCATGTGCAAAGCCCTGGGTTCAATACTGAGTACCATATAAAAATAAGTAAAATAAAGGTATTGTGTCAAACTACAACTAAAAATATTTTAAAAAATAAAATTAATTTAAAAAAATACATACTTAAAATTTTTGACTATGTTAATTTACAGAACTTATTGGTTAAATAATGAAACTATTGATTATGAACAAAGTGCTCATAGAATAAGAAATAAAGTACAAATTACCAGTACTAATCATTGCTACATAGAAGACAGTAGAATTACTAGTCAAATATTTGGAAAACTTGAATTTTATATGTAAAATTATTTCAAATCCACTTATTCATATAATTATTTATTTAATAGACTGCCATATATAAAACTGAATAATAATTCATTTTTATTTTATTTTTTAGATGATTGAGAACTTTAAAGATTAAGTGGATTATTCCAAGTCATAGTCACTGACAAAGCCCTAATGGCTGATCCAGTTCTTTCCCACAATGTTCATTTCCAAGAAGAACAAAGGGAGAGGAATGATATCATCATTGATGCCTCAATGGTTTGAACAAAAAGGCATATTTGATAGTATAATGCAACTTATATTCAGAGAAGTGAAAAAATTATTTCCTGAGCAGAATTTTAGCACAATATGATGCTGATTAAATACCAGCAGAAGATGAAATTTGGATCAGCAATTCTCATGATTCAGTTTGAATTGTACGAAAACATAGAAATCTTGAGTTGAAAAAATATTCACATATTTTAAAAGGAATATTTAAGGAATAATGGAAAATACTGTTTAACATAATATTAAATTATTTAGATTAAAATTCACAAACACCAGAGACCAAAAAAATAAATAAATTTTTGTCATAATATATGCAATAGAGAAAAATATATTATATAGCTTTTATTCCACATAAGTTATTCTTTCAAATGATCATTTATTATTTATGAAAACTCACTATAGGAATTATTTTTAATCTGTATATTTAAATTCTCGGAACACATTTTTGAAACAAGTTTTAGTACATCAAAATTTGAAACCAAAGACATATGGAAGTACCCATAAACACCTACATTGAACACAAACTTTTCATCATGTTTTAATTTTAATCACAAAAGAGATAAAAGCCAATGTGTGTCATCAAGCACAATATTCACTTTTTTGGAAAGTGACTACCCATATATTGTTGTGTGAATTTTACTAGTGAAGCACTTCTTAATTATTTGTATCTTCAAATATTTTTTTTCTTACAAACTTTAAAAAATCCTTTGTTAATTACTCTTCCTATGATATTTTAACATAGATTTAATGTGTATCCTTGTATACTATAGTTATCTGAAGGACTGCAAACCCCCATTAAAAAGTAATTTTTCCCCCTCCTAAAAAGCACTCCACCAACCCTTGGGACAATAAAGATGCCTGAGTTACAATGATCAGTTCTAAAAATATAGGGATATAGAAAAATGAACGTGTTGATCATATAATCACTCTTTGCAAATTTCTAGTTACATTCTTCTCAAGGACTCAATAAATAATTCAGCACAGTCTAAGTTTGTATCACTTCATATATTTAATATTTGTTACATTATGGACATTTTTTCCAATGTTAGATTATGAGATGTATTCCTTATATCTATACTACTGCAGTTGATTGGATTACATCATGATTACTCTAGGAAGAGAAGAGTTCATAGGAAGTGTAAATATCAAAAGTAAGTTGCCATGATCAAAGATATATAATTGTTTTTTTTTCCTTGTCTTTAAGAGAAATCATGTACAACTAATGGAATTCTTTCATCATAAGCACATTTGGTGAATGTAAACTTATTTCTGCATTGGAAATGTGTGATGTTAAATGGAAATATGTATTAATTCATCATGTTTTGCTATTGATATTACTTTCTGTGCATATATATGCTAAGATAGCTGATAAAAACCTTCAGAAAAATGAGTATAAAATGAAGTAAAAGGGCTTGGGATGTAGCTCAAGCAGTAGCACAGTTGCCTGTCATGTGCTGGGCGCTGGGTTCAATCCACAGCACCACATAAAAATAAAAATGTTGTGTCCACCGAAAACTAAAAAATAAATATTAAAAAAAATCTCTCTCTCTCTCTCTCTCTCTCTCTCTCTCTCTCTCTCTTTTAAAAAAAACTTTAAAAAAATGAAGTAACATATAATGAATACTTGTGTATGTTTCAAACACAGGCATGATATTCTTACAGATGTATCCTCCTTAGTTCACAGCAGGGGGCTTAAGTTGTAATTTTTTCACAAGAGAGAAAGATAAGGTATGGCTGTAAATAATAAATAAGTTGCTCTTGAACAATTATTATTTAATTAATTGAAGTATAAATAATTTAAATCAGACATGATTTAAATAACTTCACACCACTGTTGAACACATATATAATATTTACATCTGAAATTTAAACAGACCACATGAGCATAGACACACCTGTTATATGCACAACAACAAACATATAACAAAATCACTAAATAATAAAGACTGTGCATATAACAAAATGCATGAAATCCGTTATTTTGAGCTATATTCCTGGGATTATATTTTTGGGAATTCAGAAGTAACTTTGATTACATTTCTCTTAATCCCCACAACTTGAAAATGTAGAATTATTAAAAATTGTTGAGTGTTTTATTATATAAAGGATAGGTCCTAAGGAGCTTAATTTGAACAAATACTATAAAAGGAATTGTTATTTTAGACAAGGTCTGATTGATTAAAAAGCCCATGCAAATTATCCTTCAATACAACCGAAGTATGTAAATATAAATAAATCACTAATGTGAAATTTGGTCTAAATGTATAATTGTGTACATTCTACTACAAAAAACACTTTACTGTATATATGTCTTGTACTATAATATTTTATATCATTAATATGTAAAATGGCATTTATTTTACAAATACATACTCAAGATTGTTTTGGAGGATGTGAATATATGAGAGTAGAGTATATGTGTCTCAAAAGGAGAGAATATATTATATACTTCAAAATTTTATTTTGATAATCAGTAGGCTTATAATCATAGAAATTATAATTTGCATTTTACTACTAAAGGATAAAATATTATTTCTTATCAGATTAAATATTATTAATTATCACATATATGCATATAAACATTTAGAGAACTTATTTAAATGAAATCTGAAACACTTTATCTCAAATAATTTACATATTTTATTCTCAGAAAATATTGTCAAAGGCTGTGCCTGGTGGTACAGGCCTATAAGTGGCTCAGGAGGCTGAGACAGGAGAATCCTGAGTTCAAAGCCAGCTTCCACAATTTATCAAGAACTCAGAAAACTCAGTGAGACCCTGTCTCTAAATAAAATGTAAAAAAAAAATAGCTGGGGATAAGGATCAATGCTAAAGTACTTCTGGGTTCAATCCCTGGTACCCAGAAAAAAATATTATCAAAGATTATATGTTTAAAAAATTAAATATGTGTGCTAAACTTAGTGTGTGTGTGTGTGTGTGTGTGTGTGTGTGTGTGTGTGTTTTATGGGGGATTTAAATAATCCCAGGTATAATTCTGTAGTCAAACTAAATATATGTAGAGAATAATTTATTCAGCTTAGGTGAAATTGCAAATCATTGTCAAGTAATGTTCTTTGAAAATAAGCTAGATTAGACTTGCCCTATGTCAGCTAGCTTATCTGTTTTCCTGCATTTTAACATTCCTTTACTCTCTGTATAAATGATTTTTACTGTCTTCTTTTTCTTTAATATATTAAAGGAAAATATCTTCTTTGCAGGCTTCAGAACAGGAAATTTGAATGCTAAGGCTCTGCCAAGATTTTATTCATAATAACATCATATTGTCTCTGGTGTGCTCACAGTATTAACAACTTGCCATAAAACAAGTTATAGCTCACAGGCTAAAATCCATTCCCTATGAAACATACCTACTGATAACTCACTCTTAAATGATGTAATTTTCAGGGTTATTTGATTTCCCATATTGAAAATTTTATATTGGGTTCATTTTTAATCAGAGGATATACAATGTCATATCTATGAATTGTGACCAATAAGTGTTTGCATATTGATTGTTCAGAACTCAAAATGTATTTTCTCATGAGATAGTAGCTTGATTTTAGGTCACTAGGAACACTAATTCCTATTTGAACCATTAAGAACCTAAAAAATTAATGAAATTACATTAGTCCAAATTTTTACTTTCATTTATGAGATCAGAATAATTAGGTAAAGGAGGTAAGAAGTGCAAAAGAGAGAGAGAGAGAGAGAGAGAGAGAGAGAGAGAGAGAGAGAGAGAGAAAATTCAGTTCTAAAGTTACCACGTTTGTCCTGTTCCTAAATTCAGTCCCTCATTTGTTAGCTACTTGAATTTGAGAAAATAATAGTTAAGCTTTCTAGTCTGAATTACAAATACAGAATTTTATAAATACTATTTCAATTATTTCTTAGATTTTTAAAATCATTTTGAGGTCCTTTTCTAAGGTTTCATATCTGCATTTTTTGTTCTAAATCAACACTATAAATGCATAGATTAATAAAATCAACTCAGTTGAAATATAACATTTTATTGGCTTTTTTGGCAGGTTTGCAAAGGTCGCGGCAAAAGCGGGGCACGGAACTTCGCCCGCCCCGGCGGGGGAGAACGCCCCCGTCGCTGCTCACGCAGGAAACTCACTGCCCGGCAGCAAGAGGTCCAAGCCGCGCAAACAGCAGCGGCCGGGGCAGGGCAGGGGCCAACAGGATCACGTGGGCGGCTGGGGGCCGTCAGCGCTGGCAAGCCCAGGACATGCGCGCTGTGGCTGCCGGACCTGCGCACTGGGGGTAGCGGGGCGCCGCGCGGGGGGCGGGGACTGAGGGGTAGGGGTCAGGGGGGATGAGCCTCGAGGGCCATGCGCAGGGGCGGGCGGAGCCCCAGGGCGTTTCCCCTGGGCAACCCGTGGGGTTGGAGGACATTGCTCGGGGCCAGGGCGTGCCCAGGCGCGCAGAGGGAGCAAGCTTCAGGCGAGGCCCCGCAGTGCTCCTGCAAACATATTCTTCAGTCTCTGCCATATGAAGCCAATGAAAGATGCCTGCTCGTGACCAAATGATGCTCATGCCAAAAAGTGATTCTGAAAATTTTAATAAGCCTATGTTTTTAAAAATTGTGTCTTTATTTCTTCTCAGGAAATGTTTTCAATTCAAAATTTCATGTGACTTCATCAAGTGTGAAAATTGATGGAAGGTCATATGAAAAATCTTGAAATGACTCTTTAAAGCAACCAATGAGAGATCAAGGTATTTTTTTACTGATTGTAAACCCAAGTGTCAATTTTTAATGGATTTGATAGATGACTCCTGATGAATTATGATTTTTATATTTATTTTTAAAGAGCAATATAGATCTAAAACAGGTGCAGCTAAGATACCATCCTGGTTGAAGAAAGTATCCACCCTGTGGAATTATACAAAAAATATACTAGATACTGGGGACATGCCCTGGTTCAGTTTCCAGCAACACACACACACACATACACACACACAAATAACAATAATAATAAGTAAAAATAATAAATTCTAGTCCAGATCCAGTTACAAGCCTCCTATTCACAAAACTTAGTAATCTACATACATGATCAGTCTATATGTATTCTTTTAAAATTTGCTGTTACAGTGTTTTATTTGTCAGAACTGTTGATACATACAGTTTCTGGGCATTGTTTTCACTGTTGCCTACTAATTCCATCACATGAACATTCCACAACATATTATTTGATTTCTATCTCATCAATAGAAATTTAGATTGCTTACAATTTTTGTTAGAAATTGTGCAGTGCAGAAGGAGACAGGGACCCCTCTGTTTATACTGCTGTTATGGGACTTGTCACACTATTCTCTTATTTTGTTATTACACATATATTCTGTGACTCAAGACTGGGTGGGCAATGCCGAATGCTAAATGAATGTAAACTGATTTTCAAGACTTATCCTTTCTGTATTTGAGTTTATATTTTGTAGACTTAGGCTGCTATTTTTTATAGTACAGATGAAGACTTGGATCTTTAGATTTTCACACTTCTCCTTCAGAAACTCTAAAAATAAATTGGAAGTAAACTCATGACTTAGTATTAAAAGGTGCTCCTTAGCCAGGCAGGTGTGGTGGCACACACCTGTAATCCTAGTGACTCTGGAGGCTGAGGCAGTGTAATTTGGTAAGACCCTATCTCAAAATGAACAAAAGGGGGGGGGATGTATCTCTGTTGTAGAGCAGTCATAGGTTCAAACTCCAGTGTGAAAAGTGTTGGCAAGGTGGTCCTTAAAAATGAGTTTGTGGTATTCCTGAGTCCCTTAATGCTTCTGTCAATTTTGGAACACAATAGATGTCTCTTTATGAAATCATGACTACCCAGTGATCACACTTCTCTCTTCAAATGCTATTAATGGTTTTGCAACATCAAAAAAAAAGGAAATATTTTTATCTATGATGAAATCATCCTGGCTTTCAAAACAAACAAGCAAATACTTTGTTGTTTGAAACATACAGATAAATATATTGCCCCACTCCTAGCATGGATTTATATTACCAGGAAGTATCATGAAATGGTTACATAGAAGGATAATTGATAAGCTATCAGAAAAATATATAGATATATATAAAACATATATTCAAAGAAAAGTAAACATTTGTTATGTGTTGAACAGAACAAACACATTATACTGTTTTCTGTCTTTGCAGATAAGACCCAGAGCTTGAAAACAATGGGTTTATGCAATGCAAATAAATGTATTAAAGTATTTCTTTTTTAAATGAAAAGAAAAATGTTTATATGTTATCAGCACAATTCTATCCTATGTTGTATTTTTCCTGAAAGTTCAAATTTGAAGGAGGAATTTTATGTATACAAAATGAATATTTATGCACACAAAAACATTTGTAACATTATATTTTGGGTAAAATCTTGAAGAAACGACATAAATGCCCTGAAATGAAGAATAAGTAACTTATAACATGAAAATACGTTAGAATTTAATGAATTTATTAAAGCTATGATTTTGTGAAACTACGTATTTGTTAACTAATAAATAGAATTGTAAATACCTCTGATTACAATTGTTCTGTTTTTTGTTTGTTTGGGAGTTTTTTTGGTACTGGGGATTGAACCAGGGTGCTTTACCACTGAATTACATCCCCAGCCCTTTTTTAAAATTTTTATTTTGAGACCGAGTCTCACTATTTATATTTAAACCTCATGTTGCTGAGGCTGCTTTTGAACTTCTAATCCTACTTTTTCAGACTGAGGAGTCACTGGAATTTCAGGTTACAATTATTTTTACAGTTGTTAAATTGTATATTATTTGTCAGAACAAAGTGTAGAAGAAATAAAACTGAATGTGTAAATTTGGTTTGTTTTAGTGGTAATATAAATGGAAATCTATCTATTTTTTAAGTATTTATTTTTTAGTTGTAGTTGGACACAATATCTTTCTTTATTTATTTTTATGTTGTGCTGAGGATTGAACACAGTGCCTCACACTTGCTAGACAAGCGCTTTTCTGCTGAGCCACAACTCCAGCCCCAGAAATTTATTTTTAAATTGGTCCTTCTTATACTAAATTTAATGTGATAAGATAAAGCATCATGTTTCATTTTAAAGAGTAAAGTGTGTATATTGTAGTAACCAAGTGTCCCCATGTGCTTATAACTGATGGTTTTCCCAGAATGCTGAACATTTCATAACTAAAATCAAAACCATCCTGGGTGAGTGGGAATGATGAGTCACCCTATAATGAATCTTTAATTGGTAGGAGAAATGATTAAAAAAAAATTCTTTTTTCTTGAGACCATGGGAATTGAACTCAGAGTTACGTTGGCACCCTTTTACTCTTATATTGAGACAGGCTCTTGCTAAATTGCCAAGGCTGGCCTCCAGATTGTGATCCTACTGTCTCAGCCTCCCAAATAGCTAGAATAATAGATGTATGCCACCATGCCCAGCAAGAAATTATAATTTAATTTCAATTGTTAAGAAATAAACTAGATACTAGTTTGGTCACCAATCAGAAATTATTTACATTTTAACCTCTTTCATGTTACAGCTACTCTTAGAAAATTGCACGCAAGGTCTTAAAGAGACAGCCTTCTAATTACATATTCACCTGGTAGCCATTTCAATAAATGAAGTTAGTCTCAGCACACATTAATTGACATAATCACCAAAACATCAAAATCAGATTAGCCACTGTAGCTCAAAGAAAAATAGAAAAGAATCCATTGCTCCAGCAAATTGCAAAAGTGTTTTCTAAAAAGGGCTCAAAAAGGTTGTTCAACTTGTAGATAGGTTTAAATAAAGCTAATAAAACATGGCTATAATAATATTCATTCATGAGACAATTCTGGTTTCTCAGTGTGTTTTGGCTATATTGCATTTAAAATTCAGTCTTTATAAAATCCTGCCCTTTGTTGATCTTGTAATCCCCATTATACATGTTTTAGTGGCATATCACTCCTGTTCTAAGAAAAAATAGTATCTACCATTTGTGTTTTAATAATTAACAATCATACAGTTATCCTCAAAGCACAACAGCAGCAACAATGACACCATTGTATTTGTAAAAAGCTTACATCTCAAATTCCTGCCTCTTTTTCCTAAAATACTGACATCATAGTAAAACACTGTTCTCCCTGCTTTGGGTTCAAGTAATCTGATAAATCAGAGGAACATGAAGATAGCAAAAAGAATACATATGTTAGTGCAATTCTGCAAGGTAAAAATTCCTTTGCCAAGACTTCTTTATTGATTACATGTCATCTATCATTTCACATCTCTCTTCCTTGTTTCCTATGCCAGGTTATTCTCACCACTTAAAATGTAATTTGCACAATCCACTTTCCATGCACTCTGTTCTGGTTACTGTGCTATTATTAAACTACCTCAGCTTTACAAGATCTTTTATCAAAGCTCATTAGCATTCTTTATCATCATCATGATTATTGCTATTATTATTTACTTTTACTCTTCTCTGCAGAATGTTTTCTCTTTATTGCAACACTTGGTAAGTTCTCACTATTGTTTAAAAACTGGTTCACCCATTGGGGTAGAATTTGCTTTTGTTGTAAATTAACTCTGATAAATCAGAGAAACACAAAGAAAACAAATTATTCAAGATAAAAATAGACATATACTTGGATTATTTGTTGCTGTTCCTTATCACTTAAAATATTCACTATCAGTAATGTCTCTTGAAAACTTTTCTTTCTGATACAGTATTGGTTACTAATTGTGTTTACTATCAATAATATTTGATTTTTGTGAAATTACAACTAGAATTACAGTGAAATTACAACCAAAAATACAATGGAGGAGGGGAACTGAAATAAAGAAGGGAAACTATAACTCACCATTTAAAAAAGAAAGACTTTAATACATTATTTGCATTGCATAAACACATTGTTTTCAAGCTCTGGGTTTATCTGCAAAGACAGAAAACAGTATAATGTGTTTGTTCTGTTCAACACATAACAAATGTTTACTTTTCTCAGATTCTTCCCATTAGGTACCCCAAGCCCTCCATTTAACACTGTTCAAAATACAAAGAGCATGTCAGTTTATCTTCGCACTTTGCTTTAGCACCTCCATTACACAAACACACTCCAAGGTCTGTCTGTGGTCCAGCCCATATTTGCAAGAGATCTAATGATTATCCCAATTACTTTTGTAGAAAGCAATCAAACTATAGCAATCTTACTATCACCATTGATAATGGATGTCAGAACCTTTGACAAATAAAGTCTCAAAGTGTCACTCTTCACATCTTTTATGAATGATAAGGAGAAATAGCACTTTAACATTGCAGACATTTGGTGAGTTCTCCCTTAATCAAATGACCCAATATATTGTACCAATTACAACAGCACATAAATTTGGATATGACACATTGAGTACACATTAATACCTATATGATATTCCTTCAAAAAATTTTATGATGCTGGAGATGGTACCCCAGACATTGTGCATGTTAAGCATGTGTTCTGCCCCTGACCCATTCCTTCCAAAAATATTTATCCTGTATCTAATCATTAAGAGACAGCCAGGCAAATTCATCTTGAGGGACATACTGAAAACTGGCACGAATTCTTAAAAAAATGCTAATGCTATAAAAGTGAACAAATAAAAAAAGACTAGAAAATTGTAACTCAAGGGAGGGTAAAAAGATAGGAAAAATGAATGTAACAGATAATCTTGGTTATATCATGGAATGCAAACAAAAAAATAAAACTACAAGAACTGTATTGGAACCATTGTGAAAATTTTAATATAGAGTTTATTTTCAGATAATAATATTGGATAAATGTTAAATTTCCAGAGTATTTGTATTGTGGCTATGTAGAAGAATATCCTTTTTCTTAATAAATATATGCTACAGTATTTAGGGATGAAGTGTCAGGATGCCTGCAATAAATTATCCAATGGTTCAACAAAACATATACACCAAGGGAAGGAGTACAGAAACAGAGAACAAATGTGGCAAAACGTCAGCAATTGGTAGATACAAGCTCCCCATTATACTTTGCCTGCAAACTTTTCTGAAGATTTGAAATGTTGCAAAACAAAAAAGCTTTGGAAAACCTATTAAACCCAAATCCAGCATTTCTTAGGGAAAGAAGTCCTGGGTTTAATTACTTACATTAAGCCAACATGCTTTGCTTTGAGAAAACACAGAGGTCTACAAGTTTGTGGAGCAAAGGGAGCAGGGTCAGCATCAGGTATACAACAGACATTGCTAAGTAGACTCGAAATTTCAGGACAGGTTATATCTCTCCAGCCACAATGAATCTCAGATCAAAAATAGTAACCCCCCCAAAAAAAAGAATTGTGTTTACTGAACATGTACAGATTTCTTCTTGTCATTATTCCCTAAAAAAATCCAGTATAAAATTATTTACAAGACATTTACATTGTATTAGATATAAGTGGTCTGGAAAGAATTTAAAGCATACAGGAGGATGTGTGAAGCTTCCATGCAAACACTATGCTGTTTTAGATAATGAACCTGAGCATCCTCAGATTCTGGTATCCATAGGAAGTCCTGGAACCAATTCCTTGCAGACATATGAAAGATTGCATATATTTATGTAGTGAAATATGACATCAGAGATGCTATAGTACAAACGGAGACTCAGAGAAATATGCCTCACCCCATGTCACACAACATAACAATAGAGCTGGATTTCAAAACCAGGAGTCCTATGTTCTATTAACATTTGAGGCTTCCTCATGTACAATTATTTCTACAAAAGAACAACAATCTAAAATTTCCTGAGCTATTTCAGTTTAATAAAAAGTTTAGACTTTTTGCATGAACGAGTGCTACCAATTCCTCTCTCTTTTTCTACTAATCCTCTATGAAAATGAGACTACAAAGCAAAACCTGAAACATGTAAGACTTTTGGAAGTTAATAAAGTCAAGCCTATAATAGGAAATTACATAAATAGAGAGAAAAGTATGAGGTTATGTATATCCTTTTATAAAAACAACAAGACAGAAATTCAGATTAGTCTATATCCACTACAGAAAAATGAGACCTCATTTAAAATGCGAATGAATGTTTTTGACTATAATGTTTAAGATGTGGAATTGTTATTTAATGGAACTTCAAATGATCAGAAATTTAGTTAAATTCTGACCTAAAAGCCTTTTCCTCCTACCACTCTGCTTAGTATACGATTTTATTTATTTATTCTGCTGTTGATCTAATCAAGTGTCTTGCACATACTAGGCAAATCTCTACCACTGAGCTATACCTCCTGCCTCAAATATATGATTTGGTTATTTCAAGCACCACAAAACATACTTGAGATGCAAACTGTTAAATATTTTCATCCTACTTTCTAACTTGAAGACAAATAATATTCAAGAATGATTTCTATTGTTGAATTATTGAATCCATAGTGAAACTCAAGTTTCTTATGCCACTAAAATCCCTGTTGTATGCAAGGAAATCCAGGACTGCAGGCAAAGAGGTCTGACAGTGGCATTATGTCTGTGAAGAGTGCTGCCCAATACCTCTTCTACCAGTCCTCCATGAAAATGAGACTACAGCACAGCAGGAAAGACAATAACATCATTATAGCCCAAGTGACCTTAAAAGAAATTAAACTCTATTATTTGAATGGAGTAATGGATAGGCCTGAGCACTATCAGTCACTCTGGATGTGACAGAAGTACACTTTTTGTTAGATCATCAGAAAAAAAAAAAAACTTTTCAGCATTTCATTTGTCTTGAGCAAGCCAAAGAGAGATGTACAACAAAAATGCTACATTCAATACAACTATTTTTTTAGAAATATTGCATATTAGAGAATAGAGTCTTAAAACTAAAATTATCTTGCTTTGTTAAACAGACTCATTCTTTCTATGCACCCAGGTTGATTTGGTTTTGCATGCAATATGTAAAGTCCCTTAGAAACCTTTTCTCTCCCTTGCTAATAAATGTCCTTCCCTTTTCTAGATCAGGTATTATAGCCATCTTTCCTGGTAAAATGTGGACACATTTTTGACATGTGAACACTGTATGTATTCTTCATTTTCTTCCTTATGTATTATCCTGGCCTAATTTAATTGTTTCCAGCTGAAATGTTAAAACTTCATATTCAGGCATATAGTGTCACATATGAAAATATCTTACACCTGATGCCAATCTACAAATTCTTACTCTTTTTTAATATTTATTTTTTTAGTTTTTTTTTATGTGGACACAATATCTTTTTTTAATTTTTATGTGGTGCTGAGAATCAAACCCAGTTCCTCAGGCATGCTAGGCAAGCACACTACCATATTGAGCCACATCCCCAGGTCCCAAATTCTTACTCTTTGAAAAGAAAAATAATAGTAATATTGGGCTGGGATTGTAGCATGGTGGTAGAGCCTACCTCACACTTGCCTACCATGTGTGAGGCACTGGGTTCAATTCTCAGCACTGCATATGAACAAAGGTATATATATAATGAAAATAATAATAATAATATATGGTATCACAGTCCCAAGGCAAAGAAAAAAGACCTTCATGGCTGTACTAAAAATTATTTTGGGTGGTGAGTGTGGCTCAGTGAAAGAGCGCTTGCCTCACTCATTTGAGGCGCTGGGTTCGATCCTCAGCACCACATAATAATAAATAAAATAAAGGTAATGTGCCCATCTACAACTAAAAAAATAATAAATAATAATTTTATTCACCCTGAGCTAGGCAAACTTAGAGAAAGAATAGGAGGTAAGTTGGCCACATTTATCATCATACATTCAATCAATACATTCACTGGACACTGTATTAAACCAACCCCTTCTACTAGGAAGATAGAACTCTTAAAATAGAAAATAAGTAGACAGTGATGAATAGCAATATTATCCCTGCCTTCAATTTAAGTTCCCAGGACTTTGGTAAACTTTTGAATCCTCTATTCTCTGGACATAAAATCACATTTACCAGCTCTTGAGGGAAGATAAAATGAATGACCTATGAGAGCGCTCTCTCCCTCTCCCACCCCTCACCTCATTTCATATTATATGGAGAAGAATGACTCTTTACAGTATGGGTAACAATAGCTTAGGATTGAGAATATGAACAACATGACCCAATGAGTAAGGGAATCAGTTTGCAACTGAGATCCAGCTTCCTGATTCCACGGCACTGAGTTGGATACCCACGAGTCATTCTGAGGATGCTTACCTCAAGGGTTAGCGTATTAGTGCCACAGTCTGCTGTCTGTAAACTGGAGACTCAAATCCAAATCTAAGAGCCTTAGAGCCAAGAGCATATATGGTGTGAGTTTTAGTCTGAAGGCAGGAGAAGGCCATTTCCCATCTCAAGCAGGCAGGTCAAGAAAGAGAATTCCTTCTTTTTCTGCCTTTCCATACACGTCCTTAGTAGATTGAAGCAGGCCCACCTCACTGAGGAAGGCATTTTGCTTTACTGAACCCACAGCTTCAAATGCTAATTTCATCCAGCAGCACCCTTGCAAACATTCCTAGAAATAATGTTTAGCCAAATGTCTGGGTATTTCATAGCCCAGTCAAGTTGACACATACAATTAAACATCACAGGTAGAAAGCGAATGTTTACTGGCATTTACAAAACATGCCAGGCACCATCTTAGGTGCCTCACATACGTTGTCTATGCCACTTAACTGTAGTCTATAGGAAGGTGTGGAACCTGTCTGCTTTGATGAACATTACATTCCCATTCTCCAGCATAAGTGATAAGCACACCATGAATATTTACTGAATAAATAAAATGAATGGAAAGACCTCACTGAATCCTCAAAAGAATCCTGTCAAGTAGACAAGGCAGATTTTACCCTCATGTGACAGATGAAGAAACAGAAGCTCAATGAATTTGAGAATATTGTCATCTCACTAGAACTTCAAAGAAGGATTCTCTACATAACCAAGCAGCTTCCCAAATAATAAGGTTGAAATAGGATTACTACTGACTGATGAAAAACACTTTGAATACTAGACTAAACCGGTGGAAGTCAATATCCTGACTCCTGCTCAGTAGAACCCCTGCCACTCAAACAATCCTCCATTTCTCTCTGTAGAGGATGAAACAAACATTTTCTTTATGAATGCTCCCAACACAGTGACATCAGATGTGAGGTCACAGACCGTATATTTCAAGGTGAGTATGCTATGTGATCAGTGTGTCGTTACATCAGCATTTCTGAGAAATTGATGCAGCAGCTATTACTTGTCTCATTTTATAGACTAGGAAAATATAAGCAATGAACTAGAAAGTGATTCAAAATGGTTAGAATTGCAGCCGGGAACAGGGGTGCAGGCCTATAATCCCAGCAGCTCAGGAGGCTAAGGTAGGAGGATCACGGATTCAAAGTCACCCTCAGCAAAATGAGGCACTAATTCGTGTTTTAAATAGCTACACATATTAATAGGTTATATTAATGGTTAACATGCTTGCATATTAATAACTGCATGATAGTTACAGATTTAAAATTTTTAATGATACCCAAATATTTTCTCTACATAATGACAGAAATATTGCCTTTGAAGATATAATCTACTTATTCTTTCTCCTCTTACCTGTTATATATCTGTAAATTTTGATTATTTCAGGCTATCAATAAATTTTGTAAAGCCATCCTGAAGAAAAACTTACAATAATAAGGTACCATAGATTATCTTTTGGACTAATACCATGACTACAAGGGGACTACAAGGTCCAGTAAGTTCTTTTCATCCAAGGCTTTCATAACAAGATGAGGGAAGGGAAGTTTGATGACTTTGCTTGTATAAACAGTATAAACAGTACTATGACAATGAAGCACAGAAGTATATTTAGATAACTATTTTTTTTTATCTTGTAAAAGAAAAAAAAATTCTTAAACAGCATATATCCACAGATGTTCTCATATGGTCTGTAGTGCCTTGGTGTTCCTTCCCAGACCTCATATGGTCTGTAGTCCTGTAGTGTTCCCCTTCATGGTGTACCACCCACCTCTCCTTGTTTGAACTCTACACCATTAATAAAGCTCCAGTTAGCCTAAGATCCTCTCAGCTGTTTCCACTGATAATGATTGTCTCAAAAGTTCTATAGCTTGTTTCACCCTAAGTGGAATTAATATACTATGTTCCCTAGTTAGTTGTCATGATTGTTCTGACAGTCTGACCTGCAGTCTTGTGTGGGAGAGGGACCATAGCCTACAATATTTTTGCCCCCATTCCTGTGATCAAACCCAGAGTCTTGATGCATGCCAACAAAGCGGTTTTATCAGTTAGAGTTAAATAGTTAAAAATAAGAATAATTTATTTTAAATTTAAAAATGCTTAGGGAGGACTGATGCACTTCACAAAGGTTTTACTTACCTTTTATTCACCGGTGAACTCTTTGTAATTTTCCTGTTATTGGTCTTTCTCCTGTTTCCTAGAATACAGACATCATTGGAGATTGCACTGTCATGGTTGGTCAGGAGTGAGCCCTCCAATATACCTGTATGAGAATCAATTAGAGTGCATACTTTAGAGTGCAGTTAAGGTGCATACTTTAATACTCTTTTACCTGAACTATTTATTTTTTTCCATTCATATCATGTTATTCCTTTTGTTCTTTTGTCACACTGCTGGTCCATTCTTTTATCAACTTTGAAACCCTTCCTATTTTCTCTTATTTTTTTTTTTTTGCACACAATTCTTAATTCACCTTTATACCACCATTTATCAAATCTCTGTTTTTATATAAAGTATGTTAACACCAAATTCACATCTTCATACAAGTATTTTGTATTATAATAACCCTCTCCTTCCTGTTTTCTAAAGTTATAGTTAGTTGCAGATAGAGCAATTTTAGGGTGCTGGTTAAGAATATAGGCTGTGGATATATGCTGTTCATTTTAAAATTTTTTAAATGTTTTTTTTTTCTTTTACAAGATAAAAAAACTAGTTACCTAAAAATACTTCTGTGCTTCTTTGTCATAGTAATGTTATATATATATATTAACTCATAGTGCTGTTTTTATATATATCCATATAAAATTAATATGCATATTAATTTACAAATCCTCTATTAGATTCCAAATTTCTTGAAGGGAGGGCCTGATCTATTAATTTTTATTGGATTTTAGATAATAAAGGGTTTGGTAAATAGTGTATCAAGTAATAGGATGGTGGCAAAATTCCGTGACCATTGTGTCCAAAGTAGCAGGTTTCAGCAAGGGGCAAAGAAGGATAAGAAAAATAAAACTCACACACAGACAAATGTTTTTGAAGATAACTCTTGGGTCAGGTGGAATGCTGCTCTCTGATGGAGAAGCAGGTCTAAAGAAATCTTCCAGCAATCTTTATTTACATATGCCTCATCAGCATCTTTCTTTGTACTCATATCTTTATATGGCTAGCAACATCATGCAACTATTCACAGTTGCATTCCAGAATTGCAATATACAATGTTAGGAGCTTTGTGTAGTTCTCATAAAAGTCCATTGTCTGAAGTTACTGTTAGCTTCACAGGTCCAGGTGCAGTAGACTGATGAAACATTGTGGTTTTCTAGCAAGAGAGTTCCTCTGTTCCCAGTAGCTGTGTGTCTGAGATCCAGATTGAGGCTGGTAAGTCTCTAGGACAGAGTCTCCTCATGCAGTGTATAGCCATTGGGACTCTGGCATCTTTGCACAGAAACATTCCCAGGTAACAGGTATGCAACAGCCAGGAGGTCATCAGAGACCCCAATCTCAGAGAGAGCTCTCCCATTCTCTGTCACTGCTCTCCACAGCAACCTTCACTTTAAGATTGTTTTTCTGAGTCTATTTACTTAATGTAAATTTTAACAGAAGGTAATTTAATATTCTCTGTTATATTTCAGAAATTCTAATGAATCATTGATTGACCAGCACCATTTTACCAGTTGGAATGAGTTTTCAGAAATGGTAATAGTGCTTTTAGATCCAACATGTGACAGACAGGTATTGTGTAAGGTGTCTGTTCATCTTTGAATTTGATTGCTAGCAAATAATGTAAAAGTTTGTGGTGTTTTCCAAGTTTAAGTCACCATGAGTTAGTAGTTTAGGGAAATAAAACACTCTAAAAAGAAAGAGCCCAAAATACCATCAGTCAAGGAAAGAGAAAATGTGGCAAAGGCCTTTGGAGATTTGGGGACAGAAAGCCATGAAAAAGAATCTAAAACCAAAGGGAAAGATGACAAAGACAGACAAAAAGTCTCCAATGTTGCCCAACTAGGGATGGCTTTTTCAGTTGACAATATGATCGAGTGGCCAAGTCCTGCACATGAGACTAGGAAAAAAAATCCAGTAATGCAGAAGTGACTAAAGAGCAATATATGCCTGGAGTAGAATTCAATGTGTTTGGACTTATCCAAGAGGTCTATGCACATATTGCCAGCATCAATCAAACACTTGACTCAATTAACAGAACTTTACATATACAATAACAAACTCCAGTCTCTCCCAGAAGTAGTGGGCTGCCTAGTAAATCTCATCATACTGTCTCTAAGTAAAAATTAACTTACCAGTCTGCCTCTCTTGATAACATGAAGAAGCTGCACTTGCTTGACTTACAGCATAATAAACTGAGAGAAATTCCTTCAATGGTGTATAGGTTAGATTCTCTCACCACTCTCTACCTTCACTTTAATCATATAACTAATGTAGAAGAGGACATAAGAAACTGTCAAGACTCAGAAAACTTAGCATTTGAGGGAACAAAATCAGACCTGCTGAAATTGGTAAGAGGATTTGAATTATTGCTTTTGATTTTAGTATGTGTTATGATTAATAATTTTTGAGTGCTTTTCCATATCAGAAAATTCCTAATATGGGTTGGGGTTATAGCTTAGTGATAGAATGCTTGCCTAGTATACATGAGGCCCTGGGTTCAATACTCAGTGCCCTATAAAAATAAATTAATTCATTAAAGTTATGGTGTAAAAAAATCTTAAACAAAAATTCTTTTTTACTTTTTTATAAGTTCTCTTTTCCCCTGTGATTCACTTAATGCTACATTACTTGAGATTATTTTATAGGCTTAAAAATAATATAGAATGTAGATGTAATTAGACATTTATCACAAACTGAATCTGCTCTGATTTTGATTGGAGAAAATGAATTTGAAAATGTTTGACTAATTTTAAGTTGTAATTTGTTTTTAAAGCATCTCACTATTTATAATAGATATATTATGGCTCTACTTGCCAATTTTCTGACTTTCTTTTTTATCTGAAGACTTTAAATTCATATCACTTTCTACTTAGTGTATCACTAAACGTTGTCATATTAGAGCTTTGTGAAACAGCAATGCCATAGGAAAATATATATTTTTTATTTTGAAAGTTCTTACATTTTAATTCAAAAGTCTAATATTAATATAGTACAGTGTATATCCACAATAATACAGTGTATATCCATTTGTTTATCCACAAGACAGTAATTAAGAAAAATAAATGTAAGTAACTAGCAGAAAAATCATTAAAGGAAAAGGAGCATGAGGAGGAGAGGATGAGGGTAAGAATTAAGTATGGAACTGGAGCAAATCATACCCCATGCATTTGTAATCATGTCAAAAGGAATTCTAATGTATCACTAATATCTTTATTTTTCATTTTGAGTGAATTGTAGATTTACAGCAAAATTGTAAAACCAGTAGAAGGTTCGCATATATCCTGCACTGAACTTGCCCTAATATTAACAAATAATGTAAAAATCAAGAAATTAATACTGTTACAATCATTTTAACTTAATGACTTGTTTCATTGCACTTGTTTTTTTATCTAATGTCCAATTTATGTTTCAAAATTCCACATTACATTTAATAGTCATGTGTCTGTAGCTTCCTCCAATCTGTGAAAATTTGAAACTATGAAAGTCTTTTAGTTGAAGGACTAAAAGTTTTTCCTTTTTTAAAAATTTTTTTAGTTGTAGATGGACACAATATTCTTATTTTGTTTGTTTATATTTTTTTATGTGGTGCCAGGGATCAAACCCAGTGCCTCATGCATACTAGTCAAGCATTCTACAACTGAGCCACAACTACGGCTCCTTTCCTTTTCTTTTATGACCTTGCTATGTTAAAATGTCCTGCTCAGATATTTTGGACTGTGTCACTCATTTTTATTTCTATGTTTTTTATTGTGACTACATTGAGTATATTTGTTTCTGCTGAAAATAACATAATAGTGATTATGGTGCCCTTCTCAATGAATTATATCAGAGGATATATAATGTTGATAAATCAT
Organism: Callospermophilus lateralis; assembly: GCF_048772815.1. Lineage (NCBI taxonomy): Eukaryota > Metazoa > Chordata > Mammalia > Rodentia > Sciuridae > Callospermophilus > Callospermophilus lateralis. Next base: position 585,741 of record NW_027511570.1, on the reverse strand, counting down.
ATACTGGTGATTTCTTTCTTTTGGGTACATTTTTGCCTATTGAGGAGCATCTTTCCATCTTCAGAGGTTTTCTTCAATATCTTTATTTAGGTTCTGTATTTTTTATTGTAGAGTTTTTTTACCTTTTTATTAGATTTTTTTCAGATATTTAATTTTTGAGGCTATTGTGAATGGAATCGTTTACATAATTTCTTTTTCAGTGGATTCATCGCTGATATATAGGAATGCATTTGATTCATGGGTGTTGATTTTGTATCCTGATACTTTGCTGAATTCATTTATTAGTTCTAGAAGTTTTCTGGTGGAATTTTTTTTGGGTCTTATAAATGTCATCAGCAAATAGTGATAGTTTGAATTCTTCTTTTCCTTGTGAGTCCATTTAATTTCTTTTGCTTACCTGATTTCTTTGGCTACAATTTCAATGATTATGTTGAATAGAAGTGGTAAAAGAGGGCATTCCTGACTAGTTCCAGTTTTTAGAGGAATGCTTCCAATTTTTCTCCATTTATAGTGATGCTGGCATTGGGCTTAGTGTAGACAGCTTTTACAATGTTGAAGTATGATCCTAGTATTCCTAGTTTTTCTATTGTTTTGAACATGAAATGAGTCTATATTTTTCAGCATCTATAGAGAAAATTGTATGATTCTTGTCTTTAAGTCTATTGATGTGATGTATTAGATTTATTGATTTCCATATGTTGAACCAAACTTTTATCCCTCGGATGAATACCACGTGGTCATGGTGCACTGTGTTTTAGTGTGGTTTTTTGTATACAATTTGTCAGGAATTTATTGAGAATTTTTGTGTCTATGTTCATCAGGGGTATTGGTCTTAAGTTTTTTCCTTGATGTGTCTTTGTCTGGAATTGGTGTCAGAGTGATAACAGCCTCATAGAATGAGTTCAGAATGGTTCCCTCCTTTTCTATTTCATAGAATAATTTGAGGAATATTGGTATTAGTTCTTCTTGCAAGGTCTGGTAGAACTCAGCTGAAAATCTATCTTCTTTGGGGCTTTTCTTGGTTGATAGGCTTTTGATGGCATCTTCTATTTCCTTGCCTAAAATTGATCTATTTAAGGGCTGAGGTTGTGGCTCATTGGTACAGTGCTCACCTGCACGTGTGAGGCACTGGGTTTGATGCTTAGCATCACATAAGTAAATAAATAAAATAAAGGCATTGTGTCCATCTACAAAAAAAATTAAATATTGATATATTTTAATTTTATATATCCACCTGATTCAGTTATGTTTGTAGAAATCATGGTTTGTAAAAATTTGTTGATGCTTGAATCAAATGTATGAAATATGATATGTCAAGAGCTTTGTAGTGTTTTGAACAACTAATAATAATAAAAAATTTAAAAAAAAACAAAAAAAGATTTTCTCTTTTATTCAAAACTAAAATATGTATAAATATATAAAACATTGAATTATGTTACATTGCATGATTTCCAAATATTAAGCCATGTTGTGTATCTGGAATAAGTCTCATTTGATCAGGAGAGAGAGCTCTATAATTTCCATTTTGCTATTGCCTCATTAATATCAAGGTAATGCTACTCTCATGAGTTTGGAAATGCCCTGGGTATGCTGGGGAGCTCCCCCTGACACCCAGGTTAGAGAGGCCACATCCCTGGAGGGGGGGTGCCCCTCTGGCCTGGGTGCACTGGGGAGCTCCCCTCTACATTCAGGTTATAGGGGCATCCCCCTTGGAGAAGGGAGTGCCCCTCTGCCCTGGGTGTGCTGGGGAGCTCCCCCCAACATTAAGGTTAGAGGAACCTCCCCCCTGGAGGGGGCAGTGCCCCTCTGCACTGGATGCGCTGGGGAGGATACCCAGGTTGGAGGGGCCTCACCCCTGGAAGAGGGAGTGCCATCTATCCTGGGTGCAGAGAGGGGATCTCCCCAACACCCACATTCAGATTAGAGGGGCCTAGCCCCTGGAGGGGAGAGAGCCCTGTCCCCTGGGTGCAGAGGGGTGTGAGCTACCCCCACAACACCCAGGTTAGAGGAGCCTTCCCCTTGGAGTCCGGACAGCCCTCTCCAGTGGGTGAGGGGGGGAGCTCCCCCCTCACACCCAGGTAAGTGGGGCATTCCCTTCGGAGGCGGGAATGCCCTCTACTTGGGTGTGGAGGTGGAGCTCCCACCACCAGGATACCAAGGTCAGAGGGGCCTCCCTCCTGGAAGAGGGAGTGCCTTATCCCCTAGGTGCAGGGTGGGTGGCAGGAGCTACCCCACCTGGACACCCAGCTTGGAGGGGCCTCCCCCAAAGGGGGGAGTGCCCTCTCCCCTGGGTGTGGAGGTGGGGATCTCACCCCCAACACCCAGGTTAGAAGGGCCTCACATCTGGAGGGGGGAGTGTCCTCTCCACTGGGTGCGGAGGGGGGAGCTTCCCCCCACACACTCAGGTTAGAGGGGCCTCACCCCTGGAGAGGGGAGTGCCCCCTCCCCTGGGTGCAGAGGGGGAGCTTCACCCCCACACACCCAGGTTAGAGAGGACTCCCCCTTGAGTTGGGAGAGCCCTCTTCCGTGGGTGTCGAGGGGAGTTCCCCCCACACACCCAGGTTAGTGGGGAATCCCCCCAGATGGGGGAGTGTTCTCTCCCCAGGGTGTGGGGGGAGCCCCCCCAACCGAGGTTAGAGGGGCCTCCCCCCAAGGAGGGAATGCCCTCTCTCCTGGGTGCTGAGGTGGAGTTCCCACACTGACACCCAGGTTGGTGAAGCCTCCCCTGGGGAGGGGGGAGAGCCCTCTGCCCTGGGTGAGGGGTGGAGGGGGAGCTCACCCCCCCAATCCAAGACCCAGCTTCCAGGGGACTTCCCCCAGGAGGGTTAAGTTTAGGGTTAGAGTGGGGAGTGCCCCTCTACCCTGGGTGCACAAGGGAGCTCCCCCCAACACCCAGGTTAGAGGCGCCTCCCCCATGGAAAGGGGAGTGCCCCTGTGCCCTGGGTGCGCTGGGGAACTCCCCCTGACACCCAGGTTAGAGGGGCCTCTCCAGTAGAGGTTGGTGTGCCCCTCACCCTGGTTATGCTGGAGAGCTATTTCTGACACCCAGGTTAGAGAAGACGCATCCCTGGAGGGGGCAGTGCTCTCTATGCTGGGTGCGCTGGGGAGCTCCCCTGGAAACCCAGGTTAGAGGGGCCTAGCCCCTGGAGGGGGGAGTGCCCTCTATCCTGGGTGCAAAGGGGGGGATCTCCCCCCCAAACACCTAAGTTAGATGGGCCTTGCCCCTGGAGGGGAGAGTGCCCTCTCCCCTGGATGTGGAGGGGGGGAGCTCCTCCCCAACACACAGGTTAGAGGGGCCTTCCCCTGGAGTCTGGAGAGCCCTCTCCCCTGGGTGCGGAGGGGGAGCTCCCCTACACACACCCAGGTTAGTGGGGCATCCTCCCCAAAGGGGGAAATGCCCTCTACCTGCATGCGGAGGTGGAGCTCCCACCCCCATGACACCCAGGTCCGAGGGGCCTCCTCCCCAGACTGGGGAGTGCCCTCTTCCCTAGGTGAGGGGTGGGGGGTGGGAGCTCCTCCCACCACCCCAACACCCAGGATGGAGGGGGGAGTGCCCTCTCCCCCAGGTGTGGAGGGGTGGATCTCCCTCCCCCACAACCAGGTTAGAGGGGCCTTGCCTCTGGAGGAGGTAGTGCCCTCTCCCCTGGGTGCGGAGGGGGGAGCTCCCCCACTCACACCCGGGTTAGAGGGGCCTCCCCCCTGGAGTTCAGAGAGCCCTCTTGCCAGGGTATGGAGGGGGAGCTCCCCCACACACCCACACCCAGGTTAGTGGGGCATCACCTGAGGGGGGAATGCCCTCTCCACTGGGTGCGGAGTTGGAGCTCCCACCCCCCAACACACCCAGGTTGGAGGGGCCTCCCACCTAGAGGGGGGGTGTGCCCTCTCCCCTAGGTGAGGGGTGAGGGGCAGGAGCTCCACCCCACCCTGACACCAAGATTGTTGGGGCCTCCCCTGCGGAGGGTGAGTGCCCTCTGCCCTGGGTGCCCGGTGTGGCGGTGAGCTCACCTCCCCAATCTGACATCCAGTTTCCAGGGGCCTCCCCCAGGAGGGTTAGGGTTAGTGTTAGAAGAGGGAGTGCACCTCTGCCCTGGTGCACTGGGGAGCTCCCCTGACAGCTAGGTTAGAGGGGCCTCCCTCCTGGACAGCGGAGTGCCCTCTCCCCTGGGTGCGGAGGGGGCGAGCTCCCCCACCACACCCAGGTTAGAAGGGTCTCCCCCCTGGAAGGGGGAGTACCTTCTCCCCTGGGTGCAGTGCCAGGGAGCTCCTCCCCCTTTTCACCCAGGTTAGAGGGGCCTCCCCCCTGAAGTGGGGAGTGCCCTCTTTCCTGGGTGCGTAGAGGGGGAGTTCCCTCCCACACACACCCAGGGTAGAGAGAGGGGCCTCCCACCTGGAGTCCACAGTGCCCTCTCCCCTGGGTGCAGGAGTGAGCTCCCTCTACAAACCCAGTTAAGAGGGGCTGGGTGCGGGAAGAATGAGGAGAGAGCTCCCCCCACCCCGATATCCAGGTCCCAGTGGCCTCCCCCCTGGAAGGGGGAGTGCCCTCTCCCTTGGGTATGGGGTGGGGGGTGGAGCTTCTCCCCACCCCAACACCCAGGTCTGAGGAGCCTCCTCCCAGGAGGTGGTAGTGCTTTCTCCCCTGGGTGCGGGGCGTAGCTTTCCGCTCCTCACCCCAACACCCAGGTCCCAGGGGCCTCCCCCCGGAAAGCGGGAGTGCCCTCTTCCCTGGGTGCGAGGAGTGGTGGAGTTCTTGCCGCCCCCCTGACACCCAGGTCCCAAAGCCTCTGCCAGAAGGGAGAGTGCCCTCTCCCCTGGGTGCAGGGGGGAGCTCCCCCCTTCACCCAGACACCCAGGTCCGAGGGCGCTGCAGGGGAATTAGGGCCTGGAAGGCAGTCAACAAAGATGGGCCATCCTCTCAGGTACTGTGCTGTCCCTGGGCCTGAGGATGGCAGGCTGGGCGTGGCAGCAGCAAGTGTCAGGGGAGCCATAGAAGCCACAGCACAAAAGAGGCTGCAGGGTGCTTGGAGCCTTCCTGGCCCATGTTCCTCAGCTCCTGCTGGAGGGACAGGAAGGTGCTGGGTTGCTGCTGGTTGGAGCCTGCGAGGCCCATGGGGTTTTCCCTTGTTACTCCTGCAGGCAGAGCTTCAGGGTGAGGCTCCCTGCTGGGAAGTGGCACCCTTCATGCTTGGTAGTTGGAGTCAGGGCGACTCAGGCTGGGCAGGTGGCCCAGAGCTGAGAGAGAGGACCCTCCTCAGCCTTCTTCTGAAGTCCTGATCCAGACTCTGGGGCAGATCTGGAGCTCCTCTCCTTGGTTGGCAGTGGCCTCTGAAGGGACCTCTACAGGTGAGGCTTTTGGCCCTATGTGGGCTGGAGAGTCCATGGATGTGAGGAATTCACTCTGCTGGACAGACACAGGTTCCAGAGGGGGAAACTTTTCTTCCCCCTGTATTTTCTAAATATGTGTTTGTTGAAATATCATTGACGTATAATAGACTTCACATATTTAGGAGTGTGCAGTTTGGTAAATTTGATATATGTGTATACCCATGATTTATTTTGCCACAATCATAGTGAACCCCTCTCTTATTATCCCAAACATTTCTCTACCCTTTCCTAATGCCTTGCTAACCTGCCACTCCCCAGCCACCCACCCCAAAGCAACCACTGGTCTCTTCTTTGTTGCCATACATTATTTTGTATTTTCTAGTGCTTTACCTAAAGGAAAGCCTACAGCATGCAGACATTGTGTGTGACTTCTTTAACTTTGCATGATAATTATGATATTTTTCCAAGTTGGCCAGCTCCACACTCCACATGGTGGGGGTGGGAGCTGTGCTGATGGCTGTGTTTCCTGGAGGGGCCACAGTTTTCTGTCCCAAGATAGTGAGAACCTGTGTGGTCCCCCTCCACCATCATTTGCACCTGTGTGTTCCCAGGTGCTTTTCAGAGCCCTGATAGCCTCATTCTTGGTGGCAGGTGTTTTAATATGGTGGCCTGCATTGTAGTCCCCCCAGTCCAAAGCTACATCATGAGTTTGTAGCTGGAAGGACCCAGGATCAACCAGAGTGGAGTCCACTGCTTTTCCTGAACTGCTTCTAAATTTCAGAGCTCTTAGGGGTTTTCCTGTTCCCTGAGCTTGGAATCATCAGCACAATTCCATGAGAAGTGTAGCTCCTGGGGGATGAATCTGAAGACCCCAGGATAACAGCCGCTGTGCTTGGGGAGGCCTCCTTACCTTCCTGGACACTCCTTACTGCTGCTGATGTACCCACCTTCTTTCCCTAGGTTTTGGGAGATCCTGTTCCTGAGAGGGCTTCTTACTTGCCTTGTGTCATCATGCTCTTTGGAAACCAATTCAGGGTCTTTCCACCTTTCTCTAACTGATATGTGGCTCTGAGATATGTCTTTCAGCTCACTCCATAGGAGTATTCCTGTTGTTGTTGCCCAGGATTTGTGCAGTGCTCTCATTTGTTTGCTTTGTTTATTTCACACTGCGATCAAACCCAGGGCCATGTGTGTGCTAAGAACATGCTCTACCACTGAGCCACACCCTCAGTAGCCCCCAATTCTTGAATTTGATTCTCCCTTACCTCTCTTGCTTTCCTGAAAAGGGGTTTGTGAGCTTGAGCCTGAGTTGGGTGTCCATTAGGTATGACCAGCTTTGGTGGGCCCCACAGGCTCAGTGACATCTGATTGGGCCATTTCTGCAGTTCAAGAGTCCCTGCTAACTGAGGTGGTTGCATATGGAAGAGTGAGAGGAACCAAACCCAGAGTAGGAGAGCCTGGAAGTGGACAAAGCCCACCTGCAGCAGAAGGGCATTGAAAGGAACCCCTATGACCTGGGCATGGTTTTCACAGGTGAGAGGCCAGAGCCAGCTGGAGGCCACCTGGCTCCCACCATCTGCAAACTTGTGGAGAGCCAGCATTTTTGCACAGTGTCCACCTTCTGAACAAGAAGAGTACATGTGGCACTGCCGCATCCGGCTATGGGAGCCGAGTCCGGCGAGGGACATTGAGGTTAAGAAATACACAGGACACCAATGTTCTTCATCCAGGAGGAAGCATGCGCTGCAGCCACTTTATTGCCAAATTTGTTCCCCTATTATATCTTTTGAAACAGCTGGGGAAATGACTCAAAAGTGAGGAGGGAAGAGTAATAACTGCGTCCTTGGGTTACCGTCATCGTCCCCTATCAGGAGGCTCTGAACAGGTCAAGATGTTCCCAAAGAGGCACATATGACTGGGGCAAATAAACGGGAAACCGCAAAACTGCATCATGACCCTGTGAGCTGGCCACTTTGACATGCAGTAAAAGGAACTGGGGGCTGAGCCCCGGGGGCCAGGGCGGGCCTGCTACCAGCATGGCACTAACTTACAAAGGACTAGCATATGCCCCTAAAACGCCAAGCATGCTGTTTTTTTCCTCAATTGGAAAACCACATGCATTTGGCCTGCTGGCTCAGCAACCCAGGTGTCTACCTTTAGCCACTGGGGTCCTGGCTCTGGCCCCCACCCAGCTTCCTAACTTGAGACACCTGGTACTTTTCTTAACCCTGCAGGTGTGGTACCATGCCCAGCTACCAAAAGGTTTTGTAACTCCTGTGCTACTGGAATTGGCATACCTGGTAGTTCATTGACCAACTGGTAGTTCAACTGACCAACTGGTAGTTCATTCTCATCTGCTCTGAGCTAAATGGCTGCTACCTCAGCAATGAACTTAAGGAGGAGGAATGTGTAGGGCTTCTACGCAGAACAGCCAGCTGTGGTGGTGACAGAGGGCCCTGTCTCTTGGCCCTGATATTTGTAGACACATCTTAGCACACTCATCATGGCAAATGAGGCTTACCCCAGGAGTGGTGGCCTTCTTCAGCCTGGCCTGCTGTGGTTAGACCTGTGCAGTCTGGACTGACAAATTGGGCAGCTGCTCCATTCCACCATCTGCTGCATCTGAGTGAGAGCCTGAGGGACCCTGGAGGGAGGTGATAGAGAGCAAGTGTTATGGAATACCAGGAAGAGACAAGGTTGTTGCTAAAGTTTTCACACATGAGACAAAAGGACGCTCTTCTATAAAGAACAGCAGCTGGTTAACTAAAGGATCCTTGTAGTGGTGTCATGTCACTGGCTCTGTTGGCAGTGAAGGTGGGTCCTTGGAATGATGCAGGGCCCCAACACTCTCAGGGCTAACCCTGCCCCAGTTTGCAGTGGTCACTGTCAGACCACAGCAGGGAGAGCAGTACCCTGCTCTGAAGCCTTCATCAACATCTTCTGTGGCTTTCTTGTTGCTCAAGGGCTCTGTGGTCTGGGGAATTGGATCCAGGGTTTTTATTAGCAACTGACCATCTTTACCATGAAAGGAAATAAAAGATTTTGAATTGTGTCATCTTTCCAGTTTCTGGGTTTTGGGGTAAGGCAGGGGAAATGTCTAAACCATCCAATTCCCAAGTGACTAGGACCTGAAGTTGCTTTGCCACTCTGCTCTCATGGATGGATTCTTTTATAAAGTTAACTATAAAGAAATTATTAGAAAAGTGCTGTTTCTTGGACATGGAACAACATCAGATTTATAGTGGTTTCTAAGTGCTTACAAGCATTTTTGTTTTGTTTTTGTTTGTTTGTTTGTTGTTATTAGAAGAGTGCTGGGCTGGGGATGTGGCTCAAGTGGTAGTGCACTCACCTGGCATGCATGCAGCCCAGGTATGATCCACAGCACCACATACAATGATGATGTGTAGGCCAAAAACTAAAAAATTAATATTAAAAAATTCTCTCTCTGTCTCACTCTCTCTTTAAAAAAAATTAAAAATAAAAAAAATAGAAAAGGGCTGTTTCTTGGACATGGAACAACATCAGATTTACAGTGGTTTCTAACTTCTTACAATTGTTTTTTTGTTTTGTTTTTGTTTGTTAGTTTTTTTCTGGTCACTGACACATGCACCATTTTCTTACAGGAGGGCCCAGGGGCTACTCAGACTAGCATTGTTCACAGCTGCTGCTGCCCCTTTTCTCCTCTTGGAAACAGTCAGGATGCTCATCCCTAGTGATCCTTTCTTCCTGTCCACTGCAGGTAACCTGATCCCTGCTGCCAATCCTGTGGAACATGCCAGCCATATGGCTGCCCAACCACAGTTTGTTCACCCTAAGCAATGCTTTCTTTGTTTACCTGTCAGGCCACAACCTGCTCAGTCCTCAATCATTTACAGGAAGGACTTGGGAGGCACCTAGGTGCAAACACTAAGCATCACACAGAGCTTAGGCAGATAGCCCTGTCCCACCTGGCTGGGAGCACGGAAGCACCATTCCGGCTCCCCATCACACACAAGGAAATGATTGCCTGCCCACAGCCACAGTGACTGAGCAATTTCTGGCCACGCAAAGCTCTTCCTGGCGCTTTCTAGTCTCTGAGGGTCAGGTGGAGTGTGTCTTCACAAATGACAGGTGGGAAGCCTCAATCTGGGTGACCTCTCTGCAGCCCTGTTTGTCCTTTTTTCTCCCTTGACAGTCATCCTGAATCCTGCCACCATGGTGATTATTGTTTGCATTTATTTCCTGGTGTTTATGATCATCCTGGGGGTGTTTCATATCTGGGCTGCACATCAGTGAACCTCATGGGACCAGGACACGGGGAAGGAGAATGAGGTGGATGGCAATGACTCTGCCTTGACCATCACCATGAACTCCAAAAGGAGATAAAAGCAGACAAGTCCCCAGGCTGCAGAGCACTGTAGACCAGGCTCCTCCATGTCCATGTGCCTCCACCTTATAACCACACAACTTGGGGAGCAAAGATCCTCAAATCCAGAGGGTAATCTGAGGCTCAGTGAGGCCTTACTGAAGTTCATATAACCTAGTACGTGTAAGTACAGAGATGAGCTGGCTTCAGGCTGATGCTCCTCCCACTCTATGCAGAGACAGTGCTCCAAAAAAGGAACTGAGCATCCCCATCCAGGAGCTCTCTGCATGCCTGGACTCCATGGAGAGGCCACTTCCAGCAAGGCTTAGGCCCCTGTCCCTGGAGAGTCTCCCTCACTGGGGGACATCTCCCTTCTGCTGCTGCTCCTGGAAGGTGGACATTCGGTGACTTGGCCATGAGCTGGACTCACAGACCTACCAGTACTAGAACAGTGGTGAGGAGGAGGAGGAGGAAGAGGAAGAGCAGTGTGAGGCTGGAGAGGAGGAGGAGGAAGACATCATTATCGTCCAGTGGGAGAGCTGTGAGGAGAAGGAGGGTGGCTGTGGGGAGAGCCACAACTTCAACCAGCATCATCAGCTGAAGTGGGAAAGCTCCACACTCAGCTACTGAGTGCGATCTGGACTCTTGCATCCCCACCTCAGAATGTCTGCTACCCATCTCCCAGCCAGCAGGTCCTCCATGTACAAAATCTCTTTAGCCAGCAGGTCTGAAGACTCCCATTGCTGATTATCCTTCCATTCCCAGTGTGTGGGACTGTAGCCTCCCACCACCTGCCCATACCTGCTGGATCTCTTTTTCCCAAAAGCCAGGAGCTGACTCTACCTCAATGCCACGTCCTGCCAGCTCAGGGGCTGCAGCACTCCAGGCTCCTGCCATCCAGTGAGTTGCCCACCTCTTGCACTTCCAGAAAAGTTGCAGTGACCAGACTAGCTGACAAAAAGTAAAACTTGGTAATCATTTTTTCTTTTTCTTTTTGAAGGTCTTTATTTATTTTTTCCAAACTAGTGCTTTTACAAGTGGTAGAATGGGGTTAATATGTAGGTGATCAACTGACTTTTTAATGCTTTGTAAATACATTGTAATTCTCTGTGTCGTTTGTGCTAGTGTACTCAGGACTAGGATGCCAAGTGCAATGACTCTGCTTCTGTTCCTTCTCCCTTGGGAAACTCGGAGGGGAGGTCTACTCACTGTGGTCTAGGTATAAGGTTATGTAGGATTTTGGTGTGCTGTTTGGGACCAGAGTAGTGGTTTGTGTTTGAAGATTGGAAATGGGTCTTCGTCTTTGGGTTTTTGCACACTTCTAGCATCATGTTGGGGATGGGAGCTGTGGGGTCCCTGGCTTCTCATGCACTCCTCTCAGGACCAGAAGCTTCCTTTTCTGTCACCCAGGATTTGTGTTCCTGTACTGAGGCTTCATAAATGTATATTTTCCTGCTGGTGAAGTTCTCTGTGGTTCATTGAAACTGAAAGGTGTGGTGCAGATCACTTGACCACTTGGTTTGGGAGATAGCAGTTGTTTCCCCAGGGATCTGCACTCAAAATGGAGGAAGGCAGAGTGCTACAATGTTCCAAAACAGTACGCATCTACCCCACCCCAGCCCCTGTGGGTTACTCCTGCAGAAAGCCCCTGCATTGGGGTCAGATCCTCACTTCAGTAGCCAGGAATCCTGCTGCTTTGATCCATGGGAAGGTCAAGGGGAGAAAGAAGTTGGGGCTATAGCCACAAAGAACTTTAATCTTCATGTACATGTCAGATGCTAGACTGTAAACCTGGGGGTCATCCTGCACACTGCCCCTGTGTCCTCACTGACAGTCTCAAGGATGGCTGTGCTGTTGTGTGGCTGCCCATCCACATGCAGTCTGTGTAGATGCCGTCTAGACACTGGTAGAAGCTAACAGAGAGGGATATTTCCATATGGTCTGTAGTGCCTTGGTGTTCCTGCCCAGATGAATGTATTGATGCTAGATGGGAAAGTGTGTACACTACAGTAAAGTTCTGGTTCTTACTCCAGCTGCAGTGATGCCTATTTACTGCCTTGTTTAAACTTTGTTTTCCCTTGATTTCTTTTTGAGCCAAAAACATAAGACCATAGAAAGACTTTAATTTCTTTCCACTTGCCTTTCTGTCTTGTGACAAAAGACTGCAGCCTCAACCCACATCAGTGATATTTAACTTGCAACATGAAATGATTGAAAACAAATAGAAGCTGTTCTCACTGGGCAACAGACCATACACCCAGAAATCGCTGAGGGTGTGCAAGGTCTGTAGCCCATGCCTTGAAGCATAATACATAAACATGTGTGTGTTTTTTCCTATTGTAAAGGAGGCAGGTGGCTTGATTAAATCAAGCATTTATTTGGGAACAAAAGTGTCATCTCTGGCTACTGCAGATGAGACAGGTGCTCCGGTGGCACAACAGCTATTGAAAATGCAGAGAGCTGGCATCTGGAATTCCTTTTAAGCTGTGCACCTCTGCTGCTAAGGGCCAGAGTCTGCTGGCTCTGCCAAGTCTTGGGAGACACCTGAGAGATCAGCAGTGAGCCCAGAAGGTCCTGAGTGAGCTAACTGTACATCAGGATTATCAGGGGCTTCTTCATATTTTTGTTTGTTTGTTTACACTGCTTGAGATCAAACCCAGGGCCTCATGCATACTCAGCACATGCTCTATGATTGGGCTCTGGCCCCAGCCCACTGTGGGTCCTGGACGCTTCACTATAGGAGGCTTCAGAAAGCTGAAAGAGGCACAGAAACCTGCAGTAGGGCCAGTTTCTCTTGTCTAGCCCTTTGGGATTACTGAGGCTAAGCTTGGACTATCTCAGATTAAGTGCCCTCAGAGAGAAAGACCCCGCCTCACATGGTCCAAGATTATTCCCAGATGGTTCCTCAAAGGTGAGCCCTGGGGGACATCAAACCCCATCCCTCCCTTAAACCTGCCAGATCAGGCAGCCTATTCACACATCACCACACAGACCCTCTCTGACCTTTCACTCTGACCAGGAGGAGCTCTGCCAAGCACATTTTTATACTATACATAGGGGAGGCGGGCTCCTCTCTAGCTGTAGAGGTTCAGTAAATAGAGTGGTATTATTTTCTTACCTGAAGGTGAAAGTGGTGAGGGCATCCTCTACCTGAGAGTCACGTTAGCAGTGAAGAGTAAGCATCCCTATGTCTAGAGGGTACCCTGGCTTCTTTGGGATCTGCCTAGGACTTGGTCAATGGAGAACACACAGGGTGGGCCACACAGGTGGCAGAAGGTGATCTGGGGATTGAGGTGTCGTAAGTGGACAGGAGGCCAAGTAACTGCTAGGTGGGGAGACTGGGAACAAGGCTTCCCCAAGAGAAGGTCAGTCTTTGCTGGGCAAGATCCACCAGCTGGAAGACCTGGAATGCCCATCCTAAGACAAGAGCAAGGTACAACCTCAAGGTGCAAAACTCACAGTACTTGGACACAGTGCAGCACCCCTCCTCTGCATGAGGATGCATTTGCATTTATGATGTTTCATTCTTTTTGTTATTTTTTACTTGTAGATGGAAAAATACCTTTATTTTTAATTTATTTTTATATGGTGATGAAGATTAAAACCAGCACCTCACACATGCGAGGCAAGCACTCTACTACTCTACTACTGAGCTTACAACCCCAGCCCTGGCCGTTTGGTTCTTTATTTTATATATATATATATATATATATATATATATATATATATATATATATATATATATATATATATACACATATACATACACACACATACACACACACACACACACATATATGTATATATATATAGACAGCGTAATATATTACAATTCTTATTACACAAATAGAGCACAATTTTTCATATCTCTTGTTGTATACAAAGTATATTTACACCAATTTGTGTCTTTGTACATCTACTTTGGATAATAATGTCCATCACATTCCCCCATCATCTTGAAACATTTCCTGTCTAAATAACTAGTGTAAACAAAAGGCAATTGTGCTGTTCTTTCCCATGAGGTGCAGTTCAGGTGTAGGCCGCATCTAGGACAACCAAGGGTAGCCATCCTCAGAACAGGTTTGCCAGCCTGTGGCGACTCAGAGGTGGCCACTATTGCCGGTTGGCTTTTGTCAGGTTGTGTGCCAGCCAGTTCACTTTGGTCTTCCAGCTCTCCCTCAGGGCTTCATTGAACTTCACCCGGAAGTGCTTCAGCCCCTCCTCCTCCGTCTTCCCCAGCACCAGAGTGTCATGGGACAGAATCATCACAACTGCATCAACATTCAGGGGGCCTGACCCTGCTGCATCTGCAATCCCTTCTGCCTCCCTGTACTCCTGCCCCCTCGGGTTGTTCAAATTCCTTCCTAAAAGAACTGCAAGCAGATGATCAGGCGGCCTCATCTTAGCTGCGAGAAGGGCAGGAGAAGCTTCAGGGAATACACCCCCTCCTACTCTGCCTCTCACCAAGTGAAAAGACAGGAATGGAAAGTGTCTTGCAAACCTACAAGAGACTTTATCTCATTCATGAAAGACACAGAGGACACATGGGATGACCAAACAAGATCACAGTTCACCTTCAACTGGGCGGGACTAGGCCCAGGGAGTCCAACATTCTGGCCATTTCCCACCATACTGTACTGCTGGGCCTGGGACGGCATGAGGGCCCCCATCTGTGAGGTAAATCTCCTAGGTCCCTGAGCTGTTCGGGCAAGATGTACTCTGACCAGGATGAGCTCTGCCAAGCTCATTTTTTACACTATACATATGGCAGGCAGGCTCCTCCACAGCTGTAGAGGTTCAGGCAGGCCTTGGGAAGTTTGTGGTGGACCCTGGCCTCTAGTCTGGTGTGGCCCTGTGCTGGCATACCTTCAGATACTGGATGTCTTTGGAGGAGCTGAGCTCAGGCAGGCCTGCTGCCTGCATCAGAGCAAAAGTTGGAGGAAGAGGAGCCCATGGTGCCGCAGAATGCTGTAGGCCTGTTCACAGTAGCCTCGAAACCTGCAGAGGTGGAGAAAATAGGTAAAGCCCTGGGTCCTCCCTGCCACCCCCAGCCCGAGACAAGCAGGGGTTCGGCATCCAGCCAGCACCTGCCCCTGAGTGTCTTCCCCTGGTCGTATTATGGGTGTACCCAGATCCTCTAACCAATGCCCCTGCCTGGGCCTGCCTCCTACACCTCTTAATGACCTCCTGTTTGCACTGCCCAACAGGGTACTCTGGGATTGGGGTGCATCTGCAGAGAAGGCAGCACCCCCAGGGTGGAGGCAGGAGTTAGCCTGAGGGCTATGTCCCTATCCCTGCCCCTGGCTGGACACTGTCCCCTCACTGGGGCCCTGGGCACCCTCACCTTTCAAATTTCTCATTATTACTAGTATTGCCCTGCTGAATCACGTGGACAAAGTCATGGGTGAGGATGAATGGGACTCGCTCATGGTTGATTCCAAACTTGGTCTTGAAATTCCCCAGAAAGTGGCCAAAATCAATATGAAATAGCTGAGGGGAATTAAGGGCAGCTACTTAACAGGCTTCACAAAGAGAGGTTCTGTTTAGAGCAAGTCAGCAGGACTTGGGGCACTCTTCTGGGAGCTGTGGGCAGGGCAGAGAGGCCCCTGGGCCAGGCATGTAGACAAGCTGACTGGGCAGCTGAACACAGTGCCCCTTACCTGCCCATTCTCATGGATCATGATGTTGTCACTGTGCCGGTCACCGATGCCCAGCACATATGTGGTCACACAGTAGCCAACACAAGAGAGGGTGAACTCCTCAATGGCTCAATCCAGGGCTTCTCTGGGTGGGGAAGATTAAAAACCAGGGCTCCCTATATTTTCCCTCCTCTTGAATCTGGCCTTGTGTTAATCAACATGGAGGGCATTAATCTGGAGCATAGGTGCTTGAAATTGCCCCCTTCTCCCACACGATACCATTCAGAGAAGACAAGGTCTATGTGTTAGATGAAGAGAGGCTGCATAAAGAGGCACAACTGACAGCCAAGTCCCTAGGAGTGTGACTGGGTCCTTGGTAGATGCTCTGGGCTCAGGCAATATCACAGATGCTAGTAATAGCACCACCTATTTCAAACTACAGCAGAAACACTCAGCAGAACCCACTCAAGCTACATATTTGTGACTAAACACGGTGGTGGTTTTAACACCCAATGAGTTGAGTAGCATAACACAGCCATGAAAAATGGACACCCAGGAACAGTGACCTTCTCTTTCCTGCCCCAAATCAGATGTGGGCCAGTGCTCAGCTGAGCCAAGCAGCCACGGAAACTGTCACAGCCCTTCCCTCACCTTTCACTCCATGGAGCCTCTCCCAGGAATAAGAAAGCCTACCCAGGGTTCTTGGACTTGAGCCAGTTGAGCAGGGCATCCTTGTTGAAGGCAGCCATGGCAGCCAGGTTGCTCTGGTTCAGCTGGATGTTGGCAATGGTGTCCTAGTGCTGCACTGCCTCAATGAGGCCCATGCAGTCACCAGTGGGAAGGCAGCCATAGGGGGTCATCCTACCACATGAGAAGAGGCACAGGCAGACACTATGGTTAAGGACATTCTCTGGGGCTACTGGAACCCCCTGGAAACTGAGGCACCCAACAAAACCAGAGGGAACACTGCTCAAATTCCTGAGGATGCCAGACGGGGTGTGGGGCTCTGGGGAAGGTGCCTCAGAGACACAGAACTGGCACCCAAGTTGCAAAGCACACCTTGGCTGGGCTCATGTTTGCTCTGAAGAGAATGAGTCAGCGGGCTTGGAAGAAGGTGGCCCTGCTCCCCAAGGGGTAGGAAGCCAGGAAATAGGAGCTGAGCACCAGGAATGGCCTTACCCAAACCCCTCCAGCTGCCCTATACCTCTTGTAAGAACAGACGCTCTCACAGCCAACAGGGAGGTGTCAGTTTAGACCAGGAACTTTTCCAGGCTCAGGCTCTGAAGCCTGTTACAGACCCAAACAAACAGGTGATGGATAGAGGCCCCACCTTAGGTCCAGGCCCTCCTGCTTGCACAGGGCATCCATGAGCTGGATAATCTGCAGAGTCAGCATGTCGTGGCAGAGTTCTGGAAGGGCAGGAGTTTCTAGTGGGTTATACACCCATGCAAAGCTCAGAGTATCTGAGCTCTGTCTTCTCAGGGAACCCCCTGGGGCCCTACCACAGAGCAGTATGAGCCTAGGTGAGAAGGCCAAGGCTTCAGCATGTCCCCTGCCCAGCCTGGCTCACCATCCCCGTTCTTAAAGATGATGCCAACGCTGTCACCACTGCCTGCCTCCTCACTGCTGTACATGATCCACAGGGATTTCATCTTGGAGTCCATGAAGGTGCACCTTTACACACTGCAGGCAGAGGGCAGTGTTGCCTGGGCGATTGGGGGCTTAGGGTGGGGGAGGGGGCTTAGGGCCTGGTTCCAGATGGGGCTAGGCCTGGGGCTCACCAGACTTCTTCCAGCATTGTGCTGGGGTCCAATGGGGACTGCAAGTGTGAAAGGGCTTCTAGGTAAGTATCCTGGCGCATGTACAAGTGCATCAGCTCCTTAGTTTGGGGCTTGGTGGTCTTCTGGGAGCTCACATTCACTAAGTCGCTCAGGGTCTTCAGCTTGCTCAGTGCTTCTGCCTGGTGGGCAGAATGGAGTAGCAGCAGTGCACATGAGCCTGAGCCAGAACCAGGAGTATGACTGTGAAGGGGCCTCGAAGGGGAGCCCGCCTCAGGCACAGGCACTCTGTGCCTCACCTGCTTCATCAGCACCTTCATGTTGTGGGTGCTTCCCCTGAAGTAGGCCTCCATGTTGAGGCCGAAACACAAGGCCACGGACGGCACATGCATCTCAGAGCTGGAGGGAGAAGATGGGGCTGAGAATGGCCAGGAGTGGCACATAGCCCCTCCCCAGCCCAGTAAACATGAGGTCAGCAGGCCAGGAGACCCTCATCCCCCATGGCCTTTCTAGGTTCCCAAGGAATCAGCAGGGGTGCATCCAGCTACCGAAGATGCCAGAATAGGAAGTGGCCAATCTTTCGGTTGGCCAGAGCCTGGTCCAACGAGAATTGGGTCAGTTTGCAGTCCAGGTAGGACTTGTACTTGAGGACTTGCACCAGCTGCAGCAAGCACTGGAAAAGCTCATCGTCCCTGTGGGGGAGGAAGGCTGGTTGAGTCTGGGGTTCTGAAACTCAGGACAGAAGTCTCCAGCTGGCAGGTGACTGGAAAGAGGGTAAGGCCAGCCTAGGCTCATCTCCACACAGCACCCAGTTCCAGGTTGCCAGGGCAAGCTGTCTTAGTGAGGAGCTGGCAGCCCGTGGGCCTCAGTGCCCAGCTGGGACTCACGTCAGTTTCCGCAGGGACCTGATGGCAAAGGAGCCCACGTGGCAGTCAGGGAAGCTGAAGTCCAGCAGCTCCAGGGCATTCAGGACAGGAAGCTCGGGCCAGGAGCACAGCAGGTAGAGCATCTGGAGGACGCTTTGCAGTCAGGTGGTGGGCGGCCCACTGCTATCTCTCTATTCCAGCTGTGCCCCTGGTGCCCCTCTCCACCCACCTGGGCCACATCCTCGTGCTTGTTCCACTTGGTCATGAGCAGCAGGTGGGCCAGAGCCTCTGGGAAGTGCTCCTGCACTTCATGCCACATCTTCCACACCAGTTCCTTCTCATGCTCATACATCTCTCCTCACCCCCGCTGCTCCAGGATTCTCTGCAGCTTCAGCTTCTAAGGGGCACAGGGAGTGAGGCCTCCAGCCCAGCACCTGGCTCCATGCCCCACCAGCACCCCAGCTCACCTCCTCCTTGGTGGTAGGCCCACGCTCCCTGTGACGTCCCAGCTCTAGAATCTGTAACAAGTGTACCTGCTGTGAGCTCCCCAGCACTGGCAGGGCTCTAGGCAGGACATCTGCACCTCAGCACTACTGCCAACCACTCTTGCTGGTGGGAGCCCTCCTGCACACTGCAGGGCATTCAGTAGCATCTCCAGGCTCAGCCTGCCACAGGCCAGTAGCACCCCTCCCATTGGCTGTGACAGCAAAATGTCATCAGACATCACCAACATCCCTGGTGGGCCACATAGCTACTGGAAGGCCTCAAATCAGTATGATGACCCAGCCCCCAGCAATGGGCAAAGGCTGGGGTGGCCAGGGACCCCCTCTGAGGACCTCCAGGAAAGCTCCAGGTTAGCGCTCAGCTTCCAAGAAGGACCTCACTGACCTTCTCCAGGGCAGGGTAGTACACAGGGTGAGGGGCCAACTTGGGCAGGTAGATGACCAGGGTGACAGCACTCTCTGTGTTGGGATTGCTATGCACAGTACCCATGGGGATCAGCAGGTCTCCTTTCTCATCTGAAGGCAGGGAGAGATGTAGTTGTAGGGGAACCAGTTCTGGATGCCTTACCCTCCAAGAGCCTCTCCCTGCTGGGCTGGGTCCACCTGGAACAGAGGGCCACATGTAGAGGCAGAGCTCCCCAGTCTTGAGCTGGTCCTTATAGTCATACAGCATGAGGCTGGCCCAGGCGATTGGGCAGTCCTGGAGAAGAATACTACAGATCAGAGTGAACCTCTTCTTGTTCATATGCAGAATGGAACCAGTCTCCAGGCCAACCAGGAGAGCAGATCCAGACTGCATGGAAGGACTCCAAGTTAGACCCAGGAGGAGGGAAAGGACCCGCTACCTCTTTCCTGTCAGAGTTTCAGTAATTAAGCCAGCAAGATCCCTTCCTGGCTTCCTGCATCTTCACACCCAGCATACAGAGACACTTGAGTAACCTCACCAGTCCCATAGCTGACCCAGGACAAGGGACAAGTCACATCTTGGGTCTAGTGACTTGGGGCCCAGCCACACTCTCCCCAGGCAGCCACTAACTCATCATTTCTGTCCCCCTGAGAACACTGTCCTTCCACCAAGGGCGCTTCCTCCAGGACCCCTAAGGACCCGAGGCCTGGGCTAGATATTTCAAGTCAGGCAAATCATGAGGTATCACTCAGGCAGCACAGGAAGTCAGACTAAGGAGCCAGACTAGGTTGGGCAGGGGGACTGGGGTCCCCAGGCTCTCCCAGGACCCCTGTCCTCAGGGTATCTGCCTGTGGAAGCAGGATGGCAAGAGGCCCCAGCAAGGGGTTTCACTGGGTGTCTGAGGCCTGGGCCTCTCCCAGTCAGTCCAACCCACCACCTTTTTGGACTTTTTCTTGCTGGAGTGCGCCTTCTTGGCCTTCTCCATCACCGCAAAAAGTGCAAAGCAGAGCCGGGCCATGCACGGCAGGTCACAGATGTTGATGTCAAACTCCAGATGCTGCTTCCACATGGGCTCTGAGCACACACTCACCTCCAAGCTGGACATCGTCTTGCACAGCATCTCATTGCCATGGAAGAGCCCAGCCTGCACCACCAGCTGGGGAAGGGGTACAGGGCATGGGTGAGGGAGCGAAGGCCCCACCCCATCTAAAGTTCCAATCCTCTCCTTGAAGGTCCCCATTTACACAGGGGTCCAAATCTACTTCTTGCATTGAGATTGGTCCAGCAGAGTGTAGGCTGGCAGCTCAGTGGTACAGGTGTCTTGGAGCATTGGTACCCCAGGCTGTACTGGGGCAAGCCAGTCTCAGTACACTTGACTCTGTGGGTCAACTCAGAACCTCAGTCTCCTCATCAGGGTTCAGAAGTTCCAGGGTCCCTTCTGCTTCTAACAGCTCTGGCTACCTTTATGCCTAGCATCTTCTGAGCCCCATGTGGCTCCAGTGTCCAGTGCACCTGTTCCAGTTCCAACCTGCCAGCCCATCCCCAGAGCTGCTCCCACCCAATCCTCCATGACTCCTGCAGACACACCCCACTTGCAAGATTGTAAAGTAATGCCAGAAAAAGAGACCCAGACAAGACATGGTATGCTCTGTGGACCCAGACAGGCATCACCTCCCAGAAGTGGGACAATAAATCCACCTCTGCAGGTGGTTCTGAGTGCAGAGGAGCCATGAAAGTGCTTTTTGAAGAGACAACAGGGCACTGTTCCCCTAGCCCATGGGGGCTCAGCTTCCAGGGAGAATCATGTGCAGTGTCCCCCAGACTCTGGGCACCCCTGGGTGGGTAACCCCTGGAAGCACCTCAGCCCAGCTGCAGCCAGCTTCTGTGGTGACTTACACATCTCTGACTGGGCCTCCTACTTCATTGGGCTGTGCCTGATTCCACAAGCTCCACCAAAGTCAAATACCCACAAGTTGCTTGGCCAGGTTTCCATTAATCAGCCTCCCTGACCTGCTGGCCGGCTCCCTTCCCCTCTTATTTTTTGGATGTGTTTCACAGCCAATCCAGGCAGAGATAATGAGTAATTGTCCAGGTGACTTTTGTGTGACACACTCCCACTCTTCTTTCTCTGCTGCCCCTCCAGGCTACAGCACACCCTGTTTGTGAAAAAAAAAAAAAAAACATAAAAAACCACCTGTCCACTCACCTGGTACCCAAGCCCCTACCTTCATCTGCTCATCAGCATTGATTTTGCTGTCCTGGATCAGCCCAATGCAGAAAGGCTGCCCCAATGACTACAGGGACACAGAGGAGGGCTGGAGAGGAGAGGAGAGGGGCTTAAATCCCAGCTCATTCCCCTGACTGCTGAAAGGCTGGGGAGAGGGGGAGAGGGTTTCAAATTTGTGGCAAGGTTCAGAAACCTGTCACCAACACCATCCTTTACCAGTCTGCCACACAGAGGCCCAGAGGCCCCAGCCCCCCTGAGATCTGCAGAGAAGTAGGCAATCTGGGAATGCAGTAGCTCAGACAGGACCCCACCCTGGGTGTCAGTTCAAGGCCCTGACTCTCCAAAAGGACTGCACCATCCAAAGTCCCCTGCATCAATGCCTAGCCCTGGTGCTGCCCAAGAGGCTCTAGGATTGGCCAAAAGGAGGTAGGGAGAGAAAGAGGGTAAGAAAGGGGAGAACACCATCTCACGTTCTTCATGGGAATGGGGGGCGGTTTGGTGTTTGGTTTCGGGACCTGAGAGGCCGGTTTGCTCTGCTCATCCTGCATGGCAAGGATGGAAAAGGAGTGCACCATGGTCAGGCAGCTGCATATGTACTGAGATGAGAGTGTAAGATTGAACTGTCAATGGGTGGTATATCCATTCCCTGGAACCAAGAGAGACCCACAGTCTGGCTCTCTCACTCCTATGCTGGCCCCTTCTAGAGTGGTAAGGATCCCAGAGTGCAGAGGGCTTCTTGCAGTCCTGACCTTGAACTGACAGAGCAGGTAGTTGCCATAGAGGTACTCATGCCGCCCATTCACCTGCAGCACATAGTCCTCAGGCTGCTCCATTGTGAGGTGCTGGTACACCTTGGCCTTCTTCTGGAGGGCACAGGCCATCAGTGCTAAGGGCACATCCTTGGTAGACACCTGGATGGTGAAGCTCTCCTGTGGGGAGGAGGGAGTGTTGGCATGCTGCTCTCAGGCCCATGGGCTTCTGGGGAAAAGGGGCAAGGCCACGTGCCTGCCTTTATTTGGTATCCCCAAGTGTGAGCCCCACAAGGACAGGACCTGGGTCATTCACTGGTGAAAATAACAGCAGACACTCAGGAAATACTTGTCCAGTGAATTAAGTGACCAATTCAGCCTTGGAGAGCTTACCTGATGGAATGCTTGACTACACCCTTGCATGCCTGCACACCTGGCAAATGCCACGTGATGGCAGTGAGAGAAGAGAAATTTGGGGGCCTGGGACACTGGAGTGTTTTAGCAGTGGAAGGTTGCCATGGGCACAGCAGCCCATGTGCCACAGCTGGGGCAGCCTCCCTAGGACATGGGCTATGGGCTCACCCTGCTGCCCTCAAATTTGACATTGACCAGCATGTCTGGGTTGGAGATTTGAGAGGTGTTGCTGTCCCCCCAGCTCCTGGTGGAGGGCTCCAGCTGAAGGGGAAAGCTGTATTGCAGTCAGGCCTCCCAGCCCAGCTGCTGCCGGTGGGCAGCCGCCTCCTCACTGAACTGGCACATCTTAGTGCAGAAGTCATTCACTTTTGGGTCTTGGAGGCAGTCGAACTCGTGGAGGCCTGTAGGGCAGGAGCAGGCTCAGTGCAGGTGCCTTGGCACCAGCCACCCAGGTGTGCCCTACCTTGCCGAGGTGTGGGCTGATCTATGAGCCCTACCTTTGCCGATGAGGAGGCTGATCTGTGAGTTGATGAGCTTCTCCATGTGGTCACCAGTCACCCTCGCGGGTCACCAGGTGCAGCATGGGCAGGAAGGCCCGGACATCACACAGCCGCTGCTGCTCATCCTCTAGCTCCTGCTGCTCTGCGGTCTGGTTGACACAGGTGAACACATAGGCCTCGGGGTCACTGAGCATGTGGAAGAGGGGCTCATTCTGGGCTTCGTGCCACAGCATCTGAGAGGAATCGTTATGGTCAGCCTTGCTGGCCATGACAGCTGCTGAGAGGCAGGTAGAGACCTCTAGTCTGGGCATCCCATTCTGCACGAGCCACATAGAGGGCAAAGGGAGACCCCAAGCATCGCTTCCTAGGAACCCTTTGGCCCTTGTGACCAACCACCTAGTCAGCAAGCTTCCTGTCCCTGTGCTCTGTGAAGGACTTAATGTGTGGAGATTGGGGACTGAGCAGCCAGGCCCTCCTTAGACACATTATCTAGCTCTGCTTTCACCCCACCAAGGCGATGGTGGCCTTGAGCCATGGCAGAGCTGAACCACTGAGACACATAACACGTAGCCCACAAAGCTATATATCAATAAAAATATGAAGAAATCAAAACCACAATTAAGTGAGAGATGGGACCCCAGGGACAAGTCTGCTACTGTAGTGTTTCAACTTTAGGCACGTTGTTTGAAGTTCTATAAGCACATCAAGTGAACCATATAATGATGTTTACAGGAACTAGAATATGAACAAGATGTTACTGTGGTCACTCAGAAAAACAAGTCATGAAAGTTCATAATCAGAATTTAGTTAGAATGTGGTTAGAAAACAGGAAATGAGTAAGGTAGTGCCTGTGGCTGTCTTCTATGGCAGGATCACAGGCAGGTCTCTTCCTTCTCATTCTTATTTTCCAAAATTTTATGGGCCATTATTATTATTGAACTCAGGGACACTCAACTACAGAGCCATACCCTCAGCCCTTTTGTGTATTTTATTTAGTGACAGGATTTCACTTAATTGCTTCAAATCTCACTGTGTTGTTGAGGCTGGCTTTGAACTTGCAATCCTACTGACTCAGCTACCAGAACATTTGGGGACACACCCAGCTACTTTTGAAGTAGAAAAAATTAAGGAAGGATTGAAGAAAGGTAGAGAGAAATCTTCAAGGACATTTAAAAAATCCCTCAAGTGTGGTCCATTGATTCTATCATTTTTTTCCTGTTCTCAATAATAGCTTTTAAAATTGTGAAATAAATTCTTGCCCTAGGGCAGTCCAAGGCATGACCCATTAAACCCTAGTTTGTAAGTGGCACAACCCCTTTGAAAGCCACAGGACAGCATCTACCAAAGCAGATGTTCATTGCTTTGACTCAGTAATTCATCCTGAAAGTCATCCAATGAACCTGAGGACCCTTTCCAAGGATGATGGGCACTATGTTGGCAACAGTTTTAAAGACAAATTCCTGCAAGGCCCTTATGTGGCTGGGAGCAGACTGTGGTCACTAAAGTGACAGACAGCATAATGTGAGTCAAACTTTCAAAGTTCCATTCCAGAACTGGAGGCTTAAGGGCGACTGAGGCTAGTAGCTGGCCCTCTGGTAACTAGGGAGGGGAACACATTGCCATGGGGTGAGCTGAATTCAGATAGTAAGTGGAGTTTAACCATCCATTTTATACAAGTTATTGATATTGTATATTTTTCAAAATTTATATCTGAGGTTCTCAAGTGTGAGGAACAATGCCTCTCTCTTTCTGAGCTCCCAGAGCTCCCAGGGATGACAGGAGACCAGGCAGTACCTGCTTGATGGTGCTGAGGTTGGCATTGTGGGACACAGGGAAGTTCAGGTAGATCCCTATGGGCAGAAGGAAGTCAACCACCACACTCTGATTCTTCTCATCCTCGGTCCAGAATTCCATGGAACAGTCAATCCCCAGGGGCATTCCGTGTGTGTGTGTGTGTGTGTGTGTGTGTGTGTGTGTGTGTATTTAGATATATTTTACTTTGTGAGTCTTGAAATTCAGGTTTACAGCACAGTATTTTTTTTTTCAAATCTGAAAGCACACCCTCAGTTTATTTGAAGAGCAGTTATTAGTTGATGGCTAAATTTTACAAGAAAAATAAAAGTATCACTTTTCCATGATTCTCCTGAGAATTGAATATCATAAAATGCAATCCCTTAGTGAATATACAACCAGGGGCTGTATGTGTAACTCATTGGTAGAGTACTTGTGTAACATGCATGAGGCCCTAGTTTCAATTTTTGGAGCCATAAAAAATATCATAAGAAAACGTACAGAAAAAAGCTCAGATTTCTCACAGTGGCCACCATCACAGTCTCAAACCCTCTGTTGACTTTCACTTCTTTCCTTTCTTTTTACTCAGTTTCTCACATTTGCATTCATGTTTACTTTACAAATATCCTCATGAAACAAATTTTTACCTCATGGAAAGTATGATGATGACAAAACAAAACTAAGAAATAATAAAAAAAAGATATTCTCAGTGCCCCTTATTTTATGAAACTACAAGTCAAAGACTTCTGTAATTCCAGTGGCTAAGAAGGATGAGGCAGAAGTTTTTCAAGTTCAAAACCAGCCTCAGCAATGAGCAGAGTGCTAAGCAACTTAGTGAGACCCTGTCCCTAAATAAATTACAAGATTGAGCTGAAGTTAAATATTAAGTGCTCCTGAGTTTAATCCCCAGTACCCCCTGCAATAAGGTCAAAGGTTTTTATATAAAACGTAGAAGACACAAATATCTATGAGCTAGAAAAGTAGATTTGACTCTAATTTTTGCCAAATCACATTCATTCAATATGAGATGACAGAAAAAACAGTCAACAAAATGCTCATGTTTCCAATTGACAAAGTGTGGAACCAACCTAGATGCCTTTCTATAGGGAAATAAAGACATGGATACACACAAACACACACAATGGAATATTACTGAGCATGAAAAGAGAATAAAATTATGGCATTTGCAGGTAAATGGATGGAGTTGGAGAATATCATGCTAAATGAAGGAAATCAATCCCTCCCCACCAAAAAAGACAAATTTATTCTCTGATAAGCAGATGCTAATTCATAACTTTGAGAAGTGTGGGAACAGTGGAGTAATTTTGGGTATGTTTAAGGGGACTAAGGGAAGGGGAGGGGCAAAGAGGACAAGAAAGATGGTGAAATGAGACCAACATCATTACCCTGGGTAATTTTATGAATGCATGAACGGTGTGACCCTATTTTTTGTACTACCACAGATGGAAAACTGTGTGCTCTAGGTGTGTACAACAAATCAAAGAATATTCTACTGTTCTTTATAGCTGATTAGATAAAAATAAATAAATAAATAAATTTTAAAAATTGCCCAAGTTAGTTCACATCACAAGGAAGATTTTAATAGGAATCAAAACTACCCAAACATACAAATTAGAAATTAAGATCTGCTATTTAAGCTATTCCTGAAACTCAGAAAATTCAATAAAGCTTTAATCATGTTTTCTAGCAGCTTTGGTTAATGTTTTGATAAATATTACTTAATGCTGTTCAATAATGATCATAATAAAAATTTGTTCATATAAAAGGCTTCATATTCACTAATCTCTGATTTTCTACTACTGCTAAAAATAAAAGAATTAGACACATATTGGAATAAAATAACCAGAAATTATTCTCTTACATTAATGGATAACTTAAATACAAGATTTTGAATGTGAGTGACTGTGAATGGACTCATATAAAAGTCATGGAAAGGCTATCTTATATCTAAAGGCTCTAAGAGAAGATTTTTTTTTACATTTTCTCATATCTAATGGCTTCTGGTATTCCTTTGTTTATGACCATAAACACTTCCCTTCTGTGTTTATTGGGCCTCCTAAACAAAGAAGATAGATAAGCCTTTCTCATAGGGAAGATGTTGCTAACATAGTGAGTAATTACCCTCTAACTCAAACAAGGTCTGACAAACTATTTTAGGATATGAAAGACCCTCAAAAAGATTTGTATTTTCAAATATTGTTTTCAAAGATTGACAAAAGTCAGTTTATTTTGCAGAATGAGTGATGTAGTTCTGTGCCTCTGCAGTCCAGAACAGTTGGTAAAAGAGCCACAAACGTAATATTAGGACAGGGAATTACATTTCAGAGCTGACAAAATCTTGAATACAAAAGAAAACATAAATTCAGAGAGAATGATAGCCATATAAGCCCATTTGACAGAATTAAATTTATAAGAAGAACAGAGGACAGAGGCATTTTAAAACAATTTAGTGTATTTTTTTCTATATTGTTATTAATGTTTTCCACAATTATAGATTTCTGGATCATGTTGATTACTACTTCATGTACCTACAATGGATATGGCACACTGAATTTACACCCATACTCATGCACTTATCACTTATCTTTTTTCTCTATAAAAATGCATATGTATATGAACATATTTTTCCAATATTTCCAAGATTTTGCCCTGAAATTTCTGTGATATCACTTCTCTGAAATGCATTTTTGTTATTTCACGTAAGTACATCTAAGTGTTTTACTCCATATAGTTGGAAAATATGCGACAATTTTAAGGCCCTTCTTATTTGTCATTTATACACTATAATTAAAGATCAACATCAGCACCTTCAGAAAATTTAAGTCTAATTCACCTTTCGGCAGGTAGGAGAAATTTTATTTTTAAAAAGAGTAGTAGATTTAAAGTCATTCACTGTGACTTAGAGAATCCCAAAAACCTAGGGTGGTGGTGCTAACACAACCTTACCACTGAAACATATGGATTACACTCCAGGTCGAACACTTGTACTATGCTTCCACTGGAAATAGTTTCTTGGTTATAAATATTGACTTTTCTCTGCCCCAATAGTCTTTGAAATGTGGAAATTGCATGAACTCTCTAGAATCATTTTCAACACAATTAGCATAGACCCACATTCGATAATAGGAGACCTCCATATTTAAAAAATAAACAAAAAGCTTTCACCAACCTAAAGAGGTGATAAAATAATCTCTGAATAAAAAATAACAGTCATTCATTAGATTGGTTTTAAAAAATACTAAAAATAATTTTAGTTAGTAATACATAACTGTACTCTAGAAAAAGTAATATAAGTTCAATTTTAATTTTTAAAGTAGCTACTGATTACTTCAAAGAGAGTATAAAAAGTTGAGTACATGGGCTGGAGTTGTGTCTCAGTGGTAGAGTACTTGGCTAGCATGTGCAAGACACTGACTTTGATTCTCAGCACCACATATAAGTAAATAAATATCCATCAAAAACTAATAAAATATTTTTTAAAAGCTTGGTACAATTCTTTATGCCTGTAATTCTTGTGGCTTAAAATGCTGAGAAAGGAGGATTTTGAGTTCAAATCCAGCCTCAGCACAAGCAGGGTGCTAAGCAACTTAGTGACACCATGTCTCTAAATAATATACACAATAGTGCTCTGGGAATGTCTCAGTGATCAGGTTCCACTGGGTTCAATCCCAGACACCATAATAAAAAGTGGATTTTTAGTGTTAACATTATAATACATGCCCCTAATGCCATCAATTTGGGAGGATAAGGCATGAGGATTGAAATTTTAAGGCCAGCTTGGGCAGCTTACTAACATGGTGTTTCAACATTAAATTCAAAAAATGGCTGGGAATGTAATTTATTAAAATTGCATCCTAGATATCAATCTCAATAATCACAAAAAAGAGGTTTTATATCTTCTCAAAAAGTTACACAAAATAAGTTAAAAATTTATAAACTGGGCAAAACTAAAAAATTTTATTCATAAATGATAGCATTGAAAGGTACAAAGAGAAGTGACAGTGGGAGACAGACAGCACAAGCAAGGTGTTAAGCAACTCAGTGATATTCTGTCTCTAAATAATATAAAAATTGTGCTCTGGGTGTGGCTCAGTGATCACACCTAGAGCTAAAACTCACATACAACTAAGCACTTTTAATAAAAAAAAGAAGTGAAAGACACAACAAGGGAGAAGCAGGTAACAGACTTAAATTACCAAATTATTTTGATGAAATTTTCAAAATAATAATAATAATAATAACATTTTAACAACTGAGAGAAATAGAAAATAGCATCAGATACAAAAAATTACATAGTATTGATGAGAACAGAAAACAAGTTTTCATTAACTAGAAATGTAGTTGTATATAACAGTTATTGTTCTGTACAAAGTGTTTACTTATTTAATATATATGATGCTTCTCACTAAGTATCAGTGAGCGAGGATAATACTTAGTTACATTATAGCATAAGGCTACTTCTATATTATTTCATACAGTAGAATTATAGGGGCTGGAATAAAGAGGAGGTATATTCAAGAAGAAAGAAATACTAAAGTTTGAGGCAAAATTGAACTTTAGAACCTAGAAATATTTTGGTTTCATTACACCCTATTTATCAAAGTGAAAAAAATATTACATAAGTATTATATAAAAGTGATATCTGTATAACATATCACATGTATAGAGGCTTTCAAGGGAATTATGTAGAGCTTATTACAAAATAGAAATTTTCAGAAACACATAAAAAACTGAATTAGAAATATCATGTGTGTAAATATATCTTAACACTGTAAAGACAACCATTTTTTTTCTCAATTTAACGTACAATATTTCCCCATAAAATTTTTAGCATGATTTTGTTTTAATAAAAGCAGAGAGAAAACTGAACTTTTTTTTCCTGAAATTTATATGGGAAGTAAAATATGCAAAATACTCACAAACCTTTAATTCAGGAGAACAAATAAAATAGTGATTGTTATGTGACACCAATGTATATTATAAACTATATTGCAATAATATAGACCAAAGAATCATAACATGAACAAAATCTGAATTCATATTTATGTTCATTGCCGCAGTCTCTGGCGGGCACAAATCACGAGTCTCCACACAGCTTGTAGATTCAAACAGCAATTCTTTATTCCTGAACTCACACCGGCCGTCTACAAACACGTTCTGGGGGAATCCACGTTCTCTGCCCAAATCCACACTCTGCCCAAATCCACTCCACTGGGCTTCTGTCTCCCAAAATATACTGTCTGACCCTAAGAACTCAAGCGGAACTCAGCAGCAGGATACGCCCTATTCTAAAGGGGGAACACCCTAATCTCCTATTATGCTAAACCAGGAACACCCTAACCTGGTCCTTGAGCAAGGTCACCTTACATGCAATGTCCTGCAAAATGTCCTATTTCCATGAGTCCTTCCACTAAAGAAACATGGGGGTACGCTGGCAAGGAAATTGTCATAGCTACTTGGCTGATGGCTCCCAGCAGTTCATTTTGGTATTGCTAAGAGCAACAGAAAGGTCTATCTAAATTCAATCATGTGAAAAATAACATTAGACGTGAATGGATGAAACTCACCAATTTAAACTTAGATATTGGGACTGATGGCACAATTCATGTGTGCATAAAGTGCAGGGTACTGGGTTACAACCTTAGCAACACAAAAAAAAGATGATGTTAAGGAGAAAATTATGCTGAAAATAAAGAAGAATTTTTAAATTATGGATCATTTTCCACCTATAAATACACTTAACAAAAAACTACTAATGTTATAAGTGTCTTCTTTTAAAGTAAAAAAAATGAGTAGACTGACTAAGAAACATTGCACAATTTAGAAAATATCTACCTTTAATCAGTACAAAATGCTAGATTACACTGGGCATTAGATCTATGTTGAGCAAAGTACCACATTTGGGACCAAATTTCCAAAGGCCAGAATAACCCTCAGTAAAGAAAAATGTGGGAGAAGTGGTCCACATGTATCTAAGGCACAGAAAATGTCTGATTTTCTAGGTATCATGAATATATTCCCAACAGTTTCATGAGCTGGGATAAATGAAAAGAAGTAGCCAAATGTCAAAGGTGCCAGTTCATCTCAAGACATTATCAGCATATTTTCTCAACTGTTCTTGCTGGCAGTATTGTATTGTGGGTGTAGTAGTGTAAAATAAAGTGAATCACCAATACCCTGAGTGAGATTTTAGACCTTCCAGAGCCCTGTCCCAACCCTGGTGACCACAGTAATAACTCCACAACTACCAAATGCTTCTAAAATAAATTTGTTTGTGCATTGAGTTTTTCAACTTTAACAATTTTTTTCAAGTTATTATGTTCTGAAGTTTCCAATTTTAGATGCAAAGGTAACTGAGCATGTGCAAATATCTGTAAATTGCAAACAAATAAATTTGCATTCTTTTTCTAGGACTTTTATGGACTATGGTTTCTAACAGTCATTCACAAAAGAAGTCAGGAAATAAAATCCCTATTTATTCCCAAGATATCTTTACACAACACTCTTACACTGGCTACTTTGCATAAACTTGTCTCAGGGATTTAATGCATAAATCAAGTAAATTTCCTGCTGCCTGTACAGTGCTTTTGGAATGGCTATTATAATAATCAAGTAGTCATACATCTAGTGGTAATATTAGGGTTACTAATTACAACAAACTGTGTTTGTGTTTTGCTTCGAAAATGATGATGGAATTCAAAAGTAATGTGTTATAAAAGAAATCTCATGAAAAAGCAAGTAAAGCAACATGGAAATATACATGGGTTCTGATACAGGGAGTGAATGAAAGTAAATCATATGCATATCAATTTGTGAATTGTGGTTAAAAAGATACATCCTATGATGTATCATTTCTGAAGAAAGAGGAATATAAAAATTTTGAAAGAAAATTTACTTCAAAATACACATCATGTCCCATATCAATATACTTTCATAGATGTTAAACTGAGTCACTTACTATAGAAATATTAGGGTTAGTACTGAATAGTCTCTGAAGTTCATTTTCAGTATTCAGAAATGAATATCTATGTCAAGAAAATGAATATTTCTGAGAAATATCTTGTGAAAAGTTGATTATAAATCCACACAGATGGACATGAAAGAATCAAGGTAGTATAAGTATATGACACATATATTTCATGTTTGCAAATCCAAACTCTCTCTCTCTCTCTCTCTCTCTCTCTCTCTATATATATATATATATATATATATATATATATATTAATACATTAAAATATAATAGTATGTATGCCAATCGAAATTCATAATGGGATATATATCCTTCACATATGTACCCAAAATATTCATTTTCCTCTACATTGTTTCATGTATAATCTTGATGAAGTATAAAGCACACCACAGCTTGAATTGTCAGTTACCTCAGTGTATTGGGGGCAGTGATCTCTTCATGAAATTCGTATTTTTCAAAGTGAGAGTACTCTCAAGAATATACCTGTGATGGCAGTAGGATTATATATTTATATAGAAATATACATTGTGACCCAGGCAACAGAGACAGGGAGTCAGGAAGTTACATATTTGTTAATTTGAAAAATTCATGGAGAAGTAAAACGAGAAAAATGTGTGACAGGTTTTATAATATGTATCTCTGATGAAGAAAAAGGCAAATCCAAGTATACACCATGCCTCCTATCAAACATTTCTACTTCTAGTCCTTTAGGATTATTTTTATCGATGTTAGGATAAGTAGTCAGAGTCTAGTAGGTTATGGGTTAGTGTCAGAGATTCAATATTTCAAATGGCAAAACGGAAAATGAGTCTAATACATATGGGAACATGTGGCACATAAAAATCTTCCACTGTCATCCACCACAATCCCTGGACATTACTATCACCCCAAATAAGACACAATGAGAGAAGAAGAGAAAAAAAAATCTGTGAATACATACCTGGAATTGGAAATTCTGAGGAGCTCACAAACTTGGGTGTGGCAGAAGAGATCCCAAAAGTAGGGGACATGGTAAACATTCCACAAACATGGAACTTTGTTGGCCTAATGACTTCTTGACTATCTGCCTCTGACATTTGTGCACTAAAAATATAGCTTTGTGCTTTAGCTTCCTTTGTAGTGAGGTCATGAAAGCTTGGTCTGAGTCTATGTGAACAGGAAGACATGGGTTCATATTTTCCAATAGGAACAGGAGGCAGCAGAGCTGAATCCTCTCTTTGCAGGTAACTGTGGCCATTGGGGTATGAATGTCTCCCTGGGTGGATTGTGAAGCCTTTGGCTTACCCTCCAGTTTTAATGGCATTTCTTGCAGCTTCCCTGGAAATTTGGTGTTTGTTTTTGAAATACAAAAAGGTCAACCAGGACACAGTGCTGGAGGGAGCTCTGTCACGTGGGGTGAGTCAGGGTCTGAAGGAAAACACACAAACTGGGCTGCTATCCCATATATCTTTCCCACTTGAGTGTAGCAACTTGATTCTGAGCATCACACCAAATCCGCTCCCCACAACAACATGCCTTTATATTTTAGGGTCTGCTGGCTGCACCTTGTCAGTCACATGTTATTTGGAAGCCAAAGACAGAACCACAGGGGCCCACCACAGATGTTGTCTCACACACCTGGACTCCATTGCTCCAGGCCCAGTTCCCTGCTGGCTCCTACTCACTGGCATCTCTGTTCTTCACCATGGTCATAAATTCCAGTCAAAAATGGCACTCGCTGGTTCAGTCATGATGAGCAACAGGATATCTAAACGTTCTCCAGGGATTTCTGCTCATGGGATTCTCAAAAACTTCATGGTATTAGCCTAGACATATTTCACGAATGATGAAGTTGGCACTGTGGGTTTTGATTCATTCAGGAGCCATTAGGTGTTGAGGAATCTGCTTTCAGTAAAAGCTCTGGAGATCCCATGCAGGCAAGGCTTCCCAAGGAGTGGCGAAAGGTCACAGAAATCCAGGCCCATTCGGGTCTAAAATATGAGGTTCCTGTGAGTTTTGACTCTCAACTATAGCTGAAAAGGCTTTAACAGCAAAATCATGTGAAATCCTGGCTGAGATTCCCAGTGCTGTGGAGAAAGCCACCCTCGGCCTAGATCTCAGTTTCCAAAGGCTCCTCTAATGCCTGGCCTTCTAAAATCTCAACACAATTCATGGCAATAGTTCTCTGAGATTAGTTCCAGTACTCAGTCTCTAATGGCATCACACCAGAGTTCAAGCTGAGGTGGACCCAGTCATCTTTTCCAACCACCACACAAAAGACCACTATTCTAACAAAAACACTCCCACATGGCCCTCATCTTCTTCCATACAGACACTCATCATAACATTCTGGCTGGGGCTTTGCATAGGGGGAGCAGTCTAAGATGGTGTGCAAAGTAAGCTCTCATGCCCATCATATGCCAAATGTCTTGGTAGCCTGGACACCCTTCCTGAGAAATAGGATGCCGCAGTCCGGCTGCAGCAAAATAACCGGGGGGTGACGAATAACTTGTGTACATTGATACAGTAGGAGTGGAAGCCCTTTATTGCAGAATAAGAGTGGTATTTATACATTTTACACAGCCTATCTAATTAGCATAAAATAGATACAGCAGTCAACCAATAAGGAATCTCCACACTTAATGGCTCGCTTTTGTTACTTCACAAACCACTCCCTCTGGCATTTTGCCAGGCACCATGCAGACTTGTTTACAGACTTTAACATTTGTCTGGCAAAATAACAGGTGCCAATCTGACTTGTTTACAGACCTTAACATTTCCCCCTTTTGTTTAATTTAAATAATGACCATAGTGCTTTTTACAGAAACACCATAAATAACCTGCTAGAAACAGAAAGGGAGGATACAAATGTCACAATACCAAGCCAATTGATGTCTCCATGCAAGAAGCCTTTGGAAAAATTATACCAGCAATGACACCATTTGTAAAGATATGGAGTTACAATTTGTTGTAAATTATAATTTGTTGTCTCAGTCCAGATAAAGCAGTGTCTCAACAGATTAACTCACAGTCCAGGTAAATCACAGTCCAGGTAAGTTCTGCAGGAAGCTAGCTTAAGTTGTAGCAGTAGAAACAGCAACAGCTCCGAAGTCTCATTGGGTTCTCAGCCGAAGTTTCCTCTGGTTCTTAGCAACACTGTAAATTCTTTCACCTTTGTTTTCACCGGCACTGGGACGAAGGCAGGAACTCTGGATGAGTAAAGAATATCCTGTAGCATTTAACTAAGAAAACAACCTTCTGAACAATTTAGTACATTATTTCAAGGTTTTTTACATTTGAAACAAGCCTTAATAGTGTTCATTATTCATCAGCTTCCAGGTGTGGGAGAACCAATTTAGTTACTGGCATTGGAAATGATCAAACCTCAGGGATGCCAGTAGCATCTTCTGCCAGCTGTAGCATTCCGGGCAGCCCCAGATGTCCCTGGGGAGAGTCCCAGACTCAAACTGCTTCCGGGCACAGGGAGCAAGAGCCTGCGAGACTGTGCCTCCAGGTCAGGTCTAGATTTGGGCTCGCAGTGGCGTTCTGCTCCCCCGGGCAGGGGGGCGGGGAAGAGCCGGCAACTGCCCCTTGGAAAATTCTTGCTGCGCCATGATCAGCTTGGGCAGGTGGCAGCCGCCTTGTTGATTTATGCACCCTCCGGTATCTAAAAGTATTCAGTAATAGCCTTTTGCTGTAACTTTTTTCCTGATAATCCTTCTTTTTCTGAACTTTCTCTTTCTTTCTGACTAGAGTTTCTGGGCTTTTATCAACACATGCCCTAACTATTCTTGGATCCACTGGGGTGCCTTTTTCCCTTATCAATTTACTTCTCACCCCTTCCATATTTTCATCACAAAGACAATACATCATTTTAAGACAAAAACAAGACGCAAACATACTGTATCAATCTTCTCCATTTTCTCGAAATGGCCATTTTTCCTCTCGCCCTATCTGCCTAGGGATGAGCAGATTGCTCCCATCCTATCTATGGATGGGCAGCTTTTTTTGTCACTTACCCCCAAGTGTACCGGGGCTCCCCATAACGGGCCACCATCTGCCGCAGGCTGGCTGCAGCAACATAACCGGGGGGGGGGGGGGGGGGGGGGGGGGGGGGTGACGAATAACTTGTGTACATTGATACAGCAGGAGTGGAAGCCCTTTAATGTAGAATAAGAGTGGTACTTATACATTTTACACAGCCTATCTAATTAGCATATAATAGATACAGCAGTCAACCAATAAGGAATCTCCACACTTAATGGCTCGCTTTTGTTACTTCACAAACCACTCCCTCGGGCATATTGCCAGACACCCTGCAGACTTGTTTACAGACGCTAACATTTCTCTGGCAAAATAACGGGTGCCAATCTGACTTGTTTACAGACCTTAACAATAGGAGAGATAAAATGGGCCTGTAGTTAATACTGCTCTCCTTCTCAAATTAGAGGCCTCCTTCCTTCCAGGGGTAGATTCTTTATGTGTACTGGACTCATGAAAAAACCCAAACACCTGTGTGCTAGTTACTGGAGGCCTTGCAACAATTCATTTGACCCAGAGGATCCCAGTTCTTACTTCATATGGGTCAGGAGCCTGACCAGAGGAAGGCAAGAGACTTCATCCAATAGTACACTTCTTTTTCACCCTTTTAGATTAGGATGGACACATGGGATTTTTCTTGAGTTGCCTGGGGTGCTGAGAATGTAATTCACAGCCACACACAGGGCCAAGTGTCTGATTCAGACACAGCTTTTAAAAAGCACTTTACCTCAAAGGCACAGATTAGGCCTCTTCATTTCCATTTGAAACTGTTTTCTTGAGGAGTCCCAAAGGAGTGCCCCAAGGCAATCACCTCCCTGACATTCAGGGGAACAGAACAATAGGGAAGAAAGAAGCCTGGAGAAAAACTTGGCTTTAATTGAACACTGTGGCACTGACAGCTCCTGATCATGCAACTTGGGTTGCCATCTATCCAAGCAGGGATTCTCCAGAGAGATCCTTACCAGTCATGCTAATTTTTGAGTTTTCTGAGATGCTTGGCATGCCCTTCAGCAATCCAGTCCATGGGCATGTCACACAGCTTGAAG
Source organism: Callospermophilus lateralis (assembly GCF_048772815.1). Classification (NCBI taxonomy): domain Eukaryota; kingdom Metazoa; phylum Chordata; class Mammalia; order Rodentia; family Sciuridae; genus Callospermophilus; species Callospermophilus lateralis. The sequence continues at coordinate 549,144 of NW_027511570.1, read as the reverse complement.
GTGGTACATATCTTGGACACAAAACCACGAACCCCTTCAGAGAGTGGCCAAAATTCAGGAAGAATACAGGAACTTAGGATCTTGGTAGGTGTTGCCCATCTGCAAGGCAAGCAGCAGTCCATTCATAAATTGGCCAGAAGAAGTCCTGCAAAGAATTCCACGGCTGCATTCTTCTCTCTACTCTCTGTAAACACAAACCCAGTGGGATCCACTGACATAGAAAGACTCACTAGTCTACAGTCCATTTCAAACCAACAACAACAACAACAGAAAAACTTTTTTCCTTCATGTTCTCAGAACATGACACAAAATGACAAATTGCAACACACACCCACTAAGACACACAAACCGCCCCTGTATTTGGTCTGCATCTATCCACTCTGTCCTCTGAGTGGTGGGTGAAAATATGTTCCCCAGCTGTGGCCTGCCCTGTCTCAGCTCTGGTCTCCTTGGCCATCTCTGTGTAGTTGTCAGGAGCCAGCAATGAGCCAACACTTCTTTCTCAGGAAAGGTCCCTGTTCAGACCATTTAAGGCATTTGGCTCTCCACACATCACTAGGTGCCAAGAAAGGATGACTCTGGCCTTGGTACAGACAAACAAGTGAGCCCACTGAGACTGGAACTGCCTCTGGGTGCCTTGCCTCCTGGATCCCAAGTTCAGAGAGTTCCATCACCAAGGAAGTGACGTGAGGTCACTTCCTTCAGGGAAGTGAATGAGGTCACTGCCTTGGCAACCACTTTGTCCTAACAATTGTTTCCAAGGTTCCCATGAGATGGAGGCTGCCCCACCTTCCTTTGACATTTTCACAAGACATAAAGGTCTATATACCCTAGGAGCCCGGGATCAGCAATCCACATAGGCCTGATTGTGTTTATCTTCCCTGCAGTGAGAAGAGAGAGGCTGATTCAGCAACATCCCTTCATCCTGACTGGGTTGTTGGCCATGGAAGATGACTTTAGACCTCACAGGTCCTACCTAGCTGCCTACATTTGCTCCAGGGATCATTTCTGCATCTACCTTTGAGCTTCTCAGCAGCTGTAGGATTCCCTACATACCTGTATGGCAAGATCAACTCAGGACCTGCTGTTATGTGAAAATAGATTGAGGGAACAGAGTATGGTTAAGGGTCATATCTTGTTCGATTTGGGTTAGGAGTCATTCTGCTGGATGAATATGGGTATTGGGCAACTGGGATATTTATAAGAATATAAGGTGAAATGTAAGTATGAAAATAGAAAACTAGGTAAGATCTGAAGCACACAAGGTGTTGGGCCCTTGATTTGGATACATAGTTTTGAATTATGTTCTGCAGAGATGAATCCTCTAAACCCATATACAATGGCATGAGATCTTGTACCTGGCACTACTGAATGTAAAAGAGAACTTCCAGTGAAATAGAGAGAGTAGGCAGGTTTCCAGACTAGGGTAAGGAAGAAGAGTGAGTTTAGGATTTGGACCAAAGGCCCTTTTTGCAATCCAATGAATTTCTATTAGAGTGTAAATAGGAATGTCAGCACACAAGAAGAGTCAGTCACAACAAGGCACTTGGGGAAATAAATATCAATAGGGATGTTAGGAGATTGGGCAAGGTATAAAATGAGTGATAGGTCAGGGATATTTTCAACAGGGGGAGGGTTGAATACACTATTCTAGGAAGAAACAAGTGTATACTCACCATAGGATTAAAACTTGAAAATAGGCAATGCAGACGCAGATGATTTTAGTAATCCATGCTCTCTTTAAAATGAGGCTTTGGGAGAAGAATAAGATAAGTGTGAGTTTTGCATTTTGTGTCCAGAAGATAATGTGATGAAAGGAATACATGGAGCAGGTGACATGCGTATTTCTTCCACCATTTCTGGGAGCATGTTTTGAAACCCTATCATTTAGAGTTTGTGGATAAAAATAGGTGTATCTTGGGTCTACGTATATAGAGATGATGCATGAATAGACCATACAGTGAATAAAAAGTAAAATAGTTTACTATTTTAAATAATGGATTGAAATGAGATTTTAAAAAATACATGAAATCTGGTATTCACATACAAACATTCAATCCAAGTAGTCATACATCTAGTGGTAATATTGGGGTTACTAATTACAACAACTGTGTTTGAGTTTTGCTTTGAAAATGATATTAGGACAGTACATGGCACATCACAAATACTCACAAGTGTTAGCTATTTCTTATTTACATAGCAATTCCATGTGGAAGAACATTTCTTCTGATCTTTGCTCTAGATCTGAGAGCAGATGATCTAGCTGGAATAGCACAGTTTACACTGGATTGTGTGTAGTGATTTCTTTCTTATCCTTGTTAGTCTTCAGATTTTATGAATGTACTTGACTTGTTCTCATATTACACTATGAAATTGGATATGTTAATTCTTCACTTAGAAATCTTCCTTTTAATGCATTGGCTCAATTTACAACTATCATGGTTTTATCTTTGATTCAAAAACATGCACCCTTTTTCATCTAACCTAAGAGCTATAGATGGTATGGTGTTATTTTAGTATTTGATCTTCTTTTATGTTTATTATTTCTTCACTCATTGATGTAGATTCTCTAGCCATTTGTTTACTAGAGCATGATAACCTCTAGAACTGGAAATTCAGTCATTCACTCAATAAAATATTTCAACAAAGATCTGTTTATTCCTTGTGCATACTACAAAAGGAACAGTTCCCACACCTTTCAGGATGCTTATTGTGTAGTCAGCAAGACAGAGCCAAAAGCACATGATTATGATTAGAGATGTGCACCAATGTCATAGGTTGGCAAAAAGAAGGGCTGAGGGAGTTCAATAAATCTAGCCAGATTTAGGACTCACTGAGTATGTAGGAGTTGACCATGCAGAGAGAGAGCACATCATAGACCATTCTGAAACACCTTAAATAGGCACCTTTCTATGTAATCTATGATCTTAATTACAGTCAGCTTCCTTCATCATGGAGCACAATGTTTGACATTTTACCTTGAATTAAACAAGAAATTCAGACTTGCAATCACTGCCTCCATATTAAATTATTCGAAGCATAATGATTACATTAAACCTTACTGTGTAGTATCAGGCAAAAAGATTGTTGATAAGGAATGTAGCATCAGCCCTACCATTTCAACTGAAAGATCTAGATGATGACAGGTTATAAAATTGACTCACCCCAAAGTAACAACAAGTTTAATATCGACTTGGAAAAAAATAATCTTAACATCAAAAAGACTTTGAAAGTTGTAAAGCAATCGTCTTTTGACTGTCAAAAAAAGGGTAGTAAAGATGTAAGACATAAAAGAGGTAACATTCTTGGGGGTTATGGGGGGTGGGGTAGGGTGGGTTCTTTTTTTGTGTTTTTTGGAACTAGGGGTCGAATCCAGAATTTTGAAAATGCAGGGCAGACACTTTGCCACTGAGCTACATCCCAACCCAACATTCTTAATATATAAAGAAAAATTTTAATTGTAATAACCAAAGCAGAATACATGAGAGGAACAGACAACAAGAGCGAGTGTGCGCACGTGCGCACACACACACACACAGACACACACATACACACACACACACACATTTAAAAATACCCGTTAAACATATAAAAAGATACTCAACTTTATTTTTAATAAAAAAGATAAATTAAAGCTACTGTTGGTGAGTCTTAGGGGAAATAGGTACTTATCAATCACTGGTGGGAATAGAAAAATGGTACAGTTCCTTTGGAGGGAAATTGAGCATTCTCTAACAACATATAAGTACATATTTTTTCCTTAGCAATCCCATTCCTGCGAATTTACTCTGAAGATGCACCCGCAAAATACAGGAAAAAGAGGGGGAAACACTTGCATATATACCAGATTCTCTGTTGAGGTGTTTTTTATAATGATAAAAAGTTAGAGATAATGTAACTGCTATATGAAGATTGACTGAATAAACTATGATACATAGGATGCTGTAGAAAATAATTCAGAAAATCTCCATGAACTAATGAGTGATTTTTCAAAATATATTATTAGCAGAATTTATCAAGGTAGTTCACATTAGCAGATTAAGGGGAAAGATTTCATAATGTTGTCAACAATGCAGAAAAAGTTCTCAGTTAAGTTTGAAATACAGCCTTGATTTTAAACAATTCTTGGCAAAGAATAGAAGAACATCCTTAACTTGATAAAACATGGCTACATGACATTTGTAGCCCAAAATCATTTAATGATGAATTTGAACAAAACAAGAGTGTCTATTACTTCTTTTCATCAGAATTGTTTTGTAAGCCCTAGCTACTGCACTAGGATAAGAAAAATGAAATATAAAAGGGGGGATGTTCTTTATTTGCATATTTATGAATATATAGAGAATATGCAAAAAAACCTATTCATATAACTTTTGAAGGTGATTGTTTTATTCAGGTTTTCATTGCTATGACTAAAAGACCGGACCAGAACAATTGAAAAGGAGGAAAAAATTATCTTAGGGCTCACAGATTCAGAGGTCTAAGTTCATAGGCAGCTGGTTCCATTCTTTGGGACTTGAGGTGAATCAGGACATCAATGGTAGAAAAATGTGGCAGAATGAAGCAGCTTACATGATGATCAGAAAGCAGAGAGAGAGAGAAAGAGAGACACTCTACTCTCCAGATACAAAATAAATACCCAAAGCATTGCCCCCAGGCACCCAACTCCTCCAGCCACACCCTACCTGCCTTCAGCTCCCACTCTGATAGTTAATCCCTATGGGGGATTAATTCCCTGGTTGGATTAAGACTCTCATAACCAAATAATTTCTCCTCTAAACCTTCTTCCATTTTCTCACACATCCAAACCATAAGTGATTTATCTAGATTTGAGTCTTAGATGTATATCCATAGATTTAGATCTAGATGTATATCTTTTCCCACTTCAAAAGTTCCACTTAGTCTTCACAACAGGTTCTTACTTTCATTTGGGGAAAACAGTCATTTTGTCATGAGAAGACACAGGGTCTGGAATAAGCTAAACAAATAAAATACTATTTTATTTTCACAGTGGTGGGTCTGGGGATACATGTGTGTGTACCAAGATGATCCAGCCAAATTTCATTTCTGGGATTTTTCAAGAATTTCTGAGTCCAAGGTCTGAGATGAAAGCATAGAATCCTGCAAGCTTCTGGTAGCCATATTCCTGTCATGAAGAGAAAGATTCCTAGGATATTACCCTCATAACTCAATGGAGGGTTAGAAGAGGCCTCTTTCTTAGGAATATCAGAGAGTCTCTAAATCAAGTATTACCTGAAGTATTATCTGCTTTGTCAAATCCACGTCAAATCATTTTTTTGAATAGACAAGGCTATATCAAATGCTATATCAATCAAATCTGCTTTCTCGTTATATAAATCAGAAAAAAATCCTTTTATTATTTAAGATAAACTTAACTATGTTTATTTGTGCTTCCTTCTAACAGCAATCACCACAAAGTGCATATTATAATACAAGTTTGTCTATAAAATAGTGACTAGCACATAGTTTCAGAGTGCAGCAACTGAGAATGTTTGCAAAATAATATGGAATTCTTATGAGAAAAAAATATGCAAAAGCCTCAGATCAGAAGAACATAGAGTTTAATATTATAATACAGTAACAGTAACATTTTTTATGCCATAACTGACAGTGAACTATTTTTATATTACCAAAAATGTGAACCTTTTGTTCCAAGAAGCTTGGAACTCTTTGCAAGTACCTCATCAAGCCTCCTCATTATATCTCTCTAAAGTTGTCAGGTTATAAGTATTATTATTCATATTTTACATAGGACAGGAGCAATTTAAATCTCTTATAATCCCATTTATCTAAAAAAGATGAAACTATTAACCCCAAACAGTCTAAATATAACTTGGCAGAGAGACATGTTGATCCTGAGTTGCATTAAACTTCAATTCAAAAAGCAACTCAATGCCTTTAAGCCTTCAGGCCTTCCCCCTGCCCCCAATTTGAGGATGCAAAAAGCTGATAAGGAAAAAACTACCCAATGATGCTCAATTTAGACTCTCTTATGTGCTAACATGCATTTATGTGTCCCAGTTATACTTTTCAACCAGTAGTGTCATCCTGTTAAGAATTCATCTGTATGTCATATTACATACAGGAAAATGACAACTAAGTGATGCCACCAAATAGAACAAAGTTTATATATTATTTTAATAATTATATTAACAATAGTGATGATTATTTAATAATTTAATATTGATTTATTTAAGTTTTTCCACCCACTAACCCCAACATTTCTTTGCACTAAAAAACATGCATTTCAAGAGACCAATTGTCACAGTTAGAAACACAGAGCATGGCAAGAAATATCTAACTTGAAGCCTGGAATTATATATCAGTTTGACTACTGGGCAGATAGCTATAATTTTGATCCTTGTATTTAAAAAGAAGACAAAGAGAATTTATCTACAATAACCAATTGTAACTATGAGCATATAATTGCTCATTCCTATAGTTATCTTCTGTGAATCTTAATCTCAAGTTATAATATTAAATATTTAGACCATGTCAGAATTACAGTTAGCAAATTCATAGGGACATTGTTCTTAATGAGTGGGCATATCCTGCCCACACAGACCAGCACAAAATCTGGTGTTTTAAGTTAAGTATTCTGTCACTGATATCCAAATAGTCAAGTGTTCATTAAATATCTCTTTAACACAAACCAGAAATAATGTCTTCTGTAGATTTTCAAGAGCACTACATACATATTTTATTTTTAAATAAAATCCCACTTAAAGAAAGCAAAAAAATTTTTAAAGGTAGATTTTTACACAATGTTACTGGAATCAACTTTAATTCTTAAAGGCTTTCTAGATTAGCATTTTACTAGGGAATTCATTTTCCTTCGCTCATCTATCACTTTAAACTGCTAATTTAAATGTCCTGGTCAAAAAAGATCACCTCAGATAGTAGAGGGTCATGACTCAGAAAAACTAAATACTATTTCCACTAATTTTTTTCCTCAATTTTAGAAATTCTCAATAATTAAAGGTTTCTCTGATTTAGATCAAAATAATATTCAAGTAAACTTTATTTTAAAAGAAACTATACATTGCTCTATTTTTAAAATTATAAGCTTATTTTAAAATCAATATTTCAAAATATACATCAGTTCCTTTCTAAAGCTGATAGAATTATTAAGACAACTCTTTAATAGAGCTGATTTTTGTTTGTTTGTGTATCTGTTCATTTGTTTTGTCAAGGAGGATTCATTGAATGTTATATAACAATTTAGTTTCAGAAGCTAGACAATGTAGAAAAAATGATCAATGAACAATGCTATTCTTGAATACAACTGTTTAGTGAATTACCTTAAAAAATAAAATGCTTCCATGTGTCAATTAATAGTGTTAATAATATTCATCTTGACGTTGTATTCAGGATATTTTGATTGAACTTGGCATTGTTGGCAAAACTAGGTGCTTGGACACAAAATTAAATTGGCTAACATAGAGTTCAAACAAACCTTTCTAAGGTGCACTTTGTAAAAGAATTTTACAGTTATCTCCACCTAATAAGTTCCCCATATGTGACACACACATGCACCCACCTATGCATGTAGCAATGCAATCTTTATAATTGAGCCCCTTATTTCATCCTTCTCACAAAGAGAAGTGCTGAAATTAGACTCAGGCTTGGGGGATTAAGGGAGTGTTTGAGTAGAAGATATAAAGCAAGGCTCAGATAGAAAGTGTGATTTCAAGCACGAAGTAGGGGATGAATCAGCTGCAATAAAATGCTATAGTAAATTATATTTTAAAAAGTAAACTGATACAAGAATTTTAGAAAACAACTCATCAACTTTAAGCTCCAAATAAATTTGTATTGTTTTATCTAGTTATCTCATTCCTTAGAAATGATTCTTGAGAAAAATGTGTAAAAACCATACTAGGTATGAGGGCAACTGTGTAAATTAAGATATTGTCTGTGGTTATGTTTATAGACAAAGATAGAAACAATCTAAACTTCAAATAATATGAAATAGATTATTTATTTCAGATACACCCACTCAACAGAATATTTTGTGTTAATTTATTCACCCAGCAGCATTTATTGAGTGCTTTCTATATTCCAGGAAACACGCTACATTGTGAAGATAGAGTGGTGAAATATTGTGCATCGTTCCTTCCTTGTTGAAATTGACTATATATTAGTCATAATTTTTTACAATCTTGAAGGCTGTGCAACTACAGGGAATAATAATGAATTATTCAGTTATTTACTTTTTAAAATATATTTTCATAGACTTTGTAAATAAAATGCTTTTGGGTATCCTTTACTCTGTTGTTCACAATCCTAACATTTAATATAACCATGGTAGAGTTACCAAAACCAGGAAACTGACATTTACATAACTCTATTTAATAAATTAAAGATTTTATTCAGACTGCACTGTTTTATAAGCACTATGTTTGTGAGTATATTTCTATATAATTTTTTTTCAAATGTATAGATCCATATCTGCCACAACAAAGAGGACACTGTAATCTCTCACTCTAAACAACACTCCCTTTGCAACACTCTTATAGGCATCCCTACTCTTGTTCAGCACTTATATGTTCCCTACACTATGTTTTATGATTTATAAATTATTGATCAAGTGGAACAATATAATATATAACCCTTTGAATTTTTTTTAATTCAGTCCATTGCACTTGTGTATTAATCAGATTAGTATCACTATAATAAACACTTATAAAAGAAATGCTTATTTTGGCTCATGGTTTTAGAGATTTCAGTTTATTTTTGAGTAGATTCAATGCTTTCATATCTCGGTGAGAGTGCCAGATTGTAATGCCAATACTGCATGGTGGAGCAGCCATTCACATCACGATTTAGAAGTGAGAGAGAGAAAGGGGAAGAAGGTGTTGGAGTCCAAACACCACTTTCAATGACATTCTCTCAAAGACCTAACTTCCCATCAGTAAACACCAACTCTTGGTTTATACCATCTTCCATTAATGCCAAGCTAGGGACCAAGATTTTGGGGTACATTGAACACCCCAACTAAAGCATTCTCCACCAGACCCAAAGGTTTCATATCCATACCATAATGTGTAAAATGTGTTTAATTCATCTCCAAGAGTCTCAAAAATTCTAACAATTCTACCATTCCTCAAAAGTCCAACATATACTCTAAAACAACAACAACAAAAAAACAAACTCAGACGTAAGCCCCTGTAAAAATCAAAACACAAGTTACATGTTTTCAATATATAATGGCAGAACAGACACAGGGTACATAATGCCATTCCCCAAAAGAGACAACAGAAAAATAGTAAGGAGAGATTTGACCAAATCCAGGAAAGCAAACATGAAATTCTATAACTCAGTGTCAGGCTTCTGAGGTACATTGTGGTCAGACCCAAGAGCTTGGGCAATCCCACCCCTAGGATCTAGACTGGCTTGCATGATGCCTGCAACTTTTCGGGATATATACTCCATATCCCTGACATCTCAAGTTTCTTGGGGTCTCAAGTGCAGCCTTGACTTTACTCTCACAGTTTCACATATTACTTCCTCAGAGGCTGTTTGTAGAGATTTCAACCATGACACACACTGAACTGACCTCCCAGTAGAAGCCTCCATGATCACTTAACTCTTGAATTTCTGCATGTCTACAAAACCAGCATCACGTGAACGATGTCAGGGCCTACCACAATATAAGCTGTGTGTATGCCCACTAGAGCAGTGGCCTCTGAGTGTCTCACCTGTTTAGGTTGTCCTAGATGAGCTGGGTACTCTGGGACTTTCTTCACAAATGGAAGGACTTGAAAGTTATTGTACTTTTTCTAGCCCAATGGCTATGACCTTCTCAATTTCTAACATTCTCTCCAGGCATCTATCATATTACCCCTGTGGCAAGCATTAGCTTCTTTTTTATTTATTTTAATTGGCCCATTAAAATTATACATAATGGTGAAATTCATTATACTATATTTGTACATGGACAAAATATAAACCCGTTAATCATATATCCAGTGTATTCACTTTTACTCCCCTTTTCCCTCTGTTATCTTTTTAATCTACTCTGTTGATCACCTATTTTATTGTTATGATTAATATTTTAATTGGTACATTATCACTATATATAAAAATAAAATTTATTGTGATATAATTATACAAGGACTCAGAATAATTGGGTAGATTTTGTTCCCCAGTGCTTCCCCATACTCCTCTCCCCCTCAATTCCCTTTCTCTAGTTTATTGGTCTCCATTCTATTTTTGTGAAATATCTTCCCTTAAATTTCTTTATATCTCCTCTCTTCCTCTCACTGTCTTTACTTTCTGCATATGAAACAAAATATTTGACCCTTGATTTTCTGAACACAGCTTGCTTCACTTAGCATGATATATTTTTGTTCCATTCATTTACCAGCAAATGACAAAATTTCATTCTTTATGGCAGAGTGAACTCCATTGTGCATACATACCACATTTCCTTTATAAATTCACCTTTTGACTAGCACCTAGGCTGGTTCCATAACTTGGCTATTGTGAATTGTGCTGCTATGGATGTTGGTATGCATATATCATTATGGTATGCTGATTTTAGCTCTTTAGGCCAAATACCAAGGAGTGGAGTAGCTAGGACTTTTGATGGTTCCCAGTCTTTTGATGGTTCTCCGTACTGCTTTCAAAAGTGGTTGAACTAATTTGTAGTCCCATTCTCAACAGCAATGTACATGTGTACTTATTGTCCTTGCCAGAAATTTTTATACGTATTCTTGATGATTTCCATTCTAACTGCAGTGAGAGGAAATCTCAATATAATTGTGATTTACATTTTCCTGATTGCTAAAAATGTTCAACATTTGTTCATATATTTGTCTGCCATTTGTATTTCTCCTTTAAGAATGTGTGTTTTAGGTCCTTTGCCATTTGTTTTTATATTGTTTGGGTTGCTTGCTTTTTTCTTCTCCTTTTTCTCCCCCCACCCCCACACCGACTTCTCCTCCTCCTTCTTTTTGATAGCAAGTTTTGGAATTCTTTATAAGTTTTGAATATTATTTCCTTGACAGGAGAGCAGCTGGCAAAGATTCTGTGCCTCTCTCTCCATGCTCTTGCTTCCATTGTTATGCAGAAACTTAATTTTATGCCATTCATTTCTTGATTCTTGGTTTTATTACATAAGCTTTTTGTGACTTGGTAAGAAAGATAATGCCAATGTCAATATGTTAGAGTGCTGACCCTGTGTTTTCTTCTAGTGGTTGCAATATTTTTGGTATAATTTCTAGTTCACATATTCATGCACAGAAGAACATTTAACAATTGACTTTTTATATAGCTATAATGATACATATTATGAGCATATATTATAAAATTATTGGATACCCATAATACTGTATAGCTGAGCTCTTAGCAAAGTGACTATATATAGTATGTTATTAATACATATTTATTGGTTTAATCAACTTCCCAGAGAGAAACATGGGAAAACTATATAGATCATCTTGGAAGTAATATAAAGGACTGTGTTTTTGTTATTTTCTTTTGTAAAGCTCTATTAAAGAAATCAACTGTGAACACAGTAATTAAGCTTCCACTACCTCTTATTAGCTTGAATACCTTTGACATTCTGTTATAATTTTCTCCAAAATCTAGGTTATGTAATCTCATTTAACAATAAAAATATCTTCATGAAGAAGTGTTATTCTCCCAAAGTTTTAAATAAAAACACTAATCATATGAATTTGTTAAAAAGAGCCTAATTCCATGATAAGAATATGAAGGAAAAAACACTAATGGGATGGCAAATAATTATTTTAAAATATTTAACTATTCTAGTAAGTCAAATATACTTATTGAAAGAAAATTAGTTTTCAACTAAAATTTTTATCAAAGATTTTTAAGTTGGTAAATTTGCTTATAATTTACCAATTGTAAAATCAAAAGTTGTCATGAAATTATACTGGGCAAGTGACTGTAAATAACTTCACCAATGTGGCAATGTGTCTATTTCAAGTATTTTCCTCAAGAAATATTTATGTATGTATACTTGTAGATATTTGTACACACACACAGACTGATTTACAAAGGTATTATTTTAATAGCAAAAAATGACTTTCTCAATTTAAATTGCTGTACTATTTTAATATATGTCAAGAATGAAAAAGGAAATATATAGAGAATTTTATATAAATAGTAAACTGATGGCTACTATCTATAAGCGTATTAATGATCCTTATATTTTTTAATATTCCTTATGCTTTACAATACAGTATAATAACTAAATTTGCAATGATTATACATTTTTAAATTAGGATATAATGTAAAATATATTTTGACATCATTAATTTAATTCACACACAAAAATCACTTCTCACCTAGATCTCACTCAACTTTCAAAATAACCATTAAAGAATGTCTTTTTGCTCACATTTTGCGGGGAAAATACTAGAACTAAATTGATAATTGACCTGTCAATACCTTACAGATAGTGAATGCCACATTTACTTCTTGCCACCAAGTGTTCTTCTCAGAGTGCAGTATACTTTTTACTATATCTGGCTCACAGCATATGAAATATAACACTTCAAGGGCAATAAATATATTTCACCATATTGATGCACTTTAAAACTTAGACTTGCATTAGTGGTAGTTTTAAGTATATAGGCTTAAACTGATTATGGCAATTTTAAAAATAATTCACTACTTTACAAATAAAAATGGTAAGAATTATATTTTGTAAAAACAGAAAAATTGTCAAACACCCAAACATTGAATGGAACCCCACCATCCATATTTCCGATAGTCAGTTGCTTTTAGGGACATTGAATTTCCCAGTAATGCAAGCATAGCCCAGGGGTACTATATTTAAAACTACATTGGCATTTCTATTAAAATTCCAGCTTTTCAAAGGTTTATGCCAAAGCTATAAAATTTTTATTTGATAGAAAGGCAGAACTGAAGGTCTCTGTGGAGATTGTTTTCTTCCCTTTTCATATAAAATAAGCCTGCCTGTTTGTTTTCTTCATGGAATCCAAACACTTTATCAGAACATGAAACTTGGATAACTATTGGGCTGTTCAGGTATGCCAGCACCCTCCAGATCCAAGAAAAATGTCAGCTGGTCATACAAGGTGAAGCCTTGTCTATTCCAAACTCTATTCTTATAAATATAAAAAAAGCTTTTGTTAATAGTCATAGACTTCAGTGCCAGAATATTTCAAGTCACTGTATCAGCAGTCTATATTGGAGACAGGAATGAAATGTTAGCAGTTCCGTGGTTTTGAGAAAACAAAATGACCTACATTTTTGAAAGTATTGGTTAGTACTCAGATGCAAAAGAATTTAAAAACTATAATTCATTCTGTATCAATACCTTTATTAAGACTAGAATTTTTTTTAGTTAGAGTTGTGCTGTTACAAGGTGTTTTAGCCTGTTTTTTTCACTACTGCAACCAAAAGAGCTGACAGCAACAATTTTCTAGGAAGAAAAGTTTATTTGGGGGCTCACAGTTTTAGATGCCTGAGTACATACACACCGACTCCATTTCTCAGGGTTCAAGGTGAAACTGAACATCAGGGTGGAATGGTGTGGCAGAGAGAAGCAGCTCAAAACATCACACCAGGAAGGAGAGAGAGAGAGAGAGAGAGAGACAGACAGACATACAGACAGACAGACTAAGCTCAGCACACCAAATATGTACCCCAAAGGCACTCCCCCCAGTGACCTACCTCCTCCAGACACACCCTACCTGCTTACAGTTACCACTCAGTTAATCCCTACCAGGGAATTAATTCACCAGTTGGGTTCAGGTTCTCATAACCAAATCATTCCACCTTCAATCCTGCTTGCATTTTCTAACACAAGAGCTTGTGGGGTGGGAACCATGTCACATCAAAACCATAACACCAGGACTGTGAAAGTAGCTCAGTGGTAGAGTGCTTGCTTACCATCCATGAGACTCTTGGTTCAATTCCCAATCTGGTAAAAAACCAAACCAAATTAAAAAAAAAAAAAAAAACCTTAGAATTTACTATTACTATAAGTAAAAAGAATATTGGACATTGGTCTGTCTTTAAAGGTCTAACAATTACCTTGGAGATTAAGTTAAACCCATTATAGAATGTGATTCAAATACATACTCATTGTGAGGAATTCCCTAAGAGATTGCATGAGGAACCTGGTGATGTTGAATAAAATGCAGCTGCTCCTGCCTCATTTTTAAAGGATGTTGTGTCTGAAAACAACTGATGCAACTGTTCACAAAAATGTTAGGAAGTTTGTAGAGATTTACTAATTAAACTCAGTCTCAGTTTTCTTACCCCTAAGGTGAGAGTTAAGATCAGTATCTTTTCGATAAGATATCATTTTTGTGCCTCATTTAATGGTCACAAAATCAATTAAATGGGCCACAAGTGGCATACTTTTAAGAAGTGAAACCGTGTAGAGTATATAAAATAAAAAATACCACAGTATATTACATGATGAGGATTATGTGTTGTTTTATGAAAGATTTTGTTGAAGTTATTTGCAAGATGTGTATGTGTATGCATACGTAATCCATCAGAAATATGTTTCTTTGTGTGCATCCCAAGAAATAAAGCTTAGTTCAGGTGTACTGGTTCCAAACCATTTATTAGATTGCAGTTTTATAAAGTGTCTCAGATTTCATTAGGCTGTAACAACACAATGTGACATTAAACATTAATCCCTTTTGAATTTAAACCTTCATTAGTTTAAACAAGAAATTAATCCCTTCTATAATCTCTGTTTTCCCAACCTGTTATTTGAAGAACACGAAGGTCAGTGGTATCTAGTATGTATCATGACTATTCGAGTACAATTTTGTCAACTCTGGCATTGTTTCCCAGGCAATAAGCCAAGTCTGTCCTGAGACTCATTTCCAGTCCTTGAAGTCTGCAAGTGCTGTATTTCATGCACAGTATTGCATTGATCTTGAAACACCTTGGCTCATTCCTGAGGTCTTAGAGTTCAGTTCATGAACCAAATTCTTTCAGCCTTCAGCTTGAGCCCACTTATTTTTACCAGAGATCAAACTTTGTCCAACTAGCTGGTTGGGGAACAGAAGCTGTCTCTTCATATTAATAATTGTGTCACTTTCCTCTCCATTCCTGAAGTCCTCTTGCAGAAATCTGTCTTTATCCCACCCTAAACCAACAATCCTTTGTGTGGATCCTTTATCTATTTGCTGTTGACCCTTATGATTCCTGACTTTGTAAGTGTTCTAGGAGTCTTGGAGTCATCCCATTTTATCTAAAGAGTGAGAGAATTTTTAAATATT
Organism: Callospermophilus lateralis; assembly: GCF_048772815.1. NCBI lineage: Eukaryota > Metazoa > Chordata > Mammalia > Rodentia > Sciuridae > Callospermophilus > Callospermophilus lateralis. The sequence goes on along the minus strand of NW_027511570.1, from coordinate 533,881 downwards.
TATTTTTTAGTTTTTGGTCGACACAACATCTTTATTTTATTTTTATGTGGTGTTGAGGATCGAACCCAGTGCCCTGTGCATGCCAGGCGAGTGTGCTACATCTTGAGCCACATCCCCAGCCCAATAAATGTTTTTTTGATGAGTTCTTATCATTAGGAGGAAATCAGAAAGTAGGAAGAAGGGAGAAACTTTCTTTTTCTGACATCTTCAATGTGGTGGCTGTTTCCAATTGATAGGGATGCAGACAGTGTATGCAATACTCTTATTGAACCATCTGGCAAAGGCACTACATTTTCAGTGTCAGTCCTATTTGGATCAAATGCAAAACTGGTGTCTCAAACGTGACCACCTATGTAAGAATTCCCTATAGGAGACTCCACCCAAAGGATTTTGCAACTTTCAATCATTGATTATCATATCTTACTTCCATAGATGTTCCATCATTTTTTCTTCTGTAAGATATACCGTCCTTTTACTCTTTTGTTCTTTACTTATTTAGCACATTATCCATATTTCCTCTAAGTTATTAGAGTCAATCTTTTCACTAACTGAATGCTAACCAATAGGGTGCTATGCATGTTAAATTCTTCAACATGATTGAAAATGGGAGCTATATCACCAACAACACTATGCAAAAGAATCTGTGTTCCACTTCCATTTAGTCTATGAAATAACAGATTTTTGTATTTGCCATAAGATTTTGAGTAGTTTCAGCAACGTGTTTGTTTCTCATTGGTACTTGAAATGGAGTAGAATATAGTTGAACAAAAAGTGAACCCCCCTGATCTCCATAAAGGAATATATTTTTCTTCTCTGTAGAATGGAGGATGTCCATGTAATAGGATGTGAGGCACATAACAGCATTAAGCCGTAAGCCTAGACTGCATGGAGCATCACCTATTTTTGTCAAACTTTTGTGGAGCTTCTGATCACTCTCTGAATGAACTCATATTTCCATGAGTCCTTAGAGCAAATATGCCTGGAGCACAACTGCCCCAGCATGCATGGGGACCTGCAGCATGAAGCTGAGTTGCAAACTCACAATCTGTGAGAATCACAATAAAAACTGTGATTTGTCATTCAGATTTTGCAATAGAGTAATATACAGATAAAACTGCTAATATCATAGTGTTCTACTATATCTTCACTTTTCCTACTCTCTTGACTTCTCTCTGCATAGTTGTTGACATGGATAATCTCTAAGATCAATATCTGTATAACTCCCTGACATGACCATTCCCCTCTGTTGTGACCTGATAAATAACATCTGGTGATTTCATTTACGACCTTGAAAAATAAAAATGTCACTAGTTTTTGAAGACCTGCATCCATAGAAAGCAATGACTATACATATCCAATACTCTTAAAAAAATAATAACTCTCAAAACAAGTATTGCATTTTCCTAGAATAGTTTTTTTTAAATCAGTTATTTGTTCATTAGTTCATTCTTCATCATTATTTCAATTTGGGTGGAGGAATGAAAAAGTAAATAAATAAAGTTTCCTAAACTCACTCTAGAGGTGAACTAATACTCTAAAATACAAACAAATCAACAACACAATGTACTTTTCCATTAGAGACCCCATGATCAGTAAATATATTTGGTTTTGTGTCACAGTTATGGTAAATACTAATAGAGACTAAGTCAGTGATATTAATATATATGTGTAACACAATTGTTTTTATAGAAGACTAGTCCATAGAAAAAGCTTTATTTCATCCAGCAGTAATTTTGTTAAATTAATTCTGTGCCTTATAGAAGAGTTGAAGGCAAACAATTCAGCATTTATTAGAAAGTTGCAAAAAGGTAACTTTCCAACACCAACAATAAGAATTGTATTCAGATGTATGAAATGATTGAAACTGTAAAATTAGAAACTATCAAAACAACTACTTCCTTCACTTTTTTCTACAGGAGCTATATTTTTCATGAATCTTATCTTAGTGACTATCTGTTTTATTTCTTTCTCTGCAAAATGACTTTTTTTTTTTTTACTTCCACATAAACCCATTATAGCCACTTCAGTCCCAGAGTCACGGATATGATACCAAGATGACTGGGAATATTTCCAAATTCCAGATTTCTTGTAAAAGGGAATCTTTTTGACTGTACTTAAGCTCAGAATTTCTCTAGGTCAGTGATTTCCTATCCCTATTGTGTGCCAAAGATGCAAATTCTCAGATTCAGAAACAAACCTAATGAATCAGAACTTCTGGAATGATGATCAGAAGTCCGTGTCTTAACAAACCTAGACTTTGTGAGCAACAACTCCTCCCTCACATATTTCCAGTAGTAATGAAAATACATGTAGGTAGGAAACTTGGTTTATATAGTAAAACTTGTTCATCTTTGTGAACCATGTGGAAGGGCAGAGAATGAATGTTGGGGGATTTCTTTAATGGAAGCAAAGAAAATGAGCAATAAAAAAGAAACAGTTAAGCTGAGCATGGTGGCACACACCTATAATGCCAGCTACTCTGGAGGCAGAGGCAGGATGATCACAAATTTGAGACCAGACTGGGAAACTTAGCAAGAACTTGCCTCAAAATAAAATTTAAAAAAATAAGTCTGAGGTTATAGCTCAATGGTAGAGCACTTGCCTAGTATGTGTGAAAACCTGGGTTCAATTCCTAGTACTACTAAAAATAAAAACAAATACTACTAAAAATAAAAAAGAAAGAGATGATCAACCTCTTCAGTACATTTCCTAGGATCCTCAGCTATGGTTCCATTAAGGATATTAATTATGCCTAGGTCATTCCATCTAAGACTGGATATTTCTATTAATGGGAATTATTTGTTAAGAAATCCATTTTTCTTATTTGAATAAGTCATAAGTTGGAACACATGAAATCCATGCTTTTAATTTATTTTTGTATGGATTAGCTCCAAAGACATAGAAAACCATTTTGTTTATAAGATTCCCCATAACCAGTAGAGTGTTTGAATTTTTCTTTTATTGAGTTTGGTATTTTAAAATAGAATAAATATCATTTTTATGGCAGTTTGATAGCTAAATAACTCCATGGAAATCCCAACACAATATGTTTAATAAATATTGGATAAAGCTATTTGATGTTCATAAAGTCTTGTCTCTGTCTATGTTCATATTAAATTCATGAAGGCAGCAATCAGATTTATAAACATGACTTGTTCCAAATATCTTCCTGGAAAATAGAGATCTTGGTATTTGGGTACATTACCACAGAAAGAGAAAAGAAATTTATGCTGATTTAATAACTACTATTTACTCTGATGCAGTGGGAATCAAAGAAAATCCTCACCACCATAATGCTGTCCCAGACATTCATCAAAGAAAACTACAAGATGTGTCCTTTGTCCTTAAAAAGACTACACTGGAGAACATTTATTTTGCCTAAGGGGGGAAAAACTCTTTAAGTTACCCAGGGCAGAGCAGACACACATTGAGTTCCCAGGCAGAAAATAGGCTGATGAAACAGAAATAGGAGAAAAAGGACTCATTGTGCAGAGAGGAAAATGCAAACCTTCTAAATGTAGGAATAACCGATTTTTTTTTTCCTGCGTTAAATACTCATAAGTCACAAAATAACTTAGGGTTTTGTTCAGATCTTTTTAAAGCAATTTACTGTCTTTTGTTCTCCACATCCTCTCTCAATTACCAGTTCATAAAATAAATCTCAGAAGTGAGATAAATATATTTCTTCTGTGAGTGATAGAGGCAATAAAATGTTTTCTTGAGTGGATTCCTGCAGAGGAAAACATAGAGAGAAGAATGTGTGTCAAGCCAGAGCAGGAGAAAAAATGAAAACAAAATCTGGACATTATTAGTGATGCACTTGACAGAAAGCAGACCAGCCTTGAAAAACTGAAAGAAAAAAAATTCTAATTGAGGATGTGAAGACAGTGAGTTTTTAAAAATTTGAAATGTTTAATACATACAAAATATGCTTCAACTGACAAACTACGCCTGGATAAACAGAACCACAAGAATACTGTGGTTATATAAAATTACACATGAATTTATCACTGTCCTGATTTTTGTATCATCATTTCTTTTCATTATAAAATGGTTTTATCACATATGCATGTGTCAAAGAAAGGACTGACAAATTTGACATTTAAATATTTAGATTAAAAGGACTGAAAAAATTCTTAAAGATGTAATGGAGATGATGAAACACTTTATATATTATTAATAAAATATGAACATAAAAATACCACAAGCAATAAAAACTAAGCAAAGAATGAGTAAGTACTTTGTTGGAGATGAAATTCAAATGCCCTATATACATACATATAAATATATTATTTATCATTGACACTCATAGAAATTCTAATTTATAAAAATAATAATATATTGCTTGATAATCCATCAGGTCTGAAACTTTTTAAAAAATAAGATAAATATGTCAATAATATATTTACTAATTGTGAGGAAACAGCGCTCTTGTTCATTGCTGACATGAGTAAATAAAAAAAATTGACAATACTGTATCCATTAACATTGAAAATAAACTTTGAATAAATAATCCTAATGAAGTATCTAAGATAGAAAAAGTAAATAAATGCACATATGTATATGGACACAAGGAATTTTATGAAGCTGGCCTGATGTTAAAAACTAAAACAACAAAAAAATTCCAACAATGGAAATATTTTTAAATCTAGTCGGTTCATTTACAGAATAATATATAACAGCTATAAGGAATAAACTAGACCTATACAAGTTATCATAGACAATTGAAAACATGCATAAGTGAAAAAGGAAATTCAAAATGACAGGTACATCATGGTCTTATTTATGAAAAATAAAAATTTTCATCTAATTTTTATATATTATATGTTCAGGCATTTAAATGTAAACAAATTTCAAATGTTTTCTAGAAGAATACACATCAAACTCAAGCAAGAATAGGAAGAGGGCAAGAGGGTGGTCAAAATGATTTTAAGCTTCAAATCAATTGTTCTCAATATTTTGAAAGACCAATGCAGTAACATGTTACTTGTGTAGTTAAAATTTGAAAAATAAAAATAGAAATAAACAAAATCAAGGAAATGCTTTCAGGGAAGTAAAAGCATCAATCACACACTCAACCTCAACTCTAAATGAAGTACATATTGAATCTTTATGGAAAGGGTTGTACTGTGTTATCATAAGATGGAACATAAAAATAATTGCTCTTCTGCTTAGCCTATGTTCATGCAGCATCTTATACTTTAGATAGCTGCTGCCAAAAAAATTATGTTTAGCTTAACAGAATAAATTTCATTTGTTCACTGACTATTGGATGCCTACTGTTGACCAGTCTTTGTTCTGTATAATAGAAATGTGATAATGAAAACAAGAAAACAAACAAAAAACAGACCACAGTTGTACCCTATGAAACTTTTATTGTAGTATAATATATAAAAATGTTAGATGGTAGTAAACACTATGGAAAAATAAACCAAAAGAAGGATTAAAATTTGAGGTGGTAATTGGGTATGAAAGCTGGGCACAGAATCATATGCATGTAAAAGGTTTTAAATAGTTTTCTGAGTTGCATGGAAAGCTTTTCATGAGTGTTAAGCAAAGGATATTTTATTAAGATCTTTCTCAGTGTTGTGTCAATAATACAATAAAACAGAGCAAGTAGTATAGAAATGGTGCAAACTCTGAAGATGACTACAACAATCCAGGTAAGAGAGGATTGGGACCAGTGTGGTAACAGTAATATAAGAAAAGTACAAAATCTAGATGTGTTTTAAAGGCAGAGTCCACATGCTGTAGGATGGTTGTGCAGGTGCAGAGAAACAAAAATGTCAAAGATGAGTCTAAGAAGGTGGGTTTAAATGATGAAAATCAATAAAAACTGAGAAGAATAAGGCTGTAGGATGAGCAGGTTAGGGGTAAATGGAAAACAGCTATGTGGAACACATTAAGGCTGAGTTAGTTATTGTTTAACGCATGACTGTTCTATGTCTCATTGTAAATTAGAAATTCTGGTTAATCATTGTTTTTGAATGTAGTTAGTATTTCTTTCTTTACAAGATAGTGCCTTTATTAATGCAGAGGCGTAATCATGAATTTGATTCGAAATGAAGCAGAGGGTCATTTTCTTATTATCTTTGCAACTGTCAGTCAGCTTATCACATGATATTTTCTAGGGAGATCTATGTGTCAGCATTAACCTGCTTTCAAACTTCAAGAATACGGTGGAAAAAATATGTCACTAAGTTATAGTGTAATTAATCTATTACTTAACTCAGAAAAGATAGGGGAACAAGTATTATAATTTTTTAATCTCATATTTTTCTGAAGCCTCAACATCCTCATAAATATATAGTCAGCACCCCTCTCAGATGCTCAGGTGCATTAGTGTGATAAGGCTGGTGGTAGCCATAAGTTCCCCTTCTTGCCTTCTCCAACTGTGTCCTAGTAACATTCAAATGCACCAATGAGCTCACACTTTTGCTGTGTCCTCCCCCCACCCTCAACTCCAATAAAAGAACTCAGCCCAAGGACTAAGATCATTCTTCTCTCCCCTCCACCAGCTTGGATGAACTGGTTCCCAGATCACTTCTCACATATGGCCCCTTGCCTGACTTGTTGCTTCTCCTGTCTCTCAGACCTGTGAGTATAATAAATTCTTTCATTTCTTATTCCTCTCTGAGTAAAATTTTCAGAGCCATGTTAAAATGATCCTTAAAGATCCCCAAGTGGAATTTATTTTCTCATTTGCAACACACTTCAACTGTACCTTCCAAGGGTATTTATTTAGCAAGACTTATTAAGCAGGAAAGAGCAAGTAGCAAAAGAGGAATTTTGCATCTGACCTTGGATTGCAGCTGTGGTGATGGCTTTTCACATACATCTTCCCGAGTTGAAGCACAAAGAAGCATTCTTAGTAAATACTGTCACCTTCAGCTTACTTTCCACATACCCTAGTCCACTTCATTATCGTTTATTGCTTCAAAAGTTGAAGGATTAAACAAGTTAAAACTTTCTTAGCCAGGAAAACTCATTTGAGATTTCACTGTGGTTGGCTAGACCAGCAATTGTAGAAGATTTTATTTCATAAAGCTTTTACAAACCTTGGGGAAAATAAAACATAGAGAAGTCGTGGATTTTGCAAGAAAATTATACTACAGAGAATATCATAAGAGGGTAAATATACAATTTGAAATTTTAAAGATAAGCATCAATATCTGCAATAATTTATGGAATAAAAAGAAAAGCTAGGATATATGGGAATTTTATTTGGATCCTAAAATGAATATTTTTATAAAGCTAACATATTATTGCATTTTTAAATTTAACACTTTTTAAACTTATATATTTTTATTTTATATAATAAACTTTAACTTATAAATGAAAAGATGTAAAAGCCTCCTGTTATACTGGTAACACTTAAATATTCTGTTATGATTCTATTATATTCTTTCATCAATTATAAGATACCAGTCTGGTTTTCACTTAAAATATTCAAATTTGATGTGAGTACTATTCATCTATGTCTCACAGTGGCCATCAGCCAGGGAACAATTGTGATATAGTTGATATAACTTAAGCATGGGCAACCATCAAAATGCTAGCTCACAACCTTTCACAAGACAGCAAGTGGTTCAGAAAGAGTCCAGAGATAATACTGAAGCATCCTTTCAGACTCTTAGAAACCACCAGCAAGAAATTGAATCAGACATTGTTTAGCAAATTTCCTGATGAGATATTTAAAAGTCATCTAGATCTTGATTATTGCAAAGTTATCTTGAGATTCTTTTGTATAAAATTTTATGAAATGCTGGATCACCCATATTTTTTATTTTAATATTATTACTAAATTTAAAAGTTATTCAGAATATTTAGTCTGTGTGAAATTTACATGAGCAAGTTATGTAAATAAAAATAATTTATTTTAATTATCCTTTATATAATATATGTACACACATATATAACATATATGAAACACCTATAATATATGTATATAGAGAGATAGATAGATAGATAGATATAATATAATATAATATAATATAATATAATATAATATAATATAATATAATATAATATATATGTTGTGTGACAGCATCCAGAGAAAACATTCAACTTTAGTTTTTGAGGACTGGTGAATTTTACTTACATGATAGTCTCCAGATCCATCCATTTACCAGCAAATGTCATAAAATCATTCTTTTTTTATGGCTAATTAATACTCCATTGTGTATATATACCACATTTTCTTTATCCATTCATCTACTGAAGGCCATCTAGGTTGGTTCCATAGCTTAGCTATTTTGAATTGAGATGCTATAAACATTGATGTGGCTGATCCATATAGTAGGCTGATTTTAACTCCTTGAATATATACCAAGCAGTGATATAACCAGTCAAATGGTGGCTCCATTTCTGGTTTGCTGTTGTTCTAGTTGTTTTGAGAATACTGCTTTCCAGATTGTTTCCACAAAAAATTCAAAACACAAACCTAAATGATAATGAATATTGAACAATATTTTAACTACAAGCATTTTTGTAGAAGTAACGTTGCATCTTAGAGTCAATAATACCTTAGAGCCAATATAGTAGGGCATACGACTTAAAGTGATGATTTTTAACCTCAAGATCTAGTCAACTCTAGAAACTATGAAGCATAGGATGCACATTGAGTGGTAATCAAGATATCTAATTGTGCTGCTAACTTACCAGAAGATATCAAATGGCGATAAAATTTAGTTTTATTTCATAGGCTACTAATACAAAAGAAACAGAAACAATTTATTCAATTTGTTAGAAAATAAATTATATAGTCCAAGTAGTGTGTAAATTCACTTCATCTCCCAAATTTTTCATTGATTTTCTTTTTTTCCTTGTATTTTCTTTCTTGTTGTTGTTGTTTGTTTGTTTGTTTTTGGTCATGGCTCCTTAAAAAGCATTAATCCACTTGGCAATAATGTGTTAGTAATCATTTTACCAAAGACACAGTGATGCAGTTCAAAATTATAACTTTTGAATTAAATATCTAAGAGCTTAAGTCAGCAACACTATCTCCTCAGGGACCAGAGGTAATATTGTCTTTTTAGAAAATATACAAAAACAAAATATGTCTGTCCATCTCTTTGATGATAGATAAATAAAAAATAATTTCAATTAGATAAAAACTGAGTTGCCAAGCACAGTGGCACCTTCCTGTAATCCCAGCTACTTGAGAGGCTGAGGCAGGAGAATTGCCAGTTTAAGGCCAGCCTCAGCAACTTAGTGAGGCCCTAAGCAACTTTACCGTATAAAAACGGGAGGGGAGCGATGGAGAATTGTCCCAGTGGTTAAGAGCCACTGGGTTTATTCCTTAGTGTCAAGGAAAAAAAAAAAAAAAACCTGAATCGAGATCATTGAGGTCATTCTGACTGTCAAATATATGGTAACATCCAAGCCACTCCTTGTTACCTGCTCTTGCATATGACCTGGTTCTGTGATCATAGCTGAGTTCTATTCACAAGTTACATTGCTCTTGATATTCTATGGTCCTTCTCTCTCTCTCAGGAGTATAATTTCTATGACAGAAAAAGACTGGTCAAGTTACTTTAGTGCTGTAATTTTGGTCCCTAGAAAGTGCCTGATATAAGTATTTTCTAATAAGTATTTGAGGAATATTGTGGGTCCCCCCCCCCCGCCAAACCTATGTGTTAAAGGAGGGCAGCCATGTTCAGTGGCGGTGTCTTTGGGTGGTGAATGGATCATAAAGGCGCTGACCTCATAAATGTGTTAATCCATTTTTAGGTTGATAGCATAATAGGTTTTCAGGGAAGGGTTTTGTTATAAAAGCAAGCTCTCTCTGCTTTCTGGTTCCCATGAGGTGACCAGCTCTGCTCTACCTTGTGCTCCCCACAATAATGTTTTGCTTTGCTATAGGGCCAAAAGCCATCCAGCCAACTTACCATGGGCTGAAAACTCTAAAATTGAGCAAATAAGTTGCTTTTCCTTTAAGTTGGCTTATCTCATGTATTTTGTCATAGAGATTGAAAGCTGACTAATTTAAGGAATGAATCAATTAGGGATTTGGAACAAGCTTTGAGTAAAAATTCTTGGCACTATATATGAATGTAATGAGGAAATACTGTCCCTTAACTTACATATATTTTCAAAGGCACACATTTATAAGATAGATATACTAATTTTGGGGTAATGCCACTTATATACTATGTCTAGGGAAATAGGTTTCTTCAGCTTAAATGATAGGGCAAGGACTAAAACGATTAGATTTGATCTTTCTTTTATTCTCTGGTTTTTGTTGTTTTCTATCACATTCTGACATAGTTTAAAAGAAACATTAATGTCATATACTCTATGACATGGAACAATTTGGTGATGGATTTAAGATGAATTTCGAAGTAATTTTTATATCATACTTACTGAAACTTAAATTACCCTGTAGTCTTTTGAATTGCTATCATTGTATATTTCTATCATAAACTCTTAGAAAGTTTTTGCTTTTCATGACTGTACCTCTTGCTTACATTTAAAATATGTTTTTGATATTAGCAAAATTTTAATCTATTTCTAAGTAATCTATGAAAAAGTTAACATTTAATATTTTTTCTTAGATTTAGATATTTGTATCAGTCATATATGAAATCATTATAAATAACTTTACATGCCGTTGTGTTTGTGGTATATATTTCACCATAAAATAAATAATTTTGCAAAAAGCAGTTAGTAAAAGCATGTATAAACATGTTTAATTTACATAAATTGGTCTTTGAACTTCTATCAATAACTATTAGGTTATTAGTATATTTTGTTTTTGAATATGTACATAAGCACAGTTAGAGAATTGATCAAAAATTTTAATTTTGTAAAAACCCAGTTTTTATATATTTGCTATTCATACTATTGAATCTAATGCAGAATAGACATTAAAGAATGCTTACTTCATGTTCAGAATTTTCCAAATTTAACCTCATTTCAAAGTCTAGGATTGCCTTCACCAGAATATCAATAGACAAAGAAAATTCTACAATTACTTAACAAAGATAAATATTCTCTTCTCTCTCTCAATAAATGTATAACCTTTTCAGATCTTAACAGTGTTACTCAGAGATAACATATTTATCTTTTTTATTTAAATTTTATTTTGTTTTTTTTTATTAGGCAGCTTTAGTTATATACAATATTATGATTCATTTAGATGTAGTTATACAAGAATGAAATGTGATTTGCTTTAATTCAGTCCCCAGTCTTTTCCTTTTCCATTCCTTTCTCCCTCCCTATCTTACTTTTCCTCTACTGTACTGATATTTCTTCTGTTTCTTTAAGGTGTTTTTTTATATTAGTGCCTTGTAGTATACATGAAGGTAAGATTCACTGTGCTATGTTTATATATGCACATAGGAAAATTAGGTCAGATTCATTCCTCTGTTCTTCCCTTTTCCTATCCATCCCTCACTCCCCAACTCCTTCCTCTACTCCTCTGAGCTCTCTTCTATTTTAATGGAATTCATCACACTCCACCCTTATTTTGGAAAACATTCAACCTGCCTGTAACTTTATGGGTCTGGCTTATTTCACTTAGCATAATGTTCTCCAGTCCCATCCATTTACAGGCAAAGGTCACAATTCCATTCTTTATGGCTAAGTAATACTCTATTTAATATATGTATGTTATATGTATACATGTAACATATATAATTGCATTTATGTATTATATATACATATAATCATACATACATCTATATATCATATTTTTCATATCCATTCACATATTGAAAGGTACCTAGTCTGGCTTTATACCTTGTGAATTGTGCTGCTATAAACATTGATATGGCTGCATCCTTACAGTATGTGAATTCTACATTTTTTTGGATATATACTGATGAGTGAGAAAGCTGTGTCATATGTGTTTCCATTACCAGTTTTTTGAGGAATCTCCATACTGAGTGGTTGCGTTAATTTACAGTTCTCCCAACAATGTATGCGTGCATTTTCCCCCACATCTCATCTCTATTTATTTGTAGATTCTTAATAATTGTGATTTTGACTGGAGTGACATAAGATATCAAGGTAGTATTGATTTGTATTTCCCTGATTGGCAGGGATGTTGATTTTTTTCCCATGTATTTATTTGTCATTTATATTTCTTCTTTTCAGAAGTGTCTGTTTACTTCTTCTGCCCATTTATTTATGTATGTGTGTATAAAGTCTTTTGAGTTTTTTATATATTCTTGATATTAATCCCCTGTCAGAAAAGCAGATGGTGAAGATCTTCTCCCATTCTATAGGTTTTCCCTGATTGTCTTAATTATTTCCTTTGCTGTAGAGAATTTTCCTAATCTGATGCCATTTCCTTTATTGATTCTTGGTTTTATTTCTTGCACTTGTCAATATGTGGGATTATTATACATACATTATTTTTCTAGCAGTTACAGAGTATCTGGTCTAAGTCTTAGGTCTTTGATCTGCTTTGAGTAGACTTTTGTGCAGGGTGAGAAACAGGGGTGTTATTTCATTCTTCTACATATGGTTACACAATTTTCCTAGCACCATTGGTTTTTGGAACCTTTGTCAAGTGTCAGATGACTGTATCCATGTAGTCTTGTCTCTGCATCTTCTATTCCATTGGTCTTCATATCTTTGGGGAGTGCCAATACCATGCTACACTCAAGCATTTTAGTTCGACTTAATATTATTAGAATAATCACTATGGAAAGTATTATGGATATTTGTCAAGAGATTAGGAATAGTGTTACCATGTGACTGAGCTATCCCGCTGCCTGGTACTTATACAAAATAACAAAAATCAGCAAATTATAGTGATAGAAGCACATTAATGTTTATAGCAGTGAAATTCACAATAACCAAGTTAGGGAATTGGTTATTGCTGATGGCAGCAAATTTTGAATCAGATAAAATAATAGATAGGGCTTCTGCTAATAGATGAATGGATATATCTTCATGGAGTTTTACTCAGCCATAAAGAAGCATAAAATTATTGCATTTGCTGGTAAATGGATGGAACTAGAGGATATTATCCTAAGTGAACTGAGCCAGACACAGAAAGTCAAGAGTTGAATGTTTTCTCTCAAATGTGGAAGCTAAGCAAAGAAAGGGGGGGAAGTGGTAGATATAAAAATAAGTAATATCAGTGGAGTAGAAGAAGTAGATTGAGAGGGAGGGAGTACAATTGGATTAAGAGGAAATCTGGAATAAATTTTGTAAAATTTTACTATGTACCCATGTGAAAATACCACATTCACTATGGTGTGTTCCATGTTTATGTTAATCTAAAAAGCATCAATTTAAAAAATGTACAAATAAATATATTAGTATAGCAGAGTATATAAAGTGGAATGGGGTAGGAAGGAAGAGAAGGAAAGAGGAATCACTGGGTACTGAAATTGAGCCAATTAAATTCCATTCATGTATTATTATGTCAAAATGAACCTCACTCTTATAGAAAAGTATAATGCACTTGTAAAAAAAAAAATAGTGATTCTTTAAATGTCTGGGATGTAGCTCAGCAGCAGAATTGTTGCCCATGGATAAAGCCCCAAAGTTTCATCTTCAGTATTGCAAAAGACAAAAACCTTTGTATCTCTAGAAAATGGTGCAAAGAGACAGGAAGGATAAGGAATTATTGACTTGGTGCTGTTCTATATTCAGCAATAATAATTCTAACAGCAGTAAAATCCAGCACAATTGGTTCCTCTATTAGCTTCTCTTGGTTCCCTCCTATTTTTCCAAAAACTGTTTAAGTTACCAATACTTCTCCTGTAAATTCCTGTTCTGCTATATAAAATTAATGTAGTCTGAGAAAAATGACACATTTCATGTAGGGGAACAAACATTATGATGATGGCAGCAAATTTTGAATCAGATAAAATAAAAGTAAGAAAACAATACCTCAATATCCCTACAATACTGGAAAACAAAACACCCACCAAAAATTCTATTCTAGGAGAAAATGTATTTTATAAGCAAATAAAGTTATTTTTGGATGATCAAAGCTAAAATAATTTATCATTAGTACACCTGTATTGCAAGCAATATTGAAGGGCATCTTTCAAGTGGAAAAAACAACCAGAAAAGAAAACCATATGGAACACTGCATCTACACAAAGAGGGTTGGAAATATCCAAAATCATAACTAATTCATTATGTTTTTTTAATATTTTATCTTGAAAATAATTGTGATTTTCCACATCAAGAAATATGGAAAATGTGCTTTTCCTGATATCTCCTGTTAAGTATAACTAACAAACTCTGTATATTATATATAAAACATATACTAGAAGATTATAAAAGGAGAAAATGAGAAGAAAATGAGCTACCAAGCCATAGTAATATATGTGACTTTTTTAAAAAAATAAAACTTCTAGGAGAAAAATCTATGTAACAAAAATTTAGGAGATTTATCAAGTATGATATCATCAAACAATCTTTAAAGAAAGATTAAAATATTCTGCTCCTTGAAGTTGTTAAGAAAATGAAAAGAAACTAACATAACAAATATGGCACAGACTTGAAAAGCATATGGAAATTGTATTTCATAATATATTCATTGAACAATCAAAACATGACAATAAGAAATCCGAAAACTTGTTTAAGGAACTATGCAAAGATTTGAACATTTCACTGAAACGATATATTAATGGTATAGAAATACAAGAAAGATGCTCATCATCATTAGTCATTACATGAAAATCACATTAAAATATCACTATGTATCTATTAGAATGACTACATAAAGTCTGAGAGAAGCAGTGCTTTCATATAATGCTGGTGAGAACGTAAAATGGAAATGGAAATAGTTTACTAAAAGGAGTTCACTTACAGATTGTAATGTGTGCCCCTGTAATTTGATTAGTGGGGACTCCTTGATTGAGAGGGAGGGAGTACAATTGGATTAAGAGGAAATCTGGAATGAATTTTGTAAAATTTTCATTCATTCATGTCCTTTATTGCCTGGAGCCTGTGAAATAAGCACTTCCTCTTACTAAGACTGAATGAATGGAGAAATTGCTGCATCAGCATCAGTGGTGTGTCTTATCAGAGTCTTCTGGGAAAGGGTGGATGAGTATGTCCTGAGAATCAATTGAAGACCATGCACATGAAGGAAAACTATTGTGAGATCAACTTTGATCCCCCAGAAGAGGGTTTCCTACAAGTTAATGCAGTGGATCCAAGAGAAATGGAATAGAGATGCATGTTTAGAACTGTGCATTAGTCTTCATGGAGATGCAGTCATCCACGGTAAGTGTGGCTTGACACAGTGAATTGTATTCAGGGGTCTTAGAATAAGACACAAATCACTCAGAAGAAGAAAAGCAGTTTTAAATGTCTGTATGTCTCAGGAAATAAAGTGCCAGCTTATAAAAGCATCAAATACAAATTTCCCTGCTTTCCTTTTCTCTTCTCCACAGGCATCTTTATATACCTGGAATCGTCCTCCAGCATCAGAAACCATATTTTGGCCAGTTCAGAAAGAGATGTAAAGGGCCACATGGGAAAGCAAACACTAGCTCTTCCCTATTGCACGAGTTTTGGCTGAAATTGATCTCAGCCAGGCATGATGGAAAAGATCTCATGTTAAAGTTAGCTCAAAGTTCTCAGTTTTATATAGAATTGGACTACTGTCTAAGTTGAATTGGCATGTTTTTAGTTTGCTTTGTGTTAATTTGAAGTAACTTTTAAACTATTTTTTTATTTGTTTGTGTAGAAAACATCTCGGACCTACTGCTTTAGTCACCTTTATCACTGTTGTGACTAAAGGACCCAACCAGAACAATTGTAAAGGACGAAAAGTTTACTTAGTGGCTCACTGTTTCAGAGGTCTCAGTCCATATACAACCAGTTCCATCCTGGCAGAAGAGTATGGCAGAGGGAAGCATTTCACTTAAAGATTAGGAAGCAGAGAGAGAGAGAGACTCCACTCTCCAGATACAAAATATATACCCCATAGCCCTGCCCCCAATGAATCACTTCCTCCAGCCACAACCCACCTGCCTCCAGCCACCACTCAGTTAATCCTATCAGGAATTGAGTCACTGATTAGGTTTAGGCTAGAACTCAATCATTTCTTCTCCAACCCTTCTTACATTGTTTCACATGTGAACTTTCTGGGGACACCACACTTGAATCATAACACCTACCTAAAATCAGGGTTCGAAGATTTTACCCCTATTAAATCTGTATAGGAATGGAGAGACAAAGCTTCTTTTGTTTCTTCATTCTTTCTCAAATACTGCGATTCATTCAATAAACAGATTGCTGATTTATTGTGCAAAACACTTTAAAATTTCTTATTTTTGATAGAAAATTTTAGAAACAGAAGCATGAATAAAGTTGAGTACTACAGAGTTAATTGAAGTTTATTTTCACAGCTCCTATACAAGAGAATGAAAATGTCCTCTTGAACACAAGATGTCAGTGATGATAGCACTCCCAGTGATAATGGGCCTGTAAACGCATTTCTGTATTTAACCAGGAACCTCGTGTCAAAATGACCTTTAAATATTATGAATATTTATAAAAGGAAATGCATGTCTATGCAAGTAAAATTGAAAGGATTTCAGTCTTTTCCATCTACCAGAAAACATCACATCTCAATTGGAAACCATATTAATATTGCTTAAAGTAATATTTTATAAACTCTCCTCCATGAAAATCCTGGGCTAGGAGTCAGCAGGTCCGAGTCCTTTTTTGACTCTGTTAATGGTTTAAATGTACAACTCTAGAAAGACAACTTAACCTCTCTATCCTTTCCTGCATGTTTGTTAAAGACAAATGAAATAGTTGTTCCAAGTATGCTAAAGGAGGCATATATGTGGTGTGGTGTTATGGCTTAGACATGTGGTGTCCACCAAAAGCTCATGTATGAAACAATACAAAGGAGTTCAAAGGTGTAATGTTCGGGTTGTAAGAGGTTTAGCCTAATCAATGCATTAATAATGTGATAGTAATTAACTTGGTGATAACTATAGACACATAGGGTGTAGATGGAGGAGGTGAGTTCATAGTGGTATGCACTTGGGAGATTTTATTTTTTTCTTGTCAGGAAAACTTTCTCTCCCTCCCTCCCTCCACTTCCCCCTTTCTTTCTCTCTCTTCTTCTTGATTATCATGTCCTTAGCCACTTTCCTCTGCCAGGAGCCCAGAGGAATGGAGTTGGCCAATTAGGGAACTAAGATCTCTGAAACCATGAGCCCCAAAATAAGCTTCTCCTCCTCTTATTGCTCTTGTCAGGTCTTTCGGTCACAACAGTGAAAAAGCTGACTATAAAAAAGTAGGGTTTTCCAGTCCTAAAACTATGCTTAACTTGAGTTTAAAGAAGTCATGTTTGAAAATTAATGTTTGTCTAGAAATAAGGCATTAAAGACAGAAGGTTTTGGGGGGTTTTGTTTGTTTGTTTTTTACATTTATAAAACACTGTAGAACAAAAATGAGGAATGGACAGAGGTATTTATAATGTCTGTTCAGAAGACCATAAAAAGGGAGACACTAGAGACGAGCTAGATAAATAGGAACATTTTCCTTATTTGTAGATTGGATATCTCAATAATTTTAAGATCCTAGTTCTCCTCAAATTAATCTACAGATTCAGTACCATCCAAACCAATGATCCCCAAATAAGCTTTTTTTATAATAAAAATTGGTAAGCTAGAAGGTGCTAGCATACCAAGTGACTTGGGAGGCTGAGGCAGGAGAATCACACATTAAAGGCTACCCTTGGCCACTCACCAAGACCCTGTTTAAAAATAAAAGATTAGGAGACCAGAGTAACTGAGTATTCATGTGGGGGAAATAAGTATTTCCTTCTATTACACAGGATGCATAAAAAACTATTTCATGAACAAATTCATTGAGACAGAAGTGGAACAGTGACTATCAGTGATTGGGAAACGGAGAAAATTGAGAATGATTAACAGGTAAAGAGTTTCAGTATGGGGTGATGAAAACGTCTAGAGATGGATAGAAAATAATGGCTGTTCATCAATGAAAATGTGCTTAATGCCAATAAACCACACATTTAAAATGATTCAATTTCTAATTTTTATGGCTATTTTACTACAATTCAAAAGAGAAACAGTAATGGAGGATTTGAAAAGCAGAATGGTCCTCCCAATAACCTACAGTCCTAACTGATGAGTAGTTTTTCAAGTAGGATAGATGAAAACTTTAAGCCTCATTTAAAAACTTGGGGTAAGAGACAGAATAAACTTTAAAGTACACATCCTACTGGTGGAAAAAATGCACAGCAATTATATATTGAAAGGTGTGTGCTTATAACCATAAGAAGTGTAATAACACAACTTCCATTAAACAGAGACCCTTGGATCTTCTTAGGAATGCCACAACTGACTTCTTGCACAATTTCATCAGTGCCATTTATGGACAAATTCTTCAGTGACCAAAAAATATTTATTAATGAGTGTGTTCATTATCTTGATTGTGGTGATGGCTTCTTGGAGATAAACATCAAAATTTTTCAAATTCTGTACTTTATGCATAGTTTAATGTACACCAATTAAACTTTAATAAAGCTTTGGAAAATATTTCAAGGTTGAATAATAGACAAAAATATAAAATTTCTAAAGCAAAGGAAGAATACCTTTATCTTATTAAGATAAACAAGTATTTCTTACAGTAAAAAGAAAATTTTAACAATTTCAAAATGATAAGATTTCACCACATAATGTTGTGTAATCATAGGAAGGAATCATTAAAAGAAGTGGAAGACTAAGCCACAGACTTAGAGATCATACTTGCCATACATATATCTAATAAACAACTTGCTGGGAGCCATCAGCCAAGTAGGTATGACAATTTCCTTGCCAGCGTACCCCCCATGTTTCTTTAGTGGAAGGACTCCTGGAAATAGGACATTTTGCAGCGACATTGCATGTAAGGTGGCCTTGCCCAAGGACCAGGGCAGATCCGTGTTTAGGGTGTTCCCGGTTTAGCATAATACGATTAGGGTGTTCCCCATTTAGAATAGGGCGTATTCTGCTGCCTGAGTTCCTCTTGAGTTCTTAGGGTCAGACAGTATATTTGGGAGACAGAAGCCCAGTGGAGTGGTGGATTTGGGCAGAGAACGTGGATTTCCCCAGAACGTGTTTGTAGACCACCGGTGTGAGATCAGGAATAAAGAATTGCTGTTTGAATCTACAAAGCTGTGAGTGGCTCGTGATTTGTGCCCAGGCAGACTGCGGCACAACTTATATCAGAATATGTCTTTTTAAAAACCCTTAAAACTAAATAATGAAAAATCAAGCACAATAAAAATGGGCAGGAGATTTGGTCAGCACTTCCCAAAGAACATGCTACTAGCCAATTAATACATAAAATGTGTCCTGTATTGTCCTTATAGAATTATAAGTAAGAACTGTAAGTAATTACTTTGCTAGAATGACCAAAATTTAAAAGAATGGCAATACTAAATGGTGGTAAACATGTAGACCCACTTAAAATTATACATATTTCTAGTGAAAAAGAAACTTAGAAAACCACAAATTAGCCATACTATTAAAATATTAACTACAGAGTTAAAATATACCTACTTAATGATGAAGCAAATTCACTCCTAGGAAAAAACAAAACTTACATTTTCCCAAATACTTGAATGATAGTGCATATGGCAACTTTATCATACTGGAAACAAAAATGCAAATTAGTTTTTTTATTGGTTATTCAAAACATTACAAAAATTTGACATATATCATATTTCATACATTCGATTCAAGTGGGTTATGAACTCCCATTTTTACCCCAAATACAGATTGCAGAATCACTAAACAAATAGTGGATATTTATTTAACAGAAAATTTGCAAAATAATTATGATCACATGACACAACAGCATAAATGAATCTCACAGAAATGCCATGCAAAAAAAAA
This sequence comes from Callospermophilus lateralis, assembly GCF_048772815.1. Classification (NCBI taxonomy): domain Eukaryota; kingdom Metazoa; phylum Chordata; class Mammalia; order Rodentia; family Sciuridae; genus Callospermophilus; species Callospermophilus lateralis. Next base: position 514,037 of record NW_027511570.1, on the reverse strand, counting down.
AAAAAAAGCCAGGTATTCAAATCTGTTAGCATATTACAGAGAGCAGAGAAAAATTATAACAGAAATCATATCAGTGTTTAACTGACAGGGAGAGAAATTGCGTGCACACTGCATAAGCAAACGTTCTGATGTGAGAAAAATGTTCTGCACTGTAATGGTGCCTAAATAGGAGCGTGTATTTGTCAAAACTCATTCAACTGAGTACTTAATGTATGTGCATATTATACAAATTATACCTACTGATGGACAATATATCTATCAACATGGAGGTATTTTGGGATGAGATTAATATTTAAATTGATAAACTCTTAGTGAAACACATTACCGTCTAGCACATGACTGGACCTCATCCAATCATATGATGGCCTGAAAAGAATGAAGACAGGCATCCCCATCCAAGAAGCAATTCTTTAGTAGACTGCCTTTAAAATTTATCCACACCATGGACTTTGAGTCTCTAGCCTAGCAGTCTTTGAACTGGAACTGCATTTCTGGATCTTTTGGGTCTCCAGGCTGCCTGCCTACACTGTAGATGTTGGATTTGTCAGTCTCAAAAATCATGTGAGCCAATTTCCTTATAATAAATATCTATTAAGATAAAAGAGAGACAGAAATGAGGACTGAGAAAGAGAAAATGCACATACATTCTATTGATATTTGTTGAGAGCCAAGGCCAGGTCAAGATGGTGCCTGGCATTTTGCCAGAAGGAGCGGTTCCTGCTGCCTTGGGTGCCCCTATTTTTGAGCTCTCCAGGAGTTCCTAGAAAGTTCATGTGGGTGGAGTTCGAGGGTTCAATTCCGGTTGAGTGCTCCCAGAGTTCCCGTGGACAGCCTGAGGTGTGGGTTCTAAAAATAAAGTTCCTTCCTGCTTGAATCTTCAAGTGGCTTGTGATTTGTGCCCAGCCAGACTGTGGCAGATATTGTTTCTCTGGGAGAATCATAATTCATATCTCAAAAATAGAAAATAGTAGCCTGGCACAGTGGCACATGCCTGTAATCCCAGTGATTTGGGAGGCTGAGGCAGGAGGATTGTGAGTGCAAAGCCAGCCTCAGGAACTTAGTGAGGCCCTAAGCAACTCAGAAAGACTGTGACTTTAAATAAAACACAAAATTTAAAAAGACAGAGAGAGAAAGCTGGGGATGTGGCTCAGTGGTTAAGCACCCCTGAGTTCAATCCCTGGTATAAAAAAATTTATATTATTATATATATATATATATATATATATATATATATATATATATATATATATATATACACATATATACATAATCATATGAAGCAAATTCCCTAGAATCAATAGGCTATTTCTTTAAGGAAATTCTTCAAGCCAAAAGTTTTCATTCCAAGTAAAGTTTCAGAATGCAACCTTCAAAGATAGCCTAAAATATTATATATTTTCTTTATGAATCTTAAATATTCTTACCCATAGAAAAATCAAATATGAAGCTTCATTGAACTGAGCCTAATGACTTATCCACCACATACACACACCTTCTGAGTCACTATTCTCAATTAAGTCTGTAGTCTAGCAGGTATTTTTTTTTATTTTGTCTCTACTAGTAGACTATCATCTTTATGCTGTGCTCCTACCACAGATCCATCTTGGTAGATCATGACCATCCTCGTGTCTCAGCTGGAAACACATGCAGTTTAACAAGGCCCTTCCTCTCTGAAAGGGATCCATGCCAACATCTGCCTCTTCAACACTAACTCAGCAATTTATGCTCACCTGCTTGGCTTTTAGCTACTTTTACTGCTGGGTTTCTTAGAATCATACTGCAATGGCATAGCTCAAGGACTTATCCAGTTGGAAAACCCAGATGCAGATATTTAAGTCATTGAATTAAAAAAAAAATCAGTTACTATTTGAGAGAAAGTTTCATGCAGGTTTTTGTACTAACTTATCAGCAGTTCTTTCTCATTAGATTTTTTTTCCCCTTCAAGTCCTACCCATTTTCCAAATACCAAGCTCATCCTTGTAAAATTGTCTGTTTTCTGTTTGAAATGGACTCCCAAGAACTGACTACTGGAATATGGAATCAGAGAAACAGGTAAAATACTAGTTTAGCACCCTTCTGTCTTCTTTAGGTTAAAAAAAAAGGGGGGCCTCACAGGGCCTGCCTGTCTCTGCTGTTCTCTAATTTCTTCTATCAGCTGTTGATATGAAATCATTATTTTTCATATTTAATTGTGTTTTCCATATTTAATCATTGTTTTCAGGAACATTGTGATTAGGCCTAAGGTAACCAGAGCAACCCCTGTAAACACTCCTGTTTCTTATATCCTTTCAATGCCTTCCAGCTACACTTAAAACAAATTCATATATCTAGCCTAAAAAAGGGTTCTGAAATGTTACCCTCTCCTATTACACACTAGTTCATCCACAGCCACAGTCCCACTGTTTTCACTGTAATCTAAATACAAGTCCTTCTGTTTACATCTTCAAAGGTAAATCCTTTTCTGCCTTGAGGCCACGTGTGCTATACTTTCTCCTCTGCCTGTCCTCTATGAATGACTGCATGAGTCCTCCCTCCCATGATTGACCTTCTTAGGAAGGTATTCCTTGGCCATATTATATAATTTATTTCTCCTTTTTTACTCACTATTTCTGAACTCTGTTTTGTTCTGTTCTTCTTTCATTGTGTATCCTAATATAATAAATCATAGGCAAAGTCATGCACAAAAACCCGTGCAAGTGAAGGAAAATAAGTACAATTTATCAATGCAAAGAAGGTAAAAATACAAATACAACACCTGCAATGTCAATCTACATGCAGAGACCACTGAAAGTGTTAAAGTACCTTGGAGGAAGATAAGAAAATTGAAGGAACCTATGGTTGCAAGCCGCATTCTATGGTGTTCTAATGACAGAGATTTGCATTCACCGTGTCATTAATCTTCTAAATGAGCAGTAATTCGGGCTTAAGAGAATTCTCCACAAAGTGTTGTATTAGTTTCACTTAATATATTTCAGACCAGTTTCTAAATCAATAAATAGGCATTGACAGAGCCACATTTAGAAGCCACATTTAAACCCACCTGCGTGATAGAATATTTCAGGTTGATTCTATGATTTAACTACCATGGCTAAAGGTGTTCTTGAGCCTTTGAAAATGCCATTTTTAAATTGCTATGATTATTTTTTTTAAAGTAGATTACCAGAAAGTAAAATTTCTGACTTAAAGAGTATGTGCATTATTATGGCTTATTATTCTAATTGTTAAAATAGTCTAAGATGGAATGTTCCAATTTATGAGTAACCAGTATCATGGAAGAATGCCGGTGTTGTGTCACATCCTCTCCAGTATCAAATTTTGTTGCTTGTCAACATTTTTATTAATCTGGTGAAAAATTACACATCATTTTGATTAAAAGAGAAGTTGAACATCATTTCTATATTTATTAAATGATTTTCAGCTTTTAGGAGCTTTTTGTGTACCCAAAACACTTTACTATTTATAAGCACATTATTTTTAACTCAAACCATATTTTCATATATTTTTGTAAAGTTTGACTGTCAATCCCAAATGAAAGATTAAAAACATAAAATGATTGTATTTTTATTAGTACTTAATCCAAATTTGCTTTGTGTCTTCCCATCTCCTTTTATGCACATGAAGAAAATTAACATTTAATCAGATCCTTTGTGCTCAACTGTTTTGTAAAATGAAGAGTCTTTTGTTCTCAACTATAAACTGTCTCCAAAGTTTTCACATATTCATTTTTCAGTAAAATTAATAAATCTTTATTACAAAGGTTGTACATAGCTTTAAAATATTTTATTTTAATTTTTTGCCCTAGTAAAAGTGTTCAGTTTTACGCAGTTGAATCTATTTTGCTTCTTCATTGTTCCTCTTAAATTATACTTGGAAAGGACTTATAAACCCTAAGATACACTTTTTTTTTAATCATCTAAAAATCTTATTCCTAATATATGTTAAATATATCTAGGTTTATTTTTGTCTTATGTGGTAAAGTAAGAAATATAAGTTAATACTTCGTAAATGTCAGACAAAGATCACTAAATATTGTAGTCTAATCTTTATTCTTCTGGCTTTAAGTTGTCAATTTTTTAAAAACTCCAATGAATAAGTATGTGAACACATGTATAGATAAGAACTCAGTAAAAACACACACATGCACATGCTCACACCCACACCTGGATCAGCTTCTAAAATCATTCTCTGTTCCATTGATGTATCTATTGACTTTTATAATATTACTAATTAACAGCCAATTGCTGAATACTTAGAACTAAATTACATATTATATGGCCATGTGGCTGGAGTACCAGGCACTCAGGAGGCTAGGCAGGAGGATCACCTGAGCCCAGGAATTTGACACAAAATAACAAGACCCCCATCTACCTAGAAAAACAAATAAATTTACATATCATATTATCATTAAAGTGTTACTTAAGATTTACTTAGTAAACAAAACAAACATGTAAGTATATTATATAACTTCTTAAATTTATTTATATGTGTGTATATATATATATGTGTGTGTGTGTGTTACTTTTTACTTAGTAACATACTATATATTATATAAAACATATAAGTATACTACATATATATATATATATATATATATATATATATACATATAAAGAAATTTAGGAAATTATATAGTATATTAACATGTTTAATTTGAGTAATAAATAAATAAAACATATAATCATACTTAGAACTAAATAAATTATCATCCTTCTTTTCAAATGTTATTGAATACTTTGCTTTTTTTAGTCTTAAAAATGGCACAATAGTAGGTGATTATCTCAAACAATGTTAGGAAAAAACTCACGTTTGATATAAAATCACAGTCATCTGCAGATTGGAATAAAAATAGGAAAATAAATGTTTTCTCTAGAACTGGGATAAAAGTAGATTTCAAGGATTTGCTCAAACCCATTATAATTCATCCTGTGCTGTACTGAGAACACAGAATCCTTTCAGTAAATATTGATTGATTGATTGAAAAACATATTTGAAGGCATTTAAAATGTGAATTATTTGTCCAAGCTGTACAAATAAAATTGCACAGATAAAAAACACTCTTTTATAATTTTTATGACACATATGATGTTCAATTAGTTTGAATCAGCAATTAATACATGATTTTTTATTTACTTGTAGAAATTCTTATTGTTTTATTGTGTATTCTGAAGTATAAGATGTAATAAGTCTCTTGTTTCAAAAAGTTAGTAATCAAATCAGAGGGAAGTGTATTCAACCATCAAGAGAAAATTAAAACTTCAAAGAAGAGAGAAGATTATAAGATCCAGAAACTCATGGTTTATCTTTTTGGCTAAAGAACAATGGCCTTTCCTCTCAGGGACATTGAACAGAAAATATCAACACAGCAGAGACACTCCTCTCTGATGCTCAGGAATCCATTAGAAATAGACTTCTAGGGTCCTATGACAATGATTTTGAGCTTAATTGTGGAAAAAATAAAACATACTATTTTAAACTATTAACCATTATATACATCTCCTTTTTAATTTTTTCTTCTTTTTTGTTTCAAATTTTCATTTTGAAGCAAGAGGATTGAGATGTTTGTGGGGGTAGCAACCTAATTATTCAGTTCTATATTCTATAGGTTTTAGCACCACTTAGATGTTTAGGTTAACTATTTTCTAAATATCTATTTTCTTTACATAGTAATAGTATAAGCACAGAATATGATAACAAAGGTAACAAAGAAAAAAAAATAATGAATATACTTCAGACTACTAAATGCTGTGGTGCAGAAAGACGCTAGGGGCATCTCCAGGGAAACCTAGAGAACAGGCCCTTCAGTAGGTTTTACTTTTGTTACACTGTGCCAAGATGCATGCAGAAGCAGAGAAGAACAATTAGCCAGCCAAGAAAAATTTACATTGAAGCTCAAACATGAACAATGAGAAGGCCCTTGGTGGTATTATTCCTAATGTATGTGTAGTGTATGCCATTAAACTTCCTGAAATATTGATTGTTTGGAGAACTGAGTTCAAACAAAAAGCTTCACAACACACTTGTCAATTTGAGCATCACATTTCATATTTTATTCTGGAATGTTTATGAATTGTCTGCTCCATTAAGTCTCACCCTTATAACCTTGGAAAGCCCTTGAGATTATTCATTTCAGTGCCTGGTGATTGATATTTATATCTTCCTGCAGCAAATGCTTTTATTTTGCATTTACTTACAAAGGGGTTAAACTAGTATGCAGAAAATAAGCACATATTTTTCCCCTGATAAAATGCCAAGAAAATGAAAATAAATAGGTGGATTTATGAACATGTACCAAAAATCACTAAAGCTTAGATGATTCTACTTACAAAGCTACCTTAATAATCAGTATATCACTGTCAAATCCATTTGATGATAGCAATTGATGTCAATATTAAAGAGAGTCAGAATCATCCTTCTGACTATATAGCATTCTAGGGCAGCTGTCTAGTCTAGAAGTCTCTTTGTCACTCTATCCTTCATTTCCTTTCTTTCTCTAGAAATATTTCATGAGAAACAAGTAACGTAGCCTAATTTTGACACTTGGTGTCAAAATGGTGATTTCAGTATGAATTCACCTCCTTTTTTTCCTAGGCCTGCTAAAGAGGGTGGGTAGTGTTGAAGATGCAGCTTTGCTTGCAACTTCTTGGTTTCCCTATGGGGTAAAGATCAAAAGATGGAATACCAGAACTTCCATCCCCCAGGCATCCATTCTTGTACTCAGAGTGACTTGGACAGCTCCCCAGGAAAGATCTCAGAGCTAAACAATAACTTTTTCTGGGTGAAAATAATAGTTAAATTTATAGTTTTGGTGTTAGTTGATATTCTTCCAGAAAGTTCACAAAGAAGCTCTTGGGAGATTGGTAAATGTAATATATCTAGCAACTAAGACAAAAAGTTCTCAGAAATGCTTAGCCCTTTATAAAATTAATGCTCTAATCCAATTTGACAAACTCACCCATCTTCAATGTTCAGAAGTTTTTTGTCCAGGATTTGGTATTTCATTTTCCCCTGCCCACCAGCTCTTCCAGAGAAACCTCAACATATAGAACATCTCAGGCATATATGATGCTCTTTATGAGCTATTGAAAATCAACTTAGACACATTTCTGTTACTATCAAAATTATGACACTGAGATACAGTCCCCTTATTGGAGGTTCTCTTCTCTCCTTCATTGTGATTATGAATCACACATTATTGATTGTACTGCTTCAGAGAGTTGGTTGAAATAAATGAGTTGATACATTAATAGCCATTAGAACAGAATAAGCATTTGATGAACATGAACAGTTTTACTCTTTTGCTTGTTAGTGTGGCTGTTGTCTCCATGTGCGTGAATGCCTGGCCTTCCTGCTCCCTTTCCAGCCTCCTGCCAATCCTTTGGACCATTGCAGTTATGAACCTAAAGGCAGCTGGGAGGAGGGCCATGGTGGTGGGGAAAGCACAGCCTCCACTTTACCCTTTTGACATCAGTGAAATAGATCCTCCCAGAAACCCCTCTCCGAAGTATTGTGAATGGATTGAAACTTCTAACATTTCAGTTCAACACATTGAACTGAAAGTCCACACACAACCAGATGATATGCAATTAGTGGTTATTTACAACAATTAATGTACATGGTTCATTTCAGTGCCCACTGTCCCAGGCTTATACCCATGGATTCCTTAATAGTCTAGCACTCAAGCTGACAGCATGTATTCAAATGTCAATGGTCAGTTGAGCTGTCACCATCAAAGAACAGAGGAGCATTGTCTTCTATGTTCAATTATGATGAGACCTAGAGAGAATTATCCTCCCGTCACAACAAACAAAAGTCAGAATTCTCAAATCTTGCCAAGAGGCCACCTTTTCCCCCCTGTCATTTTCAATAAGAGCTCTTATTTCTACAACATAATACAGTTTAATGTAATTTCATTCATTCTAAGTCTTCTGAAGAAAGAAGTAGTTCTACCATCTGTTTCCTCTTGCCTTCTCCTCCAGGCAAAAGCCAGAATAATGTCAGTAAAGACCTGAATCAACCAAGTGTACACATTTTTTTATGTTGCAAATCTGTATATTTAGTTTCTCCATCTGAATTACTTGGTATAGTTTAACAAACATTTCAGTTCCCATATAGAAAAGGTGGAAAAAATAGAGGCATTGTAAACTTTTACAAAGGAACTCAATGATTCCAAAATCATTTTCATTTATGGTTGACATTCTATATAAAAACAAATACATACTTTTTTTCTTCCTTAGTGCTAGAGATTGAACCTATGGCTTTACACATGTGTTCTATCACTGAGCTACACCTGAGCCTTTTTTTTCCCATTGGAATTTTTGTTTATTAGTTTGTTTGAGACAGGATCTTGCTAAGTTGCCCAGGTTGGTCTGGAACTTGTGGATCTAGTAATTCACCCAGCTCAGTCTCCCAATTATGGGGAACTAAAGAAAATTGCTGATATATAAATCTGTGTTCTGAAGCCCAAAGTCTAGTATTATGTAAATAATAATGTTTTTTTTAAATAGAGCACTACTGTAGAACACTATGCTTTGTAAAAGAGATAGACAGGAAACAGTGTAAAACACAACAGATGGCATGAGTGTGGGTTCCTTTCAGTCACTGTTTGCTGTGTCTAGCAATGATGTGGTTCCTAGGTCAGTCTTATTTTTGGATAGTACAATTGTCTCCATTATGTCTGAACAGTGAAAAATCTGGGTAAATATTTTTTTAAAAAATAGTAAAAAAAGAAAAGTTTCATACATTGTGGTAGTAATAAAAGTTTCATGAAAATGATAGTAATAAAAACAATTGAATATGTAAATAAAATGACCAATGTGGTATGTGTGCTAGGGTGAATTTCCTAAGTAGTTAGGATTCAAAGTGTGTACAACCATGCTTTGTATTTGTGTTTTTAAAGGCAAACTTAAGACAAATGGCCCCATTTAATCTTCTTTAACTTTCAATTACAGAAATCTTATATAGTTTCTTCTGAAGATCTTTCCATTACTTGGATCTCTTAATAAATTAGAAGAAAATAATGTGACTAAAGAATAGGGGAGTAATTTATATGAGCAAGCATAAGGATTTTTAAAATGTGTTAAGAAAATGGTCAAAGAATTCATCCATCCTCTAAAAGTGAAAGGTGATCTTTCTGTCTTCATGGAAATACATGGGCACAATGTCCAAACAGAATCATTTTAGAGAATGCTAAATGTAATGAAAACACAGGATGGTGAAGAATGGGAATCTCACCTGTGGTCAAGGCATGCATGAAGGATCTGCATTGGAGATGACTTTTCAGTTAGCTCAGAATGACGAAGTTGCATGTGCTATAAGATGATTAGAGAGAATAGCATTCTAGCCAGTGAGGAGTGAGAATAAAACAATGAATGAGCAAAGCAGGCATGTTTGAGAAATGGAAAAAAGGTCAGTGTGCCTGGAGATCACTGAGAAAAGAGAAATAGGCTGTAAGTTGGAGTCAGAAAAATATCAGAAGCTAAACATGTAGGACTTTGTTGGCTTTCGTTTCTTGTTCAATTGTAATTTGCTGGAGAGTTTCATGGTGCATGTACCACAGTTAATTCATACTTTCAGAAGACATTCCAACTATGTACCAAAATACGCTAGCACTCATGGGGAAAAATATCTTTATCACACACAGTTTTCTTTTCCCTGTTAAATTTCTCAGTGAGAACATGTAACTGCAAAGTAGTATTGATTTACTAACACAATTCTACACATCTTGCCTGCTATGCTTTAAGAGTCACGTTTTTTTTTTTTGTAATTTTACTCATGTGCATTTTAAATATAAAACTTTTGATTTTGTCATTTATTTTTGTCTTCAGACACATTTTCAGGTGTTCACGTCTTTAGAACTAAACTGAACCCTTCTGGATATGGAAGAAAATTTAATGACAGTAATTTCAGGTCAAGGGTATTCATTTCTAAAGAAGTAGCCCTAAATTTTAGTTTACTTCAATCCTAAGTGAAATTGCACATGAACCCTGGATGATTACAATGGGTAAAAACTCATCAATATTTCACTTCTTACTCCTCCTAAAAAAACTAAAACCTGATGTGCTGAAGTAAATTTAAAAATGTAAGCCACAATGTTGTATTAAATTCAGTTTTGGCAGTAAATAGATACTTTTTATCCTGCAACAACAGATGTGACTAGAAGAATTGATCTTGTTGACATTGCTACTCTTGTATGGATAGAAATCAATATTAACAATAACATTTGCCATTGCACACTCTGGCAAGGAAATTTTTACCATTCATAAAGTCAGGTTGAGCTTATTCACCATTGTGTGTCACAGCCTACTTCTGATGGAAAACATTTTTATCTGCAATTGGCTAAGTCATTTATCTTAGTGAGACATCACAGGCAATAGATGGCATCAGCAAGTAGATATAGGAAAACTGTCATCATTAATTACACTGAGGGTTGGAATTGGGGTCTGTGAACTTCCAGTGGCAGACTCACAAGGAGGTAATATAATTTGCGATTCAAACACAATTAAGTGTAATATATTGTTAATGTCTTTTTAGTCACCTCCTTTAGTGTAAGATTAACTCTAAATCTGTGCAATGATGATTAGTACACAAACAGTTCTTTGGTTTTACTAATTCTTCAACTAGTTCTTTCCATTTAATAGTGGCCCCATACATAATCCCAGTGGCTCAAGAGAGGCTGAGGCAGGAGGATGGAGAGAGTTCAAAGCCAGCCTCAGCAAAAGCGAGGTACTGGGCAACTCAGTGAAATGCTATCTCTAAATAAAATACAAAATAGGGCTGGGGATGTGGCTCAGTGGTCAAGAGCCCTTGAGTTCAATCTCTGCCCCACCGCACAAAAATAGCCCTGATAATGAGCTTCCTGACAATTTCCTAATAACTATGTAATGTGTAAATGTAGCCATAATCTACCAAAGCAAATGAAGTAGAAGATTTGAAGCAATTCTCAAACTAGTTTTTCTGCCAAGATTTAATTGTCAAAATGATGAAAATTTCAAGAGAAATTTCCATAGACACTGTTTCCATTTTTTTTTATAAAAGTTCCCAGTAAAAATCATTTAAAATATAAGGACCCATTGGTACCAATATTTTGACAATTGGAGATAACATCAAAATATTTTTTTACTGGATAAATGAAAGTATAGGAAAAAATTTGTCCCACTTTCTTTCCCTAATATAAAGTGTGGAAATCTAGCTGACCCCAATGACTATTAATCAATATTAATTTGATTATGTATGCATGTAACTGCTGGTGTGATATTTTACATTGTAAATTTTAATAGTTTTTAAATGCCATTTTTACTAATGCTCTTTTGTATTGATCACAGTTTGTTTCTTACCAACCTCTAATTCTCTTCATGATTTCTTCAGTATGCTGCTGTGCTCTTCTTTACATTTGTACTCATTCATCTTTTTAATATTTTCAGTGAGTTTAGCATTGAGACTTAATTTTGACCTGTTAATCTGTTTTTCTTCTCCAAAATTACACCAGTATTTCTACTAAAGTGTATGAGAACTTTTGTATACTAGTTCATCCAACTTTACTGTTCCAAAATTGAAAAGAAAAAAAAATATTACATAGCAAGATTACCCCCTCTTCCACATTCATGGACCTATTATTACACAAACATATCATCAAAATTCACATACTGATTTCAAATAATTTTTCCCAGAGAACTAAATTCAAAACATTATATAATATGTTATATAGCTTTGGGTAAAAATCCTAAACTTACTTTAGAAAGTTTACATTTATACACTACTCACAGTCCCATGTTCATATACTATTTACCTATCACATTTAAAGTGTGTGTGTGTGTTGTGTGTGTGGTAAGCAATCGGTGGATTTGAGAGAATTTGTTGATGTGGCATGATCACATGAAACACCATGTTTCACCAAACATGCGGGAAAATAATGAAATTCTTTTGTTTTCTCATTTTTCCATTGATTTATAAATATAGAATGGTACTGGGATAGTAAAACTGTTTACCCACTTCAACAAAGATATGGTTTCTCACCTCCCCCATATAATGTATCTCTAGAGATATGAAGCAACTTGGGCACATTTTCTTGGCTGTTTGTGTTGGCTGGGTGATGGTCTAGGGAGTGGACTGAGAAGGACAGGAACATAACCAGAGGTCATAAGTATGAGTATAGCAGGCTTACATTCACAAATTTACTTCTTCCCTACTCTCCTATTATATGCTGAATTTAAAGAAATTTTATCCAAAGCCAAACTTACATCAATTTAATGACCATTCTGCAAACACATTGTAATGAGGCACTGCTTCAACACAATTCATCTTCTCTGTTTCCTACTTTTTCCAAAGGTAAAAAAAAAATCAAATAAAAATCTTTAATATTCATCAACCACTGATCAGAGGTATAAATTACTATGCAATAAAGTTGTAATGTTTTGTTTCATGATCACTTTCATATTAGCAAAATCAAAATATCACACTCTCTTGGGTTCAAAGGAACTTACAGTTAAAAAAAAATCATTCTGATTTTACACAATGGAATACTATGCAGCTGTTAAAAGGGGAAAGCTTATCATTTGCAATAGTATTCATGAATCCAGAAGACATTACACGAAGTGAAGCATAGAAAGTTAAATACCACACAATCTCACGTTTGAAATCTGAACATGTTTTGACCTCAGAGGTAGTTACTAGAGGATGGGGAGAGGCAGAGGAGAAAAGGTTGATGCTGGTTGAAGTACACAATGTTTCAGTTACACTGGGAAATGAGTTTTAGTGATCTGTTGCATAGAATGGTGACTATAATAAATAATAATTTATCATATATATCTAAATAACTAAATAGTATATTATAAATTCTTTTACCAAAATAGTGCTAACAATGTAATGTTATAGATGTGTTAATTTGTCAGATTAAATCATTCAACATTGTAAATATATGTTAAACTATCACATTGTAGCCCATAAATATATACAATTATCATCTATCAATTAAAAATAAAGCTTTTTAAAGTTGCTCACATTTCAAAGGTGAGTCCTTTCTGGGTACATACTTCTCCACTCAAAACAAGTATTTCACCCTCCATATTCACAGAAAATTGTATTGAGGTATATGCGATTTGGCAGGAGGGAAAACCCATGAATACGTGCATATACACCCTCCTGTGTCTATGCACTCATGTCCTGAGCCTCCCTTGGCACATCTCTATACACATATAATCTGATGGAATCCTCCCAGCAGGCCTGTGAGGGAGGTAAACCTGTCGCATCATTACAAATAAGGAGACTAAGATTTGAAGAGGTTGTCTTTTGCCAAAGACTATAAACTAGAAAAAGGCAGATTCTTAATTCCGTGAGTTCCGGCTTTAAAGTCCATGTTTTATTCTACACATCATGTTAGCTCCCAGAGCAGACATCATTGCAGGTTGGTGACATCTGTAGAGCAAGATGCACCGATTTTAGGTCTGGAAAGATCAGAGTGCTGTCATTCATCAGCAGAGAGATCATTCACAGAGTCAAATTATTTGATCAGGGGGAAGAATACAGAAGTGTAAAACCTAATATTTTGTAATATTTTTAGTATTTCTTTGAACTTTTATATTCACTAATATCTTTGAACTTCATAATATTAGCATATTATCTATAATGCATAGATCAAAAAAATTAACTTAGATCTTGAAACCTAAATATTGTTCATACTAAGTTTAGAAGATGGGAGTTGAACATAAATCTTTAAATTTCACTATTTTTTCTTAACTATTCATTACAATACACTGCATTCATGAACCACTGATGAATTCTGTTATTCTGTTCTCTCAGAAATGTTGGTCTTTATAACATAGCATCATCATTCCGTCCTATGAAAGACTCAATCCCTTCATGCAATAATTAGGAAGTGATAAATAGTCCTAAAATGATAGAAACAAGTGAGTCATGATAGTAAACCATTAAATGGCATCAGAAAATGTCATCTTAAAATATGCCACTCTGGAAGAAAGATTATTTTGAGCTGAAGACAAGTGATAATCAACAGATGCAGGAAGAATCTTCTGCCCTTCTCTTAATTTTTCCTCTTTCCTGCATAGGAAAAGAAGAGTCCTCAACATTGGAACAGAAAGTTGACATTGAGATGAGTTTGTATAAATAGTCTTTACTAAAATAACCATTATCTTCACTCATATACTTGCCATTTTTTCAAGACTTCTTGTCCCTTGAAGCCTAATCCCCCTTCATTTCCTTTGATCCTACCAGGTGTGGTGACACAAAACTGTAATTCCAATGGCTCCTGAGAGGCCGAGGCAAGAGGATCATGAGTTCAAAGCCGGCCTCAGCAATAGCAAGGCACTGAGCAACTCAGTAAGACCCTGCCTCTAAATAAAATACAAAATAGGTATGGGGATGTGGCTCAGTGGTCAAGTGACCCTTAGTTCAATCCCTGGCACCAAAAAAAAGAAGAAGAAGAAAAGAAAAAAGAAAAAGAAAATAAATTCTGAGCATGTGTACTTATATTACATATATAATTTCTTTATTTTTCACTTCCTTTCTTTTAACTCCTAGCATGTATAACATTAATTACATTTCATGTTTTTTTTAATCCTGTTAAGCAATTTAATTCACAAGCTGACAGGTACTTAACCTAAGGATAGATGAAATGTTTTTAAATTCAACAACATCTTAAAAGTCTTCATATATTCTCCAGTGACCAGAGAGTTTCAAATTCTACCAATCCTAATAATGTGGTAATTCATGTTAGACATTTCCTTCCCACCGCTCAAGATGCACCCATGTCTGGAACAACTAAAAACTATTTCAGCTTCTTCCATAACTAGAAAAGCCAGTGGTACGTGAACACTGAGTAAATTGAGCTGGGAGGCAGAGAAGAATGAGGGACGATGCTAAGAAATACACTTCCTATTTTATGATATCCCCTTTATTTGACCTTGCTCATAAATCAATTGATTGTACAATTTATAAACATAAATAGCATCATAAATATCTTAAACTGACGCATGATGACAGCTTTAGACACATTTTCAAGGAAAACAATGGTGGTTCTGAAGCTCTTTTTTTGACACTTGAGGTCTGCATCAAGTACAATGACATCTATTCATACCAATCATTTGGTGCCCTAATGAGTGACAGGATTCTGATAGGAGCAGTGCCCAACTGACTCAGTAGAGCAGACATCATTCTTTTGGCTCATGTGCATGGTCTCTGCTTTTAGGATACCATCTGCAAAGAAATAAATCACCATGAAGTTGACTGAGTGTGTCCTATTTTCATCTGCTTGGCTGTGTCTGATATAATTGACTGACAAGAATAAAAGTGCTCACTATCAATTGTCGCCTGACCAGCAACTCCTGAAGGATGGTCAGGATACAGATGTGCAGAGTGGTAAGGAGAAGCCATGTGAGGAAAGCAGGGACAGAGAAGACAAAAAGAGCATGAATGCATGGCATCTGGGTCCATGTTGGCAGTGGGGTGCAAGTCGGGGAAGAAAGAGGAGTAGGGATATTTTGTGCAATTAAAAGATTAGTATCATTGAGATGGCTCATGTCATTGAGGAAAAGGGATAATCCTAAAACTAAAAAGTGCATTGAGGTTATTGACTATCATTCTTTGACTGAATTTGTGTTTCTCCATGTGATTTCTTGGCACAGTGAGACACGTAGAACACTGAGGCAGGATTCATTATCTTTAAGGTAGAATTCTAGGGAGCCCGTGGCTTTCACATGAACAGAATATGAACCAAGGTAAAGTCAGCAACCAACCAGAACAGGACACTATATAGAGCAAAATCTTGAGACCAATTTTGAAGGAATTATACAAAGAGAAATAAAGAACATGTAGTAACTAGCTGAACCATATTGATAATGAGAGTGCAAGCACCATGTTACAATGAACTAGAACATCTCAGTGGTGGATTTTGTTATTACTTTAATTCCTCCATTAAATAACTAACGGAGACCATAGTCCAGAATTTTTCCAGTGATCGTACTGGATTTTTTCCTGCGCCTCTTCCTCCTGTTGCATGATTCTTATATGTCATCAAATAACTCTTAATGTTTTCTCATTACTTCTTTTTATCACTTCTGAAGTTTTAGTTTTGCCATTTAAACTTGAATGTCCCATATATGGTCTTGTCCTTTGAGCCTCAGGTTTCTGAAATGATAGAGAAGATTTTAAATATCTCTTGAACGAAATTACAAATAGTGTCAATCTAAAAAAGAAAGAAAGCTAATTTGCCATGTTGGTTTTCTACCAATATTAGAAACATGTTAAGATGTTCAGAACATAATACTTAACTACTTAATGCCAAAATCTGCATATTTATTAGCAAATATTTAAGACTGTAATATCTTATCCATACCTAGAGATAATATTCAATTTGAGAAATTTAAGTGATTGATCAAGCTGAGCAAATCTGCTCTTCACCCAGACTCACAATATGGTGCATATAAAAGACAAATAGCAAGAGCAAATGCAGAGATTGCCTGTCAAATGGGAATGACAGATCGTGTGACAACTAGGAGGAGCAATCGGTGAATAAGTCAATACTGGTATACTGTGCTTCAACTAGAGTTTTTCCAGGCATCAAAGGAGGTGACACAGATGTTGCCTTAGAAGATCTCAATTGGGGGGGGTGATTCTCTGAATTAAAATTTTGTCATCAATACTTCATATACTTATTCCAATATTCCAATATTTATTACATAATTCAATATCTAAATGCAAATTATGACATCAACAATGTTAAATATTAATGTTATGTGGAATCTAGGACTAAAAGTTTTAGGGAAAGATCTTTCTCTTTTGGGTGTCAGTAAAAACTTTGTAGCTAGATTTAAGAAAAGGAATTTCAGAAGTAAGTAAGGAAAGTATTGTAAAATGTTGGAACTGACTAGCAAACAGGATGATGAAGGACTGTGGTGTATTCTGGAAAGAGTGAGATTTCACTTAAGGCAATCCTTCATCAACACAGCCTGAAGTATAAGAAGGTTATCTGTTCTGCAATTGGAAATGTGGAGATTAGCATAGAAAAACGGCCACACTTCAGGGAACAAAGAACAAAAAGGTACTTTAAAATTAAAACCACTTTAAAAGTGTTTCTCACTGGTCAGTCTGTCTCCATTTCTCATAACTCTCTAAATGAAGCTAGAGAAATTATTGTTTAGGAGAAAAAAAATATGTCACCTTAAAAATTAGGCTGAAGTTGCTGCCATTCTGCCAAATATGTTTTGCTTTGGAAATTTAGTTTCTCTAGTTTTCTCAGTTTCTCTCAGAGCTAGAGGACCATATTCAGAACACTGAGTTAAAGATCTATCATTTGCTTGGGTTGTATTATAATAGTTTAATTTTAAAAATAACATTGCTATAATTGTTTTTATAAAGGAGCTAGATAATAGATTGTAATACAGATTAGAAGAAGCAGGTGCTGTATGTCTCTGCATATGCATCCAATGCTTACGTATTATAAATGTAAATTGTTTCTTTTAAGAGAAAATATTATATTGAATATTGATGCAAAGAGGTTATGTTTGTGCTTTATTTTCCTACATTGTAAAACTCATTTTCTACCAATAATAAGAGTTTACACGAAACATTCCACGGTGTTTGCAACAAATCTGGCTTTTAAGGTAACAGATTTGTATAAACTAAAGCTAGGATTTTTGTGTATCTATATGCAATTTCATTCCTGGTAACATTTTAGGTAGGCTTATTTATGATTTTATCTATAGATGCATTTAAGTATGTTTTGAACACTGGGGGGAAAATCAAATTTTGAAATTGAACAAAGAACTCAAAGTGAGTTACTAAGACAAATAGTTCTTAAATAGTGACTTTTAGATGTAAGATAAAATTCTTCTCATAATGCTGCAGCATATCAAACAAATAGCTGAACAATTTTAGGTTATGAACAAGTAATCAGAGTTTTCTATAGTACTGCCTATAATTACATTCAGAAAGGCATGGATAGTATATTTATCAAACATCAAAAAGACCTCCTTTGAAATTAATGGTCAATATAACCATAAATCATACGTATTTACATGAGCAATTTTATGATTAAAGAATAAAACCAGTAATATTAGAATAATATTATTTTAGTCTCAGAGGTTGAGGCATAAATTGGGACTGCAGTAAGTGTCCATAATTAAAGAAATGTGCTGTAGAGTGGTATTAATCTTTTTCTGGAACTATTTCTGAAAAGGATAATTGACAAATATTTGGTAGCAAATTTTAGAAGCTATATTTTTAATATTTCTTTTTATAACGAATATCAGTGTCTTAACCATAACCCCTGTTGTAGTCTATATTGTAACTGTCCCACAAAGGCTCATGTACTAAAGATTTGCTTGCTATTTAGAGGTCATGGAATCTTTAAGAGGTGGAGCTAAATGAGAGGAAGTTAGGTCTTTAAGGCATTTTCTTTAAGGAAATTTTATGAACCAACCTATTCCTTTCTCTCTTTTTCACTTCCCAAACACAATGAAGTGAGTCTCTTGCTCCACTTGAGACTCCCTCACCATAGGCTCTAATAATGGAACTGGTCAACCTGGACTAAAATTTTCAAAATGATGAACTAAAATAAACCTTTTCTTTTCACAAGTGTATTTATCTCAAGTATTTGTTACAGTAATGGAAAACTTACTAACATCCCTTTGCATCAAGTAAAGAAAGACAGATTTGAAAATTCATATATGAATGTTTCTCTGTGATTATGATTGAAGGAAGTAGTTGAATGACAACAGCATACCTCTCCATGAAAAATATGCAGATCATATTGTTATTGTCAGGGGGAGGGGGAAGAATGAAACTCTATAAATATCAAGGAAAAAGTGATAACAATATATTCTAAAAAAGTAATGCATGAATGTACATTGCTGAGAGCAATATACATTCCTCCAGGTTCTAATCATATTCTCAAACACTTCTCTTGAATGAAGCTATTGGGTAATTGCTAATGTCTCAGGCTCTGCTGAGTTTTGAGGAAACGGGAGAGCAATTAGACATTGGCATTGGACTTCCTACCCTACTACTATGCATCAAATCTTCCAACCCCTGTAAAAGTATAGGCCTTCACCCCTCCAAGGCAGAGACCTGTTTGATATACTCCCTGCAGGGGTAAGCCACAGAATGCAACTTTTCTATAAGTTAGCATTCTACAATACAGAAAACTCAGAAGTAGTTGAGCAAAATGGTGTTCAGGGCTGGAGGTGTGGCTCAGTGGTAGAGTACTTGCCTAGTATGCATATGAGGCTCTGGGTTTGATACCCAGCACAAAAAAACAAACAAACAACAACAACAACAAAGTGACTTAAAAGACAATAGGATGAATAAGACATAACTTTCCTATGTTCGTATATGAATAAATGACCAGTGTGACTCCACATCATGTACAACCATAAGAAAGGGAAGTTTTATTTCATGTGTGTATAATATGTCAAATATATATTCTAAAATATAAAGTCATGTATAACTAAAAAAAAATGTGACTTAGGCTGAAGTTTCTCCATTTGAAGTCCTGAAACTAGAAAAATGGAACACCAGCCCAGACTGAAAGCTAATCCAAAACTAGGATCGGGAAACAAAGACAAAATACAGCAGAAACTTTGTCTTATTTTAGATAGAGTCCTAGGGTGAAAACTAACTTATGAGTTAATCTGCAAAAAACTTGTGCAGAAATATATGGCCCATTGAGAAGGAAGCTGGCATCTGTGCAAGTACATAGTCCCAGGAGTACAATGGCCTTGGAAGACAAGTCGAAGAAGTAGATCTTTGGCACAGTGTTACTCAAGTCTTGAAGAATACTAAATTTTTCAATAAAAGAGAATGTAAAGAAACCTCAACAGAGGGTAGGTGGACAGACTGCCAGCTGGAACATGACAACTGTGCAGTTGTGGACACTGCTGCTCCTCCTGTTCCTTATCTCAATAGTTTGATGTGCAGTGTAAAGGCAAATAAAGCCAAGTGTGTGTTTAACGGATCTCAGCACCTAGAGACCAGCAGGCAGACAGATGCTAGTGAGTAAGTGAATATGAATCTGCATGTGAACTTTGAATCTAGGCTTAAAATTAAATATGGAGGAAAAAGATGACAACGTCCATTGAAACCAAAAAGAACACTGAGATGGATTCAATTGTACAATAGGCTTTCAAGTGCTACAACAAAAGTTTCAAATTTGAAAAGTACTAGAATTGAAGAAGTCGATGGTCACTGTTAAGAAAGAAATTACTATCCTAAAAGCTTTAAAGAAATTTTTTTTAATGGTGCTAGGGATTGAACCAGAACCTCGTACATGCTAGGCAAATGCTCTACCTCAGCATCCTGAAGTCTTAAAATGAGAAAAATAAAGAGATGAACAAACATATCCATGAAGAAAAATATGGGAGCTGAATATTAATGAAATCAAAGAGGTTGGGAGAAATAGAGAACAGAGAAATAACTAGAAAAATTATATAGAAGAAGTTTTCCTCATATGTACACCTACACATCCAGGAATGCTTTGGCAAAATTTCTGAATTCCAAAAATAGAAAAAAAAAGCTTCCAGACCAAAAAAACAAGTTATTTATCAAAGAAAATCTAATTAAATTTTAAGAGAGATTTTCCTTTATAACACTGAGAGGAAAAAAGGGGGTATTTAATAAGATTTACATATAAACTGAGGCTCAGAGGATTTTGTTTAATTTTTATAGTTTCCTTCTTACATTTAAAACAGGTTTATTGTGATTTTATCTATAGATGCTTTGAATAGAATCAAAAGTTTGAAATTAAATAAATAACTCTAGGGCTGGAGATTTGGCTCAGTAGGTCCTTGGTTTGATCCCTAGCACTGAAAGTACAAAATAAATTTTAGAAGACAAAATTCACCTGAAGAGATTTTACTATACAAGACAAATATCTGCACAACTTCAGGTTGTGACACAGTAATCAAGAGAAAAGAACAGCAATTCAAGAATCTAAGCCCTGCCCAGAATCATCCACCTGCCAGAGAAAAGAAGGTATCTGTTGATACACAAATATCCAAAACCATATTTTTATGTACCCATCAAAGGAAATAGTAAAGAATGGATTTAAAGCCAGAAAACAACAAAGCAAAGCAATTAGAACAGATTTCTCCGCTATCAAAGGACTATGGACAGAAGAGCTCTCCAATGCAGAAAAATGAGTTTTATCTCCCCATATAGAGAGTAAAGGATGTTCAAGGTTTGCGGAAGTCAACATGTAAAATATAGCATATATTCTGTTTGGTGAACTCTACATGCTCTTCATCTAGGTGAAAAGAAGAAAGTTTGGTTCCTGTAGGAGAAAAAAAAAAGAGGTATATTTTACCAGATGGGCTCCCAGAGTCTGACAATATGATTCCTGCTTTGGAGAAAGAGAGCAATGAATGGAAAAGTATAATTTAATCAGGCAATTACAGTGTTGGGAGAAGGGGAAGAATATTAATAATTACATGAAGTTCTTTCTCAAAGTATGTCTACAAAGCAAATTCTCAATTCTATTAAGTTGCATAGCACTAAGAAAGATCAACACATGATGAAACACCCAGATGATAAATCCATTCCATAAAAATTATGGTAATGGAAAGAAGTATGTTTAAATTATTTAAGAAATGAAAAATAGACTAAAATAAAAATACATGAATGTACAGGGAAATGAACTAAAATCTGGATAATAAAAATGGGGACACTAAGAAAAAGAACTATAGATTCAGTAATTCCAGGCTGTGCACAATTGCACTGAGAATTAGTACAGATGGAGACTTTGGTTCTTTTCACCCAGATCAGGAGCCCTGTAGGGCCCCACTCACTGCTCTGCTGCTGCTGCTGTTGTTTATTTTTGTTTTTGTTTTTATAGTACTAATGACCAAATCCAGGGGTTCTCAACCACTGAGCTACATCTACAGACCTTTTTTTAAAAAACATTTTTTATTTATATATGACAGCAGAATGCATTACAATTCTTATTCCACATATAGAGCACAAGTTTTCATATCCCCAATTGTATACAAAATATATTCACACCATTCATGTCTTCATATATGTACTTTAGATAATAATTTGTATCACATTCCACCATCATTAATAACCCCATTCCCCATCCCTTCCCCTTCCACCCTCTGCCCTATCTATTCCTTCCACGCTCCCCCTCCCTAACCCACCATGAATCAGACTTCTTATATATGAGAAAACATTCGGCATTTGTTTTTTTTGGGGGGGGGGATTGGCTAACTTCACTTAGCATGATCTTCTCTAACTCCATCTATTTACCTGCAAATGCCATGATTTTTTTCTTTTTTTATTCTCTTTTATTGCTGAGTAATATTCCATTGTGTATAAGTGCCACATTTTTAAATCCATTTATCTATTGAAGGGCATCTAGGTTGGTTCCAAAGTTTAGCTATTGTGAATTGTGTTGCTGTCAACATTGATGTGGCTGTGTCCCTGTAATATGCTGTTTTTAAGTCCTTTGGGTATTGACCAAGGAGAGAGATAGCTAAGTCAAATGGTGGTTCCATTCCCAATTTTCCAAGAAATCTCCATACTGATTTTCATATTGGCTGCAGCAATTTGCAGTCCCACCAGCAATGTATGAGTGTACCTTTTAACCACATATTTACCAACACTTATTGTTGTTTGTATTCATAATAGCTACCCTAGGAATAAAACCAGAGACCCTGTGTTTAATAGGAGAAAAAGTAGACCCTAATCTCCGTCATCTGGGATTAGGCCCCAACTTCCTTAATAAGACTCCTTTGACCCAGCCCTTTTAATTTTTTATTTTGAAATAGGGTTTTCCTAGTCTGCCAGGCTGTCCTAAAACTGATGATCCTCCAGCCTCAGCTTTCTAAGTATCTAGGATTCCAGTGGTACACCACCATGCTGAGCTATTTTTTTTTCATTGTTTTATTCACAGAAATTTGCATTTTTATTGAAACTATGATTTTTTTCCTTTTTTATTGTTGCAAGTTAGAGGTGTCATATTATGCTAAATTCATCACTGTATTCTCTCTCTCTTTCTCTCTCTCTCTCTCTCTCTCTCTCTCTCTCTCTCTCTCTCTCTCTCTCTCACACACACACACACACACACACACACCACTACTTTATTTTCTTTGGCCCTTGCCTAATTCCAGTTCCCTCTCACCATAAGCATCAATTCTTTTGTTCAGAATGTGCATCCCTCACAATCCACTATCCATATTTATACCCATGTGAGTTTTTAAATAATGTTTATTATGTATGTTTCTGTGTGTTTTATGCACATAAAATTCACTATATACTACATCTCATAAAAAATCAATGATTTCTGATTTTTACTGAACATTTCACTTTTCATAACTATGGTGATGGACATAATCTTGACCATTACATAGTGTCCATCATATGTATAACACACCTTTTAAATATTACTTTCTTTTCTTTGACTATATTTGCAAATCCTTGCTATGAAAAGCATATGAGGATGGTTTCAGCCCACATTGGTCTGTGTAACCACAAAAGTGTTTCAGCAGGATTTTGTGAAGCTAGAGCTTATTTCCTGTTGGAAAAAGGAGCTCTATCATCAACTTTGGGGATGCCTAGAATGTCTGGCTTTTGATACTTAGCAAAAGCAAGGCCAGTGAAATTTATGATATTCTGTTTGTTGTTTAAGGCTCCCTTGAAAATCCAAGGTTAGCTTTTTTACTGATGACCATTTGTCTAACCAATTTCATAAGCCTGACTTGACAACTTAGAGAGTCACTGAGAGCTTCAGAGGAGTCCTCTCATAGATAAAATTCTTGGCATAGATCTTCGCAGTTTGAGAGACACATCCCAGTCCTAGAATGCAAAGATAAAGTCCATGGGGAGTTCATATTGTAGATATCTTTGAGATCTCTAATGCTTGTCTGCTTTCTCTAAATGAAAGCCCCAAGTGGACATTCACTGTGGAGTCAATTTCATCTGGGTAAATATCTGATCTGAGAAAACAATATAGATATATGCCCAGTAATGGAGTTGCTTGGTCACAGAGTATGCTCCTATTTTATTTCAATAAATTCTCAAAAAGAAAGTCTCCATAATGTTTTTCCTATACTGAAGTGCACAGTATATTTTCCCCTTTTATACTTCTTTCAGCTTTAGCTGTTACCTGAATTTTTAATCTTTATAAACACGATTGAATATGGAAGACTCTTGTCATTATTTTTAATGTACACTTCTCTGATTTCTGAAGTATTTGTCCATTTCTTGAAAACTTTTCAGCTTTTCAGGCTTCCCTTTGTGAATCTCTAGTTCTAATTCCTTGCCCTGTTTTCTGTTGTCTTTTCTTTTTCCTGAAGAGCTCCTTAAATATTTGAAATATTGTTTCTTAAAATTGCTTCCCTCAGTGTTACTTTTCTGCTAACTGAATCTATTTTTATCTTTATGTAGTTTCCTACTTTGTAAGGAAGAAATAATAATAGTTCTCTGACATTATTTTCCCCCTGTATTTCATGAGATAATAAATACAAAGTCGTAGTACAACATATGACATGAAGTGAGGTTTTCATTCATATCAATGATTCATTCAATTTCTAAGTAATTTTGTTATATATATATATATATATATATATATATATATATATATATATATATATATATATTTATCCAGATTTAAATTGAATGGTTTGTCCAATACTGTATTTAGTCCCAGTCGAAGCCTCAGACTGGGCATCAGAAGTTTGGGATGTAAACTCCATAGTTTTATCTGATAGATAAAATGCAGCTGGGAAACCAGAAACCTTTACTTTGCTCTTGAACTCACATTAGTCTGGCACTCCTATCTGCGTGGATGGAGATCTTGCCCTTAGAGCTGACCTGCTTTCTGCACCAAGCAACTGACCTGGGGTGATGGAAGGGTCCACAATGGTATCCACTGAATCTATACAAAACTGCAGCACTTCATAACCATTACTCTTGTACCTCCTGTATGATTTATCACCCAGAATGTCAAACATTTTGAGAAGAGCCATCATGAAACACAAAGTCTAAGTTGTATCTGATTTTTTTTTAAATGAAGAAAAACAAACTTAGAGGGGGAAAAAAACTGCCCTGGTAATGTCATGATAATAAATAGAAGAATCAGTCACAAATTTATGAGGCAAGACATGTTTTCTCAAATGTTTATTATAGATATTGACAAACAGAGATAGGTATGAAGAAGAATGGGTCAATTCAAATGTTCTAAGTGCAGGGCACTTTGTCCTATAAAAGAGTTTTCCTTTTAGTTGCTAAATAAATTTCCTAGGTATTGAAAATATTTCAGAAGTTCTCAAGAAATTATCTTAAAGTAAATTGCTAGTGTTTGGTAAATTCCCACTCCAGCTACCATTCTGGGCACTCTCAATCAATATTTCTCAAATCCTTTCTAGCAAGGAGTCCTGCAGAGCATTTTACATTCACTTATATAAATCAGCTTAGTCTGAGATGTGTGCACACTGTCCCAGCACTGTGTACACTCAGCTTAAGTTGGCAAAAGCATTTCCTACCTTAGAATCCATGTCTGGACTGTTCTGTGGAAAGGCCAAAAGGCCATGTCCAGGCACAAAGCAAACAGTGTTGTGTGAGCTCCTGTTGCGATGACTGACAGGCAAGTGAGAAGGCAGCAGCCTAATGCCTAGAATCTTCTCTCACTTCCTCAAGCTGAATAGTCATTGCCTCTTGGCAATTCAATGGGGATATATTTTCAAAATACTTTGAATTACTCAAACCTAATCTTTTTCTCTGGAGACCTAATATATCAAATGTAAATTTAAAATGACTACTTTTCTTAGATACTTTCAGATTAGCTCTGGACCTTTATTACATTAATCAATAAATTCAGTATATTAATCAAGTAGATTACCAGGTATTACGCACTTAGAAATTATGCATATACTAGAACTTTCCAAACTGAAATAAACATTCTTATTTAAGTCGATGAGCATTATAGGTGTGTGCTCATACAGCATTAGGATTATTAAAGTCTTATTAGATAGCACTCTCTTCCTTAAACACATGTCAATAGGCACAGGTCTCACAATCATAATGAAAAATGGCCCTTTTATTGCTTTGTTCTGTAATCATACTATAATCAAATTACAGAGAACATGAAGAAATTGAAATAAATATACTAGGCATAGCTAATAAATCATAAGTAGGATTCATTTAATAAGCAAAGACTTTGGTCAACTGTTAGGCTAAGAGGCTGCATTGCAAAGAAAAAAGGCTTTTTACAAAATCTCTTTAGCTAAAATTGTAACATGATTCCCCACTATCTCTATCCACAGTGGGCATGCAGTAGAAAAGATCAGTGCTAATTCTGTGTGGGTACTTGTGTATGTTTCTAGCCATCCCTATGACTGCTCTAGTCAGAACAACTTCAGTTTGAAGGAGTAGGCTATGGGGTGTAAAAACAAAGCTCTGATGAAGCACATTCCTTTTCAAAGTGCTTCTACAGCTAGAGTTAATACCTTGGGCATTTTTATTAATGTGATGGTGTTTTCTTGGGGGATTTTTTCATGGTTATAATTAAAATGGAATATCTCTGTCATATTTCACTTACAAAATTCTGTGGTAGTGAAAATATAGCCTAAAATAAACTGTTCAGAAAAATGACTGAAAATATGTTGTTTGCA
The DNA here is from genome assembly GCF_048772815.1 of Callospermophilus lateralis. Lineage (NCBI taxonomy): Eukaryota > Metazoa > Chordata > Mammalia > Rodentia > Sciuridae > Callospermophilus > Callospermophilus lateralis. Next base: position 487,422 of record NW_027511570.1, on the reverse strand, counting down.
TTTTGACATGTTTTCCTAGTTGAAGACCAAAATTAAATCCTTGAATATTAGGGAACACTCAAAGTAGCATTTTAGAAATAAATATAGATATTCTATATGGAATATCTCCTTTTTCTATTTGATTTATGCCTGTTCATTCTAGAACCTCATGCTTATTTCTAAAAATGCTAAGTCTAAATAATAAATGAGTATGCAGGCTCATGGTTCACAGCTGGTTTGTTTGTTTGTTGTATATTTTGTTTAAATTTTATTTATCTTTTTATTGACTTATTTAGTTTTTGTGTCAGAGTTTTTCTCCATGTTGTCCAGGCTGAACCCAGATTGCTGAGCTCAAACCATGCTCTCACGTCAGGCTCTTGAGTAGCTGGGTGTACAGGTGCTCATCGGGAGTCTGACTTAATTTTCCTCTTTCATTGTCATAATGCTGATTTCAATTGGTGTTATTTTATTATAGTTAATTAAACAACATAATGTGTCAATATAAGATCTTTACAAATAGAGGTGTCAGAGAGGCAGTATAATTAGTTTAAAAAAGTTTTTGATACTGGGGCTTCACCCAGGGCCTATGCACATGCTAGGTAAGTACTCTACCACTGAGCTGCATCCCAGTCTGTTTTTTTATTATTTTGAGGCAGGGTGTCACTAAGTTGCCCAGGATGGCCTTGAACTTGTGATCCTCCTGCCTCATGTGTGACACCGCATCTGACTAATTAATTAAATAATTTTATATGAATTCAGAAAATATTTGATTACCTCCCATATTAAAGTGAGTAAAGAAAGATTAAATCCTCATACTCAAGGAACAAATACTCTAGGGAGGAAGATAAGGGTTCCGTCAGTTCAGGTGACTATAACAAAATACATGATGCTGAATAATTTATAAGTAATAGAAATTTACTTCTCACATATCTGATGTCTGGAAAATCCAAGATCTAAGTGCTGGCAGATGCAGTGGAAAATTCTGCTGTTTGTTGGCAGAATTAGCACCTTGTTGCTGTATTCTCTGGACAGAAAGGGACAAACACTGTGTCCCTACATGGCCAAAGGGGAATGAAAGAGGAAATGACTAATTCCTCATAGACTTGGCACTAGGTAGAAGTCCTCACTCAATGGAAAGGATGGAAGTGGTAAAGCAGTTCTCTGAGCCTCTTTTATGAGGGCATTAATTCATGATACCTTGGTTTAGTCATCTTCCAGCACAGCACCTCCTAACACCAACACCTTAGGGGGTAAGTTCAACATATGAACCACAAAGTTCATGGTTCTCTCCCATCCCAATAGCTACAGAAGTCTCAACTCATTCCTGTATCAACTTTAAAGTCAATGTCCAAAGTGTCTTCTAAATATCATCTCCATCAGATATAGAAGAGATTCAGAGTATGATTCATCTCAAGGCAAATTTTCCCCTAACTGTGAGTCTTTGAACTCAATTCAGTTAGGTGCTTCCAAAATACAGTCTTAGGACATGAAGAAGACAGACATTCATATTCCAAAAGGGAAGAACAGGCAAGAAGAAATGGGTAACCATTGCTAACTAAAACCAAAACCTATCAAGGCAAACAATATTAACTCTCAGGGCTTGAGAGTAATCTTATTTAGCTCCTCCATTTCCAGACTTTCACATGGACTAAGGCAGAGGTTGCCTTTTAATGTCCTGAGGGGCCTCACACCCATATTTTTGCTGGCCACCTCCCTCACAGAAGCTCTCAATGGTTTGGAGATGAGCATCTGCAGCTCTTTCAGGCTGTTATAACCCACTGGTGGCCCTACAATTATAAGGTCTCAAGAATGGCTCTGCCCCCATGGCTCTACAGGTACCTCCCAAGTTGGGGCTCTCTCAGTGACCTTACCATTGTGGCTTTTCCCTACATAGGGCCCATCCTTTGAAATCTATTTGGAGTTAGCCATACCTCCATAGCTCTTGCCCTCTGTATACTTACAGTCAGCACCACATGGATGCCATCCATGTTTGGGTCTTGCATCCCAAAGGGATGAGTCTGACTCCAATTAAGCCATAGCTGAAGTATCCAGCAAGCACTGCATCCAAATACAGGGAACAGAGACTTGAGACACTGCTAGAAAATGAACCCCAAAGTTTCATGATTACTCTGAGTCCATCCCTTAAAACAATTTTTCCCTCAAGACCCCAGTACTCTAAGCCTGAGTTGGCAATGGCAGTCTCAAAGATGACCACTTGCCTTGGTTTTAGTTTTCTTGATAAATTGTACCCACCTTCCATATATCCATAATAATCTCCTTATCAAATATTCATTTGAATGCACCATTGATATTCTCTCATGAACACAATTTTTTATTATTTGTCATCTGGCCAAGGTGAACATTTGCTAAATCTTTAAGTTCTGCATCCCTTTTGATTATAAATTCCATCTTTAATTCATTTCTCTCTTTTTTACAATTTACAATAAGCAGTTGGTGGAAGCCACACAGAACCTTCAACACTTTGGAGATTTCTTCTGACATATATCCAAATTCATTGCTCATAAATTTCACCTTTCACAAAGCTCTATGATACAGAACCAGTTCAGCCACATTCTTTGCCACTTTATAACAAGGATGGTTTTCCCTCCCATTTGTAAAAACATATTCCTCTTTTCCACCTGATATATTATCAGAATGACCTTCACTCTCCATGTTGCTGTTAGTATTTTGATTGCAACCACCAACATGTTCTTTAAGAAGATGTAGCGTTTCTCTATATCTTTTCTTCTGAGTCCTCACCAGAATTGACTTCTATGGTTCAGCTTTTATCCATATTCTAATTCAAAAGTTGCTGCCACACATTTTAGATAGTTGGTGAAACTCCACTTCTTGGCACAGATTTGTTTCTCAGTCAGCTCAGGTTACTCAGACAAATTGTCATAGACTTAATAATTTATATTTAATAGAAATATCTTTCTCATTCCATCACAGTGCCTGTAACCTCAGCAACATGGGAGGCTAAAGCAGGAGGATTGTAAGTTTGAGGCCAGCCTCAGCAACATAGCAAGACCCTGTCTCAAAAATTAAATGATAATAATAATAAAGAGATCGAGGATTTAACTCAGTGCTAAAGGGCCCCTGGGTTAACTCCTAATTACAAAAAGGAAAAAGAAAGAAATATGTTTCTCACTGTCCAGAAGCTGGGAAGTTTAGTTCAAGGTGATGACAGATTCAGTGTCTGGTAAAGGCTTGATCTCTGCATCCAAGTCAGTGCCTAGCTATATCCTCCTGAAGAAAAGGGAAGAATCATCTGTCCTCACACCTCATAGGGCAGAAAAGAAGGGAGGAGGGAGGCTGAAGCCTCCATTCATGAAAGCAAAGTCCCCATGTCCTAATTACCTTCCAGGTCCTTACACTTTTAACACCATCACCTTGGGGCTTAATTTCCAACATAGCAATTTTCAAGGGACACAGACATTCGAACAGTAGCAGTCATTATGTACATAGAGAAAAGAAGAACCTGGTCTGTGCCAAAGCTATTAAGAGCAGTACAATAAGAGCTGCAAGTACAAAAAGGAAAAGATATATTTCTCATTGGCAACTCAAGGAAGAGAATAAAGAGTGAGACTGGAAGAGAAGAGAAGCAGAAGAGAATGTGAATAGAGATTAAGCTGAGATGTGCACTATAAAAGAAGTAATAAGAACAAGAAGCTGTCAGCAAAGAAGGCTGTTTGGATTGTCGATTAGGAAGTTATCAGAGCTTTGCCAGAGAGAAGGGAGGTTCATAGCACAGGGGAAGTGAAAGTAAGATTTAAGGGGAACCTGAAATTACATAGGCAGATTAAAAGTGTTTCCACACTTCTTTTTTCCCTTGAAACCAAAAGAAAACTAAGAAATACTTTTAGAAAACTCACAAGAAAATTATATCTTTTAATAAAACCAGCAATCGCTATAATCCCAACCACAAGTCATGAAGAATAGCTGGTGAATAGAACTGAGATGAGGCACGGGGAGGTTGGATGTGGACAGTGCACTCTTAACTCGTGTGAGCCATGGCAGGTGGTATGTGCCTAGGTGACACACTGAAGAGTATCTTACTTGGAATGGAAATTATGGTCATTTGAATAGGCTGGGAAGCAATCACCAAATTCTAAATTCTACTCTTCTCTGAATATTGGAAATAGATATAAGGAGAAGTACATAGATTAATCTTTACAATGATAAATTGCAGATGGACTCAGTAGCACATGCCTGTGATCCCAGAGACTCAGGAGGCTGAGGCAGGAGGATTGCAAATTCAAGGCCAGCCTGGGCAACTTAGTGAGATACTTTTCAAATAAATAAATAAAAGGCTGTAGCTCAGCAGAAAAGCAGACCTAGGTTCAAAACTCAGTAAGACAATCAATAAATTTAAAAAATTTAATCAATGTGGTCATAGAGTAAAATTCGCTTTACCTATGATGATCAGAGTTACCCAAGTTAACTAAACACATCAAAGGCTTTGTCACCTCATGCTAATCTTGATATTGATTTCTTGCTTCAACAATAGCAAAAAGGATTGGTCCATAATGAGTAGATAAATCCCCTTGTACCTCCTGGATACTTTGGTCATGATTTTGAGTTATAAAACATTTTATTTTTCTCAGAACAAAAACAGGTAGTTAAATATAATATTGTGAGAATCATTATAAAAGATACAAAAAAGTCTGACTGGAATATAAAGAAATAACTTAGAGTTAAATTTAAAACTAAAATGAATTTTAAAAAAAAAGACAATCCAGAGAGAAAAGAATATTTCAACTAGTAGGAACAGTCACATTCTCATAGTAAATTTAATAGAGCTGGATTCATCCATAAGGACAAAGATCCCAAAATCAGACCCTACAGTTTGGCACAGGCCAAATCGTAAGAAGCCCTGTGTGTCATGTTAAAAACACCATCTTTTTCAGAATACTACTTCAAAAGTCTTTTTACATTTAAAACCTGATTTAATCTGTGGTTTAGAAAAATTAATCTGGATAAAATGGAATGTAGACTGTATGAAAAATATAGAGACAGGGAAGCAAATAGGAGATTGTCCAAAGGAAGTCATAAATGATGAAAGTTAAACCCAGGACAGGCAGTGAGAGTGTAATGAGATGGAAACAATGAACACACAGTGCTTGGTCAGAGTGAGGGCTCCATATTTTCTGGGAAAATACACAAAAATGATAATTCTGTGATCTTCATCTTAATTATGGGTAAGAAGAAGTTAAGAAACAATTCCTCCTGCATATATTTTTTTCTGCTGACCATATTTGTGTTCTGTATTAGGGTCCCTTTATTAATTCAGATTTTTAGAGTGTTCTGCCTCTCTATGCACTGGTATTAGTAAAACATTAACCTATTCTTTCATTCACCTGGAATCAGAGCAGTGAGTACAAAGGTCCATTGTTGTAAGCACAATGAAGATCCAGAGATCTCCCATGAGAGGAGTATTTCCATGAAAAATTTTAGGCAAATACAACAAAAAATAAACACAATTGAAAAGTTATAAGTCAGGGGATATGCCATTTGCTCTACTGGAAGTAAGTCCTATGTAAACTGCACAGTAAACGTAGCTAGAAGCTGACACTCTAGAACTACTCCCCCACTTTTATACCACAACAAGCATCCAAACCATAAATCCACTATGCTATACTGAATAGGCTGAGGATGCTGTGGATCAACACAGGGAGCACAATTGAAACCTGAGTATGTTAAAGACTTCCTCAGATGAAGGATCCTGAAAATGAATATCTTTTGCAGATTCTCTAGAAAACAATGATGAATCAAAGAGAGAGAGAGAAGTAAATAGATTATAAAGAAGCAACCAGGGTCCAGCAAAAGTGGGAGATGGGGAATTTTATATGGGAGCAACAATAATATATTTATTTATAACTTACTATTAACAAGGGTTGAGAAACTTACATATTGAAATGAAATAAGCTACACAAAACTAATATTGATGCAAAAAAAAAATTTATAGTAAACACAAGAGAAGAGCAAACACAGTGATATAAACCAAAGTTCTTCTAAGGTCACTCATGGTGGAGCAAAATGTTGACTTTTACCTCCCACACAGTCAAAGCATATTCTGTATACATTCTAAACACAAAGATCTAAGAGACATTTCTCTTCTAGTTTCACATTTTAAAATCATGCTTTCAGGTAGAACAACAAATACATTTTAAAACATAATCTAATGATTTTTTTCATGAAAGTTAAAGAAAAGTGAAGTTAATTACTGAGTTGTACCTGGTAATTAAAAAGCAATTTGTTGATTACAGATTTTATTTATATATTTTTCCATTGAAGAAAGTATGTGAATTTTGAAATTCAAATGATTAGCATTGTACCTAGATTTAAAAGTAAATCTGAATAGAATGTACTTCTGTCCTTGGATGACAATTGTTCACTTTAAAGTTGGTTATTATGTTACTAAAGGAATCCACATATATAAAACTAATGTTAGAGCAAACAAAAAAAGTGAAATTCATGCCTGTTCCTGTTTTATTCCCTCAATTAATGCCAGAGTAAAAAGTCAAATTGAAGCTCTATTAGAGCTAAATTCACTAAGAGCCAAAACAGTGTAGTTCACTTGTACTGTTAGACATAAATTTTAAGGTTCCTGAGAATTCACCTGGGTCTCTGATGTCACCTTGTTCTTTTAAGTTTCAGGGACACAGACTTGATACTCTTATTCTAGAAGAGCCTTCTCTGGCTCCAATAATACACATATCTGAAGAGAGAGGGCAAAAATACTTGGGATCCCTTCTCTCCTGATTTCCTACTTCCACAAACTTACTGAATATTTTAGACCATCTTCTACCAAAGACTTTCTGTATTCCCCATCAAATCTCACTGCATTGAAAGTCAACACTATTCTGTTATTCCTGCCAAGCATTACATAGACTATCTTCACAGACTATCAATGGGATCTTTTTGTAGAAAAAGGTTTACATTTAGGGGCAGAAAAATGAGCAATCCTCAAGCTTTTTTGTGTCTCTTTCCTTTTGCCTTCTTACCTAACATTTTCTCCTGAGAAAGTTTTAACACCATTTTCACTTTCAAATGGAAGAGAAATTTTGCTTTCCATCTGTCCTGACATTTGAAATGATGTGTTTGAGTGTAAATTTATGATGTTAGTTTAACCTTCTTAATCACTTGAAGACATTAAATTGTTTTTGATTCACAAAATACAAACTTTCTGCTTCACCTGATGGTGGATGGTAGGACCCAGTTGCATCATTTCGGGTCTCTGATTTAAAACAACAACAACAACAACAACTGAATAGATAACTCCATGTTCAGGGAATAACATGTAATCTTGCTCCTGTGTTTGTATATTTGCACATGTATATAACACATGCATGACATTTGTGTTATATAAAAACACACATGCACATTTGTATGAGAAGAGAGAGAAACAAAGAGGGATTAAAGGTGAGGAAAAGAATTTAGACTTTGGGCTTATATGGTGACAAACCTTTCTGTTAACTTAGCAGTTAGTTAGTGTGTTGATGGGAATGGTGTGAAAGCATTGGAGAAAGATTGAATCAGACCAAACTTGTGCCCAAAGAGCAGCTATAATGGTAAACTGTGTTTTGGAATCCCAGAGAGAGTCAACTAGAAGTAGCTACTACCAAGTTTTGAGGATGCCCCTTTAGAGTCCAGAATATGGCACTCACTGACCACACTGGTATACACCAATGTTCCTCTGATATCTATATCTCTGTGATAAGCCACCCAGACCACACAGACCTCTACCATTGACACTTCTGCATATTGTCACCACAAAGTTCCAGACTCAAATTTCTCTTCCAAATACATCAGCATTTGACTAAATATGAGATGGTTAATTTCTTCCTAAAAAGCAGATTGTCTATGACATTTCAATGTAGATCAATTGGTATAGATGTAAATATAAAGTGGTATGTAGATATTTATCTAGCTGAATGACTTTTAAAAAGGCACCCAAAAGAAAATGACAAAAAAATGGTTGAAAAAGAATATATACAAGGAAAATGTCAACAAAAAGCATGACTACTTACCTTAATATAAAAATTAATTTCATGGTAACAATTACACATGATAAAATGGGATTATTTTACTGTATTATATGAACATGAATGTTAATAGTTTTTATAATATAAAGTACATCAACCCAAATGTAATTACATATTCCAGTTATTTTTATTATCTGTCATTTATCTTCACTTATGTAATATAAAATTTTTGTTTATCACTGGAAAGAAATTTACAAAAACTAAAAAGCAAGATTATAAAAAAATTTGATATTGCATTTTGAGTTTACTAAAGTTGTAGTGAAAATTAATGACCAAAATGTAATAGTAATCAGCTTAAAGAAGATCCCTTTGGCATAATGCAGAAAGCTTTGAGTATTAAAATTATAACCACCAATATGGTACAAACTGACCTCACATGCCTACTAATCCAATAAACTAAGAAAGTCACAATGTTACTAATGAAGTGTTACAAAAAATTATGACCTGAGTTAAATATGTATGACGTAAGGAAAAGGAAGAAAAGCAAATGTGTTGATGTTAAAAATTGCTGGATCTTGGTGACCCATGCACAAATATTTTTCATTATTCTTGCAGATTTTCCATAAAACTGAAATTATTTCAAAATAAAAATTTAAAAATTAAAAATTATGATGAATTAATAAGCTTCTAATCAAGTAAAACATTTTATGTGTTATCATACATGAATAAATTAAATAGATCTAAATAATTAATTACATAGAGCTTTGAATAAATTGGATAACAAGCAAGCCTGTAGGGGGTGGGGGAGTGATAGAGAGACTTGAGCTTAGAAAGACATTATTCATGTTAAGCAGATTCACAGAAAGAAGACCATTGTGACAGAAAAGATAAGTACAAGTTGGTTCTCCATATCTGTGGGTTCCACATCTGTGGATTCTCCCAATTATATAGTGAAATATTCACAGGATTTGATCTCTACTGAAAATAGAGATTTTTGTCATGTCATTATTTCCTAAACAACACAAATAGTAACTATTTACTAATATTTACATTGTATTAGTTATTACAAGTATCAAAAGATGATTTAAAGTATAGAAGAGGATGTGCCTCAGTGTATGCAAACATTATGTTATTTTATGTTCCTGACCATAAGGAGAGATTTGAACATTATAAACTTACATATAAAGGCAATAAGTTAACATTTGACATCTCATTTCTAACATGGGCCTAAGAGAAAGTAGATTAAAGAGAGAAAAAATATTGTCTCAACATGCTATCACTAGCTAAAATAGTATTTAATTATTTGGACCATAACAACAATAAAAAATATTTCAAAATACATAAAAATTCAAGTAATCTGGTATGTACACAATTTGTGAAAAACATGTATATTTGTACACTTTGGTGCTAAAAATAGAGTTCAGAGCCCCAAGCATACTACACATGTGCTCTATTATTGAGTTATACCTCTAATCCCTACAAAAATAACTAAGAATGCGCCATCCTAAGTCGAAATGCTGGAGATTTGGTCCTACTTTTTCTTCTCTTAGACACAGGATCTCTGTTCTAGTGCCTAAGTCTTTGATCCACTTTGAGTTGATTTTTGTGCAGGTGAGAGGTAGAGGCTTAATTTCATTTTGATACATATGGATTTCCAGTTCTCCCAGCATCATTTCTAGAATATGCTATCTTTTCTCCAATGTATTTTTTTGGTGCCTTTGTCTATTATGAGATAACTGCATTTAGGTGGATTTGTGTCTGTGTCTTCTATTCTGAACCATTGGTCTACATGTCTATTTTGGTACCAATACTATGCCGTTTTTGTTACTATTGCTCTGTAGGGTAGTTTAATGTCTGGTATTGTGATGCCCCCTAGTTTACTCTTCTTGCTAAGGATTGTTTTGGCTTTTCTGAGTCTCTTATTTTTAAAAATGAATTTCATGATTGCTTTTTCTAGATCTATGAAGAATGTCATTTTGATTTCAATAAGAATTTCATTAAATCTGTATAACATTTTGGGTAATATGGCCATTTGACAATATTAATTCTGTCTATTCAAGAGCATGGAAGATCTTTCCATCTTCTAAATTCTTCTTCAATTTCTTTCTTTAGTGTTCCGTAGTTTTCACCATAGAGGTCATTCACCTAATTTATTAAGTTGATTCTCAAGTTTTGTTTTTGTTTCCTTTTGAGGCTATTGTGAATGGGGTAGTTTTCCTAATTTCTCTTGCAGTGGATTCATCATTGATGTAAAGAAATGCATTTGATTTATGGGTATTGATTTTATATCCAGCTACTTTGCTGAATTCATTCTATGAAAAGAAACCTGTTGTATAAACTCTTATCTTCAAGTAGGAACATTTGCTATTGTTTGTTCCCACTTGGCAAAGTGTCATCACTGTCAATGATTTGTTATGGAGTCAACAATGTCAACAAAACCTAAGCTATTCTGTGTTTTCTGAGACTTATAAGTAGGACTTGTACCTATCAACAGAATGTTAACAGTAACAATATTACTTTGAGCAAAACTGTTATTAAACACAGTAACAAATACTACTATTACAGAATAGTTAATTTGAAAGTAAACCCTTGCTTTTTAGTGGGGGATTTTAAATCTTGAATTGTTATTTACTAAGTGATTCATGTTTTATATATTTAGACGGAATGACTCAGTAAAATATGACTAGCGATGTTGAAAGTATTTGCCTATTTCAAAATTAATTTGGAAATTTTCTGTAGCTCTACCAGCTTACTATCTGAATACAAAGGGGAAAAATGAGACTATTTTAATTCAACTCCTAGTGTAAAAAAAAATCAAGATATTTGGGCAAATTGACACACAGACCCAGAACAGAAAGCTACTATGTTTCCCCTGCTAACATACGAAGTAGGTGTTGCCTTAAATTCTACTTTGTGATTTTAATAGTGATGGAGAAGTGAATGGCTATACGAATTTTAGTTTCTAAATGAATTTTAATCTCCAATTGCAAAATGCCATTGGCTTATAACGAGCCTTTGCATTTTCCTCTGAAAAACTGAAAACACTTCATATAAAGTACAGGAAACTCATTGCACATTATCTATAAATCTTTCTAGACAAGTTTCTACCATTAAGCTATATCCCCAGCCCTGTAAATTTCTTCTAATCATCAAAATACATGCCTCACAAAAAAGAGAGAGAGAAAGAGAGAGAGAAAAAACAGATAGTCTAAAGAGAGCTTAGTGAATTATTAGCATATTCATTTTCTGTGCTTTCACTGTTTTAGAATAAGGGAAAGGGAGAAGAGAGGATAAAAGAGCTGGGAAAGAGAGTAGAGGAGATGGGAGGAGAGGGTAAGAGGAATTAGGAGAGAGAAAGTGAAGAAAAGAGGGGGAAAAGAAAAGGGGGGAGGAAAAAAGGGCAAGGGGGGGAGATTGGGAAAGAAGATAAAAAGAAGAAGGAAATGGAAGGAGATAAAGGAGACGGAAAGGGAATCAAGGGGAACAGAGAGGGAAAGAGAGGGAGAGAAGTAACATAAAGGGGAGGAGTGGGTAAAGGAAAGAGAAGGGGGGAGAGCAGTGGAGACTAATGTTCCTGTGTTCTGGTCATATATTTGGGCCTCCACATCTGTGTGTACCCACTCTGGATAGAAAACATTTGGAAAACAAATTGCTCCATTCTGTGGTACATGGAAACTCAACACCAGCCTGTAGCCATGCAGGGAGACCCTGTGAAAGAAAGAAAGAGAGAGAGAGAAAGAAAGAGGAAGAGAGACAGTGGGGGGGGAGAGAAGTAGATAGAGAAGAGGAGGAGGAAGAGGAGGGAGGGAGGGAGAAAGAAAGAAAGAACAAAGAGCTGGAGCTAGAGCTCAGTGGTAGAGAGCCACTAGGTTCAACCCAAGTACTGGAAAAAATGAAATTGGATTTATAGTGATGTGGGGGTTTTTTGTCATTATTCATTAAATAGTTATAGCATTTGCAGTGTACTAGGTGTTCTAAGTAAATCTAGAGATGAATTAAAGTACGTGGCAGGTTGAATGCAGGTTATATGCAAAAACCATTACATTTTACCTAAGGAATTTGAGCATCCAAGGGTTCAGTTATCCACCAGGGGTGATGGAACCAATTTTTCTGGGATTTAGAACAATGGATGAATTTCCCCTCCCTATAGAGAAGAGTCTGTGTTACTTGGCTTCAGAATAAAAATTACTTGACTGTGACCTCCTGACTTGACATTTGAGAAAGCTCTTATTACATCATCCTGGTTATGCCTAAGGGGAAGGGACTTGTTATACTAGTTATACCCAAGAGGAAGGGGAAATGAGTGTTTGAGAGTGCAGAGTTGGGTGGGGAGAGGAGAAAGACACAGATGAGAAAAGAAAGCTAGCTGACCCTCTAGACCACTTCCTGCTGTAAATCACCAGGGACTTCCCTCCACCTCTTGGAAGACAGAAGGAGAGTTCCAGTAGTGACACATTAAATTTTCCTTCTGAAAAGTACAACTCTTAAAAAGTTGTAATTTTTTTAAAAAAGGAATAATATAAAATGCCCTATATACTTGAGATTGAGACTACAAATTTGTAACCATTCTCCAACTTGTCAACAAAGTTGAGATTTTCTTTCAGTTTTAGTCACTAATTTCAATAATGGAATCTGGATTGGCCACCAGATGTGGCCCTGCCTTATTATCTCCATTTCAAACTGACTAGTTTTCCCACATTAGTTTTTATGTGGATTTCTAAACCTTAATAAAGTTAATGATGTAGGAATTATCTCTTGAGAGAACAGAACTTCCCTTAATTCCCAGTCTTCAATTTAGATGAAAAGTACTAAATCTTTAATGAAAAAGTAGAGCAATTCTACAGGTGTTTATGTAGCTTCACTCATAGTCAATCCATTTTGAGAATAAACTCACAGTCTGTCTCTCAGAGACATATCATGCTACTAGGAAACAGTTGGAAATTAATAGACAGCTCTGAATTGGTACAAGCTTACCATATATTCTTTTTCTGTCTCAAAGAAAAAAAGAAGAGAATAGCAGTTCACTCTGTTTTTTCTTTACTTCCACAGCTAGCCCTGTGGTGAGCCTTATTTTCATTTCTTCCCTATGATGTGTGATCTTGGAATTCCTTTATATTTTTTAGAAGTTTATGTTATCAGCATAACATTCTCTACCTCCATCCATTTACCTTCAAGTGCCATAATTTCTTTGTTCATTGAGGGGGACTAAAGCTCCACTGTGTAAATAAACTTTCTTCCCTCTCTTCCCCTGGTTCTCTATACTTTTTGAGTCTCACTGGCATCCCTCCAACACCTTAGTTGGCCACCCTCCTTCTCAGCCTGCATGGAGCTCTTACACAAGGATGATCTTCCATTTCTTCCTCCCACTCCCAACCTGTAAAGGCTGACACTAAAATTATAGTCTAAAATTAACTCCCTCAAACTATTCTATCTATGTAAGGTGACGTGTTTGTTTTGTTTATTTGTTTGACTGTTTTTCCCTCTAGATGTTTTTCCTCATTGTTTGTTTCCTCATTTGCACTCTTCTCATTTGTACTTACACTGTATTTGGCTAATGGTACTTTCCTGCCTAGACCATAAGCTCTATTATGGTAGAACTTTGTTCATTGATTCTGCTAAGGTCCAGCTGAAGACACTGTGTTTCTATCTTTATCCGTCCTACTCCTCTCCCTTCCTTTTCCTCTTCTTATGTATTAAATTCTTCCATATGTACTTTTCTTTCTCATCCAAATTCTGGAAATCACATGCAGTTTTTAAGTTGAAACAAACTTGTCTCTCTGTCTCTAATACTTGTTTCTTATTAGCATTTTGTGTGTGTGTGTGTGGGGGGGGGTGCGGTGCTGGGAATGAAACCCAAGACCTTGGGTATGCAAGGGAAGCAATTGAGCTAAATCCCCAGCTCTCTTATTAGCTTTTAATTGTCTTGAACTCCTCCTTAGTAAATCTAAAACAAACCTCCAAATCGGAATCCTTCACACTTCTCCAGCTATGGGAGTAAATTTACTTTTACTTCAGAGTCACGTCCATAAATAGATATCTAAACCTACCAAATTCCAGAAATTCAATCCTCTGCTCACAGAGTTTCCATCCCCATCTGGTTAAAAAAACAAAATTGGTAAAAGTCATCAATTGGAAAAAAAACTAAATTCTTAGGCCTCCTCTAGACGAAGTGGCACATGCCTGTAATCCCAGTGACTTGGGAGGCTGAGACAGGAGGATTGTGAGTCAAAGTCACCCTCAGCATCTTAGCAAGGTACTCAGTGAGACTTTATCTCTAAAATAAAATGCCAAAAAGGGCTGGGTATATGGCCCAGTGATTTTTTTTTCATTTTTATCTTGATTTGTCTTTATTTCTTTTTTTTATTGGTTGTTCAAAACATTACAAAGCTCTTGACATATCATATTTCATACATTAGATTCAAGTGGGTTATGAACTCCCATTTTTACCCCAATTACAGATTGCAGAATCACATGGGTTACACATCCACGTTTTTACATGATGCCATATTCGTGACTGTTGTAATCTGCTACCTTTCCTATCCTCTATTATCCCCCCTCCCCTCCCATCTTCTCTATCTACCCCATCTACTACAGTTCATTTCTCTACTTGTTTTTTCCCCATTCCCCTCACAACCTCTTATATGTAATTTTGTGTAACAATGAGGGTCTCCTTCCATTTCCATGCAATTTCTCTTTTCTCTCCCTTTCCCTCCCACCTCATGTCTCTGTTTAATGTTAGTCTTTTCCTTCTGCTCTTCCTCCCTGCTATGTTCTTAGTTGCTCTCATTATATCAAAGAAGACATTTGGCATTTGTTTTTTAGGTATTGGCTAGCTTCACTTAGCATAATCTGCTCTAGTGCCATCCATTTCCCTGCAAATTCCATAATTTTGTCATTTTTTTAGTGCAGAGTAATACTTAATTGTGTGTAAATGCCACATTTTTTATCCATTCATCTATTGAAGGGCATCTGGGTTGGTTCCACAGTCTAGCTATTGTGAATTGTGCTGCTATGAACATCGATGTGGCAGTATCCCTGTAGTACGCTCTTTTAAGGTCTTCAGGGAATAGTCCGAGAAGAGCAATAGCTGGGTCAAATGGTGGTTCCATTCCCAGCTTTCCCAGGAATCTCCATACTGCTTTCCAAATTGGCCACACCAATTTGCAGTCCCACCAGCAATGTACAAGAGTACCCTTTTCCCCACATCCTTGCCAGCACTTGTTGTTGTTTGACTTCATAATGGCTGCCAATCTTACTGGAGTGAGATGGTATCTCAGTATCCTCAAAAAAAAAATAAATAAATAAATAAAATACTTGGGAGTCAACCTAACAAAAGAGGTGAAAGATTTATACAATGAAAACTACAGAACCCTAAAGAGAGAAATAGAAGAAGACCTTAGAAGATGGAAAAATTTTATACCCTGTTCATGGATAGGAAGAACTAACATCATCAAAATGGTGATATTACCCAAAGTTCTCTATAGGTTTAATGCAATTGCAATCAAAATTCCAAGGGCATTTCTTGTAGAAATAGATAAAGCAATTATGAAATTCATATGGAACAACAAAAGACCCAGAATAGCAAAAGCAATTCTAAGCAAGAAGTGTGAGTTAGGCGGTATAGCGATACCAGATTTTGAACTATACTGCAGAGCAATAGTAACTAAAACAGCATGGTACTGGTACCAAAACAGGCGGGTGGACCAATGGTACAGAATAGAGGACACAGAGACCAATCTTCAAAATTACAACTTTCTTATATTTGGTAAAGGAGCTAAAAGCATGCAATGGAGGAAAGATAGTATCTTCAACAAATGGTGCTGGGAAAACTGGAAATCCATATGCAACAAAATGAAACTGAATCTCTTTCTCTCGCCATGCACAAAAGTTAACTCAAAGTGGATCAAAGAGCTTGATATAAAATCAGAGACTCTGCATCTGATAGAAGAAAAACTTGGCTCCGAACTACATATTGTTTGGTCAGGCTCCAAATTCCTTAATAGGACGCCCATAGCACAAGAGTTAATAACAAGAATCAAGAAATGGGACTTACTCATACTAAAAAGTTTTTTCTCAGCAAGAGAAACAATAAGAGAGGTAAATAGGGAGCCTACATCATGGGAACAAATATTTACTCCTCACACTTCAGATAGAGCCCTAATATCCAGAATATACAAAGAACTCAAAAAATTAAACAATAAGAAAAGAAATAACGCAATCAACAAATGGGCCAAAGACCTGAACAGACACTTCTCAGAGGAGGACATACAATCAACCAACAAGTACATGAAAAAATGTTCACCATCTCTAGCAGTCAGAGAAATGGCCCAGTGATTAAGTGCTCATGGGTTCAATCCCTGGTACAAAAAAAAAATACAAAACTCCCAGAGTTTTTCGGGAATCTGGGTATTGGCTCACATCATTCTTTTGTGATGTCAATGTGTGCTGACTGAGAAGAAAAAAGAAACTTTGCATTTGTGATTTTTCCAGACCTTGTCCTGAGTGTCTTTCTCTTTGACTCATTCTGATTTGAAATGCCTTTCTATAATAAAATTATACTTATAAATTTAAAACTTTTTCTAACTTCTGTGAACTGTAGTAAATTATTGAACCTGAGGAGGAGTAGGTTCACTCCAATTAGTAGCTAGCTAATCAGAAGTAAAGCTGGCCTGAGGACCCCTGAACTTACAACACTGTTGGAAATGAATATAATTTTTTTGGAGGACTGTGCTTCTACCCTGTGAAGTTTGACCTAAATATAAGTAGTTGGTGTCAGAAGTCATGACAACTAGCCTGAACTATTTTTTCCACTTCAGATCATTATTTCCAACTCACAGTTCACATCTCTTAAGTAGCTCAAAGACAATAATTGTTTAAATAGTTCTAAGTAAATTTGTGATCCATCCTCATTCACCCTTCTGCAGAGGTGCCTATATGATTGAATGGCTTTTATACCTATAAAGAAATGCAAGGAAGAGATTCACTATCATTCTTGACCACTCTAATACTTTTGCCCACCTCTCCAAATATTGGTTTTCATATTTTAAAATTTAACTACTTACCACAAATCTGATCATTGTAGCCATTTGCATAAGTAATCTTCCTAGGTCAAATTATTATTACTACATATTTGGATTTTTCTAATAGATTCCTACATGATTTTACTTGATCACACTGTCAATCTATATTCTATAGTCAGAAAGAGTGATCTGTTTTTAAATAAACACCTAATTATGTCAGCTTTTTTTTACATTGTACGCACATGTAAACTCTTTTAAGTATTTTTCAGTTATTCCTAAAATAGAGTCAAAATTATTAAAATAGGTCAGAAAGCCCCAGCATGGATGACCCCATCCTTGCAACTACAGGCTAATAGTGTGACACATGCCGCTTTTCAACCTCTGTTCCAGCATATAGAATGTTTTATATTTCTGGAAAGCTCTTCTTGTTACCTACTACAGTAAGAACTTTGTGCTTGTATTCTGCTACCTTTTCTATTCTCTACTATCCTCCCAGGCTCTAACCCCACCCTCTCACCAGTGAGCTGGACACACTTAGTCCCACCCACTGCCTGCTGTGAGGACTGCAGCATTTATTTATAGGAAAGGTAGCAAAATACAACAGTTACAAATAGGGCATTATGAAAAATGTGGATGTGTAACCAATGTGATTCTGCAATCTGTATTTGTGGTAAAAATGGGAGTTCATAATCCACTTGAATCTAATGTATGAAATATGATATGTCAAGAGCTTTGTAATATTTTGGACAACCAATAAAAAAAACAAAAATAAATAAATAAAAAGTACTGATCTCACTTCAGATCCGACTCCCAAGCCAATAAAAATGACAATCCACTGAGTAGTCAGGACAGGATATTTTAATCTTTTCAGGTGAATTTGAGGGGCAATCTTAGTTAAGACTCACTGCTTAATGTATTAAAGAAGCAGGAAAAATGGAGGAACTGTGATTGGGCAAAGAGGAGGGAGGCAAAAGGAAGGGATATGGGAGGAGAAAGATGGTGAAATGAGATAAACATCATTACCCTAGGCACATGTAGACTGCACATATGATGTGCCTGCAATTGTGTACAGTGAATCAAAATGCATTCTGCTGTCATATATACCTAATTAGAATAAATTAATAAATAAAAAAGAAACAGCTCTTTTCATTTTTTCTGTTTGAATTAGGAAATCACATGAATAACTGTAAAAAATTTTAAAAATGTAGCTGATAATGTTAAATTAAAACTTGCTTTCTGCCCCTCTCTGAGGACTTAGCATTTTGCATATGAAGGTTTCTGGACAAAAATAGCTACAGGGCTTTGTTTTTATATTTTTTCATTTCAAAGGTAGAACTTCAGGGTTATCGAACTGGAAATGCTCACCTACCTTTAGTCAGGAACTTAAGCCATGAATATATTGGTATTGGTGTTACCATCTGTGTACTCTCTTTGGTATGAGTTAATTTCAGTGAGTTTCCTCATGAGGTTGATTGAACTTCTAGGGGGCTATTCTGTGTACCTTTTTTCAGAAAGCTTTCCCAACTACATGTCACAGTACATTTCCCAATCTCCCCCTCCCGATTTGCTCCCTGGGTCCTAGTTATATAACTGCAGAAGTCAGACTTGGTAACTGATGGAGTGTACCTTTTGGGAAAGTGAGGGCAGACATTATGTTAAGAGTTACTTTCCTGTTACCTGCTCTGTTAAGCATAGTATATTCATTCTTATCTTTAGTGCTTTGTGGGGAAATGTTAATAAAGTAGTTGAAGTAACAAGAGTGCATCGAGTAGTTGAAGTAAAAGAGTGCTTGCACTGGATATTTCTTGAGTTTCATCTGAAAGTATGATATATTTACATCTGGGATTCTGTCCTTCCTAGGGATGGAGTCAATGGCAAAAAAGGGCATCACTCTGTGTAAGATTTGTTCTATAATACACCTGCAGCTGAATACCTCTTGAACTACTTTGGGATTCTTCAGATTTCTGGATCTGTTAGGTTGCTTTCAGACTCAAAGAGAGTTTAATCATTAGCATTAGTGAATTGTTGCTCATTAGCATTTGTGAGGAGTATCCAAATCATACCAACAAAGAGTGTGAAACACTAGCTTGGGGGTGGAGGGTGAACAGGATTGTTTTTTCTTGGATTAATACCAGAATTATTTTCCTTGGTGCAGATCCGTTCTTCTCTGTGTGGGAATGTTTAATGTTAGGTAAGAGTCACATTCAGTGAACTTTTTTTTTAAATGCACATTTTAAAAAAGTTATCTTAAACAATTGACAAACTCATCAAAAATACTACCATGAATGACTTGTTTTGAAATCTGAAAAGGCCTTTTGATGTGTAATAGATCTTTCCCTGCCATGCTGGCTCACCAGCCATTCAAGCAGAGTTAACTGAAGCCAGTAGGCTTTTCAGGCAGCTTGTAAGCTTAGTGCAGTAACCCAGCTAAAAGCTGACAGAGGCTGATGTTCACTTGTTTGTATATAAACCTTTCATTTCTCAAGCCTTAGACACCACATACCAGGAAAGATGATTGTGAAAAGCAAGAATAAGCTTGAGTGTTTTCTGGCTGTTCTTTTTGCATTCAATATGTCTAATTCTGCCTGATAGTGTTTGCCACTTGGTTGTTTAAACAGAATTTCTCTGGTGTCAAATAAGGATTAATTATTCACATTGGGCAGTCATCATAATGATGATTGTGTATGCTCATGTACCTAAATCAGTCTTATAATAAAATCATTATCATGGTGATGTTAAAAAAAAAGAACTTTGTGCTTACTATTTCTTCTGCTTGCAATATGCTTTCTTTTCCTCTCGGCCCATTACCTCCCATGAAGCATTCAGGTTTAAGCTCAGGCAAATTTACTCAATGGCACCCTGAATCTGACACTTTCATAACATATGTATTTGCTTTGTGGCACGTAGAAAGGTAGAATTTTTACATAATTCTCTTATTATAATTCTCTTATTTTCCTAACATCTCTCTCATCAGAATGTGATCTGTATGAAACCAGAAATTATGCCTATTTTCCTCAATGTTTTATTACCAGCTCTTGGTAGCTAGTAAATTCTTCATGTCTCTTGGCTTATTAGTGCAAAAATTTAATGTGTAATATGTATTTTTGCCTGATATTTAAAAATATGAAGATCACAAATAGATTAACAAAGCCAAATTATATCCTCTTGTAATCAAGCCAGACATTGACTTCACAAATATTATGTGAAATTAAATATTTCATAAAACATTTTATGAATAACATCTTTTAACACACTGAGCCAAAAATCATATATGCTAGAAACTGATATGATGATTTTATGTAGATCTGGATTTGGTATAAAGTACTATCATGAAAAAAATTAAAAATCAGCCCTAAGTCTTTCAATGTGATTGGAGTCACCTTTTAATATTGAAATATAATTATGTCAGGTATATCCAATGCATTCAAAAGAAACCTACTATCCTTCCAAATTAATATGGGAATTCTTTTTTTTTTTTTTTTTTTTTTTTTTTTTCCGTTCAAGGCGTTTAATGACCAGGCACTTGCTTATCTCTACTTTTTTATATTTCTCTAGTATACTTTCTCTCTCAGTTCCTAAACAACACATGAAATGAAAGAACATTGATATTTCTCAATTTTCTCTTTTAAGGTTTGGGAATTGAGTGATATTGACCATGATCATGATGGGAAGCTTGACAGAGATGAGTTTGCAGTTGTAAGTAACTTAATGTTCTTAAAATATGAAATATCATAATGGTTTTATCATGTGAAAATTTACCCTTTTAATTAATCCTTGAAGGAAAACTATATTTAGCAGATTGTTGGTATAAACATTTTTACCTAGAATTTATAGGTAGTTAATAAATATTTTAAAATAAATGAGTAACAAAATGTGTGTTTGCTGTCTTCATTTTATTTTACTTTAAGGTACACTGGGATATATACTTTGATTAACATACCATAAAGATGCTGAGTGATAATGTCTTTTATATCCTAACTTGACGAAATATCCTAGACCTGCCTTTACCTGGAATAATTTTGCTCCAAATATATCCCCGTTTTCACATTGATTTTATTGAAAGGAAACGTGAATATGGGAATTCTTTCAGGACTGAAATTTACCCTCATCTCTTCTGTTTTTATGCTGTCTCTGAATTCTCAGTTTCTACTTTTGTAGTGGCATTTGCATATATTCTTTCCTTTCCATACAGTTCCATATCCACACAGGATTACCTAAAAATCACTCTGTTTAATGCAGCACTGACAGGAAATATGTCTGACTACTTTTACTTAAGTAATGAGGGAGTAGCAAACTGCCTTAGCATTGAAATCTTGCTCCTTATCAACTGTATATCAAAAACTGCTCAATTTTGCCTTTCTCATTTTACTAGAATTTTACCTTTCTCATCCTACCTCTGTCCTTTTCTAGACTACATCTACCTGTTGTTCTGCATCCCTACTCAACTCTTTTGAATCCAACATGGTTTTAAAGTGCTGTAAAATAATAAATTAAACATACAGACTGAACACCTTTCACAATTTCACCTTATCTCAAGTACTATGATAAAGGCTGTATTAGATAAGCCCCGTCCTTCATGAACTTGCCACTAGTCCTAAATTTTCATATTCATACATCTCATCAGGTTATTTTTTCTTTAAGAGATAGTTCTTTTTCCAGAAGAATTATGAATCTGACTTAAAGAATGATAGGTTTTGTCATTGAATACTTATCTCTTAGAGGAAAATTTAATGATGAAGTCAGATAGAGTCAGAACAGATTTGACATAACATAATTTCATTGAAAAAAAAATGAACTTCATCTCCCAATTATTTAACACTGAAGGTATATGACTAAAATAGAAATACTACTTCAACATGATTACTACAAACTAGAAATATCCAAGAACATTCTAGAAGTTAACCAGTTCTACTTTCAAGAACAAGCTAAATTATATAGACTAATTATATGCTCCAAATGTAAAATTTTATTGTATATGATAAAGATATATATCATAAACCATATTTATACATAAAAATGTATGTGTGTGTGTGTGTGTGTGTGTGTGTGTGTCTGTGTGTGTGTACACACACACCACTAATCTACATCCCCAGCACTTTTAGTCTTATTTCATATTTTGAGACAGGGTCTTGCTAAATTGTCGAGTCTTGCCTAGTACCTGGGACCCTCCTGCTTCATCCTCCCAAGATCTCGGTATTACAGGCATGTGCCACCATGTTCAGCTTTGTGCTATCTTTATTACAGCCCATAAAATCATAGGCACTTTGTTATAGAAATAATAAATAAAAATGCAACTTTAGGAAAGTGCACATTAATCACATTGTTGATACTAATTTTTATAATTTAATTATCATTTATCTGGTAGATTTTTTATTAGCTTATAATTCAAAGCAATTTTGGAGAGCTGCAGACAAAGGGAACACGATTTGTAAGTGTGGCATTAGTATGCAAAAATTGTATCTCAAAAGACTATAATTAAGTTATTGCTAAAAGGTATAAAAGTTTCATGAATTCCAACTTCCAAAATACTCTTCCAATGGTAAGTTTAGGCTTTTGATATTAATACTGGTAGGCATTTTAGTGAATTATTTCCAATCTAGTAAGCTAAATAAAAGTGGATATAAATAAATGTGTATAGTTTGTTAAATCTGTATATTAAATCACTTTTTGATATAGAAAGACAAATAAAAATCTCTCAATTCCAAGGAAACTTTTCTCAGACCTTTGAATATATAACATCACAAAAATAACAACTAAGATATAGATAAATAAAACCCATTTTTTTCCTGCTCTAATAAATGACAAGACCCTTACACACTGTAAAATTGTGTAAATGATATTCACAACATTCACCTTCACTAGAATAATATACATGAAATTACACAGTGGCTTCCAATGAAGAAAAGAACTAAAGAAAAAAACACTGAAGATCTTTTCACAATGGTACATATAAGGTAGAGAATATTAATGAAAGAGATAACAATAGATGGGATGGAATCAAACTAAAAAGTTTCTTCTCAGCAAAAGAAACAATCTGTGAGGTGAATAAAGAGCCTACATCTTGGGAGCAAATTTTTACCCCTCACATATCAGATAGAGCATTAATCTCTAGGGTATATAAAGAATTCAAAAAGCTAAGCAACAAAAAACAAATCAACAAATGGGCCAAGGATCTGAACAGACACTTCTCAAAAGAGGATATACAATTACTAAACAAATATATGAAAAAAAAAAATGTTCATCATCTCTAGCAATTAGAGAAATGCAAATCAAATCTACTCTAAGGTATCATCTCACTTCAGTCATAACTGCAGCTATTATGAAGACAAACAACAATAATTGTTGGAGAGGATGTGGGGAAAAACGTACACTCATACATTGCTGGTAGGGCTGCAGAATGGTGAAGCCAATATGGAAAGCAGTCTGGAGATTCCTTGGAAAACTGGGAATGGAACCATCATTTAACCCAGCTATCCCTCTCCTGAGTCTATACCCAAAGGACTTAAAAACAGCATACTACAGGGACACAGCCACATCAATGTTTATAGTAGCACAATTCACAATAGCTAAACTGTGGAGCCCACCTAGATGCCCTTCAGTGGATGAAATGGATTTAAAAATGTGGCATTTATTCACAATGGAATATTACTCAGCAATAATAGGGAATAAAATCATGACATTTGCAGGTAAATGGAAGGTGCTGGAGAAGAAAATGCTAAGTGAAGTTAGCCAATCCCCAAAAAACAAATGCTGAAAGTTTTCTCTGATATAAGGAGGCTGACTTGTAGTGGGGTAGGGAGGGGGAGCATGGGAGGAATAGATGAATTCTAGATAGGGCAAAGAGGTGGAAGGGGAAGGGAGGGGGCAAGGGACTAGCAAGAATGGTGGAATGTGATAGACATCATTAACCAAAGTCCATGTATGAAGACACTAATTGGTGTCAACATACTTTATATACAACCAGAGATATGAAAAATTGTGCTGTATCTGTGTAATAAGAGTTGTAATGCATTTCGCTGTCATTTATTTTTTTTAAAAAAATCGATTTAAAAAAACACTGAAGATCTTTTCACAATGGTACAGATAAAGTAGATAATATTAATTAAAGAGATACGGAAATGTTTCTGAAAGGCAGTTTGATATTGAGAAAGGAAACTATTGAAAAATACATATACACAAGTTTAGTAGTTTCACTTTGAAAAATGGAAATTTTTTTCATAAAAAATTTAACCAGGAAGACAGAATCCATTTTTGCAATAGACAAAAACAAATTAAAAATGACTAAAACACTTAAAAATATATGATTATTTACTTAAAGTATAGTAAAATATTGTATGTAACCATTTAGTATCAGAAGAAATAATACTGTCAAATGTTAAGCAAAATAATCAAATCAGTAGATTTGATGACAGCAATTACATAGTTGTGCAAAATATAAATGAGGTCAATTTTTTTCTGTAGTCTATGGGGAATCTATGGATATTATGTACATAATATAATTAAAATAGGATGCTCAAACTAATAAATTATTATCTTAAACATTTGTATTGAGTTGCATGTGCCTTCAGTTGTTACCTATAAAACATCTACTATGTACTAGGTAGTATACAGAGAATTTATATAGATAAAATGTATATGGACTGTTGAGTATGTGTGTGAGTGTGGGTGTGAGTGTGTGAGTATAGAAATTACATATATATGCATACATGTGTGTGTGTGTGTGTAATACTGACCTTTTTTTCTCAGTCTTTAGGTGCTTATTTACAAAAAATACTATTATCATTTACCTTATCTATTTGAATCCACAGAATAGTCCATAGAGAAAATGATATTATCCCTGATTGATAGAATGTTCATTAAATTTTATCACATATTATTCTAAAATAACATTATCAAATCTACATAGAAAATAACTGAAGTTCAGAAAGTTTTAAAAATTATACAGACCCACACATCTCTAATTGTCACTAGGAACTGAGCATGGATCTCCCTCATTTTTAACTGAATGCGTTTATCAATTTTTTGTAGAGAGAATAATAAAGCCATGAGAAGTAGGGAGAGAACCATGGTGCCTGGTTCACAGAATGCAAACAAAGAGGCTTGACTCTATGTTTGTAATAGCAAGGTGAGTTTCAGCCTGGACTTTTTTGAATAAGTAAAGACCAAAAAGATCCAGAACATTCTCTTTGATCCAAATCAACTATTCTTTGATTTTTATATTTCCCTCCTACCCAATCACCGGGCACTCAGAACCTGAAAACAGACCCCTGACAAACTCAGTTTTATTACTTCTAATAAGCATCTTATCCTCTGAATTTCATTTTCATCCTTTCAAAATGATAACTTTGTCCTAAAAGTGGAGGAATGTAGAGATGAGCCCAAGACACAGTGCCTGACAAAAAAACAAAATAGTTCTTTTTCCGCACATTCCCATTGCCTTTCCTAGCATCTTCTCCTCTCTCTCCATTTCTGAACACAACTTTTCTTTAAATGCTCTACTTAAATTCCTTCTCCTTCAGAAAATTCCATTACAAATCCAAATCTCATAGACTGCTTAATTTCTTTTTGTCCATAGTCTATTTATTTATTTATTTATTCATTCATTCATTCAATTTTATCACATTATATATATATATATATATATATATATATATATATATATATATATATATATATAAGCTTATTGATTATACATAACAGCAGAATGCTCTTCAATACATTGTACACAAATGGAGCAGAATTTTTCATTTCTCTGGTTGTACCCAAAATAGGGTCACACCAATCCTGAGATCATATGTGTACCTAGGGTAATGATGTGTCCATATTCTTTATGGTAACTCTAAAAGTTTTTACTCTGTATCAGAATCTGAGTGGTACATGTCTTACCCTCCCTTGATTTTACACTCCTCAAAAAAAAAAAAAAAAACAGTTTTGTTCAAAATTCTTAGGGATCATCATAAGGATCAGAACTTAGTAAGTCATTAGAAATTCAGAGACAAAAAGGACAGAATCTCTGATATTAAATTCCTCACAGTCTGTTAAGGAAAAGACAGTGTTTTAGCTTTTGTACTCTCAGCAATAATAATAAAAAATATTAAAGTAGTGTTCTAAGAATAAACAAAAAATAAATTAATTATGTCTATTATATGATTTATTACATGTGTTATCAACCAAGTATTTCTTGAGAATAATATCAAGCTTTAAAATAATATCTTAGGTGTAAGTATCTTTAAGTAATAAATATGCATATATACATATGCATGCATATATAAGAAATAAAGAAAATTCCTCAATAAGAACTTCACCCAATAAATGGTTTATAGAGTCTTAAATTCCTCACAGGAAGACATAAGGAAACTGAGAAATTATCTTTACTTTTTTTTCCTAATAAAAATTCCTTCACTGTCAGGTGCAGTGGTATGTGCCTCTAATCCCAGCAGCTGGGGGGGCTGAGGCAGGAACTGTGAGTTCAAAGGCAGTTTCAGCACTTTAGCAAGGCCCTAAGCAACTCAGGGAGACCATTTCTTTAATAAAAATATAAAAAAGGGCTGGGATGTAGCTCAGTGGTTAAAAGTCTCCAGGTTAAATTCCCAGTTTAAAAAAAAAAAAGAAGAAGAAAGAAAAACTAAATAAAAGAAAGAATCCCTTTACTTATATTTTAAAACCTATAGAACTTGGGCTTTGGACATACTTGCATCAAAACTTTATATCTATTGAATAAGTTACATGGAATACTGAATCATTAGCATTAACCACAACCCCAGTGACAATCAAAATCAAAAGGTACTAATTACCAAGTATTTAACGTACTGGGCTTTATTAAGCACCTACTATATAGAAACTTGTATAATCCTCACTAAATCTGTGAAATATGAAATATGTATTATTATACCACACTGACAAAGTGAGGTCTAAAGAAATGGATTAATTGGAATCAATCCCATGCCTGTCTGATTTCGGTAGTCAGATCCTTAGCTACAAAAAACACAGTTATTTCTGTTTTATTTCTTTATCAACAAAAAAGAGATAATTGGGCTGGGGATGTGGCTCAAGTGGTAGTGCGCTCGTCTGGAATGTGTGGGGCACTGGGTTCAATCCTCATCACCACATAAAAGTAAAATAAAGATGTTGTGTCCACTGAAAATGAGAAAATAAATATAAAAAAGAAAGAGATAATTATGTTTATCAAGTCTGTTGAGATGACTAAATGTGGCAAATCCTGTGAAAGATTTGGAACTACAGGTTGTTAGTCTATAGACTAGCATAAAACCCACCAACCAACCAACCAACTACCAAAGAACCTTGATATGCAGTGTAGAATGTGAGTACCCAAATTAACCCTTACATTCAAGTCCTGACTTTACAAGTTTTTCATAAATTAAGCCATTGGAAGTTTCAGTGGCCTACAAAGAGCTCAGAAATCTTGTTGGTAACACAAGCAGTACATCTGAATTTCTTCACAATTTAGACTTTGTGATAGTGCAGGTACTGAAAAAAAAAAGAATCGAATGAGATTCAGAGTTCAAAGGCAGCAATATTGCAATATTTGAACTTCAGGAAAAAAATGGAAAATGATAGGATTATTTAGCATTGAGAATAATATAACCTCTGAACCCTTCTAAAGCACACAAAAGTTAAATGGAATATGTAAAATGACTATTCTTTCCATTAAGAATGAAAAATTGCAGTTAAATAGAGCAGGAACTATTTAGGTAATGTGAAAGACTGTTTTGCTAAATATTAGAGCAGCTTAGTACAGGAGGTCTAGAAACATTCTCTTTTAAGGCTCAAGGATCAAATAGATAACTATCTCTCTGAGATGAATTAGGCTCAGTTCTTTCTAGGCAGTAGAATAAATCTGAGGTCATCTGAAGCTCAATATTTAGTGATTTGCATTCTGCCACTGTACAGAATTAACTTAATTCTAGGATCTATTATATTCAAATTCTGATATTTTCAATAATTAAGAGAGATTCTTCAAAAATTAAAGCAATTTAAATAAGCTGTTCAGCTTTAAGATTCTACCAAATACTGCTTCAGTTGAAATAACTCCTACAAGAGAAGATAAAATAATAGTTCCATTTTACTGTCTTTTATATTCTGTAATAATGGCTTGTAATTATGGAATACCTCTTTTCCATGGAGCTTAATGTGTTTTGCAGACATTGCCTCATTAATTTCTCTACCTTACTTTTAAGGTAGGAATCATGGTCTTCATTATACAGATGGAGAACCTGAGGCACAGAAAATTTAATTGATTTGCCCAATGTCACACAGCAAGTATGTGACAAGGCTATGACTTCTGACTCATGATCTAATGCCTTGCACACCAGGCCATCCAGCTTTTCCCATTGGGGAGAAATAATACATTCATTTTTATCAAAGTTCAACTCCAGACTGCTAGAATCCTTGAGGCAAAGTTACATACTGCAATTTCACACCACAGCATTGGCACACTGTCAATTCACAGAGAGGAGATCACGTTCTGAGCTGCAAGGTTACTAATAAAAATGGAGAAGAAAAGGGGTCTAAAAATGACTCTGTGAGACATCTAAATTTCTGCTGTTAATCACTCACACTGTCCTCAAATAACCAGCAGCATAAAAACCTGAAAACATCCAATATCAAATTGTAATGATTGTCATCCAGTGTCTCAAAACATGGTTTCCATTAATGGTTTCTTTTCCCTATCCCTCAAGGCATTAAAATAATTTATGAATTTGTTCTTTATAGCCACCACATTTTTCCTGATGAATATATTTGTCAATGTTTTGAAAACATTCAAAAGGTGATGAAGTAAGTGCCCTAACCAGGTCATAGTTAAAATGTTTTTACATATATGCTTCATTTATATATGTGTTTGTATTTTTATTAATTTGCTTAAGATGCATGAACTCCTCTATCTGATCTTTGAAAAACATTCACAAATAAGCACCCTATTCCAAACAAGACAAATAACCAGCACATTCAAAAGTTATCACTTCAAAACAATAGCAAAGCAATAGATGAAACCACTGTCTAATCTGCACAATAAATTACTGATTGTGTAAAACCTGAAGGAAGATATCCCAGACACAAAGGCTGTCTGATTATTTGATATCCCAATATTCAGTCTAAGTGAGAAGCACAGAATACCATTTTCTTGGTGGCTGAAGATGCAAAAACAATATTCAACAGCCCATTTGTACTGCTTAGTCCAAAATGGGACACATTCAGAGGAGTGCGGAAATGTAGCTCTCTTCATTCCAAGGAAGCCTCAGAAAATTATTGTCATTAATGATTTTTTTCTCTGAAGCATAACCAAGCAAGAACTGTAGAAATTCTTAGTTGATTTAATGTTCTATAGATGCTGCAAAGTATTAGAGAAAGTGAAACAATAACAAAAATCCTTCCGTATAAAAGATATTGGTGTTTAGTGAGAATGACCTTTTTTGCAGTTCACATACACTTCCGGTGGTTAAAATTTTAGTTCATTTTTATAGGTACTAAATAACAATTGTTGCATCCTGGTAGAGGAGTACTATTATCAGCAAAAGGATTATGCCCTAGTGATCTGAGACACATTTTATAAAATCACTCCCAGGCTTGGAATCCACTTGACATTCACCATAAGGTCAATGATTGTGATGGTGTGGATATGAGGTGTCCCTGAAAGGTCATATGTGAGACAATACAGATGCCTTCAGAGGTAAAATGATTAGTTTATTACAGCTGTATTCTAATCAATGGACTGATTCATTTGATGGGTTATATTTGAGTGCATTAATAGATGGTAACTATAGGCAAGCAGGGCATAGCTGGAAGAAGTAGGACCCAGGACACATGTCCCTGGGGATTATATTACCCCTGACTTCTTGCACTCAAGCTCTCACTGCTTCCCTGCTGTCATGCCCTGACCTTTTTTCTTCTATCATGCCCTTTCACCATGATATTCTACCTTACCTTGGGCCCAGAGCTAAGGTGTTGGCCAATTATAAACTCACCCTCTAAAAACATGAACACAAATAAACTTTCCTCATTTAAATTGTTCTTTTTAGGCATATTGGTTACAGCAATGTAAAGCTAACACAATGGTATTTATTCCTTATCTCTTAGGGAAGAAGTGGAAATAAGCACATTTTACCTCTTGACAATAACTTCTCTTAGAAAGTAAACTCAGTGAAGGTGAGGGTCTTTGTCCTTTTTTGTTCACTGATAATTTCCAAAGCCTACAATGTCAATAGATATTTGTTAACTGAATAAGTAGAATGAAAGTAATCAGTAATTAAAAACAGAGTCACACCAATGTCTATGTGCACATGTCTCAGATATATATTTTAAATTCTCACCACATAAGGATTATGTCATGTTGATATGGTTTCTGGATGTCCAAACTCATGTCAGTTTCTTGTCTAACATTTGTAAATCTCATAGAGTTTAGGGGATAGACAAGTTGACTGGGATTTAAACAAAATCCTAGCAGTCATTTGGCTGTATAACTTGCACAGGTCACTTGACATGCCTATTGCTTCTTCTCTAAAATTGTAGTAGTAATAATAATAACTACCTCATATGGTTATTTTGAGGATTAAATGAGAAAGCATATAGAGCTCATTTTATAATCCTTGAATAATATTTGATGATACATAAGTATTAACTATTATTAGGTAAAAATAGACGTTTTTATTCTACTTTAAATAATAGTCAAATTTGGGTTTAATCATTGCTAACAATTTTTGTCACTATAAAGGAAATGAATGGAATACAAGGCCATCTGATATTTCTTCATTTGGCCTGTCCTCTGCCTCGAAAAATAACAGCAAGCAACAATTCTTGGTTACGTAAGAAATAAACTAGTACTGGAAAAGCTGAATCATGGATTAAATATCACACGCTTGTGCAAAATATCTCCTTTTGGAGCCATTGGATTTTTGGTTTTCTGAAAATTCAGACTATTACTTATTTGAAAAGGAGAAAAATTAGTCCTGTCTAGAGAATATCTCAGTGAGGTTCTTGGCAAGCACCTACATCAAAATATCCTTTAGAATGTGTACTCATAAACATTTAGATACGTCTTGCTTTTGACTGCTGCCATTGGGTTTTGGAAAGGCCTGATTCTAGAACTCATAGTATTAACATGATGTTGCCCAGAGAAAGGCATTTACATTCAAAAGAGATATGTAATTCTTATAACATCAGATTAAGTTGGTCATCCAGATAAGCTTTTGGACCTCACAGCCAGCTGATCACAGGTGTACACCAAAAGAACTGTCAGGGCAGGGACATTCCAGACTTTTAAAACACTAAGGACCTCTATTAGTAAGGAGAATAAAGGGGGACAAAAAGAAAGTTGAGAAAAGGCCAGGTAGAGCGAAATGACATATTTAACAGTCTCATTATGATGAAAGTGCAATAGGAGATTTGAGCTAGTTTATTCTAGTATTTTACCTATACTTCACTGGCTGGCACAGAAACACAGACTTAAACTACAATGTCATTGACTTCCTAATGCCCTGACAACCACTGCACCAGGGCTGTTTTTTTCCTAACATCAGAACTGAAACAACTATCCAGGAATACCTACTCACAGTTGTTTTTATTTTATTTTTTCTTTTGTGGGGGGATGGAGACCAGGGATTCAACTCATGGGCACTTGTCCAGCAAGCCACATCCCCAGTCCTATTTTTTATTTTATTTTATTTGGAGACAGGGTCTTTCTGAGTTGCTTAGTGCCCCACTTTTGCTGAGGCTGGCTTTGAACTGATGATCCTCCTGCCTCAGTCTCCCAAGTGGCTGGGATTACAGTCTGGATCATGGTTATTCTTAAATCTTTTTTTGTTGTTGTTGTTATATTTCACAAGAAAAGCAATATATAATTCTTCCTACTCTACCTATAGAATATATTCCAAATCAGATTGCTTCTCATTACTATTACATCACTAGCACAAGCTCTATAGCAGCAACAGAGTTTGTCTATACTCCTGCTAATCTTTCTGCTTTCTTTCTTGCCTTCCTAAAATCTATGCTACCTACCAAGATATTAAAAGTGACCCTCCATTCTTTAAAACACAGCTTCTCTTCCCAAATAAATCTCTTAACTTTTCAACTCCTTATTTTTGGGAGAAGGGCCAGCACAGTCTAATCCTACTTACCTTTTATGTTATACTCTGGAACTGTGTCAGAGATTCAGACTTTCTTTCTGCTCTTTGAATATTCTGAGTTTATTACTTTCCTAGACTCATGTCTTAAGGATTTGTCTTTTCTTCATCCTGATTTCATTTTCCCATAAAACCTTCACTTAACTAGATACCTTCTCACCCCAGTCTCACATTAAATTCTACTTCATCACATGTCTTTTGTCATAGACAGAAAATTAATCTCTAGATTTATTATCTTTTTATTGTTTTATTTTCATTGTCATTCTCATATATTTTAATTGCTCTTCCTGTTGAATATAGGTCAGAATTTTTTTGGCTTAATCAGTACTGCCTTGACAAATTGCATACTCTTAAAAATATTTGTTAAAGGAGAAAGTGGAGTAACTATTTTAATTAACAATCAAGAAAGACTAGGAGTACATTGAAGACCACTGAGTTTAAATCCCTTATTCTAGTGATAGGGCCACAAAATGAAGTGCCCAAAACAGCAAAAATAGTTGTTATTCGGTGTCTCTAGAATCCTGGCTTCTTTATATTCAATTTTTCATGCTTTCCAGAAGGCATACCATATTTTAAAGATAATATTGTGATGGGATTGGAAATGTCTAACAAAATCATATAACTGCCAGAAAAAGAAAAAAAAATCATAAATTATTCATAATGCTTTCAAAACTTAACATACCAGGGTTCTGGGGTTGTAGCTCAGTGGTTGAGCACTTGCCTCAGGTGCTGAGGCACTGGGTTTGATCCTCAGTACTACATTAAAAAATAAATAAATAAAATAAAAATATTGTGTCCATCTACAACTAAAAAACTATTTAAAAAAACTTAAGCCACTTTGAAATCTCCACTAACTCTCAAACATCCATGTTTTTCTTCTTATTCCAACCCTCAAACCCTATTTTTTGAGTGTCAGAAGATTCTACCAATAAACCCTAAAAAAAGAAGTAAAATATAGTATACCACATAAGATAATGATTATTGTAAGAAAAAAAACTAAGCAGAAAGAAGATAGAAAATAACTGGTAATGGGGTATGTGGCAAATTTAAAGTGACATAAACAAAACTGAGTGATTTCTTATGGAACTTTTAATATTATGAACATTGTTGTTTTAAAATATAAATTTGATATTACTTGTTATGGAGTACAACATTTTCTTATTTTCAATTTTATTCTTTTCTCATATTTTTCTATAAAAAGCAGATTGTTAAGTTTAGTAAACTCTCTATTAGGTAATGTGATGAGTGAGGATTGATCTCACCTATTTTTATCATTATTAATGTGAGGTTTGGATTGCTAAGAATTTTTTTTTAACATAACATTGCTTAAATTTGTTTTGACAATATTCTTTTCTTTCCTCTAAACACATTCTCATCCAATTTCACTTATTTTATATACCCTTTAGAAAGCTTTGTAAAATGGCTTAATGAAGTAAAAAGGTAAAAATGTGAGGCTAAAATATGAGTTGTGATGTTTATAAAATGTAGCAAAAGAAAAATCTAGCAGCCTCAAATATATATTTTTTTAAACTTGGTAGTCTAATGGTGAAATGAAACACACACTGAATTTGAGACAAACTTTTTTTTCAATTTTTTAAACTATACCAGCTATTTACAAAAAAAAGCACTTCATTCTGTCTTCAGCCTCAAATTATATTCAGTATGCATCAGGATGATCTCCCAGGAGAATTTTCAGGATTATTCATTCTTTGAATAATGGCTTGTATGTGGGCTTCAAAGAAATGCAGTAGAAGTAGGAAGAAAAACATTTTCATTTCCAAAAGAATGTTCAAAATTTCCCAGGGGACCCTGAGAAAAATTGTGTTGAACTGAGGGACACCTGACAGCCACTTAAGTAGCTCAGTGCATTCACAGTTACAACTATTTTCTCTCCTCCCCATATCCTGGTTTTATGCAGGAGGACAACTTGGTATTCAAATAATGAATAATCTCACTTATAGTACAGGTAATTCATTAATAGATAATGCAGAGAAAAAGAGACACAGTGACACAGTGTCATCCATAGAAAAAGCAAAGTGATCCCTAATGGCATGACAAGGTTTCCTTCAGTCTGATCTGAATTGAGAGACTTCTGAACCCCTTCTCTGCTTAGAGACAGTTTTGCTTTTTAACAGCAGCCACTGAAGAAATGCAGAGGTTTTTTTGTTTGTTTGTTTTGTTTTTTGGAAGCAAGTGTATTTTGATCTGCATTAAATTCAGGGCACTACTTTTCTGCTGCTCACTTATCATGAGTCTAGCAAGATTTCTTTTTCTTTTTTCTTTTTTTCTTTTTTTTTTTTTTTTTTGGCCAAAGCAAAGTGTGTTCAATTCAATGGTAAACAAACAACTTGAACATGTAACTACAATGCACTTTAATCCTCTTGTAAGCAAAATCCCTTCCTTTATTTTCACTTATAGGCCTGGGAATGTTTTAAATGTGAATCTAGTGGCATGAGCATATAATGCACTATTATCCTATGCATAAATCTTGAATTTAGATGGAGTAAAGGCCATGAATATATTTGATTGTTTTCTCTTGCCAACAAAGGTTTTAAATTTAAAGTCTTTATAAATTTTATATGATTCTCTATATATTTGTTTAATATAGTCACACTGGTAATGAATGAAATCTTTAACAAAAACTTTTTTTAAAAAAATATGAATATAGTTTTCTTCTCTTAGATATTTCTGCCTAAATGAATATCTAAGTATTCCTTGAAAAGAGTACAGATTCTGATCATTGGTAACATTACATACTGGTTTACTAATCATATATCCCTTATTATCATCCAGATATTTAAATTTTCTCTACACTGTCAAGAAATCATAAATCCATTCAGTCATTTATTCATTAAATTTAACAACAAATTTTATACTCATTGAGTATCTGCATTCAATGTGTAAAATTCAGCAGGATATTGCAAACTTGAAAATATTATAGGGACTTTAGGAGAGGATCTGTCATGATTCAGTTCATAATTTTAAAGATTGTTCTGCCTACTTCATGAAGATTGGTGTGAAGAGAAACAAAGAGGCTGCAAGGATACTGGAGCCAGCATCTTGATGCACACTAGGCTTCATGTGATGATGGCTGGATGGAGAGTAGAGGAAGAGGCAATAAAAAATAGTGGAGGGTCACATTGAAACCAATAGAAATGGACAGATAGGGGTGTGTCCTTTTGTTGCTAGTGATATCTCCAGGGGCAATTTACTCCCTCAAATATTTGAACTGGAGAAGAAACTTACTGTGGGAAATATGAATTTAATTTAGGACATTTTGAGATTTTGTGACTTGTTTGGCAAAAGAAAAT
Source organism: Callospermophilus lateralis (assembly GCF_048772815.1). NCBI lineage: Eukaryota > Metazoa > Chordata > Mammalia > Rodentia > Sciuridae > Callospermophilus > Callospermophilus lateralis. The sequence continues at coordinate 451,987 of NW_027511570.1, read as the reverse complement.
CATTAGTTTTAAAAAAAATTATGCCTGTTGTTCAGAGGCTTAATGACAACAACAATGCTCAGGATATACTTTTTTTTAATAATTCCTTAAGATATATTTTGTATTAAGACTTATGAAAATGCCAACAGCATTTTAGAAAGAAAATTAAAGTAATAATATTGAAGTCTTAAAACCAAAAACAGAAAAAAAGCATAGGAGTCATATAAAAGAGGTAAAATCAAATGTAGAAACCAAAAGAGTAGTGAAAGGTAGAAGCCAGAAAATCATGTTTATCTTTCTTCCAAAGGAAATGCTTCATGGAAAGAGTGTCTACTATTATCTGATGATAAGAACAGAAAGAAAAAAAAACTTTAATGAATAAATAAATAATTTAGCATGCATTGGAATAAACTAGGAGATCTGAAAGAACAAAGTTTTTCTTTTTATAAGCTAATGCACAGCAGGGATGGCAGCGTCTGAAGAAAGTGTTTCAGACAGATTAAACAGGACAGGGGATTTATAGATGGAGCCATGCTAAGAACAGGTAGCAGTGATTCCAGGGGAAAATACTGGCAGGCTTTAAGTATTCTGACATGCAAGTTTTCACCTAATTGGACAGCAGTTGGTTTGAACAAAAACTAAAGAACTTCTGCAGGGTCCCTAGAGAAGAGTAGACATTATTTTTTGTAACTTTGTTTTAACTTGAAGTAACTAAAATTTTCAATCGGTGATAAATGGGGTCTGGGAAATTTTGTAAGATTTTATAAATTCAAGATTTCTTAAGTGAGTTAAGGAAAATATAGACTTTCAAGTGAAATATATTAATTGAATATATCAACATGGATGACATCAGTGACTTTAACAGACAAAACTACATTGGAATATGTTTGGAAGTCAATTACAAAAAAGTAAAGTTTTATTAATAATATAAAAGCTCTATTGAGAAGGTAACTCTAAAAGGCTAGAGAAAAATGAGATATAATTGTATGGAATAGATTGAAGAATGTATGTAAATGTAAACTTTTTCAATTATTTATTTTATTATTCATTATTAAGATTAATTTCAATATATATTTTAATTGATTGATAATCTAGAGCATGTGAAGATACAAAGATCCAGTGAGAGAGAAGAGAGGAAATAATCAAGGTTGCAGAGATGGGAAGGAATAAAATAAAGAAGAATAAGAAAAGCAATAGACTTTGAGGGAAGACTTTTTTTCTAATTTTATCATGATAGTAATAAGTGAAAACTGATTCTAAGGTTGGTTTTAAGAGACTAGGAAATTTCCAAATGATGGCTTCTGATTTTTCTGTAATGGAAACAATACTCTTCTGACAAAAGTGAGAGAAAAATAAGAGAAATGAGATATACAAAAAGGTTGAAAATATTTTCACATTGTTAAGTCAGGAGAGTAAAAGAAAAAGTTAGTGAGACAAATGGAGTAAAATTATTTGTAAGTAATGAAAGACCAATAAATAGTAATTACCATTCACTATTGAGGACCCAAATATTTATGCAAAAATTGTAATTTTCCCCAAATTTATGTGCTGATTGAATCAAAGGGCCCTTAACTACTGAGCCACATACCCACACCTTTCAGTTATTGATGATGTGGATGGCTAAATTCTTTACGAATGATTACAGCTTTATTAAGAAGGTAAACATTTCATTTTGAAAACAAATAGGAGGTGTATCTTCCTCAGAAGAAAAAAAATCTCCTTTTTAAAACTTGAGTGTTATGTATCTTGGAAGAGTGAGAAGTGTAAATAATAATGTCAGAATGGATAAAAGTGAAATGCAGAGAAGAAATGATCTAAAATCTGGAGCTTTATGAAAAAAGATAAAATAATAAAATTAATATTACTGGAAAAATACAAGGTTAGAAAAAGCAGAATGTTTTGAATTCTTATTTTAAATTAATGCATCTGACACAATTTTATATATAATTTATTTTAAGTCAAGATCAGGAATTGGCAAACTAGAGAAAACTCCCTAGAATAAGAGATGAAATTTAAGAGAGCTCAACATGCTTCAGTGCTAGTTCAGGCAGGGAACCAGCTAGAGCAAAGGTCTTAGAGCTAAAACAAGTTTGGCAGATTCAGGAAACTGAAAGTAGGTCTGTTGCCTGGAATTACCAGACAAGTGGGAGTGTAGCATTAGAAACGATTAGTCAGATAGATTAAAGTCAACTCATGGAGCTGTTTGTAAATCAGGATAGCAGTCTGAATTTTGTGTCAATTAAAATGGAAGGTCCTGAATTATTTAAGTGAAGTGGTCCAATTTTGTTTGAAATAACTCACACTGGCTGCAATGTGGAGTCATAAGGGGTTAGGTTGTCCATAGATTATAGGCATCAAGAGTTGAAGCAGGCAGATGGGCCAGAAAAATACTGAAATATCCAGGAGTGAAAATTGAGTGCTAATATGTGGATTAGGTGCATGATAGAAAAGATGGAGAAGTTTGAACTGATTGTAGATTTTTGATTGTTGTTTTAAGCATAGAAGCAACAGATTTTGCTGATGGAGTAACAGAAGCATTACAACTATAAAATAACTTCTGTGGTTTCAAAATCATCAATTTAGTAAATTAGAGTAGAAAATAGTTTTTAATATTAAATTAGAGAAGCCTATTTTATATCATAGTTAAAAAGTCACATACTTAATTATAAATTTATCTGATGTTCTAAAAGGATTGGGATTCAAGGCATGGATTTGAATAGCTGTAGTCTAAGATTTGGAAGTAGATGAGATAATCTTGAATTTATACTGAGATAGAGAATAAAATGAAGCTCAGAATGATAAGTACATTATTTAAGGATTAAGAGAAAGGATCTCCTACAAAAATGGGAGTTGGGAAATGAAAGGGAAATGGTAGAATAAATGGTGAATTTGATGAGAAGAAAGACAAGGGAATAAATATTTTAAAAAGTTTAAAAATTAAAACAAAATTATTTTAACTTTTGAAAATTAGAGTTCTTTGTTTTAATGGAGTTAAAATAATGGGAATGCAATTAGATTGAGGAAAGGATGTAAAATGAGAAAATGGATAGTTTCCATAGTTAACTTTTCTAAGATCTTTTTTAAAATATAGGAGTACAAAGGAATATGGTGGTATGCAGAGTGGGATATACTGGATATAGTGTCAAAAGATATTGCTAATGGGGTAATTGGGGGAGGATAAATATTGAAAAGAAGAAGGAGGCTGGCAGTAAGTAAGCAAGTAAAGGGAAGAAAAAGAAGACCACTCCTGAGGATGTTCTGTAGGTAGATACACTTCTGGTAAGCATATGAAGGCGCCTCTGTATAATTTACTTCTTTGTTTACCAGAGTAGATAAGATTATGCCATCAATTGAGATTGGGAGGTGGGAGTGACATAAAATCTCATTCTGGCATTCAGAATAATTCCTACCATCTTGATTATTATTATTATTATTATTATTATTAGTAGTAGTAGTAGTAGTAGTAGTAGTAGTAATAGTAGCAGTAGTAGTAGTAGTACCAAGGATTAACCAGGGTTGTTTAACTACTGGGCCACATGTTTAGTCCTTTTTTATTTTTTTTTTTGTGCTAAGCCTAGCTTTGCACTTGCAATTATCCTGCCTCAGCATTCCAAGTCTCTCAGATTACAGGTGTGTGCTACCGTACCTAGTAATTCCTGCTATTTTGAAGCATTTTTCTCTAATGCACGTCTTATGACACCAACATAGATCTCCAGTGTCTTTACTATCACAGCATCATTATATTTTTTGCTGGTAGGAGGCCTCTAGTTGGTGACAAGAGCAAACAGCAGCAGAGAAGTGTCAGGGACATAAGGGGACAAAATACAGTCTTGGGCTCCCATGTCAACTGCATCAGACAGGAGCCTCCTTCTCCAAGACGTAGCTATTTCCTAATGTTACTGACATCTGGTGAACAGTGTCCTCCATTTTAAAATAATTTGGTGTTTTTCAACATTATTGTAATGTAATTCCCTGTAAAAAATTAATTTTCTGCTTGAAGTACCTGGAATGGTAACCTCTGTTTGATCATAGGAATCCTGACAGATACTATAGCTGAATGACTCTGAGGAAGAGAGATAGGTGTGGAAAAACCATATTCTAAAAAAGTCAGATATGGAACACATTCAAAAGAAATTACATAAACATTAAAAATAAGACAGAGGTGCAGAACTCCAATGGCCTACTTGTTTTCTGATATAGTTTGTGGCTCATTAATCAACTGGAAGAAAATCACCCAAATATCAGAGAACATAATTTAAAAATCCCCAGTGGATTCTTTAATATACTCTAGGACATTAGTGACAATGTTTTTTTATCAGACAAAACTTGCCTTAGTAATTGTAGGACACTTTCTTCTTTTTTTTAAATTATTTTATTCTTTAAGCAAATTTATTTCTATATAATCCTTAAATACAAAATTCTATTACTTTTGCTTTCCCATTGGTCTAAGGGTATTGTGATACTCAGTAAAAAAAATGGAATTTATACCTCTTATAATAATAAACCTAATTATTTTAAGAAAGCTAATTGAGGATTCTCTATTTTTCCATCTTTAATATAAAATCTTCCTATGTCTTTTTTTTTAATATACATGGACATTGCATTTATTCAACATCCAATTCAATTTTATAGACCTAATCAGAGTAGTTAATATCTCTTAGGTTTCTACAGGTCAAATTATCTGAGTAAAGTATGGGTAACCTAGAAAATGTTGAGATGACTACTTCTGCATCTAAGTTTATATCAAACTTACTGAATATTAAACAAAACTGATAAATATTTCAGTAAGCTTTTCGCCCTTGCATCACATATTATATTTTGGCTACATTATCTTTATTTTTATTTTTATTTTTTAGATATAAAAACGAACACTTTCCTTTTATTCTATTTTTTTTGGTACTGGGATTGAATCAAAGGGCCCTTAACTACTGAGCCACATACCCAGACCTTTCTTTGCATCTTTCTTTGGTGACAGGGTCTCACTTAGTTGCAGAGGGCCTCAATAAATTGCTGAGGCTGGCTTTGAACTTTCAATCCTTGTGTCTCAGCCTCCAAAGCCACTGGAATTACAGGTGTGCACCACACTACCCAGATACCTTTATTCTTAGTTAATTTTGCTTCATTGATTTTGGATTTGACTTCTTTCCAGACTGCATGTCTCTTCATTCATGCAGCATACTCCCCATATTGTTTAATCTAAGTGCACTTATCAGATTTTATCATTAAAGTAACATTACCTTTATCCAAGACAATCCCTAAAATATTTATGTATGGTTATTATATGACAACACCAGAGACTTGAAATCTGTGTTGTTCAAAGAATCAAAGCAAACATTTAATACTACTCAGAATTAAGAGAACAAGCAGCATAGAAAATTCAAGGATGGCAAATGGACTACAACCACACAAGATAAGCCAAATGTTTTAGTCAGCCTTTCTGCTGTTGCAACTAAAAATCTGACCATAACCATTTTAGGGGAGGAAAAGTTTGAGAATTCTGGTTTCATAGGTCTCAGTCCATAGACAGCAGTCTTCATTCCTAGAGGTTCAAGTGATGACAAACATTATGGTAGAAGAGTGTGACAGAAGGAAGCAGCACATTTCATGATCAGGAAGTGGAGAGAGACTTTCCCCTCCAAATACAAAATATATACCCCATAGTCATGCCCCCAATAAACTACTTCCTCCAGCCACACCCCACCTGCCTCCAGTTACCACTCAGTTAATCCCACCAGGGATTAATTCACTAGTTAGATGAATGCTATCACCCAATAATTTCTCCTCCAAACCTTCTTGCATTGTCTCATGTGTGAATTTTTGGGAGATACCTCACATCCAAATCATAATACCAAAGAATCACACAAATGAAGAAGAGAACTCTACTAATTTCTTGAATAACAATAACAAAACACCACAGACTAGGTAGTTTAAACAACAAAAACTTACTTTCTCACAATTCTGGAGACTGGATATCCTATATCAAGGAGCTGGCAGAGTTGGCTTTCTTCTGACACCTCTCTTTGGTTTGTATATGGCCACCCTCTTCACATGCTCTTTCTTTTGTGCACACATCCTTAGTCTTCTTCTAAATTTTCCCTATCTTTAATGAGTTCACTCATCTTGTTTTAGAGTTCAAAAATGTAATGCCTTCTGCCCCCATCTCTGGCTGGGCACAAATTACGAGTCACCACACAGCTTGTAGATTCAAACAGCAATTCTTTATTCCCGAACTCACACCGGCCGTCTACAAACACGTTCTGGGGAAATCCACATTCTCTGCCCAAATCCACACCTCCACCGGGCTTCTGTCTCCCAAATATATTGTCTTAATCCCTAAGAACTCAAGAGGATCTCAGGCAGCAGGATACGCCCTATTCTAAACCGGGAACGCCCTAATCACGGATTATGCTAAACCGGGAACACCCTAAACACGGATCCACCCTGGTCCTTGAGCAAGGTCACCTTACATGCAATGTCACTACAAAATGTCTTATTTCCATGAGTCCTTCCACTAAAGAAACATGGGGGTACACTGGCAAGGAAATTGTCATACCAACTTGGCTGATGGCTCCCAGCAGGCTTCATTTTAACTTAGTCACCTTTTTAAAGGCTCCTCCTCCAAATACAGTCACATTTAGAAATATTGGGGATCAGGGATTCAACATATAAATTGTAGAGGGATACAATTCTGCAGATAACAAGTACTTGGGTTAATAACAAAACATGAAGCTAGAGAATTATAGAAATAAAAGAGAAAGAAAAATGCTGAGTTGAATGGTTTAAGCTTGCAAACAGAGACAGAACAGTGATTAAGTATACTTAAGACATAAATTGACATCACTTGAATTTTCATAATCTCTGTGGCATAATGTATGAACAGACCTAGATAGCCAGAAATCCTATGGATTCTCTTATAAGCTTTAAATGTTTTGAAAGTTTTCTGAAGAGATGACCACTTAGTGAATATTATTAATGCCTGCACCTTCCTAAAACAGCAATGTTTACTCCTGACCTTAATTTCCTTCTCAATATAGGTCAATAATATTTAAGGCTTATCTGATTTGAAAAAAAATAAAGTTTTGATGCATTTTGTATTTTTTTTACTTAAAATTTACTTCTTCTCTGTATACCTTCACCTGACACACTTCATATATTCTTTTATCTCTTTGACAGTTAAGTTTCCATTTTTCTTAAAATTAGATCCCTGATAGTTTCATCCTCAATCCTCATTCCTTTTATATTTTTCACACTGGTATCATCTCAGCTATTTCCAAGATTTCAAACTTCTTTTTGTTCAGACCCACAAAATAGGTGATTTCTCCTTGGTCAATCTCTAGTCCATTACCCCAAAGGTATTTGGAACTTACTATGTTCAAAGTTGAAATAATTTTTTTACTAACCTACCTTACTCCAATCTGTGTTACTTCTGATTGAAATGTCCATCATATACCTAACGTCTCAAGCAAGAGGAGCTGTTAGGGAGCCTCATCTTTTGGTTTTCAACTCCTGCGGCTATTAGAATACTATTCAAACTCCTAAGAGTGGTGTCCATAAAGACATACCCAACACTTTTCTCTTTAGCTCAGACATTACTTCTGCAAGGGTTCCTCACTTTCATTATGCTCATGGACACTGGAACTTTGCTTTTCTTAAAAAAAAAAGTACACTAACCTCTTTATAACCTCATCATATCCAATCTTGCTCTGACCATTACTGACAATTCTATTGCACAATATTTTTAAGTGGGTTATTAATTTTCAACATTTAGGTCTCAGCTCAGATGCCTCTCTTATTAAAGTTTCTACTCAAATGTCATCTCAAAAATTCTTTCTTAACTATAATATTCAAATTAAGTTCCCCGATGTCATCACCATCTATCACACTGTCCTATTGCCTGCTTTATTTTCTTAGTAGCACTTATGACTTTTAAATATAATGGCACTTGTTATATCTTGCTCATTAAATCTAAATGTGCAACTCAATTTTCACATGCCTAAAACAGTTTTCCATCACCTTCAGAATGATATCTGGCATTTTACCATAGAATATAAACCCCTTATAATTTAGCCTAACCTATCTTTCAGTCTGGCTCCATTTTAAGTTAATTACTGACCTTCCATATCTCAATTTTTCTCACTCTGCATTGTAATTATTAAGAATCAAGATACCTGCTTTACTCATAACAAAACAATTCTATTTCTTTGATGTAACTTCAATATTCTTATCACTACAATGGGAAGGAGAAAAGTAGAGTATGAAAAAAATAAACTTCAAAGTTTCTTGAAGGATTTGATAATATGTGTAAAGTATTATTGTACAGTGAGTGTCACACAATATCCACTCAAAAGCAATTAATTATGATGATTATGACTGCTTTATTCCTGTATAATACCAAAAGAGATAAAATTCAAACAGCCAATATGGAGCTTGTAAATTTCAAATAACTTATCTTCTCAAAAAGAGCAATTTTTTCACTGTTAGAACTATCCATTAAAAGTTTTCTCAAGGTTATTATATATGCTGTATAGAGAAAAGATGTCAAAAGCATAAGTGAAAATGTAACAAATACAATATTTTCATTAATATATAACAGTATTTCAAATCAAAGTGCTTTTAAATTTAAAGTATGCTTATTTTCCTTTTTCTGCCATTATAAAGATATTTCATTGTGCAATCTCGAAAACTTGAGAACAATATCTGTGTATAAGAACACTGCAATATGATTTATTCTTACAATTTATTACATGGTATGTCACTACCTTCTATTCAAAGTAAACTCAGAGGACATTAAATTATAGTCATTAGCTTAAACTCAAAAGGAATGTCACAGTGATTTGCACATAATACTTTGTATGACTCAATATAGTAAAACAATGATAGAGTAATGGTAATTGAGTTTATAAGTGGTGTTTGCTCTTTATCTACTGAACTAATAAGAATCATATGTGTGTTTTGTTTTCTTCTGTTTTTAAAGGCTGGAATTAGTCATATCATAATTACCAATTACAACTGTACCATTGGCTTGGCTTCATAACCAAGTATTAAATAGATTGTTCTAAAACTGTAAGGTGTTGGTATACTAATTCCTACAACCATATATGTTTCATACATAGTGGTAAAATGTTAAAATAAGGAGTATTTTGAAAAATACTAACATGAAAAATCCTTTATATCGTATTCCAGAGAACATCTGGAATATTCCTTTTCATTTCTATAATTTGAAAGACCAAAACATTTGAACCCTAATGTGGAGAAAATTAAGACATCATCTAGCTAAATATTCTACCAAATTGCAGTATATTATCACAAAATTCTGGAAGGTTTTTATTCATTCTTTGAAAGAATTAAGCAGCAGGTAGCTTGGTATTTCATAGAGAATCATATTTTTAAAAAACTTTTGATTATTAATCATCTTTTTTTAGGCATTTTAAAATTCTCTTTCCAGTTTTTACTTTCACTGTGATACATGACTTTTCTCCCTTTCCAGAGAGTAGTGTTTTTGGTTTTTGCTTTGATCATGATCTCATGTTCTAATCCCTTCTTTAATACACTTCCTGCTAGCTTCCTCCCCCTCCTCTCCCTGTCACAGCTTCTAACCTTTTTAATTCAATATAAGTGCCTCTAGCTATGTCACCAATTTACCTCATGCTCCTGTTTTCGACTTTACTTTTCCAATAGCTCACCCCCACACTTAAAAATCCTCCTATCTTCTATTAAAGCAGACTCAAGTACTGTATGTGTTTGTGGGGGTGGTACTGGGGATAGAACTCAGGGGTGCTCTACCCATGAGCTACATACCAGTTGTTTTCATTTTGCCTTTTGAAACAGGGTCTCACTAAGTTGCTGAGGCTGGCCTCAAACTTCTGATCCTCCTGCCTTAGCCTCCCAAGATGCTGGGATTACAAATTTGTGATACTACCCTCTGCTAACAGTTACGATAGGGGAGAAAGATTGATCTTTCTCCCCTATCGTAATCCTCTTCAACAAAGCCTTCTTTACTGCTTAATATTGTTTGATGCAACTTTTGACAGCTCAAAAATAAAATAATATTCTCTAAATAGAAATATAAAAGTTCAAATTTGAGTTTAACCAATAATGAAGTTACTAATATCATCAAAGTTCCATCATAGGGATTTTAAGAATCCAAATGGAGATACAATGAAATGATAGCTACGTGTTCAGTAGGGTCTTCATAATGCATGGGGTGTGTCTCTTTTTCCCACCTGACTCAGACCAGAACATGCTGACTAACCCCTACCTCTCAGTGTTAGTTTCTGTGTTTTCTAAAATTACATATATAGTTTTCTATAAGTAAAATGTATATATTTACATGCTTTGCACAAGTTGATATACTTATGGAATGGAGGGACATTATGGAAGTTACAGAATGTTCTAGATTCTGTAACTCTGAAGAAATATTATTTAGCTGTTAACAGCTCAACTACACAGATAAGGTTTCTCTTTGGAATTCAGAATGCTGGGCAGAACAGAAAGAAGTAAAACCTTGGAAAAGGTTTAGCAAGGAGAAACAAATTTGAGGAACAGAAAAAGGAGAGGACACAAAAGGAACTTTGCAACAACAACTTCCTAAATTTGTTTCTTTGGTATAGCAGTTTTGATTTTCTCAAGGTAAATTTGCTATTCAAATAGAAAACTTCAATTTGGGGAAAAATATACATACTACACACACACACACACACACACGCACACACACACACACGCACACACACACACACACGTACACACACACACTTGACACAGAATTCCATGAGTGTTCTGTTTTGCAACCACATTCAAAAAAGTGAAATTATATTACAGGTTTTATAAGATAGATTATTCTTTTCATAATGAAAATAATTACACAACTGCTGTCCATCCATCCATTAATGCATCCGTCCTCAGACTCCTAATTGTGTCTTGTGACTTCCCTAAGGAAGACAACATGCCTTCCACTTATTTCTACCTCCTTCCCACAGGAAATGCTTTGTTCTAAGTTGAGACAATGAGTGAGATGTGTATAGCTGGGCCAGATGATCATCTTATTTTATTTTTGTTTATAATATAGGTTCTTGAATATTCAGTATTGTTCTTTTGACTCTGAACTGATAATTTTCAAAAGAATTGACCTGTTTCTTAATACATACATGTGTTATTTGGTGTCAGTAATATATGTTTCTTCCCTTTTTTTAAAAGAGAGAGTGAGAGAGGAGAGAGAGAGAGAGAGAGAGAGAATTTTTTAATATTTATTTTTTTTTAATTATCGGCAGACACAACATCCTTTGCTTGTACGTGGTGCTGAGAATCAAACCCGGGCCGCACGCATGCCAGGCGAGCGAGCTACCACTTGAGCCACATCCCCAGCCCTGTTTCTTCCCTTTGTTTTCTTTATATTTTAGGTTGCCCAAATGTTACTGGTTTTCATTCATAATTGTATTTGTCAAATATTCTTTAATTATTTTTAAAGATTATAAATAATAAATAATAATTATTTAATAAAATAATTATTTTAATTACTTAATAAAATAATTATTTTAATAAGCTGTATGTTCCTAAGTCTTTTCTCTTCCTTCTAAATCTTGGACAAACTTATATTGCACATCCACTTAATAAGTCCTCAGCAATAAAACGTAGCACATATCATTAAGAGCATTGAGCAGACCCATTGATACCCAAATGTCTTACTTTGGGAGATAAACCAGACAATATAGTATTATTATTATTTTTTAAAAATGTATCTAACCCTTTGTTTTATAAATAATTAATAATAAGTAGATATTCAATAATGTGAACATATAGTACAGAGAGATCTGATCACATTCAGAGAAGTCCACTTGAGTTGCCATGTCTTATAAACCATATCTTAGAAAATCTTCACTCTACAACTTCAGAATAATCAGATCTCTTAAACAATGTTATCTGAGCAATCACCTGTGAGGAATTATTTTATCTTTTGCATTTCTTGCTGAATCAGCCTACTTGGAACGATGCCAATTTCTACTGTTTTTCACTAAGGGAAAATATCCCTCAATAAAATGTTAGTAATGTTTAAAGAGAAATAACAACCTGAACCCAAATTTGGAAGTTGTGACTACAACAAGTTTAGCCACTGAAATAAATAAAGAAGAAAACAAATATAAAATTGAAATGGATAACATTTAGTTTATTATGGAATTGCTGTGTTCTGGGTATATAAAAATAAAACATGTTCCTTTTAGAAAAAGTGTTCAGGAAAAACTGCTTAAGCAAGGCAACATGTAGGTAGTCTTTTCTGAGGTGAGGAGAAGCTGTAGTCTGACAAGCTGTAACCGAAGACACAGGCTGGGGAATTTATAAAGAACAGAATTCATTTCTCACAGCTCTGGAGGCGGGGAAGTTCCAGATCAAGACACCAGGGTAAGGATGCCATATTGTCACAGGGAGGAAGGCAGAGGACAAGGGGGACGAGCTCCCTTCATCAAGCCTTTGCTCTGAATTCAAGCTCTGAATCCCATTCACGAGGGAAGAGCCTCATGGCTCAGCGCCCCTTAAGGCCTCAGGTCTTAAGACCAGGACATTGCCACCACCTGCATCAGCAGAGGACACATCCACAGCCTAGCAGGAGGCAGTAACTGGGTAGGCAGCTTGGGGAAAGACTTGGGAGAGGGAGAAGATGCAAAAGTGCTGGAAAGAGCATGCGGCACACACAGTGGAAGGTCCCAGACTGAGAAATCAGACTTGGCCACATCTTTGACCATTTGGTTACCTAGTTGCATTATTTACAAGACTGGGTCAAAAGACGTATCCATCATGAATGAATTCAGCAAAATAGCAGGACATAAAATCAACACTTAAAAATCAAATGCATTTCTATACATCAGTGATGAATCCTCCTGAAAGAGAAATTAGGAAAACTACCCCATTTGCAATAGCCTAAAAAAATTAAATAAATAAAATACTTGGGAATCCATCTAACAAAAGACATGAAAGACCTCTACAATGAAAACTACAGAAAACTAAAGAAAGAAATCAAGGAAGAAAGATCTCCCTTGTTATCGGATAGGCAGAATTAATATTGTCAAAATGGCCATACTATCCAAAGCATTATACAAATTTAATGCAAGTCCTGTTAAAATCCCAATGTCATTCTTTTTAGAGATAGAAGAAGCAATCATGAAATTAATTTGGAAAGATAAGAGAACAAGAATAGCCAATGCAATCATTAGCAAGAAGAGTGAAGCAGGAGGCATCACAATACCAAACCTTGAACTATACTATACAGCTATAGTAACAAAAACAGCATTGTATTGGCATCAAAATAGACACGTGGACCAATGGTATAGAATAGAAAACACAGAGACAAACCCACATAAATAACAATTATCTCATACTAGACAAAGGCACCAAAAACATACATTGGAGAAAAGATAGCCTCTTTAACAAATGGTGCTGGGAAAATTGGAAATCCATATGTAACAAAATGAAATTGAACCTCTGTATCTCACTCTGTACCAAACTCAACTAAAAATGGATTAAGGACCTAAGCATTAGACCAGAAATTCTGAGCCTAATAGAAGAAAAAGTAGGCCCAACTCTCCACTATGTTGGCTTTATCAGTAAGACTCCTAAAGCTCAAGAAGTAAAACCAAGAATCAATAAGTGAGATGTTATCAAACATCAAAACAGATAAATGGATAAAGAAAATGAAGTATATATACACAATGGAATATTACTCAGCCATAAAGAATTTGAAATTATAGCTTTTGCTGATAAGTGGATGAAACTGGAAACTATCATGCTGAGTAAAATAAGCCAGTTCCCCCAAAAACAAAGGACAAATGTTCTCTCTGATATGTGATGCTAACACACAACAAGGGAGGAGACAATTAGAAGTTTATTGGCCTAAACAAAGGGGAATGAAGGGAAGGGAGGGGGAATTGGAATAGAAAAGACAGAGGAATGAATTGGACATATCTTTCCTATCTTTAAATATGAATACATATTTAAATGAATACCAATGTAACTCCACATCATGTACAACCACAATAATGAGATCATAATTGTAAAAAGTTACACTTATTCTATATATGTAATATGTCAAAATACACCCTATTGTCTTGTATATCTAAAAATAACAAATAAACACCACACACACACACACACACACACACACACACAAAAGAGTAAACCCATGCAGCCATTCAGAGACTAAAAATTCCCTTGGATTTTAGATTACATATTAGTCTATGCTTTTTTTCAATATCAATCAATACTTTTTTCTAACAAGCAATTTAATAATTTTGAAATAAACAGGTTTTTTTAGATTAAACTATTATCTGGAAACCTTGTACCTTATGTTCTATTAATCAACACATTTACTTCCTAGAGAATTATTTTTAAGGAGAGGCCAATATTTTAGAGTAAGTTGACCTGGGTTTAAGTCCTTAATATCACTTTACTTGTATGACTTTGGCTTGTGACTTAAACTTTATTAAGCTTCAGTACCTCAGGTGGTGGTGGGAAGTGGAGAACCTTTAGGAGGTGAGACCTAGTGAATGGTCCTTAGGTCACTGAATTCATACGTGGGAAGAGGGTTGTGGGACCTGGCCCTTCATTCTCTCTTTTGCCTCCTAGCCATGAGGTGAGGAGTTTTCCTCCATCACATGTCCTGACCTCACCAAGAGTGAAGAATGGTTGTTCCACCTCCCGATTTTCAATGAATGTCTGCAATCATTGCTACTCTTTGTAGACTTGTGTTAAATCCAGTGCAGTGGACAGCTGTGCACTAGTTCTGTTCCTATGTTGACTATGTGACTTGTGCCGTACTTTCATGTTCATAACCTAAATACTGAGGACTGATTATCTGAATGACTCGGAAATGTGTTGCCTGCAATTAATCACTCAAAATTATATCCATAATGACATGCTGTATTGTAGATGCTTATTTGAAGCATCCAACAAATTTATTTTATAGTAAAGAAAAGAGGATACCTAGATGTGTAAGTATCAATAACACAGAGTAGTTCTGCCACAAGACAGTAGGAAGAGACCCCAGAGGGATGCAGATAATTGAACATTAAATACATGGAATGAATGTATGCCATTGGAATTCAGAGGCAAGAAGCTATATGTGGAATAGACAGGCTGAGAAAGGACTTATAGAGAAGGTTAGCTTGGGATGTGCACTCAAGAATTAAAAAGTTAGGGCTAGGGGTATACTTCAGTGGTAGAGTATTTGCATGGCACGTGAGAGGTCCTGGGTTCAAGCACCAATACCACAAAAAAAATTGTAAATGAATCAAAAAGTTTAAACAGAAAAGCTGTAGACCATTAGCAAAGACCTGAAAATGGAATGCATGATATGGAGGCAAAGAGATCATTTCCCGTTTGACATTGGGGATATGGTAGGGAATGAGATGGATAAACAGGAAATTGGAGACAGATGGTGGAAGTCAAAAGTCATTCTGCTTCTAAGCTTGAGATGGGCATCCTTCCAGGGACTCGTGGAAAGGGAAAGGGAGACACTTTGAAGCAGGCTGCAAGGGCTTATATCTCTGATGTACCGGGTCCTAAATATTAGAATGACCATCATGAGTTCAGAAAACTGAAGCTAACTCTTTTTCGATTTGAGGACCCTCCTGCACAGCAAGCTGGAGTGCCCCTGTCAATCTCAAGAGAGCTCCTTTCCTTTTTGATCAAATCTAAAGCTATGCACTGCAAAAATGTAGGCCCTATTATCCTTCTTAGGAGAAACACAAAAACACTGTACCAGTCTAAAATTCAGTTTTTTTTTAAAAAAAGTATAACATGAGGTAATTTTGAAATAAAATATCCCTTAAACTAAGGATTGGAATTTGGTCACTTAATTTTTACTGTTTGAGGAAAGGGTACCTACCAATTTCAAGTGTAAAATATTTATTAAGAAATTCGCTCATATTTGTCAATCCTGCCAGAGGTAAGGATCCCCGGGCTTATTTTTGTGGTCCAGTTCATGCATAGTAAAAAAGAAGCTTGGTAAAGCAGTGGACTTTATCTTTGTTATCGAATAACATGGACTGTTGAATGATTACTTGCTGGGTCTCTCCCAGAAAAGCAATTTATGAGTTAATTCATGAGTCAGGCCATGTGTGAGAAAGCTGCAGAAAGACCCTGGGAGCTTGAACACAGACCACGTTGCTCCTCCTTGCTAGGAGGATGCTGGCTGAGAAGAGAGGTACGACAGACGAAGGAGAGTGCACAAAGAGAGAAAGATCACAACCTGTCACCAGCATACCCCCAGAAGCACAGCGTCTGTACCACATGCATAACTGGGTTCACTAGTGCCAGCCCACGAGGCTGATGGTGTTAAAGGTCCAAAGTACAGGAACCATGTTGAGGGGGTCACATGAGAACTTCTACCCTAATACACCTTTCCACACACTCTTATAGAGGAGGAAGCTCATGCTTAGCAAGATCAAATGACGGTATAAATTCGTGTCTGCTATCTGTGGGAAGGCTTCCGCTCACACAAGAAAATCTTCGCAGGCTTAATCCCCAAGGTGGTGGTGGGAAGTGGTGAACCTTTAGGAGGTGAGACTAGCGAATGGTCCTTAAGTCACTGAATTCATACATGAGAAGAGGGTTGTGGGACCCTGGCCCTTCATTCTCTCCTTCATGCCTCCTCACCATGAGGTGGGGAGTTTTGCTCCGTCACATGTCCTCACCATGATGTGCTGCTTTTCTACTGGCCCAAAAGCAACAGCCCGACTTGACCACGGACTGGAACCTCTAAAACTGTGAGCTAAAATAAACCTTTCTCTTTACAGGTTAATTATCTCAGTTATTTTGTTATGGTAATGTAAAGCTGACCAACACACATAGCTTTTAAGTCAAAATACTTTGCATTCAGCACCACAAAATTAAATGTGAAACTTATAATATCAATGAGCAATATTTTCTTATTTCAGAGTTTTGATTAACACATTTCACTACTAGGAATATATACACACACAAACATACAGACATATATTCTACAAGCACCATGTGAATTGTCTGAACAGATGCACCAAACTGAGGGGAACAATGACTCTGTATGACAGCATTATACATAGCAATTTGAGTCTTGGACATATTAAAACCTCATGCGTTTAACATTGAGGGACAAAAAAAATTAGACTAACTTTTCCCTTTTTAAATAATAATAAAGTAGGAGCTTGGTTTTCTAAAAATGATATATTCTGTTTTACTAAAGTGTTGCCTTTTGGTTGAAAGTGTCCATGCATAGTCTTCCCACTTGCTTTTAATGTGGTGTCCTAATTGATAGCCTTTTTTAAGTTTAATAAGCACCAAATAGAGACTCAAAGGGTTTGTTATCATCAGGCAATTACATTTGGTTAATAACCTGGCTGTATTTTCTGTCCACATAGGACAGCTCTCTAAAAGCCCTGGCATTAATGAAATTTATTCAAAGTGACAAAGGAAATATTAAAATTACAATACAATTTTCTTTATCATCTCTTATCTAAATGGGGAAGGCATCTGCATCCTGGCATTAACTCACCCACAGAAGAGGAAGTTAAAATACTGTTATTTCTGCAGAATGACCTTTCTGCTGCAGTTTTCACTTGGCTTAGACTCATAATTTGGCCACTGACACATTGTTTAAAATATATAGCGCAAGAAATGAGCAGTAAATCCAACTTTTAACAAATGCTATAAAGTGTGTGTGATCATCTTGGATTCATTATGTTTACCACCTAATGTTTAAATCCAAATGTTATCATTGTTTTAATATCTTTTAATAGTTTGCCAAATATATATGAGTGCCATTCTATATCAATTCTATGTTATCAACTAGAGTGCATGTGAACAAAGCACATTATATGCAGAAAAAAAATTCCCAGAAAATATAAATTAACTATTAATTAAATTAACAAACAATTGAATATACTTTCATACGTTGTTCACAATTTTGTAATTAACCTGGGGCCCTGAAAATTGGATACCAATGTTGAAGTCAGTTGAAAAAAGAAAAAAATAAATTATTGAACACTTAATTTAAAGAAAGTATTGAGATTATCAGAGAACCATAATATATTCATTCCTCATTTTGATGTGTGTTTATTGAGAGGCTACTATAGACCAAGTAGTTTTTCTAGTTACTAGGGCTTAAATAGTGAAAAAAATGTGGAACATTTTTTATTCTTTTGGCATATACATTCTGGTGGGACAAGCAAATATGTAGAATTAAACTTTCAGTAAAATGTAATAAAAGTATGCACAGAACACCACAGACCTGAGTTGTTTAGTTTAGGTTATACACTGGATATTTGTAAATACTATCTTTGTGAGTACACAGAAAAGCATTATTTGGGAGGATAAAGAAACCATCCATTCAATTGTTTGGGTTATAAGAAATAAGTATTTTCATTTTCACATTGGGCTGTGGTATAACTACCTACTCAACATTCTTGTACACAAATAGCTTCTAATAATGGTGATAAAATTTCAAAAATTTTATAGCAATTTGAACAGGATACTTTATTATGATGATTTAGTAGACATGAAAAATGATTTCAACTCAGTAATTGCATAATGAAATAATAGCAGTAATAAAAATAATAATGTTAAAGAAAATGACTTCCCCAAACTGATTGACAATACAGCTATTCTAACTATGATTAGAGTTTATATTGTAATCATAGTTATTTATGTATCAGAAAATCTATATGAATATGTGAAAATGTATTACAATTAAAATGCAAAGTTCTTAATATTGAAAGTACCTTAAAATTTTACTTGCTTGTTACATGAACTACATGCCTTATTTAATGATCTGCTGATTTCTTTTTGTCTTCTAATATCATATATAATGGTAAGATTTTCAAATTTCCCTCTATGAACTATTATAAAAATTCTAATTTGCTTCACAGATTAGCATTTCCCATCAAGGACTGTGGAGATGGTAGGCTTGCATGGTGAAGAGCAGAGTTGGGTCACAGAGCTTCTCTGAAGGCAGGCTTCCCGGCCACAAACTGACTTTGTTACCTTAGGTATTTGGTTACTCTTTCAGTGACTCAATTTCTCAAAGGTAAAGTAGGGATAGTAATAGTTCCTAACATCATTGTTGAGAGGACTGAGTGAGCTCATAAATGTAAAGAGGGTGGAAGAATACATGACATGAAGAGAGTTTCGAATTTCTAAAGCTTCACTTCTAAATGTTTCATATATTTCACACACACATACATACCCATTTCAGACAGTGGTTTCCAAAATATGGTCCCTCCCTGGCTGCATGGACGTCTGGGCTACTTTGGCTGGTGAGGACTGTGACTTCCCCCGCCTCACCATAGATTCTTAGCATTGGAAACCGCTGCGAGGTGTTCTGACAACCTCTCTGGGCCAGCAAGTGAAGGCGGATGACAGTGATGGAGGCGGAGCAGGGTTGCCCGACATCACTCTGAAAGTCTCCAGCTTCCCTAGAAGAAAGAGGCAAGTGAGAGACCCAGACAATAGGAAGGAAGGGAAAAGAAGGGAAAAAAGAATGAAGAATGGAAAGGCAGGAAGTAAATAGGTAGTGAAGCAGGTTTCCCCACTTTGTTGCTTTTAGGTGATAGGCTGGTGCCTCTTGGAGCCCTCAAACTGGGATTGGGGTGGGAGTGAGAGCAGTGGGATCTGACAGCTTGTCCACCTGCTGGGGAGCGGGGACCCACCTGACAGAAGCTGCTGCCCAAGGATGAAGGCCCAAGGACCAGAGGCCAAAGCCAATGCCGTACTTTCCACATGACCAACCTCTGTCTCCTTGTCCAAGACTGTGCAAACTTCTCAACTCAGAGAATAATAATTTCCAGAGACCTAACTGAACAAAACCATTATCTTGCTGTAAAAATCGCCATATATTTGCATATAATAGGAATAAACAAGTGAAGTTAATAGGAAGGATTCTAACTTCTTTCTTTGTATTTAAATACAGTTATGGCTGGTGATCTGGCTCAGTAGTTGAGTGCCCCTGAATTCAATCCCCAGTACCAAAAAAAAAATAAAAAATACAGTCATGCATCACTCAATGATGGCAATGCGTTCTGAGAAGCACACCCTTAGATTTTGCTGGGCACACAAGTTGGAAGGTATTTACTTCAAACTAAGACAGCTGCCATGTCACTGAGTGGCATGTTCTTAAGGGACCTCCAAGGCATATGTGGAATCTCATAATTATGTGGTGCATGACTATATCTTCTATCTCATAAAAAATAAGTTAAAGAGATGAAGCAAGGAGGAGTTCACAAAATATCATATATAAGGGTGCATATGACTGAAAATGTAATTAAAGATTTTGGAGTTATTTTCCCCAAGTTTTTATTTTCTTTTTCAGTAATTTATGCAAAAGCCACAATAATTAAAATGTTAAGGATGTTGTTTCTCTTTTAAAAAGATAGTTTTATATTTTTTCTTATGAAAAGAGATGCTCAGTCTTCTAAAGTTTAGTGGTTTGTTACAACATGTATAATATTTACATTTTGATTAAATTAAACCACATCGATCAAATTTTAATTATAACTTAAGCAATATTATTTTAACATTTAATATGACAAGAACTATTTTTGGACAACAAAGCATACTAAATGTAATAAGAACTGTTTTTCTACCTTGAGATGAATTTTATGAATTCTTGTTAAATTATCTTTGTAATAAAATGACATGTATGGGGAAGGGAATAATGTTGTAATATTTCAATTATTTATACTTATTTTTGTTTCCATATATCCCCATGTAGCAACATATACCTTCCTTAGTTCTTCAAAGTCTCCACATTATTTGTTTTACCAAACCCAAAATGCCACTTTGCATTGTGATGCCATACGTACACGTTTGACTATGATTTTAAATATTCCTCATATTAAATCAACATTTTCTCATGTAACTCTGTTATGCCTTTAGAACTAACATAAATCCTTCCTTGAATAATCAAATGTGATTTGGTTATAAAAATTATTCTATCTTGAAGTCAAAATTTAAAAAGATGCAAAATTGATTCTAATTCTTATGGACGTCTTCTCTGAAGCAAATTTAGCTTATATAACCATAACGTAGTTTTTCTGATGTTTGCCACCCCATCAAGAAATTCTGGCTCAAATGATTTTAAACTTTTAACATAATGAAATACAGAAACATATGAAATTTACTTTATTAATCTATATTTTAAGTTAGCAAAACCTCTGAGACTTTTTTTTAATTCAAAATTTCTATTGGCTCCTAGAAATCTGGGTAAATATATTTGGTCTAGGTAATTGTAGGTTCATGACTGGGAGAAAAAGATTTAGTATAATTGTGATGCTTCAAAAGAACAACAACAATGAAAATAGCAGTTCTCACCCGTAGAAGTTGCTGCCTCTGTTGTGATCTAGTGTTTATTCAACACAGTTTAAGAGTAGTTTAAGATTAGTGTCAAAAATGACCTATGTACTAGAGTACCCCTTATAACAGTAATTTATTTTTAGGAAATGTAAAAACATTCTTCTGAGTCCTTTTTAGTCAATACTCTGAGTTGTCCCACAGCATTAAAAAATATATGACACATTTAGTTTTAATCTATGTACAATCCATACACTTTGCTATCTAATATTTTCTTTCTTATAGTATCAATTTTGTGTTGAATGCTTATGCTAATAGATTTTTCCCTCATAACACATTTGAGTCTGTCTGATAATTTCAATTGCTCAGATATCTGATTCACCATATCATTGTGAGGATTATGCTGGGAACGAGCAACAAAGTGCTTCTCCTTCTCCTGCAGACATAGAAAGCGCTGAATAATAGTTATGAGCATTGTACCATATTTATTTCTTACATAATTGACTGGTGTGCGTGTGTGTGTGTGTGTGTGTGTGTGTGTGTGTGTGTGTATTACAAGTTTGTGGCTATGTAACAAATTACCACAAATTTATCAGCTTAAAATTTTATTCAGATTTAGGGTTGTTGTTGTGACACAGTGGTAGCGCCACTTGCCTCACACATATGAGGCCCTGGGTTGGATCCTTAGCACCAAATAAAAATAGAGAAAACAAAGGTTTTGTGTCCATATATAACTAAAACTATTCTAAGAAATAATATTCAGATTTTTTAACTCCCTCTTCTGTATGGCAGAAGGTACAGCTGCCTTGGTTCTCAGCTCAGGGTGTCTCAAGACTGGAATCAAAGGTCCAGTGGGGCAGAATCATGGAGACTGGGGGACAATCTTCTTTGCAGTTCATTTTTATTACTGACAGGATTCAATTCCTGTGGTTTTAGGGCCGAAGTCCGGAGGGTTTTGTTTTGTTTTGTGTTTACACTTGAACTCCTTCATCTTCAGTCAGTAATATTGTGTAGAATAATTCTCATGCCACTGGTCTCTGACCTACCACCAACCAGAGAAAACGGTTTTAAAAGGCTCGCCTGATTAGGTCAGGCACACCTGGAAATTCTCTCTTGTAATTAATTCAAAGACAATGATTTTTAATTTAATTATATCTGCATCCAAAGGGATAGAAGTCCCAGAGACCAACTTAAAATTCTGCCCACCACAGCCAGGTCTCAAATTTTGTAGGACATGATTTTATTGTATTTTTCATCCATCCAAGTACCAAAACTAATTATTTCAAGAATTCAAAGGGATAATAAGAACTTGTCTCATGAAGTACAGGGACAAACACAACTGGTTTGTCAAGTAAAATGTGAACATGTTGGCCTAGTAAGAAGCTGACATGTTGCTTTTTTCTACTTTTGACAAATACCACGGAAGATTTCAGAAGATCAATGCATATGGAAAGGTATGAAAAGTGACTTGAATAATACATGACAAATGCTTGCTTAGCTTGCTTTTCTGACATTAAAGCTAAAGGAAGGCTTGGTGAGCAGAACTAGAAAAATTAATATCTATCATTCTCATTTTTGAACACATAGCTTTGGTTTCTAATTCACCATGGCATACGCTTTTCCCTACGATGGAACATCTCTTATTTGAGTTTCTGTATTTAAAAGGAGAAGTCAGCTCATGTAATATTTCTTGACTCCAAAAGACAACCAGACAGCTCAAGCCCTTCCGAATCACTCTTACCTTTCATTTAGCCTTGAGATAGCCAGAAGGGAAAGAGAAAATGCATCCAATACCATAAATTGCAGTTTTATGCTGATTTATCATTCCTCAGCTGATTTGAGGAGCCCACAAGCCCTTCAAGGAGTTCTCCTATCTTGTGCTCCATCCAGTGCCACAATCAGCACGACCCAGCTGTATGACATGCTGAGTACAGTGACAGTTACAAGATATAAAATGAGTAATGTGGGATAGGTGCTACCTTTCGAGAATCTATCACTTGTTATGGAGATGAACGAGAAATCAGAGTGCAGAGTGAGAAAGCACACAGCTGAAGGGCAGAGTACAGCTCCCAGTGGAGTGGAGTCTGTGGGGGAGTGCGGCCAGGGGAAGATGAGAATGTTTACATCACTCAGACCAAACACATTCAGAAAGGAAAGATGCTGATGCTTCTCACAGTCGTGCATCTCCTGGGCCCAGAGCAGTGCAGAGGAGATCAAGGACAGGATTTGGAGACTGGGAGCGAGAAGTAAGGCAGCCTCCAGAGAGGGGAGCCTGGGTCAAGACTGAAGGCAGGTAACCGAAGTGGCAGGTCCTGCATGACAGGACTGCTGGGGTCAAGGTGAAGGTTGGGACATGAGATTGCAGAGCAAGGCCACGGCTGCTTTCCTCAGGTTCCATCAAAGGTGGTGGAGCTCCCCTACAAGGTGAGGCAGTTCCAAACCAGGCTTTGGGATATTCACTTAGGGTGCAATTAAAAAATTTAGGCTCCTGGATGCTACTACAAATTGGGAGTTCATATTTTTTAAAGTTTTTAACTGGCGTTCCTTGATGCCATCACACTGCCCACCAAGATCCGGGACTCTTGGTGGGTGATTGTGCTGATCACCCCCTGTCAGCCTCCACATCACTATTCTGCCCTTCTCTGCCCTGCTGGCTGGCTGTGACGCTGACCTCTAGGGATCCTGCCACTCTCTCCCCCTCATACTCTGACGGGTATTGCTCTGAGACCAAAGGGAGCATCAGTAGAGCAGAGGGTAGAGGAGAGAGTGTGGTGGTGAATCCCCTGCCTGCTTCCTGCTTGGCGTGTACCCTGACAATGGAGGGAGATTTCTACTGCTCTGCCCAGCAGATCCTCTACCCTAACTGCTTTGGCAGACCCAGTAACAGCAGGTCCCCCCTCTCTCTTTCCCATGTGTGGGGCTGACTTGAGTCCAGGTAAGCCTTTCCTGGGAGCATGAACCTGTCGGGGGTTCAGGCAGATGCAGTGATGATTTATCACACAGGGCGAGCTTATGGCCTCAGTCAGACAGCAGAGGCACGCTCAGTCAAGGGAGGGAGAGCTCAAAGCAGGATGCCACCAGAGGACTGTCACAGGTCCCCACACGGGTGATGGCTAGTTTCTGAAGCTTAGATGGAGAAGATAAGCCTTGAAATGCCCAGAGCACCATTGCTGTTGAAGTGAGAGAGAGTGTGGGGACAGTGAGGGAGGAATCCGGATGGAGAGGAGTTTGCCCACTTCACAAGAGCAGGATGTGTGCATGTCTGGGTAGCTGTGGACACAGAAGTACACATTTGTGTGGCTACAGATGCAGCTGGGCACAGATATAGGGTGTAGAACAAGTTGTATTTGGAGAATGCTTGCATACGTAATGATTTTATTATTAGAAATGCAATATATGAATATCACTAGCAATCAGATGTCAATAAAGGAACCTGAGCAGAGAGGAGATTATTTGGGGATGAGATACAGCCCACTTGATGAATTTAGAGGCTTCTACACTCATGCCACAGGCATGGCCCCAGAATGGAGGACAAACACCAAGTTTGTTTTAATTTTCATGGTGAGATTACACTTGATTGACTTCATCATTATCCATTCCATGGACTGAACTCATAGTGTGATTGGCGATGGTCACTCTTTTATGATCTTGAAATGTTTTTAACTGAAAACAAAAGCAGAAATTTACAGAGTTTCTTTTTAGTTTGCAGCCTTATGGCTGCAGGTATGAGATGTGCAGGGTGATTCAGTTACTGCAAGGGCTATAGTACAACCTCAGTGCATTCTGACTCTGAACTATTTCTTGATAAAGAGGGTATTCATCCCATGATGTGTACCAGTAAATATTTTAGGTCTGTTTTGCTTATTATTTTTTTAGGGTCTCAATATCCAACATAAGTGTGTTTGCTTTTATGTGCTTTCCTACTATAAAAGGTGAATATAACATTGCTTTCATCTTCTTGTTTATATAGCACCTTTCACCAAAAAAAAAAAAGAAAAGAAAAAAAGTTCAAAATATTCCTTTTGGTTCTGTTGTGTTTAGAAAAGAACAAATTCTTATATAAAGTAATGTTCTGATGGAATCTCTATGACATAAGAATGTTGCAGGAATTGTTAAGTGTTCAGAGCTCATTACTTCACATAGAGAATCTCTGCCTTGTTTATGCAGAGATAATAATTTCCCCTTTTTTTTTCTACAGCTAATCTTCAAATGCATGTAATATTACACATAATGACAAGCAACGTGTCCTCCTTCTCTTAATGTGTGTAGAGTGGCTGTGCCAGTTTGCTTCGCCTGTGTGTGAAGACCAAAATATCCACTAGTTTATTAGTGTGGCCCAGTGAGTGATTTATAACAGTTCAACACACCATTTTTCAATTTTACTGTAGCGTGAAAGTTATATGCATTCGATAAAAACTGGACTTTGAATTTTGATTAAATTTTTAATTTTGATCTTATCCCAGATTAGCAACATGTAGCTGGATCCTCTGGTAATACAGCTCATAGGCAGCAAGCCCCAGCTCCCAGTAGGCTGCGCGAGCCGGAGTTAACCCACACTCCACAGTGCGCTGGGCTGCTAAACTAGGATGCTCTGTTCGGTAGGTTGGCGTACCTAATGCATTCTTTACATGAAGTTTTTGAAGTTAAGATGATTTATTGGGTGGTAACCCCATCAATATTCAAGGAGCATCTGTATTTCCCATCACATGACAGCATGGAAATCAAGAGTTTCTGTGGTCGTGCACTTGCAGTTAAGCTGTGCGATCGTCAGCCCCAGGCTTGGCTCTGTAATGATTATGGACTACATTGGCTGCAGGTCCTTGGTGAGAAATGTGATGTATGACATTATCCATGCCCCTAAAAGCTTTACGATCATTGTCATTGCTACATATGCAGTCACTCTATACTGTAACAGTGATTCCTTATCTTGTGGCAGGACGAGTGTCTACAGATGATTTGAAGGTGCACAGTTCCAGAGAAGATGAACACTGAGAAATTCTACCAATGTTTGAAGATCTCAGACAACTGTGAATGCTTCTTGTGAAGGTTCTCTTCCCCATGATACTTACAATGGCTTCTGATGATATCACAGAATGCTTAAATAATTCTAGTTTCAATTGGTTTTAATCATTTTAGAATCCTCAAAATTTCTTCGGTATCGAGCGTAACTTTTTCTTGGGAGATGTTTCCCATTGTAGTCTATTGCTTAATCTCTTTCAGTTCTCATAAAAGGATTGCTTTATCTTCCATTCTTTGGCCACCTTTATCTCAGGGAGAGACTGTTTCAGGGGTTAATACACTATCCTTTTTAGCATTGCTGTACTTGTTCTCAATTTTAATTAGCGTTCTTTGGTTTGATTTGCGTCTGCAGCTGGTACTAACAATGAAGTTGCCCTGTCCTGTTGCACTTTCTCCTCCAACTGCAATGGGAAAGCATTTCAGGTAATTAGATTATTGTTCACCTCAGAACCTGAGACTGAGCAGTCATTGTCAACCTTGAGAAGCTTCAGTAGGAATTCAGAGTACTTGCCGTCTGTTCCTTTCATGGGGTCATAACAACATTTCTAAAAGTTGACTGCTTCTCCATCATATCACTGAATGACATTGCAGAGGATCCCATAATAGTTATCAAGGCACAAGCCACCAAGAATGGCCCCCTATTTTCAGCATTTATTTCTGCTTTTAGTTCAGTATTGAATCCTGGTGAAATGTAGAAAGCCTGTAAAAATGTCATCCTTATAAATCAACAGGTAGAAATGACATTTGGAAACACAAGGGCAGTCTCCATATACAGAGCTCTCTGTACTCAGCAGTTGGAACCGTAAGAAATGCGATGTGTTCTTGGTTGGGCTTTCATATAGAGGTGTGGAAGAGGTTTCTTATATACACTGAAAGAAATTTATAAAGTTCACTATTTTTTATCTTTTATATAATTATCTATTTCCAGCTTTTTAAAAAAAATGCATTTTCATGGTAGTTTTCCTTGGTGTGCAAACTGTGTTATGATTCCCATAAGCACACATTTAATCATGAAAACCTGCTTGGCCAAGTTCATCGGATAAACATATTGGTTTTTATTTGTTTCTTTGCTCTGACTTTCAAGGTCATAAATAATTTTATGCTTGAAAATATTCAATCTTTTATAGTTGTTATTAGGAAAAACTTTGTGTTCAGACAAACATCCCGGCTTCCCTGCAAAAGCTTCCTTTGCCACTCTCATCTGATGCCCAGTCTTGCTTCTTAGGATTTTATCTGCGACTCAGTCTCCATAAAAGCAGCTCTGTTTTGTTTTGTTTTCCTGTAGATGCCTCTACTTCTAATTCTCTGATCTTTGGAGATTCCTCTGCTCAGTCTCACCATGATGGCATATATCTATCTTCCTATTTGATTTTGAATCACATTCAATCAAACATGGTTACATTTATAATGTTTAAGAATTAACCCTCATAACCAAAAGATGTACATGCACAATTAAGGAAGGAGGCTATTTACAGTATAATATTTAATTTTCTTACATATTTATTCAATTTATGCTTAAGGAACAATGTTAATATGGGGTATATAAATAATCCATGATAGAGTTAGGCGTGGTGGTACATGCCTGTAATCCCAGCTACTCAGGAGGCTGAGACAGGAGAATCACAAGTTCAAAGCCAGCCTCAGCAATTGTGAGATTTTCTTAACTGGAGACTCTGTCTCAAAATTAAAAATAAATAAATAAATAAAGTGCTGGTGATGTGGCTCAGTGGTTAAGCACCCCAGGGTTCCATATCCAGTAGGCCCTCCAAAATAATCCATCACACAATTATAGAAGACCATAAATTCAAATGTAGAAAAGAAGTGTTAATTTACTTTTGCTTTCTTTACTATGAAAAGGATAAGTGACAAGCAGAAAACCTGAGCAAAGCAGAGTTGTTAAAGTTTTGTGATTTCAGATTTTTAATATCTAGAGTTGAATGCATCTGCTCATCAATTTAAGTTCTTGAAGACCTACATTATTTAAATGTTGCTTAGAGTTGCACCAGGTACATGTGATCCTCTCTGCTATATTTAAATAAAAGTGCATGAAAGTTATTTAATTTATCAGTATCCACAGAGTCTCACTAAAACCAGAAACCAGAATAATAACTGTTCATTAAGGACACCAACCCTATACTAAAATCACTGTCACAATTAAATTATACCAGTGTTGGATGTTTTATGATTTTTTTATCTTATATAAAACTTAATTCATCTTTAGGAAATATGAATTTGAATATTAAACACACAGAAAATTAGTATTTTCATATCATTTCTGTGTAAATTTATTTTACTTTGTGATCTGAGAGATTTTTAAGAAAGCTACACAAATAGCTGCCCCACAGTTATCCCACAGGAATTTGTTAGATGCAAACTCTGAGTCCTCACACTGTCCCAAGGAAGCAGAAACTGCTTGGTCTAGGTGAATTTGAGCAAGCACTTACTGATTATCGTTTTAAAAACATGGTGTCACTATTTAAGTTTTAGGTTTTAGGTTTGTATTTTTAAATGGGACTGGATCCCTGAGGTTTTCTTAAGAAAAAGTCTTGACACAACTAATTGGAATCAGATTTCAAGTTATCCAGATACAGGGACTGGGCAGTTAAGACCATCCCTACTCTTCAGGACTGCACTTCAGGTTAACCAGGTTTTCTGACACCTGGCTCCTCCACTCCCTTGTGGCTTCTCTCTTTTTGAGGTGATGGGTGAAACTACCCTTGATAATGAGTGCATCACTTTACCATTTACTAAATATGCATTCCTTGCACTCTTAAAATGGAAGAATTTTTGGTATGTAAACTATATTAAAATAAGAGTTGCTTTAAAAGCTGAAGAAAAATACAACTTCAGGTAGGTAGTCTATTTGTGGGTTTTTCTTGTTTTCTTTATTATGCTTCACGGGTTTGGAAAATCAGTATTTAATTCTATATACAAACCATTTTTCCTAAATGTAGATATGTATTAGTAGTCACAGGAATTTCCAAAAATAGTGTTTTGAATAAAAAAGGAACTCAGATTTTTACTTGACAAAAAAGGAAAAAAATAGCATCAGTTAGAAGGACCACAAAACAAATTCTGTGCCTACTAACTTATCATTGGTTTTCCTGGGAAGCTTACTTGAGTACAACCAGCAAACATAATTGCCCAATAAAATAATAATGATGAATTTTGTGTATGTGTGCTATGTAGTATGAATGTGGGATTATGGAAGGATAAAAAAGTTAATCTAATATCAGAATGAAAATTACAATAAAACTAATGAAAAGTGTTCAGCTATCTGTCATTAAGACAAATCAATTTTGAAATTAATTTCAAGAGGGAAAGCTAACATTTTGCTGATAAGCCACAATTTTCTATTTAATATTTATAATTGAATAAACAGTCACATTTTATTAGAATGAGTAATTGACTCAGGGCATTGCTCTTCTAATAGCACAGAAACCATGGTTACTAAATGAGATAAAGAGTTTTTAGTAAAAATAATAATAATAATAACCTCAGTGGTGATAGGATGTTTACCTTTACAGTTAATTTAAATGTAAATTTGCACTTACAGTACTGGATACCTCTTGTAGGAACCTGTCTGTTCTAAGAATTAGAAAACAATTTTAAATCATGATTGCAAATGTGCTATGATATAAGAAGATTTAAGATAAATCAAATCCAGAAGTCAGTCTGTCTCTCTCTCTCTCTCTCTCTCTCTCTCTCTCTCTCTCTCTCTCTCTCATGAAATTCAAGCAAATGCCAAGCAAAATATAAAATATTTCTCTAATGAAGCAGGCAATTTGTACATAGGAACTACTGAAATTGCTCTACCAAATGTATCAAGTCTATTTTTCTTACATTATATCCGATGCTCCATGATCATATTTATTTATTTTTGAAGTACAGAGGATTGAATCCAGGGGCACTCTACCAATGAGATATATCCCTAACCCTATTTACTTTTTAAATTTTAAGATAGAATGTCTTTAAGTTACTCAGGTTGGACTCTACCTTGTGATTCTCCTGCCTCTGCCTCCCAAATAGTTGGGATCACAGGCCTATGCTACAGTGCCCAGCTCATGTTTAATTTGTACACATAAATATCACAGCATCTAGATTTTATCACACAATTCAAGCATCTGTTTTGTTATATCAGTTATGTAAAGAAATGGTATTTTGTTCTATGTGATGACCTAAGGAAATTGATCTGAATTTACTGTTCCTCTAGGAAATTGTAATTATATTGACAATTAAAAGGCATTATTAACAGTATAGAGATAGGATATTTTTGATACATTCAACAAAGAATAATGACAACCAGGGTTTATTTAATGCAGAGAATCAATTTAACATCTTATAGAGGTAATTATTCAAATTTGAATTGAATTCCCCTTTTTGCAAGAGAAGAATCTGTAAAGTTTTCACATGATTTCATATATGTATTCATTCACCATTTTCCTTAAAGTGATTGAATTTGAAATTTAAAGATATTGTATGTGCACTGAACCCAAATTCTGAAGTTCCATAAAAGTTTAAAGTGCTGTCATATTATTATTAGTCTTCTGTGAAGTTAATGGGGAGAACCATTATCCTCTGAGTAAGTTTTATGGTAATTTTTGGTGCTTTCAATGAGGATACGCAATTAAAGATAGGTTGTCCTTCAGGACAAAAAAATAGAGAGAGAAGGTGGGGAAAATTATGCAACTTCTTTAACAAGAAAGAACTGCAATTAATTCTGCAACAAAACAAGTCTCCAGAAGAGCAGCCTACTCTGGGCGGAATGGACATGCTCTCAGCAGAATCACAGGCTTCTGAATTTCTGCGCCTTGTTCCCATACCTTCCGTTCGTTAATGACTGCTAGCAACAGAGCTCCTTGTCATGTGTGTATTTCACAGAGAAAAGTGTTAGAAGTGGAAGGATGTGCCCTCGTTTTCTAAGCCACCTTCCTGCAAGTGACCTGATAATTCTACAGGCATCTTACATGCCAGATTTTTTTTGTCAAAAAAGTCACATATAGCAGCAAAGTACTCCAGAAATTCTAGCCTTTGTTACAGGTAGAAAAGTATGGGAATAAAATGGAATAGTATTAATAAAGGAGAAGGTGAAATCAATATTGAGAGAGAACAGCAGTACCTTATACAACCAAAACCAAGCCTTCTTTATTATGGTGTTTATCTTTATTAAGCACCTCAAGGACTTTAATTGGCATTTGGCATATTCAAAATTACTATAAACAATATACATATCTATCACATGATATTGTGCCTAGTTTTGTATTACCAAAGCTGAAGAACTCACCTTGTGCTATTAAGAATTAATTCCAGGACTTCCATCTGCGTAATAATTTTCCACTTCCCTAGTCAAACAGAAATACCCTCTCACAGAAATACCCTACTCTTCACAGACATCTGTAATTCACTTTCACTTTCTCTGCCTGCCAGGAAATGCCCTAGATGCTTTTTTGGGTCTTTTTCTCTCTGAATTTTTAACAAGAGAGTATGGTCTATTTGAGGGAAATATCAGAAATTACCATTTTCAATCCCAACGGGCTGCACTTTTATTTTTTGCCTTTTTCTCTGAAAATTAATATATTATCAACAATTTTGCCTAACTGTTTATATAGCAGGGGATGGGTTTCCTGATTTGTGCAAAGTCTTCTTCAAGTTTGTTTTACTATGTTTAGCACCCTGTGCTCAGTTTCCACAGGACAAAATGAAAGGATGCTTGGGGACATGAACTGTTGTGTTATCATTCCTCAGTTCTGAAGTCCAGATATGTCAATGTGTGGCTTCCTTTGTGTGAATAAGACAGTTGCTCTGGGTCCAGGTGATATTTAAGTAACCCAAGTAAGCTGATTAAGACCTATCAGGCAGCTCTACAGTGCTGCTGTTGGAAACCAATGAAAACAAATGCTGTGGATACCTGTCTGCATTACATAAAAGAACATCCACCCTGATAGGTAGAGATGCTTGATGTACCAAATGTATTTTATAACTCTTTTTGATACTTGGTTTGCCATGGTGAATGCATTTGTCTATGTATGTGTGCATATAACATAAATGTACATTTAGACAGTTAATATACATTAACTATATATTAATCTTGAAGGTACAATTTGTGAATCTATATTTGCAGGTAACTCAGATGTCTCTGTAAGGGATCCTCTATGGGGCAAAATGAAAGCATATTTTAGAAAATAGGTAAATATTCAGAAGTAAGTATGGTAGAGGAATGGAACAGAATGAAGAGCCTGAAAGTAAACCCACACATCTACAGACAACTGATGTCCAACAAAAGTACTAAGAAGACACACTGGAGAAAGGACAGATAAAGTCAACTCAAAATAGATTAAAGACTTATATGGTGAACCTTGAAACTGTGACATCATAGAAGAAAATAGGGTAAATGCTTCAGCACAGTGGAACAGTAGACTGTCACTTTACATTTCAGGCTAAGACACCAAAAGTACAGGAAACAAAAGAAAAATCAAACAATTGGGATTTCATCAAACTTAAAGTCTTCTGCATAGCAAAGCAAATAATCAACAGAACAAAGAAAGAGACAACCCACAGAATGGGACAAAGTATTTGTAAACCATATATGTGACAAGGGGGATACCCAGAATACACAGTGAACTCTGGAAACTCAATAACAAAAAAATAGTAAAAACAAAACAGAAGCAAAATGAAGCAATAAACTTAATTAAAAAATAATCTGCAGACCTAAATAGACATTTCTCAAAAAAAAAATGTTTAGGAAGAATTAACAGATACATGAAAAAATGTGTAGCATCACTAACCATCAGGAAAACGCAAACCAAAACTGCAGAGGTGTCCTCTCACCCCAGTAAGAATGGTTATTACCACAAAGACCTAAACACAAAATGTGCTGATGAGGATGTGCAGACAAACACACACTTGTGCACTGTTATTGGAAATATAAATGAGCAGTCGTTGTGGAAAACAGTATGGAGGTTTCTGAAAATTTCTAAGTAGAATTTCCATAAGATCCTTCACTGCTACTCCTGGGCATATATCCAAAGGAGATGCAGCCAGTACGTCCAGGAGAGAGCTGCTCTCCTGTGTTCACTGTAACACTATTCCCAAGAATCAAGAAATAGAGACTGTCAATCAAATAATGGATGGATAATAGAATGTAGCACAAATGTACCTTAGAATACTCTTCAGCCATAAAAATAATGAAATTTTGTCATTCACAATGACATGGATAGAACTGAAGATCATTATGTTAAGGGAAATAAAGCAGGCACAGAAAGACAAGTACTGTGTGCCCCTCACTCACATGTGGAGTGTGAGAAGGGCACCTTATAGAAGTGGAAAGTAGCATGCTGGTTACCAGAGGCCAGGCAGTGAGGAGAGAAATGGTTGTGCAAAGGTTGATCAATGGATAGCAAGTTACAATTAGATGGCGGCCAGAAATTCTAGTGTGCTACTGCACAAAGGGTGAGCAGACAGAACGATAGTGTATGTACACTGCAAAGAGATAGGAGAAAGGATTTTGAAGATTTTTACCATAAAGACATGATAAATGTTTGTGAATATATGCATTTACTCTGATTTAAACATTCTACAATGTATACGTGTATCAAAATATTTCATGGTACCCCATTAATATGTACAATTTTTATATTTTTATGTATCAGTTAAAATAAATCTATAAATGAAAAGAAGTAAACATATAATTATGTAAACAAAATGGGATGTAATATTTAATTTATGCAAAGCAATATATATATGTATATATATATATATATTTGATAGATTGGTAAGTATAACAATAAGTATAGATAAATTACATGTAACCAGATGAAACACAAGGAAAAAATATCCTAAAGACTACCTCATGCAGATTTGCATTTGCATTTGTGTGTATGACTGTGTGTGCGGTGTGTGTGTGTGTGTGTGTGTGTGTGCGTGTGTGTGCGTGCGCGCGTGCATGCTGGAAAAGTCTCTGGACAGTCAGCCCTTGGACAGACTCCAGGAAGAAGCCATATGTGACAGTTATTAAGTTATGCTTTGGGTCCTCTTTTGCCAGTCTACTAAAGAAAGAGATTGGATTACTCTAATGATTTCTAATTGTTATTTGTAATTTTTATGACCTTTAAGAAATAGCAACTACACAAAAACTAAAACCAGGAAGTATGTTGTTTCTGAGTCAGTCTCAGACCTAATGAGTCCTTAATTGAGATAGCCATCCATAAACAAAGCTATTCTAATTCACTACAGAATGCAGGCCAGAGTCTTAGCTGAGAACACATTGGACTTCATTATATAGTGAATCTTCGCCATGCACATTTGGACTGTCACTTTACATTCCCAACACAGTTTAACTAGGTGGCATTATACCATGCTGCAGCACCCACCTCTTCTGAATATGTAACAACTCTAAAATTGCAGTTGTTACATATTCAGAAGAGGTGGGTGCTGCAGCATGGCATGTTGCAGATTTTCATCACATCTTTTGATGCTGAGTAAATTTTTTTTCTTTGTAAAATGAGAATTTCTCAAAATATCCTTTCATTTAAAAATTAATATTATCCTATCAACTACCTGCCCCTATTTCTTATAATACCAAGAAGTGCTTTGGAGAGCAGCTGAAAGAAATCCTCATTATCTTCAGGCATCTTTACTGAGGTGCCCTGGTCCTGATCACATGGATAGTAAGGAAGGAGGAGGGCCAGGAATCCAGAGATGAATGAGGGCAGAGCAGAGGTGGGGCTTAGACACAAGTCACAGGGCCTTGAAGGCTTGACAGCTCTCAGCACCATGGCTGCTGTGTTCTATAGATGACAAGAAGCTAGAGATCATTGGTTCCTCGCCATTTAAAGTATAGCAATAAAAACAAAGGCCCAGAGAAAACAAATAACCTGCATGACAGTAATGAATTCTGTGGTACTGTCACCGCACTAAAACTGGGCTCTCCTGCTCTCTCCCTGTGACTCTTAATTATTGATTTTAAAACTGATCTAATTCAATATAAAACAAAACGAAAAAAAAAACAAGACTGAGGACTTTCGTGTAAGAGACCCCTTTACCTTGAGAATTCTATCTTACAGTGAACTTTAAAAGACAGATATTACCCTGAATAAACAAGTAGGCTCACCTCTCCAGTCTTAGAAAACTGAAACATCAGAGAATGTGCTGAAAACCACCAGTGGAAAAAAAAGAGGTGGCTTTTTAAAATATAAAAACACAGAAAATCATTAACAGAATGCAAAATCATCATTCAATTCACAAGTTTAAACAATATTATATGAACTCAAAAAAGAAATTCTCCCTAGAATCAGGCACGTAAATCAAACATAATCTGTTATTAGTCTAAAATATCATATCTCTTAATCAAATGACAGTGTCCAAATCACCACGGAAAATTTTAAATTATTCAATGTTTCTTAGTTGTATCTTTGTTTTATTGTTATTCTTCAATAATTTGAACAACAATTCTGAAGAATTTTAAAGTTTAGTAGTCAAAAGGAAAGAAAGAAAGAAAGTCAGTCAGTCTTTGGGGGTTTGTATTAGCCACCCTACAAATTGCCTAATGAAATCAAACTTGTTGAGGAAATTTCATTCTTTCCGTTTCAATTTGCATGTTTTTGCACTTATGTGTATGAATAGATGTGTGTATGTGTGTGTGTATGTGTACGCATATGTGTGATGAGAAGTAAGCAAATGGAAATTGGGCAAGAACATAGATTACACTTTTTACCCTTGGCTGATATTCTCTTGCCTTAGAAATAGAGCCTTAGAATACACAAGAGGTAAACAAACCTAATAGTCTATTAAATGTTCTCTCCTTTGCTTTTATATTTACATTTCTGGGCCTCATTTTTACCTCCATGAAACTGTCCTAGCCTCCAAGCCTCAATATCCCTATAGGACAAAGGAGAAGCTTAGGCTATCCTAGCTTTAAGGAGTAATGATTTCATTCTTGCATTTTCTTAACAAATCATTGATCATGCAACATTTTCTAGGGAAAGTTATTAGAACCACAAAAAAAACTCACTTCATATGAATCAAAAGTGAATGAATTTATATAATGAACTTTCCTCTTCTTCCATATGCAGGGTAAGAAAATTATATTTCTGGTTTGTTTCAATGCTCCTGAACTGTAGGACACTAGAAATTTCATCTGGTGAAAAGGATACTAGCTACTCAACCTTGCTTTAAATCCTTACGTTTTGGATAAAATAGTTCTGTCAAACCTAGCTATATTATTGCCCAAATGAACACTGATGAAAGCAAGGATGGAGCCCAAATCTGATTTTATTCCAGTGGGGAGTGGAGAGCCACTGTGGCAGGCTTTGAGCTGCGCAGTAATACCACCTGACATATTTTTGAAAGTGCAGTCTACCTGGGAATGGAGGCGGGAGGATTCATGGAGAAGCAGGGTAGCCGGTCAGGTGGTCACGTGGAAATGCAGAAGAGAGTATAGGGAAAATGTGGAGACTGAGAAGGAATTGGATTTCAGAGATTTTAAACAGAAGGTAGAACCAAGTGATTGGCTATGTGGTGTGAGAGAAAGAAACAAAACGAGTTTGCTCTGACTGTGAAGTGTTTGTCCTGAGTGTCTTCAGGGATGGACATGGCATTTGAGCTGGGAAAGTCAGTCAACGGAAGTTATGGGTAGACCAGATGGACATTCACTTTGGATGTGGACGCATTGTGTTTAAGAGGTATATTTGATTTTCAAGTAGGAAGTCTAAAAGTCAATATGAACTATGAGGAATAAACGTGTAGTAGAGAGGCTTAAAAACCAACATAAATCTGAAGGAAAAAAGCAAGGTCAGAGGTACTATTATTAATTTAGTGGCCATCAATAGTTAGAGAATGTTTGAAGCCTCAGCACTTGATTGACTCTATATGCAGTGTAGATATAGGAGTGCACACAATTACACATGAAGTTAGATGTGTGGGGGTGTAGCTCAGTGATGGAGCACAGGCTCAGCATATGCAAGTCCATGAGTTCAATTGCCAGCACCAAATAAAATATGGTTTGCAGATGTTTATGCATAAAAATAATGCTAACACTCTGTATTTTTTGTGATATGTTTTTCTCACAGAAAAACATGGTAGTATTAACATGGTAGTATTAGTAAAAATCAACAGGACAGGGAATATAGTACTAACTACATAAAACTTCAAAATCTCTGATTGTTAAAACACATATTTTAAAAGGCAAATATTAAATGAAGAAAATATTTACAACTTACACAGCAAATATAGACAAAATAAGCTCATATGTTTGAGTAAGGAAAGGAAAAAATACAAATAAAGTATACTGTAGACAATGGAAAAAATAAACTAAAGAAATATAAGTGAAAGATGATTTACCTCACTCTCAGTCAAAGTAGTGTGTGTCAGCACAATGCTGAACACTAATATTTCATCTGTGAAAATACAAATATTTAGCAGTTGTTTAGGGAAGAAGTGCTTTCAGATAATAATGCAGCACCTGTAATAATCCAGTTCACTAAGTGATTAAGAGTGGTCTCACTGGAGAAAAGAAAATGTTCAAAAACTGATATATGATGACAGTTGTTACACCAATAAAGTTACTAAAGTTATTGGATTTTACCTCAAAGGGATAGATTTTGTGCTATTTTAAAATAGCTCAATAAATTTGTTAAAAAACAAAATTTGCATTAGAATATTTGTTAATGTGGATTTATATAATTTTCTTATCTACTTTACTTTTTAACTCTATGATGGTGTTCTTTTGGACCTTAATGTATTTCATATGGTGTAAAATCTATAGAGTGACCTTAAGTCAAACAACCTCCTAGGATTGACACATTGTACTGGGATTGGTCTCAGAAACCAAAGGAACACACAGAGATAGCGGTCTGCCATTGCACATTGAGTTTAGGAAGGACTACAGCTTCCATCTTGGATTCTCTCCAGTCACTCTCCTTGAGAGGTCAGCTGCATGTCCTGAGGATGTTCAGGCAGCTGGAGGCCCACATGGTGAGGAATGGAAGCCTGGCCAAGAGCCACTGAGGAGCAGGTCTGTTGGCAACCTCCCGACAGATTCTGCAGGCTCAGCTCAGCACAGACTCTAAGTATGCAGCCCCAGCCAACAGCTTGACCACATCTCTCTCTGCTGTGTTTAGGCTGTGTCTCACTTTCTATTCTTTTAATAAAAAAGGAAGATTAGAATTTATTGTAAATTTTAATACAGTGCTGGAATGTCTGTAAACTATCAGACATTCCAATCTTGCTGTATTATTTCCCCCTTTAACACTCCTCCATTTCTCCTGCCATGCATTGATATGACAACAGGGCACTTATGGAACTGTTGCTTACTCTGAGAATGAAATGCACTTACATAATGTGTCAATGTTCTTTAATGTATATTTGTCAAGTCTTTCTTAAAATTAAGAAATTTATTGCTTTCTCTACTTTGAGAGAATTTTTTTTTTTGTCAATAGATAGCAGGGTTGAAATTTCCACCTAAGAAAGTTAAAACTATATTATGCCCAACCTTTCCTTAATACTTAACCTACTTTCATTATTTAGGATGACTGTCAGAAGGAACCATGAAATGCCCTTTAGAACTTACTTTTCATTTTGAAAATATGATGAGTTTGAGATATATTTGTCCAACTGAATATTGGTTAATGTCTGTAAACAGTTAATATGTATCATTGATCTTCATCTATCATATTCTCTATAGGAGACTTCTAGTCATTTAGCAGGTCATTTCACAAATAGGTATAAAAGAGATGGTGAATCGCATGTGTCTAAAGCAAGTATTTCTGTAACAAATAGTGCATAAAAATGTTATCCACTTTCGAATTAAGAGGTCCAAATGTCATAAAAATATACAATTGATGCCTTGTTGTTTAAAATATGCCATGCTGGAAACAAAAATGAAGCTATTCACACTTTTTGTTATCAGCAAATATCTCTCATCTTTAATTAGAAATATCTCTATCCATAATTCAAGAAGAAATTTTGAGTTATTTCTGCAAGAAACATATGGGAGATGACATCTGAAAGACAGTTTTCTTTAAACATCTGCTTTGTTCACTGTTTTGTTTCTTTGTAAAATGAATTTTAAGCTCTAAAAATGAAATATGTATTATGATTACAAATATAACATCCATTTAACTATGGTCAGGCAACGAACTCAATAGTTGCAAAGGGTTTAGAGTTTGTTTTGCTTTTATTTGAATCCTAGAAACAGTTTGCTGAGGTGAATGATGTGACAAGCATCATGATAAGGACTTAAGACAGATGATGCTCAGGATCAGTAGATGTCTGAAGCTCTCTCTCTCTCTCTCTCTCTCTCTCTCTCTCTCATACTCATCAGGTTTTGTTTTGGAGGGTTAGATTGACGCCTTAAAACAAGTTATGATATGTTCCTGCCTCTGTGTCTTCAGAAAATATTTGTACATATTTGGTATTATTTAATTCTTAATTTTCATTTCAGAATTTACCCAGTGAAGCAATCTGAATCTGTAGAAAAGTTGTCATAGCAATATCAATTTCTTTAAGAGAGCTTCAGTATATTAGAATTCTAAGTCCTCTTAAATTAGTTCTGGCATTTTTCAAGGAATCTCTTTTCTTTTTCAAATTTACTATAATAAGATAATCCACACTAGTTTGCTATTTGTTTAATATTTGCTTTACACATGAATACACACAAAAATGCTATTATTAGAAGCCCATACATTTATACTTGTCCATATCTTGCCTGTCTAATCCATTCTGATCTGTCCATCATTTTAAAAAATGGAGATACAATTTATTTAAAATCTATTAAGTAGAATTTTCTCTTTGTCTAGGGAGTTGAGACCATGTTTTTAAGCTTCATATATTTGAATTCTTGCATGATTCATGTTTTATTTCTATGTGGACAATTTTTATTTTTCTCTTTCCATTTCTTCATGAAACAGCTGTCTTTTTTCTTCATTTGCTGTATTTTTCCTTATTGGTCTCCTTCATTCTTCATTCTTTTGAAAGTGTACACTTATTACTGCTTCCTTAGCAAATGGTAAGATTGTTCCATGAATATTTAACTTAGTAAAGTTCAGAATGAGTTAATAATAGTGTCTTTTATTGAGAGAAATACATCTCGTCCTCTCTGCCCGCCATTCCTCCCCTCATGGAGTGGGATTGGGGAAGTGTGATGGGGAGTGTGTCTGGGAACTCTTCTCAAGGCATGCGAGGCCAGCTACACCTTGAAAAGTTTGTGGTACCCAGGATTTATTTATTCTGCAGCATGGCCATTCCTGGGAGCATCTAGTCAGCCATAATGTGAAACAGAAATTTTAAAAAAATAAAATAAAAATTGATCTTATTTCTCTCATTTCATTTCATGTAACATGAAAAATTATATGTAAAATGCTGTTTGTGGGTTTGGGGTGAATGTTCCAGTGTTCCAGTGGCTTCTATAAAAATAGGGCAGGTGATACAACAGTTTACTCCAGCTACTATGAAAATTCTTCTTTTTAAAGGAGTTTTCCATAGGTTTTCATCACATAGAGTATTACTATAATACTCTGTCATTTTTTCATTATAAATATATTATATAAGATCTATGTGAACCCTACAATTTTATTTTATTTCATCCATATGTAACACTTTTCAGGAAAATGCCATTTTTT
This sequence comes from Callospermophilus lateralis, assembly GCF_048772815.1. Taxonomy (NCBI): domain Eukaryota; kingdom Metazoa; phylum Chordata; class Mammalia; order Rodentia; family Sciuridae; genus Callospermophilus; species Callospermophilus lateralis. The sequence goes on along the minus strand of NW_027511570.1, from coordinate 411,068 downwards.
TTTGTCTGTGGACTGATGTGTGCCCTTTATACTGGGGTGCTATGTTTAATATGACTTCTTCTTAGACTATTTTAATTATTATATTTGTTAATAAATTTCATACAAAGTTAAGAGCTAAATAAATCCAGAATGTCTTATAAATATCACTTAAGTAAATATAATTTAAAATAAGGTAATATACAGATGTATATTGGTCACTATGTAGAGAAGATATTCTTTTGGCAATACTACCCATGCTTTTGATACTCAATTTAATTTAAATAGTCAGAGGCCACTTAACACATAAGAAATAGTACAACCTAGGGAATCTAAAGAAAACTTCACTTAACAGCTCTATAGTTTCTGGATAATTTGTATTTAAATATTATCTTTTCTTATTTGTATTACCTGTGTAATAGAATTTTGCCTTGTGAGTACAATATACTCTTCTTAATAAATTGCTTATATATTTATCTTATTTATCTAAGTTGTTTGTGTACTATAATTGAAGTTGTCTTTACCTTTTAAATCATGAAAATGCATATTTACCTAAATTTAAAGCTTTTTTATTTGCTAAGTCTTTGGAAATTTTAGTTTTTAAACTTTCATGCTATTGTAGTTCTTCCCAGTTATTTCTTTATACTTTTTTTTGTGACCCAGATTAAACAAATAATTATAGCATATAGACACATAGAAGAAGCTAGGATAGAGACCAAAATTGTTCTTTTTTGATAATTATCTGTAGTGATTATATAATAATAATCTACAGCAGAACAGAGACATTTAAAAATATAATTATTGATACATAATTTAATAAATTTTACATGAATTTATCACCCAGGAACAGGAGACACTCTATCTTAGTTTGCAGGTCACAAATGAATTGACATGTTATATTTTTAAAGCACAGAAGCAAAAAATCAATGGAGTTAATCTGTCAGGATGATTTTTGAGTAAATTGCCTTTATTTTCTGCTCAAAGTAACAGAAAACAAGGGTCATTTCTAACTTCTGACTTCTTAAGCTTTTGATTTCCTTGAAATATTTTAAAAAATTCCTCTCAGAGTTGTGAAATCCCCATCCTCCCACCCAGGTCATATCAGGCGGAGAGAGAAATGCACCCTCCTCCTCTCCCTGCCTCTCATCTAATTGCAGAACAACTTGCCTCTTCTTTATCTCTGCAAGATCCTTGGGGTTGTCATGCAACTACTATTTCTCTTTCAGTGAATTAAAAAAGAGTACAAGTTATATAACTGAAAACCATCGTATCTCTTTGTTTTTACTATTTTAAAAAGTTGCACTGAGGGCTGGGGATGTGGCTCAAGCAGTAGCGCGCTCGCCTGGCATGCGTGCGGCCCGGGTTCGATCCTCAGCACCACATACAAACAAAGATGTTGTGTCCACCAAAAACTAAAAAAATAAATATTAAAATTCTCTCTCTCTCTCTCTCTCTCTCTCTCTCTCTCTCTCTCAAATAAGTAAATAAATAAATAAATAAAATAAAACATAAAAAAATAAAAAGTTGCACTGGAATCTTCCCCTTGCAATCTGTAACATTAAAACATGCCACAGTCTCTGACCATCTTTGACAAGAAGGTGGAGTCTAATTTTCCCTTGTTGAGTATGGATTGTACTTAATTCCTTCTTTCTAACAAAGAGAGCAACTGGAAACCACTGTGGGACCCTTGAGGCTAGGTCAGGAAGACCACCTGGGTTTCACCTGAAGCACTGTCTTCTGGAACAGACAACTTTAGAGTCCAGAGTCACCAGGCAGGAAATCCTGTGGTCCCGTGGGAGAGATCATGAGACTAGAGAATACAGGCACAGATGCCCAAGCATTCCAGCTGGACAGTTGTTAGCATCACCTGACAGATGCCAAATTCTCAAGCAAGTGAGTCTCCAGAAGATTCCAGTGCTGTCTAAAGACCTCCCAACCAAGGGCTCAGAGGTGATGGAGCACAGACTACGAACCTTCTGCCTGGTGAGCAAAATGAGCAGTAGTTATCTGTGACTGGTTTTGTGGCCATTTGTCTCACAAGCATTGGATTACAGCCGACAACTCAAGCCACAGTGCATGTATGTTTAATGTTAACAGTTAACAAATCAATTTTTCCTTGCAAGAGGAAAGGTTGCCACATGACAAGAGCTGTCATCTACCAATGACACAGAATTCTTAGGCTCTCCTTGAATCAAGACGGAGCTACCCACCCCTTTAAGATACAGAACACTGCTCGATACCTTGGCATAACCTACAGGCCTCATAACACTGTGTTTACTTCTTATGCGACACTTCCTCAGCTTTGTACTCAAGTTGGTTCATCTGGTCTTTGGAATTAATACTAAAAGTTGTTAGTGTCCATGATTGAGGCAATTGTTTCATAGTAATAATAATAATCATTATCAATATTTTTGTAAATCATATTGACAGCTTTCTTTTTTGCTATTGAGAAGTATAAAATGATATAGCAGTATTAAATAAAATGTTTTTGCAACTTGTACTGATTTTTTTTTAAAAAAATGTACTGACTTGGTTAATAGTCTCTGAGTAAAAATATCTTTGCTGTAAACAACAGATGCTTAAATTCCTACGTGCAAACTCACACCACAGGTAGGAACATTTCATTTGGGTTGAATTCTTAGCACAACTGATGAGAAATGAGAAATATAATTTGCATATTTTAATATACCATATTCTTTCTGAATTACTTTTAAAGAAATGATCTCTTCCACTGATTTTGAAATGATACAAAACACCTGAAAATTCATTTTGATTGTCAGTCATCTTCATTGTGAGATAGTTCATCAGATAGCAATAAATAATGAAATGGATAAATTTGAGTTTCATATTTGTGTATGATCCTTCTATGTGTTGGTTTCCATGACCTTCTCCCCAGTCTCTCTCCAGCACCACCATTGCTAGGGCCTGGGGAGAAAGTGACCAGCAGATGGAGTTCTGAGAGGAGAAGGTTCTGAGGTAACCGTGGGGCAGGTAGCTAGCTTCCCAGGAATTAAGGTTTTGATTGTTCCCAACACAAAATTAATTATGTATAAGAAACTTAAAGAAGTAATATTTAATAATATTTTCCTGATTCAGAATTTTAATACAAAATTTATTTGATGCACATTATCCATTTCTGTAATACCAGGGAGTCACCAAGACCATTATTTCTTCAAGATTGCCATTCTTTACTTCCACATTATACAGCTCATAAATATAATTATTTCAGTCCTCTGCCTAAAATTGTCTTTAATCTTACCACCTGTTAAATATCCCATATCATTTTTTCAAGATTCAGAATCTTGTAAAGAAATTATAGCATCTGAAGTGAATCAAAATAATATAAATGAATTTGCTATCCATGAAAAATAAGTGTATGAGCTGTTCTGCTATATATCAAATTCACTCTTCCATATTATCTTATTTATAAGATGCATAAAGCTCCTTAGTAAACGTTTCACTAAATGTGTTGCAACAATTGCACCATGATATTTTAACGAGGAGAATCATATAGGATTGTGTTGGATTGCACCCCGAGGGTCAGGCAACCATAGTTCGCTCCTTGCTTCACAACTTCCTCTTAACATGATTTTAGAGTTCTAGGTTCATCAATACCCATTCTTAGTTTACTCATCGCTCACATGGTAGAGTGACTCAGAGGTGACATTATGAGGACAGCTTTCTGGTCTTTCTTCCCATGTGCAGGTTGGCCAATGGTGAGGGCACAAGGAGCTCAGGAAATTTCCTGACAACTTCTTCTTCCTACATCTGCACCTCTGTTCATCATTGATATGGCTGGCATCTCTCAGCAGGAGCATCCTAATGTCTGTAACAAAGCAGCATGCTTTCTACACAGACACCATGTCTTCATTACAAGTGCACATGTTTGGATGAGAGTCTTTTGGGGATTTGCAAACTGAACTTTCCTTCTAAGTGAACTCTTCTACCACATCTCTACTCTAGAAAAATCCCATATCATCAGAGACTATTCAATTGTCATAATGGAAAAAAGAGAAAAACTTAACAAAGACCAACAAATAATCAAATGAATAAATAAGCTATCGTATCAAGAGTAACTGAATAAATGAATTCTCCATCTATAGAAAACCTAGAGTCATGATGTGAAACATGTAGAGAATCTGAAGTCAACTTCCAGGTGTCTTACCTCCTGGTGTTAATGTTTGGAGTAAGTAGGTTAATCTCATTGATACTCTGGGTTCTCCATGTGAAAGAAAAAGTAAAGTCTACTCCATATGTCTGTTATGATATTAAATGAAAACACCCATATTAAAAAGTAGCTCATGGAATCGCTAGAATAAATAAACTATCTACTATTTCCCACAATAGAAAATAATAATATTGTCCTAAATCCTTGAGCTATCAGAGGTCCCACGCTGATGTCCCCTCCAAAAATTGGGTAATTACCTCAGTATTTGTGGCTTATTATTGTTTAAACCAAGGGCTCACTCATTTTCTAGTCAAAATGTTTCATGTATAATTGAATTTGAGGCTTGCCAAAATTGAGCATCTACCACTTAAATCTATAGAAGTTACACTTGACTATGATAAGCTCAAGCGGTTTATTCATTCAAATGCTATTAGTAGGGATGATAGTTATTCATTAAGCCTGACTTTTCAAGTATCCCTAGTTCTTTGTAGGAGGCAGGTTGGTATTGACCTCACAGGTGGTTGGTCTACCCACCATAAGGTCCACTACATAAATAAAAGTTGTCGTTAGGATTTTGCTAAGTGTACTATATTCCCAATTTCAAAACTCTGAAAACTCAGCAAAATTGGTGTATGTGTGTGCACATAGATAGCTTATTTTGTACAATAAAATCTAGGTCTAACATCTAAGTTTCATATCAAGCCACCTGCACCAACTTAGAACCTGCTTTGTAGTTTATAACACAATGAGAAAGTACCATTATACTTCTGAATGTACTTGGGTATCCATTTTACATCTTACTGCTATGATTTTTTATTTAAACATCTACTAATCTAAGAGAAGGTGAGAGGACAGCCCTAGCGAATATCTGCCCAATAGACTTCACTTTGTTCTGGAATCTCAATATTTCAAGAGTGGACCTGATAGCAGCAGCATCTGTAGTGCCTGGGAAGTTGGTAGAAATGCAATCCTCAGTCCAGATCCACCCAATAAAAAATCTGTATTTTAACAAAATCTCAGGTCATTTATATACTCATTGATGTTTCTAAGAAGTTATGTTCTGTTACTTCAGTTCCAAATCGGATCATCATGATTGTACTGTTATGGGAAAATGAGCATTCCTTCAAATTTCTTATCAAATGATCAGTCATCAGGGGACAAGTTCAAATGGTTTTAACTACTAATGATCAGAGTTGCTTTGTGTGCTGGGTGCATATGTATTTTTTTCTGACCACTAAAAATGTCTCATTACAATAATTGTTTTTTTAAAAAATCATATTCCCTGAAGGGTCATTCAAATAAATCAAATGATTTGAAGACATATAATCATGGAGGGTTGCTGCTCTCAAAAGGTTCTTTTCCTAGGCATTGTTGTCTGATTTGGCTATTACACCCATAAGTTGTTAAAGAAATCAGAAGTGTTCTTAATTTTATACATACAAGTAGACATAACTGGATATAAATAGATACAGATATGCATAAGCACATATGTATACATACACCATTAAAAATAAGCATTATACTAAAAGAATTATAAAGGCCAATAATAAGTTATACAATTCAACTCTACTTTTATTTATGCCATTTTAATTTTCAAATTTATATTTTGCAATCAGAAAAAAAATTAAAATTATGATTTGAAAAATTTACTTGATCCTTGATAACTACTGATGTCCATATAATAAAAAAAACAAACTGTATGAGAAAGCTCATGTGGCATTTTATTTGATAAATGGTTAAAAATATAAAATCGATTTTTAAAATGAACTGATACATCTAAAATATATGAAGGGCATGTGAAAGAAAAATCTTTTGAATTTTTGAATAAGAAAAGCAAGTCACATGCAACAGTTTTGTAAGCAACTTATTTGTTGAAATCCTGATATAGTTTCTGAAAAAGAAAATATTACAATCATGGTTAATGCAGTAATTTATCCAGTGGGGGAAACAAGATGAAAAGGGTAATAACAAGAAAAAAGATCCTTCTTAATAATCGTTACAAAAATCCCCAAATTACAACTTGTTATGAAATTAAATAGCTGATTAATTCATCTTAAATTAGTAAACAAAAATTAATTAAAACATTATGAACATTATGAATGTGAATGCATCCCATATACTTTGATGCAATAATAAAAGAAAATAGCCAAAGTAAAGCAAAGGTATATTTGTCTGGAACAGGTACCTATAATCCAAACTGAGACCCACAATCTCAACCCAAGAGTAAAGATTCATGGTAAAACAAACGCTGCTGGAGTGGCTCATAAACATCCAGGGTTTGGTACTGATCCATGAAGCCGGGAGCTTCTGCATAAATACTGCAGCGCGCCCGGGTTGAGCTCCGCCCCAGGCCCTGGGCTCTGGGCTTCCCCACGCACCCCCGCTGCCTTGGCCGCTTCTGTTCACCGCGGCAGGAGGTGCTGGGGTCCCTTCTTGCTGCCACTGTGAAACAGGGAACAGGCATTCCGGTGTTTGGAGAAAGGACCCAGACTTTTCAAGTGTCAGAAACCCAGGTCGCTCCCTGTGCGCTCTGTGGAAGGCTTCTCACCTCAGATGGAGGTCAAACGCGAACCCACAGTGAGACAGAAGACCGGCGCGTGGGGGCCAGGGAGGCGGATCATTCTCTTAAGTGAGACACCGAGGCACAGGTCCACGCAGACAGTGCTGAAGTCCGACGAAGAAACCTGGGCCAAAGGCTCTTCATTCACAAAATGCACGCACCTCCATCCAGGCACGCCCCCACGCAGGGTTTCTCCTTAAGCGGAAAGAACATACCATGAGTCTCAAACGGACTGAATGGGGGGGGAGGTGGGGAGAGAGAGAGAGAGAGAGAGAGAGAGAGAGACATCAAACATCAAAGAACCACCCAACGAGTAGTGAGAAGAGCCGCATTAGCACCTTGTGTTTCTGCATCTGGACATACCACACGGTGCGGTGGGGACCAGAGTTTCCACCAAAGGCTGATGGGAGTAGCGTGGTTCTGAGGAGTACTTCCACGTCTGTTCTGTTGCTTTCTGAGTGATGTAATTCTAAAAATGATTCTTTCACTCTTTATAGATTCTAACCAAAGATTTATGTAAAAGGGAGGTTAAATACCACTTTGTATTTCATTTTTGCCAGCTAGGACTGAAATTTATAAATCAGCTTGAACCAGTATTTATGCAGAATTTGTTCTCTTCAATCCAGGTATTCCCTAGGAGCTGTGCGAAGGCCTGCCTTAATCTCAGCTCCACGCATGCACACTGCAGGAGCTGCTTCTCGTGACCCAAACATCCTGTAAGAATGGTCTTTATAGGGGATGCTTTCTATTCTCCCTTAAGACTTCATCACATGGCTTGTTAGGACTGAATGTTTGTTTGTTTGAAATATCTAGAAAGCATGTTGCTGCAGTTGTGTGCATGTGTGCATGTGTAATAATGACTGTGAACTACAATATGACTATGAACATTCTAGCTCTTTATTTTCCAAATGTACTAAGAAAAACAGAAGATCAAGGGCATAGAGAATGTGTGCCTTCAAATATTTTAGGAGGTATTCTATTAATAGTAAATTTATACTCTGTTGTCCAAAATTCAGAACTAGAACAAACAGGCACAAATATCTGACGATCTACTTAATACAAAAATGTTCTCATGACCCTGCTATGACACTATAACATGTTGTCAAAATGCACTGAGTTGAGAATCAGCATAAGCACTGGTAACACTGTTATGGAAAACAGTATGGAGATTCCTCAAAAAGTTTTAAAAAATAGCACTTCCATATAATCCAGCAACCCCACTTCTGGATGTATATTCAAAGGAAATGAAATCACTAGGTTAAGGAGACATCTGCACTCCCATTCTAACTGTAGAATTATTAACAGTAGCTGAGAAAGGGAAACAAACTAAGTGTCCTTGGAGTGTCTCAGTTGGTAGAAATGCTACCCTATTCTACTGTCTGCCTCTGGCTCTTCCCTGTGTCTGTCTCTGAATCTCTTTTGCTAAGGACACAGTCCATATTGTCGCAAGAGCATTCGTGAAAGGCTTTAAGATTATTGAGGAATTACATACAAATGGAATAAAAAATGAATACTGCTCCAAACCTTTCTGCTATATCAAATCACTATTCTCTTTGGACATAGACTACTTTCTTTGTCTAATTACCACTGGTTGACATGATTGAGACAATATGTAGGTGTGTAAAAGAATCAGAGAATTTGATTCAGATTTTGCAGTGACTCTATCCTCTAGGTGCCACGTCCAAGATCAGAGGATTCATCAACCTTTACAGAAACGTGATGGATTTGACTCAGGCAAATTCTTTTTTTCCTAATACAATTAAATTGTCATAGTATTAGACAATCTCAAAGGCAGGCTGAAATTTCTCCCTTCATTTTTTTTTCCTCTTGTAATTTTTGTTGTAAGGAAAGACATAAAGATTTTCCCTTTTTCAAGGGAAAGCAAAAACTTCCATTTTTGATTTTTGAAAAAAAATGTCATTAATTATAGGAATATATCTTCATTTATTCCTGATCATTTATTGCTTCCTGCTTGTAGATTGAAACTACAGAGAGTGGAGAATATCACCTGGACCTTTCTCAAAACATTTTCAGAGTTCATTTTGTTTTGACTATTGTTACAATAGCCAAACTTTTTAAATTATGCACTTTAAGAGTTAAATTAGTATCTTGAATTTAGAATTTTCAATTAACTGAAAATTTCTGCTTAGGAAATTCCAACTAAATGAATACACTACAAAATATAAAGGCTGGAGGAGCTATCCAAAATGCTTAAGAATAAACACTGTTTTTACCTTTTTATAAAAATCCTATAGGAATGAATTACAGCTTTCAATCATAGAACAATTACATCAACTACAGCACCAAAGGAAAATTTGTCCTACTTTTTAAATCTAAATTTAAAATAATCACTAGTTTAAAATATTTAATATATGAGTTGTCACAAACTGTTAATTCTACTATTTTGCTTTTAAATATTATGCTATTTTATATTAATAACAATAATTTATAACATATAATATAAATGTTGATCTAAAGCTCTATTTCAAATGAGTTAAGAATTTAATTGCAAATTCCCTCTATGAGGGATCTTCACATTTAGACATTTGATACAATGTTTCTTTCTTAATCAATCAAGTGATTACTCAAATGGATATTCTGTTAGAAGGTAATACTAAAGAAAAATCGTTTTTTAAAACAAAATTCAAGAGAAAATTTGAGGAATCTCAGTTTAACTCCTAGAAACTTAATGTTCAATCAATTAACTTTTATAAATACTGATCAAAATTTATCTAAATTTAAGCTTCTTTATTTTGACTGAGGATTTGAAGTATAATAAGAGATGTTTATCTTATAAACATAATTTATATTGTTGCCATATTTCCATTCCAAGAACACTGAGTCTCATATACACAAGCACAGCTGAGATTTAATAAAAATAATGATTCTGTTTTCTATCAATTTTTTATCATTTTGACTTTTTATATCCATTTTAAAGGTCATCTAGAATTGGGAAAAGAAGAGCATTAGATTGCTTTTTCTTATTCTTTAAACTGAAGTATGACTGGATATTTTATCTCAGTATTGACATTTTGTATTTATTTTTAATTAAGTAATATTTCTATCAACATTTTTATCTTTTATCACTTTATTTCTGTATTTGTTATACTTTTTCCTGATAAGTTAATCTTTCATTAATATTAGAAATTTTAACTGGGAAAATACCACAAATAGGGAAAAATGGGTAGCTTAACAAAACAGCAATCAGAGAACACTTTTCTCCCATTGCCAAATCAAGAGGTTTGCTCAAGCTCTACCTGCAGGGAAGCAGAGCCAGCCCCTCTGAACACAGCCCCAAAGTACAGTCACTCCCTGCCTTCATTACGGGGCAGTTTCTTGCATTTATTATACTTTGATCTTCATTTTTATAAGTTTGTATCCCTAGCCATACATTTTATCTGTTTTGAACTCTGCATGAATATGAATAAAACTATTATTTTGAGTGCTTCTTCAGTTCAGCATTTTAATAAGATTTATCCAGTTTTTGACTGAAATGGCATTGACTTTAGACATCAGTTTGAGTAAAATCAACATCTTAATAATGTGGAGTCTTAAATCCTATGGACAAGATAATTTTCACTAATCATATAGATCAAACAAATTACTTTCATTATACTTGTATTTAAACAATATTTGCTGATTAGAAGGCTTAAACATTGTTTGTTATATTTAATTCTAATTTTGATGTTTTAAAGATCTTATAAAAGGTACATTTTAAAATTTAAAAGTTATATGGAAATGGAGTTGAGTTTGTACATTAATCATGCATGAATTAAACATAGGAGATTTTCTTGAAACCTCAATGCAGATTTACTTCTATCTTCGTGTAAGATTGTCTTCATTGAAAGGTGACAGTTTTGCTTCTTCAGTCTTTCTGGGTGGTACTTCTTTTCTTTGCTCCAGGGGACCCTACTGAATTACTAATTAGAAGTCAGGATAGCAGCCAGACTTACCTCCTTCATCCTCTCAAAGAAAAACACTCAAGACTTCTCATTAAACGTAAGATTCACTGGAGACTTTACATATCCCCAGAAAGCCACACTAATCTGAGTTTATTTTATATTCTATCAGAAATGACCATGAAATTTATCATATGACCTTCCTATAACAGTTAAGATGTTAATGTTATCTTCCTATTTTAATCTCTTAATTTGTTAAATTGTTTTGAACAGCAATCCAAACTTTCCTTCACAAAATAAAACCAGTCTGTTGTTAAATATTATTGTTTTTACATATTGCTTAAATTAGATGATGAACTTTTAAAATACTAATTTTTATATTTTGATATCATTTAATCTTAGAAACAAGTTGCAAGAAGAATAAAAGCAACTTCCATATACACATTACCAAGATTTAATAATTATTTCCATATTATTCACCATTGTCAATAAAAGGAAATGCATTACTCTATGTAAATTTATTGATAATCTGAAAATGTATACATACTAAACAAATATACAAACATATACATATGTGTTTCTTATATTAAAAATGAGATTAAATTATAAGAATCATGCTTCTTTCATTATAAACATTTCACTGTACAAATGTGTGTGCATTTCTAGATATAAATATATCAAAAGGAAAAGGCTGTTCTCTGCCATGATGACAGAATGGTTATCATTTGGGAAATTTAGCCTTTATAAAAATATGTAATCAACTGTCCATATTTAAAGTACATAAATTGTCTCAATAATATCCTTCTCAGCCATTTCTTTCTTAGCTCAGAATTCAACTGACACTCAACATTATATTTGATTGACATGCTTCAATGGTCACCTTTACCAGAAGAGTTCTTAAATATACCTTTCTGCTTGTTGCTCTTTGTATTTTTTTTCATATTACAGAAGAGTTGCTTTTAAAGCATTCCAAAATTCAAGTAACATTTAATTTCAAGATACATATTTCTGTGCAAGAAACAGCTGAAATGACGTTATGTCCTTCTTGGTCGGTAATTTCAGGAGGTACATGATGTCAGTTTGTCCCAGTCCCAGTGATGACAGATGTCATTTATTAAGGTGTTGTGAGCAGCATTTCTTCTCTTTAAAATTATTTTCAATTTTAATCAAGAAATACTATTTGGGAACATACTCGAGGTTTCTATTTTTCATCAAAATTTCATGATAGCTTAATCATTAATTATTTTCTAATCTTTCTGTGCTATAATCATTGACACTCTAAGAAAGTTTTTTTCTTTTCTTCCCCATTAGAATTATGGGTTTTAACTTTCTCAAAGATTTTTAAATCATCTGCCCAAATGGCTATGCCCTTTTATATCTCCTCCACCAACGTATGACAGCACTTGCTATATGTTGTTACCAAAATCTTGTTACAATTCTTTTATCATTCTCTCCTTCTATTGGTGAGTAAGGAGCATCCCATTAGATGGGTACAGATGCCCACTGATTTGTTACTTCTGAGGACTGTAGTTTTCAATTCTAATATCCCCCTTTATGTCATTTGTCATTTATCAATGTCTCTATTGTTTCCATATTTTTTTACAAAACCTGTTTTTCTTTAGGATCTGCTGTACTTCACAACTATAAGAAATGTAGTTGTTTTAAAGTAGATATGCCACTATCTGAGTCCTTGTGAATCTATTTTTTGTTTGTTACATACCTTTTAAAATTATGTTTTCTTTCTTTATGCTTTTTCTATGTATTATTATTATTGTTCCTTTTTGAGCAATTCATTAAAAATTTAGAGATAATCTGTGGCTTCAGATGATCATTTTGTTGTTATTCTTCTTCAGAATGTTTCCTAAGCTATTATATTAAGGATACAGGAGTAATCTCTTTTAGTGCTCCTGTCTGCACCTTGAAGAACAATTGAAAGAATACTATAAAGGTACTGTCTATGTTCATTGCTATTACAGGAAATACCACAGATTCATGGATATTGGAACATCATTTGGATATTGAAACAAATTTATATAAAAATTGGTATCACAAGAAACTTAATTCTTTTATTTGCTTCTCTTTCAACCAAAAGACAGGACCTTTGAGAATTATCATAGTAATTTGATGTTCATGTGGGTTACTGTCAGTGGAACTTGAAACTGTCCAAAATTTTGTGAAGACTGGTCTTTGGGTTGCTTCTGAAATTCAGTTTAGAATATGAGAAATGTGTGGTGTGTGCTTAGAAAGGAAACTTACTCATTCAAGAAAAGGAAGGGAGGACACCTGCTGCAGTGGGGATAAACTTGGAAAGTTAGTGCTGTGTGAAAGGAGCCACACAACATGGAGAATAGGCAGATCCTTACACACAGTGGAACGGAGGCTTTTATAAAGAGGTCGGGGAGTTGGAAGTGAATGTGCAGTGAGTGAGGAGCTTGGTTCCCCACTGAAGAAGGAATACAAGACTCAGTACTCAGGTGCATGACTGTCACCTCCATGGATAATGCACTCTCTCAAAGATAAAAAAACTAAAAGAATGTCATAGAAAAGACAGTCTGTAAACTCATTTTAAAATCTCCAATGCATTCTACATTGTTTTTATAATAAAAGAGATTAGAATTCTTTGAAATTGGCCATGATACAAATAGGACATTGAGCTGTATTTCAGATGCATGTGCAGATGTACCCTTTAGGGATTCTAGCAGAGGCAGAGAGCAGGTTCACAACAAGCTTGCTAGATCAGTCCATGTGCCCACACCTCATCACTGGAGTTAGTCTCCCCAAGTCCGTCCCTCCTTTCCTGTGAAGCTCTATATTCAAACACCAAGCATCAGAATGGAGAAAAGAGCCACAGTAGGAGTGTAGAGGGTTGGAAAGGGGTGTCTCAGCAGCTACCAGAGTGCAGTAAAGTCTGTTTCACAGACTGTCTTCTTCAGAGAATGTGAGTTGCCTCTCACATAATTTACAGCCTCCAAGAAATTCCTTGTAGATAGTTTTAGTAATTTAAAACTCTTCGGTTTAAATACATTTGCCTTTTAAACAACATTTGTATTTTGATCCCATGGATTTATGTGGAATCAGCTACAGTGAAGCACCGGGGTTTCTCCTGTGGGTACAGGGTAGAAAGGAAGTGGAGTCAGTTCAAGGCCCAGGCACTGGGACTGTGGAGGGCAGTAGCTGCTATGTTACAGGACAGACTCCCATGAAAAAGCAGAGCAGAATATAAGAAGGAGAGTGGGAAGGGAAAGCTGGGAGTTCCTTATGTAGAAATAGCACCCAAACAGCTAGCCCTCCAATATTGTTTCTGTCAAAAAACACAATGACAACACATTTAAAAATAAGGAAACAATATCACTAGGTAAAGTACATAAAGTCATTTGTGTAATTCTCTTAAATAATAGATATCCAATGAAAATGGGAATTGGTGTAGGTAGTAATATGAGAGAATTGTCTTTAAGTGTGGTAGTTTGGGGAAGTAGAAAGAACCCCTGTCATTTTCTGGAAGCCCAGACAAATGGTCTCACCTGAAGCACCCCTCTTTCCAGAGCCTGGCTAGGGACATTGACTTGCTGACAAATTTGATTAAAAGAACAGAGGGCTGTGTGTTCAGAAGGTTGAAATTTATATGATCATATTGGACCCTTATTTGGGGCAACCAAGAACATCTCCAATTGCTAAAATTTGGAGGCTAGGAGGAGCCGCCTTAATGTCACTATATTTAGTTCTTGGAGCAGTGAATGTAAAAGCTATTTGTGTATCTATAAATGGAGCAAATTCTATAGTTTACAAACTGGAAAAAGAAACAGTGATTTTCAAAATTTTAGGGAGTCCAAAAGAAAATCATTTATTTCATTTCAACTGGACATCAAAAGGCAAACCATACCTTAAGTGTCAGGGTGCACCCCAAGACAGAGCACCCCTACCCTGTTCTCTGCAGGGTCCACACACACCTTCCCACCTGAAGGGGCTCTCAGCTCCTGAGTGGCAAAGCAGGCAAATGTGGCTCTTGCTTTTCTGCCAGATGCTGTGCTCCTGGCTGGGCTGACGACTCTTCTTTAAGGCCGAGAAAGAAAAGAAATAATTCTGAAATTCAGACTACAGGTTAAAATGAACTTCAGTGAAATATTTTTAAAAGACTTGATGATATACTTGACAATAATATGAGAACTTAAATGAGGAAGCCTCCCTCTTTTTCATTTTGAAAATAGCTTTTTTCTGTATTGTTCCCATAGCACAGAGAGTTTTGATTATTTTCTTGTGTGAAAGAAGGTTTTGTTTTCATCCTAAGAATTTCTCTGTCAGTTTTTTTCCACTGACCTTTACCATTTAATAGAAATTTTTGAAATTTTTATAGATGAAACTATTTTTAATTCATACAAGAGACATTGGAAAGTAATTATACCTTACTCTGAGGCTGTCTAAAGCAAGCAAGGTGTTTTTTCATCTGGTATATTTCTTCTATTCTTGGGATGAAATATAGGTGGAGATGCTTTAGAATAAGTTTATGAAACTATGAGCTATAGGGACAAAATGAAGGAAGCCATCTCCTCCATTATCATTTGGCATTTCATTATTTAGGGAGTAAAATATCAGATAAAAAGGAATATTGTTTTGATTGACAACAAAAATTGGGCATATTCAACTTTAAATGTGACCATCAGTTATCAGGAAATAAGGTCTTCTATTCCATATGTATGAGGTCAAACATTTCCTCTCCAGAAGTCATTAGATGACCTATCCATTTTATGAGGGACTGGCATGCTGATATAAAAATTAATATTTGCATGCCCTTAGCTTGCTTTAGGGTACACTCATGCTTTGTGCATGTTACAGGGTGCTTGACAGAGGATTTTTTCTAGGATCAAACTGACAGAATTGACCAGCAGGTTCTTTTCTAACCCCTCCCCAGAGAGCAATACCAAGAGGAAGAATTTTAACATGTCTCCTGATGCCATCCCCAGGTTGGAAGGAAAAGAAATGGAGAGGGAGTCGAGAAGCAGCTGAGGTGAAAGTCCTAGGCTCTTGCACCAGAGTGGCTAGTGCTTTCCTGCACCCATGACTGCGCACCCTGGAACCGCAAGGATGGTGAGAATTCTCTTACTTTGTCAGGGAGGAAAGTAACAAAGCATGGAGGAGATTAATCACCCAGAACTCAGGCCCTCATGAGCAAATACTGGAGAAGTGCACATTTTTGTTCTTCTTTTGAACATTTAAATACTTAGAAAATCACAAAGACAACATCACGGAATAAAGTCATCTCAGTGCACAGATAAAAACCTCTACCAGGTGTTTGACGATGGAACGTCCCATGTACGTGAAAGTCACACACACCTTCAGACTCCAGTGAGACTTTAGGTAAGATCTGAGAAGCAGATGTTGGCAACCACAATGGGAGCCCCGTTCTGTGGCCTTAGTTTTTGTTTTTGTTTCAGAGTTATTCCATAAAAACCTGTCAGGATGGATATATCTATCTATCTATCTATCTATCTCTCTCTCTCTCTCTCTATATATATATATATATATATATAGAGAGAGAGAGAGAGAGAGAGAGAGAGAGACGTCGATGACTATGGGAAAGGAGTTTAACAAATTTTTCTCACCGTGATTAGTATTACTTACCAGAGGCATCAGAGCTAGCAGATAACAAAAGCTGATTTGTATCTGGTGAATAAGTTTGTCTCTGATAATGTGGACTTCAGTGGTTGCCTTTACTTCCTTAAGAACAAACTATTCCACAATGCAGAATAAATTATTTATTGTGAAATACAGAAGAAAAAAATTTGAAGAGTAAAAATATATTTAAAATACACTTTACAGCCAGGCTTGGTGGTACACTCAAGTAATCCCAGCAATTTAGGAGGCAGAGGCGGAGGAGGGCGAGTTGAAGGGCAACTTCTGTGACTCAGTGAGACCCTCAGCAACTTAAAGAGACCCTGTCTCAAAATAACCCTTTAAAAAAGCTGGGCATGTAGCCTAGTAGCAGAATGCCTCTAAGTCAATGCCCAATACCAAAAATAAATAAAATCAAATAAGTTAAATAAATATACATTGCATAAAAACTGAAAAAGCCCCCCCCAAAAAACACATAAAAGTATAGAAAAATACCACTCCATAATAATAGATACAAATATAATATATGGAAAAATGGACACAGAGTAGATAAAGAGATACAGAATAATAAAAGCAACAAATATATATATATTATATATATATATATATATATATATATATATATATATATATATATATATATAGTATTAGAAATTTTAATCTAGCTAGCTGTATGTTGAAATAATGTGGCTTGGACAAAGAGGATTTATTCAAGGGATATATGGATAGCTCGGTTTAAAATAATCAGTTAGACTGGAGTGAAAATCAAGAGGAAAAAATATAATTAACCCAACTGTTATCCTCTTTTCCACCAAATTGATGAAGTCAAATAAGCATTCGTGACTGGGGAGGAGCAGAGCTCTGACATAGGAAGGAGAGAGAGTGTTCCACCGCTTAAGCACAACTCTCCTCATGTCTGAATGTGAGAATCAGGTAGGCTTCAAAGTCAAAAAAGACAGAAACAGCAGTTGAAAACTGCATCCATGAGCAAATGAGAAAATGTTACTTGTGCCAAAAATTCCTTTTTAAATTTTTTTAAAATCTTGCTATATGGGAATAGCCTCATGGAATGAGGCTGATAAAAATAAATAACCTTTTGAAGGTCACATACCTGTGAATGACTATTTAAAATTGGATCTTTAGATAAAATTACAGGTTAATAACAAATTAAAATGGGATAATCTTGTTGTTGCAAGCAGACCTAATTATAATATTGTTATGAAATTGTAGTACTTTCAGAATGTTCATCTACGTGTCCTAAAGTCAGCTTCTCCTGTTCTGTATGTGGACTGATTGCTACGTAAAATAATTTGTGAAGCTCATCCAAAGCCTCTGTACCATTTTATCCACAGAATGTGCCTGAATTCCTTTGTGTAATATTTTGCATTATTCATTCATGATATTGGCACCCACTTTGTGTAAACAATGAATCACAGATTTCAATCCTGAAACAATATTAATCATTAATGTGATCTAACTCTGCCTACTTTATGGGCACACAGAGAAAAATTTCTATAAGACAAAAATGTTCCATGCAGCAAAAATAAGCAAAATAAGTCAAATACTTCAAAAACATGTAATGTGTTCTTTTTTGTTATATATTATATCAGTTTCTACAATTGCAAGTATTTTTATTATTGATTTTATTTACACTTACATCAAAATTCATGTACTTACATACTTCCTAAATAATAGAGTTCTGTCTCCTAATTAAGGACATCCATGTTTCTTTCTTAGTCTGACCTTAACGTTCCTCCATAGTCTTCTCTTCCTTCACTCCCCTCCATTTCTTTTATGCTCTAGATATTTTGAGCTCATCCGTGGGCCTTCTATATTTAATATCTTTTATGACCTTGGTTTCTTTTTATGGCAGCTATCACGACAATGAGTGCCTGCTATTAAAGCCCTTCTCTTCTCTTTACCTCAATGTCATCGGCTACTGTATTCATTCTTTCATGTCCAACTGAAATACACAGTCTCTCTTGAAACACTTCTTCAATCCTCCATGACCCACTATTGTGCTTGTATTGAACACTCTGCTCAGCGCTCCTAGGCGGGTCATCCACTCATCCACTCCTTCTCTCTAACACTTGTTACTCCAGACACTGTGGGCTGGGGAGACCCCATTCTTCACCACCAAGACTTTCAGTTTTGTGTTTCATCACAGTTCCCAAATGGGAGGAAAAGAACACATGTGTTGAATTGTGTAACATACTGAAGTTGGTTTATTTGGAAAATTCTGCAAACTCATTGGTGTTACAGGTGTACCTTCCAAATGACGTATTGGCATACAAGTTTATGACTCTTCAAAGATTTATAGCATTTGTAATTCCTTCACCACTAATAATAGTCCATATAAAATTTTTCTAATAAACCTTAAGGGAGACTGAGAAAAGTATTTATTTTCCAAAATGTATGTCTATTGCTTTTATCTCTGAAATTAAGTTAGTGAAGTTTGCAAGTTAACTGGGATTGGTACTTACATGTATTTCCTAAACATTATGCATACTTCCTGTCCTCGTTTATGAAGTAATGGTAATCATGCTTTGTAGATGGTAGAGAATCTTGCTGTAAGTCAAACTTGATAAAAACTCAAACTACGGACAAATGCAAACACATGTTTTTAAAAACATGGAAGAATTACCAGGATACCTAAGACTCTGGGGCCAGAATCCTGGAGTGTAAGAAACAATGGTATGAAGATTGCAGCAGTCTTAGTAATCGATTACTATATTTAGTACAATGAATTAGAAGGTGAGTGTTGTCATCAGAAAATCAATGTATCCTTGAAAATTCTACAATAAAAACTAAGTACTGTGATTTAATAATGAATAATAATATAGATTCACAACAGGTTAACTTAAAACTTAATTCTGTAAAGTGTATTCTAACTAAATATGATTGTGACTACCAAGACGACAAAAACACTGATTTGGGAGAGATTACATGAGTAAACCCTGTCCTTCCCAAATTACGGAGGCAAATAAATATAAGCCTATATCATCTTCACCTAAAAATTGATTAAAATCTGCCAAAACATTAAACAGAGACATGAGGTGGGAGGGAAAGGGAGAGAAAAGGGAAATTGCATGGAAATGGAAGGAGATCCTCAATGTTATACAAAATTATATATAAGAGGTTGTGAGGGGAATGGGAAAATAAACAAGGAGAGAAATGAATTACAGTAGATGGGGTAGAGAGAGAAGATGGGGGGGAGAGGGGATAGTAGAGGATAGGAAAGGTAGCAGAATACAACAGTTGCTAATATGGCATTATGTAAAAATGTGGATGTGTAACCGATGTGATTCTGCAATCTGTATTTGGGGTAAAAATGGGAGTTCATAACCCACTTGAATCTAATGTATGAAATATGTCAAGAGCTTTGGAATGTTTTGAACAACCAATAAAAAATAAATAAAATAAAATCTGCCAAAACATGAGAATATAACTGATTGGAGGAGGGAGTTATATCTCACTAATTAATCAATCCACACAAATTGTTTTAAGTTATTTATGTACAAATCCAATAAAAAAAACAAAGTACACACTGACAAATACAGTGATGGTATCTCACAGCATGAGGTGAATCTCTTTAACAGGTTTCAGAGCAAAAATCCTTGCTCCACACTGAACTCTATCAATCTCTTTGACCTCAGTTTTCATATCTAGAAGTTTTTATATCACCTATCCTAAAAGCCCCTTGCCTCCTTGATCTTCAAGTCTGATAGACTTTCAATTGACAATGACTGTCCTTAGCTTCCCCTAGAGGGGAATGACAATATAATAAAAATCACACAAGCAAAGGCTAGGTTGTAGACATACAATGACCCAGGTTAAGATTCTGCTCCATTTATTATCGAGTGCAATGCCGGATGATTCAACTTCTCTGATTCTGCTTCAGAAGATACTACTTCTTAAGATACAACTCACCTTACAGGACTACAGGTAGAACCTTTAAATCCCTAAATGTTAGAGCTATTTCCTTCCTACTCTTGTTCTTGACCTCACTGTTAGTAACTATCTGCTGATACATCAACGTGTAAATAATATTAAAATACTAATATGTACAAATTTTAAAGGTTTTAATATCCTTCCACTGAACTTTGAAACATTTTTGTTTGGAGGGAAAAATACTGCAAATTCAAATTAAAGAAAACTTTTGAAAATGTGGTAACTTGTTTGAAAACAACAAATTAGGAAACAAGGTTGCAATTGAGACTCGGTCTAAGTTTTCATTCTCTACATTTTAAATTAAAGAATAATAATATTGATTTCTTTAGAAACAGAAGATCCTGTTTATAAAATGAATAACTTCCTCTGAAGTTGTATAATTTTAAATATTTTTAAATATTTCTAAACTGAGGTTAAATATGAAGCAATCTTTTATTTCTGGCTTCTCCTTGAAATTATAATAGTTTGATGGCAGAGACAGGTAAAGATATGAATCATGGTAATCTTGGATTCTGGGCATAATTCTATCTCAAATTCTCGTATGTATAATTATTCTCATGCCACTTAGTTACCATGCTACTTAACCTATAAACTGGAGGTGGGGGGACGTAGTGAGGAGTTAGCCTCAAACTCTCAATCTCTATTTCAGCTGAAAAATACTATCTGTCTTAGTACTCTCTAAGTATCACTATATATCCAATATGAAAAGGGCATAAAAGGCAATAGTGATTGTCAGTCAAATGGAGACATTTTTCATTGACACAATGTGGTGACGGGAGTGGGCAGTGAGGAGGTGGTATACTAGTATCTAGTGGGTAGAGGCAAGAAACAATGCTAAAAAAAAAATTCCTACAATGCACAGAACCTCTGTACTCCTCCCCCCGAAAAAAGACCCCAGAATTATCTGGCCCCAAATGCTGATAATACAAGGTTAGAAAACTTGAAATGTAATCACTGATCAAACAGAGCTTACAATCTAGAAAGTAAAATTAATTTATAAATATAATCTGTAAACATGAAGTCAGAATAAGAATTTTATTGTTCAAACACCACTGCATGTTTAGGCATCAAAAGAGGTAAACTATGATCTTTTTCATACAACCATATCTAGAGACTAAACATAATTCCACTGGTTCCACAATAAAATCAGCATCCCACTACAGGGCGCACAATATCACAATTTAACTACTGAATGAGAAACTTCCAATATTTATTCTTGAAGGAATACATACAAAAAAGAAAGGCTAAAATATGTATCTGAATTTACAGTGATCACATACAGCTTTTTTATTAAATTTGATATTAGTTACTGTGCATGAAGGGATTAATATAGTAGTATACACCTGGGATCCCAGCAACTAGGGAGGCTGAAGCAGGTGGATCACAAGTCTGAATCCAGCTTCAGCAACTTAGGGAGACCCTCAGCAACTTAGAAAGACTCTGTCTCAAAAATAAAAAGTAAAGAGGACTGGGGTTATAGCTTAACAGTAAAGCAACCTTGGGTTCAACCCCTAGTTCCAAAAAAAGAAAACAAAACAAACAAAACCATGCATCAAGAAGTTTCTGGTACAATTCTAAACACAGAGAACTGAATAAACAAACAGTTCAAATTTCTCGACTTCAAAAGTTCTATAAACACATATGTTGGATTGAGTTTGATGGTATTTGCTTTCAACCACTACAAAGAAATGAATAAGAAATAAGGTATCATCAAAGAATCTTAGAGACTTTTGCTGCACATGATCACTTTGAATAATCCTACCTCACTCTGAAACAAAGTCCTGTAACTATCTATTAATCAAATTAATATTCTTCTTTGTGGTTGGTTCTTCAACTTACGTGTGCAGCAAAATCACTTGAAGTACATGTTCAAAATATACTTTCTTGACCAAATCTGAAAGATTTCCATTTGGTACAGTGGTGTAGGCCTCAGGATTCTGAACTGACAATGAATTCCCACGTCATCCTAATGCATGTCATAAGTCTACAGACTATAGGCCAAGAAACAGAAGTGGGTTGTGCGGATGGAAGAGGTATTAGTAAAATAGCCAAATCATTAACATTCTATAGTTAAGACAGAATAATCCCAACAGATTCAATTTCTTTGTCTATTTAACTCTAAATTCCACTAAAATGCCTAAATTTGAACTGCCTTAGAGTATTTAAAGAAACATTAGAAAGTATAAGCCAAAAATGTATTTGTAATGTCTCCACAGTGGTTCTGAATATTTATCAACTTTTTTTAAATACTAGGAAGATAAATTTTCTTTCTGTCTACAGCAGAGGACAAAGCATCCATGACTAACATGAAATACTGAATATTCACTCCTGTTTATATTGATTATTTTTGTCTGTGTCCATAAAAATGCAAGCTCTACAAGAGCAGAAATTTTTGTTCGTTTTGCTCACTAACAAATTACCAACACCTAGAATGTTCCTGTCTTGCCCCAATACGTGGTATTTAATGAATATTACTCAGTAACTTTCTTACAAAGGAATGACTTTTTTGAATAAACCATGTTTCAATTATTCAAGGAGCCACAAGTATTCACAAGAACACATCATTATGTAGGTTGAGGTGCAAACTGGGGTGGTATATAAAAAACCACCTATCCTAAAACCTGGCAGATAGTGGCCTCAGTATATATCAGTTCCTCTTTTCCTTTTTCCCAAAGCTAGGTGGCTTATGTGAGATAATGTGTTGTATGTATATTTCCTTCAAAGCAATCTCTATAGTGGTTTTTCCTCCCCATTAATCCAACATGTAATATGATGTTAAGATGATTTCTAATCAAAACATAAGGAATAAAATCTGCAACAATCATGAAATTATAGGCAAAAACCAAATCTCTAGTTTATGAAAAACAAAAAAAGTCCCAGTCCCATTTTAAAATTAAAATTCAAAAACCACATACAGTATATATATGTATACAGTGTGTTTGTGTGTGGATACTCTTGACTTATATACACATTATATTCTGAAGATGCAGAAAAAAATACTGATTTTTAATCGCAGCATTTAAAATACTTCTCTAAGTTACTCAGGAGAAATGCATGGGCTTTTTTTTTTTTTTTTTTTTGTAGTGCTAGGAATGAAAACCAGGATCTTTTGCATACTAGGCAAGTGCTATAACATTGAGCTACATACCCAGTCCTTTCTATTTTGCCCCTAATCAGAGTTCCAATGTAATAATGGCACACAGAAACACTTAATAAATAGTACATTGATGAATTAGATATTATAATGAATTGTGACAATGTAAATCGTTAGTTATCACTGAAACATCACATGACCAGTTTACCATAAAAATTTTTACTAACTTATATGAACTACTTTTTCAATGACTATTTCCACTTTGCTTTATACATTATTACTCCACTCAATGATTCAAGTGATCATAAGAATTTACAGTTTTTATGACTTTTTTACACTTACTGCTTTGTTTATCTTTCTACCTCTATAAGGCTGTATTATAAGCATTTCCAAAACAGGCAGGATGTATTTGAGTCTTTCTTTAATCTCTGGAGACTTGGTGGTTTATAAACAGTAGTTAAGAAATAATAATTGAGTGAACTAATGAAGGACTGCATCTATGATCAATGTGTATACATTTCTAATCAAGACATAAGAACCTATTTCATGTGTAATTAGTAAAGGAATGCCTTATAAAGGGATTCCTTCAGTAGTTACACATGAAGTTAAAAGTTTATTTAAAAGTTTATTTCAAGAAGTAGCAACTCAAGAATATTATTTTCTCCCTTTGACAATGTCCTGTCTTATTTCAAAGTTGCAAAAACTGATGTGTGATCAGTAACTCCAGCTCTAAGTACGCAAATGAACTCTAGTTCCTCAAGTCAGAAACATGAATGAAGCAATGGCTCCAATTCAACTGAGGTTGAAAATGCACACAAAATCAAACTTTTCATTCTTTTCCACATGACAGTAGTGGTACAGATGAGTGAATATAATGAAGCACTGTCAAACTATCTCATCTGCTACTTCAGCCTTGAACATGATATAAGAATTCCTTCTTCACTTTACTGCTTCTACCCCAGCCTAAGCTCCTAGTGACCCACACCAGGACACATAAAAAAATTCACTCACGCGATTTTCTTGTCTCCACCTGCTCTTCTTTTTCATTTACAAGTTGCTGCCAAAAAAATTC
This sequence comes from Callospermophilus lateralis, assembly GCF_048772815.1. Classification (NCBI taxonomy): domain Eukaryota; kingdom Metazoa; phylum Chordata; class Mammalia; order Rodentia; family Sciuridae; genus Callospermophilus; species Callospermophilus lateralis. The sequence goes on along the minus strand of NW_027511570.1, from coordinate 386,741 downwards.
TATCAAATTTGTCTTCTCAAAAATGTGTATAACTTCCTTAAGGACAACTAATAAAATGCAAAACATTCTGCCCTGGGAGGTTCTAACAATCTGAAATCATCCTTTACCACTGTATACATGCTATTTCAATAGGGGGTTCTGAACATAAAACAGTAATAAAATCTTCACAACCTTGAAAATATCACTGTCCCTTACAGACATGGAAACTAAGTATTTTAAGTATTTTCCCAAAACCACAAAAGTAGAATGTGAGAAACTTGAAATTAAAACATAGGTATGATCCAAAATGTGCAGTTGATTTCCGAAAAAAGAAATACATATTACACAGTTCAACTTTCTTTTTCAGCTAAAAGAAAAGGAAATATATATTTATAACATACAATGGATTTTGCAAACACAACATCATTCAAGCTTCAGAATAACCAATAAAAGCTGCATTACAATTAATTATGTACCAATATGGAATTCAAAGCTTAGAAGCCTGAAGAAACCTTCCCTGTGTCACACAGCAGTAGTAGCAGGCAAAGCCAGGCTTACTTCTAGAGTCATGCTCTTTTTAAATTTCCATGATATCTCATACTTCTCTAAACTAAATTTTTTCTTTGCCTAAATCCTTTAAGAGAGCATTTTTTTTCTATAATGGATTAGATAATAAATATTTTAGGTTTTGGGGAACATGTAGTTTTCGTCATATCTACTGAATTTTGACACTGGTGCATCAACACTGTCTAAACAACTGTAAATAAACAAGTGTAGCCATGTTCCAATAATTCTATTTACAAAACAAACAGGAGGACAGATCTGTTCTGCTTCATTTTATTTTGTGTACATACTCATTAAGCCCATTTTCAGTTCTGATTTTTGTTCTTATATTCTTTTCAGCATGAATTCCTTCCTGATTCTCATATTCATCCTAATTCATCTTTAAGTTCTTATGTACTTCTCTACCATACCATCTATCTACTCAGACAATAAACTATCATTCACTTAACTTATATCAACAATGAAATGTTCAACTTTCTATAGTTGCCTCATGTAAACTAAGTACCTAAGTTGGGTTCAAATACGAATACACAATGGCTTGTACGTTTATATATATATAATACTCAATGGCTAATTCATTTAATTTATAAAGTATAGTCTTAAACTAAGATAATTTTACAAGAGCAGAAAATTATGTTTTCTTCCACCTTGAATACTACTGCATATAATTAAAATATTTTCTTTATGAGAAAAGTAAAATAATAAACTACATCAAGACTTACTAGAATAGGAAGTAGCATCCATCTTTCCAACTTTAACTGGAGAACCAATGCTTTTCATCTCAAGGCCAACTTCATTCCAAATTGGTTCCAGTTTTTTACAATGGCCACACCATGGTGCATAAAACTACCCTAAGGGGGAAAAAAGAATCACTAAAAATGTTGTACTACCGTAACTATCAATCTTAATATTTAAAGAATCTCTTTGATTAAATAATCTGCTAATAATCTATTTGGAACTAAACGTTTAAATATATTTCCTAAATGGTTATGCAGCAAAATATAAAAGACACACAGAAATCTAGATAGGTTAACTCCTAAGTCATACCTCAAATATAATACTAACTTAAGTTCATTTTAATAGATTATTGATACCTATTTAAAACAGATATATGAATTTTAATAAAATGTCTTTGCTTCCAAGTGAATGTATTCATGTTCTTCAAAAAAAAAAGAAACCAGTAAATAAAAATGCATATGTCATACCATGTGCACATCCAAATGTTAATGATAAAGAATCTATTTTTATTACAAAAATCCCAACAAAGTGAGTGCCTTTGCTGAGTTTATTGTATCTACTGGCAAGATACAGGAGACCATTAAGACAATTGGCTTAGCATTGGAATTCAAAGCTTAGAAGCCTTAAGAAACCTTCCCTGTGTCACACAGCAGTAGTAGCAGTAGTGACAAGTCTGACTGATAAAACTAAAATCACAGACCAGAATCAGCAAATGGTGGGGGTAATACTTAGAACCCAAGCTAACAAACTGCTTATTGCATTTTCATGAAGTAATATTTCTTTTTAAATTTTTACCATGGGAATGTTAAAATATACAAAAGGAGAAAAAACTGAACAGTGGACTCTCATATCCCATCACACAGCTTCAATAATCCCCAACTCTACCATCTTTATCTCATTTCTTTTGCGGCTACTCTACTTTTGCTAAGGCATGTTAAAACAAATCTTCAATGTCATGAGGTTAAAATTTATTCCAAACTAGAAAGTGAGGAAAGGATGCTAAATATTTAATTTTGTTCACTATTAAGATCAAAGTATGGCTGAGCATGGTGGTGTACACCTATAATCCCAGCAGCTCAGGAGACTGAGGCAGAATTCCAAATTCAAAACCAGCCCCAGCAAAAGCAAGGCACTAAGCAACTCAGTGAGACCCTGTCTCTAAATAAAATACAAAATAGGGCTGGGAATGTGGCTCAGTAGTTGAGTACCCCTGAGTTTAATCCCCAGAATCCAAAAAACAAAAAGGATGAAAGTATGACTGTGACTAAATGATATTAATATATTCAATATCTTGGAAAACAAGAAGAAATGAGTGAATTATGCAATAAAATCATATCATAATCTCCTAAAGACATAATCTATAAATCTTACCTCATTATAAGATAGGGTACTAGCTTCCCATCTTAATACTCTCACCCCCAAAATTTCAATAAAATATGTCCCTTAAACCTTAAAGCTCTAAGGTTCATTTTAACAGAAAACCCAAAATAATACTATCTGCAAAAACAAATTAAGAAGATACATAAGTACTAACTATATGTCGCCTTCTTTGGGTGAAAGAGAATAAAAAAGAGTCTTTAAAATGGTAGGGGCAGGTAATTAACATAAAATTTACATACTCACATCTATAAGCCAAATGTCATCTTTTCGATTTTCTTTAAACCTAAAAACAAAAGCAGATCTCTGATTTTTATGTTTGTGTTCCCTTTACAAATGTATCATAAGGGTAGGGATAACAAATTGATAAATATAAAAACATGAAACAAATTCTTTCAATAAATGTGTGTAAAATTTTTCCTCAGTGACCTCCACATCTTATCCTATTCTTTGAATTTTTAAAAAGAACCACTCAAAGAAGAGGAATAAAGAATTCAACAACAAAAAAAAGTGGAACTAAGGTTTTTCTGGGAGAAATACAAATGTAATTGGTTTTCCTCATCTGTGGATCACTAACTAAGACCTGAAAATACTCGGTGAGACGCAGGATAGAAAACTGCCTCTCCAATTCTGTAATGAACATGTGCAGGTTTTCTTCGCTTTCTTTAATTTTCTTTCTTTCTTCTTTTTTTTTTTAACACTCTTAAGTCTACAGAATGGTTTGTCTGATGGAAGAGAGAACCCTAATGCCAGAGGAGTAGTTGAGTACCCCTGAGTTCTTGCTATAGCAAGCTCAAATTGTTTCAGACAGTTTTGATCATCTGACAGAGTGTTGCTTGCAAGATTTTCTTCTCTTGAAATTATACCCTAGACAACAGAAAATAATAACTACTTATATGACATTTAAATACTATAAATAATTTAGATGATATAAACTATACAGGTGGATGTGCACAGAGCACCATACCACTTATATAAGGTCCCTAAGCATCCAGATTTTCGTATCTACAAGGAATTGTAGAACCTATCCCCATGGATACCAAGGGATGACACTGTATACCTAAGTTCTTCACCCTTTTATTACATTTTTTACCTCTAGAGAAAAGTTAATATAGCAAAGCCTAAGTTTGCTATGCTTGGAAAATTCTGTTTACAAACTGGCTGTTTTTAATCTGAGAGGTTGGATTCTAGGAGGGTTCCCATCATTTCCTGATGGCTCAGTTTTAATGTTTGAGAAAAGTACCCAATTGATACTGCATTGAAATAACTCAGTAAATGTGTAGTCCAGGCGGGGGTAAAGTTGTACACTGTCATCAGCTGTCCATTAAAATGTTCAACCATCCCTATGAATTGGAGTCATCTGGTGCATAGAGAGTGCACTGTATGCCCAACATCTGTCCCACCAATGTACAGGCTGAGCCATCAGATACAGTAATCTTGAGAGAATGTGAACAAGAAGCAAATGTGGTCATGTCAGGGTCTAGATAGTGTGGCTCAAGCCAGTGGAAAGCATGTGGACGGCTAAGGCAAATCCAGAGAAGCATCAATTCCAGTTGGGATCCAGAGCACTATTAATGGAATAAGGGGTCCAGTGTTCTCTATTTGGTAAGAATACCCTCACCCATGAGCTTGAGGAATCTGTCCCTGGGGAAGTACTTTTAGCTTTGAACATGGTGAAACAAGTGGAACACCTTTTCAATGCTGTTTTGGTGCCTTCTCAAAATAATGGCATTCCATGCTTGGTCCAGAATCTTACCAGAATCTCCATGGCCCCTGTCTTACGGATCCAGGAAACAACTGATGGCACATGTGCTTACTCTACTGTGAGGAACCAGTTTCCACATTTATCTCATAAGCATGTTATGCTCTTGGAAATGTTCCCCAGTGTAGGGGCCTTTCCAGTAAGCATCTACACAGCTAATGGAATGATCAGCAGGAGCACAACTCCTCCTTCCTCCTCAGGCAGTCAGCACTGCCAGGATAAGCTGAAAACTGTAATGACACACCCCATTGAGTATCACTAAATTCAATAAGGTTACTTCTTTGTACCTAATTGTTTTCCTCAGCACCAGAAAGTTTCTATAAGCAGTCTGCAAGTACTCCCAAGATCCATCAGCATGCCTGGTACACATAGGATCTTAGGTGTTTTGCTCTTCTGTAACAACGTTGTGCTCAACTGATCAGCCTGAACACCACACTGACTCTGTCATGCAATCAGGTTTTCAGGAGGTAAATTAGGACAATCAGCTAGACTGGAAGTAATAATCAAGCCTTTATTCACTTATTTTCACAATGTGAGCCAAGAGACATAAAAGAGGTGCCAGCTCCTCAATGTACCATTTTAATACATGAAAGAGCACTAACAGAGAATCAGGTTGATGCAGCAGACAGGGAAATTCATCTCACTGCTGAGAAGAGCTGAACAAAAGGGTTCTGCCTCTTTATGAGTGACTATTGATGAGGAGGTCTTGGCAAAAGTGTCTGAGAAATGCCTCAGATGAAGCCCCAAATAAAGAGGTCTCCACACAGAACTGGGCTAGGAGCACACATATACATATGAACATGGTTGGCCCAGGAGGTCTGAATCCTTGATTACAAGACCCTCCAGAGACTGCAATAAACTGTGCAACTAAATTTGGTGTGGGGAGGGCACCTTCCCCCTGTGGCTTGGCAGGAAAGGCATTGTTGTCACCTTCACTCAAGCCAAATCACATATAGGATTTTTATTTAGAGCTAGACAGTTCACCCACTATAAGCAAGGCCTTGTGATTAAGGCTGATACTATGAAAATAAACACTAAGCATGGTGGTGCATGCCTGTACCTCCAGGCTCAGGTGGCTGAAGCAGGAGGATTGTGAGTTCAAAAGCCAGCCTAAACAAAAGCGAGGCTCTAAGCAACTCAGTGAGACCCTGTCTCTAAATAAAATAAAAATAAGGCTGGGGATGTGGTCCAGTGCCCCTGAGTTCAATCTCCAGTACACCCCTCCCCCCAAAAAGGAGAAAGTAAATTCCAGTACCCACTCTATATGATTAGAGCACAAAGAAATAAATACAAGGTAAAATGATGTTTGAAAGTTTTCTGATCTTTTAACTATTAGTAAAAATATTTGGGGTACATATATAGTATTTAGAACAATTCCTGAAAAAAAAAAGTAGCAACATATAAACACTGGTCCTTACTGCCCCTATCATTAAAAGATTCACATGCAAATATTTAGATAAAAGCTCAAGTTTTTAAAGTTAAAATAACAGTTTGTATATACTCACGAGTCATCTAAATCTTGTACAACACTTTTACAAAAAGCCATATCGAGCAAAATAACTGCAAAACAAAAAGAGAAGACAAAATTCAATGATTTATCATTTGCCTCTTACCATGTTTAGTCACCTATAAAAAATTTTGATTCTTTGTTAGGGTCTACCATGGATCAATGATTCATTCCAAGGATTGAGTGATGCAGAAGAATTACAGTGATGCAAATGAATTACATCCATTTAACAAACATTTACTCTGCGTGCAATCATCCTGCAACTAGCAAATGCTATGTAGGCTAATCCACCTCTGACATGGTGCCATTTTCTACGTTTCTTTTTTTTTTTTTTTTCACTACCTTCTGGATGTAGACAAAACTCGCTTCTCTTATTTTTTTTCTTTTCTGCAAGCAATCACCTCTCTTCATTAAAAACTCCAAATGTTATTGAAAATACTATTTTTTAAAAAAGGAGAGAGAGAGAGAAGAAACCAAAGCCGAGCTACCCCTCTGATACTCATTGCACACAGAATGGAGGCTGGCACACCGCAGGTTCTAATGGTGGCCGAATCATCAAGCAACGAGAGCCAGGGCGCCCTGGGAAAGGCTAACCAACACCAACAAGTCACGTCTCACAGCGCACAATCCTGGCGATCTGACCGCGGTCAGTCCTTGACCCTCTCTCCCACCCCGGTGGTAAACACCCTTGAGGGTGACAAGACAGACCCTGGAGCCAAGGCAAGGTCTGCAGGAACACCGGCATTCCCATCGCCCACCAATGGAGTCAGCGCTGCCCGTGCAGTAAAAAGCCAAGGAGCAGCAGCCGCATCTTCCCAACCCCCCGCGCCAAGTCTCCAGAACGCCAGTGCCAAAGCCCCTGAAGACATCCGCAGTGTCGGGCCCCCGCGGCGACCCCCGCCCGCCAGGCCCAGCCTGGACGCGCGGCGACCCCCGCCCGCCAGGCCCAGCCTGGACGCGCGCCGAGCCTCAGTGCACTTGTTACCTGTGGCGCAGAGACCAAGCGCCGCCCGGCTCCCCAGACCCGCCACGATCGCCATGGTGGGCTGCAGCAGCTCAGCGTGCAGGGGAGAGAAGACAATGCAGGTAACGACCGGCCGCCAGCCGGGAAAAAAACGAGCCGACGCGGTGCGGAAGGAAAGCTCCGCACTCACACTGGGGGCGGGGCGCTTCAGCTCCATTACCCTCCGAGCTCTCCAAGGCCTCTGCCGTGGAGCATGCGCGGCACTGCGACGCATGCGCATTCCACGGCGCAAGCGCGGTGGCATTCTCCGGGTTAATTTTCCCTGCGGCAGTTTACGAAAGCGTGGGAACCGGGCTAGGGGGCGCTCCCTGTGCAGACAGTGCGGGCCGCGGCATGCTGGGGGGTGGACGCGGGGCATCCCCGTCAAAGTTGAATTTATTAGATCTTTTTATTTTCTACAGTGAGCGCCCCAGCGCTTTTGGTCGTGGACAAAATTCGTGGGAAATCGTGCGTGCCTGGAAAGTGGAAATCTGTGGGTCGCCGAGCTGTGCATCCGTCCGTGTGTTTTTAAGATGTATTTGAAATCAGAACGTTGTTTGCAAAACGGGGGCTCATACAGCCGCAAGCTCCTTCAGTTGACCAACTAAAGGAACCCCTCTTTAAAATTTGTTTCCATGGAATCCTGGAAAACTGAAGTTGAGCTTAAGATTTTTTTTGTTTTAGATGAATTTTTACTGTTTATGACTGAGGGAGTAAGTAAGGTACATAATATACAATATTATTTATATTGCTATCAGTTTTTTTTCCCCCATACACGGCCATGATATATAAGAACGATACTCTATTACATGACAGTTCCTGTACCTGTCACTACATATTACTTAAATGAAATTTTTATAGTACAAACAGTACCAAAGTATCCTTGAAATTCTTGCAACTTAAGAGAACAGCAAAAAGAGATTAGGATGTCAACTGATTCACTCTACGTTCATAATTAAAACAGACAAACCTCCTTGAACATTATTATAAGAAGTTTATAAGTTACATGCATCTGAGAACAAGCATCAAGTTTCACCCCTTATTGTATACAGCATGGTATTCAGTGCAACCTCTAACAGACTCAAATATGTATATATGCATAGATATATATTAAAAAGTACAAGAAGAAAGTAAGGTGACTATTGAGGTGATTAGAGTGTTCAAAAGGTGATAAAATACCTAGATATATAGTGTAAGATTTGACATCTCTGGAGAAACAGAGATGTGTGTGTGTGTGTGTGTGTGTGTGTGTGTGTGAATGCATTCTCATGTATTTCAATATTCACAGCCACAGCCTGTAAAAGAAAATATTTTCTCTTGAAACTTAATTCAAACTGTTCAAAACAGTAAAACCCACTAGAGCTATACCTATGCCTTCCAATGGTATACCTATCTTTAACTATCTTTAAATGTGGCTAGTGTGGCAGAGTAACCAAGTATTTAATTTTAGTAAACTTGTAAACTGACACAATTTAGTTATTGGAAATAATTTTGTGGTTGGAACAACTAGGGTATTTGAATCTACTCCCTCCTCCCTCATTACTGGGAATTGAACTCCAGACCTTGCCCATACTAGGCAAGTTGTCTACCACTGAGCCATATCCCCAGCCCATTTTGTTTTACTTTTTTTCGAATTAGGAATTGGCTAAGTTGCCCAGCTGGCCTGCAATTTGTAATGCTCCTGCCTCAGCCTTCTCAGTTTCTGAGATAACAGATGTGTGCCCAGCACCTTAAATATTATGTTCTACTGTAAATTTTATGAAACCTAAATACTAATCAAGAAATAAAATTTTGAAATTTTAGAGTCTGTAATGAAATGTGTTATAAATGTAAAATGTTGGGTTTCCATCTATTGAATTAATAAAACATTGTATTGATTTCAACTTTACATTTTTTCAATTTGACTAATAAAAAAACATGAAATTACATATATGACTTGTGTTATATTTTCATTGCACATCACTAACCTAGGCAATCTGAAAATGGTAAAAAAAAATTGCATTAATCTGATAATGATCAAAACAAACTTTAGGATTCTTGTGCAGAAAATATATTAAATTTCCATATGGTAAAACTTATACTAACTAAGTTCTTAGTACTTACTCATCTGTCTCGAGTAGTGATGAATGCCCTTAATATTTAAAAGTTTTTATAATTGTGACAAGTGTTTTTTTTTTTTCTGAAAAAGACTTTCAGATGAACAATGGATGCATATATATGCTTTTTATATTTTGCATGCACATTGCTATGGTCTAAATATCAAAATATCAAAATTTATATTTTGAATTTTTATTGCTTATGTAATAATAAGTGATGGGGACCAACAGGGGTAATAAATTCGTGATAGTAGAACCTTCATGAATGGGGTTAGTGTCCTTATAAAAAAGGTTAAAAGGAGCATTTTAGTCCCTTTTTTGCGTCTAACTTCTACCATCTGAAGACACAGCAAGAAAGTGCCACCTTGAAAGAGATAAGACACCCAGTCTGCTGGCACCTTGATAAGGAATTTCTCAGCCTCCAGCACTGAGAAATATTATTTTTAATTAATTGTAAGTCACCTAATCTGAATTATTTTGATGTAGTAACAGAAGCAGGCTAAGACGTACATCTTCACCAAAAGGTGTGTATGAGGATATCTATAATAGAATTCTTTCTGTGAAAGACTAACAACTAAAATGTCCAATAGTAGGATGGATAAATTGTGTTGTTCTCCTATAGCTATAAAAACAAATGAACTTTTGTATAGGGAACTTACATAGATACATATAATAAATTAAATGTCAAGCAAGAAAAGCCATTTTATTATGATTTTATTTTTTATTTTTAATCTATTTGTTTTGGGTCCAAGGGATTGAACTCAGGGACACTTGACCACTGAGCCACATTCCCACCCCTATTTTGTATTTATTTGGAGACAGGGTCTCACTGAGTAGCTTAGTGCCTCACTTTTGCTGAAGCTGGCTTTGAACTTGTGTTCCTCCTGCCTCAGCCTCCTGAGCCTCTTGGATTACAGAGGTACGCCACAACAACTGGCATGATTTTATTTTCATAAGCTCAAAACTAGTGGAACAATAGCACCGAAATTCAGGGATTACAGGTAAATGTTCTGTCTCAATGTGGATTTGTAGAAATGCATCAAAGTCTTAGTGTTTGTGTACTTTTCTGTGTGTATAATCTAACAAGAACAGTTTAAAACAGAATAATAAATAAAATGATTCAGGGTTATGTTTTTCAATAAAAATATATAATGTTCAATGGTGCTTCTCAAATTCTAGTATGCACTAGTTGTTACACAGCAAAGATTGAAAAGTGGAACAGTTTTATAAAAATGCATGTTAAAAACTTAAAAGTCAGAATTCTAAAATATAATGAAAACTGATTGAAGAATGAAAAGGATTTGAGATTGGATAGGCATTAAAGAAGTTGAGTCAAAAGTTTGAAATTATCTCATAAGAAAACATTAGACCTAATTTCTAAGATGTCCATCTTTATGGAAAAACAATTGTATATACTATACATGTACACACACACACACACACACACACACTATATATATATATTGGTTTGTGTTAGTTATGACATTCAAGAGATATAAAACCTATAGGAAGAGATTAATTATTGGGAATTGGCACAACATGTCCCATGTTCTGCCACCTGTAAGCTCCAGAACAAGGAAAGCAGATGATACAAATGAGTTCAAGTCCAAGCACCTAAGAACTGAGAGCCAGTGATGTTAAGATCTAGTCAGAATTCCAAAACCCAAGAACTGGCAGCAGGTACGATGGCAAGAGAAGGTGTATGTCTCGGCTCAAGCAGAGGGAGTAAATTCACTTTCCCTGCATCATTTTGTTCTCTTCAAGATGTATGCGGGTGATGCCCACCCACACTGGAGAAAGCCATCTGCTTGATTCAGTTCCTGATTAAAATGCTAAGCTCTTCCAGAAACATCTTCAAAAATACTCCCCAAAATAATGTTTTACCACCTATCTGGGTATCCTTTAACTCACTCTTGTTGACACATAAAATTAACTAGCAGATTATTGTTACAAACGCTATAAGAGCAGAAAAATGAGGAATTTTCACCAGCTCATTCAATGAGGCGGCTATCAACTGGAACTATACCAGAAAAGGCATATGTGAGAAAGGAAATTATTCATTCGAAATTTCACAAACAAAAGCAGAAAACTTTCCCTCTGAAAATACCATCAAACCATATCTAACGGTACCAAAAAGACAATACATCATGACTGAAGTATATTTTCCAGAAATACAAGCATGGTTTAACATTAGATGAAATGTTAAATGTAATTTTCTGTAGTAACCTATGAAAAATAAATCCTTTAAGTGCAGTAAAATAATTTTTATATATTTAAATTTCTAATCATAACAGTAAAACTAGGAATAGGAAGTCAATTTTATAACATGCTGTGAATGGTAATTTGCATCAGTTCTGGAATTGCCCAGAGCTGTTGTGCTTAATTTCCTGCATGACACTAGCCTCTAGTCAAGATCCCAAACATGCTAATTAATAAATAACATTGCTTTCGTAATCTTGGATTCAAAGAATTTTCAGTGTTTGCTTCTTTTGTTCTTCTGTTTTGTTTGCCTGGTTGTCAGCATTGTTTATTAATTAGAGTGAGACAGTGGACTTACATTTGGTATCAGTGAGACCCCAGAGAGTTCTATGGTTGGGGCTGATTTTGTTGCAGAAATATGGGTAAGTGAGCAGTATTATATTTAAAAACCCAACTAAAATTCCACTTTGGAATTCCTAGTTCCACAGTGTTCTATGTATATGTAGGTAGTTCCTGATTCCAGAAAGAAAGTGCACATACCTATGATCCTTACAGTAAAAAAGATCTACATGCTCACCTGCTCTCTTTTCCAAACCGCTTGCAGTGAGACAGTGTTACTGTGATCCATATCATTATTTCATCACTGTTGTTATATTGTATCCTTTTCCTGCAATTAATCGTTTGGTCAACATCCTTACTTAGAATCCTGTGAAGGTTTTTTTAAGCAATTGAACTGTTTTTGTATAACCAGTATTAGAAATGAGATTACTAAATAGATTCCTGGCTTATTCTTTACCCAAAATATCAGTTAGGTATTACTTAGAAAAAAAAATGATGCTGAAAACTGGATAAAAACAGTACTATTTATAGAGATAATTATCAAGCTATGCTTGGTTTGAAATACCGCAATCTTTAAAATTTTATTTGTTATATATGACAACAGAATGCATTACAATTCATATTACACATATTGAGCACAAGTTTTTACATCTCTGGTTGTACACAAAGTAGCGTCACATCCTTTGTGTCTTCATACATGAACTTAGGGTAATGATGACCATTGCATTCCACTGTCTTTCCTATCCCTATGCCCCCTCTCTTCCCCTCCATCCCTTTTTCCCTGTCTAGAGTCCATTTAATCCTTCCATTTCCCTCATCCTTGCAGCATATCATGAAACAGAATCCTTAAATCAGAGAAATCATTCAGCATTTAGTTTTGGAGATTGGCTAATTTGACTTAGTATTATATTCTCCAGCTCCATCCATTTACCTGCAAATGCCATGATGTTATTCTCCTTTAATGCTAAATAATATTCCATTGTGTATATATACCACATTTTCTTTATCCATTCATCTACTGAAGGGCATCTAGGTTGGTTCCACAGTTTAGCTATTTTGAATTATGCTGCTATGAACATTGATGTGGCTGTGTCCCTGTAGTATGTTGTTTTAAGTCCTTTGGGTATAGACTGAGGAGAGGGATAGCTGGGTTAAATGGTGGTTCCATTCCCAGTTTTCCAAGAAATCTCTATACTGCTTTCCATATTGGCTGCACCAATTTGCAGTTTCATCAGCAATGTATGAGTGTGCCTTTTTCCCCGGCATCCTCGCAAGCACTTATTGTTGTTTTTCTTCATAATGCTTGCCATTCTGACTGGAGTGAGATGAAATCTTGGAGTGGTTTTGATTTGCATTTCTCTAACTGCTAGTAATGATGAAAATTTTTTCATGTATTTGTTGATTGTACATCATCTTCTGAGAAGTGTCTCTTCAGGTCCTTTACCCATTTATTGTTTGGTTATTAGTTTTTTGTTGTTGTTGTTGCTGTTGTTGTTGTTTTTGGTGTTTATCTTTTTGAGTTCTTTATATACTCTAGAGATTAGTGCTCTATCGATATGTGAGGGGTAAAGAGTTGCTCCCAATATGTAGGCTCTCTATTCACCTCACAGATTGTTTCTTTTGCTGAGAAGAAACATTTTAGTTTGAGTTCATTCCATTTATTGATTCTTGATTTTAATTCTTATGCCACAGGAGTCTTATTAAGGAAGTTGGGGCCTAATTCCACATGATGGAGATTAGGGCCTACTTTTTCTGCTATTAGATGCAGGGTCTGTGGTTATATTCCTAAGTACTTGATCCATTTTGAGTTGAGTTTTGTGCATGGTGAGAGATAGACTGTTACTTTCTTTTTGTTGCATATGGATTTCCAGTTTTCCTAGCACCATCTATTGAAGAGGCTATCTTTTCTCCATGCATGTACTTGTCACCTTTGTCTAAAAAGATAATTGGAATTTTGTGGGTTAGTTTCTGTGTCCTCTATTCTGTACCATTGGTCTACTAGTCTGTTTTGGTGCCAATACCATGCTGTTTTTGTTACTATTACTCTGTAGTATAGTTTAAGGTCTGGTAGAGTGATGCCACCTGCTTCACTCTTCCTGCTAAGAATTGCTTTTGCTATTCTGGGTCTCCTATTTTTCCACATTAATTTCATGATTGCTTTTTTTCTTTCTATGAGGAATATCATTGAAATTTTGATCAGAATTGCATTAAAATCTGTATAGTGCTTTTGGAAGTATGGTCATATTGATAATATTAATTCTGCCTATCCAAGAGCAAGGTAGATTTTTCCATCTTCCAAGGTCTTCTTTGATTTCTTTCTTTAGGCTTCTGTAATTTTCATTACATAGATCTTCAACTCTTTTGGTAAGTTTTTGTTTGTTTGTTTGTTTGTTTGTTTTGAGGCTATTGAGAATGGGATAGTTTTCCTCATTTCCCTTTCTGAGAATTTGTCACTGATATACAGAAATGCCTTTGATTTATGGAGGTTGATTTTATATTCTGCTATGTTGCTGAATTCATTTACTAGTTCTAAAAGTTTTCTGGTGGAAATTTTAGGGCCTTCTAGGCATAGAATCATATCATCAGCAAATAGTGCCAATTTGAGTTCTTCTTTTCCTATATGTATCCCTTTAATTTCTTTCATCTGTCTGATTGATCTGGCCATTGTTTCAAGAACTGTGTTAAGTAGAAGTGGTGAAAGAGGGCATCCCTGACTTGGTCCAGTTTTTAGAGGGAATGTCTTCAATTTTTCTCCATTTAGAATGTTGTTGCCTGGGGCTTAGCATAGATAGCCTTTATGCTGTTGAAATATGTTCCTATTATCCCTAGATTTTCTAGTGTTTTGAACATAAATGGGTGCTGTATTTTTTCAAATGCTTTTTCTGTGTCTATCGAGGTGATCATATGATTTTTATCTTTAAGTCTATTGATTTTGTGAATTACATTTATTGATTTCCAAATGTTGAACAAACCTTGCATCCCTAGGATTAATCCCACTTGATCATGGTGTATGATCTTTTTGATATGTTTTTGTATTTGATTTGACAGAATTTTATTGAGAATTAGTGCATCTATATTCATTAGAGATGTAGGTCTGAAGTTTTCTTTTTTTGATGTATCTTTGCCTGGTTTTGGAATCAGAGTGATATCGGCCTCATAGAATAAGTTTGGAAGTGTTGCCTCTTTTTATATTTCCTGAAATAAATTTGAGAGTATTGGTATTAGTTCTTCTTTAAAGGTCTTGTAGAACTCAGTTGTGTATCCCTCTGGTCCTGGGCTTTCTTGGTTGGTAGACTTTTGGTGATGTCTGTTATTTCGTCACTTGAAATTGATCTGTTTACATTGTGTATATCATCCTGATTCAATCTGGGCAAATTATGACTCTAGAAAATTAATGATGCCTTCCATATTTTCTATTTTACTGGAGTACAGGTTTTCAACATAATTTCTAATTATCTTCTGTATTTCCATATTGTCTGTTGTGATATTTTGTTTTTCATCACATATGTTAGTGATTTGAGTTTTCTCTCCCCTTCTCTTTGTTAGCATGGCTAAGGATCTGTCAATTTTATTTATTTTTTCAAAGAATCAACATTTTGTTTTGTCATTTTTTTCAATTGTTCTTTTGTTTCAGTTTCTTTGGTTTCAGCTCTGATTTTAATTATTTCCTGTCTTCTGCTGCTTTTGGTGTTGATTTGTTCTTCTTTTTCTAGGGCTTTGAGATGTAGTATTAAGTCATTTATTTGTTGACTTTTTCTTCTTTTAGGGAATGAACTCCATTCAATGAACTTTCCTCTTAGTACTGCCTTCATAGTGTCCCAGAGATTTCAATATGTTGTACCTGTGTTCTCATTCACCGCTAAAAACTTTTTAATCTCCTCTTTGATGTATTCTGTAACACATTGTTCATTCAGTAGCATATTTTTTAGTCTCCAGGTTTTGGGGTGTTTTATTTCTTATTTTATCATTGATTTCTAATTGCATTCCATTATGATCTGATAGAATGCAGGGTAGTATCTCTACTTTTTTATATTTGCTAAAAGTTGCTTTGTGGCATAATATATTCTCTATATCAGTTAAGGCTAAATTATTGATTGTATTATTGAGTTCTATAGTTTCTTTGTTCAGCTTTTGTTTGGAAGATCTATCTAGTGATGAAAGAGTTTTGTTAAAGTCACCCAAAATTATTGTGTTGTGATCTATTTGATTCTTAAACTTGAGAAGAGTTTGTTTGATGAACATAGCTGCTTCATTGTTTGGGACATATATACTTATAATTTTTTTTAAAGAGAGAGAGAGAGAAAGAGAGAGAGAATTTTTAATATTTATTTTATTTTTTTTTTTTTAGTTTTCAGCAGAAACAACATCTTTGTATGTGGTGCTGAGGATCGAACCCAGGCCGCACGCATGCGAGGCGAGCATGCTACCGCTTGAGCCACATCCCCAGCCCTATATTTATAATTGTTAAGCCCTGTTGGTGTATGGTTCCTTGAGTAGTATGTAGTGTTCTTCTTTATTCTTTTTGATTGACTTTAGTTTGAAGTCTACTTTATTGGATATGAGGATAGAAACCCCTGCTTGCTTCCACAGTCCATGTGAGTGGTATGATTTTTCCCAACCCTTCACCTTCACTCTGTGAATATCTTTTTCTATGAGATGAGTCTCTTAGAGGCAGCATATTGTTGGTTCTTTGTTGTTTTTTTTTAATCCAATATGCTAGTCTATGTCTTTTGATTGGTGAGTTTAGGCCTTTAACATTCAGGGTTATTATTGAGACATGATTTGTATTCCCTGCCATTTTTGTTTATTTTTTTTGTATTTAACGTGACTTGGTTTCTCCTCCGATTAGATTTTCCTTTAGTGTAATCCCTCCCTCTGCTAATTTTCATCATTGTTTTTCATTTCCTTTTCTTAGAATATTTTGCTGAGGATGTTCTGTTGTGTAGGCTTTCTAGTTGTAAATTCTTTTAACTTTTGTTTATCATGGAAGGTTTTTACTTCATCATTAAATCTAAAGCTTAGTTTTGCTGGATATAAGATTCATGGTTGGCATCCATTTTCTCTCAGAACTTGGTATATCTCCTAACTTTGAGGGTCTGGGTTTAAAAATCTGATGAGATATGAATTGGTCTTCCCCTATATGTGATCTGGTTCCTCATTATTATTGTTGTAATTTATACATTTGGTGTCCTGTAAGCCTCTTGTATTTGGTTTTCCAATTTGTTCTTCATGCTTGGGAAATTTTCTGATATTATCTCATTGAAGAGATTGTGCATTCCTTTGGTTTGAAACTCTGTGCCTTCCTCTTCCCCAATAACTCTTAGAATTGGTCTTTAGATGCTGTTCCATAATTCTTGGATGTTCTGTTGATGGTTTCTTACTATCTTCACTGGGTGATCAACTTTATTTTCCAGATTGTATACTTTGTCTTCATTACCTGATGTTCTTTCTTCCAAGTGATCTAGTCTGTGGTGATGCTTTCTATTGAGTTTTGTATTTGGTTTATTGTTTCCTTCAAGGATTTCTGTCTCCCCGCCTCCCCCGGGTCTATCTCTCTCTTGAAGTAATTTTTTGCTATCTGTATTTTCTCTCTTATCTCATTGTTGGAGTGATCAATTTTTGCCTGTATTTGCTCATTTAGGTTATTCTTTAATTCACAGATCATTTAATTATGAACCTTCTGAACTCCTTCTCTGATATTTCATCCACTTGGCTGTCCATGTTCTGTTATTATATTATCCTGGTTGGTTTGGGGAACTTTCCTCCCTTGTTTTTTCATGTTGTCCATGTGTCTTCCTTTCTTGCAGTGTGGTTCTGAGATATAACAGTTTCTTCCCTATATTCTTGTAGTGCCCGTGAAGATTGTCTGTAGGTTGGGCTTCCAGACCCTGCTGGTGTCCCTTAATGGATGCTACTGCATCCTGGATCTGGGACCTGAGTAAGTTGGAGCCAGTGGATCTGGGCCACTGGGCTTGACCACCCATGGTAGTCTGCTGGTCAGAAGGGGTGGTCCTGCACCAGAGGCTAGGCTCTGGCTAGGTATCTGCCCCACCAGGAAAGGGTTGGACCAGGAGTGCTATATACTTGGGCTCTGCAGAGGCTGGTATAGGTGGATCTGGGATGCTGGGCTTGACCTCCCCTGGTAGTTTGCTCAAAATAGCGCAGACTTTGCAAACAGTTTCTGATATGAGACTTTCAACTGCAGTCTAGAAACACGGAACATGAACTCCAGGAGCTAGAAAGGGGACAAACTGATGGCAGGTTGATTAAAAATTCACTTCTGTGAGAAGCGAGCTCACCTGTACAAACCCATAGAGTGGACTAAGAGAATGAGGTACAGCCAAAATGAGGCTTCTCTCCAGTGGTCCTGCAGAGTGAGATGTCTGGGTGAGCAGGCACACCTAGAGCAGTTACAGTCAGTCAGAGTGCAAGGACCCTCCTTGGTTCCTCACTAGCTGAGTACTATGTGGTAAAACAGTTTTCCCCAATGTCATCGAGGTTGTACTGTCTCCTATTGGGTTATTTAAATATTTCCTTAGTTGTCCCCACTGATTTTATTAACCCTTGATTGACATGTTGACTTCTTGTATAAGAAATTCCATGTTCTCTTATGCATTTCCTTCCCTTGATGTGTCCTTTCAGAAAATATCTGGTTCCTTTTTGTGGAATATTGATTTCAGGGACTATATTATGGGCTGTATGTTTGCAGATTAGGTTGGTCCCATGTGGGATGCCATTCATTCAGTGGACAGAGTGATAAGATTAAATTATATATATAATTTATATATATGGATTTTTAAATCAATCTGTGATTATATCTCAAATTATAGAAGAGAAAATAGTTTTCAGATTTAATATATATTAAATATATATGTATATAATTTAATCTATGACAGAATTAAACTAAATCTATTACACAATTAAATACATATAGAATTTATATGTATATGAATAATATGATTAAATTATATATATACTAATTTAATCTGTTACACAATTATGGTAATTCAGATATTATTCTGGAAAGTTTGAAATCTCTGAACACTGTTTCCACTTCAATAAAAGTACAGGAGTATGAATATACATATTTTAATCAAACTATGATTATATCTCAAATTATAGAATAGTAAATAGTTTTCAGATTTAAGTTTCAGTATCTACTATTTCCTAATTTTCTTAAAAAATAAAAATAAATTTTCTCTGGCTTTTTATGCTTACGACCACTTTTAGAAACTTTCTCCACTTTGACCTATTCCAGTTACTCAAATGTTAAAATTCAGAAAGTAAAAGAATTTAAATAAATATAGTACTTCAAGGATTAACTCTTGAATCTCTTTGCATGGGCCAAGTAGCATTGACATGTTTATTTTAATGAGCATCCTGTGTATTTTGAGTATTTCTAGTATTCTGTGGTGTGCCCAAAAGAGGTCTGGAAACGTGGAAGTCTTAGTCTTCTCAATGGCTATTCAACATTTCTCTAGGGATTCTAAAAGAGTATGTCCTAGTCATCTTTCTTCTGTAACCCTCACTTGACCACAGATACTGTGACATCATCTCTTCAATTTTCTATTAAATGTTTCAGAACATCATGATTCCCAGAGGAATATATGGAATTGTAATTTTGAATCATCCAAGTCATGACCAGGGACCATATTAATTAACACCAACCTGAAACGAATGGATTTCCTTTTGGATCCTCAGATTAGAAACTTTCCATAAACTGATTTAAGCTGGTGACTAAAGGAAGACATTCAATCTATAGGGAGAACTGTACAGAGAAGATGTAAGAACTGGGGAAAAGTCATGTAGAGACTAAAGAGAATCAGAGGTTAAACAGACCCATTTTATGACCCTTATTAGAACTTGCAAATGTTAATGAATTAAAGCAACTCAGCAATGGAAAGAAAGTTGGTCCCACAAGCCCTAGTGAGAAAAGGAGAGGAAGTGAGGTGGGTGTGAAGGTGAGACACCAAAGATCCACACTTTGCACACACTTGTCTCTTTGTCCTAGAAAATAAGACTATGGTTTCTGAATTTAAAATAGTGTTGTTTAATAAGAACCCTTAAAAAAAAAAGAAAGAAAGGAAAATAAAGGAGATGGGAAGAACATGAATCTCATGGTGGTTGCTTAATATAGCAAAATTACAAATCTCCCTGCTTAAACACCTCCAAGTATTTCCTTGTGGTTAACAGGGAAGCAGACAGGGAAGAGATGATAATGTGACACTCACCAAGGGAGAGGAAGGGTGACCTTACAGTCAGACATTATAAAACTTCAAGATAGCTTTAAAGAAGCACTGATAGTATAGATTTCAATGGGGGCTGTAGTGCTTCCCTAGTAGAATATTAAGGATTTATCATGTGGTTGAGACTATGTTATTCACAGTACAGACTACCTTAATACTCAGAGGCTGAGATCTTCATGGTTGGACTTTGCCAAATAAATCCTTATGCCTTTGAGGCAAGGAACATCACATGTTATAACTTAACCCTCCTAACCTTTCATTTGTTTTGAACTCATTACTTTCCCTTATTGATGAGTAAACTAAGATTCAGGAAACAAAACACCAAAAACTTTCCTGAAATGAAAATTAATCTAGGAGGTCCTCCAGCTAGCCATTTAGGTTCAGCCATTGAAAGGGAAATCATGCACCTGATTGCCTGGGTTTACTCCTTTCACTTTGTGATGATTTCTGCCTCCTGAAAGCGAAGATGGATTTTATCAGCTTGGAAAAACATTTAGGTTCCAATATTTTTTTAGGAATAAGTAATTACTTCTGCTGAGACTGTGTGTCTCAGTATCAGAGAGCAAGGCTTGAACAATTCACTTCACCCATATATCTATCTGTATTTCCCAGGAAGGACCACAGACACATGTGAATGTAGCAATAACAAACACCCTACTTGGTTCAGAATAACAATTTATGATGAAAAAAAAAAAAAGCCAAGCTCCTCAAGACAGGGGTTTGGGAACTGAAATCTTCTGGAATAATATTTTTTGCCAAAAATCCCTACATGATTAAACTTAAAAAAATCAGAGAGAAAGCAGTGAGCAGTGGTTGCTATAGTATCCAATACGCATCTGTCCTCTGGGAAGAAGAATGGAGAATAGTGTGCTGCCACAGGGAAGCTGGCTTCAGGGCTCATTAAAGACACAGATGACAGGACATGCTCAGCTCTAAAAAAGACAAACAGCTAGAGAAGTGTCCATCCGTAAATACTTTTATTACCATCAGCGCATAGAGAGTAGCCCAAAAGCAGGGTTTTAATACCTGTATTGTTTCAAAATCTGAACTGCATTTTACAGTCAGCATGACGCAGTGTGCTTTGAGTGCCTCCATGGAACAACAGTGAGGGACTGCTGTCATCACCTCGCCTGGGGAGAAATTCTATGCATCACATATACTTAATCCACAAAGAGAAATCGAGAAATGCCAAGGGCCTTATGTGTACTGATTCAAATGCCACCATTTTAAGTCTACTTAAGATGTAAGGCAACACCTCCTAATTCAGTATTCTGAAAATGAGTACCCTTTTTTTATTCCTTCAAAAACCTTTACAAATGTCAACCTTTTCAGAATTGTTTTCAGGCTAGAGGTCACAACCATTTAAGTACATGTCTTGAAAAAAACACTTGTAATTTTAGTCTCCATTCTCTGGATGTTTTCCATCTTATGTTTTTGCAGCTTGGCAGGACAGAGACAAAGTGTATGAATGGCTGAATAGCTCCTTTGCCGTCACTTTCCTCAACCTGCTGATATTTTATGAAAATTTAGACTAAGATTTTATACATAGTCTTTCTTTAATATTTTTTTAATAATTGTTTTTTTTTTTTTGATCCCCAAATACTTTGTGGTATAATTTGACCAATCTTACTGCCCATCTCCCTCATGGCAAATCATTTTAGTATTCTCTTCACGAATGTCTATGAATGGCTTCTTTACACACAAACATTTCTGAAATCTTGCATTGCCAAGATCATATTTTATGATAACAGTATTTGAAAAGGACTTCTGCTTGTGTGTACATACAGAATTTTCTATCCAACACTTTCTCCCTTAAGTACATAAAAACATAATATTCTTTATTTTCTTGCATTCATTTTCATTGTGAGGTCTGATGTCTTTCTGATCCCGTTTCTCTGCAGGTGATTTGTAAAGAATCAAGACTGAATTATAAAAAGCTCTATATGTTTCTGTGTCTTTGAGGTTCTTTAAATCTCTCTATAGTGTTTCCAGACATGGGTTTTTCTCTGTGTATCCTATTGGGCAGGCAGGCACACATGACAAGGAGACTTAAGTGCACAGGCCCTGACTCACCTTCTTACCAGATGTTTTCACCTAGCTGCCCAGAACTTTGCAAGGGGTTCCCTTTTTTCATAAGGAACACACAATATCCAGTGTAAATTCCCCAATTCGAAACATCCTGTGTTGTAAGCTGTGTGGCTCTGTTGCTTTAGCTGAGTACTTGAATCTGCAGAGGTCAACATTTGTTTCTGAAGGCCTTTGATGCCCGAGGTAGCCTGACATTGTGTAGGCTTGTCAGCTTTATTGCCACCCAGCCACTTTTCTCCTTAGAGACCAACTAGCCTTAGTCACCACAGGCACTTTGTCCCACAGTTCTATTAGGCCAAATACCACACATCTTATAACCAAGCAATATTTTTTCACTGTATACTAGCTTCAATTATTTAAATGAAAACATGTTTGGGCTGAGGCTATGGCTCAGTGGTAGCGCACTTACCTGGCATGTGTGAGGCACTGGGTTCAATTCTCAGCACCACATGTAAATAAATAAAGGTCTATCAACAACTAAATTTTTTTTTAATATTTTAGAAAAAGAAAAAGAAAACATGTTTTACAAATAAATACAGAGAATAGTAATTCTAAAGGCTGTGTTAGGGCACACACTGATCAAAAGTATAAAAATTCATTAACGCATGTCAGTTTTGAGAGTACCTTAAATTTAAAGTTGTTCAACATTTGAATCTTAGTCACATCTTTAAAAATGTGAGGCATCATATGAGGCATCATATCATCAGTGATGATAATCTTAAATATTGAATCCAAGAGTAGCTCTTAGAAACATAAAGATGTTTCTCTAGCTTCACAGTGAATTAATGTTAACAGTATAAACTAACATATGCTTGTGAGCTTCAAATTATGTTTTTCTGGCTTCTTGGTCAAACTGATGATTCGTGTCAATACACCATGCATATTCCTTTATCACTCTGTCCTAACACTATGAGTTAAGCATGTGGTTTTTATAGAACTTTTTTTTCCTGGATGCAAGTGCAAATTGTTATATGTGTGCTGTGTTTTCTCATGTTTGTATTTCAATGATTTACATTCTGTCTAGTTATAGCGCATTGAAGAGCAAACATCAAGCTTTGGTTCCTAGCAGAGTCTAGGCGGGATTCTTGGCAAGTGATTTGGTGAAGAATGTTCTCAGAAGAGCATCAGGGATTCAGGATGTGGGAATTCAGCTCAGCAAGAACGTGTGAGAGCTGATCTCTGGGGAGGCTCTAGAGCAATCCCATCCAGGAGAAGTATATGACATGCACACTGCACAGCGATGCCTCTCTTCATGAGCTGGTTCACCTGCCGAGGAGAACAAGAGAAGCAACAAGCTGAGGGGTGACTGGAGTCTACATCCACAGCAGAGGAAATACCTGTGCATCTTTATCTACTTTCCCAGCTATGAAATAGAAGGAAACAGGGAGGGGCAGGCTTGAAACCTGTTAGCGGACAAACCTGAAAAAATACAGTCAGACTAAGTATTAGTTTCCCAAAGCTACTGCAACAAGTTACCACAAACTAGCTGAGTCAAAAGAACAGAAATTTATTGCCTCACAGTTCTGGAGGCTGGAATCTCGTGCCAGGCTTCCTGCAGGATGGCTTCCTTCTGGATCTGAGGGAGAATCTACTTCTTGTCCTCTTCCCAGCTTCTGGCACTGCTGGCTATGCATGCAAAGTCTTGGCTTTCAGCTGCATAGCTCCAGTCTCTGACTCCGTCTTTATGTGGGTCTCTTCCTGAGTCCATCCCTGTGATCTTGTCCTCTTGCAAGGGTACCAGTCACTTAGTGATCCCACTACAATCTCATTTTAACTTACTACTTACCTGTTTCTCTAACGACCCTATTTCCAAATAAGGCCCTCTTCACAGGTGCTAGGGATTAGGTTTTCATATCTTTTGGGGAGACACATTTCAACCCATATGAGACTAATAAATTTCCAATGCTGCCCTTTGACATATTAATGCTTTGATATAAGGTAAACTTAATGACATAAATAATTTATCAATAGATAATGCCATGAACCACTAACACAGATTAGTGGCTGTTGTGGTAGAGCTGAAAACATTGATTTTCTCCATTCACTGACACCTTGATGCCATTGAGTTCCTGCTAAGGTCTTTGCTGTCTCCAGAAACTCCATCATGGAAATGAAATTTGCCCTCACTACCTGCTTTAGAGAACACAGCCTGCTTTGTTTTCTACCTTTCCTGGACATAGGGAGAGTTTAAACACTCTTCTCTTTATGAGAGGGACTGTCATTAACATAACTGACAGGTGGTTTGTAACAGCTCTAGCTTTATATCTGGGGAGGCCTGGATATCTGGCTTTGACTTTTAGGCAAGAGTGATGGAAATTAATATATCTGTTTAAGTTCTGGTCTATGGAATGCTTTTACCTTGTGATTTTAACTGGCATGATGGGTGAGATGATTTGGTCTTACTATGGATCATAGTGCATTAAAATCTTCTTTTGGAGTTTCTGCCTTGAGCTCTCTGGAAGGCTAGCTTCATGATATACATCTTGATGGCTCAATTCAGAAAGTGCATTGGTGTGTGAGTAAGGAGTGGGAGTTAACATTTGCATGTTTCTCAAATTCCCTATGCTTGGGGAACTCTCTTATCTTTCCCTTACAGAATCATCTGTGTTGCCACTAAGCAAATTTCTGTATGAGTAAGGCATGGGCAGTCTTATCCTACCAGACACTTCAAGTCATGATACCTTTGCAGAGGCCGATGGAAGACTTGGGACTGAACTAACAAGCTTCTGAGGCTTAAAGGAACCTTAATCATTTCAGCAGGAGACGCCCCAACTGTCAGCTGTCAGAAAAACCACAAGCTCATCAAGATTTTAAGAATTTTTTTTAAAGTTAAATCTGAGCAGAGGAAAACTGAGGAGGAATCAATTTCTTTGAACTTTTAATTGTCAGGGCAAGAATTTTTTTACTTTGGATTTGATTCTTTTGGATTTTAATGTCTTTGGTCTTGAACACTTAGCATTTGTATTTAATTTCTTGATGGGAATATTTTTAATGAGAAACTATAATCAACATATGGGACATTTCTATAGTATTGCAAATTTTATTAGAGTATCTCTAGTCAAAGGACTCTCTGAACATCTTGCTGTCTAACTTCATTGCAGGTTGCAGATCTTGTGATGTGCTCTGTTGAAAGTCTTAACTGGTCACAGGTTGAGTGGGATATGCAACAAAGAAGCGATTTTCCCCTATGGTGGTAGACTTGTCTTGGGGCTTTATCAATATGACCTTCTGATTAATTTTATGTTCTTAAGCAACAAAATAAAGTTTAGCAACAGACTGGAGGTTATAAATTATGACTGATAGTCTTTGATACTCGTTTTATGAAATCAGGGCTTATGTGTATTCCTTTTTAATATAGTTCTTGCTTGTAAGGACAGATTACAGTGGAGTGCCTAACTTCTGGGCTTAGGTCAGCAAAGGCCACACAGCTTCTCCTAGTTCTCCTGGGACACTTGTTTTCAAATCAGCATGGAGTTGTTAGATAAGAAGTCCACCTGCATTGAGATGGCAAGCCGTGAAGAACCCTGGCCTGCACAGTCAGTGTGTAGGTGTTCTGGCTCACAGCACAGTGGAGGTCCCTACTGACAGATTCAGCCACCTGGGATCAATCTGCAGACGTGTGAAGACATTTCCAAATTACCCCTCAACTCTCTAGTGACCTCCATCTGTCAGTTCACCCCAGCCAAGACAGCAGAGATGGGAGAGCGAGACAAGGCATTCACCCTGCATCAGCCTGTGGACAGTAAAACCCACTGCTGTGCAGCACCATGTTTTGAGTGATTAATTCTGCAGCTGTGTAACCAGAGCATGGTCTCAAAACTACCCATAGAGGAGGAGTTGACATTGGAGATATGATCCAGTCAAGGCTGAAGCCAGGCACCCAGACTGACATGGGTTTTATGTCTCTAAGAGAACAGCCTCGACCCTTATTGACTGTGGGATTAGCATAGAGAGCAGAGAATGAGAAAGTGAGCAGCGCTCTGGGCAGGCTTGTGCTCGCTTACTCCTGTTCCTGGAGTCAGGAGAAGAGGCACTAAGCCCTCTCGGACTCCTTCCAGTTCCTGTCCCTCCCCACAGAGGTAAGAGAAAAGGCAGTGGAAGTCATGTACTTGTTAGAGATATATGAATAAGAAATGGGGTGTGCTTAGTTCAAATCACAACCCTCGGCTTTCTTTTCTGGAAGCCACCCTGACCACAGAGATCTGAGCGTCCTCTGCTAATTTAATCACAGAGTACTGAGAGAGCCTAGCTCAAGTGAGAACCAGTCTTGAAGTCAGCGTGCCCCTGCCCCACCACATACCCTGTATGCTACCTTGTAGAACTAAGTTTATAAATAATAAAGATGCTTTGTTCTCCAACAGCCTCTTTCCTCACCAAATTAAAAAAAAAAGAATTATTGGTGCATTAAGGATATTTTTACTGGTGGGATATATTGTGACATACATGCACTTAATATAATCTAGCCTATTTCATCCCCCAGTACCTCCTTTTCCCTTCCTGCCCTGACATTTCAGTCCTCTATTCTATTGGTTTCCCTTTTATTCCTCCCCCATCCTTTTTTTTTTTAACTTTCTAACTTCCATATATGAGATAAGACATTCAACCCTTGACTTTCTGAATCTGGCTTATCTCACTTGGCATGATGCTCTGCTTTTCCATCTATCTACCAGCATAAGAAATAATTTCTTCTTTTTTTATAATTGAGTAACACTTCATTATGTATATATACCACAATCTACCTATCCATTGATGGACACTTGGGCTGGTTCTGTAACTTGGCTACTGTGAATTGCACATGCTATAAATATGCATGTAGCACTACAGTGTGGTGGTAGAAGCAAATGTGACTCCATTTTGTTTTATGACTTCATCCTGTAAAACAACCATGCCAAGTAGAAGAGTCATGACTGGGGCAAGATGCTCTTTTTCTTTTGCTATAGAAACCTTTAAGAACACGGAACTACCTAATGGGGTATTGTTTCTGTAACTAGGGTGACGGGCTGTTTCTGTAACTGGAGTGACTGGGCTAACTGTGATTGGTTAGGCTTCCTTCCCTCTGCTTAACTGCACCGTCCCGCTTCTGTAACCTGGCTTGCTTGCATTGGTTAGACCCCCCCCCCCCACCCCGAACATCCCTTTTGCGGTTTTCAGGCTTATAAGGAGTGCCCTTGCAATTGCTGATCAGGGGAGAGCTTTATGTTCTGGTCAGCCATCACCGGTGTGCTTCAATAAAGGCTTGATTCAATTATACCTAAGTGGTCTGGAAGTCAGTTTATGAAATCCTGGGAGGAAGCTTTAACTATAACAACAGTATGTGACTTCAATTCTTTTGGGTAAATACCAAGGAGAGAGATAGCTGGGTCATATGATATTTCTATTCTTAGTCTTTTGAGGAAGCTCCATACAGATTTTCATAGAGTTTATGATCATTGACAATTCCACCAACAATACATGAGTGTTCCTTTCCCCCATATCCTTGCCAGAATGTATTATTTGTGTTCTTGATGGTTGTCATTCTGACTGGAGTGAGATCAACTCTCAGTGTAATTTTGATTTTCATTTCCCTAATGGCTAAAAATGTTGAACATTATTTTTTTTCTTACGTTTGTCAGTAATGTGTGTTTCTTCTTTTTAGAAATGTTTATTTATTTGCTCATTTGTTGATTGTTTTTGTTAAGTTGTTTGTGTTCTTTAATCCTCAGTTGGAAAAGTTGCTGGCCAAGATTATCTCCCATTCTGTAAGATCTCTCTCTTCACACTCTTGCTTCCTTTGCTGTAAAGAAGCTTTTAATTTGGATATCATGAGTTTGTATCTAATTGAGTTAGCATTTTCAAGACTTCTATATGGTTCTTTTTCAGAAAAACTATCTCTTTACTGAAATGCTTTTTCATTTTCTGCATTTTCTTTCTTATTTCACACTTTAACTCTTTTTTCTAGTTCATTGGTCATTTTAATATTCAACCTTTTCATTTCTTGCCCTGACATTTCCTTTACTTTATGCCTATAGGAGCAGTTACTGGAGGGTTAGGAACTCTGGGAGGCATCTTACTGCCTTGCTTTATTATAGTTCCTGAGTTTTTATGTTGATTTTTGGCACATCAACTGGAGTGATTATCTTTTTTGTTTGTTTGTTTGTTTGTTTTGAGGCTATTGAGAATGGGATAGTTTTCCTCATTTCCCTTTCTGAGAATTTGTCACTGATATACAGAAATGCCTTTGATTTATGGAGGTTGATTTTATATTCTGCTATGTTGCTGAATTCATTTACTAGTTCTAAAAGTTTTCTGGTGGAAATTTTAGGGCCTTCTAGGCATAGAATCATATCATCAGCAAATAGTGCCAATTTGAGTTCTTCTTTTCCTATATGTATCCCTTTAATTTCTTTCATCTGTCTGATTGATCTGGCCATTGTTTCAAGAACTGTGTTAAGTAGAAGTGGTGAAAGAGGGCATCCCTGACTTGGTCCAGTTTTTAGAGGGAATGTCTTCAATTTTTCTCCATTTAGAATGTTGTTGCCTGGGGCTTAGCATAGATAGCCTTTATGCTGTTGAAATATGTTCCTATTATCCCTAGATTTTCTAGTGTTTTGAACATAAATGGGTGCTGTATTTTTTCAAATGCTTTTTCTGTGTCTATCGAGGTGATCATATGATTTTTATCTTTAAGTCTATTGATTTTGTGAATTACATTTATTGATTTCCAAATGTTGAACAAACCTTGTATCCCTAGGATTAATCCCACTTGATCATGGTGTATAATCTTTTTGATATGTTTTTGTATTTGATTTGACAGAATTTTATTGAGAATTAGTGCATCTATATTCATTAGAGATGTAGGTCTGAAGTTTTCTTTTTTTGATGAATCTTTGCCTGGTTTTGGAATCAGAGTGATATTGGCCTCATAGAATAAGTTTGGAAGTGTTGCCTCTTTTTATATTTCCTGAAATAAATTTGAGAGTATTGGTATTAGTTCTTCTTTAAAGGTCTTGTAGAACTCAGTTGTGTATCCCTCTGGTCCTGGGCTTTCTTGGTTGGTAGACTTTTGGTGATGTCTGTTATTTCGTCACTTGAAATTGATCTGTTTACATTGTGTATATCATCCTGATTCAATCTGGGCAAATTATGACTCTAGAAAATTAATGATGCCTTCCATATTTTCTATTTTACTGGAGTACAGGTTTTCAACATAATTTCTAATTATCTTCTGTATTTCCATATTGTCTGTTGTGATATTTTGTTTTTCATCACATATGTTAGTGATTTGAGTTTTCTCTCCCCTTCTCTTTGTTAGCATGGCTAAGGATCTGTCAATTTTATTTATTTTTTCAAAGAATCAACATTTTGTTTTGTCATTTTTTTCAATTGTTCTTTTGTTTCAGTTTCTTTGGTTTCAGCTCTGATTTTAATTATTTCCTGTCTTCTGCTGCTTTTGGTGTTGATTTGTTCTTCTTTTTCTAGGGCTTTGAGATGTAGTATTAAGTCATTTATTTGTTGACTTTTTCTTCTTTTAGGGAATGAACTCCATTCAATGAACTTTCCTCTTAGTACTGCCTTCATAGTGTCCCAGAGATTTCAATATGTTGTACCTGTGTTCTCATTCACCGCTAAAAACTTTTTAATCTCCTCTTTGATGTATTCTGTAACACATTGTTCATTCAGTAGCATATTTTTTAGTCTCCAGGTTTTGGGGTGTTTTATTTCTTATTTTATCATTGATTTCTAATTGCATTCCATTATGATCTGATAGAATGCAGGGTAGTATCTCTACTTTTTTATATTTGCTAAAAGTTGCTTTGTGGCATAATATATTCTCTATATCAGTTAAGGCTAAATTATTGATTGTATTATTGAGTTCTATAGTTTCTTTGTTCAGCTTTTGTTTGGAAGATCTATCTAGTGATGAAAGAGTTTTGTTAAAGTCACCCAAAATTATTGTGTTGTGATCTATTTGATTCTTAAACTTGAGAAGAGTTTGTTTGATGAACATAGCTGCTTCATTGTTTGGGACATATATACTTATAATTTTTTTTAAAGAGAGAGAGAGAGAAAGAGAGAGAGAATTTTTAATATTTATTTTATTTTTTTTTTTTAGTTTTCAGCAGAAACAACATCTTTGTATGTGGTGCTGAGGATCGAACCCAGGCCGCACGCATGCGAGGCGAGCATGCTACCGCTTGAGCCACATCCCCAGCCCTATATTTATAATTGTTAAGCCCTGTTGGTGTATGGTTCCTTGAGTAGTATGTAGTGTTCTTCTTTATTCTTTTTGATTGACTTTAGTTTGAAGTCTACTTTATTGGATATGAGGATAGAAACCCCTGCTTGCTTCCACAGTCCATGTGAGTGGTATGATTTTTCCCAACCCTTCACCTTCACTCTGTGAATATCTTTTTCTATGAGATGAGTCTCTTAGAGGCAGCATATTGTTGGTTCTTTGTTGTTTTTTTTTAATCCAATATGCTAGTCTATGTCTTTTGATTGGTGAGTTTAGGCCTTTAACATTCAGGGTTATTATTGAGACATGATTTGTATTCCCTGCCATTTTTGTTTATTTTTTTTGTATTTAACGTGACTTGGTTTCTCCTCCGATTAGATTTTCCTTTAGTGTAATCCCTCCCTCTGCTAATTTTCATCATTGTTTTTCATTTCCTTTTCTTAGAATATTTTGCTGAGGATGTTCTGTTGTGTAGGCTTTCTAGTTGTAAATTCTTTTAACTTTTGTTTATCATGGAAGGTTTTTACTTCATCATTAAATCTAAAGCTTAGTTTTGCTGGATATAAGATTCATGGTTGGCATCCATTTTCTCTCAGAACTTGGTATATCTCCTAACTTTGAGGGTCTGGGTTTAAAAATCTGATGAGATATGAATTGGTCTTCCCCTATATGTGATCTGGTTCCTCATTATTATTGTTGTAATTTATACATTTGGTGTCCTGTAAGCCTCTTGTATTTGGTTTTCCAATTTGTTCTTCATGCTTGGGAAATTTTCTGATATTATCTCATTGAAGAGATTGTGCATTCCTTTGGTTTGAAACTCTGTGCCTTCCTCTTCCCCAATAACTCTTAGAATTGGTCTTTAGATGCTGTTCCATAATTCTTGGATGTTCTGTTGATGGTTTCTTACTATCTTCACTGGGTGATCAACTTTATTTTCCAGATTGTATACTTTGTCTTCATTACCTGATGTTCTTTCTTCCAAGTGATCTAGTCTGTGGTGATGCTTTCTATTGAGTTTTGTATTTGGTTTATTGTTTCCTTCAAGGATTTCTGTCTCCCCGCCTCCCCCGGGTCTATCTCTCTCTTGAAGTAATTTTTTGCTATCTGTATTTTCTCTCTTATCTCATTGTTGGAGTGATCAATTTTTGCCTGTATTTGCTCATTTAGGTTATTCTTTAATTCACAGATCATTTAATTATGAACCTTCTGAACTCCTTCTCTGATATTTCATCCACTTGGCTGTCCATGTTCTGTTATTATATTATCCTGGTTGGTTTGGGGAACTTTCCTCCCTTGTTTTTTCATGTTGTCCATGTGTCTTCCTTTCTTGCAGTGTGGTTCTGAGATATAACAGTTTCTTCCCTATATTCTTGTAGTGCCCGTGAAGATTGTCTGTAGGTTGGGCTTCCAGACCCTGCTGGTGTCCCTTAATGGATGCTACTGCATCCTGGATCTGGGACCTGAGTAAGTTGGAGCCAGTGGATCTGGGCCACTGGGCTTGACCACCCATGGTAGTCTGCTGGTCAGAAGGGGTGGTCCTGCACCAGAGGCTAGGCTCTGGCTAGGTATCTGCCCCACCAGGAAAGGGTTGGACCAGGAGTGCTATATACTTGGGCTCTGCAGAGGCTGGTATAGGTGGATCTGGGATGCTGGGCTTGACCTCCCCTGGTAGTTTGCTCAAAATAGCGCAGACTTTGCAAACAGTTTCTGATATGAGACTTTCAACTGCAGTCTAGAAACACGGAACATGAACTCCAGGAGCTAGAAAGGGGACAAACTGATGGCAGGTTGATTAAAAATTCACTTCTGTGAGAAGCGAGCTCACCTGTACAAACCCATAGAGTGGACTAAGAGAATGAGGTACAGCCAAAATGAGGCTTCTCTCCAGTGGTCCTGCAGAGTGAGATGTCTGGGTGAGCAGGCACACCTAGAGCAGTTACAGTCAGTCAGAGTGCAAGGACCCTCCTTGGTTCCTCACTAGCTGAGTACTATGGGGTAAAACAGTTTTCCCCAATGTCATCGAGGTTGTACTGTCTCCTATTGGGTTATTTAAATATTTCCTTAGTTGTCCCCACTGATTTTATTAACCCTTGATTGACATGTTGACTTCTTGTATAAGAAATTCCATGTTCTCTTATGCATTTCCTTCCCTTGATGTGTCCTTTCAGAAAATATCTGGTTCCTTTTTGTGGAATATTGATTTCAGGGACTATATTATGGGCTGTATGTTTGCAGATTAGGTTGGTCCCATGTGGGATGCCATTCATTCAGTGGACAGAGTGATAAGATTAAATTATATATATAATTTATATATATGGATTTTTAAATCAATCTGTGATTATATCTCAAATTATAGAAGAGAAAATAGTTTTCAGATTTAATATATATTAAATATATATGTATATAATTTAATCTATGACAGAATTAAACTAAATCTATTACACAATTAAATACATATAGAATTTATATGTATATGAATAATATGATTAAATTATATATATACTAATTTAATCTGTTACACAATTATGGTAATTCAGATATTATTCTGGAAAGTTTGAAATCTCTGAACACTGTTTCCACTTCAATAAAAGTACAGGAGTATGAATATACATATTTTAATCAAACTATGATTATATCTCAAATTATAGAATAGTAAATAGTTTTCAGATTTAAGTTTCAGTATCTACTATTTCCTAATTTTCTTAAAAAATAAAAATAAATTTTCTCTGGCTTTTTATGCTTACGACCACTTTTAGAAACTTTCTCCACTTTGACCTATTCCAGTTACTCAAATGTTAAAATTCAGAAAGTAAAAGAATTTAAATAAATATAGTACTTCAAGGATTAACTCTTGAATCTCTTTGCATGGGCCAAGTAGCATTGACATGTTTATTTTAATGAGCATCCTGTGTATTTTGAGTATTTCTAGTATTCTGTGGTGTGCCCAAAAGAGGTCTGGAAACGTGGAAGTCTTAGTCTTCTCAATGGCTATTCAACATTTCTCTAGGGATTCTAAAAGAGTATGTCCTAGTCATCTTTCTTCTGTAACCCTCACTTGACCACAGATACTGTGACATCATCTCTTCAATTTTCTATTAAATGTTTCAGAACATCATGATTCCCAGAGGAATATATGGAATTGTAATTTTGAATCATCCAAGTCATGACCAGGGACCATATTAATTAACACCAACCTGAAACGAATGGATTTCCTTTTGGATCCTCAGATTAGAAACTTTCCATAAACTGATTTAAGCTGGTGACTAAAGGAAGACATTCAATCTATAGGGAGAACTGTACAGAGAAGATGTAAGAACTGGGGAAAAGTCATGTAGAGACTAAAGAGAATCAGAGGTTAAACAGACCCATTTTATGACCCTTATTAGAACTTGCAAATGTTAATGAATTAAAGCAACTCAGCAATGGAAAGAAAGTTGGTCCCACAAGCCCTAGTGAGAAAAGGAGAGGAAGTGAGGTGGGTGTGAAGGTGAGACACCAAAGATCCACACTTTGCACACACTTGTCTCTTTGTCCTAGAAAATAAGACTATGGTTTCTGAATTTAAAATAGTGTTGTTTAATAAGAACCCTTAAAAAAAAAAGAAAGAAAGGAAAATAAAGGAGATGGGAAGAACATGAATCTCATGGTGGTTGCTTAATATAGCAAAATTACAAATCTCCCTGCTTAAACACCTCCAAGTATTTCCTTGTGGTTAACAGGGAAGCAGACAGGGAAGAGATGATAATGTGACACTCACCAAGGGAGAGGAAGGGTGACCTTACAGTCAGACATTATAAAACTTCAAGATAGCTTTAAAGAAGCACTGATAGTATAGATTTCAATGGGGGCTGTAGTGCTTCCCTAGTAGAATATTAAGGATTTATCATGTGGTTGAGACTATGTTATTCACAGTACAGACTACCTTAATACTCAGAGGCTGAGATCTTCATGGTTGGACTTTGCCAAATAAATCCTTATGCCTTTGAGGCAAGGAACATCACATGTTATAACTTAACCCTCCTAACCTTTCAT
The DNA here is from genome assembly GCF_048772815.1 of Callospermophilus lateralis. Taxonomy (NCBI): domain Eukaryota; kingdom Metazoa; phylum Chordata; class Mammalia; order Rodentia; family Sciuridae; genus Callospermophilus; species Callospermophilus lateralis. The sequence continues at coordinate 352,593 of NW_027511570.1, read as the reverse complement.
TTGTTTTGAACTCATTACTTTCCCTTATTGATGAGTAAACTAAGATTCAGGAAACAAAACACCAAAAACTTTCCTGAAATGAAAATTAATCTAGGAGGTCCTCCAGCTAGCCATTTAGGTTCAGCCATTGAAAGGGAAATCATGCACCTGATTGCCTGGGTTTACTCCTTTCACTTTGTGATGATTTCTGCCTCCTGAAAGCGAAGATGGATTTTATCAGCTTGGAAAAACATTTAGGTTCCAATATTTTTTTAGGAATAAGTAATTACTTCTGCTGAGACTGTGTGTCTCAGTATCAGAGAGCAAGGCTTGAACAATTCACTTCACCCATATATCTATCTGTATTTCCCAGGAAGGACCACAGACACATGTGAATGTAGCAATAACAAACACCCTACTTGGTTCAGAATAACAATTTATGATGAAAAAAAAAAAGCCAAGCTCCTCAAGACAGGGGTTTGGGAACTGAAATCTTCTGGAATAATATTTTTTGCCAAAAAAACCCTACATGATTAAACTTAAAAAAATCAGAGAGAAAGCAGTGAGCAGTGGTTGCTATAGTATCCAATACGCATCTGTCCTCTGGGAAGAAGAATGGAGAATAGTGTGCTGCCACAGGGAAGCTGGCTTCAGGGCTCATTAAAGACACAGATGACAGGACATGCTCAGCTCTAAAAAAGACAAACAGCTAGAGAAGTGTCCATCCGTAAATACTTTTATTACCATCAGCGCATAGAGAGTAGCCCAAAAGCAGGGTTTTAATACCTATATTGTTTCAAAATCTGAACTGCATTTTACAGTCAGCATGACGCAGTGTGCTTTGAGTGCCTCCATGGAACAACAGTGAGGGACTGCTGTCATCACCTCGCCTGGGGAGAAATTCTATGCATCACATATACTTAATCCACAAAGAGAAATCGAGAAATGCCAAGGGCCTTATGTGTACTGATTCAAATGCCACCATTTTAAGTCTACTTAAGATGTAAGGCAACACCTCCTAATTCAGTATTCTGAAAATGAGTACCCTTTTTTTATTCCTTCAAAAACCTTTACAAATGTCAACCTTTTCAGAATTGTTTTCAGGCTAGAGGTCACAACCATTTAAGTACATGTCTTGAAAAAAACACTTGTAATTTTAGTCTCCATTCTCTGGATGTTTTCCATCTTATGTTTTTGCAGCTTGGCAGGACAGAGACAAAGTGTATGAATGGCTGAATAGCTCCTTTGCCGTCACTTTCCTCAACCTGCTGATATTTTATGAAAATTTAGACTAAGATTTTATAGATAGTCTTTCTTTAATATTTTTTTAATAATTGTTTTTTTTTTTGATCCCAAAATTCTTTGTGGTATAATTTGACCAATCTTACTGCCCATCTCCCTCATGGCAAATCATTTTAGTATTCTCTTCACGAATGTCTATGAATGGCTTCTTTACACACAAACATTTCTGAAATCTTGCATTGCCAAGATCATATTTTATGATAACAGTATTTGAAAAGGACTTCTGCTTGTGTGTACATACAGAATTTTCTATCCAACACTTTCTCCCTTAAGTACATAAAAACATAATATTCTTTATTTTCTTGCATTCATTTTCATTGTGAGGTCTGATGTCTTTCTGATCCCGTTTCTCTGCAGGTGATTTGTAAAGAATCAAGACTGAATTATAAAAAGCTCTATATGTTTCTGTGTCTTTGAGGTTCTTTAAATCTCACTATAGCGTTTCCAGACATGGGTTTTTCTCTGTGTATCCTATTGGGCAGGCAGGCACACATGACAAGGAGACTCAAGTGCACAGGCCCTGACTCACCTTCTTACCAGATGTTTTCACCTAGCTGCCCAGAACTTTGCAAGGGGTTCCCTTTTTTCATAAGGAACACACAATATCCAGTGTAAATTCCCCAATTCGAAACATCCTGTGTTGTAAGCTGTGTGGCTCTGTTGCTTTAGCTGAGTACTTGAATCTGCAGAGGTCAACATTTGTTTCTGAAGGCCTTTGATGCCCGAGGTAGCCTGACATTGTGTAGGCTTGTCAGCTTTATTGCCACCCAGCCACTTTTCTCCTTAGAGACCAACTAGCCTTAGTCACCACAGGCACTTTGTCCCACAGTTCTATTAGGCCAAATACCACACATCTTATAACCAAGCAATATTTTTTCACTGTATACTAGCTTCAATTATTTAAATGAAAACATGTTTGGGCTGAGGCTATGGCTCAGTGGTAGCGCACTTACCTGGCATGTGTGAGGCACTGGGTTCAATTCTCAGCACCACATGTAAATAAATAAAGGTCTATCAACAACTAAATTTTTTTTTAATATTTTAGAAAAAGAAAAAGAAAACATGTTTTACAAATAAATACAGAGAATAGTAATTCTAAAGGCTGTGTTAGGGCACACACTGATCAAAAGTATAAAAATTCATTAACGCATGTCAGTTTTGAGAGTACCTTAAATTTAAAGTTGTTCAACATTTGAATCTTAGTCACATCTTTAAAAATGTGAGGCATCATATGAGGCATCATATCATCAGTGATGATAATCTTAAATATTGAATCCAAGAGTAGCTCTTAGAAACATAAAGATGTTTCTCTAGCTTCACAGTGAATTAATGTTAACAGTATAAACTAACATATGCTTGTGAGCTTCAAATTATGTTTTTCTGGCTTCTTGGTCAAACTGATGATTCGTGTCACTACACCATGCATATTCCTTTATCACTCTGTCCTAACACTATGAGTTAAGCATGTGGTTTTTATAGAACTTTTTTTTCCTGGATGCAAGTGCAAATTGTTATATGTGTGCTGTGTTTTCTCATGTTTGTATTTCAATGATTTACATTCTGTCTAGTTATAGCGCATTGAAGAGCAAACATCAAGCTTTGGTTCCTAGCAGAGTCTAGGCGGGATTCTTGGCAAGTGATTTGGTGAAGAATGTTCTCAGAAGAGCATCAGGGATTCAGGACGTGGGAATTCAGCTCAGCAAGAACGTGTGAGAGCTGATCCCTGGGGAGGCTCTAGAGCAATCCCATCCAGGAGAAGTATATGACATGCACACTGCACAGCGATGCCTCTCTTCATGAGCTGGTTCACCTGCCGAGGAGAACAAGAGAAGCAACAAGCTGAGGGGTGACTGGAGTCTACATCCACAGCAGAGGAAATACCTGTGCATCTTTATCTACTTTCCCAGCTATGAAATAGAAGGAAACAGGGAGGGGCAGGCTTGAAACCTGTTAGCGGACAAACCTGAAAAAATACAGTCAGACTAAGTATTAGTTTCCCAAAGCTACTGCAACAAGTTACCACAAACTAGCTGAGTCAAAAGAACAGAAATTTATTGCCTCACTGTTCTGGAGGCTGGAATCTCGTGCCAGGCTTCCTGCAGGATGGCTTCCTTCTGGATCTGAGGGAGAATCTACTTCTTGTCCTCTTCCCAGCTTCTGGCACTGCTGGCTATGCATGCAAAGTCTTGGCTTTCAGCTGCATAGCTCCAGTCTCTGACTCCGTCTTTATGTGGGTCTCTTCCTGAGTCCATCCCTGTGATCTTGTCCTCTTGCAAGGGTACCAGTCACTTAGTGATCCCACTACAATCTCATTTTAACTTACTACTTACCTGTTTCTCTAACGACCCTATTTCCAAATAAGGCCCTCTTCACAGGTGCTAGGGATTAGGTTTTCATATCTTTTGGGGAGACACATTTCAACCCATATGAGACTAATAAATTTCCAATGCTGCCCTTTGACATATTAATGCTTTGATATAAGGTAAACTTAATGACATAAATAATTTATCAATAGATAATGCCATGAACCACTAACACAGATTAGTGGCTGTTGTGGTAGAGCTGAAAACATTGATTTTCTCCATTCACTGACACCTTGATGCCATTGAGTTCCTGCTAAGGTCTTTGCTGTCTCCAGAAACTCCATCATGGAAATGAAATTTGCCCTCACTACCTGCTTTAGAGAACACAGCCTGCTTTGTTTTCTACCTTTCCTGGACATAGGGAGAGTTTAAACACTCTTCTCTTTATGAGAGGGACTGTCATTAACATAACTGACAGGTGGTTTGTAACAGCTCTAGCTTTATATCTGGGGAGGCCTGGATATCTGGCTTTGACTTTTAGGCAAGAGTGATGGAAATTAATATATCTGTTTAAGTTCTGGTCTATGGAATGCTTTTACCTTGTGATTTTAACTGGCATGATGGGTGAGATGATTTGGTCTTACTATGGATCATAGTGCATTAAAATCTTCTTTTGGAGTTTCTGCCTTGAGCTCTCTGGAAGGCTAGCTTCATGATATACATCTTGATGGCTCAATTCAGAAAGTGCATTGGTGTGTGAGTAAGGAGTGGGAGTTAACATTTGCATGTTTCTCAAATTCCCTATGCTTGGGGAACTCTCTTATCTTTCCCTTACAGAATCATCTGTGTTGCCACTAAGCAAATTTCTGTATGAGTAAGGCATGGGCAGTCTTATCCTACCAGACACTTCAAGTCATGATACCTTTGCAGAGGCCGATGGAAGACTTGGGACTGAACTAACAAGCTTCTGAGGCTTAAAGGAACCTTAATCATTTCAGCAGGAGACGCCCCAACTGTCAGCTGTCAGAAAAACCACAAGCTCATCAAGATTTTAAGAATTTTTTTTAAAGTTAAATCTGAGCAGAGGAAAACTGAGGAGGAATCAATTTCTTTGAACTTTTAATTGTCAGGGCAAGAATTTTTTTACTTTGGATTTGATTCTTTTGGATTTTAATGTCTTTGGTCTTGAACACTTAGCATTTGTATTTAATTTCTTGCTGGGAATATTTTTAATGAGAAACTATAATCAACATATGGGACATTTCTATAGTATTGCAAATTTTATTAGAGTATCTCTAGTCAAAGGACTCTCTGAACATCTTGCTGTCTAACTTCATTGCAGGTTGCAGATCTTGTGATGTGCTCTGTTGAAAGTCTTAACTGGTCACAGGTTGAGTGGGATATGCAACAAAGAAGCGATTTTCCCCTATGGTGGTAGACTTGTCTTGGGGCTTTATCAATATGACCTTCTGATTAATTTTATGTTCTTAAGCAACAAAATAAAGTTTAGCAACAGACTGGAGGTTATAAATTATGACTGATAGTCTTGATACTCGTTTTATGAAATCAGGGCTTATGTGTATTCCTTTTTAATATAGTTCTTGCTTGTAAGGACAGATTACAGTGGAGTGCCTAACTTCTGGGCTTAGGTCAGCAAAGGCCACACAGCTTCTCCTAGTTCTCCTGGGACACTTGTTTTCAAATCAGCATGGAGTTGTTAGATAAGAATTCCACCTGCATTGAGATGGCAAGCCGTGAAGAACCCTGGCCTGCACAGTCAGTGTGTAGGTGTTCTGGCTCACAGCACAGTGGAGGTCCCTACTGACAGATTCAGCCACCTGGGATCAATCTGCAGACGTGTGAAGACATTTCCAAATTACCCCTCAGCTCTCTAGTGACCTCCATCTGTCAGTTCACCCCAGCCAAGACAGCAGAGATGGGAGAGCGAGACAAGGCATTCACCCTGCATCAGCCTGTGGACAGTAAAACCCACTGCTGTGCAGCACCATGTTTTGAGTGATTAATTCTGCAGCTGTGTAACCAGAGCATGGTCTCAAAACTACCCATAGAGGAGGAGTTGACATTGGAGATATGATCCAGTCAAGGCTGAAGCCAGGCACCCAGACTGACATGGGTTTTATGTCTCTAAGAGAACAGCCTCGACCCTTATTGACTGTGGGATTAGCATAGAGAGCAGAGAATGAGAAAGTGAGCAGCGCTCTGGGCAGGCTTGTGCTCGCTTACTCCTGTTCCTGGAGTCAGGAGAAGAGGCACTAAGCCCTCTCGGACTCCTTCCAGTTCCTGTCCCTCCCCACAGAGGTAAGAGAAAAGGCAGTGGAAGTCATGTACTTGTTAGAGATATATGAATAAGAAATGGGGTGTGCTTAGTTCAAATCACAACCCTCGGCTTTCTTTTCTGGAAGCCACCCTGACCACAGAGATCTGAGCGTCCTCTGCTAATTTAATCACAGAGTACTGAGAGAGCCTAGCTCAAGTGAGAACCAGTCTTGAAGTCAGCGTGCCCCTGCCCCACCACATACCCTGTATGCTACCTTGTAGAACTAAGTTTATAAATAATAAAGATGCTTTGTTCTCCAACAGCCTCTTTCCTCACCAAATTAAAAAAAAAAGAATTATTGGTGCATTAAGGATATTTTTACTGGTGGGATATATTGTGACATACATGCACTTAATATAATCTAGCCTATTTCATCCCCCAGTACCTCCTTTTCCCTTCCTGCCCTGACATTTCAGTCCTCTATTCTATTGGTTTCCCTTTTATTCCTCCCCCATCCTTTTTTTTTTTAACTTTCTAACTTCCATATATGAGATAAGACATTCAACCCTTGACTTTCTGAATCTGGCTTATCTCACTTGGCATGATGCTCTGCTTTTCCATCTATCTACCAGCATAAGAAATAATTTCTTCTTTTTTTATAATTGAGTAACACTTCATTATGTATATATACCACAATCTACCTATCCATTGATGGACACTTGGGCTGGTTCTGTAACTTGGCTACTGTGAATTGCACATGCTATAAATATGCATGTAGCACTACAGTGTGGTGGTAGAAGCAAATGTGACTCCATTTTGTTTTATGACTTCATCCTGTAAAACAACCATGCCAAGTAGAAGAGTCATAACTGGGGCAAGATGCTCTTTTTCTTTTGCTATAGAAACCTTTAAGAACACGGAACTACCTAATGGGGTATTGTTTCTGTAACTAGGGTGACGGGCTGTTTCTGTAACTGGAGTGACTGGGCTAACTGTGATTGGTTAGGCTTCCTTCCCTCTGCTTAACTGCACCGTCCCGCTTCTGTAACCTGGCTTGCTTGCATTGGTTAGACCCCCCTACCACCCCGAACATCCCTTTTGCGGTTTTCAGGCTTATAAGGAGTGCCCTTGCAATTGCTGATCAGGGGAGAGCTTTATGTTCTGGTCAGCCATCACCGGTGTGCTTCAATAAAGGCTTGATTCAATTATACCTAAGTGGTCTGGAAGTCAGTTTATGAAATCCTGGGAGGAAGCTTTAACTATAACAACAGTATGTGACTTCAATTCTTTTGGGTAAATACCAAGGAGAGAGATAGCTGGGTCATATGATATTTCTATTCTTAGTCTTTTGAGGAAGCTCCATACAGATTTTCATAGAGTTTATGATCATTGACAATTCCACCAACAATACATGAGTGTTCCTTTCCCCCATATCCTTGCCAGAATGTATTATTTGTGTTCTTGATGGTTGTCATTCTGACTGGAGTGAGATCAACTCTCAGTGTAATTTTGATTTTCATTTCCCTAATGGCTAAAAATGTTGAACATTATTTTTTTTCTTACGTTTGTCAGTAATGTGTGTTTCTTCTTTTTAGAAATGTTTATTTATTTGCTCATTTGTTGATTGTTTTTGTTAAGTTGTTTGTGTTCTTTAATCCTCAGTTGGAAAAGTTGCTGGCCAAGATTATCTCCCATTCTGTAAGATCTCTCTCTTCACACTCTTGCTTCCTTTGCTGTAAAGAAGCTTTTAATTTGGATATCATGAGTTTGTATCTAATTGAGTTAGCATTTTCAAGACTTCTATATGGTTCTTTTTCAGAAAAACTATCTCTTTACTGAAATGCTTTTTCATTTTCTGCATTTTCTTTCTTATTTCACACTTTAACTCTTTTTTCTAGTTCATTGGTCATTTTAATATTCAACCTTTTCATTTCTTGCCCTGACATTTCCTTTACTTTATGCCTATAGGAGCAGTTACTGGAGGGTTAGGAACTCTGGGAGGCATCTTACTGCCTTGCTTTATTATAGTTCCTGAGTTTTTATGTTGATTTTTGGCACATCAACTGGAGTGATTATCTTTTTTGTTTGTTTGTTTGTTTGTTTTGAGGCTATTGAGAATGGGATAGTTTTCCTCATTTCCCTTTCTGAGAATTTGTCACTGATATACAGAAATGCCTTTGATTTATGGAGGTTGATTTTATATTCTGCTATGTTGCTGAATTCATTTACTAGTTCTAAAAGTTTTCTGGTGGAAATTTTAGGGCCTTCTAGGCATAGAATCATATCATCAGCAAATAGTGCCAATTTGAGTTCTTCTTTTCCTATATGTATCCCTTTAATTTCTTTCATCTGTCTGATTGATCTGGCCATTGTTTCAAGAACTGTGTTAAGTAGAAGTGGTGAAAGAGGGCATCCCTGACTTGGTCCAGTTTTTAGAGGGAATGTCTTCAATTTTTCTCCATTTAGAATGTTGTTGCCTGGGGCTTAGCATAGATAGCCTTTATGCTGTTGAAATATGTTCCTATTATCCCTAGATTTTCTAGTGTTTTGAACATAAATGGGTGCTGTATTTTTTCAAATGCTTTTTCTGTGTCTATCGAGGTGATCATATGATTTTTATCTTTAAGTCTATTGATTTTGTGAATTACATTTATTGATTTCCAAATGTTGAACAAACCTTGCATCCCTAGGATTAATCCCACTTGATCATGGTGTATGATCTTTTTGATATGTTTTTGTATTTGATTTGACAGAATTTTATTGAGAATTAGTGCATCTATATTCATTAGAGATGTAGGTCTGAAGTTTTCTTTTTTTGATGAATCTTTGCCTGGTTTTGGAATCAGAGTGATATCGGCCTCATAGAATAAGTTTGGAAGTGTTGCCTCTTTTTATATTTCCTGAAATAAATTTGAGAGTATTGGTATTAGTTCTTCTTTAAAGGTCTTGTAGAACTCAGTTGTGTATCCCTCTGGTCCTGGGCTTTCTTGGTTGGTAGACTTTTGGTGATGTCTGTTATTTCGTCACTTGAAATTGATCTGTTTACATTGTGTATATCATCCTGATTCAATCTGGGCAAATTATGACTCTAGAAAATTAATGATGCCTTCCATATTTTCTATTTTACTGGAGTACAGGTTTTCAACATAATTTCTAATTATCTTCTGTATTTCCATATTGTCTGTTGTGATATTTTGTTTTTCATCACATATGTTAGTGATTTGAGTTTTCTCTCCCCTTCTCTTTGTTAGCATGGCTAAGGATCTGTCAATTTTATTTATTTTTTCAAAGAATCAACATTTTGTTTTGTCATTTTTTTCAATTGTTCTTTTGTTTCAGTTTCTTTGGTTTCAGCTCTGATTTTAATTATTTCCTGTCTTCTGCTGCTTTTGGTGTTGATTTGTTCTTCTTTTTCTAGGGCTTTGAGATGTAGTATTAAGTCATTTATTTGTTGACTTTTTCTTCTTTTAGGGAATGAACTCCATTCAATGAACTTTCCTCTTAGTACTGCCTTCATAGTGTCCCAGAGATTTCAATATGTTGTACCTGTGTTCTCATTCACCGCTAAAAACTTTTTAATCTCCTCTTTGATGTATTCTGTAACACATTGTTCATTCAGTAGCATATTTTTTAGTCTCCAGGTTTTGGGGTGTTTTATTTCTTATTTTATCATTGATTTCTAATTGCATTCCATTATGATCTGATAGAATGCAGGGTAGTATCTCTACTTTTTTATATTTGCTAAAAGTTGCTTTGTGGCATAATATATTCTCTATATCAGTTAAGGCTAAATTATTGATTGTATTATTGAGTTCTATAGTTTCTTTGTTCAGCTTTTGTTTGGAAGATCTATCTAGTGATGAAAGAGTTTTGTTAAAGTCACCCAAAATTATTGTGTTGTGATCTATTTGATTCTTAAACTTGAGAAGAGTTTGTTTGATGAACATAGCTGCTTCATTGTTTGGGACATATATACTTATAATTTTTTTTAAAGAGAGAGAGAGAGAAAGAGAGAGAGAATTTTTAATATTTATTTTATTTTTTTTTTTTAGTTTTCAGCAGAAACAACATCTTTGTATGTGGTGCTGAGGATCGAACCCAGGCCGCACGCATGCGAGGCGAGCATGCTACCGCTTGAGCCACATCCCCAGCCCTATATTTATAATTGTTAAGCCCTGTTGGTGTATGGTTCCTTGAGTAGTATGTAGTGTTCTTCTTTATTCTTTTTGATTGACTTTAGTTTGAAGTCTACTTTATTGGATATGAGGATAGAAACCCCTGCTTGCTTCCACAGTCCATGTGAGTGGTATGATTTTTCCCAACCCTTCACCTTCACTCTGTGAATATCTTTTTCTATGAGATGAGTCTCTTAGAGGCAGCATATTGTTGGTTCTTTGTTGTTTTTTTTTAATCCAATATGCTAGTCTATGTCTTTTGATTGGTGAGTTTAGGCCTTTAACATTCAGGGTTATTATTGAGACATGATTTGTATTCCCTGCCATTTTTGTTTATTTTTTTTGTATTTAACGTGACTTGGTTTCTCCTCCGATTAGATTTTCCTTTAGTGTAATCCCTCCCTCTGCTAATTTTCATCATTGTTTTTCATTTCCTTTTCTTAGAATATTTTGCTGAGGATGTTCTGTTGTGTAGGCTTTCTAGTTGTAAATTCTTTTAACTTTTGTTTATCATGGAAGGTTTTTACTTCATCATTAAATCTAAAGCTTAGTTTTGCTGGATATAAGATTCATGGTTGGCATCCATTTTCTCTCAGAACTTGGTATATCTCCTAACTTTGAGGGTCTGGGTTTAAAAATCTGATGAGATATGAATTGGTCTTCCCCTATATGTGATCTGGTTCCTCATTATTATTGTTGTAATTTATACATTTGGTGTCCTGTAAGCCTCTTGTATTTGGTTTTCCAATTTGTTCTTCATGCTTGGGAAATTTTCTGATATTATCTCATTGAAGAGATTGTGCATTCCTTTGGTTTGAAACTCTGTGCCTTCCTCTTCCCCAATAACTCTTAGAATTGGTCTTTAGATGCTGTTCCATAATTCTTGGATGTTCTGTTGATGGTTTCTTACTATCTTCACTGGGTGATCAACTTTATTTTCCAGATTGTATACTTTGTCTTCATTACCTGATGTTCTTTCTTCCAAGTGATCTAGTCTGTGGTGATGCTTTCTATTGAGTTTTGTATTTGGTTTATTGTTTCCTTCAAGGATTTCTGTCTCCCCGCCTCCCCCGGGTCTATCTCTCTCTTGAAGTAATTTTTTGCTATCTGTATTTTCTCTCTTATCTCATTGTTGGAGTGATCAATTTTTGCCTGTATTTGCTCATTTAGGTTATTCTTTAATTCACAGATCATTTAATTATGAACCTTCTGAACTCCTTCTCTGATATTTCATCCACTTGGCTGTCCATGTTCTGTTATTATATTATCCTGGTTGGTTTGGGGAACTTTCCTCCCTTGTTTTTTCATGTTGTCCATGTGTCTTCCTTTCTTGCAGTGTGGTTCTGAGATATAACAGTTTCTTCCCTATATTCTTGTAGTGCCCGTGAAGATTGTCTGTAGGTTGGGCTTCCAGACCCTGCTGGTGTCCCTTAATGGATGCTACTGCATCCTGGATCTGGGACCTGAGTAAGTTGGAGCCAGTGGATCTGGGCCACTGGGCTTGACCACCCATGGTAGTCTGCTGGTCAGAAGGGGTGGTCCTGCACCAGAGGCTAGTCTCTGGCTAGGTATCTGCCCCACCAGGAAAGGGTTGGACCAGGAGTGCTATATACTTGGGCTCTGCAGAGGCTGGTATAGGTGGATCTGGGATGCTGGGCTTGACCTCCCCTGGTAGTTTGCTCAAAATAGCGCAGACTTTGCAAACAGTTTCTGATATGAGACTTTCAACTGCAGTCTAGAAACACGGAACATGAACTCCAGGAGCTAGAAAGGGGACAAACTGATGGCAGGTTGATTAAAAATTCACTTCTGTGAGAAGCGAGCTCACCTGTACAAACCCATAGAGTGGACTAAGAGAATGAGGTACAGCCAAAATGAGGCTTCTCTCCAGTGGTCCTGCAGAGTGAGATGTCTGGGTGAGCAGGCACACCTAGAGCAGTTACAGTCAGTCAGAGTGCAAGGACCCTCCTTGGTTCCTCACTAGCTGAGTACTATGTGGTAAAACAGTTTTCCCCAATGTCATCGAGGTTGTACTGTCTCCTATTGGGTTATTTAAATATTTCCTTAGTTGTCCCCACTGATTTTATTAACCCTTGATTGACATGTTGACTTCTTGTATAAGAAATTCCATGTTCTCTTATGCATTTCCTTCCCTTGATGTGTCCTTTCAGAAAATATCTGGTTCCTTTTTGTGGAATATTGATTTCAGGGACTATATTATGGGCTGTATGTTTGCAGATTAGGTTGGTCCCATGTGGGATGCCATTCATTCAGTGGACAGAGTGATAAGATTAAATTATATATATAATTTATATATATGGATTTTTAAATCAATCTGTGATTATATCTCAAATTATAGAAGAGAAAATAGTTTTCAGATTTAAAATATATTAAATATATATGTATATAATTTAATCTATGACAGAATTAAACTAAATCTATTACACAATTAAATACATATAGAATTTATATGTATATAAATAATATGATTAAATTATATATATACTAATTTAATCTGTTACACAATTATGGTAATTCAGATATTATTCTGGAAAGTTTGAAATCTCTGAACACTGTTTCCACTTCAATAAAAGTACAGGAGTATGAATATACATATTTTAATCAAACTATGATTATATCTCAAATTATAGAATAGTAAATAGTTTTCAGATTTAAGTTTCAGTATCTACTATTTCCTAATTTTCTTAAAAAATAAAAATAAATTTTCTCTGGCTTTTTATGCTTACGACCACTTTTAGAAACTTTCTCCACTTTGACCTATTCCAGTAACTCAAATGTTAAAATTCAGAAAGTAAAAGAATTTAAATAAATATAGTACTTCAAGGATTAACTCTAGAATCTCTTTGCATGGGCCAAGTAGCATTGACATGTTTATTTTAATGAGCATCCTGTGTATTTTGAGTATTTCTAGTATTCTGTGGTGTGCCCAAAAGAGGTCTGGAAACGTGGAAGTCTTAGTCTTCTCAATGGCTATTCAACATTTCTCTAGGGATTCTAAAAGAGTATGTCCTAGTCATCTTTCTTCTGTAACCCTCACTTGACCACAGATACTGTGACATCATCTCTTCAATTTTCTATTAAATGTTTCAGAACATCATGATTCCCAGAGGAATATATGGAATTGTAATTTTGAATCATCCAAGTCATGACCAGGGACCATATTAATTAACACCAACCTGAAACGAATGGATTTCCTTTTGGATCCTCAGATTAGAAACCTTCCATAAGCTGATTTAAGCTGGTGACTAAAGGAAGACATTCAATCTATAGGGAGAACTGTACAGAGAAGATGTAAGAACTGGGGAAAAGTCATGTAGAGACTAAAGAGAATCAGAGGTTAAACAGACCCATTTTATGACCCTTATTAGAACTTGCAAATGTTAATGAATTAAAGCAACTCAGCAATGGAAAGAAAGTTGGTCCCACAAGCCCTAGTGAGAAAAGGAGAGGAAGTGAGGTGGGTGTGAAGGTGAGACACCAAAGATCCACACTTTGCACACACTTGTCTCTTTGTCCTAGAAAATAAGACTATGGTTTCTGAATTTAAAATAGTGTTGCTTAGTAAGAACCCTTAAAAAAAAAAAGAAAGAAAGGAAAATAAAGGAGATGGGAAGAACATGAATCTCATGGTGGTTGCTTAATATAGCAAAATTACAAATCTCCCTGCTTAAACACCTCCAAGTATTTCCTTGTGGTTAACAGGGAAGCAGACAGGGAAGAGATGATAATGTGACACTCACCAAGGGAGAGGAAGGGTGACCTTACAGTCAGACATTATAAAACTTCAAGATAGCTTTAAAGAAGCACTGATAGTATAGATTTCAATGGGGGCTGTAGTGCTTCCCTAGTAGAATATTAAGGATTTATCATGTGGTTGAGACTATGTTATTCACAGTACAGACTACCTTAATACTCAGAGGCTGAGATCTTCATGGTTGGACTTTGCCAAATAAATCCTTATGCCTTTGAGGCAAGGAACATCACATGTTATAACTTAACCCTCCTAACCTTTCATTTGTTTTGAACTCATTACTTTCCCTTATTGATGAGTAAACTAAGATTCAGGAAACAAAACACCAAAAACTTTCCTGAAATGAAAATTAATCTAGGAGGTCCTCCAGCTAGCCATTTAGGTTCAGCCATTGAAAGGGAAATCATGCACCTGATTGCCTGGGTTTACTCCTTTCACTTTGTGATGATTTCTGCCTCCTGAAAGCGAAGATGGATTTTATCAGCTTGGAAAAACATTTAGGTTCCAATATTTTTTTAGGAATAAGTAATTACTTCTGCTGAGACTGTGTGTCTCAGTATCAGAGAGCAAGGCTTGAACAATTCACTTCACCCATATATCTATCTGTATTTCCCAGGAAGGACCACAGACACATGTGAATGTAGCAATAACAAACACCCTACTTGGTTCAGAATAACAATTTATGATGAAAAAAAAAAAAGCCAAGCTCCTCAAGACAGGGGTTTGGGAACTGAAATCTTCTGGAATAATATTTTTTGCCAAAAAAACCCTACATGATTAAACTTAAAAAAATCAGAGAGAAAGCAGTGAGCAGTGGTTGCTATAGTATCCAATACGCATCTGTCCTCTGGGAAGAAGAATGGAGAATAGTGTGCTGCCACAGGGAAGCTGGCTTCAGGGCTCATTAAAGACACAGATGACAGGACATGCTCAGCTCTAAAAAAGACAAACAGCTAGAGAAGTGTCCATCCGTAAATACTTTTATTACCATCAGCGCATAGAGAGTAGCCCAAAAGCAGGGTTTTAATACCTGTATTGTTTCAAAATCTGAACTGCATTTTACAGTCAGCATGACGCAGTGTGCTTTGAGTGCCTCCGCGGAACAACAGTGAGGGACTGCTGTCATCACCTCACCTGGGGAGAAATTCTATGCATCACATATACTTAATCCACAAAGAGAAATCGAGAAATGCCAAGGGCCTTATGTGTACTGATTCAAATGCCACCATTTTAAGTCTACTTAAGATGTAAGGCAACACCTCCTAATTCAGTATTCTGAAAATGAGTACCTTTTTTTTATTCCTTCAAAAACCTTTACAAATGTCAACCTTTTCAGAATTGTTTTCAGGCTAGAGGTCACAACCATTTAAGTACATGTCTTGAAAAAAACACTTGTAATTTTAGTCTCCATTCTCTGGATGTTTTCCATCTTATGTTTTTGCAGCTTGGCAGGACAGAGACAAAGTGTATGAATGGCTGAATAGCTCCTTTGCCGTCACTTTCCTCAACCTGCTGATATTTTATGAAAATTTAGACTAAGATTTTATAGATAGTCTTTCTTTAATATTTTTTTAATAATTGGGTTTTTTTTTTTTGATCCCAAAATACTTTGTGGTATAATTTGACCAATCTTACTGCCCATCTCCCTCATGGCAAATCATTTTAGTATTCTCTTCACGAATGTCTATGAATGGCTTCTTTACACACAAACATTTCTGAAATCTTGCATTGCCAAGATCATATTTTATGATAACAGTATTTGAAAAGGACTTCTGCTTGTGTGTACATACAGAATTTTCTATCCAACACTTTCTCCCTTAAGTACATAAAAACATAATATTCTTTATTTTCTTGCATTCATTTTCATTGTGAGGTCTGATGTCTTTCTGATCCCGTTTCTCTGCAGGTGATTTGTAAAGAATCAAGACTGAATTATAAAAAGCTCTATATGTTTCTGTGTCTTTGAGGTTCTTTAAATCTCACTATAGCGTTTCCAGACATGGGTTTTTCTCTGTGTATCCTATTGGGCAGGCAGGCACACATGACAAGGAGACTCAAGTGCACAGGCCCTGACTCACCTTCTTACCAGATGTTTTCACCTAGCTGCCCAGAACTTTGCAAGGGGTTCCCTTTTTTCATAAGGAACACACAATATCCAGTGTAAATTCCCCAATTCGAAACATCCTGTGTTGTAAGCTGTGTGGCTCTGTTGCTTTAGCTGAGTACTTGAATCTGCAGAGGTCAACATTTGTTTCTGAAGGCCTTTGATGCCCGAGGTAGCCTGACATTGTGTAGGCTTGTCAGCTTTATTGCCACCCAGCCACTTTTCTCCTTAGAGACCAACTAGCCTTAGTCACCACAGGCACTTTGTCCCACAGTTCTCTTAGGCCAAATACCACACATCTTATAACCAAGCAATATTTTTTCACTGTATACTAGCTTCAATTATTTAAATGAAAACATGTTTGGGCTGAGGCTATGGCTCAGTGGTAGCGCACTTACCTGGCATGTGTGAGGCACTGGGTTCAATTCTCAGCACCACATGTATGTATCAACAACTAAATTTTTTTTTTAATATTTTAGAAAAAGAAAAAGAAAACATGTTTTACAAATAAATACAGAGAATAGTAATTCTAAAGGCTGTGTTAGGGCACACACTGATCAAAAGTATAAAAATTCATTAACGCATGTCAGTTTTGAGAGTACCTTAAATTTAAAGTTGTTCAACATTTGAATCTTAGTCACATCTTTAAAAATGTGAGGCATCATATGAGGCATCATATCATCAGTGATGATAATCTTAAATATTGAATCCAAGAGTAGCTCTTAGAAACATAAAGATGTTTCTCTAGCTTCACAGTGAATTAATGTTAACAGTATAAACTAACATATGCTTGTGAGCTTCAAATTATGTTTTTCTGGCTTCTTGGTCAAACTGATGATTCGTGTCACTACACCATGCATATTCCTTTATCACTCTGTCCTAACACTATGAGTTAAGCATGTGGTTTTTATAGAACTTTTTTTTCTGGATGCAAGTGCAAATTGTTATATGTGTGCTGTGTTTTCTCATGTTTGTATTTCAATGATTTACATTCTGTCTAGTTATAGCGCATTGAAGAGCAAACATCAAGCTTTGGTTCCTAGCAGAGTCTAGGCGGGATTCTTGGCAAGTGATTTGGTGAAGAATGTTCTCAGAAGAGCATCAGGGATTCAGGACGTGGGAATTCAGCTCAGCAAGAACGTGTGAGAGCTGATCCCTGGGGAGGCTCTAGAGCAATCCCATCCAGGAGAAGTATATGACATGCACACTGCACAGCGATGCCTCTCTTCATGAGCTGGTTCACCTGCCGAGGAGAACAAGAGAAGCAACAAGCTGAGGGGTGACTGGAGTCTACATCCACAGCAGAGGAAATACCTGTGCATCTTTATCTACTTTCCCAGCTATGAAATAGAAGGAAACAGGGAGGGGCAGGCTTGAAACCTGTTAGCGGACAAACCTGAAAAAATACAGTCAGACTAAGTATTAGTTTCCCAAAGCTACTGCAACAAGTTACCACAAACTAGCTGAGTCAAAAGAACAGAAATTTATTGCCTCACAGTTCTGGAGGCTGGAATCTCGTGCCAGGCTTCCTGCAGGATGGCTTCCTTCTGGATCTGAGGGAGAATCTACTTCTTGTCCTCTTCCCAGCTTCTGGCACTGCTGGCTATGCATGCAAAGTCTTGGCTTTCAGCTGCATAGCTCCAGTCTCTGACTCCGTCTTTATGTGGGTCTCTTCCTGAGTCCATCCCTGTGATCTTGTCCTCTTGCAAGGGTACCAGTCACTTAGTGATCCCACTACAATCTCATTTTAACTTACTACTTACCTGTTTCTCTAACGACCCTATTTCCAAATAAGGCCCTCTTCACAGGTGCTAGGGATTAGGTTTTCATATCTTTTGGGGAGACACATTTCAACCCATATGAGACTAATAAATTTCCAATGCTGCCCTTTGACATATTAATGCTTTGATATAAGGTAAACTTAATGACATAAATAATTTATCAATAGATAATGCCATGAACCACTAACACAGATTAGTGGCTGTTGTGGTAGAGCTGAAAACATTGATTTTCTCCATTCACTGACACCTTGATGCCATTGAGTTCCTGCTAAGGTCTTTGCTGTCTCCAGAAACTCCATCATGGAAATGAAATTTGCCCTCACTACCTGCTTTAGAGAACACAGCCTGCTTTGTTTTCTACCTTTCCTGGACATAGGGAGAGTTTAAACACTCTTCTCTTTATGAGAGGGACTGTCATTAACATAACTGACAGGTGGTTTGTAACAGCTCTAGCTTTATATCTGGGGAGGCCTGGATATCTGGCTTTGACTTTTAGGCAAGAGTGATGGAAATTAATATATCTGTTTAAGTTCTGGTCTATGGAATGCTTTTACCTTGTGATTTTAACTGGCATGATGGGTGAGATGATTTGGTCTTACTATGGATCATAGTGCATTAAAATCTTCTTTTGGAGTTTCTGCCTTGAGCTCTCTGGAAGGCTAGCTTCATGATATACATCTTGATGGCTCAATTCAGAAAGTGCATTGGTGTGTGAGTAAGGAGTGGGAGTTAACATTTGCATGTTTCTCAAATTCCCTATGCTTGGGGAACTCTCTTATCTTTCCCTTACAGAATCATCTGTGTTGCCACTAAGCAAATTTCTGTATGAGTAAGGCATGGGCAGTCTTATCCTACCAGACACTTCAAGTCATGATACCTTTGCAGAGGCCGATGGAAGACTTGGGACTGAACTAACAAGCTTCTGAGGCTTAAAGGAACCTTAATCATTTCAGCAGGAGACGCCCCAACTGTCAGCTGTCAGAAAAACCACAAGCTCATCAAGATTTTAAGAATTTTTTTTAAAGTTAAATCTGAGCAGAGGAAAACTGAGGAGGAATCAATTTCTTTGAACTTTTAATTGTCAGGGCAAGAATTTTTTTACTTTGGATTTGATTCTTTTGGATTTTAATGTCTTTGGTCTTGAACACTTAGCATTTGTATTTAATTTCTTGATGGGAATATTTTTAATGAGAAACTATAATCAACATATGGGACATTTCTATAGTATTGCAAATTTTATTAGAGTATCTCTAGTCAAAGGACTCTCTGAACATCTTGCTGTCTAACTTCATTGCAGGTTGCAGATCTTGTGATGTGCTCTGTTGAAAGTCTTAACTGGTCACAGGTTGAGTGGGATATGCAACAAAGAAGCGATTTTCCCCTATGGTGGTAGACTTGTCTTGGGGCTTTATCAATATGACCTTCTGATTAATTTTATGTTCTTAAGCAACAAAATAAAGTTTAGCAACAGACTGGAGGTTATAAATTATGACTGATAGTCTTTGATACTCGTTTTATGAAATCAGGGCTTATGTGTATTCCTTTTTAATATAGTTCTTGCTTGTAAGGACAGATTACAGTGGAGTGCCTAACTTCTGGGCTTAGGTCAGCAAAGGCCACACAGCTTCTCCTAGTTCTCCTGGGACACTTGTTTTCAAATCAGCATGGAGTTGTTAGATAAGAAGTCCACCTGCATTGAGATGGCAAGCCGTGAAGAACCCTGGCCTGCACAGTCAGTGTGTAGGTGTTCTGGCTCACAGCACAGTGGAGGTCCCTACTGACAGATTCAGCCACCTGGGATCAATCTGCAGACGTGTGAAGACATTTCCAAATTACCCCTCAACTCTCTAGTGACCTCCATCTGTCAGTTCACCCCAGCCAAGACAGCAGAGATGGGAGAGCGAGACAAGGCATTCACCCTGCATCAGCCTGTGGACAGTAAAACCCACTGCTGTGCAGCACCATGTTTTGAGTGATTAATTCTGCAGCTGTGTAACCAGAGCATGGTCTCAAAACTACCCATAGAGGAGGAGTTGACATTGGAGATATGATCCAGTCAAGGCTGAAGCCAGGCACCCAGACTGACATGGGTTTTATGTCTCTAAGAGAACAGCCTCGACCCTTATTGACTGTGGGATTAGCATAGAGAGCAGAGAATGAGAAAGTGAGCAGCGCTCTGGGCAGGCTTGTGCTCGCTTACTCCTGTTCCTGGAGTCAGGAGAAGAGGCACTAAGCCCTCTCGGACTCCTTCCAGTTCCTGTCCCTCCCCACAGAGGTAAGAGAAAAGGCAGTGGAAGTCATGTACTTGTTAGAGATATATGAATAAGAAATGGGGTGTGCTTAGTTCAAATCACAACCCTCGGCTTTCTTTTCTGGAAGCCACCCTGACCACAGAGATCTGAGCGTCCTCTGCTAATTTAATCACAGAGTACTGAGAGAGCCTAGCTCAAGTGAGAACCAGTCTTGAAGTCAGCGTGCCCCTGCCCCACCACATACCCTGTATGCTACCTTGTAGAACTAAGTTTATAAATAATAAAGATGCTTTGTTCTCCAACAGCCTCTTTCCTCACCAAATTAAAAAAAAAAGAATTATTGGTGCATTAAGGATATTTTTACTGGTGGGATATATTGTGACATACATGCACTTAATATAATCTAGCCTATTTCATCCCCCAGTACCTCCTTTTCCCTTCCTGCCCTGACATTTCAGTCCTCTATTCTATTGGTTTCCCTTTTATTCCTCCCCCATCCTTTTTTTTTTTAACTTTCTAACTTCCATATATGAGATAAGACATTCAACCCTTGACTTTCTGAATCTGGCTTATCTCACTTGGCATGATGCTCTGCTTTTCCATCTATCTACCAGCATAAGAAATAATTTCTTCTTTTTTTATAATTGAGTAACTCTTCATTATGTATATATACCACAATCTACCTATCCATTGATGGACACTTTGGCTGGTTCTGTAACTTGGCTACTGTGAATTGCACATGCTATAAATATGCATGTAGCACTACAGTGTGGTGGTAGAAGCAAATGTGACTCCATTTTGTTTTATGACTTCATCCTGTAAAACAACCATGCCAAGTAGAAGAGTCATGACTGGGGCAAGATGCTCTTTTTCTTTTGCTATAGAAACCTTTAAGAACACGGAACTACCTAATGGGGTATTGTTTCTGTAACTAGGGTGACGGGCTGTTTCTGTAACTGGAGTGACTGGGCTAACTGTGATTGGTTAGGCTTCCTTCCCTCTGCTTAACTGCACCGTCCCGCTTCTGTAACCTGGCTTGCTTGCATTGGTTAGACCCCCCCCCACCCCGAACATCCCTTTTGCGGTTTTCAGGCTTATAAGGAGTGCCCTTGCAATTGCTGATCAGGGGAGAGCTTTATGTTCTGGTCAGCCATCACCGGTGTGCTTCAATAAAGGCTTGATTCAATTATACCTAAGTGGTCTGGAAGTCAGTTTATGAAATCCTGGGAGGAAGCTTTAACTATAACAACAGTATGTGACTTCAATTCTTTTGGGTAAATACCAAGGAGAGAGATAGCTGGGTCATATGATGTTTCTATTCTTAGTCTTTTGAGGAAGCTCCATACAGATTTTCATAGAGTTTATGATCATTGACAATTCCACCAACAATACATGAGTGTTCCTTTCCCCCATATCCTTGCCAGAATGTATTATTTGTATTCTTGATGGTTGTCATTCTGACTGGAGTGAGATCAACTCTCAGTGTAATTTTGATTTTCATTTCCCTAATGACTAAAAATGTTGAACCTTATTTTTTTTCTTACGTTTGTCAGTAATGTGTGTTTCTTCTTTTTAGAAATGTTTATTTATTTGCTCATTTGTTGATTGTTTTTGTTAAGTTGTTTGTGTTCTTTAATCCTCAGTTGGAAAAGTTGCTGGCCAAGATTATCTCCCATTCTGTAAGATCTCTCTCTTCACACTCTTGCTTCCTTTGCTGTAAAGAAGCTTTTAATTTGGATATCATGAGTTTGTATCTAATTGAGTTAGCATTTTCAAGACTTCTATATGGTTCTTTTTCAGAAAAACTATCTCTTTACTGAAATGCTTTTTCATTTTCTGCATTTTCTTTCTTATTTCACACTTTAACTCTTTTTTCTAGTTCATTGGTCATTTTAATATTCAACCTTTTCATTTCTTGCCCTGACATTTCCTTTACTTTATGCCTATAGGAGCAGTTACTGGAGGGTTAGGAACTCTGGGAGGCATCTTACTTCCTTGCTTTATTATAGTTCCTGATTTTTTATGTTGATTTTTGGCACATCAACTGGAGTGATTATCTTTTCTACTTTGCTAAAACAAGAGAATTTTTAATGAGTTTATTTATCCTTGCTATGTGCCCCAGGATGAGTGTATATCTGTGTCAAAACTCCCACTCAAATGACCACATGCTGTGTCAGTCCCCAGGACTACTTGAAGAGTCACCAGTAACTCTGACCTTTCAGAAGGAAGCCACGTAGTAATAAACCTTAAGAAAACATACTGTAAATGTTCTCCACAACTCCACTAATCCAAAAGCAGAAAAAATCAATAATGCTCTAGAATAGGCTGAGAAATTAGGCAATAATATAGTATTAATATTGAAGAATAATACATGGCATGATATGAAAAAGAGAAAAATAAGAAAAGAGGAAAAAGGGGATATTAGAGACAGGGGCAGATAAGGCAAGAAGAAAACAATCAATACTTTAGAACATTGAAAGAAATCCATAAAAATGAATTAAGGAATGCAGTATCCAATAATAGGGAGAAACTATGAAATCAATACAGAAAATAACATCTGTGAAATCAAAATCTGATGCTAGAGAGGTTTAAGTTATTCCATTCTGAACTATCATGATGGAGAGATTTCTTTTTGGGGGAGGGTAGATACCAGGGATTGAACTCAGGGGCACTCAACCACTGAGCCACATGCCCAGCCCTATTATGTATCTTTTAAAAAATTATTTTTTAGTTGTTGATGAACCTTTATTTTTTATTTATTTATATGTGGTGCTAAGGATCAAACCCAGTGCCTCACACATGCTAAGCAAGCGCTCTGCCACTGAGCCACAACCCCAGCTCTCCTATTTTGTGTTTTATTTAGAGATAGGGTCTCACTGAGTTGCTTAGCTCCTCACTTTTGCCGAGGGTAGCTTTGAACTCATGATCCTCCTGCTTCAGCCTCCTGAGCTCCTGGTAGGTATGACAGGCATGTGCCACCACACCTGGCTGGAGAGATTTCTTGGTGGGTCCTACAGATTTGGATCCCATCAGGTTTGGGGAGGGTTAGCAAATGCCCACAACCCTTGGCTCTACCTCTCAGTTTCTCTGTATGTGGAGTCTCACCCTCACTCGCTCCCATCTAATGCAAATCTAAGAGGCTCCCTGTGGTCATTGGTGTGTCCAGGCACCTAATAGCTTTTGGTAGGTTAAGAGGAAATAAGCCCTAATTGTCACCTAGTAGCCAGGTCTCTCCCTAATAGGGGATGTAGTCTTGTGTCTCCACACACAGAAAATTTTCTTGTGCCCAGAGCTATTAAAACAGGTGTGAGCTCCCCTGTGTAGACTTCAGGGTATACAGAGCGTGATGCTGTGTGGCAGAGGTGCAGTGGCCCAGTGGCAGTGTTTCTGGGTGGTATGTGGGGGGAGTGAGGTAGTTGCACATACAAAGTGCACCTATGTCTGGAAGTGCTCTGTCCTGTCCGTTTTCTGTAGGGTATGTCCTTCCACTTGCCTCTGTGGCGTGCATGGTACTGCTTCTGCCTGCAGCTCAGGTCAGCAGGGCTTACTTCAGCAGGCTTGTGTCTGGGTGTGCTTGGCAGTGATTGGCTTCTGTGGGCTCACACATCTGCAGGCTGGCTCTGTTGGACTGCTGGGGCCTACGCAGCTTCTGATAGCTAGTGGGGATAGCTGTTCGGGTATGCTCAGTGGGGCCAGCATCCGTGGTGCACAGCATACTGCTGGGGCCCAGGCAGGTTCTGTCATCTGCTGAGGCTTCGGCAGCTGGGACCAGCAGCTGGGGCACTTGCTTCTCCCTAGTGGTTGAACTCCCTGAGAAAGACTTGGTCTCTGTTTCACTCCACCTCAATCCCCTCAACAGGGATGAGAGTTAGCAACTGCCAGCTCTCTGGGATCCCTCTATACAGATATGGAGACAGCCCATCTCAAAGGTGTTCCCTATAATAGTAAACTGCTCTGTGTAGGTGGGCTGAAGCTCTATAGATTTAATTTCTTCTAGAAAAGTGGGCTTAGGCGTGGCCTCCCCAAAGTGGAGGCCCAACCACAGTTTTCTGCCAGCAATTTGAGATAAGCTACGCTGTGCTCGCTCTCTAAGTGGCTTTGCCGCTCCTGCCCCAGCTTAACTTGCCTACTGTTGTTTTTGAAGTGAGCTTTTCCACTTTGCCTCTCCCTCCTTCTCCCTTTATTATTCCTCCCCACAACTCACGTTGGTTAGAGCTTGGGGTTAATCAACTCTCCTGTTTTCTATTTCCGTATTCAGAATTTTCTAATCCCTCCAAGTCTCTAAGGTCGAATACTGTGTCTTAGTGCGTTCCCTCTGTCACCCACATCTCTCATCGGCTGTTCTCTCAGGGCACTGATTCCAGACTGCGGATGAGTCCACATTCGCTGCCTAGGTCCACTCCACTATCTTGCCTCTCTTTTACACTAATTCTTACTATGTTCAGAACTTGGGTGAGTATGAAAGGTATCATTTACAGAGTACTATGGTTTAAATGTGTGCCTCAGAATTCACATGTTAGAACAATCTCCAGTGCCTTCATAAAATGACTAATGTCTTTATTGCAGAAGTGATTTTGCTATCATGGGAGAGAGAGTTGTTATAGTAGGGAGTTCAGATCTCCCCTATTCTTTCACTCTTGTCCTTGCTTACCCTTCTGTCTCTGCCATGGGATGATGCAACAAGAAGGCCCTCACCCAATGCACACCCCTTGACCTTGGACTTTCCAACCTCCAGAACTTTAAAAAATGAATCCCTATTCTTTTTAAATCACCCAGTCTCAATATTCCTGTTGTAGCCACACAAAATGGACTAAGAATTTGAGCTTCTTAGCATATACAAGAAAATTCCCCTATATTTGTATCAGACACTCAATCATATTATTTACAGTGTCATGTGAATTGTCTAACCACAAAGCAGAGTAAACCTTTAATGTTATTACTAACTTATATCATATTAAAATTTATGCAGTGTATGACATGTTGTCCTTATGCTTAGAAATAGACTCCAGATGTGTGCTTGGGAGCCAGACTGCCAATATATCACTATCATATTAAGAACTTATTACAAAAGAGCTGAACTTTGCATAATTCCTAGGCCCTTGAAGTTACCCTTACTTCAGCTATTTCTGAATATAGTCTGTCACTTAAAGAGGTGAGAAAACATTTGCAGATTACTAAGAAAAACAGTTAAAGCATTTTCAGATGGGAATCCTTTTCTATCCAAAAGACATTTCAAAGGGCTGTTGGAAGATGTATAAACTTTTTCTCAGAAAGGAATCTTAAGCAGTTTGTTACCTAATGTGATGTGCTTCTTTCATAATCCAAACCATACCAGGATTGCACAAAGGAATTACAAAGTCCCTAGTCATAGAATTCCTGGTGAACAGTAATATTACGGGTTTAGAACAAGCAATGGTTCAATATCCTCTTTGATCATAAGAAAAATTCAGTCATAACTTTACCTTCACAGACACAAGTTTTCTTCTGTTACTCTCCTTTTTAGGTTTGGTTTTATACCCCACTGCTACAAATATTTTCCCCTAAATTAGCTACACTTTTAGTTGCACAGATTCTATATTATTAATGAGTTATCATATTATAAAAATTAACAGCTTTATTGCAGTATAATTGATATACTAAAACAGAACCTATTTAATGTATACAATTTGATGAGTTTGGATGTAGGTTTATGTCCTTGAATCCATTATCATGATGAAGGTAAAGAACATAATTTTCACATTAAACCCCTCCCTTTTAAGTTAAGAACACTTAACATGCAAGCTACTCCTTCAACAGATTTTAAGTGTACAAGGCCACATTATTAATTGTAGGCATTGGGCTGTACCAGGATCTCCAGAAGTTACTCATCTAATGTGACCGACTGTATACCCATCCATCAACTTCCTACTTCCCCTCCCCCTCCAGCGACTGCTAACCAACATTCTACTCTCTGCTTCTGTGAGTTGGACTATTTTAAATACTGCACATGTGTAGCATTCACCAAGTGTCAGGTTTTCTGTGACTGGCTCATCAGCCTAATGTTCTCCAGGTTCACCCATGTTGTCACATGTGGAAAAACTTCTTTATCAAGATCAAATAAAACTCCATTGTACGTATGTGTTAGTCCCCAGTAATCTCTGTGGAAAAACTACCTGAGACAATCAACTTCTAAAGGGGAAAGGTTCTCTGGGCTCACAGGTTCGGAGGTTTCAGCCTATGACTGGTTGGCCCTGTTACTTTGGGGCCTGTGGTGAGCCAGTACCTCATGGCAGAAGCACATGGCAGAGGAAGCTGCTCATGTCCTGGCCTCCAGAAAGCAAAGAGGGAAGCAGGGCCCGGGGCCCAACATCTGCTTCACTCTCCCAGTGACTTGACTTCCTTCAACTAAGCCCCACCTTTTAAAGATTCCACCACCCTCCAAGTGTGCAATAAGCTAGGACCAAGCCTTTAACGCCTGGGCTTTGGGGGACATTCCAGACCAAACAACAGCACTGGACATACCATGTTTTTTCTGTGATGGATGGGCACTGCTGCAGTGAATGTAGGCGTGTGGGTTTTCCTTCCTCACGCTGGTCCCAATTCCTTTGATTGCATAGTAGTGCAACCATTTTACATTTCCACCAATGGTGTTCAGGGGCTCAAGTTTTCCATGTGTTCACTGACACTTCTCTTTTTGCAGTTGATAATAATCAACCGAAAAAATGTGAGATGACATTTCACAGTGGTTTTGGTTTGTGTTTTCCTGATGATAATGGCTTTGTGCCCCTTTTCACATAACTAAACACTTTTTCATGATTTGGGAGTAATGTCTGCTTAAGTACTTTACCCATTTTTGAGTTGGCTTACTTGTTTTAGTCTGTTGTTTGTTGTAGAATTCCCTTATGTATTTTGGACTTTAACCCCTTATCTTACTTTCTAAGCTAGAATCCAGATGAGACAGGATTTTCCACTTGTGTGCACCTTGATGAGACTCTGCCTTAACATAGAAGCTTGAGCCTGAGCAGACAGGCTGAGTGCTAGGTGTGCATTTTTCTAACTGGCAGACTTGCAATCTGCAGTGGTGGCCAAAATTTCCTAATGAGGCAGCTACATATAGTTGTTTTTCCAATTGAGTAATTTGTAGTTCTCTGACTCACTGTAGTGGTGGCAGTTCCTGAGTCAGCATGTGCTGGCGGCACAATAGCAGACAACCCAGAGGCTGCACAGGCAGCTTGGTAGCTGGCTCAAGCCGGTCCTTCAGTGCTTCCTGTTTTGAAAGCAGTTTACCACATACTAATAAATCCTCTTTTCAACCTGGCAAGAACAGACTCTGTGTTTCCTGTGTTGAACTCCTACCTGATAAGTTGCCTAGGTGGTAAAAGTATAGCAACATGTATACAAAAGACGGATTCTAACTCCAGGTTAATGGTTGTCACTAGCACTCTGATGGGGGAATAAGAATGGGGAACACAGATAATTTCACTGTATTATTCTTTACTTTTTATTTCTTAAATAGCTTGTGAATACCTGGGATTTATAATAGCGATATCTATTCTTTTTGCATGTTAGAAATTTTTTCTTTAAAATATCTGACTGGACATTCTTTTGGACTCTTTGGGTATGTTTGTCCAGCCAAAGGAAAAGGTGGATCTTCATTTTCTTTGGTTGAACTCATCTTGAAACTTGGAGATTAGCAGTGAAGAGGAAAAGAAACTAAGACCTAAGAACCAATTAACCATCTTATTATAGATAATCTTAAGTATGTAGCAATATACATACACCCAGGCACGTGTGCGTGCACATACGCACACACATAAAGATAAAAGAGATATATGTATATGTATATATATATATATATATATATATATATATATATATATATATACACACACACAGAAACACACACACACATATATATACACACAGTTAAGATTATCTACATCCCAGTTTTATAAAAATAACAGAGTTCTTTGTTATTTTTAAATTATAAAAATTGTTCCAACATTGTCTTGTGTCCCAAATACTAAGAATGGGTTTTGTATAAGCCTGGCTTAATACTCAATCATCTCCTTCTTGCTCAAGTTGATTATAGATAGACCTGTTAATATTACTGTGTATCAATTTCTTCCCTTGAATTTTTTTTTAAATGTCAATTTTATTACAGTTCTTGTGAGAGATGATATTTAGTTGGGTCTGAGTTGTTTATTTCACAAAGGATTTGAAGAGACTTACAACCAAGGTGACCATGATAAAAACTGCAAAACTTTTAGCCAAATGGAAAGGCCATAAATCATTCCCTCGTTCTGCCTTGTGAAGTCCTATTTAAATATTCAAAAGATTTAAAAAAGGAAATTCTCCATATTCATTGGAAGCCAGTAAAACTTGCTATATTCTGCATTTTAAGGAACCAAAAGAAAGTCTGCTAAATTTAGTAACAATGTGACTGAATTGAATTGAACAGGCTGTGTAAGATGGCTATGCAAACCCCTCTTAAGCAAAGGATGTATAGATAGGACTGGTGATTGGACATCAAGAGGACAGGGTCAGAAGCAATGGTGGGCTGGGGAGACCACTATGGACTTACTATTTGTGTCCCCATAAATCCATATGTTGTAACTGTAACCCCTGATGTGAGGGTTTTAGGAGATGGAGTTTTGGTACATTCTTAGGTCATGAGGGAAGAGCCCTTAAGAACAGGATGGATGCCCTCATACAAGAGGCCCAAAAGAGCTTTCCAGCTGCTTCCACCAAGACGGAAATGTGTAACCCAGGAGGTAACCCAGCAGACACTGACTTCACTGGTATCTTAATTTTGAATTTCCAGTCTCAATATGTGTGAGAAATAAATTTCTGTTGCTTTTCAGTTTCCAGTCTATTGCATTTTGTTATAGCATCTTCAATACACTAAGAGAGAACATCAAGTAAGCTATTTCAGATTGCTTCTTTATTCTTGATCTCCATTCATTGAGAAATGCAAGAAAGCTGCATAATAATTCAGAAAATTATGCAAAACCTAGAAAGCCTCAAAACTGTTCTCCAGTAGAGAAATAGATGTCTGGAGTGGGAGATGCTGCCCAGGAAATCACTCCAAGTCTTTATCGTAGTAACTACAGCTTGGCTGCTATTTCTAGGAAGATCTAGTTGCATGGTTACACCTCAGTCTCTTGGACCACTGGACTTGGAGACAGAGGAGGTCCAGGTATGACTGACATGACCAGGCTTTATGCCAGCCTGACAGAACCAGTTCAAGCCCTAAAAAGTCATGATTGGAGAGAAGACAATCTATGAACAATGTATCAAAAGAAAGGAATGCTGATTTCTCTTAAAGTGAAAAAGTTTATCTTTCTCTGCAGTATTACTATTGTAGAAATAGAGATATTTTATACTTATAAAAACTGCAATGTAAAGCACAAATATGAAAATTATAGTTTGGGGTTTTGTCAAATATGATATGAAATATGTAAATTGTAACAAAAGTAATTGAAACAGGAGATTTTATATTCATGTAATTGATTCATAATAGATTTAAGTAAAGAAAAAATGGAAACAATTGATAACAAAATTTTATTAATGTATATAAATATACATTATAGTTAAATATATAGTTTTATAAATATACATTATATATATAATATAAGTTCAAATCTCAAATATTGGATATATATATCCAATATTTGAGATTTGAACTTCCCTACAAACATCAATAAAAAAATTATAAGAACCTATGATTTAGAAGACCAGTAAGCAATGAAGGGCATGGTGGCACACAGCTGTGATCCCAGT
This sequence comes from Callospermophilus lateralis, assembly GCF_048772815.1. NCBI lineage: Eukaryota > Metazoa > Chordata > Mammalia > Rodentia > Sciuridae > Callospermophilus > Callospermophilus lateralis. The sequence goes on along the minus strand of NW_027511570.1, from coordinate 322,885 downwards.
AGCTCAGTAAGGCTAAGGCAGGAAGATTGAGGTTCAAAGCCAGCCTCATCAACTTAAGGAGGTCCTAAAAACCTAGTGAAAGAGACCCTGTCTCTAAATAATATACAAAAAAGGACTGGGTATGTGCTCAGTGGGTAAGTGTCCCTGGGTTCAATCCCCAGTATCAAAAACAAAAGACCAGTAAGAACTTTTCTACAAATTACAAATAATAGAAATTGTGTATAGAGTTGCCAAATTTGATCAATCTAAACTTGGGATGCTCAGCTAGAACTGGGTTTCAGGTATCAGCATTTATAATTCACTTATCATTTTCAGGGCTCCTGTATTATATCTGGGAGCCCTAAACACCTAGGTGATGCTTTCCAAACTGCCTCTGCAGACTAAGTATTACTATCAAACTTCTGTTTTCAAGTATTTTTTTTTTTTTTGGTTGTAGATGGACACACTATCTTTATTTTTATTTATTTATTTTTATGTGGTGCTGAGGATCAAACCCAGGGCCTCATGTGTGCAAGGCAAGTACTCTACTACTGAGCTACAACCCCAGCCCAAACTTCTATGTAATACAAACCCACATTACCTCAATCACTTCAAATAACTGTTCCAAGTAACTGTGAAATTAGAGAGCAAATCAATTATGAGATAAGTTAAAAAGTTGGTATTAAGCATTCAAAAATAAAATACCAAGAAAATTATCATACTTTGGCTCAAAGAAGGTTTCCAATAATCATATTTTCAAATCAATGAATTAATTCAGGCAAATAAGAGAGGATAACATGGAAAAAAATGAATATAACTAAAGAGAAAATTACTTCAAACACTAAAATTAAGTAGGTTATATTGATAAATTATTTAATAGTAAATTAATAGTATCTTGTAGTTTCTAAAATAAGTATAGCAAAGCCCCTAAAACAATAAAATAGATGACCCCCTGAGATAACAAAAACAAAGAAAACATATATAAACAAATTAAAATATGAAAGACAATATAGCAGATACAAAATGTATTTAAAAAAAAACTCTTTTAGGCAATGTCTTTTTCTATTCATCCTAGTAAACTTGCAAATTTCAAGAATGCTTTAAAATAGAAATCCAAATTGCATGTGTTGATTCAATAAGGAAAACGTTTTGGTAGAGTGATGGCCATATGTGCCACGTATGGTAGGTATTTCTAATTGCACTGAAGGCAAGAAATGCCATGCCCAGTGTGAGCTGTATATTTAAAAGCTTCTGCCTGGAGTTTCACAATATGGCACATAGCTTGTGAGGACATACCTGGTGTCCTTAACAAGAGCCAGGGAGTGTTACTTCTAAGGGACATTCAGAAGCCAAGTCAATACAACCATGGGGGTAGTACAGAAGTCCCTCGTACTTCAGAGGCCAAGTTTTGTAGCACTATGTACACGTCCTATTGATGCAGTGCTGTGTAGCCCTTCTATGTAGCATGTCCACGCCTGTGAGTTTAACCCAACAATTGTACTGAGAGCCAATGACAACTGGATGCTCACAACTCTGCTCTGAGCTTACCTTCTAGAAGTGAGTTCTTCATTACTTCTGTAACTAAACCTGCATTGCCCCAATCACAAAACCTTAACTGTTACCAAAAGCCTTTTTTCCTTATTCCTGACTTCTTAAGGAACATAACTGTGTTTATTTCATGTTGAGAATATGGTACTAGCTTGCATGAAGAGAACAGGCTCATTGTCTTTACTGAGATTGCAGGTTCCAGAGAAAGGTATGATTTTATGTATGACCATAGACATTTCTGCCCCTCCTAGGAATTCTAATTTATTTTCAAAAACAAATTCAATCTAAAACAGCTGTTGAAACTGCCCCCAAACTGTCATGTAAGGAAAGGAGAAATAATTCTGTTGATGAAACTACATAACAAACTAGTCATCCCCATGGAAATTTCAGTTACTCCTAAGAGAGACGTTGTCATTTCTGCATGGATGAGTTGGTAGCTTAAAACATAAGCATTCAAGAGTGCACACACACAAACACAGGCATGTCTTTTGGAAATAAGAATTTTTAAGTAGCTAAATTCTTAATGTCTGGTCAGCTTACCTTTAGATAAATAGGTTTCTCTGTTTTATATGGTGGTAGAAATATTGTTATGGTTTAGATATGAGGTGTCCCTCAAAAACTCATGTGTGAGACAATGCAAGAATTTTCAGAGGTAAAATGACTAGATTATTAGAGGTATGACCTAATCAGTGTATTAATCCATGGATATGGATTAATTGAGTGCTAAATGTAGGCAGGTAGGGTGTGGCTGGAGGAACTAGGTCACTGGGGTGTATCTTTGGGTTTATATTTTATCCCTGGAAACCTAGTTGCTGTTCTGAGCTGCTTTTCCCCACCACAGCCTCTGCCATGATATTGCACCTCATCTAGGGCCCAGAAGGGTGCAGTCAGCCAACCATCGACTGAAGCTCTGAAACCATGAGCCAAAATAAACTTTTCCTCCTTTAAATTGTTCTTGTCAGGTCTTTTGGTCACAGCAATTAAAATGCCAACCCACACAATTATTGTTTCACTGAGCCTTTGTTTAGATGTTATTATTTCAGTTCTGACCATTTCCAAGGTTAGGGATAAATATAACTCAGTGCAGAATCCAATGCAACGAGGAGGAGCAGAATCAAATTCTCCTGTGACTTCTGCCAAAGATCCAAGAGTTTTTGACTCCAAGTTTGAACACACTGGTTTGTGGATCAAAAACAAAAACTTCCAGAGTCTCACATGCAATCTAGTATCATTCAATAGAACAAAGATTTGCTCACTAAAAATGGATGTATTTTATTGAAACCTTTTCTTGTTGCCAGCATGAGGTGAAATGAAAAGCTGGAAACTGCTGAAAATCTGGTCAGCATGGGCTGCTGAACCAAACAATGAAGACAAAGCACTGTGTTCTTAGAACTTGTAGAGTACAAATTATCCACAGCTGTGAATAACTCCTAGTATTTGAACAATGGGTGAAATTTTACTTTTTGACCCAAACTGTCTGTCTTGGCTCTCTCCACAAACCCTCTGGCCAATTCTCCATTTTGCTTTGTACTTTACAGTCTTTGGCAGAATCTGTACTGCTAAGAAACCAGAAGTTTTCGTTCTTAATTTTATATACTGGAGCCAAACTATTTAACAAGTCTTTTCTGATTTATTGACATATGTATATCTTGATAAGTGAAATAATCAAAATATTAATATTTTCATTCATTGGGAAATTGAGACTTAAAAACAATTTTTTTCTAGCCCAAGGAAAGAAGATATGTGAACAGTAGAGTATACCCTGATTTTTCTTGATCATTCTTAACAGACTAATTAAAAAAATAGCTTGAATATTGTTTTAGGTAGAGCTGGATGATACTCATCTCCAGGAACTTCTATCGTTTAACAGAAACTTCAGAAAGAATATCAGGGAGATAGAAACTTAGATGGCAAACTGGTACAAGTCTGCAAAAGCAAATTAAAGAGCAAAATGATTACTGAAAAGGGCAAAGGAATGTTAAAACGTTTGGAATACAAAAGAAAAGTCACAAAATAAAGGATTGAGTAAATTTCAGCGTTTACTAAAAAATACATCATGTGCTATAAGAACTTATTCCAAAGTTATAAAAGAAATTTTCATTCTTGAAGCTACCTCTTCAAAATTAAGAAGAAGAAAAAAGGCCAAGACAAAAGAACTGGGCTGAGTTTCTCCCCTAAATTTGACACCGGGTTGTTGTTGCCAGGGTTAGAGGATGTCTGCAGCTGTAAATAATCTGAAATCCAGAAGTTGTGGGAATGATGCTGATGAAATCCTGGTGACACTGGAAGGGATCCAGGGAAAGGGAAGGTTAATTTGATAGGTCCTTCAGAATCCAAGAAGTTAGTGTACTTCATATGTTTTCAACAGAAGAAAAATTTAAAATGAAGGTTTTAAAGTTAATCTTCTATATTTTATTTTTTTCAAAACATTTTTATTTAATGTAACTACTAGACTTTATGAAAAGTTGAATGACTAAAATCCATTGCTATATAGCATCCTAATATAAATGTATCTTAATTGTAAATTGGATCTTAAATGAGGTTTTTAAAGCTATGCTTAAAATAATTTTATTTTTTTTCAAACTAAATATATTTTTCTTTAATTAAAGATATTTTCCAAGTACAAAATATGCAAACCATAATATTACTTATTGACTATCATTAAGGATGAGGATTTCAAAATATGTAAAAAAAATTTAATTGTTAAGGATAATTATTTAAAATATAAGCATGTTTGTGGTTGGTTGTCATTAAAATGTTTGAGTGGAAAAACATTAAGATCTCTTGCCTAATTTTCATATTTGCACAACATTTAGGGTTTTTTTCACATTTTATAATTTTTTTGGTCCCTATTCTTTTGTTTTTTGCATTTGTTCTAATTATACATGACAGTAGAATGCACTTTGACACATCATACATAAATGGAGTATAACTTCTCATTCTTCTGGTTGTACATGATGTAAAATCACACTGGTCATGTAGTCGTATATGCACATAGGATAATAATATCCAATTCATTCTACTATCCTTTCTACCCCATACTTCCTCACCTCCATTCACTTCCTTCTGCCTGATGCAACATACTTTTATATTTCCCTAACTCCTACTTTACTGTGAACTAGTATACTCATATCAGAGAAAACTTTCTGGTTTTCCATTTTCCTGAAAATGCCATAATTTCGTTTTTCTTTAAGGCTGAATAATATTCTATATTATTCTGAATAATATTCTATTGTGATATATATATATTATTTTCTATCCATTCATCTGTTGAAGGGCATCTAGGTTGGTTCCATAGTTCGATTATTGTGAAATGAGCTGCTGTGAACATTGATGTGGCTTCATCACTGTAGTATACTGCTTTTAAGTCCTTTAGGTATAAACTGAGGAGTGGGAAAACTGGGTCAAATGGTGCTCATGGAAACTCTAGCCAGAGCAATTAGACAGATAAAAGAAATTAAATGATACAAATAGGAAAAGAAGGACTCAAATTTTCACTATTTGCCAATTACATGATTCTTTATTTAGAAGTTCAAAAATATTCCATCAGAAAACTTCTAGAACTAATAAATGAATTTAGCAAAGTAGCAGGATATAAAATTAACACCCATAAATCAAATGCATTTCTATATATCAGTGATGAATTCACTAAGGAGAAATTAGGAAAACTGCCCCATTCACAATAGCCTCAAGAAAGAAAGAAAGAAAGAAAGAAAGAAAGAAAGAAAGAAAGAAAGAAAGAAAGAAAGAAAGGAAGGAAGGAAGGAAAAAAACTTGGGGAATCAATCTATCAATTAAAACTATAGAACATTAAAGAAAGAAATTGAAGAAAACCTTAGAAGATAAAAAGATCTCCTATGCTCTTGGATAGGCAGACTTAATATTGTCAAAATTAATAACCAAAAGTGTTATACAGATTTAATGCAATTCCTATTAAAATTCCAATGACATTCTTCATAGAAATAGAAAAAGCAATCATGAAATTCATCTGGAAAAACAAGAGGCCCAGAATAGCCAAAGTAATCCTTAGCAAGAAAAGACAAGCCTAAAGCATTACAATACCACAATTTAAACTATACTACAGAGCCAGAGTAACAAAAAGGGCATGGTATTGACACCAAAACAGACATGTAGACCAATGGTATAGAATAGAAGACATGGAGAGAAACCCACATAAATAGTTATTTCATACTAGACAAAGGCACCAAAAACATTCATTGGAGAAAAAATAGCCTCTTCAACAAATGGTGCTAGGAAAACTAGAAATCCATGTATTAAAAAAATGAAGTATAATTCCTATCTCTCATTTCACCCTGCACAAAACTCAACTCAAAATGGATCACAGGCATAGGCACCAGAACACAGACTCTGTGCCTAATAGAAGAAAAAGGAGGTCCAACTCTCCACCATGTCGGTTTAGGAGCTGACTTCCTTAACAAGACTTCTAAAGTGCGAGAAATAAAATCAAGAATCAATAAATGGGATGAATTCAAACGAAAAACCTTCTCAGCAAAGGAAACAATCAAAAACATGTAGAGAGAGCCTACAGAATGGGAGAAAATCTTTACTGCATGCACCTCTGATAAAGCATTAATCTCTAGGGTATATAAAGAACTCAAAAAGCTTAACATCCAAAAAACAAATAACCCAATCATTAAATAGGCTAAAGAACCGAACAGACACTTCACAGAAGAAATACATGCAATTAATAAATATATGAAAAACTATTCAAAATATGTAACAATTAGAGAAATGCAGATCAAAACTACTCTAAGATCTCATCTCACTCTAATCATAATGGCAATTATCAAGAATATAAGCATCGATAAATGTAGGTGAGAATATGGTGAAAAAGAATACTCATACACTACTGGTGGAACTGCAAATTGATGCAATCATTATTGAATGTAGTATGGAGGTGCCTCAGAAAACTTGGAATGGAACCACCATTTGATCCAGTTATCCCACTCCTTGGTTTATACCTAAAGGACTTAGTATCAGCATACTACAGTGACACAGCCACATTTATAATTCTTTATTCTGATACTTCTATTCCTTAAGTATTAAAATGTTTTATATCTCTTAATAAACTTATACATCTGCATAACATAAATTTCTAGTTGACATAGAAACATTAATTTATTGTAGATTATTCATTGAAATATTCTAACAATTGTGAAATACATGATTGATACTGTTGTCAGAGCCATCCTGGAAAGTTACTTTGCAGTCACACATGTTGATTCACAGCACAAAAATACTAAAGAATATTAAGTAATAAAGAATGTAATGTTTGTGTAGAAAAGTTATTAAGATACACACAGGGGAGTGATGCTGTAAAGAAATGTCTTGCCTTAAAGAAGTTTGGAGGTTGTCCAATTATATTGAAATGTGCAAAACACAAAAATATTTTACTTAGGTTAAAATTATCAGGAGAATGTTTTGATAGGCAACAAGTATTGTTCAATGATGTTAGCTTTTGCTCAATTTATAATTTTACTGAGAGCTTAGAACTCTGTTATGCATGGAAAATGGATGAGACTAAGGTCTTCCCTTTGGGAATTCTTTGTTGTAAATTCCATTGTGACAGTTCATATTCCCTCCATAAATTTTGCTCGTATTTCCACCAGAATAGTTACTGTATTTTTATTCCATAAATTATCAAGTTATGAACTCTTATAGGTCTTTCAAATAATCTTTGAGCTGCTTTTTCAGTCTCCCATTGGGACAAAAATCTGTTTATTATATTAATTCAACAAACAACTAGGGGTATTTTTCTTAGATATTTTCATAGTTTCTTTCTAGTTATACATAACTTTAGAATTCATTTTGACATAATTTTTTAAAAGGATGGAATATAATTTGCTCAAATTTCATCCACAGTATTTTTCCTTTTCCTCCCATCCCTCTGCTCTCCTGATCTTTCTGCTATTTGCTTGTAGACTTTTTTTTTTCCTTCGTTACTGTCTTGTGGTTGTATGTGGTGAGAGTCACTGTGGTATACTCACATTCGTACGTAGGAAAGTTAGGTTAGATTGATTTAATCAAAGTTTTTGGCACCTTTGTCTAGTATAAGATAATTGTATTTATGTGAGTTTATCTTTGTGTCTTCTATTTTCTTCCGTTTTTTTTCATGTCTATTTTGGTGCCAATGCCATGCTCTTTTTGTTAGTGTCAACCTGTGATACACTTTAAGGTTTGGTATTACGATGCCTCCAGCATCACTCTTTTTGTGCAGGGTTGCTTTGGCTATTCTCAGTCTCTCGTATTTCCAAATACATTTTATAGTTGCTCTTTCTAGTTCTGTGAAGAATGGCATTGATATTTTGATGGGAATTTCATTGAATCTCTATAATGTTTTTGGTAGTATGATCATTTTAGCAATTTTAATCCTGCCTATCCAAGAATATGGGATTTCTTTCCAACTTCTAAGAGGTTCAATTTCTGCCGTTAGTGTTCTATAGTTTTCATTATAGAGATCCTTGGTATCTTTCCTTAGATTAATTCCCAAGTATTTGTGAAGTTATTGAGGAGTTTAGCAATTTTGCTTACCCTTTCAAAAAATGAACTTTTTATTGATCTTTTGTATTTTTTTATTCTGTTTCATCAATTTTACTATTTTCTGTCTTCTACCAACCTTGATTTTGATTTGTTCTTTTCTAGGGACTTGAGGCATAATGTTAGATTTTATATGGCATATATATATATATATATATATATATATATATATATATATATATATATATATATAAATTTTTAGTTGTAGATGGACACAATACCTTTATTTTGTTTATTTTTTTATTTTTTATGTAGTGCTGAGAATTGAACCCAGTGCCTTACAGGTTAGGTGAGTTCTCTAACACTGAGCCACAACTCCCAGCCCCTGTATTTTTTTAAATGTATGAACTCAGTGCTATAAAATTTCCTTAGAACTGTCTTTATACTCTGCCAGAGATTTTGATTCATATCACTATTCTCATTTGTTTAGAAGACTTTAAAATTATTTTCCTGATTTCTTTTGCTATCCATTCACCAAAGTGCATTAGTTAGAAACCAGGTATTAGAGTGGTTTCTGTTTTATCTTTTGTCATTTATTTCTAATTTCACTCCATTGTGATCTGATAGGATGCAAGAAATTCTCTCTCTCTCTCTCTCTCTCTCTCTCTCTCTCTCTCTCTCTCTCTCATATTTGGTACTACACTTAATTTTGACTAGATAGTCCCTTCTTTGAACATTCATCTCTTTTTTTGAAAAATAAAAACAAGGATAACACCGTAATTCCTTCTATAGCTATAACTAAGTCACAAATTTTGCCACAAATTGAAATTTTTCTCTTGCTTAAGAGAGTAAACATTACATTTAAAAATATTTACACTTTTCTTTGAAGGTTATCCATTATTTGTTAAAGCAACAAATAAAAGTGATCATGATATCATTAAATCTGATAAGAGAATATAAAAACAACACTAGAAATTGGTGGGCAGATCACTAGCATTCTCTTATAGATACCATTGAAATTATTATTTTTTTCTAATGTTTAAATTACTCTGTTCTATTAATAAGACTTATTTTGAGTGGGAAATAGTATTGGAGGATCATATTTTGGGAGTGAGGAATAGTATTTGTTACTGGGCTTAACATTGTTCCTTGGCTTTTTTATTTAATAAAGCTAGGATGTGTATGTGTATGTATAATATGTTTGTGTAGTTGTACGTGTAATTTTATGTGTCTATACAAAATAACGGATTCTCACTCATATTCTATTTAAATCAGGACTAAGCTGTCTCCTAACCTCTTTAGTCTTTTCAGTACCTCTTTTATCCATGTGGCAGACCCTTATGCTGAGTGACACCAGAATCATATTAGTATATCGCATATCACGAATTTTTCATTTGTTTTATATACTGTCCATATATTGTTTTATATATGGACACAATAGTCTCAGAATAACAATATCCATGCTGCCATCAACAATATGACTGCTGGAAAGTTTGATTTTTGCACTTATTTTTGTAAAATTTCCATGATATAAATAACTTGAATCATTGGTCATTTTGTGGTCATGACAACTTATTGAATGTACATGTGAGTTCATTTATTTTATTTTGTCTAGAATTGTAGAGATTGATTCCTTTTTAATTTAATTTTACATGGGCTCAAAATTGATCCTACAAACAAGGTATATTTGATTTAACTTTTTTATCCTGTGCTTTCTACCCAATAATCCTGATAGTTGCCATTTTGAAATATATAGTTTATTCTTAACTTTTCCATACATATTGATGATATAATTCATACCACTCTTAGTTGTTGTTTGAAATATTATAGTTTAATACATTATACAAAAAACACATTAAGTACATGATACATACATAGCTACATATGCATGTTTTGCCTTTCTTAAATGCATTGTAAGATGATACACTTTTTATTATGTTTTCCTTGGCTTCTTCACTCTCCACTATAGATATCACTTTATAGCCATGTATGGGAATACCCCTCATTCCTTTTTACAACTGGATAAATTACATTTTTGTGTCTATATTTAACTATGCATTTCATCCATTTTAAGATTGACAGATATTTGTGCTGATTTAAACATGTTTTTTCAGTTTTTTTTCTAATTAATGATTTTGTTACATTTCCTTTTCTGCTTTCACCAGTTTAACTTTGGCATACTGGCATTGCTGCTGCTTAAAATGCTAAAAGAATACGTCCAATTTTGTTAGTGCTAAATTCTTTTTATTATATGTGAGATCATTTTAATTGTTTATTTAGAATGAGCTTTACATAAGATCCATGCTTTGCACTTGGCTAGTCTGCATTTTAAGTCTATTTTAATCCACAGATTCCTCTTTTCCTTTGGAAATTAGTTATTAATGTTAGTAAGTGTGACTTTTTCTGTCTTCTCTTTTCTGTATTTCTTATTAACTGGATGTCAGACTGAGAGGTTCGTTCTGACTTTTGTGTGGGGCAGTTCAACAGGCTGGAGACTGTGGTTGACTTCTCTACTGAAGTCACAGCTGTTTGGACTCGGGTTTATGTGAGTGAGAGTCAAGGAACCACAGCCACACCTGTCAGGGTCTCCTTCCCGCCTATGCCCTGAGCCATCCCCAAACAGAGGACCAAAGTTCCCAATTGTAGAGACATTCTTTCACAATAAAACAGCCTTCACAACCGCTTTCCTCCTTGATTTCTAATGTGACTTCCTGCTTGGCCTAATACTTCTCATTTTTTCCCACAGTTCTGCAAAATATTGTTTCTTTTTTACTCTGCTAGTTAAAAGTTTATCATTGGAAGGGCCCCAAGGAAGTCTTTAGATTGTTATGCTGCTGAAAAAAATAAAGTTGTTCTATGGTAGAGAGGATTTTAAAGTTGCTATCAATAATAAAATATTCAAATTAAAGAGCTCACAATGTCATATGCCTCAAATGTATAACATTAGAATAAGTCAAAGAGTTCTTTGCCTAGTAGCAAATGAATAAACAACAGAAAGACACTAAGAACAGTTTCCTAAATATATCCAAAGTAGTTGTTGCATTTGTTTGATTCTCAAGGGAAAAAAGAAAAAAAAAACAAGTTTGACAAGCATATTGTAATGAATTCAATGGAAAACTTCCTTCCATCTTTTAAAGATAGATTCTCATTATCAAGGTCTTACTTGCTGACAGGGTAGAGGTACTAGATTAGAAATTAGTTCAGAAGCCATAGCGCTTACACCAGGGTGTTAATTAAACCACTAATCCATAAATCTGACAAGTGAGGTAGCACTTTCAGGCATGAAATAGCAAACATAAGACTGGCCCTTCTATCTAATAGAAGAATAACTTCCTACGACAGTTTGATGTACTTGGAAATCCTGTAGGTGGTGGACCTTTTCCCTCTTTGTAGTCTAACTGTCCAAGCATATTTCTTTCAATTAATGGTGAAAGTTTCTGGTTACAGGGCCAAAATCTTCACTTGCCAGCAAAGGAAGTTTCTTGATTAATTTTCCAAATATAACATCATCTAGCTTTTTCTAAGATTTGCTACTTCCTTTTCATCAATCTATATTCTATTTATGAATTCATATTGGATATTTACCATTTTGGGAGGAATCTAATTGCCAGGAATGGTTTATTTTACCTCTAACAATACTTCTAATTGAGTATCTGCCAAGAGTTAATGTAGTAAGCACCCACTTTGAGTTTGCCATCTCACCAGACAATGCTGATTGTCTATCAGGACTTTTTTTTTTTTTAATAAGTAACAAGCACAGACCAAGGCACATTGATTTGTGAACATTCTCCCCAAGTTGCACATCTAATTGACATGTGTTTATGTTTATGCTGAAAAATACCAAATCTCTGATGCATCACTGATTGAGTAACTAACTTACACACTTATTCAAAATGTGTTCATTGAAAACCAAGTACTTCTCAGGCTAAAGTGCTGGGAACTGGGGAGAAGGAGGCGAAGAGGGCTGGGAACTGCTCTGGAGGGATTCCCAGAGCTGGGGAAGCAGAGCTATGAAGAAACCGTGATGACTTTTGATCAAAATGATTTCCTGCTCTAGCCTTCAACTAACTCATCCTTTCCAAATTTCTCAATACAACGATGAAAAGGAGAAAAGTTAAAGAAATACAAAAACAAAAACTGAGAAAACCCAGTGCCAGAATTCCAAGAACAGAAAACAATTTTAAGGAATATGGTGTGTGTATGTGAAAGATGAGCCCTCAGCACCTGGCTTGTCCTCAAATTGGGTAGAGGTTACTCTGAATGATAGCGAGAAGACATTTAATGTGCTCCTATTTAATGACACATGCCACCGGGAGAACTGGACAGCCATCCTCAGGCGCTTTTCTGTGACCATAACAGAAAACTTACTGTGGCAGTAATTCTGCACGTTTGTGTCTTTATACAGGTGGGGGATGGCCCTGGACCTGACGTCAAGACACACACAGTCCTGTCACAGAAGGATTATGAGGGAGGGTGATGATGGGGTGTCTAGCAGCAGGATATGCTGGGAATTGCATTTCTTCCCAGACAGTGTGCCTGGATTGCTGAAGTAATCAGAAACTGTAGACAAAATAACAAATTTGCTCTTTCATTGTTCAATAATATATAGCACATATTGGCACAATAATTCATGAATATATTTTTATGAATGAAGACATTTGTATGGGTGTGTGTATGTATGTATGTATGTATGTATATACATCGTATGTTACAGGTTTATACTCAATGTAATTTGCCGATGGCTCTGTAGTCAGAAATGTGTGGAGACCACTACAATAGAGTAGCGAAATGTCATGCAGTGAGGGAAGGAAAAGGCAGTAAAGGAGAGCTGTTTTACAGAGATAAGTTATATTAGTTATTTCCCAGGCCTTGCTCTTGATTTTAAGGAGCTCTGATAAATCTTAGGCAAGCTCGCTGCCTCACATATGGGCTGACTTTAAAAAAAAAAATAAGTTAGTTTCATGGAGCTATAACTCACAATGGCATATAGTCCACTTTATTTAAAGAGTACGATTTAATCATGGCATTTACACTGCACCCATGAGCAGTTACTCTCCGTTTCCCCCCAACTTCAGTGGAGGCACTCATCTTTCTGTGTTTATACACCTTGCCCACTTTGGACATTTCATAAAAACATAACTTCCTGCAAATGGATTCCTACAGCGTGTTGTCGTGTTTTGACTGGCTTCTTTCACTAATCATCACGTTTTAGAGTCTCTTCAATGTTGTAGCATATTATAAGCACTTCATTGACCTTTATTGTTGAATTTCATTCCATCATCGTTTATGGGGATATGTCTCCTTTTTAAATTAAATTTCAACAGGTCCGGTGTACTGTTTTGAAGAACTGCCAGATTACTTTCTAAAGGAGCTGTCCATTTTGTATTAGTCTCAGCGGCATATGAAACTTCCATTTCTCCCTCATCCTCATCAACACTTTTTTTTAAATCAACACTTTTTCTTATATCATTTTAATTAAAGTCATCATACTAAGTCTAATATAATGTGCCATTTTTGCTTCCTAATATCTGTCATTTTGCACTTCCTAATATCTAATGATGCTATGCATCTTCTCACATACATATTACCATTTGTATAACTTTTTTGGAGAGTGCCCACAGAGATTCTGACAAGTTTTACAAGTTTTTTATTTTTTCTTGGCTGCAGGTTTCCCTACTGCACCACTTAACTGATGCTACCTGGATCAGAATCATTTTGCACACACTCACAGTGACTACTCTGTTCACAGTTCTATGTCAACGTTTCTGTTCTCTGTTGTAACATGTTTTAAGAAGACCTGGATGAGTGTCAGACAATGACGTGATGGCTATCACACCAGGTGAAAGGGCTGCTGGGACACATGCCTTACCAAGCATGAAGGGAAAAGCCTAGGACATCAGTAAAGTCTTTAAGCACACAGGATAACACACTCAGATTAGTGCAACTTGGACATAGTATCCACAGATAAGCATGATTATCTATGTATCATCTGTATCATTCACTAATGATGCCCTTAAAAGTATAGTAATGCCTGCCAGACTTCGCTGACCATGGAGGCAATGGGTGGCAATCTTCTTTGTGCTTATTTATGTTCTCTTTACAATAAATATATCTGACTTATGTAATATATATTATCTTTAGACAAAGGTATATTTTAATTTCCAGATAATTGATAAAAGGCTAATGAGTACATAGACCAAAAGAAACCTGGACATATATTTTTCCTTGCTGAAGTCAAGATTCTTTATCTGTAAAGTAATGCTTTTATTGTGTTAGTTGTTTTCCTAAGTGATCCCATGGAGTCTGGGTTCTGTGGATGACCTCCAAGGACCATTGTTGGAGGAAATTAGATGTGGGGAGAGTTTCCAAGTAGGCAGGTATCCAAGGTTCCTCTACGCCTTAGTGGGAGAACTTTCACTTCAGACATAAATGACTTCTGTGTAATATATGCTTTTTTTATTGACTCTTAGAGAAAATGCTTCATTACTTTATAAAAAAATTCTGAAATATGTTTTTGTTTAATAAAGATTAATTCTGGCCTTATACTGCCAAAATATTAATGTATGATTATTATTTTGTTATTTTTCAAATTGCCAACAACTTATCTGAGTATTGCTTATGTAATGATTTGGAGTTTAAATAGAAGAAAAATGAATTGGTTTTCCCACTTTATACATTTTGAAAGTTTTTATAATAATATCAAGTATCACTAAATCCTATAAATTATCTTAATTTAAGTGATAATATACAATAACTTTAATTTTAAGATGTGAGAGATATTACAAATAGAATAGTAATTGAGGTATTTTTGAGGGCTCTGGGACATCAACAGAAGAGAAATTGTTAACACCAAAGCTGGCTTTATTGTAGTTGTGTGTTGACAATTTTTAGCATTCAACCAGAAAGCTAAATCTTCTCTGGTTTCAAATAAAAACAAAAGATAATTTCTAATTGAAGAAATAGGTGTAGTCCTGGTTAATACTATACTACCAAATATATTACCATTATTAAATTATTTTGGAAAGTTTTTTAATATTATTTATAGGCCTGATTTTCACATATTAAATATTTGTCCTTCTAAGATTTCAATGAAACTGTACATTTTTATTCTGCTCAAAAAGATGTTTTCTAAATTAATAGAAAAATTATTTTTTCTTAAAATTATATTCTACATTTTAAGTGTATGAACAGTCTTCTTAGCGAGGCTAAGTTAAATTGTAATTATATATAGAAAAAGAGCACTTTTCATCAATATAAAGGATGTTGAATTGTATTCTGAGATAAAATAGTGCTAAACAATGTTGATGTAGACTTATTCAGAACAAACCTTTTTTTTATTTGTTTGTTTCTGTGTACATGGTAATCCTGGAGTTGAAGTTACTTACAAAATAATTACAACACTCTGACTCCACTTAATAGTAGATTTTGTATCTTTTTTTTTTCATTTTTATTCCTTATACATTTGATACCATAATGCATGTCTACGTGAATGACTATGTTTGAAATATGTGAGGGAGAAAGAGAGAGAGAGAATGAGGGGGTGGAAAGAGATATTAGAGTGCTTCAATTTTTAGTAAGATAGACTTTCAAGATTATCTAATTTCCTGAACTATATATATGTGGAAAATAAGATTAGGAGCATGGAGTCACTTTACCCAAGGCCACAGATCTGTCATCTGCCAGCAGCAGAGCTAAGCCTGGCTGAGTCTCATCTTTCGACAACTCTCCATCACTAAACAGTGAATCTTGATCAACAGTTATTTTATTCCTAAGGGGACCTGGGCAAAGTCTGGAAATCAGTGTGGTTGTCACAACTGGAGTGCTACTGCAGTGAGTAGGGGCCAGGGAAGCTGCTAAGCACCCCATAGTCTACAACATAGCCCACCCCCCCACCACGCTCCCCAACAAGTGTCAACAGTGACAAATCCAGAAATCCTTCTAAAATGCAGAGTATGTCCTACTATCAACCAAATAATTAAGTTAACCATTTACTTCTGCTGAGTTCAAGCAAAATTCTATGCCTAAAATTTTAATGACATATATATATATATATATATATGAAGTATATCTGATTATTTTAAAGGAAAATGTTTGTTTTGGGGTCACTTTTTTGTGATTAGATCTTCCAAGGAACATTCCTGAAATGTTCAGAGTCTCACAATCACAAATGCATGGATTTTATTATAAGTAATGTCCCTAATTGTCTTGGTCAGATCCTAAGTGTTGGGTGCCAGAACAAGACCACAACCATGAAACTATCACTTATTGGCAGCAATATGTTAAGCCATCAAACTAAACCATGCCTACATTTATTTAGCATTTATATGTAGTATGTAAAATTTTGCTTTAGACTACCTTATAAATAATGTAGTTTAGGACGGCATAATAATAATTACTACTGATGGTAGCTTTCATTCATTCATATGTTAAGTACCTTTTGCAGCACTTTATGTCTGTCATCTCTTAACCTTTACAATCTGTCTAACACCCACCTCATAAATGAAGGCATGAGGCTCAGAGATGTTGCTGGGAGCACACTCCACTAGACGCCAGCTCAGGTCTGTCTGGCGTCATCTCTTTTCAATGTATTAGATTTTATAAATCAGATTCATGACTCATTTTTTTTCTTAACATTTCCTTTGACAAAATAGAACTATAAGTGACTTAATGCTAAAGCCTCGCATTCTTATTGAGAATATATATTGAATGTAAAGCAACCGAGAGACAATAATCTCCATTTTTAAAATAGTAAGAGAGTTAAAAATGTTATTTTCTATTTGTCACAGCAGACTCACATACTGTCTTTTGGGTTTGTTTATGAGGCTGATGTAGGAGGGTGGGGACAGGTTAGTTAGCTTAATAGATGACCATGACCTCCCAGTCCACCCGCTTGATTAACAAAGGCAACTTTGTAACATCAGAGCTGTGGCTTAGGAATTTTGTGAATTTTGTAAATGTGTGTTTCTAATCACAATTCTAAACCACCTACTGATTCTCAGTCAAAATCACAATTGACTTCCTTACAAGAAATTTTCAGTTACTGACACTGTCACGTTTCCTCACACTGTAACGTTTCGAATACTGTTAAAACCATTAAAATTGTGGCACTTAAAATTTAAAAGTATGGCTTGGTTTAAATAGTTACTAAGGTCCACAGAAAATTCTATGTGTCTTACTTGGTTAGTATTTCTATTTTTTAAAAGTTGTCTGGGAGAAGCACATATGCATGATGTTGGCTCTAATAATTCTTTTAATTTGTAAAAGCCGGAAGAAATGGTAGGAAAAATTTAAACATCAACATGGACCTTTTCACTGTTATAAGGGCATGTTTTTTTCTAATTTATTTTCTCTACAACTTCTCCAATTCTCAGATATTCTCCTTATTTTTATTTTCTTCAATGCACTCATAGAGCATTCATTCATCAACTCATTTACCATTTGTACTCTCAGCCATTTGTCCATTGACTAACTTGTCTATTTTCAAAAGACCCAAAGACAAATACAATATTACCTCCTTAGGAAATTTATGGTCTCTGAGGCAAAGCATGTAACTAAGTGCAGAGCTTTGGCATTAACCCTGAGTCATGGGAACGAGGAAATGCCTCACAGCAGGGTAAGAGATGGATGTGTATCTGGGTGGAGGTTGCAGTATGAGTTTTCAATTTTATGCTTTCTTCTGGACCTCCCAGTTAGGGGATAATTACCAGGAATAAAATCATTTTTGATGAATAGTTATTTCCCATTGCTTCTCCAGCAGAGACCATTACCACTTTCCCTCAGCTTGAAGCAGCTCCTGACTCAGTAAGAAGGCCCCAGGAGAAACCCGACAGTGTCTTAGCCAGGTGACCACCTTTCCCCGCAACACTGAGAGCTGTGCCAGCCCAGCTCCTTCTGCTCTTCTCACTATGTGTCTTCCACAGGAATCAGGGGCCCAGGACAGCACCATCATTCAGCAGTGGCTTCTCCACCGTCAGCCTGCTGACCTCTCAAGACAGGAAGAAGAAAAGGAAAAAGAAGACGTGAACTGGGTTGGCATCTTGAGTAGTTTTGTTTTGTTTTTTTGAAAATGCTCATTAGATCTCCACTTATGTTTCATTGGCAAAACTTACTGCCCAGCCAAGTGCATTTGCGCAGGAGGCTAGATTGCAATTTCTTTAATTAATCACATTGTTGACTAAAACAAGAATAAAATTCTTATTGTTGGAAAAGAAGGGGAGAAATGATATTGGGTAGGCAAATAACAGAATCCACAGGGAAGGCCTAGTGTATGGAATAAAATTAGAATCTGTTCAAGAAGAATAAAAATCAATCCTCACTGATGTGTGCTACGTGCCTTAAGACATTGAAAACAAATTATGAAAAGTCCAAGACTTCATTTCCCCATGCTTTTTTTCCCCATTTTTTCTTATATTCCTGGCGAATGTTATGTGAGATGGAATGTTCAGGTAATGCAAGTGGGGTGTGTGTGTGTGTGTGTGTGCGTGCGCGTGCGCGTGCATGTAGATTATGGATCATGGTTTCAATGTACCCTTTGAGCTAGGATGGAGACCCTGGATTACCTCTCTTTGATAGTGGTAAGAACCATGCTACCAGTGAACAAAGAACCTGAGAGCCAGACCTAGCAGTAACTGTAAAGCAGGACACCCACTCCACTATCTGGCCCCAAGGGAGGTGGGGCTGTGTGAGAAAACATGATCCTTCAATTGAGAAAACTGCAAGTGAGACAGTGCCCCCATTCACAGTCAGAGTTCACTAGATGGTAATTTAGGAACCTCCTGTAAAAAATTATAGTGAGACAAAATCCTGACTGGTGCAGGTACTGCAAAGACAGAAGAAGACGAAGCAGAGACAGAGACATAAACTGATGGTTCAAGTTTTAGTACAAAGCTGAGTTACTAAATTTGAGGGGCAAAGTAGTATAAGGACTCAGGGATAACAAAATGATCTTAAGATGGAAATAGAGTGGAAGTTTTTGGAAGAAATACAAGAGATTTGGTGTAACTGAGATTTAACTGGTTCCTAGTGAATATTTCATTAGACTGTTGGAAGTACAGATCTGAAGGCTGAGGCACTATTATGGGGATATCTTGTATATTTGGAATTTTATGTATATTAGTTTTCTAGGGCTGCTGTAACCAATTATACAAACTTGCAATTTAAAACAAGGGGCAGTTCTTGTCTCACAGTTCTGGAGGCTAGGAGTCCAAAATGGAGAGGCACCCAGACCTGTGCTCTCTCTGAGGGCCTGAGGAGAGACCATTCTTCTCTTTTCCTAGCTGATGGTGGTTTGGGGCAGTCCTTAGCTTGTAGATGCATCATCCCAATCTTTGCTTCTGTCTTGCCATGGCATTCCCCCACTATGTGGGTACAAATGCCCCTCTTTTTACAAGGAACCAGACATTGGATTAGCTCTGGCCCCATCCTGCATGGCTCAACTTGATTACATTTGTGAAGATACTACTTCTAAGTAGGTCATATCGATAGGCATTGGGTAGGATTTTAGCACATCTTTTTGGAGTTCACAATGCAATCTACAATGATATATATGATAAAAGAAAGCCTCAAAAATAGATGTGATAACCCTGACAAAAGATGTGGAATAAGAACAGAACCACCGATGGTTCTTTGGAGGTATTCCAACACCGAGGAGAGAAGACAAAAAGAAGGGATCAGTGCATGATATAAGCAAGAGATTAAAAAAAAAAAATACACGAAAGCTTCATTCTGGAAAATAAGAGAAGCTTGAGAAGCAGAGAGTTGACCAGAGGATTAGAAATCTTCTGCGTTTCAAGTAGTATGTGAACTGGATGAAGGCCACTGTATCTCTCACTGAACAACAAGAAGAGCAAGTTTGGGAGCAGAGAAGAGATTTAAGAGGACATTGCAGTGATCCGGAAACGATTATGTGCTTGAACCAGGGTGGTGGCAGTGAGAAGAGAGAAGAATGGCGAAGTTATTGATGAGGATCACAAGGAACTGGTATTGGAGGGGTGTAGAACAGGAGTCATGGTGACTTCCAGGATTTTTGTTTAGTCATCTATAAGCTCTGTTGGTATTTATTGGTATAACATTGTAGGCCCACGGCATGATGATGACTTCAGATTTAACATGTTGGTTCCGTATCTGTGATATTTTCTAGTGCATGGGCACAATGTGCTAGTGAATGAGTATTGGAGACTCAGAAGATGATTGGGCCCAAAGACAGATATTGAGAAGTCATCTGAAAGATGGTAATTGAAACCATGAGCATGTTTGACACTAACCAGAGAGAGAATTCGTATATGTTTACCTGAGAACCTACCTGATGTCTAACAAAGGGTGGGAGGAGAATGGACACCACAAAGGAGGTGGGAAGAGTCAGCTAGAGATGAAGGTCAGGAGAGTGTTGTGCCAAGGTAAGCTTCACACGGACAGGGTTGTGAAGGGCATCGAAGGACTACATAGATCCGTTAAAGTGAGGATAGAACAGAGTTTGTAAACGTTATCTTTTTTTCACATAAATGCATGTGTGTGTGTGTGTGTGTGTGTGTGTGTGTGTGTGTGTGTGTGTTTACTCTGATGCATTAATGGAAGTGGATCCAGATTAAATGGGGTTATTGGCTGGGGAGAGCTCTTCCAATCACTTGACTATGAAGGAGAGACAAAAAGTTCTTGCAAATGAAAATGACTAGCTGGAAAGTGAAAATTATTGGCAGAAGTGAAATCCCCTGAGGACTTTATGATGTTTAAAATCCCATGGGGAAGTCCAGGGAGGGGGAGAATTCAAAGACGAAGGGAAGCGTGATGGAGTCAGATAGCTCAAAAGGGTTTGTTGATTCTATGGGGAAAATGGTCACATTTCCACTGCGTCGGGGAATGAGAAGGAAAGGATGTTGTGAAGTAGAAATAAATGATAAAAACTGATATTCAACTGGGCTGGGGTTGTGGCTCAGCGGTAGAGTGTTCGCCTCGCACGGGTGGGGCTCTGGGTTCGATCCTCAGCACCATATAAACATAAATAAGATAAAATAAAGGTATTGTGTCCAACTATAACTAAAAAAATATTTTTAAAAACCCTGATATTCAGCTAAGAATAATCCTCCAAATTAAAAGGTGGAAGAATAAACTCAGTTACTTGACATTTACTTCCTAATTTCCAAAGCTGTCCTGGTGTCACTCATGAGGAGCATACTGATTGTCTCCTCTGCCCTTGCTCTTTACCTTCGAGAATTGTGTCCTCTGTCAGCCAGGAAAGCTCTCTTCTCCGTGGTCTGCCAGCACCCCTCATCACAACACTTCCTGACAGCTGAGTTATGTCACTGGAAAGCCACTCCTTCCCCTGGGAAGAGGACTGCAGGTCACATTCCCTGCCAACATGACTAAGATCCAAGGGTTGACAGATTTTGTATTCTGAGTTGTATTCTCAAATACTTTATTAAATATGATTTCTTTTTCTTTTTTGGCAATTTAATGCAACCCAAATTGAACAAGTGATATTTTCCATTGTTCTATGACCTGCAGTAGAATTTTCCTTTAGCTATTTTCCAGATAGGGGCTTTAATAGTTTTTGTTAGCTTTAGGCTTTTCCATTTTTAGAAGTTGTTATTATTAAATACTAAATATACATGTGAATGAGGAGGTAGGTATTTTCTTCCTTTTCTGCTCACAGAACATAGTTTCAAATGGGCTGTCTGGAAAGCTTTGAATAACAATACTTAATACTTTGAGAACATTGAAATTATTTTATTTTGGTTATCTTACTTGTGATCCAAAGAGGGTGTTGTGGTATCGGTTTTGAGAGAACTTCTCAACCAATGGGGATCCTTTGGGAGTTAGCGTGGGGTGTCCTTAATACTGGAACAATCCCGTTGGCCAGGCCCCCAGAGCTGCTCAGATGAGAAAAGGATGCAGGAAATTCTCTTGTTTACACATGTGTCTGCAACTGAGACGCTAGGGCAGTCCCGCTAGCCCAGAGGGTAAGAGAATTTCATAACCTTCTGGTTTTCTATTTAATTTTCATACTTTCCTGCTAGGCAAAGCCTGTGTTCTCAGAGCAAAGGAAAAGACAGTTGCTTATAAGATACAGAGGAAAACTACTTACTGTAGGTCTGGAAGCAGGATTTGGGGGATCTTTTTAAAATGCAGTTGATTTCTTCGCTTCCCTTCCTTTTTTCCACTCTAGGTATTATCTGTTCTGACAGCTTCATGCATTTTCTGTCTTAAAACAAAAACAAAAAAAAAACTGCACTCTAAACAAAACTCAGGTAAGAATTTCAACTCCAATTTTAGACAGTCGTAGAATAGATTGATATTGGACCCTTACTTTCTAGTTCCATTTGCATATAAATGAATGTGTTTGAAGTAATCTGTATTCTTGTAGTAAAAACAGTGAAATTGTAATGCAAAGTCTATGCACTTTTCATTTCATGAGACTTCATGCTGAATTCTTTTTATCCTTAACAGAAAAGTATACTTTATATATAGCACTAATACTGACTTTGTTTTATATGTTACCTGTATAATGTAGAAGAAATAGGAACATGGAATAAAATCATAAAATCTTGTATTTAAGAACAAAGAAAAGAAATTGATGTTCAATTATACAGAAATAAATTGCAGGGCTAAAGGAAAAAAATATCTATGATCAATTGGGAAGAATTTGCTTATGTTTTCTACAAAGATAAATTATCAAATAAATGCCCAGTGGGTAAATCAGTTGGACATAAATATGAGGAAGATATTCTTAAAATAAAAGATACAATTAGAAATGTTTAAGTAATATAAGGCACTATATAATGATATTTCTTAATAATCTTATTTACATTAATACCCATTTTTCTGTTTTTATAATCTTTTTGTTATCCATAAATGTCCTTATGTACACATTAAATGTTCTTGAATTCTATTTTTTCCATATTTTTGAGAAATAGTAAATTGGAAAGGAATTTAATAAGTTAGTCAGACAATATTTACAGGTTTTGTGTCATTTTGCAATCTGGACTTAAAATATCTGGAGAAATAGTTTATGTGAATTGCTTTATTTTTCAGAAACTTTAAAAATAGTTTTCTTGTGAAATAATGTTATTTTTTGTTTCTCTTTTGAATTCTGCATGTTCATTGGCTTCAACAGTTGCTTCATCCCAGGTACAGAGCTTCTTGCCTCTTGCAGTGGGTATAACCTCTAATTTACGTATTTTAGCTAATTCTTAGAGGCAGAAAGATAATGAATATGATTCTTAAATATATGAAAAATATTCTCAGGTCACCTTTATTTGAAAAAGTGCCTTATTTTTATGCTGATATGACAAGGTTAATTGAGATCCATCAAAATCTTAAAAATTTTTATTTTTAGCAGAGATGTTAGTATTATAAGAACTCATGAGACTTTGAAAGAGGTTCAACTTTCTGATGAATATTGAAAAATTAGTGAAACTTAGTTGCTCAAAACAAGAGAAATATTCTTACTTTGTGGAAGTTGTCAACTTAAAGGCACTAATTAGCATAAAGCATGGAGGAATAGTGGGAAGTAATCTGAGAGATCAGAACATGAAAAATGCACTTTGAGAATAGTTGACATTGTGCTCCACATAGGTGGAGCAGAAAATGTTGGTGGAGATCTTAAAATCCACACAATGTCTCAAGTTTTATATATCCTGCAGTGAGGGCGATGGCAAGTTTCTGAGCTGGAGTATATCATTCTTACCTCATTCTCACCATCAGCAGCACATCCTGCCAACACAGATGGTGTTTCCTGGATGCAAGATGATTGACATACATGTCTTCAATTCTGATAGCTCTGCAATAAACTGAAATTCATTTTACAAGTTACCTTCATTTACACATGAAGAAATCTGGTGTTCAGAAATGTCAAATCATTTACTTACAGCCACAGATACAGTGAGTGCTGGAGCCAGGGTTCCAGGCACTGTCTTTCTGGCTCCAGAGTATGTTCACAGTGCTATGCTGGTATTTCAGGAATGTGAATCTGGTAGAAGTCAAACAGAGAGTTTTGAAATGGGCATTGAATTAATAAAGTACAAAGAGGAGGAAGGGAGACAACAACCCAAAGATCAATTTCAATATTCCGTATAGCCAATCAATCACAATTCTATCAAGTGTTCCACTCTTTTCTTTGGCAATAGAGAACAGAAATCAATGATGAAAATAAGGAACAGTAACTGTTACGGAGACATATCTGGCATTGTGGATCTGTGTCCCTGACTGCCAGGGAGGTGTTTACAGTGTTCTATGCTATGTTTCTAATAAAGTATGAAAATATGGATCACTTGAGGAAGGGACAGTAGGTTTCAGTGTGTGTGGGCACCTGTGTGTGAGTTCATATTTGTCATCTGCATCAAGCCTAATACCTGATTCATGGTAGATAACAAATGAAAGGCAAATAAATATTTGGGTCTGTGGAAGAGATTTACTAAAAACAAGTACAAATAAAATGCTTGTAGAGAAAAAATAAGGAGCAGATTTTACATTTGAATTGTTTTGCCTCCTCTTCAATACTCATGGCTTTCTTTCTTATTTAAAAAAACATTAAAGAGAAGGTATCTTTTGATTTCTCAGAGGAAATTTCATTACAGGTTTTCAGCAAAGATAACTGTACGCAATAGAAATACTTGAAGTGCTTGGGAATGTTGTCAGGAGCATGTTGACTCTCCTTGATTTCTTTTCAATGTGTGATGTTGAGGACTACTTAGTGACCATGCCCTCTTAACACTATGGAAAGATGCAAAATTATTATCAAAGGAAAGCACCATATACATTTTAGTTTTATCTCAACAAGTGGAAGAGTACACATAAAATTTATGTTCTTAATGGATTATGTAATATTCAGTGTATCCAAAGTAAAAATACTAGAACCTATTTATTAGCAACTGTCCCCCATGTATACAAAATTTAAATATCTTTTATTTCCTCCTGAAGTAAAATAGAACTAGTGTTTGAATTAGCATTCATTTTCTTCTTCTCTCTTTTCTATGGTTTGCATGAAGTTAAAACAAACTTCAGCTTATGCTGTTAATGAGTTTTTTTGGAAGATTTATATACACATATACAAATATATGCATATATGATGGTTTCTATGCTATCAGTTATAAACATGTTATCTGTTATTTTATAAGTATAGTATCATTTAAGTAAGCTTTACAGGAGAAACATATTTTCCATACACTGAAACAGACGAAGAT
Organism: Callospermophilus lateralis; assembly: GCF_048772815.1. Classification (NCBI taxonomy): domain Eukaryota; kingdom Metazoa; phylum Chordata; class Mammalia; order Rodentia; family Sciuridae; genus Callospermophilus; species Callospermophilus lateralis. The sequence continues at coordinate 297,683 of NW_027511570.1, read as the reverse complement.
ATTTGAAATGCAATGATCTGGTCCCTGACCTCATGACTTTGTATTTTAAATAAACAGATTTAGGTTATGTTCCAAGATTATATTGCACAGAATGATTTTTATTCCTGATGCCAAGTTCTCACCAATTACAGATGCTCAAATGTGATAGAATATGAACTTGAGACCTTGGGTACAAAAAGGAAAACTGGACACTGTATTAGAGGAAATAAACTAGCCATTTAATTGAAATCCTAACTTTGAAAAATTATTACTATTACTATGTATTTAAATATTATCTGGGTTGATTTAAGCCAGGTGAGTGAGGGATTCTGGAAAGATGGAAATAATAATCATATAAAATGCTACCGATTGTTCAAATAAAACAGGAATTTCAGGTCTAGAGTTAACCATTAATTAGATTTAGTGATGTAGAAATCATTCATTCTCTAATTTTGTTTGAAGTTGGGGCTAAAACTGATTGAGTAACTTCAAGAGAGAATAGAAAGAGAAAAATGTTTTCTTAAAGATTTTTATTATAAAAATCCAGAGAAATGGGATGGCTCCTGAGCAAGGATCAAGATCACTTTTTGAAAGTTGAAGGTATCACAACACTTCTCTTGCTGATGAGAATGGCCTAAAGCAGGGGTCTAAACTTATGTAACACAGGAGCAAGGACTGTGTTGGCAGGAGACCCGCCTTTGAGTAGGTGAGCGGGGATGAGATGTGCCTACGAACAGGAAGCCTGACTTGAGGGCATGGACAATCCCTCTGCAGAGACACATAGCACATGTGATGGAGAGGTGTAGAGCGTGGGAAGACATAACAATTTTACCAACAAAGATGCCTTAAGGAAGACAGGAGTCTAGTGGAAGAGAAGTGAAATGGGATAAGGTTGAGTTGGCAGTGGTGAAAGCCCCTTTGAGGTTCAGAATCAAGAACCTGAGGTGAGACCCAAGCAGGTGTTTTCTCTAATATGAGCAGGTGCTCAGGGGCACATACGGAGCAGGCAGATAGATGGCATTGACCTGTTAGGGTTTTCTAAGCTGGTGAGGTGAATGAAATGCCAGGATGAGACTTATCTATTAAAAATGGAGTACAGAGGAGGAGGGGAGGGGAGATGAGAAGTAAGTGAGAGACAGTGAAAAGATAGTAGAGTTGATTGACAGACTCAAAGCTGGGTCAAAAAGGACAGTTACAAGGAGGATGGGAGGAGGTAGTAAGAGGTGTTTGCCATTGATTTGGAAAGAAATGCTAGTGCAGTATGGTGTCTAGGGTGTATAAGCAGCCAGTGGAGAGGTGAAGTGAAGATATTGGAATTATTAGGAACTTAGGGTGAGAATATTAGTTATAATAGTACTACATGTGGAAATGTTTTGGACTTGGAGTTTTTGTCCTTGAAATGTTTCAACTCCTCCACTACTTAAGCAATTAAGTAACACAGTTGGTTTCACTAGATAAATTTTAATACCCATTCCCATGCTAGGGTGCTGGTATCTTGCTAGAATTCTCTGTTTGTCTCCTTTCTGTTTACATCATGTCCTGATTGCTCATACAAACTGCATTAGAAAAATAAATCTTCATGCAGAGAGGGATAGAGCAAGATAGAATTTTTCACATCCAACAAATTTTAAGTCCACAGTTTTTCTAAATGTTTATTCTTTGCCAAAGTTTAAGCTAAAATTTAAATACAGTTAAGTTTTAAGATAATGCTGTTCAGAGAGCATGAATAGGTAATATGATTCTTGGCCTCTAACTTCCAGTACAGCAAATATTTTAACAAATACACATTTTAAAAGTTAGTCATCACTTTTTGCACATTGTCTAAATGGTGGGATTTCTCAAAGTTTAGATTGAACTGTTGAGCAGATGTATCTAATTTTTTTAATGATGACCATTTGCTTATGATATGACAACTGCATTATGTAACTGTATGGCCGGGAATAAAATGACCTGTACATGTATATTTAAATGACAGCCATAGACATTTTGGTGTACATTTTCATTATCAGAACACACTTTTCAAGAATATATTTGCCAATAATGTTATGAGCAATCACCTTAATTTGAAACATATATAGGAAAACTCTGCATGATTGAAACAGAAATGTTGCCAAAATATGTTGAACATGCTTTTAAAAAAATAAAAATATAGTTTTCTATTTCTGTAAAATTCTCCATAAAAAAGAAACATTTTGAAACTTTTGGATACTCTAGAATTGTGCTGTCCAATATAAATATAGCTCAAGCATGGTTTTCAAAAATTAGTAGCTAAAAAATTAAAAGACAAATAAGTGAAATTAATATATTTTAGTAAACCCAATATATAACATTATCATATAACATGTAAGCTATATATATATATATATATATATATATATATATATATATATGTTTCTTAGTGAGATATTTTATATTTTTATTTTTTGTGCCCTGTCTAATTCATAATTCATACTTTAGATCATTTCGACTCATGCTGCCCTCATTTCTAGGGAGCACTATGTCCGGCAAGTAAATACCATGCAGGGTGGCCTGTGACTCATGCACTGTGAAATAAAGTAAAAAAAACAAAAAACAAAAAAACAAAAAACAAAAAACCACTCTCAGGGAAGTCATAGATCATATCATCTCTCTACTTATTGTAAATGAATACATAAAGTTTAATGAGCTTCTTAAGCATGAGACTTGATCCAGATTTCCTAAATCTAACCCACCATCCTCTGGCTTCTACCAAACCTTTTGATGTCGTCTTGTTTGCATATTTATGTTATCTTGACACTGAGAAGTACATAAATTCTGGCAGCCTATAGACATAACCAAGCCAATATGCTCTCTGGTTGTTATTGATTAAGAGATTTGAATAATTTAGGGAAGTCTAATAGGTGTCAAAGCAGACAAGGATGGAAATGATAAACCCAATTCTAAGAATCCACAGAATTCTTAGTATTTATTTATGTATTTATAAATTAAAATTAAATTAAATCTATAAATCTGAGGAGGCAGAGATATTTAAGAGAAAACAGCAAAATAAGAGTTTTGGAGGAAGATTTTAGATTGAGACATTGGAGGGATTACTTGTGAAAGAGTAGATGAGAAGAAAATATTCAGACTGGGAGACGAGGTGAAAACAAAACTTCCAGCAATCAAGATTTTAATCTGGCCTCTGACTCTGCAGGTTTCCTTACACATGGGTTACATTTTCTGTTTCAGAGACTGGAAAGTCAGATCTTTTGAGAAATATAAACACTGCTTATTCACTTACTGTTATTTTGAAATTTTTAATCCTGTTCCCTTAGTTTTTATTACTAAGGAAATAAACAACTAAGCCAAAATAAAAGAACACAAATGAAAACTGATTCCAGATCAATTAGCAATTATGTTAAGAATTCTGCTTTATAGTTAAATTGGTTTTCTTTTTTAGTGCTTTCTTTTCCTATGTTAAAATTAGAAAATCAGGAACATCAACACTTATAAAGATGATTGGAACCTGAGGATCCTGTGTCTAAACAAATGATTAATTCACTGACTAAAATAAGGAACATATGTACAGGGACTAAAACCAGGAAAAAGTTCTACTCATGTTTATAGCAAGTAATTGTTGGATAAAGTTCTAATATTTGTTTTTTTTTTTAAAGATTTCATGTCTTTCTTAAGATATAAAAATCTTATAAATGAAACACTTCCAGTGAGATCAACATTTGCATCTCATTGTTATAAGGAGCTTATGCACTACAAAAGCATCACGTTGTGTTTTCCGAAGGATGTATCTGAAAACTGAGTTCTTGTTTAGATTACATTAAAATGAAAAGAATTACAATAAAATGTGATTGATAGTATTTCTATGGACTCAGAAGAGTCCACAGAAATGTAATGATGCCACACATCTAATTATGGTGACTCCGACACTCTTGGGTAAACCCCTATACACTGTTAGCTAATGTCCTGCTAATCCATGGTAATGATATATTTATATTAGGCTAAATATACATTATTTCCCTTTTGTTAGTTTGTACAAGAATATTAGTCTTAAATAATTCCATTATCTGTCTTTGATTTTTTGATAAATTTTCTGAGTTTAAAAATGCTCCTTAACAGGAGAAATTACTTGATTTAACTGCATATAAATGAATGTTATTTTATTTAGGTTGAAAACACATTTTTCATCTTCCTTTGATCTTTTTTCTTTCATCTCCCAAGACATACAATGATATACTTTCTGAAATTCATGCTATTAGTATTCAGAAGGAGCTAGCCTTGTGATTTCAAAATTAATTGTGTACTTTAAGAAAAAACAATTATGAAACAGGAAGTTCCATATTCACTAATAATTTTATTCTGTCAACCTCTTCTGCAACTTCATTAATAAAGGCATTTAATTCAAGGACTAAAGATGTCCTGTGGGTTTGGAGTATTCAAAGACTTAGTTTTTGCAGGGCTGCCCTGTGAACACACCGCTGTGGAGGGGTGGAGGCAGCCAGCTTTCCTGTCTCCATAACACACTTGGAGGATATTTAGGAAGTTCAGTTGACTTTCTGCCCCAGTCCCTTCATTTTCCATATAGAAAGTAGAGTTGGCTGTGTAAATATTTATATGTGGGAGGGTAATCAGGAGTATTAAACTCCAAAAACAGGGCTAGTTTGCTTTATAGTTTATACAATTCTATTTTCCAAATAATTCATTTTCATTCATAATATAAGTTTTGTTTCATTTAAAAATGTGAACAGCTCGCTAACTTGATAAAAGTGAGTCTTTGGAAAACTTTTCTTTTTTAATACTTACTTGAATTTCTCAGTCAGATTTCACAGGTAATCACAATGGGAGCTCCTTGAGGGTGGACATTCAAATCTCTTTCTTCTCTGGTACAACTTCAACCTCTAGAATGATGTGCTTGGGACATAGTGGACATTCAATAAGCACTCACTGACTTAATACAAAAATGCAAGTATAAAAATATAAGAAATATTTATCTTTATTCTACTGTAACATCATGCAGAAATGAGAAGACATTTTTGTGTGTGTTTTAATAAAATGGTCATCAGAATACAACAGACACTAGTATTGCTGTATGTATATACGTGACTGTATAACCAATATGATCCTGCAATCTGTACACGTGGAAAAATGAGAATTCATACCCCATTGAATCAAATGTATGATATGTCAAGATCATTGTATTGTCTTGAGCAACTAATAAAAAATAAATTTTTTTAAAAAAGAAATAAAATTAGAATAGAAATGAGCAAAAAAAATGGTCATCAGAATACATCATTTCATATGAACTTGCTGGCTTTTGTGTCTCTTATTTTGCTTTTGTTATCACATGAGCTCCTTGAGTGTTAGACAAAGGAAAATAATTATAGGCACTTGAAAATCTTAAAATTACTGTAGTTTACTACTTTTTGTTTTTTTGATATATAATTTACTTTATATGATAATCTTTTTCATTGAAGTTTGGAGCCACAGAAAGATTTGCAACAGAATACAAATCACTTAGAGTGGAATAGAATATATTATATGCAAGGGATGCTGGCTTAGGAAACACACACACAGACTCACACAATATAAAATCTAATATAACTAAAAGATTTAAAAGGATAGTAAGCAGCTATGTACTTTTTCAGATGAATTTTATTTTTATTTTTATCTTTTTTTCAACAGGAAGTTATTTATAAATCTCATTGAATCATTTCCACAAAAGGGAAAATAATTTGGGTTACCATAGCAGCTATCAAAGCCCCACTTAGATTTTTATCTATGCTTGAGACAGATGCCTGCTGATTAAAATGAAAACACAACAGCAAAAAAGACCAAACATAACTTTTTGTAACTCTACAACAGCATTAAAAATTTCAAGGAAATCTCCCCTAATCTGCTTTAACAATCTAGTAACTAAAATCTCCATTGTTAGTGTGTCTCACTCTGCCTTTTCTCTGAATGCTTCCTGAATGAAGTTTACTCTTATAATTTGCAAGTTCAGGGATTTTTATTGCAACTCTGTTTAAAAAATTTCTTAATGAGGAAGTCCGAACATAAAGTCATAAATCATATAGAACCTCCACAGAAACATTTAAAAAACTGTTACCTTTCTATGTTGATACAATGTCAACTTTAAGGAAGGGAGCAATTGACTCAGGCAGGAGAGGTTTGAGGACAGAGGGTTCTGGAAGGAATGGGCAAGGTGAAGGGGAGACTGGAGGGAGGCTGCTTTCGGGAAGGTGAGAGCAAGGGAGAGAGCAGGGATCAGGGTGGTGATCCCCTGATGCATGGAGTAGGGACAGCCATGAGACTTGGAGGTGAGTGAGCCAGGGAGGTGAAGTCTGGATCTGCAAGGAGCAAACACCAGGCTGAGTTAGGACTTAATGCACTGAGCCTGCTGACTTAAATGAGAGAGTGGCTCAGTCACTGAACATGAGTATCTTCCATATTAGAAGGAAAAATAAAACTCTGCCAAGAGAGAATAAGATAAAACCACACGGGAATACATAGGCTTGGATTTTTATTACTACAGACCAGTCCTTAATCTTTTGTTGTTAAACACTATTGTTGAAACATAAGGAGATTGCAAGAACTACAAATCATGGTTAGATTTATGAAAAAGAAAAGCAGCTTTTCATATTTCCATGAGTTAAAGTCTCTATTTTAATGGGAAAACATATTTTAGTAATTTTACTTAAAAATAAATTCAAAATCCACTTATGTTAATGTATCAAATAGTCTCTATTCTACTTTATGAAAAGTGTCAAAGTTTTAAAGTATATTTTGTGACAAAATTTAATTCATAACCAAGATAGTAATTTCAGGAGAAATTTTCCTTTTGTGTCTTGTGAACATAATAATATGTGACCATATGTGATTACCTACTTAGGGATTATGTACTTAAAAAGGAGTAGAGAATGACTATCATGTCTTGGTGCAGTTTAAATAATAGAAGTACTTAGAGAAAATATTAGGGAATTCAAATGGCATCTCAACAGGCTGGCATAAAACATCTCTTTTAGCAGAGGCTATGCTTTTCAGATCTTTATATTAACTGAGTAGGTTGATGCTTTTATATAAGTCAAGAACAAGTAAAATACAAAAATGAATAAAATATATCAAGACCCTAATGAATATTGAAGTTTGAAATGTGAACATAAATATCAGTACAAGCTGGTACTTGTATACTCTTCATGAAAGAAACACTCCTTCTGAATAAATATAAGCAACATACAGTGAAGCAAATACTGACATTCCAAGGAAATTGATTGATATCCGTAGCACAAGATTAAAAGCTAGGGAGATAGAGTAGGGGAAAAGGAAACTTGGACGAAGGGAAGGGGAGTGGAGGGAGAGCCCTTAGACGTCTGTTCCAGTAATTCAGGACAGAGGGGATGGTACTTGGACTAAGTAGGTGCCAAGAGAAAAGTGAATGGAGATGAAGAACTTTCAGAAGTTACAGTGAGCAGGACTGACAGCTGATGGTGTACGGGGACGATGAAAAATGTTTAGGAAGGAAAAACTGACAACCTTCTGGCTTCCACCAGCTCAAAGATGCTGGTGCCTTTAGATGGTACGAAAAAATGAAGGAAAGCAGCTAATCTTTTTTAAAAAATTACAAATATTTTATGAATATTAATCATATGATACATACATTTTCCTTCAATCAAAGTTATTCGTATCATGCATTTAATGGGAAATTGTTATGTCAACAGTTCCAAAAGTAAAGTATCTTTCAGACCATATACTTTCTCTTTAAAATCTCTGCGTATTCTTGTTGTGCTTCTAAAAGTAGCTTTTGGCTTGACTTAGTAGATTTGGGTGTAATGGTTCTAGTGGGTCCAGGTTCAAACTCTGTGGTCACTTCTTCTAGTGCTCTGGGGAAGCTTTTGCCGGCCGCCTGCTCCGTCTTGGCCAGGTGGTCCTCCCCGCTCTTCCTTGCAGGCTGTGGCTGTGAGGAACGAACCACTACGTTGTTTTCTCTTGGACCAAGACTTTCTCCGTGTCCCTGACTGTGGTCCTGATTTTCTAGGCTGCAGAGTTTGATCTTAGAAAGCTCTTGGGAAGCAAGCTCACTGTTTTCTTTGGGGTGGCCTGTGTCAGCCTCCGTCTTGGCCTGAGAACTGGAGTACTCCTCTCTGGTGCGCTGGAGACCCAGTTCCAGGTCTCTCCCCGGGGTCTGACTTTCGTAAGGATGGGACGGCGCCAGATCCAGTCTGGCGCGGTAGGGTTCCAGCTCGGCTTCCAGTCTGGCCTTGCCTTGCTTCAGCTTCTCCAGTTCCGACGTTAGCATCGTAATCTCAGCTTTCAGGTCGTTCAGCTGCTCCTTTCTCTGGAACGTCGTTTCTCTCTGCGCTCTCTCGTACACTCGGATGGTCCTCTGGAGGTCGTCGCTCTTTGCTTTCACAGTTTCAATGTTCTCTAGGTATCTCTGCTCCATGTCCTGGCTCTGCCATCTCACCCTGTCGATGTTCACTCTGAGCAGAGCGATTTTGTCCTCCAAACTGTTGTATTTTTGCAATAGATCTTTTTTGGTACATCCACTAGTGGGAACCTGGGGCTGGTCACTGTCACCAAGCCTCTTGGGCTCTTCCTCTGGAGTTACTCCCAAGCCAGGGGCTGAGCCGGGCGCTTCTGCGCCTGCCTTGATTGTGTCCTGTGGGCCATCCATGTTAAAGTTTCCCCGTCCTCCGCGTGAGAAGATACAGGAGCCTCATCTCGCAGCCTCTTGACAGCTAAATGTCCAGACTGAGCAAAAGTTTTCTGCTAAAAGGCTGGGGGTCGAGTTGCGACCAGCTTTTTCATATTATACACACGTGCCTTCCACAAATGACCAGTGAGTCCTCCCAAAGGGTGGTGGGCACTGCCAGTTGACCCAATGCGGGGGTGGGGGGGCTCCTGGCAGTTTCTTGCTTTGGTAGAACCGAGAGCAGCCGCCGGTTGACAGCTAGCCGTTCCACCGTCTTTGTCCCGGGCTTCGCTACCTTCCAGGACCGTTAGGACCGTGGTTCTTCCCGGTCAGGACCAAGTGACCGGGAAGAACCGTCAAACCGCCACCGGCACGGAGCTGTCACGCAGCGCCCCATCTGCGCGGCTCACGGGTCTAACTCGTGGCAGGACTTTCCGTCGTCCATCCGCCGTCTCGGCCCTCGAAGCCCCTGACGGCCACTGCAGCGTCTGTGGGCCACCCAAAGGCGCCACGTCCTTAGCGGTGGCTTCACCTGGGTCTGAGAGGGTGGGGCAGGGAGGCCCGGCAGCCTGCAGTCATCAAGGCACCGAGATGACCAGAGTGAATTTATATACAAGGAACAACATGGTATCTGTTCCCAGGCTCCCTGGAGCCCCAGAATTCATTGATTCTTTCTAGGAAATAATGGGAATATTTCTATACTGCCTCAGGGGGAAAACTGGAATATTTTCTCTACTCCAGTTTCTAGGAAAGGTGTGAAAAATATTTCTTCAGTCTCTCTTTTTTTTTTTTTTTAAAAAAAAGGGCTGAATTTTTTAGTTTGCAAATTATTGATAATGTTTTTTTCTCCTAAGCCTTTTCTCTAAATAACACGCATTGTGCTCTGTTATGCTGGAATAGTTATTCAATTTACATGATCTCTTTCAACAAATCACACACTTTAAATTGAAATAAACTGGCTTAACCAAGGAACAATATTCTTTCTTAGAATCATAGAACTCTAGGTTCAAACAGTAGGCTAGCTCAGCTCCATTCAGACATTTCTTAAAATCTATCCTGTATAATTACATTGTTTTCAAAGGAAAACTGAAGAAAGATATAGCTATTTTCTGTCTTCAAATATTTCTTTTGATTCTCTAAAAAAAATTAAAAGGCATCAATAAATGACAGAATATCATTTCATAGAAACTGTTTTCTGAAATGTTTAGAAATTAGCTGAGAGCATGCATTTCAAAAAATGCAAATGATCTCAGAAGTATTTGAAGTAGAAATAAGTGCTGTAACATTCTTCTCAGAATATTTCATTTAAAATAAAATCAAGGTGAAAGAAAAAACTCTACAATGTGTTTATTATAAGTTGAAAGACTAAAAACTAACTTTAATGAGGAAAACTAATACCTCAGAACATTTAGGATAATTATATTTATTCTTCTGCTACATAACTCTATCGCTGCTAATGTTTTTGGTGTGTTAGATTATTTTCCCGGAAAATTATTTTCAACAATATTAATTAATAGAAAAGGTTGTGTATTGTAGCTACATGTAGTTTCTTAACCTCTTTTTATTGAAGAAATAAAGTATTTTACATAGGTTATATGAGTAAACTACCTTATCACACATTAGCTCGAGGTTTTTAGTTATTGAAAGCTAAATGCTTTTGGTCACCAGTTCTGAAATATTAAAATTAATTACCATTTCCTAGTTATTATTCTCTCACCTTTTCCCTACATTTCTTTGATTCACACACTCACACCCACATCAACCACACATGCAAATACACACATACCAGAAGTGTTTTTGTCTCCAACAAGACTGAGCCCCAACAAGACTGAGGAATCCCAGTGGATACTCATACCCACATCAACCACGCACAAAAACACCAAACACATACTGAAATGTTTTTGTCTCCAACAAGCTTGGGGAGATGCCTGATGATTGGAATATGACTCCCTTGTAGGATCCCAATGGACACACAGAAACCAAAATTCATAGATTTTCAGTAACCTCTTTCTAAATTGAATTGAGGTTTTGATTCCCCCTAGATTCACTAATTGAATATCTTCTTTATTCTGGTTTCTGTGAGAACTCAAAGGAGATGCTGCCCCTATGAATCAATCTCTCTCTCCTCTCTCTCTCTCTCTCTCTCTCTCTCTCTCTCTCTCTCTCTCTCTCTCTTTCACACACACACACACACACACACACACACACTGAACACTTTTTTTTTTCAAAGCTTATGCCCTACCTTCATTTCCCCAACTCTTTCTGCAGACACCAGGTCTGTTTTTCAGTCTAGACTGTGTACCTAGCATACTGTAGTGTAAACCAGGACTGACATCAGAGAGGACAGCAGAGCAATGGGCCCCGTGAGGTGAGCTTTCTATTTGGACAGGAACCAAGGGAAAATCAGCTTCAGTTGTTTACTTCAATTTATCATTTCACTGTTCCCTTAACTAGATTATTTGGAAGTGGAATTGTTTACATTCCTACATCCTGTTCATTTTTTTATCTTTAAACACTTTGTTTTCTAGATTTTATTAATCTCATTTCCCCTAATTTCAGTTTAGCAGATTTTTTTTTTCCTGCCCGAAGGAAGAGGAGAAAATAAAACACACTGTTCTTTACTAAAGATGTGACCGACACTAGCAATCAGAAATGTGTGCCAGTTGGCTTTATATTCTGAATTTTAATTTCAGCCACAGATTCACCATGTACAGAAGGGGAATATATATATAGAGAGAGAGAAAAAAAAAGCATAAAATAATGACAGATACCATCTATTGAACGTGTGTGTTGTTCCTGGAGTATGTGAACATGTGTGTATGAATGTGTGTGTGTGTGTGTGTATGTCTATAGGGGGTGAAATAGCCACAATCACTCCTGTTTTATTGTAAAACAGGACAAGTTAACTTCTATGGGTCACACCTGCACAAAAGTGGCACATTGGTTTTCAGTCTAGCTTACTCCCCATTCCCTTTCATGATTTTTGGAAACAAAGGAGCTTGTAGAAAGGTTCTCTTGAAGAGCGATCAACAGCTGTCAAACAGTAATAATGGGTAAAAGCAGCATGACACAGGGGAAGGATCAGCTTGGCTGACTTAATCTATAATAAAACCAGAGATAAAATGTATGTTCAAAGTAACTCTTGTGATGGTTAACAGGATGCTCTGGACCGGTCTAACGTTTTCCATTCCAGGAGAGAGAAAGTAGTGAGTTGTATAGAGCCAAAAGAATCTCGAGCCATCCCACTACTTAACTGTTGCTGTTTAGACCAAACAACAACAACAACAACAACAACAATATATATATATATATATATATATATATATATATATATATATATATATATATAATGTTACATGAGTTTTTATATTTTAAAATTAAGTTTATCACTACTTTTATAAAATGCTTGATTGACATGATTATACTGGTCTGAGAATTCTTTTGATCTGAAATAGTACAGAGATTCCTATAGCATAAAATAAGGTTGAATTTGTTTTTCCCCCCTAAATTTATGCAACAGAATTCCATGGGAAACTTGGGGATCTGAAGTAAAATCTTTTATGTTGCCAAGGATTGTTAGAAATTTATAAATAGATTTGGCTTTCATAAGCATAGTGAGCAAGAAGAATTCAAAACTGGAATTAAAACTTTTTCATAATATCAAGTTACATATTTGCTTTTCTCATTTTAATTTTAGCATTTGAATAGCAACATAATTATTAGAATTCTGTTTTTGTGTGTCCTAACTGTTTGAAATGGAAATATGTATAAAGATGGAGGAAGTGGGTAGGTTTTTAAATTTTTTCAAGTCTAATTATCTTTGTTTAGTTCTTGCTCATTATATTGAAGCAGGCCCAGAGAATCTTGCACTGACTTATTTAAATTGAACATTTTTGTGAATGCAAGAATGGTATCTTTGAGTGGACAAGGTATTAAGAAATGACCTCAGTTGCCTGTTTGTATAGGATCACAGGACAGTTGATCACTTTGTCATGAGACTTCTCAAAGATCATACAAATTATTTGTTTGCTGATATTTATGCCTTATTTCTAGTAAAGGATGTATATTTAAGAATCAAATTCTGATAATATGAACATAGCATTTTTAATGAGTATTAATTTCACAAGACAAAAACATATATGGAGAACTTAATGTGGGTGTTTGTATAATCAAACATGTTCCTTTGTATTAAAGAGACAATTCGAAAAGAGCTAAATTTTTAATTTTTCGGTATATTGTCACTTCATTCCAATAAAAACAAAAATGAAATTTGTACATGTGACATATATCATGTTATTTGTATATATATAGTATCGTATATATAAATCTCATCATACTTTTACTGCAACTAAGTGAATTTATTGGAGACATTTTGCATTTTAGAACCATTCAGAATTTCCATCATAAACCACACTATTGGAGGAGACTTTATTAGACCCACTGAGGTTGTCCACTCTTTGGAGGAGTGCATCTCCTTTCAGGCAGAGCTGATGTAATTTGCAGAAGAGAGGGAACCATGTGGACCCAGCCCTGTGGCCAGGCTCTTCTCCCCCAGTGTGTCTGCAAAGTCTTTTCTCCTTATACTCTCCCCTCAGCCACCAAGCAAAGGCTCAGTGCTGCTCTGTGGTCAGTCTGAACTCTCACAGGAGCTCACCTTGCCAAGCAGGACAATGCTCTTCATCACATGTCTCTTGCCCCTCCTGGAAGCACCCTGACTGCTGAGATCTGGATGGATATATAAAGACATCTCTGGCTGCTTTCTGGTGATCTCAATGCTGAGATTCAATGTTGGTGGATTCTCTAAAGTTATTTAGCCAAAGCACATAGAGCTCATGGATTTTTGAGAGCAGTCATGAAGTCACCCTCCAGCTCAAGTGGCAGAGCCCTGTTAGAATGTCCACCATGCCACCTCCTCATCATCACCCCTGTGCAGTGGAAAACTCTAATCTCTGTCATGCACACTTGTGCCTCCTTTGGGGCTCATTATAAATGTGAATATGCAGAATGTATTATTTTGTGTGTTTCTGAAGTTCGTCCCCATGGCAACAGCATTGATTTGTGTTATGTAATTGCCCATCACATGACTATGGCAAAATATATGTGTTCGTTTTTAGTTCACAGACAATGGATACTTTCAATTTTGAGCTATTAGGAAAAATGAAGTGGGGATAGCTCTTGTGGTTACGGTTTTCCATTGTGGTTTTAATTTGCATTTCCTTAGTAACAGATGGCATAAGGATATCCCATATGCTCATCGACTACAGGAATATTGTCTTTCACAAAATGCATTTTCACGTCTGTAGCATGTTGTTCAAAAATCTTGTTTTCTGGTCAATATGTGACTTCTTCAGTTCCAAGTCATTCCGTGAATGGCTGATACCTTCTCCAGTGAGACTGTTTGTATTTTCATTCTGTTGATCATCTCTTCTTTTAAACAGAAAATCTTAGGTTAAACACAGTTTAGCAAATGTACAAATATTTTACTTTGTGGTTAATATTTGGTATCCTGTTTAGAGAACCTGCTTACTGTAATGTCATGAGTGATTTTTCTTAGTTAACTTACAGAAGATTTATTGCTCTGTCTTATGCATTTGGGTGAGCATTTTAGTTTTGTTTTCTTTGTGGCACAGGGGATTGAACTCAGGGGAGCTCTAAGACAGAATGATATTTCCTATGACAAATTTTTCATGTCTTTATTGTTATTGTGAGATAGGGCTTGCTAAGTTGCTGAGACTAACCACAAACTTGAAATCTTCCTGGGTCAGCCTCCAGTCTTTGGAATACAGGAGTGTCTCCACTGTTCCTGGCTGAGCACTCTATTTGGAAGATTACTCTTACATATTGTGATGCAATGGTTAGTTCTATGTAAATGTATTGTTGAATTGGCATTTTTTTTGTTAAAGGAAAAACTATTTCCCCTATTGAATGGTCATAAATCAGGTTCAAAAGAAATCTGTCTGTATTTAGATTTTGTATTCCCTTCCATTAGTGTATTCATCTCTTTTATTTGCCAATATCATATTGTCTTAACTATGCAGCATTATCTTATTTCCTTCTAACTTTATTTTCTTCTAATTCTGCTCTTTTTTTTAAGTTGTAGATGGACACAATACCTTTATTTATTTATGTAGTGCTGAGGCTGGAACCCCGTGCCTTGTGCGTGTGAGGCAATCTCTCTACCACAGAGCCACACAACCCCAGCTCCTTAATTCTGTTCTTTTGTAAATATTTTCTTGTCCTTCTTTGATTCTTGGCCTTGCCATGTGGGATGTAGATTCCAGCAGTCAACAGTGAATTCCTCACCTGGAGCCATGGACACAATTCAAGGGCTGAGTGAAAGGAACCATCCAGTATGAAGCACAAAACTGTGCTTCAGGAACAGGAAGCAAAGATATCTGATGAAAGAAGCTGAGGAGGCTACCGTCAGCAGACCTTCCCCTAAAGACTGGCCAGAGGAAGTCCTTCAGGTGGAGGAAAGACAAAACGAGTGAAGGTTTCCTGGAGCATCAGAAAACAGGGAAGAACAACTATGCAGTGGAAAGATCATGTGTATGAGAAAACACTTTCTCCTCATTGGTTTACAGATCTGATTATTTAAATAAGAATCAAGACCACTGTATACCCAAGAAAGTGATATTTAAAGAAATGAAAAGGGCCTAAACATAATAGTTTTTCTACACTGCGCTGTACGTCATATTTACATATTTTAATTTCTAGACAATCACTATGAAACCTGGACAAAGTGATATACTCAAGACATCAGGCAAGTGGATTTAAAAAAAAAAACAATGTTTGAATAACGTATGGCAGAAAAGAAGACAATGACAACAATGAAGAAGAAGAAGAGGAGGAGAGGGGAGGAGGGGGAGAAGAAATAGAATAAGAAACAGAAAACAAACAATAAAAGGCAGACTCCAGTTCCCAAGTATCAATAATGCCTTAATATCCTTAATATACTCATTAAAAGTCAGGGGTTGCCATTTGACCCAGCTATCCCTCTCCTCGATCTATACCCAAAGGACTTAAAAAAGAGCACACTTACAGGGGCACAGCCACATCAATGTTTATAGCAGCACAATTCACAACAGCTAAACTGTGGAACCAACCTAGATGTCCTGCAGTAGATGAATGGATTAAAAAATGTGGCATATATACACAATGTAATATTACTCAGCAATAAAAGAGAATGAAATCATGGCATTTGCAAGTAAATGGATGGTGTTAGAGAAGATGCTGCTAAATGAAGTTAGTGAATCCCCCAATAAACAAATGCTGAATGTTTTCTCTGATATAAGGAGGATGATTCATAGTGGGGTAGAGAGGGGGAACATAAGAGGAATGGAAAAAATCTAAATAGGGCAGAGGGGTGGGAGGGGAAGGGAGAGGGTATGGGATTAGAAATGATGGTAGAATGTGCTGGACATAATTATCCAAAGTACATGTATGAAGACACGAATTGGTGTGAATATACTTTGCATACAACCAGAGAAATGAAAAATTTGTGCTCTATAATATGGATTGTAATGCATTCCACTGTCATATATAAATAAAAAAATAATTTAAAAAGTCAGGTTTTGACAAGTGAGTAAAACAAGATAAAATAAATAAAAACATGAGCAAGATATGTACTACTAATAAAAAGATCAACAAATAACTAACTTCCTTCAACTACCAATTAGCATTATCAACCATCATCCATAAAATAATGAAAAACATACTGGGCAAAGATTTGCTTAAAAAACACACAGAGAACAACATAGCTCCTAAACGCATGCAGATAAAATTGAAACTGTAATCCACGAAAATTTCAGTGTGGCACTGGAAGTTCACATACCCTAGAACACTTGGGAGCTTCCCTGTAGGTGTGGAGCTGCACCAGGACACAGCACCTCACACTCAGCACCCTGCACAATGCCGACCGCAGAGTGGCCTCCCAGTGGAATATTCTAGTCTGAGAGGGATTTCAGAGTTACAGTGGGTTCACATTTGACCTAGCCTTTTCCATTTCCGTGTTACAAATTCCACCACACTGCCATGACTTGCCATCACGCAGACCTCTGAGACATCATTGCTTTGTAGTATCCAGAATGCCCAGTCTCACTATCACCTATGATCCTTCTTTCTAATTCTCATAGTACACCTGAAACCCAACATTTGTTCACTGTTTTGCTTACAAATATAGTTCAACTTTAAAGTTCTATTAAAATCTTAAAGCTATATATTAATGGATTGTCACTTGAGTGGTTATTTGTACAATGAATGTATGTTTATTTATATTTTTGTGTATTTAAAAATATGCCACATGTGTTAGATATCAGTATATAGAAGGAAGTTGCAGTCACAAAATCTACATAGGAGAACAATGAAACTTTCCATTTTCTAAAATTATAATCATAACTGCTTTAAAAATTAAATAGCTAAAATACTCTCTGATGTTTCCTTCTGACCTTAACATCTTATTTAGATTATTGTGTGATACAAATTAAAAACCAATTTTTAAAAATATCATTTTGAGGACAATAACAAAATAGTATTATTGAGAGGACAGTGAACTCAAGCACAAAATGCCCTAATTTATCCCCTTCCAGTTACCCACTTACTATGCAGTGCCTACCAGCCCAAAACATAATCACTTGGACAAGATTGCTATGGTTTAAGTGAGAAAGCATAGGTTAAATCATTAAAGAGCTGCATTTTTAAATGATACATACAGATCTATTACTTGGAGTTTTCTGATTTCTGTTTTTTTTTCCTCCAGAATATTAAAAAAAAACCCACAAACTAACTGTATCTCAACTATCTAATATTTAGTTTCATGACTATTTATGGCAAAAGAACATAGTAGAGATGACATTTTAATTGTTGTACAAATATTCCAATAATGGGAGGGAAGCTTAGTGTACTCAAAGTCAGAGTGAATTCTCAACTGTCTTTGGGTGATCCATTCCCTGAGTAACTTTTCAGATGTATGGTGTTGCAGAAATCTCAAAGTTTTGTGTTCTTTACCCTTAAGATTTAATCTGACTAGTAATTT
This sequence comes from Callospermophilus lateralis, assembly GCF_048772815.1. NCBI lineage: Eukaryota > Metazoa > Chordata > Mammalia > Rodentia > Sciuridae > Callospermophilus > Callospermophilus lateralis. The sequence continues at coordinate 280,008 of NW_027511570.1, read as the reverse complement.
GAAGGAAATTCCATCCATATGCTTATAATTTAAAAAGCTTTTCACCCCTTCCAATGTTTGATGTCTAGAACTCAATTGAGCCACTTTTTTCAGGGGTCTTTTGGCAAAATGGTACTAAGTGACAAACGAAAAGCTTCAGTTTGGAATTCAACGTTCACAGTATTACATACATTCTGAACTATATTAAGAAGCCTACTCATTCTGAATCTGAATGTCATAAATTAATTGTTAGTTTGAAGGTTATTCAATGGCATTAAAAGATAACAAGGATTACTCTAATGTTAGAAGTCAGTACATTTTCCTATTAAATTGTATGAATATTTTTATAGAAAAATGTTAGTATTATCAGTAATCTATTAATTTTTCCTTAATATTTATTATTTAATGAGTTAATATTTAATGAACTATTTCAACAGCATATTTGCATCTACTTGACCAGATTTTTCAAAGAAGTTATATTTGTCTGCTCTTTAAAAACAGGGTCTAAAGTGGCTATGGTGACACATGCTGTAATCCCACTGGATAGGAGGCTGGGAAAGAGGATTATGAAATTTAGACTGGATTCGACACTTTAGTGAGACCCTGTCTCAAAATGAAAAATAAAAAGGGCTGGGGAGGTAGCTTTGAAGTAGAGTGCCTTGGGTTCAATCCCCAGCAAGGCAAAAGCAAAACAAAAACTTATTGTGGATGGGGGAGTAGCTCTGTGGTCTCCTGCTTTCCTCCTGTGTGGGAGGCCTGGTGCTCACTCCCAATACTGCAAAGGAAAAATACGTGGGCTTTGTTTGTTTCTATTACAGCATCATCCATGCTTACTAAGCAAGCATGATTTGAAGGTAAAAAATAACTAAGTTATCTTAATGATTATCTTTTAATTTATTCTCTATAATGAAATGAAAATTCATTGACAACTTGATTACCTTTGCAGTTACTACAGATTTTTTTTTAAATAAGAGTCTTAACTATGGTATAACCCTGTGAAATAATAAAATATAGGAATGCATAACCAAAATATATTGGAAAATAACTGACACGATTTATGTCTTTGCTCCTGTATAATTGTAGTGCACACAGACTAAACATAAAAGTAATTTGACATAGAAGTATTATTTTCTCCAAGCACTGCAGACATTCATAAATATGCACAAACATGTAGTTTAATCTACTTAAAATATTAAAATCATATACAATCCAGTTATATATGTATATGTATACACATACACATTTATATATACAAATGTATTTAAATACATGATTGCACATGTTATATATTGTTTGATGGGGTCTGGGAAGGCACTTTCATGGTATGGTAACTTTAATTCTTCTGTTTTCTGTTTTGAAAAGTGATTTAATGTTATGCTCATGGAGGAAAACTGAGCTCCAAGAGTACCTTAATTCTGAAGCCAAGAATGTCAGATTAGTACATGGAGTGTGTGTGTCACTACTTTCTTCTTTATCCAATCCATCTGGTCTTTACACAAAAAATATTAAAAAAAAAGTGGCCCTGGCTGCTAAACTCTGTAGCCTTACTGGATGATACGATGGGTTGAAGCTAAACTCTTTCTCTTGGTCTTTACCCAAAGTTAAGCATTCATGAGACCTCACACTGTGTGTGGTATTGGGTCAGGCTGCTGATACTCAGTTTGAATATTTAGTGAAGAAACAACTTGGTACAGTGGCAAGAGCTCTTTACTTTCAAAGATGTGAAGTAATCTATGTTGCTGCCAGTTATTATGTTTCAGATATTGATCAACACACCGAACCTTGCCTAATATAAAATAATATCTTTTGCATCATGCAAAAACAAACTTTTAAACTCATTGAGAAAAACATACAAAACTCATTTCAAGAGTTAATACATCTCTGAGAAGATGAGGAGGGGGCTGTGTGCCAAAGGAGGTGGACGACCTTGAGAAGTTGCAAGGGCAGAGGGACTGCCTGCCTGCTTAGGGCCCTGAGGAATGCCAGCCCTAACCCTCTTCACTTTATCTCAGTGAGATTTATTTTGGCTTCTGAACTTCAGAACTGTGTGATAATAAATATCTGCTGCTTCCCATCCCCCCCACCCCGCTCCACCCCGGGATTGAACTCAGGGACACTTGAACACTGAGCTACATCCCCAGCCGTATTTTGTATTTTACTTAGAGACAGGCTCTCACTGAGTTGCTTAGCAACCTTGCTGTTGCTGAGGCTGGCTTTGAACTCATGATCCTCCTGCCTCAGCCTCCCTGAGCTGCTGGGATTACAGGCATGTGCCACCACGCCCTGCAATATCCATTGTTTTAATATGATAAATGTATGGTTTAGCAATTTATTTATTGCTGCAACAGAAATAGGAGACTTGTCCCTCACTTTATAAGATAAGCTAATTATTTGAAGGGTTGTCATTTGCTTCTTAGCTAAACTTAAATTGTTCTATAATAGTACTGTTTAGTATACAGAATAAATGAGTTACAAATTAACTTTTATTATTTTTAAAATACTGTTTTACTCAACCATCCAGGCAGGAATGACAATCTTATATGACTTCTTAGGGGTACTTCAGAAATGTTGCCTTTCTGTCTACCCTACTCTTGAAGCCCAGTGTTGGTTCCATAAATCTGATCTTTCTCTTGTCTAAAATTAACCTATATTTACCCATCTTTCTTAGATGGTCCATATAGCATTTGAAGTGATTTTGTGGAACTGGGCTTTTGAAAACACTTTTAATTTGATATAATTTCTATTTTAAAAGGCTAAATTTTCTTCTGTGGTATCAGTATAATATTATTGTTTACATTTAAAATTAAATTTCAGATTATACATAAGAAAAATTAGCAAAAACGCACAAATATATTTGTTTTAGTAAGAAGCAGAGTAAACAACAAAGTATTTGGAAATATGCATAGGTGTAGCACATAAAAGTCTAAATATATTCTATAATTTCTGCTCTGAATCCATGTTTTTCTTTTAGCTCTTTGATGTGGAATTCCTTTACCCAGTTTGGATTATTAGTACAAAGAATGTACTGTTGGGAAAATGAAACAGACATTAAGAATAAATTTTACTTATTGAAAAATTTGTAACTGGTTTCCAAAGATAAATATGACAGTCGTTTGGCAAGCATGCACCAAAACTCATGATTAAGCCTGAGAAAATTTCCGGACATCTAACAGAGTAGTTGGCGGTGTGCACACTCCATCAGATGGGTGTGAGAAAATGTTATTGAATCATACTGACACAGAGAGCCGTCTCATGTTCAGTATCAAGCATAGCCAGATCCATGAAGAACCTCTGACTTAACCTTATATATTCTTTAAGATGAAATGTGAATGGGGTAAATGGCTTGGGAATTTCACTTAAGAAATGCCTAGGAAAGGGGCTTGGGTTGTAGCTCAGTGGTAGAGCCCTTGCCCAGCAGTGTGAGGCTCTGGGTTCAATCCTCAGCAACGCATAAAGATAAATAAATAAAATGAAGTTATTGTATTCATCTACAACTACAAAAAATATTTAAAAAGAAAAAAAATGCATAGGAAAGTCATGGGGTATGTACTGAGAGATGCACAGAAATACTGGAAAGTGTTGATGAATTCAATGTTTTAAAAGTCTATAATTTTAAAAAATAAATGGCTTTTAAATTTAAAACAAACAAAAAGTTTTAAAAATAAAAGCCCAGTCTTGGAAAGCATAAGCACCATCTTAGCACCACCTCATTTGTAGTAGAATTATGCTAGGAATTATTTCATCCTGTGATCCACAATCATCATATACATTCATAATCATAATTTCAAGTTGTCTACTATGTGCTCTTATTTTAAGTTCTTTTTAACTGAAATTTATGAAAGCAGTTGTACTGTCCTTTCTAATCTGTGGAGGTCACACGAGACAGGCTTTCAGTGTAATGCAAGTTCCAGAGAAGTCATCGGTTCAACTTTGAAAAGTGGTAGAAGCTTTTGCCACTGCTAGACCTGCACAGCTTTATTTTCCATAAACTGTGCATGTTATCTGTGAGCCACCTGCAAGTTATGCTAAAGGTATTCGTATTTATATATTTAAAAAAGGTTTGGTGGAGCTCTATACTTCTAGTACAACTAATATTAACTTCATTTTTTGGCTTAAGATATTAAGGAATATTTTGACTCTTTATTTGGCACTATTAAGTTGGATTATACTGTATATTAAACTAGTTTGTGATTTTGTTTACAAAACTTTGTGGAGAACATAAATGTTAAAAAATGCTGGAAAATTCAACCAGTGTCAGGTTTTCATACAAATAGGTACTAAGTAGTATAGATGTCATATATATATAAAATTTATATGATAATATATAATATTTCCAATATTATATATAATATACATAATATATATATATATATATATATATATATATATATATATATATATATATATATATGTACTTAAGCTGTTAAACTCAAATATTTATGCCTCAAAATTTGTACAGTGGTGAGAAATTTCAGGAATACTTTAAAACATATTTTTTTAAAAATTGGCACTCCAAGTGCTAAATTAGAGTAGTAAATAATGTATCCACCAAGAAATTTTAAATTGGGCATAAATTTGTACTCTGCAGGAAAAGTACTATAAAGTGTTCAAGATGATCCAGAAAATAGGAATTCTATTTTTCTAAGATTCATTACAAATGATGCATTGACACCTTTAAAATGGTTTATGGACTTTGGAATCTCTCTTTATTCCTTAATTTGTATTCCAGATAGATCAGACTGGTTACTTTCTGTCTCCAACTTATAAGGTTATTATTTGCATGTAATTTGGCATTTCTTTTTTAAAAATATATATTTATTTTTCAGGTGTAGATGGACACAGCGCAATGCCTTTATTTTTATGTGGTGCTGAGGATCAAACCTGGGTCCTGCCAGTGCTAGGCGAGCACGCTACCGCTGAGCCACAATCCCAGCCCAAATTTGGCATTTCTTAAAGCATAGAAAACATAGGAATATTATCACAAGGAAAAATTATTCTGAAATAGAGCCTTTTTTCTTTTTTGGGGGGGGTACCAGGAATTGAACTCAGGGGCACTCAACCACTGAGCCACACCCCCAGTCCTAGTTTGTATTTTATTTAGAGACAGGGTCTTTCTGAGTTGTTCAACTCCTCATTAGGTTCCTGAGGCTGGCTTTGAACTCGTGATACTTCTGCCTCAGCCTCCCCAGCGCTGGGATTACAGGCATGTGCCATTGTGCCCGGCTGAAATAGCTTACTTTAAAAGAAATGGAGTTAATTTTTAATCAGTGAACATTATCAAAAGCATTATTCTTGTCACAATTTTTTAAAGATAATTTCTATTGTAAACCTTGTCCAGTGTTGATTTGAAGCAGTGATGCCCCACGAACAGGGAGCCACGAGAAAGAAGAGATAGAAAAAAATGAATAGAAAAGTCATAAAAGGTGAGGCTCATTGTATGAATCCCATGTTCATTCTAATGATAAAGGTAATTTCTATGAACAATCCAAGTAATTTATAATTTAATTATGACTCTTGGAAACTATAAATAGGCATGTTTTACTGTGTTTATGTTTATTTTATAATACCATGCTTTTGGAAATGAAAATATATAAGCTTTAAATAATTATCAAATTTATTTTACATTCTTTAGTTGACTATGGAATTTTTTCTGCCTTTATACAATTCCAAAATCTTTCATTTGCAACAATAAGCATGGACTCTAATTTTCCATGCAATTTGCCACAGTGTAAAGATAAATTTTAAGTACAACATTTAATCAGGAGCAGAGCCTGAGCCACCTTGCAGTCCTGTCTGGGGCCATTCACTATCACGGTTCCTCTCTGCTGTCAAACCTGCTGTGTTCACATTTTGCATTCAGTGTTCTCTTGCACAGCATCCCCAGAATACATTATTTTTATGTTTTCAATCCAAACAAAATATATATGCTTTCATACAAGTCACATGTGTGTGTTTGGCAGGCCACACATTAGAATATAATGTGCTGTTTTCTCATAGATCAGAAACCGATTCTTCCTCTTCTCCTTTAGTCAGAGTATAAGGCACAGTTGCAATCATTGCTTTAGGCTTGTGCTTTAAATCTGTATTACTCTGTTCTCTCATTGCTATGGCTTTTGCTATTGTTGTGCATGCATGAGAGGTCCTCTCCTTCTTAAGATAAACAAATATGGGAAAGGTTTCATTAGAATGCATTTTCTGTAGGTTAAGGGGAAGCAATAACTGTAAATTTAAAAAAAAAAATCCCTTTGGATACTATTTTGTTCTGCCATGGTGATGCAACTTCTGCCAAAAAGGCTTTTCTTTCTGTTCCACTTCATTCTTCAGAAAATACATAAAATGTCACTTGGGAGAGATCTAACCAAGTAAATAGAGACATTTTGGATCAAAATCCACTATGTGTTGCTTTTAAAGACTTAGCTAAAATTCGTGATTAATTTATTTCTTGTTTTTGGTTATTAGCAATGTCCCAGGATGGCAGAAGCCACTATCACAGAAGACCCCCACTGTAGACATTCCTGTGAGACTTGGGCCTCTGGAACATCTGGGGTAGTAGGATTATCGGTCCCATCAGCAGTCAAGCAGAAGCTTCTACCTGGAGGGAGAGAAGCTGGGGAAGGGGTGCCAGGGAGGGAGGGAGGTGTGCCCCTGCATAGCAATCAGATGGCCTAGAGCTGAACACGCAGGGGAGGTCCTGCAAGGAAGGCAGGTCCGGGTGGCTGCAGCAAGACACATAGAGATTGGAATGACAATTGGAGGAGCTGATAGCATTTCTTTTAAGCTGTGATGAGGCCATTAAAGGAACTCAAAGGATGATGTCAGCATCAGCAGACTAATGGTGATGTGATCTGATAAGAGATACTTTAGCATAAAAATATCCAAAATGGATATCATTGTGCTGCAGTGAAAATGGATAATGCTTTGAAGCTGTAGATTTTTGACAAGGTGAGGTGGGGGCTTCTGTTACATGAAATTCAGAACACTATTGTGAGTAATATTTTTCCTTATGTTCTCCTGTTTTTTAAAAGACACTATTTATCTTTCAAAACAGAGAAAATAAACTGAAAAAATTAAATGTGACAATAGTCCAGTAACAGTACTATTGACTCCTACTTGTAATACTAAGAGAAACTTTTGCCTTACCTTGGAGAGAGCTGCTGTGTGAGCCAATCTGCATGTGAAGTTCTATTCAGCAGTCAAAAGAAAGCAGTCCTATTGAATACAAGCTGTCTCTGTCCCATTGACAAACAAGGATATTGAGTCAAAGGCCGTTTGCATCATCTGTCCAAGACCTTTTCTCCAAAATGCGGGAGAGTCAGGATAAGAACCAATACACTCAAGATCCCACCATCTTATACATTAAGCTCCTCTTTGGCCAGAAATATGATCTTTAGTAATATTGGATGGACATTGCATTTAATATTCCTATCACATCTTATTTATTTGATTATGTACAATATTAAAATATTTGCAGTAATCATGGTAGCCTGAGAATTGAGAATTTTTAAAATTCAGAAATAAGTACAAGAAACCAAAGTCAATAGCATTAAAATGTTTTCTCTTACATCAAAGACCTTGTGCCACGATTACTGGCAAATACTTATACAGTCATCGTAAATAAATCACAGAGGATGAACGTGTATATATAGGGAAAACAATTACTTAAATGAATCCACAGAGATGTTGAATATCTCCACCTCAAGCAGGTCATCTTTGCTTGAGAAAACTCTTTGGAATAGGAAATACTATTTTAAGTTCAAGGACTGAAGGATTAAACCAAACTCATTTTTATTTAGTTAGATGTGGAAAAAATACAGAGTTAATTGGTGGGAAAGATCGGACTGTACCAGAATCCAATTATGGAGTCTTCAAAATACTAGTGAAATAAAAGTTAATGAGACATTTTAAGGACATTAGAATTTTATGATACTGATTTGTTTTGAAAAATGTCAAGGATAAACTTAAATTTAATATGATAAATTAAATTCTCTGTGTTCATTTTGGAATTTCAACAGAAAGAAAATGTAATTAAATATGTGTGTGTATGTTTCCAGTTATGAATTTCTTTTGTTCTTTTCTCTCTTTTTATATTGATCTTGATCTAATAATTATCAGAAAAGTGTGGTCAGTTTTATTATTATGTCCTCTGAATTACAGTAAATGTGTAGGGATGGATTACTCCAGTCAGCTCTAATTCAAACATGATGAACACAGATGCCATCATGTAATTACAACCATGAATCTACATTATTTTAGTAAGTACTACAATAGGGAGTGAATTGGTTTGGCATCACTATAAAGTACTTATTAAAATGTGCTTTTCTTCCTTTACAAATAAAGTTATTATACATTAGTTTTAATATTATAGTAATTAACTTGAGTATTATAAAGTTACTTAATTGTATAGTCTTTAGAAAATATTATGTAGTCTTTTTACGGTCATTGGCTTATTTTATAAGTAAATGGCTACAATAAATCAGTTATTAAGTTATTCAGTTCTTAAATAGATGGGTCATAAGAAGATGGATTATCATGCACATAAAATATCATCTATAATTATTTACACCAGAAAATTATATCTGAGAATAAAAACAACAAAATCTGGTAACCATGAAACTGTATTAATTTGAAAATTCAAGTATTAGCAATTATTTTTTAAAAATGTTACTTGTTATGTTTCCAATATACCTATATCAGACAAAGTAATAGGTACACATGTTTTTAAAATTATATGCCTTTACAAATTACTTTGTAATTTGGCATATATATGGAAAATTTATTTTTATTCCTTTACAAAGCTTTGAAATGATTTTTTTAGTGTTATCAATTCAGGGATACATCTTCATTTGTGGGAGATAGTCACAACTAGTAATACACCTTGGACATATCCCAAAAATCTAGCACTAAATTGACAAATATATACCAAAAAGCAATTGAAAAAATAAACACAGTTTTATAGTGTAAATTAAATGTTTTAAATTTGTATGTATATTCGTGTCATCCATTAGACTGCAGAAGTTTCAACAACAAGGGCCACATCTTATTCATAATATTTTATTCTCAGAACTTATCACAATGTTTACCGTGGTAGGAAATTAATTTTTGTATTAGGTAGATATGCTTCAGACTGTAATCAACAGGAAACTCAAGGATCATAGCTTAAATCAATAAAGGTAATCTTTCTCTTCTGACAAAGGAACTGGAGGTATGCATTCTAGGCTTTAAGCAGCATCTCAGTCATGAAATGTCTCTCTTCATCTGTCTTGTTCTCAACTTACATGTTATGAGAGGGACTTCACCTTGCTTTTCCAAACCATATCCTAGTTCAGGAAGGAAGAAAGCAGAGCAGTGAGAACTTTTCATATTGATGCTCTCTTCTGAGCAGAGGTTACCTGCCTGTCTTGAGAGTAGGGAAGAGTCCCCCGGGAGGAGATCATTAGGGAAGAAGGAGACTAATCATGGTTTGTCCTCTGGGGTTGCGATAAGGATTTCTGCACACAGAGAAGAATAGAGTCTTCATTCAACTTCCACGAATTGGGTTTAGTTAGCAGGAGCAAAGGAGACTAGTGTGTAATTTAGTAGACAACAAATATTCCAGTTTTTTAATTTTGTGATGGACAATGTTGCAATTACAAATGCATGAATTCTTCTATGATTTTGGTTATACAGGGAGAGAAAGTATGCAATATTGAAAAGATGCTTTGTTTTTCAATTTGTTTTCTCAGTATAGGGCATGATCTAACAATGACAATGGAAATTCAAATGTGTAATTATGTCCTTTCCTAGGCCTTGAAAGACAAATATGAACCTAGATTCCATTCATCGATTAATTGAGGAAACTCAAATCTTCCAGATGCAACAGTCGTCGATCAAGCCACGCTGTGACAAGGAAGCTCCCAGCCCCTGCCCTAGGGACGCCTGTGGTTCCTGCTTGCCCCCTTGTGGGCCACCCTCTCCTGCAGCCTGTGATTTCAGGGCTCAAGCCTTCAACACCAACAAATGGGATATTTGTGAGGAACTCCGCCGGCGGGAACTTGAGGAAGTCAAGGCCAGGGCGGCTCAGATGGAAAAGACCATGCGCTGGTGGTCAGACTGCACTGCCAACTGGAGAGAAAAATGGAGTAAAGTTCGAGCCGAGAGGAACAGTGCCAGGGAGGAAGGAAGACAACTCAGAATAGAACTGGAGATGGCCATGAAGGAGCTGAGCGCACTGAAAAAGAAGCAAAGTCTGTCACTTCAAAAGGAGGTGACAGAAGCCACAGTAACCCAGGGCCTGGAGCTTCCTGGCTTTGAAGGGTCTCACCACGGGAAAGACCAGCTTCAAATTAGTTCACCAATGTGTGGCTCCGTTGGTTTGGAGAAAAGACAACTTGTTGAGGAGGAGGACACAAAGAGTAAGGTAAGAAAAAATCCGCTCAGGAATCCAGCCAGACATTGCTGCACTTTCAACATTGTTCAGACCCCTGGGGCAAAGGGACAGGAAAAAACCCAGCAGCACCTCTCCCTGGGCCAGCAGGGCCACAATCTGGGTGGGCCACGCGACACTGATTTACTCTTCCACAGTTCTAGGGGAGAGAAGTCCAAGACTAAGGTGTCTGCAGGATCCTCGTCTCCTGAGGCCTCTCTCCTTGGCTTGTAGGGTCTTCTCCCTGTGTCTTCACCTCATCTCTTCTCTGTGTCCAGATTTCCTCTTCCTACAGGGACAGCATCACTAATTCCTCTCGAATGCCCCCTTTTAACTTGATCACTGCTTGAAAGACCTATCTCCAAATACAGCCCTGCTCTGAGCTATCAGGGATGGGTATGGAGTTTTCAGGAACACGATTTATCATATTGTGACTTTACTAACATACAGCAAAAAAAAAAAAAATGGTGCAGCATTTACAAAATGTGAACAGAAAATATTTGGAGAGATTTCTCTCCATTCACCCTAAGTGTGTCAATAATAATACATTATTAGAGGAGATTGTTGCTTAAGGCTTTAGACTAGCCTGGCTACTTGGAAAAAGATAACTTTGGGCAAATATAAAGAATACATCCCATGATTCATACTTGGAGTTTTCTAGAGTTGTTTGCATCTTGAGATTTATGGGAATTCTGCATAAAATAAAGTTTCTAAAAAAAATGTGTTTTAGTAGTTCATACATTCATTTATCAATAATCTCCTCCCCCTTTTTATGACATGGTAAGTGCTTAGGGACATACTTAGGGAAATTTTAGAAACTCATGAAAGCTTGGTCCATAAAATCATATTGTTACCCCATCTATGAAATTCCATCTCTAAAAACCTGCTAGTCAACATCTTGCAGCTTTAGAATTTATCTAAAATCTTAAGTTTTTTATACTGTTTGCAATTTATGTTAGATATAGTCTAGATCCAATTGCAAATGAAGAATTTCAACAGACTGAAGTAACATGATTACTTCTACTGGTTTGGTCTTCTAATTGCTTTTGCTTACCTTGACAATGAAGGCTGCTAGTACCTTTATATACATCTTCCTAGGAATGGGAAATGTTCTCCAAATTCAATTGTGTTAATATACAAATTTGGAAATAGAGATTGGCTACAGGAATGCAGTCAATATAATGTGCCATAAATCCACAAAATACTTCTTTATTATTAGAAGTCACTAGATTGTATTTGAGAAAATGGAAGATTTTCTGTACACATATTATGCTAGGAAATTCTTAAATTCTTGCACTTTCATTTGGAATATTTTGTGTCATTAGTGTCAAGAACAAATAATACATAGATGTATTTATTCAAAGTTTTATTTTGGAAAAAATACACAAAATGCCTTGTGATTGCAAGAAAATAAATGTTTTCTGTTGAAGAAATTTCACTGGTTTCTTTACTTTGACAAGTTTCACTGCTAGCTCTGGACACATAAGAAGAAAACCTGTGAACATAGAACTTAGGTGAACACTGTATTTAACCAATGATTTTTTTTCTTAGACCTTAAAAATGAAGTACAGAACTCATTTTATTGTTTTTAAAGTATTGTAAATAATTGCAATATTAATTATGAAGACAATTAAGACATGAATAATACTAGGTAACTTTTTAAAATACATAGTATTTTAAAAAGAAAATAGTATAAATCAAGTATCATTGAAATTTTAATTGCACTTAGCTTTCTTCTATTTAAATCTCATAAGTCAGGTCAAATTTAAATTATAAACAAATGTCCACAACTTGAGTTCAATGGAGTTTTGGAATTATTACACAGGATTTTTGATTCAGTGTGCTGTCCTGGTAATTGATGTCCATGTTTATTAAAATGTCTCAATTTCTATGTGAGATATGACTAGTAAACTAAAATTAAACAAACATGCCTATTAAAACATTCAGGACCTTCCTGAAAATTCTTTCTATCCCATCCTTCAAAAAAATGTTTTTAAAAAATCAGTTTTTTTTTTTTTTTACTTTGAAACTTTTAAGGACCTTGTGACAAAATAAATTTTAAAAAAGAATTAATCAGTTTATTAAAAACTCTGCATCTATTCAAATTTACCCAGGTTTATTTTTAGTTGTGATTAGGAAAAGAAGACAAACTGCAAGTTAAAGCAGACCCCTGGAGAAATTGTTTTATAATAATGTTAGAATACAGAAAGAAATGTTTGAAGAAGAATGTGATTTTGTTGGGTCACACAATATGACCTTTAGGGAATGATAATGAAATGCAAATATAGACTTGATGTTTATCACACCATTTATTTTCCTTTGAGAATGTTTTCCTTATGAGTTTTCTCCTGAATGTAAAATATTCAACACGATAATTGGATTATGTTTTCCTTTTCTCAGGAAGAAGGTGTGGTTCTTGATTCATTAAGATTAAATGATGAGATGAAACCAAATCCAGATTGCACTGATTTGTTCAGGAAGGGTGGTTTTGGAAGCTGTGCCCTGAAGCCTGGGCTGAGACTGCCTGCAGGGAACCTGTCCCCTGAGAATGCAGTGACTAGAGTCTCAGCCTGGCAGCTGCCTTTGGAAGACTTCCAAGAAATCCGTGGAAGGAGAGAGAGTAAGTGCTCATCTTTGTCTCCCTGAACAGAGTTCCTTCAGTCTGATAAGCTGGTCATTTGATGATGCATTTGACCTACGTGTAGACACAAGTTGTAAGATCTATGCCCAACATGTGTGAGGCCCTGAGTTCAATCCCCAGGGATTGGAAAAAAAAAAAGTGTACGATTTGAAAATTTGAGCTACACACACACACACACACACACACACACACACACACACACTTTTAATTTTGAAAGTAACTCATAACTTGTTAATCCTTACCATTCTTTTAAGATGACTTTTACCATTAACATGTTATCATCTCTCATTAGGCTAATGATAATTGTATTTGGGTTTTTAATGTAGACTTTCAAAATACTGTGTATTCTCTATGTTTTATAGCTTTATTAGACTTTAGTGAGTCAACAAAGATGAATAAATGTTAATATTATTAATGGACAAATCAGTTTTATGACTCATTAATCACAGAAAGGAACCCTTACATGCTGTCCAAGGTGAAATAGAGGAGGCACACGGGACTTGAGACTAGGTGACCTGGACCTCCTTCCTCCCTGGTTCTGACATATTCTAGCCAGAGATATTGGGCTACTGTTTCCCTTAAGGACACAAGGTGGCGCTACTATGCTGCTGCTATCCTTTAATAACATATGTTCCTAATCCTGTTTGTTTTGTTTTGTTGATATTGGGGATTGAACTCAGGGGCCCTCAACCATTGAGCAATATTCCAAGCCCAATCTTGTATTTTATTACAGACAGAGTCTCACTGAGTTGGTTAGGCCCTTATGGTTGCTGAGGCGGGCTTTGAACTGATGGTCCTCCTGCCTCAGCCTCCCGAACTGCAGGGATTACATATGTTCACCAAAATCCTGGTTCTTAAAGCAACGCCTCCATGTACTCTATCCATGCATCATAAGCATGGCTGGACAGCCCATCTCTCACACATGGTTTTGGCTGGGAGGGCCCCTGGCAATGGGAGGAGTGTGGATTATTTCATGATCTGGGCAGGTAGGAGGCAGTCATGTGGGAGACACCTTTGTCCTGTCTTCTTCTTCATGGCACCCTTGTGAGGATTACACACAAATGGTGTCTGGGAAAGAGGCCAAAATGTGAAATACTAGATATGGAATATGTTGTGTGTGTGTGTTACCTTCACTATTAGCTTAAAAGTATTAGCATAATGTGGATGGAATTTTTTGATGCATTTTAAAATATACCTACCAAATCTGAAAGTAATTATTTCTCCATCTCCTTAGTTAAAAGACTCTAAATGGATAGAGCTAGAAAAAGAATAGCGATGTACACACACCCATAGATGATAAGTATATATTATATACTTCTATATATGTCACATATTTAAATAATTATATAATATCAATTTTTATAGATGATGTAAGTGTGTAATATATTATAGATTTGATATCTGTTTTGTATTGACTCAAATAGTAATAAGCACATGCACAAGCTTTTCAAATGTACTGCAGCTGTTTATCTGCCATTCCTTCTCCATCAGCCTGAAGTGTCTCACTATTCACTCTCCATTTTTCAAGCAATACTAATTCCTTTTTGCAGATTTTTTTATCCGTGCTTCACAACATTTATAGATTGTGTTAAATTGTCATCTGTATACTAATGTATACTTATTATTCTACCATCAAGTATAAATTCCTAATAGAGGAAAAAAAAAACATTAGTAGAAAAAAGAATGCAACTGAGTACGATTTACACTTGTACACATGTTAAAATCTCATCTGGCCCTTGAAGTCTCAGTGAAATTGGAGCCTATTAGTTTTTATTTCTTGAAAGATTTAGCTCTCTGTAGTCACATACTTCTCTCAAATCTGCCACAGTGTAATAGGAACGGTGTTCTGCATTTCTGCAGATAGAACCTTTTCTATTCTAGGTTGTCGGATTTAATGGTATTCATATGCTACCTTTATGCGTCCAGTCATACACATACACAAAACATATTTCTGACTTCCTTGTACTGAATTGTCAATCCCCAGAGGAAGCAAACTCTCAGTTCTCAGCTACTTAAGCATGTAAACCTAGATATGCCAAAGAATGAAGCAGGGTGGGGGTCTGACTCGGCTCTGGCTCTGTCTTTCCACTGCCTCTTAGAAACAATTCCACGGGGGTCATGAGTCCTGGTGTGTGTGTCTGTCAATCAGCATTTGCATGGAACCCACAGGAGGCCACTGCAGTCTTTATACCACAAGAGAATGTTCCCAGGGATATAGTATCGCTAGGATTCTCTCTAATCTTACAACCCTTTCCTGGAATGTCAATGAGTGGGTAGTTTCAGTAAAGAAGCTATGAATATAATTTTTTCTGTGTTTCCATCTAGTCTCTTGACTAGAACACAGGAACCAGCTACAGAAATACAGGGAATCATTTTACCCATGTATGTCCCTCTCTAGAACCTCTCATCAAGTCCACTAAAATTATTATACTGTTCATATTCAGAACACTGTTTAATTTTATGAACAACTTCCCAACATAGAAACCTGATGTTCTTACAGACCTAGGTGGACTTAAACATTAAGAGAGCAGAGTTTTGGCACTACCAAATCCTCTGTAAAGGAGGCCATGAGGTAAACTACTTTGATGAAATGTCGAAGCATATGAATCAGTCTTCCACTTCAACTATGCAGAGCACTCTGTCCCTTATAAATGCTTGCTTTGTGTCATTTAAGCTGAACTTCAGTTCATCCTATTTTAGTTCCTTAATCCTTAAAAGTAGCATGCTTATATTTTGCTTTGCTTCATTAAGTGTTGAAAATTTTTGATAATAAAATGAGATTTAAAGTACCATAGATAAAGTGTAGTGAGTTAAAAAGCTTTAAAGATATATTTATATATGTGTATATATATATATACACACACATATGTATACATATATATAAATATATATATAAATATATAATATATATTTAGAAAGATAAATATGACATTTCTATTTCCTATATATATGTACATCTATTATTCAACACAATGTGAAAAGTAATATATATTGAATATATTGGCTGCTAGATACAAAACTAATATCAGGAGAGTGTTCAGGCAGCAGTCAGGGAGAGCTGTAGGCAGTGCGGTCTTCTTGGATGGGTTCTGTGGCATGACAGTGCACTTGTCCCTGATTGCTTTACCTCCAAGCCTTGCTGTCTGAGTTAATGTGCTTAATTAAATTTCTTATCTAATTAAATAAATTATACATGGCTTTGTTGGCAACTTAAGAACACCCATTGATAAAAATGTAATTATAAGTAGCTGGGAATGTGATCACAAAATAACATCTTTGTTGCTTTTGAAAGTATATTTGTAGTAACTTTTATTGTTAGCAGTTAAATACTAACTCTAAATTTTAGACGGTTATAAAAATAAATACATTTGTGTTTTTCATGCCCAATTATTTTTATTTGGCAAAAATATTTTGAAACTAATGACTTACTAGGAAATACTGATTAGACATTTTTTCAATGCAATTTTCCACAGTGCAAAATTATTAGTATTTATTCCCAGATATTAATGTTTCAAGACTTCACTTCCAAGAAATGTTTTGAATAGGTCTTCCTGTACAAATATCTAAACTTAATCTTCAACTACTATGAGATCATGATAGATAATAATGTATTAAAAATCAGACATAGGGACTGGGGATGTGGCTCAAGCAGTAATGTGCTCGCCTGGCATGCGCGGGGCACTGGGTTTGATCCTCAACACCACATAAAAATAAAATAAAGATGTTGTGTCCACCGAAAACTAAAAATAATATTAAAAAATTCTCTCTCTCTTAAAAAATATTTTTAAAAATCAGACATAAAAGTAATTGTAGCATTTTATTAAAGTAATTTTAGCATTTTATTAAAGTAATTTTAGCATTTTACCTTTTAGAACCTATACATTTCATATATATCAATCTGATTTTTAAAATTCATAACATCAAATAAAAGATAATCTATTTTTGTTGAGTCTTATGTTTTTAATTTTGTTTTTTTTTAAATAATGTGTACATGAAATATGTAATATTTTTTAAAGTAGATGTGGGATTTTTTTTCTTTGCTTCTTATAGTTCAAGTAGCATCACCCTGGCATTCATTTCAATTGTACATTTAACTATAGAATGAATCATTTTTGAAAATCCCTCTGAAATGGAATAAATTGATTAGGATAAAATATTAAGGACTTGTAGAGTGCCCTCTGCTGCATAAATGTGGATGTGCAATATCCTCAATGCTTGCACTAAGCCACACATTTTTTAAAAAATGGGGCCACACTAAAAATATTTAAGCACCACATGTTCATTTAATGATTTTTTTGTGAATTACTTGCCTCCTCGTGTACATGATCAAAGTGTAATGTTTTACTTATTACAAGTATTTGACTTTTTAAGGAAACTGATATATTGGATGTTTATTTAAGATGTATACTTACAAAGAAAAATAGTACTATACTGGATGTTTATTTAAGATGTATACTTACAGAGAAAAAATAGTACTATATTTGAAATGTTACTAATTTGCTTTATATAGAAAACAAGTCATTATTAACTTTAATTTACTTTGGCCTGATTATATTCTGTTTAATTCATGAATTGGCTTTGGATATTTAGTCTAGGTCTAGATATAATATCTTTATATCTCATGTGACTGAAAGTATATGTGAAATAATATAATTATTTATATTACAAATCCTCCAGCTAGTATTTGAACCATCCTTACCTAATCAGAGAAAGTCCAGAGAGAGAGAAAGAGACAGAAAGACAGAAAGAGAGAGAGATGATCTTCTTCAACTAGGTAAAAAACCCTGAAAGAAAAACAACTCCAATAATTTTGATAAAACTTAATATTAAGCAACGTGGGTCAACATTCATTCTGCAGTGATCAAATAACATTTTGTTAATGCACATTATTTTGCCCAAAAAGTTTAACTCAATTTGAATTATTAAATTATCATTTGATTTAAATGCATTGTCAAAAGCTGACACTTGATTTCTGAATATATAGGGTTTTGAATTTGTGATTTAAATATCTAGAATTTATCAATTTTTCAAGTATAATTTTCTTAGCATTCTGTTTTTCAAATAACAAAATTAGTTTTAGGCAAAATATCAAAGCATATTCCATTACACAAATGTAGTTAACTAAAATTTTTGATTCATTTTTTAGTCATTTTACATTTTGTCTGCCATTTAAGTTTTTCAAATATTGACAATATTCCAAGTTTCTATTCATTCAAACCTAATAAATCAAAAATTTAAATTTTATGATGATTATCTTGAATGTCCCAACAAAGTTTCAAGCTTAGAACTACAATTTTTAGACTATTCAACTTAAATTCAAAGTGCTAGTCAATACCTGAAAACTTTTAATATTCTAATATGCATTATCATCCCAAATTTAAAGTTTCCATGTGCCCAATAGGTATTGTATTTCCTAAAGTATTTCAATGATTTGTAGACATACTTTCTAACTCAACACAAAATAATATATTTGGTGATCTGAAAATTATTTCTGTACTTATTTTCTTCTCAACATCCCAAACACAGTCACTAATTTGGACAGAAATAAATCTTGGTAAAAAGCTTGGGTGTTAGCTGGCTGGGTTTGCTCATCAGAAATTGGAGCTGAGGCTATTAATCGGAAGCATAGATATTCATGGGCACAGTTTTGAAACCTAGACTTCTACACTGAACTTTTTAATTTGGTAATTTTGTTTAATGTATTTACTGTGATAATAGGATTGCAAATCAAAATCCTTATAAAAATTATGGTGGATTTTTTTCAACCTGAGTCCTTTGTAGTTAAACTAAGCTGTAAATAAGTCTTTTATATCCTTGTATGGCTTGATTCATGCAAATGCAATTATATAACTCTTTAATGGCTCTTTATACATTTGATTGGATTAAACTAATATATTTATAGCCTGACACTATTTGAATTATTCTTACAGCATTGCTACAAGGAAAATTCATATTTCCTACAGATAGGTAAATGATGCTCAATTTTGATTCCACATGCATTTTCTAGCTTTATAAATACATTTCAAGATCTTCCTAATAGCACTTATCATTACTAAAATAAATCTGTATGTGCTTATTAATTATAATTACAATAAGGCTGTAACTATCAAACACAAATATCTCAGTGTTATGTAACACTCAGAATTTATTTAGCTAGAGCTGAGCATGTGCGGTCTTCACTAGTTTTTTGCTGTTTCACATCTAATATCCCTTGTCTGAGCTTAGAGTTGAGGAATGAGGAAATCAACTCCATCATGAAACGAGGAAAAAGAAGGAGGATGTTTGAACAGAAATCTAATATCTCAGACAGGCGAGGACAGGCCAGCTGTAAAGATCAACCTATGCTAATGACAATCACACATAAATTAATTATTTTCAGTGACTCACTCTAGTGGACATTGTGGGCAAGGAAAAAAATATCAAAGGCTTAGGTGTTAAAAAACCAGATTTTATCCTACTTCTGTTTCTATTTCTACAAATGGAACATTAATCTAAATTATTTCCAGTAGTTTAAATAGAGATCACACTGAAATTGCTTTGTTGAAACTAAATTGCAAATAATAAAAATATTTTCGATCCCCAATAAGTGACTAATTTTTAAACTTAGATGAGCTTCTTGGTGTTCTGTGTCATCTCAGAGGATGCTTCCTTCATATATGGTTACAAGAGGAAGATGTGTCAAAATGAAATTAGAAACATGTATGTCCTTCTGTGGGTGGAAGTCATGGCAATCTGAGGAACTGATAGAAATGCACGGCAGCAAGCAGAAGGGCAGTGTTGGCAAAGCCGAGTTTACTTTGTTTGATCTACAGTAAAGCTAATTGCCAGAATAACAAATTCAACCAAGTTTTAGTCAATATTTATACATTTTATACATTGAAAGCACATTTTCTCTCATAATGGCCATTAACAAGTATCAAAGATTAGGAGGAAAGAAAACACAAAAATTGATACATTCCTAAAATCTTTTTCAAAATATGTCTGTTTCACTTTCTTTTACTTCTTAAATGTTTTAGGATGCGTGTTGCTCTGGAAAAGAAGGTAGAACGCCTGGAGTCAGCTCTGTCCCTGTGGAAATGGAAGTATGAGGAGCTAAAGGCCTCCAAGGAGGCCAATGTGCAAGAGGTACATCAAGATTCAGAGGATTGTGTGTCTCTGGGGTCTCTCTTTTGTGATGGGAGACTATGACTAGAGATGATGAGTTTTGTTGCACTTTAATGCAGATTCATTCGTTTCCTAAACTTTGTACAGATTTTGATGGCATATAGCAGTTTGCGGTTTGGTCTTGGGACTTATATTTAGGTCTAATGATGTGATGGTATTGAGGTTGGTATCTCTCGGCAACCTTGGAGGGTTGCTCTACTGACAAGGGATATTAACAGGAGAATGGTCTGGAGTATTTGGGGGTAGCTAGGGACTTGATAGCACTATATAACGCCTCAGAACATTGACCTATACATATTTAGTAAACTACACATAAACAGCGTCGTGATGCTTGGGAGGAAAGGTATTAGAAGGGAAAGGAAGAAGTCACTAAAGAGAATGAGAGTAAACAGGTAGAATTCAAGGAAAGGTGAATAAGGAAATTGAAAAGAAGTGAAAAGACAAAAGAAAAAAATAGAAAAGAAAAAAATTTAAATAATAAAAAATGTTTAAAAATTTTAAAAATAAAAATTAAAAAAAAATTTTAAAATGCAGTCTTAGAGTTGGATTAACTTCTCTTCCAGTAGGTGGAGCTGTGCCCACCAGGCCAAGCTTCTCCTCTCAATACGCAGGAAGCAATCACTGTGAAGCGGCTCCTCCTCCCGCACTGGGCGGCTCTCCAATCCTGAGTGTCTAGGGCCTTTTCTTGTGTCTAGTCACTTCCCCACTTTTCCTCCAGCCAGGCCCTGCTCACTGGTGACCTCACCACAATACTGGATACAGGCCAGGTCTGCTGCTCCCGGGAGCCCTATTTTCTTGAACAACTGAGAGAGAGAAGGGAAATTGCATAGTAATGGAAGGAGACCCTCACTGTTATCCAAAATTACATATAAGAGGAAGTGAGGGGAAAGGGAAAAAAAAACAAGAGAGGGAAATGAATTACAGTAGATGGGGCAGAGAGAGAAGATGGGAGGGGAGGGGAGGGGACGGGGGATAGTAGAGGATAGGAAGGGCAGCAGAATACAACAGACACTAGTATGGCAGTATGTAAAAAAGTGGATGTGGAACCAATGTGAATCTGCAATATGTATACGGGGTAAAAATGGGAGTGCATAATCTGCTTGAATCAAATGTATGAAATATGATATGTCAAGAGCTTTGTAATGTTTTGAACAACTAATAATAAAAAAAGACAGAAAAAAATAAATCCAAAAAGAAAAAAGAAAAAAAAAAACATTCAGAGGAGAGAGAGCAGCAGGTTGCCTGTCTCGGAGTGGGTAACGCAGTGAACCCAGGGCAGAAGGCATGGCAGAGAGGAGAAGGTGGATAAAAGATTGAAATTCCTCTAAAGAAAACTATTTGAAACCACGTGTCAGTAGCAGACTTAGTCACACCCTGGCTGTAAGAGTCTTGTTCTGAATGGCACACTGTGCTGCAGTTTTATGTTAGTATTTCTGTTTCTTAGAACCCTCTATTGTATATATTTGAGATGTACATAGAGACGGTGAGATGGTTCTTGATCAACATGACAGTTGGTACCACTATAGACTCCTGGGAATGGTCTGCTCACGATGTATTTCCTACCATCCATCATAAACAACTAACTGCTCATATTCTTTAGTGAAGCAGTCTGAAATATCAATTTATCCCTAGTGGATTTAGGTTCTGTTCATGGTGGCATTATAATTATTTATGATCAACCATTTTTCTTTCTAAAAAAAATTTTTGTTTGTAGATGAACACAGTACCTTTATTTTATTTATTTATTTTTATGTGGTACTGAGAATAGAAAATAGTGCCTCACACATGCTAGGCAAGCGCTCTATCACTGAGCTACAACCCTAGCCGCCCCCCCCCCATTACCTTTTTACATTTCTTTTGATTTATTGACTGTAGAATATTGTCATTGACCCTCTCATTTGAATGGTTTATTAATATCTAGTATTCAAAGACATGAAAAGAATGAAATCCTGCCATTTGCAACAATGTGGGTGGAACTGGAGATCATTGTGTTAAGTGGAATAAGTCAGGCGCAGAAAGACATCCTCTGCGCAACCTCACTCCAAAGTGAATATTAGAATACAGATGTCATACAAGTTGTGAGTAGAAAGGTGGTGACCACAGGCTGGAGCCAGGGAAAAAGGAGGCCTAGTAGAGGTCAAGCAGTGTGGGGTGACTGAGATGGGACTAAGAGGTTTGAGCTTGGTGTTTCACAGTAGGGTAAATATAGCAATGGTAATGTGTTTCAAAAATCTGGAAGAAAATACTTTCAATGTTTTGCCATAAAGAACTGGTAAATATTTGAGGAGATAGGTGTGTTAAATACGATGTACATACTACAATGTATTCAATACACAATGTATTCATGTATTGAAACAACACACAGTGTCTCATAGACACATATACAATTTTTAAGTTTTAGGTATCAGTTAAAAATAAATTTAATAAAACAAAAAGAAAGTTGGGCACGGTGGTACACACCTGTAATCCCAGCAACCTGGGAGGCTGAGTCAGGAGGATCGCAAGTTCAGAGACAGCCTCAGAACTTAGCAAGGGCCTAAGGAACTTAGCAAGACCCTGTGTCAATAAAATAAAATAAAATAAAATAAAATGAAAAGAGCTGGGGATGTTGCTCAGTGTTAAAGTGCCTCTGGGTTCAATCATTTACTCTACCCCCCAAAACAATTAAAAAGGAAAGTAATTGTACATAATTCTGTGTTCATTGTATCAGTTAGTGTTCGGGAAAGAAAAATGAGCAAATCAAAGGAAAGAAAATAGTGAGCAAGAATCCTGACAACTAAATCCTTTCAAGTAGGTTAACATTTAGCAGGTGCATGTGAAATATGCAGATATTGTGTACATGTACACACACTTACATGGATATATGAACTGGTGATATTTATATATGAACAAGTACCTAACTGAACCTGGAGACTCTGGGTACAAACATTTGCAATTAATCACTTTACTTTTACTGGAAGAATAGTTTACAATATGAAAATCATGTTATTCTTAAATATGTGCATATGCTATATATGCTAAAGGATTCTAAATTTGACTAAGAAAACTAATATGTGAGATAAAATTGTTCTGAAATCCAATTTTCAAAAAGGCCACATGCATGTACTATCTCTTGCCACTAGTGTGCAGTGCAGACTTGATAATGTCACTGAGTTTCATAAGCCTTTTTATTCAAGAAATTTAACAGTAACATTGCAACTGGTTGGGGAAGAAGTCATGGTTTCAATTCATTTATAAAGCAATATGTATATTTTTAAATGTTTGATATTTTATATTCAAAGATGATTTTTGGTAGCAAGTCTGGTAATGTTCACTCTAAACAAATCAACAAAAATAGTTAGGTGAAAAAAATAAAACAAATATACAATTATAAAATATAAATTGTTGCTTCTTTGTTTGATGTCCATACAGAATTACATATTTATACACATGTGATGCTTTTACAATATATAATAGTGGTATGGTCTTCAGAATAGAAGAAGAAAGCTCAACAAATGAATAAAGAATTTTTATTATAGATGAAGAAAATTTATAGACATAAATGGTTTGTTCTATTTATATGGGATTGATAAAAATCTCTTTTCACTTCCTGACAAGTAACTCATGTTATTCTTAGAATCTTTTTGTATGAATGTTGTATGCACATTTATTTTAATTTTTATATAATGATGAAATGTTTAAAAATACTCAAAACTGAATAAGAATACCTAGTCACATATAATTATATGTCTTTTGTTTAATTCTTTTTAATAATGGATCACAACAGAAGAAGGATTTTATGGTATATTTTAAAATGGCATTGTCAGGTAAGTGTAAGGACAAAATATTCAAAGTATAGATACAAGTTGATTGACATTCAGAAAAAGTGTGTCATGATGCATGAGTTGAAATTTTATACGTATTATTCTTTCTTACTCTCTGTCTCCTCAAAACTTTTGATAATTACCTTCACTTTCACTGTCTGGTTTTATGGTTTTATACATAAAACTGTTTGAATATAAGAGCAGTTATTTTGTGGATACCAGAAACAGTTTAAAAGCAAATTCATGTCTGGTTGAGGACTGCTGATGAAAAGATTAGCAATTGTTAGAGCTGGAAACAGATGTGCTTGGTCGAGCTAGATTTTTAAAAATGTATTTAAAAGTCTGGTGTGCTTTAGTGAGAAATCATTCTTAAATCACTGACATTTAGAGAAGAGAAATGGTAAGAATTTAATTGTAAAATCTAAGTAAGTATTTAAAATGCAACCAAGACAATGAGCAATAGAGGTAATTATATCCAAAATGCTGTTCCTGTGTTGAATTTAATACTTATTCAGCTCTTTCCTTGTAAGTCTATACATATTGATTTGGAATTAGATTAAGAATTCTAAGTGTGCTGAAATGATCATTCCTATGAAATCGCATGGTCTAGAGGATCAAATATTCATGCAAGAAACATTGATTACAAATAATTGTGACAACTCATTTAAAGAATAAATGACTCTTATTCTTTACATAATGGAAGAGATCCTTTGACATATATGAGAATACTGCTAACATTTTAAATCCGTCTCAATCTAAAAACCTGAAAGTTTACATTTTTCCTGAAAATACTGTGCTTCTACCTCTTATTCTTTTATGGATTGTATTAAATAAAATATAAAATATTCTATCATTTTATGATCATAAAATATGTCTAATAGTTTATAATTTGCAATGCTCTTCATTAAATGTTTGTGAATGATTATGTTCAGAGGCAAAGGCATCTCTTGCTACCCCGATTGTACTTACAGCCTGCATCAGAATCTTACCTCTGACATTTCAAACACCTTTCTGATGTGGTGGAAATAGGTTAGAATTACTAGCTGCACAAGCTAAAATTTTACACTTACATTTTTTAAAGATATATCATGGGGAAGCTGTTCTACACCTACCAAGTAATGGTCCTTGAAGATTCTTAACAGAAATAGGTATCTGGAGAACTATTAGCACAGTTGTGAGAGCCAAGCTAATTTGGAAACATTGTCTCATTGCTATTCTTGGGGCTTAAGAAATAATTCCATAGAAGTGAGTGAAAAGATTAATGTGTCTCTTCAATTCTCCCTCCAAAATACAGCTGGTACTGTTCCTTTCCATTCCTGCCCCATCCCCGTCAGAGCCAGCACAATCTCTTGCTTGGTGTCTCCGTCCAGGTCTCCTCACCACCATGCCTGACCTACTTGACTCCTTTTCCATCCACCAACCAAGGAGATATTTCTAAAGCTTTACATTAGTTTGAAACATTCCAAGACCTCCCTTGTACTTAAAATAAGCACTGTCTTCCAAGAACTTTGGGAGACCAGGAAATGCAAATTCACCTGGCCAAACCACCTTGCAGACATTTGATGGATGCCCAGTGATGACACCACTCATTTCTACCTTAACTGCTGAGCAGTGACACAATTTTAGCTAATAGTGCCCAACAGACTTTTTTTTTTTTTAAGTAAGTACCATCCCTTTGACTCCTCTGTTTGGAGGGCAGCCTTCTTCCACTCAGCCACTCTGTGGTTCTCTGGGTTCTCAGAGGCCACATAGCTGGATGATAGGCATCAGGATAAAGATTAGGAAAAAGGAAGGAGGTCAAGTGGGAATGATTTAGATGGGCCAGGCTTCAGAGTAGAGCACATGATTTCCCCTTCCCAACTCACAGGTGCGTTACTCAGTGGATGAACCACACCGAATTCTACGTGGAGAAATACATTCAAGTGTTTTACCCAAAAGGAGAAAGAAAATAGATTAGATAAGCATCTAACTAGTGTCCCATTTGGGGTCAACATGTTATCTAGTACAGCGATTCTTATTAATATGACATCTTGTTGATAAATGCGTTGGCTAAAATATTGCTTTCATTGTAATAGATGAATGATGAAGAATTCAGCTTATATTTAAGAGAACGTGGGCTTCCTAATTCTGAACCCTCATATTAAGCGCTTGCCTTACATCCATGCAGCTGTTTTTACCCCAGGGGACCCTGTCACTTCATGGCCTGTGTTCTGGAGAAAGATTGCAGGGTGTGTGCTTCCCACACACATCTCTTTCCCAGGGAAATGGGTGGTGGTGGGGGAACAGAGCTGCACATCTCCAGTTTCCCCCTCAAACTCACCAACCAGATGATCCCCCATCCACTTGGGAGACGAGTGGAGTCTTGGGGGGCAGCTGGGCATCTAGAGGGGTGATGGCCCATGTGGTTACTGGTCAGCAGTGCCTCTGCTCTTCTTCATCTTCTCCCTGGCCATGTGAACCTCTGGCTACACTGGTGTCCATTCCTTTCAAGAGACAAACAGAAGGACTTGCT
Organism: Callospermophilus lateralis; assembly: GCF_048772815.1. Lineage (NCBI taxonomy): Eukaryota > Metazoa > Chordata > Mammalia > Rodentia > Sciuridae > Callospermophilus > Callospermophilus lateralis. Next base: position 253,507 of record NW_027511570.1, on the reverse strand, counting down.
CAGTACCTGGGCCCACGCTGCTCAGTGGTTAGGTCCACTCAGCCTTCTCTGTCCAGAACACCATAGCAACTTTCCCTGCTCCTACCTGCCAGGCACACCTTGCTGTGTGCCGCAGTCTGGCTGGGCACAAAATCACGAGCCACTCAAACAGGAACAAACTTTATTTTTTGAAACTGCTGCCAATGCTCCGTATGTGTCCGGGAAGATTGCCGATCGACCCACACCGCGTTCTCCCCATCCCAAGAGCAGGGTCCTCCTCCCTCCTACTGCACTTCCCCAACCAATGGGAACTCTTCAGGAGTCCTGTAGCAGGCCGAGGTGGACAGCAGGAGTCCAATATCCATATGAATGCAAATCTTAACATAATCATATCATCTCAATGGCTTGCTGGCGTCACCTTTCAACCAAAAATGCCATGCATCATATTACTTGGCTGTGGCTCTTAGCAGCTGTGCACCTCAGTTTACACATTACGTCATTAGAGTCATTCTTTCCAACACCTGCTTCTTTTCCTGTTTACCCTCCATACAAGGTGTGAAATTTTGAAGACCTCATCAGAACGAGTAGAGCTTTGTATTCATGTGCCTCAACCCGGTGTTGAGCACAAGTTCTTCAATTTGTGGTGGATCTGAAATGAGTTGGACACCATCCTGGTATTTTCCTTGCTAGCTCCACTTGCATCTGTTCTGCACACTGGCTGTAGCTGCGGTGTGAGGAGACTAGTTGAAATCCTACACTTGGTCTTTTATTAGCCTGATGATTCCACTGCTCTGCATCCATCCCTAAGGATTTTAGATTTTCCAGAGCACTGGAATGAGTCTTTATCCCTGAAGTCCTATCCATCATGAAAATTTGTTCAGCCCGTTCTTTGTATGACATAAATTAGCTTATCAGGAAAAGAGTAAGGCAGATAAAACACCAAATTAGAATTCGGCAAATGCAGAAGAAAAATGAAGCATATGGGACCCACTTTGCTGACATAAGTACCTTCAAGACCTTTTTAAACAAATGTAATTAAGAATGATACAAGCACTAAATTACATAAGTCAGAATTAATTAAACTACTAGTGGATAATTTATAGGCATTGCCAAGGTAACCCTCAGAACACTGAGATGACTGAATATACTCTAAGATTATTATGAGACTAATCAAAGAAATTTAGCCTATTCCTAATCCATTTTACTTGTGGAAACATAAATTAAAAAGAAGATGAAAACAGATATTTTAACATTTATTTAACTTAAGCAAAACATCTTAAAAAATAGAAGGAAAAAAATCAGCTAATATTAAATTAAGATATACACATTAGTAGTTTGAGAATAATGGTGATATTAGGCTAAAAGAAATAAGGACCAAGGTCTCTAAGAAAGTTACAAAGAAAGTTAATTTACCCCACACCTTAGCGATGTTTCACCTAGTATGGAGCAGAGAATTCATGAAATATTTTTATCTCTATTCTACTGGGTGGGCTGTTTTGCAGTGGTCCTTGCCTCATAAATGCAAAGTCTCTGTCTTTTTTTTTTCTATCAGAAAACCTTATGCAGGGACATTCTGTTTAGACTATTCCATAGATAAAGATCCACCTCAGTACATAGCATTAGTCTTTTTCACTGGAGGTCCAGCTGTCCTGTTGAGAAGGAGATTGAACAAGGTCACCTGCCTTCTTCCCTTCTCCCTGATGGTTTGCTCACCTCCCCACCTCTTCCCCCATGTCCCGACATCAAAAGTTTTGATTGTGTATATGGCTGGGTGAAAAATCAGATTGAAGCAAAGATATGTTATCTCACTTTAAAAATGCTCGGACATACAGACATCTGAAATGATAAATTGAAAATTGTTCATTCTTTTACATATATTGTATAACCTTAATTATTTTATAAACATCCCCTTTTAGCCTTTTAAAATACATAATCTGAGGTCGAGGAACCAAGGTGGGAGTTCAGGATCTGTGGGGTTTTGAAGAGGCGTGTTTGTATGTAACAAGATTAAAATTGCTTGCATGAGGAATATAATTGAAAAATGGGTAGTGCTCCTCCTTTTTGGAATTTCTGAACCAAATGCAACATAAATTATAATGCTCCTTATTACTCTACCCAGCTTGTGCTTTGTGCTAATGTAGAGGTTAGAATTTTCTTTGTTTGTTTGTTTCTTTCTTTTTTTCTTTTTGCGTTTTACTCCATAGCTGTACACATTCTTTAAAAAATTGTAATCATTTTCAAAAGATATAAGCTCACCCAAAATAAAAATGTTGGATAACACAGATGAAAACAAACATGTACAATAAATTCTATGTGGATATTTCACTAGTATATCCTGAAATAATGTGGTTTAGGCACTGAAGAGTGAAAGAACAGCACAGGAAATGAACCACACAGAAACTAAGGGAGAAAGCTGGATTCCTTTGGATGAGAGGAGATAATAGAAAAAAAAAAAAACCACTCAGGGGATTGAAATATAACAAGAACAACAACCAGAATGAAAACAAAAGAGGAAAAAAGAATGTGCAAAAAAGCCAAGTCACTACTCGCCACTGTCCCATGCTCTGGGGGAGGGGAGTCCTGCCTCTCCACACTCCCGCCAGCAGACTGTCTGGAGTTACAAACCCCATTTCTGGGTCTTGATCACTTTTTAGTGACTCATTATCCCCCAGTGCTTCAGACTACTTCCTAGGTCACTGGTCACCCCTTGAGAGCACAATTTGATGTGGTGCAATCAGGATTGCACTGGGGATAGCAGGACAAAACATGGCAAGTCACGTGGAAGGACTGCCTTGTAGCTGCCCCATATGGGGTTGTGCCATGGGAACACCCATAGCATCCCTAGCACCTCTCCTGGCTGGGTGCTTCCTAACTGGCACCTATAATTAATGAGCATTAAGAAATCACAGGCAAAAGGCTAAAAGAGCACTTCAGCTAGCATTTTCCCACAGATCACACAGGAGGTTGAAAGACGCATAGCCTGCATCCTGCAAGAGAGGGGACCCTTTGAAATATACTTTAGAATGTGTAATTGCCACTTGAGGCAAATCTCCTTTGCAATATAGTACAGAAGTTATGATCAAAGCCAATTGGGATATGATTTTATACTTATATTAAAACGTTGTCTAATGTGTAACAAAATGAGGTGCTGGCAGAATCTTGTATGGTAGCTCTCACATGTATAATCTGAATACCATACAAATATTTAAGATATTTTAATGCAGTCATGATGAATTAGCCAAATTCATTAGGTTCAGCTAGGAAGAATTTAAAAATTATGGATAGATTGATAGATATATCTTTATTTCCAGGTCTCTCTTTTAGAGATTTTTACTTAATTGATTACAGGGCTTCTTAGGGATCTATATTCTGAGATGCTCATTATTCTTCTGTGCATTCTCCTTTGAGACCTGCTGTTTTAAGTCTCTATATTCCAAAGCTAGAAGAGAGCATGGAGATCCCAAAGACCAACTGTGATGTTTAATTCGGTGTGGCTGCTTGAGTGGACCACAGGATGCCCAAATACTTGGTCAATTATTTTCAGTGTGGTTGCAAACATATTTTGGGTGAGATTAACATTTGAATCCAGAGTCTAGGTACAGCAAATTGCCCTTCCCAGAGTAGCTATATCTCATCTAACAAATTAAAGGCCTAAATACAACAAAATTCTGACCTTCCCAACAGTGACTGGGAACACCACCAGTCTGCCTTCTTTCTAGCTGGATGCTGGATTTTTCCTGACTTCATGGGTCTACAGCTGCTAACTGCAGATCTTTGGATTTAGCTTACATAATTCTTTCTGGGCATGTGTATACTTATGAATAAACACATGAACATAACACACCCTCACACAAAAAGCAACGTACACACACAAACATCTGATCGGTTTTCTCTGAAGAACCTGGCTAATCTATCCAACCCTCTCAAAAGAGTCATAATTTGGCCCAATCAATTCCCTGCAAGTTCCAGCTTCTTTCCATTCAACTGTTTTTCCTCTTCTACTAATTGTGTTATGGGGCCCCAAAGAGGTACTTGTGTTTCTAGTTAATAACTTCAATTCTGAAATGAAATATATAATTTATTTAACTTACCCTGCATATTACTTTGTAAGTTGACTTAAAATAATTTTGCATGTAGGGTAGAGCAAAGGATATGTTGATGAAAAGATAGTTCATATTTTATTTGTTTATTTGAATTAAACTACATATCATTCTACAAGGAAGGGACATGATTTCTCATTTCGAAGGAAGAATTAGGGGATGCTGATGAAGTTTAAGATCAGGGCCCCTCTAGGTGGACCTCTTTCAGGTCCTTGACATGGAATAGCTGTGGAAATGTTTGGGATCTTACCAAGTCAGAGTTGAGTAGAAGCTACATGCAGTTTGTAGGCACTGGAATATAGTTTTGGAATTGTTTCTCGTGTGCGTGTTGATGATATGAAAATTGTCTTGACAATGCAGCATAGCTTTAAATAAAAGTTACCCAGAAAGTATTTTCCAAGATACCTATGATGGACAAACTTCCAGAAGTGAAAATGCTAAACAGTGAATAGACCTACATAGTAACACTGTGATCTTATTTAATCCCATTTAATTCACACACACAAAAAAATGATCAACTGTTCTGGAAGAAAGGCTAAGGTTTCTCTATGAATAAAATATACTAGAAAGTCACTGCCATACTAAAAGTTTATCAAAGCATGTATTTGTTTATTTATTTATTTATTTATTTATTTATTTATTTATTCATTCGGTACAGGGATTGAACCCAGTGATGCTTAACCACTGAGCTACAACTCCAGACCTTTTTATTTTTGAGACAGGATCTCACTAGGTTGTTTATAATCTTGTTAAATTACTGTGGCTGTTCTAAAATTTGCAATCCTCCTGCTTCTGCCTCCCAAATCTCTGGGATTACAGGCGTGAGTTACCAGGATCAGCTCATCAAAGTATTTACAATTAAAAATCTAGGGTCATCACTTTGTGATTTTTATGGTATTTGTAATCTTTGTGAGTTGTGCTTATCATTCTGAATAAATATTTACTTTCATCCCTCGTTCTTCTTTGTCCCCAAATTGTGAAGAAATCAGAGTCTCTAAGACCTGAGTTCTCCAAGGTCCTACTCCCTTTCTGCATGCCCCCTGTCTCCGCGAGGTGGCGCTCCTCCTCGCAGCGCTGGTATCTGCGTGCGCACAGACTGATAGCGCGGCACCCAGGCAGGTCATCTGGCCTGTTTGTCCCCTACTGTGTAATCACCTCGAGGGTAAAAACACTCTTTCATCCTTCCGGGCTCCTCTGCTACCCCAGTGTCCGACTCCCACTTACAAATGAACTTAATGGGGGCAGATGAATGCTGCAGGGCTGGAGCAGAAAGTTGCTGAGAGTCAGGACGGCGTTCTTTGTCCTATTTACCACGGTTCCGACAGGTTTTTGTTTTTAACTTTCCACCACATAGCAAGCAGGTTTTTGCTGATTCTAGATATCTGCACTGTTTACCCAAAAAAGGCACAAAGCCCCAAAGAAGAAAAGTGATTTTGTCAGCTATTTGGTTGTGAGAAGTAAGCGCCAAGGTCAGACTCCTCTGGCAGCCAGAGACTCCAAGAACGCCATATGTCGAGGGAGAGTTCGGGAACGCGTTAGCAAACTGTAAGTCACAAGACGAGCGAGGGATCGTCCGAGATGGAAAGTACGCAGTACCACGTAGGCAACTTCAGGCACCGTTTCAGTTCTGAGTGTGAGAAGCAGCGTTCCCTGCTGAGCCCCATTCCTCCCTGCTGAGCCCCACTCTGGATGTTAGATTATGTCACACGTAAGAAGTGAGTGAGTGGGGCTTGGATTCTTCCTGAAACAGGGGCTCCAATCTGACAAAAGAAGCCCGAGGGCCCTGCCAGGCTCAGCCTGTTGGATTACGAGAGTTCCAAACAGAAGCTCTTTACAATTTCCAGTAAAATTGGAAGGCATCACTGCCCTTACCCTTTTGATTAAAGCGATCTTTCTTTGCTTTTTACGTATTTTTAGTAGATTTATTGAAATGCAATTCACATACCATATAATTCATACATTTAAAGTACATAATGCAATGGTTTTAATAGATTCACAGAATTGTATAAGCTTCATCTTAATCAACTTCAGAGCATTTATATCAGCCATGTTTCTGGTCTCAGGTTCAGTCTATAATATCAATGTCATCCACCACTGTCCTTTTGAATTTTTTTTGCCAGGCTCATCTCCCCCAGTGGGTCCTGCAAGCAACTGGATTTGGGGGGGTGGGCAGGGCTGGAGAGCAGGGTTTCCATGACCAGTTGTTCCTGTTTAAACTTCTGCCCACGTCTGATTTTCTCCTTGTCACTTGGGCTCACTCGCTGTGGTACTTGGGTTTGCCAGGAATCACCTCCCCAAGATGATGGCCCTGGCACGGTTGGCTGCAAAGCGGTTCCTTGTTCCTTTGTTCTCTGCACACATCCGAGACGGGCTACTTTTCTGCCTAAGTATATTGCATAGCACACCTTCCAGCTTAATTGGGCTTTGTTTTGGATCTCTAAACTCTCAGTACCCAGACACTCCTCAGGCCTCATACAAATGTGAATTCCTTAAGTTTCCTCATCCATCCACTTTGCTCTCAGAGGGCAGCTCTGGCTGTTGCCTCCAGCCACAGTAGTGGGCGGTGCTGGGGATTTCTTCCTTATTTTATTATATCCAACCTCCTAAGTCTGCAATCTGCTTTGAATGTCCAGTGATAAATCCCAGTAAATTTGCCCCCACTTTTTTTTCTTTTCACCCACTTTGCTGAAAAGCTGCTTTCTTGGTCTCATACCACGGAACAGCCAGGGAGGAGGCCTTCTCTATTCCACCATTGCCACAGTCTGGCTGGGCACAATTCAGGAGCCACCTGTCAAAAGAAACGAACTTTATTTTTAGAACCACACACGCCAAACAAAACAGCTCCTCAGGAAAAAACCTTCAGAGCCCAACTGCTACCATTGGCTTCCCACAAGCCCCTCAACCTCCCCCACTCCTCCTGCTCTTGAGGCCGATTGGCTGGGTCTCGTGGGCAGAGCCAAAAAAGTCCCCCAATGAGCAGCTCCATGGCCTGAAAGGGCAGGGAAACAGTCCAATGAGCATCGCCGCAGAGGAGCCAATCAGTTGGCAGCTAGAAGTTTGCTGGGGCCACTGTGAGCCAATCATCAGCTGGCAGCTGGAAGTTTGCTGGCAGCTGGAAGTTTGCTGGGGCTGCTGTGAGCCAATCATCAGCTGGCAGCTGGAAGTTTGCTGGCAGCTGGAAGTTTGCTGGGGCCCCTTTGGCTGTGGCTCTCAACACACCATCTTGAAGCCTCCCTCATATTAAGATAATTTACCACAAAAAACTTGACATTTGGAGCCTTACAACCACAATATATGCATACATATGTTAAATATGGACTTTTATTGCATATTATAGAGAAAAACAATTTTTTAAGGATAAATACATGTTATACTGCGATAATCTGGAAGAAATAAAATAGAAATACGTTTTCAAGAACTAAAATTAACAGACATTAACTTTGAATACATAGCAACAAACACAGATTTGTAAGGTTGGAGTATCTCTGATGTCCATAAAGTCGGATATTTCATTTAAAGGGCCATTATTTCAAATTTACTAGAAATTTTATTTTAAAAGCTGTAAAAAATGCACTCTTCTAAGACAAACTTTAAGGTATGGTGAAGTGGGCCTTTATCCCAGCAGCTCATGGTATTGAGGCAGAAGGATCATGAGTTCAAAGCCAGCCTTAGCAACTTAGTAAGACCCTGTCTCAAAATAAAAAATAAAAAGGCTGGGATGTGGCTCAGTGGTCAAATTCCCTGTGTTCGATCCCCAGGACCAAAACAGACAAAAAAGTAGACAAACAAACTTTAAGGATGTATGTGTTAGGCCTAACTCCCGACTCAGTGCTGTGCTCCTGTAATCTAGCAACTCAGGAGGAGGATGTAGGAGGATAGCAAGTTCAAGGTCAGCCTTGGCAGCTTAGCAAGGTCCTGTCTAATAAAAATAAATAAAATGGCCTGGGGATTAGTTTAGTGATGGAGCACCCTGGGGTTAAATAACTGCTACCAAAATAATAAAAAAGAATTTTTTGAAGGATAGATCTGCACTAGAGTAAAAGAGCACACAGACCCCCGAGATAATTCACTTATCGTCCTTCTTTTGACCTGAAAAATTTAACCAAGCTTTCATTTATCAAAGCTGGCTTTCCTGCTATTATTTAAGGTTATAGAAAAGAATTAGATGAAATTTACTTTAAAAATTTTCAGCTGAAATATTCTGAGCCATGATCTAATACATGAAGTGCCTCTCTGTGGTGTCTCTGAGTGTGTGAAGACGTCTTTGTGGGTTCGTTGTTAACAGAAATTACTTAGAACTTCAACCTGGCTGTTGGATATTCTGACATTTGAGTGCCATTCCTTCTCACCTCCCTCACCTTTTATGAGGATAGGGCAATACTGTAAGAACCTGGTAAACAGATAAATCTTGTTTTATTTTTATCCTGAATTAATGGATATTCAATAGTTATCCCAAATGTCGAATTAAAAATGTGTGCATCACAACAAAGACAATGAGAAGAGTCTTGGAAAAGCACTGGCCAGGAATAATTCGATTACAATTTCAAAGGTCAACTCACCTTCAATGTGAAAAGAGATTTGGGGGCAAGGATGATACAGACACTGTCAAATTTGTCTTGGTCATCCAGAGAGAAATAGGTGGTTTCCTATGCTCGTTGGGGGAGGAGAAATAGGGAGAGTTGAGAAATACACAGGATGAAAAAAATGGCAAAACTTGGTGATTAGTTAAATGTTGTGGATGTGTTGGGGTGCAGGGGACATGACTGAGAAGGAGAAGTTAACAGATTCCTGACGTTGTCAACCAGGTGGCCGTTCATTAGGAGACAAACAAGCAAGAAGAAAAACATAGGGGGAAAAGCTATGAATTTATCAAGTTTGAGATGGAAATGTTTGATACATCTTTGATTCAGGACCATAAAGAGAGGCTTGAACAATGACGGAGCGATGGTGGCTGAAGCCAAAGGAGTAGACGGGGTGATACTGGGTGGGTTAGCCAATAAAGCACATGGGGCTTGGTGGAATGACACCAGGAGGACAGACGGAAAAGGAGGAATTGCACAGAAATCTAGAAGGAAGGGAGAAGGATTAGCTTTTTTTTTTTAACCTGAGTCCGAGACAGGATATTTTCAAAACCATGTGCACTTCTGTCAAGGATTGAAGTAAGAAAGGGTGAGATGTGGGTGCAGGAAGGCCTGGGGAAGGCTGAAGCCAGTGGAGAGCCAAGCGAGAGGGAAAGGTGGGGAGAAGGTGGTCCGCAGCGCTCCAAGGGCATTGGTAGACCGAGGGAAGAGGGGGGGCGAAAGCGCCAAGCCTGGAAATAAGGAGGGTCTTCTCCCCTGGGCCTCCCTCACTCGCTTGTCCCCAACCTAAATGAGAAGTATTGAGGAGTTAAATATGTCGAGGAAACCTTGAGGAAAGATATCAAATCCTGAGGGCAAGTGGAATAATTAGCCTTCAATTCTAGGAGTTATTTAAATTCCTTAACAAGAGAAAAGAAGGAAAGACTCCCGTAGATGCATGCACACTGGTAGATTTTATCTTAAGTAATTGGAAATCTTGGCTACGCATGGCTTCTTCTGCATGAAGGGAAGCTGCAGGATTCTTTACCAGAGCAATGCGAGAGATGGCGAGTTTGGTGTTCAGGGGAGACTGAAAGGTACTGTGTTGTTAATGATATTGACATAAACATTCCACACGTTATTTCACAAAGAACAGAATTTTGCAATCTGCCTTTGTTATGTAATCCTTGCAGACCATCCTGACAGGTAAAATGACAGGCAAAATGAAAATAAATGGATGGGTTAGATTATATTTTTGTGCCCTTTTGTTATGAATTTTCCTCTTCCTACCATATTTGGATAAGTAGAAAAATTTTTATCGATATGATATACAGTATTTTCATTTTTTAGACATCATCTTGAGGTTGTTTTTCAACCCATGCTTATCTTGATTCACAATACACATTTACATATAACATTGATAATTTTCCAGAAACAAATCATGGCAGATGTTTCTGAAGTCACAGACGTGGCACATTGCCTGGTCTAACTTTCTGTAAACACTGCAGCATGAAAAGTGGGTTTTTAAAGAGTAATTTTGGAACTATACTTCAGTGTAACCTTGGGGAAACAAGACCTTACAAGAGAATATACTAAATAAATATTAAATAAAAGGACATGAGCTTGGAAAATGCTTTCTGATGCTGACTCACTCACTTTATCTGGTACCTGCTATTTCTGTCACTTGCAATTTAACCAATGTGACATGTCATTTGTGGATGACATTCATAATGTTTCTAAATTAATCGTCTCTAGCATCCACAAGCCCACTGCTTTCAAATTTCAGTTTCTAAGTAGATTGTTACAACTCCATTAATCTAAACCTAAAGTCAAAGAGGTAAGTGGCAAAATTAAAGTGAGTTCCAGTTGAAACTCAAAACTGCAAAATAATCAATTTAACTCAGTTTTTCAAGTAGAAAGTAGCTGTTTCATTAATTTATCAGTTTTCTCTGCTATATATTACTTTAGTAGCTTCAGATGCACACTGCGTCATTTCTTATATTTAGTTATTTTGCTCTTCTGTGCTTCAAAGGAGCACTGAGAAGGACAGTGTGGCTGAGCAGGAGATGAGGGGGGAGGGATGGTACAACCAAGTGGATAAAATAACTTTAAAGTGCGTCTTTTGCTGATTGGGAACTTGCTAACGGGATCTGAACAGAGAGAAATTACAGGATCTGAATTACTTTCCAGAGCTTTCTTTGGCTGCTGCTTTGAGAAAAAGAGCATGGGGCCACACGTAGAAACAGAAGGATGGAGGCTTCTCCTATGCTAAGTGAGGGATCCTGGCAGCTTTTAATCAGAATAGCAGTGGTGGATTTGGAGAGAGGTAACTGGATTTATAATTGTTGTAAAGGCTCAGCTAATAAATCAAATTGACTTGCTTTTAATTTGGATGGCACATGAGAGGATTGAATTAATACATCCAGTATTGTTGACCTGGTCCACAGGGAAGATGGGATTGATATCTGCTGAGTTGGTGAAGACTGATGGACCAACAGGTTGAGGGAGAAGTTCTGACTTTGGCTTTCCAGGGTGTTGAGTTTGAGATGTCTACAGAGGTGAGAAATTGGAACCTGGAAATATATCCCAAGTTCAGTAGAAAACACAGGCTGCAAATAGACACTTGGGGACGGTCAGCATTTTGATTAGTGCACAATGCCACCAGTGCATGTGAGCTGACCTATGGAGCAAATGTGTGACATTCACAGGGGCAAGGATGAACCTTGGGACACTCCAAAATTCTATTCTGTATTCCAGCCCATCCGGGAAATTTGTCTAAAGATACATTGTGAAATTTCTTAGGGGACGATCTTTTATTATCTTTAAAACTTGTATTTGCTCTGTCATAAACTTCTGAAATTTATGAATGCAATGTAATAACTTGGCACGGTGATACATGCCTATAATCTCAGCAACTCAGGAGGATGTGAAGAAGGAGGATCACAAGTTCAAGCCCAGTCTCAGCAATTTACCAAGACCCTAAGCAACTTAGCAAGGCCCTGTCTGAAAATAAGTAAATAAGTAAGTAAGCAAATAAATAAGTAAATTAAATAAAAAAGCCAATAGACAATGCAAGTATGGCTCAGTAGTTAAATTCCTCTGAGTTCAATCCCAAGTACCAAAAAAAAGTAAAGAAATTAATGCAGTATACTCTTGCCTTTTCCTGAAGATACTAGTTACTTTTTAAATCAGTGTATTATTTTATTCTGTAGTTTGTGTCCTCTTGTTAGTGTCTCCCCTGCCACCTGGCATTCTGTTTCTTAATCTTGGTGTTAGCCATTTTTTCCCCTTTCTTCTTGCTCCTGGGTTCTTTGAATGTTCAGAGAGCTTTGATTTTGACATTGACATTGATGAGTGAAAATAGAAATTTTAAAGTGTCTGGTGTGGATTTCCTTTGCTGTTGTTTAGGGAAATTTACATTCTGACTCCTTTAGACAATGAGAAGATTTATTGATTGACATAGTTTCTTGTGGATTAAAAGGTAAGACTTCTGAAAGTAAGCCAGGGCCATCAAGTGTCCACAGGAAGCTGAATTTTCTTTTGGTGAACCCAACTCAAAAAACAGTTTAACTCTTGCAGCTCGCCATTTCCTCTGTCAAAGTGACTTTCCTTTTATTTTACCTTGGATTAATGTCACACTACTTAACTCACATGGTAGTGGGTTGAACATGCAGAGACCAAGGGTCATGAATTCTGCATATCTCTTGCTCTGACTCTCAACTCCTCTGAGCTCTCTTCATGGCACCAACTGAACCATTTCAGCAAAATCAGCTCCTGTCCCTAGTGTACTCCATTGCCTTTGTGTTGGGCCTCTGGTCTCTTTGGCTAGGCTTCCTCTACTATCTCTATTAGCTTACTTATTACTTTTCAGAAAATTATTTTACTGGATTTTATCTTTATAACTACAGATGCAGTGTTGAATTCAGATGCAGGTAATGAATTCAGTAAAAAGCCTCTTGAAGTTTTCTCCGTCTAGTTAGTAACTTTGTAGATTACAAAGATGCTTATGCTTCTTTAAAATATGGTTCATGCCAGGCGTGTTGGTGCATGCCTATAACCCCAGAGGCTTGGGAGGCTGAGGCAGGAGGATTGCGAGTTCAAAGCCAGCCTCAGTCAAAGCGAGGCACTAAGCAACTCAGTGAGACCCTGTCTCTAAGTGAAATACAAAATCGGGTTGGGGATGTGGCTCAGTGATCGAATGACCCTGAGTTCAATCCCCAATAATAAAAAAGAAAATATATGGTTCATTTTTCTGTAGAGTAGGGATAATAATAGCAGTGCCTAACATTTGGGTCACTACCAGCATGAACTAAGACAATGTTTCAAGTTCAGTTCCTGGAGACTAGAACATACTGGTAATATTATCAGCATTAACAATGTCATGAATAATCCTGTTTTTAAATTTTTGAATAGGCTGTATTATATTGTCTTGTATATACAAGTTATATATAATTAATGATGAAAACATTTACCTATATGATATAAGGAAGGTCTACATTAATAAAATAGAACAGCATGTATGTATAGCTACATATTTTATATATTTATTTAATTTCATATTTCTGCTAAAAACTTCTAATTATAAGAACAGGTGTGGAGAAATATCACCATTTATGTTAATAGGATTTTTTAAATTCCTAAGTTTTTATACCTGTTCCTAGGTTTTATTGGTTTTTTTCAGGTATTTTTGTATGTTTTATATACATTTTACCAACCCAAGCACCATTTATATATTTTTTTTCTCCAAGTTTGCCTCGGCTACAATGAATTTAATATTTATACTTATGTTAAATAGATATAAGACTGATTATAAAAAGCACTGAGGTATTAATATTCTGGACTAAAAGATCAGAATTAATTCATTAATTTGGAAGTCAACTGACCCATTGTTAGGAATACGCAGAGGTATTAGGTTTCACTATTTGTTGTACATTCTGAGTTTTGTGCACTTTTCAATTGAAGGATGAGATTTATGGAGACTTGCTGTTTTTTTTTTTCCTAACAAATCAGTATTTTTCAACTACAAGCATTGTAATAAATTGTCCAACTATAATAGTTATAATAGCAACAACAAGGCCTGTCAGAATCCACATGGAAAATAAAAAAGATTTTACAAAATCGGAAAGATTAATGGGCATTAGTCTGGAACCAGCTAGCTTTTGTAGCGTGTTGTGATTATAGTTCCAACTTTGCTTTTCAGCCTGACATTCTTCACAGTCAACATGAAAGTGAAACAGGAGGAATTTCAGGAGATATAAAGGAAAAATCTACACCTCAAAACAGCAAGGATAGAGTCATCTGTGAGCTAAGAGCAGAGGTAAGGTATTGGATAAAGGGTGTAACATTATTAAATCACACTTGAAAATTACTAAATTATATACCATTTTAAATTGCACAAGTGAGATTACTTATGAGGGTGAGTGCTGCTTGTATAGTAATAAGCTTATATACTTTATGTAAGATTCTTTGGAATGATACTCCTAAATAGATGTGAGCTATCTGAGCAATCCAATAGACAATGCAAGTCTTTTTTTTTTTTTTAAAGTGTCATGAAAAGCCTTTTTTATTTTTTTTAATATTTATTTATTTTAGTTTTCGGCAGACACAACATCTTTGTTTGTATGTGGTGCTGAGGATCGAACCCGGGCCGCACGCATGCCAGGCGAGCGGGCTACCACTTGAGCCACATCCCCAGCCCGACAATGCAAGTCTTATTGTGAGTAAATATCTATTGAAAGTTCAATCATCTGACGGAACATAATGTTAACTTATTTTTAGAAACAATGACATACAAAATATGTGGCATGTGGATTCTGGTGACATTACCAACGCTATTAGCAGCTAACAACACTGAGATATAGGATAAATTCACATTGGTTATAGCTAATTGATTTATTTTCTGTTCTGACTAGCAACTGCAACCAATAAATTTTCATGGATTTGTAAACTCAGAGTGTTTGTCCTGTCTTAGATACAAAGCAGAAATTATTATTCCTGGACATAGGAGGAGGGGTTGAATTATTTATATTTCATTGAAAACTGCGTTGCGTTAAAAATAGAAAATAGCAAATTATTTATTTTATAACGGGTGATTCTGGACAAATGCTTTGGATACAAATGTGTAGGAACAAGTTAGGAAATGGAAAAGAAGTTGTTGAAAATATAGGCTGGGGGGAAGGTGATTTGGATGAGGCATTTTGTTTCCTATAAAACTCTTCAAAGACAGAGCTCATGCTGGAGTGTATTTTATGTCAGATGAACCAAGTGCATTGGGAAGTGCGTAGATTTGGGAGTCAGAAGCAGCAGAATCATCTTCTGATTATTTTCTTGAATTCCTGAAGCCCCTCTGTGTCTGAGTTTACAGAGATGGGAGTGATAATAGTCACAGTCATTACATAGGGGCTTTAAAAATAAAAATGTGCCTGGGGAGTACTTGGTGGAGAAGAGTTCTTGTACTTTGGTACTCAGCCCAGCTGTTCTGGAAAGTCGGGGCTTCAGGTCTTGCCTTCACTGCCTCTCCCTGCTGCCGGGCTGTCCTTACCCTTCGTCCTCAAGACGCCTTGCAGGTGTTGGGACCAGGAATATGCACCAACAGATCCAGATGAGAAGGTGACTATTGAAAACAACCGCTTTTCAGTCAAAGGAGAAAAGAATGGCTCTTGTGCCTTTTGTTTCTAAGAGGCTTCCAATCCTCAGGTCAGCTGCCACTTTCCCTGGGCTCTGCGCTCTCTAGAGCACCTTTGATAAAGCACTGCTGGACGTGCACCTAACACCAGAAACAGAGGAGGAGACCTGTCAGACTGCTTCCTGTAGCTCTCCTCAAAACCAGGGGTGTGGGTGCATACACGCGCCTGTGTAATGTTTTTAAAGAGCAGTTTTAGTTTTACTGCAGAATTTGGCAGGAAATAGAGTTTATATATTCACCCCTGTCTGTACGACATCTCTCAGGATTATGGTGCTTAGTAAAATCGATGAACCAACGTCCACACATTATCAACTGAGTCCAGGGTTTCCATTAGGTTTCACTATTTGTTGTACATTCTGTAGGTTTTGGCAAATGTCTAGTCACAAGCATCTATCCTAAAACTCCTGTATAAAACTCCTGTAAAAAGCCATCCTTTTCTCCTTTGACTGAAAAGCGGTTGTTTTCAATAGTCACCTTTCTCATCTGGATCTGTACTCTCCCCTCCAGTGCTACTTCTCTGATAATGACCACCAATACACATATTTTTTGTTATATATTCCACGTGTCCCCAAGGATTCATTTTTTTTTGTAGCCAACTTTCTTCTTGTGTTCAGACAGGATCATTTCTACTAGTCTGCCTTCAAGTTCATTGATTCTCTTTTGTCTCCTCCATTCTTAATTTTAAAATTTTCAGTGTGCTCTTTGTGCCTAAGTTTTCCATTGTTTCTTTGATTACATATTCCATCTATTTGCTGCAACTTTCAATTTCTTTACTAAAAGGCTTACTGTTTTTTTAAGAAATGTATTTAACTTCTAGTTGCTTACTGAGTGTTGTCCAAAATTCTTGCCAAATAATTAAACATTGTTGCCATTTCAAGGGTGGCATCTGTTGATTGATTGCTTTGAGATAGGATGAGTAACATTCAATTCGTAACATTCAATGAGTAACATTCATTGCTTTCTGCATATGTGGGGTATTATGTCACACAAAACTGGACCCTATGGAAGAGTCCTACTGAAAACCCCTGGAAGATGAAAGGTTGACTTGCCGCTTGGCCTCCCTGAGGTCCAACTGAGGGTCTCCTTTCACTGCTGGGCAGTGACAGCAGTTTTTTCTGCCTGCTGGACCTTATCCAGATAGTTCTGCATGGGGTTTCCTCTGGCACCACCAGAGCTTGGGGGGCCTCATTAGTGCCAACTAGCAATGGAAGTCTATTTAGTTACCTTCTTTGTGGCCGTGACCAAATAACCTGACGAGAATAACATAGAGGAGGAAAGGTTTACTTTGGCTCGTGGTTTCAAAGGTTCATCACATGGTTAGCTGACTCCAAAGCTCCGGGTCTGAGGCGAGGCAGAAGATCATGGCAGGAGGGTGACAGAAGAGACCTCCTCAGAACATGACAGCCAGGAAGCAGAGAGAGCTCCTCTACCCAAGGACAAAATATAGACCCCAAAGGCACACTCCCAATGACCTACTTCCTCTAGACACACCCTACCTGCGTATAGTTACCAACCAATTAATCTATTTCAGTGGATTAATCCACTCCATGAATTAGATTAAGTATCTCATGATCTCATCACTTCACCTCTGGAAATTCTAGCATGTCTCCACATGAGAGTTTGGAGGACACCTCATCTAAACCATAACAATCCTCCCAAGGAGGATTGGGGAACTTCTTACCACCTGACCAGGATGAAATGATGTCCTCCTGACTCAGCCTCTGCTAGCAGGAGTGGAGGTGGGGCTCTTTTTTTTTTTTTTCTGGGAGTTTGGTTGGATTCAAGCATTACTCTCCTCAAACTTTTGATCTTCCCAGGTCCTTTGACAAAAGCAAACCGACTTAGGTTACATTTTCATTATGGCTTTTGTTTCTTCATCTGTCTCCACCGATTGGTGTTCCCAGACAGCTAACATCTTTGTGGTGTATATACAGCCCAAAGAAAACCCCAGGAGCACAGCAGACTGCCAGTTGTTTCCCAGGTTGCCTAGGTGGAAAGCCTCTGCTCTTTTACTGAGTCTTTAATGTTTGCTTTGTGAATAATAGAGTTTTTAGATCTACTTAGTGAAAATGTAAATTGATATAATGTTTCTAATGGAGCACTTGGCAGTGTGTACAAAAGATTTCAAAAATAAACATCCTCTTGACCAAGCCATTCTACTTCGAGGAATTTAAGCCATTTTTAAATGTATGTATTTGCATGAGGCTACTTATTACAGTGTTGATTGTATATCTAAAAGCAAGAACCCATTTTTTAAAAATGGTTTATATTTTAATAAAATTGATATAATTACACAATTTTATGTGAACATAAAAAAGTATATTTTAAGAAACCATATACATTTATATATATATATATATATATATATATATATATATATATAGTATATCTATTTATATATATAAAAGCAAATACATTAATATGTATATGTTTTTTCTATTTTACTTCTCTATACTTTCCAATTATTTCTATAATAAACATGCTTAGATATGGAAATGTTTAAAATAAAACAATTGGATATGATCATCCTAAAATAATCACATCATTTTTCAAAAGATTTATTATTATTAACTTCTTTGAGCTAAAGTTGTTAACATTTAAAAAATATTGCAAATTTTATTTACATTTGACCCTCTTTAATGCATACTCTTGAAGTTTTATGTGTTTAGGAGAAAATATTAGCAAAACACAGATCTGGCAGCTCACTGTTAAACAAAATACACAAAGAACTCTTAAAGCCCAATCATAAGAAAATAAACAAGCTTACTTAAGAGTTGACAAAAGATATGAACACAAAACCCATCACAGATGACAAGATAACAAACAGGCATAGGAACAAACATCAGTATCCCACTTGACTAGGAAACTTTAGACTATAACCACAATGACATGCCCCTGCAAAACCACTAGAATTTCCAAAATCCAAGCATCAAATTCTGGTGAGGATGTGGAGCAAATGCAAAGAGCTTCAGCCACTTTGGAAGACAGTTTGTCAGTCTCGTACAAAACTGAACCTCTATTTACCATATGATTCAGCAATAGACATCCTTAGTATTAATCCAAAGGAGTTGAAACTTATTTCCACTTGAAAACTTGCAGAAAAAAATTTTTAGGAGCTTTATGTATACTAGAAAAAATAGGAAAGAAATAGAGATACTTTTCAAAAGGTGAAGAGATAAACAAAACGTGGTATATCTAGACAATGTGATATTATTCACCACTAAAGAGAAATGAACTATCAAGCCACCCAAAAAGGATGTCAATGAACCTTAAATACATATTGCTCAGTTGAAGAAGTCCATCAGAAAATACAACACACTGTATATTCTAACCGCATGATATTCTGGAAAAGGGAAAGGATCAAAATTATAGCCCAGAAGCTCAGCAGACTCCAAGGAGCATAAATCCAAAGACACCCATCATCAAGCCACATGGTAGTCAAGCTCAAGAGAATCTAGGGGAAACATCTTGACCTCATCATGGCCAAAGCCTTGCCCGACTGCAGGGACGAGCATTCAGCAGGCATGGCACGTCCCACCAGAAACCGTGGAGGTCAAGACAGAAGCAGCATGCCAGTGTTCAAGTGTAAAAGACCGGCTGGCTGAACACGCAGTGCCTGATGAAAGGTTCTTGAGGACACCCGGAGAGCAAAAGGAATGTGACTCTAGCAAATCAGCATGTGAAAATGTGTCATCAAGAAAATTCAAACTAGAAGGACCATGAGATGTAACTACAGGGTGGCTAAAATTAGAATAAAATAGCCACAGCACTACGTACCAGTGAAGAAGCAAAGCCATGGGCCACTCATCTGTTGTTAGGGGAGCGTGAACTGATGAGAGCACAGTGGAGAAGAGTTTGCCCATTTCCAGCATAACAACTATCCTCTGATGAAGCAGAGAACACCTGGGCATTTACGTTCTTAGGAAAGAAACTTAGATTCACATGAAACTGTAGGTGAATCTGTATATGGATTTAATTCGTAAATTCCAAAAGCTGGAAACAATACTTAAGACCTTCAATGAGTGAAAAATCAAACAAACTGTAGCTGAATATTCTTCAGCAATAGAACAGAGTGAACTCCCCATTCGTGAACCATCTCAAAGAGCCTCCAGAGAAGTACACGGAGTGGGGATTGTTAGTCCCAAAGACTGCATAGTCTGTGATTTTATTTACAGAATAATTTTTGAAGCAGCAAATTTAGAAACAGAGATAGATTTGCGGTTACCAGGGAGGCAGGTGTGTAGGAGTGGCCGATGTGACCCTTTGTGGTGATGGGAACCCTCTGCCTTTTGACTGCCTTGTCCATGTTGGGTTGGGGTGTGTGCTGGAGTTGCAAGGTGTCATCGCTGGGGAAAACAGGGGAAGAGACACATGGATTTACCTATATACCTTGCAAATGCCTGTGAATGGGCAAATTATCTCAGAACAAAAATTCATTTCAAACACCCTAGTCCTCTTCCAAATGTATGCCAAGTTCCACCTTTTCATGTACTTTTCTAAAAATATGCCTCCCACATTTTCTTACCATTCCAGGATCCAAGAGAGCCAGGTCTAAGTTTTTATCTTAACAGTATCTAGTGTTTGGCTTCTCAGTAATTACACAGGCTGTCTAAGATTGTTTGCTTATGAGTTTGTTTGCAAACTGGTGTTAACAGCTTATCTAAAAGATGAATTGATTCTTATATGTAATAAGTAAAAGTGGGACACTACATGTAGTAGGTACTCAATAAATATGTCTCTCTTTCCATTCACATTTCATTTAGTATATTCTACATTGGCCAGACTATCCAGATTCTGAGATTTTAGTGACATTATACGTATACTTGTCAGAATGCTTCCATGTCCCTGTGTTTACTTAAACTCCGCTCAATTGTAGGCTATTCTGAGTGTAAAGGTACTGTCTTATAGCAAGTGCAATTCCTGCAGTTTTGGGTACCAAATACACTCTCCTGGTATTATATTTTTTTCCCAAGCCAGATTCATATACCATCCTCCATGCATAGGTTATGTGTTGATCCATAGGCTAATCTTTGAGAATTTTTTGGACAAAGACTATGAATGTCTTGAACTGGAAAGAACCTAAGGTACAATTCCTTGTTTCAAATGCCTGTTCTGATGTTAATGAACCACCCACAGTGGGCTCTCCTTGAGTGATCTCTCAGTGGTACATTTTGTCTGATACTTTGTATTTAAGTCTTTTCACATAGTGCAATAAAATGTTATTAAAATGTTTTCTTCCCAATCCTAAATAAATGCAGTATGATATAAATTGAAGGTACCAAATGCATCATTTTTTCCTCACTTTCAGAATGTCTATAGTTATCCCCTTTAAAATGCTGCTTCCAAATTGGAAACAAAATACTCAAATAGGTAAGATGTTAAATTTAACTTGTGATTATAAAAGTAGTCTTCTTTATTTTGCTTATGCAAGAGAAGACATAAACCTTTTGCTACTTTTTTTTTTTTTACATCCAGTAATATTGTATTACTGGTCAGGTCTTAGAAAGGGGATTTTCTCCACATGAGTGCCTTTCTACGTACATAGACAAAATGCAGCAACAAAGGCGTTGTAAGAAAACCACCCCAAGCATCAGCATGGAAAATAACAAGGTGCATTCTCATTCATCCAAGGTCTCATTCAGTCATTTTTTCAACAACTACTTCTCCAACATCTTCCATGTGTTTGATACTGCGATCAAGCAGTGAGGACTCCCTAGGGTGGTTTGGTGTCAAGATCAAGCACTGAGGTCTTTGGGATGCAGGGTGGCCACAGGTGGATACACAAACAAGCCAGAGAGGAAAGTGGTGTGTCATGCCTGATAGGTAAGGTAGAGAGATCTGTGCAAGCACAAAGAGACAGTCAACTGAGAAAGCTGAACTGCCTTCATATAGTGAGGTACAGAGGCAGGCATGTGACGGAGGGTAGGAAAAGAGACAGTGAGACTGCAGGTCAGTAGTAGGAAATCAACACTACAGAAGGCGGGCACTTTGAGTACTGATGGTGAAACAAAAAGCCCTTCCTCGCCCTCTTGTACTACTGTAGATGTTAGGAAATGTTGATGTGAGGAATACTTTGAAAATCTGAAGAACACACCATTTTTATTTTAAGCTGAAGAAAAATGCTGAAGGCAGAAAAATGTTTTTATTTGTGTTAAAAATGAAAAAAAATATCTTAAAAATGTTTTCTTAAATTATGAACTCTCTCTTTAATACTTCAAATATTGTAGGGTACCTAATGTGTTAGGATCTAATAATTCAAGAGTGTGGTAGAAATGGTCCTGCCCTCAAAGAACTGCCTTCAGGGAGGGACGTGGTATTCCTCAAAATCCTAAGGGCACCTTTCCCACTTTACTGAAGCTACATACCAGATGGGCCTGGGAGTAGGAGGATTGGCTTAGTCAGAAACCAGAGATGCTCCGAGAAGGGCAATAGCTGGGTCCACTGAACAGAATAGGGAGTAAGAGCATGAGAAGAAGATCACCATTAAATAGGGTTGAGAGGGGGGAGGGAAAGAGAGAGAGAAGGGAAATTGCATGGTAAAGGAAGGAGACCCTCACTGTTATACAAAATCACCATATAAGAGGAAGTGAGGGGAAAGGGAAAAAAAAAAACAAGAGAGGGAAATGAATTACAGTAGATGGGGTAGAGAGAGAAGATGGGAGAAGAGGGGAGGGGAGGGGAGGGGGGATAGCAGAGGATAGGAATGGCAGCAGAATACAACAGACACTAGTATGGCAGTATGTAAAAAAGTGGATGGGAACCGATGTGAATCTGCAATATGTATACGGGGTAAAATTGGGAGTTCATAATCTGCTTGAATCAAATCTATGAAATATGATATGTCAAGAGCTTTGTGATTTTTTGAACAACTAATAATAAAAAAAAGAAATCAGAGATGATACACTGGAGATTTTATTTACTGATACGGTTAAATAATATCATCTTTGACTAAACAGGTATTGCATGATTAGAACTCTGGTATCATTATACTTTAATTTTCTGAGATAGTCACAGTAGGTGTTGATCTGAAATGATGTACATCTCTCATACCTTGATTCCTCTTACTGATATACACATTTTAGCAAAGAGATTTAGATTGCTGAGAACACTAAGAATGTGTCAGAAATGATTACACAGTTTTGACACATGATACTGTCATTTGTAAGAGGTTCATTCAGAAGCCTGTTAGTGATATGGACTTAAACATTCCGAGTTCATATTTACAGAACGTAGGGAACAAAATCTATAAAAGGAAATTTGGTACAAGTAAACCCTTAGAGCAAAACAACAGCCAGGGGAAACTGAAAGTCACACTGTCACAGATGGATATGCTTTCCGTGCACTAGGTACACACAAGCGTAAATACTGTAGTTGTCCAGGGCTGAGACTATCACTTATCCTGCATTCACTAAAATCTGATAGATACAAACTTGAATACTGGGTGAAACCCTGTGGGATAATTTATCCAGGAATTATCAGATGTCTTGAATGATACATTTCTTTCAAGAAAAGTTGTGAACCATGTGGAGTGCATTAAAGTCCTTAAAACTTCTTTTTTCAGACATTCCATCAGGAGTAGTCATTCTTGGCCAGGTGTGGTGATGCACATGCCTGTAATCCCAGAGGCTCAGGAGGCTGAGGCAGGAGGATCTCGAGTTCAAAGCCAGCCTCAGCAAAAGCGAGGTGCTAAGCAACTCAGTGAGACCCTGTCTCTAAATAAAATCAAAATAGGGCTGGGGATGTGGCTCAGTGGTCTAGTGCCTCTGAATTCAGTCCCCAGTACTAAAAAAAAAAAAAAAAAAAAAAAAGTAGGCATTCTTTTTGAGCCATGTCTGTGGAAAAGGTCTCTAGCTAAGTTTACTTACTTAATTACAATCTGAAGTTTATTGCCATTAGCAGTTTTTTTTTTTTTTTTTTTAACTTGCTTCTGCTGGATGACATGATGGGAATAGAAGGGATTACATTAGTTTAAACTGTTTAAAATGATAGGTTTTCTTAGGTTCGTCCACTTCTCTTCAAAGTCCTGCACACTGTAGAGCCCACCCCAGAGCACCGTCCACGGAAGACCTTCCTCCACAAGACCTGCCCAGTGATGCCCTCCAGCTCTCACCCTCTCTGTGTGTTTCTGGTCCTTTGAGGGCACACAGTACGTGTCATGCCTGCTGCGGGGCCACAGTCAGACACGACACATTTGCACCAAGATGCCCTCTACGTTTCCCTGTCCTCATTGTCAACCATTCCTCCCAAAGCTTTGAACTCAAAACCAATTTACTAAAACCATTAGAGTACAGTTGTGTTTGACAAAGCCACAAAGTCCTAGTAAAATAAATATTCTGTTACATTTTAGAGGAAGTTGTTTCAGAACTTTCCCATTATTATTCTCAAAAACATTTCCCTTGGGAAACATATTTTCATACAAACAGAACTTCTGATAATATGGGCCTTAAACCAAACGGGCAATTGCACTTGTTTTCTTTTGCCAAAATCCCAAGTTAATAAAAACAGGACATAAAAAGGCCTGTCACTTTAGATGCTAGAATTCTTACCTTCATTCTGCATTATACTGGATTATACTGGCTGAGTATTTTTTTAATTCAAAATGCTTTGGACCAGAAATGTTTTTAACTCCAGATATTTTTTTCAAATTTTAGGGGAAAAATATCTATCTACCTATCTATCTATCTTGGAGATGGAATCTGAGCCTAAGCATGATAATTAATTTATGTTTCATATATACCTTATATCCAAATCCTAAAAGTAAGTTTATATAATTTTAAAAGTAAGTTTTAAAATAATTTTATCATGAAACAAATTTAATGGAGTGGAATTTTCCACTGTGCTCTCAAAAAGTTTCAGGTTATGGAGAATTTTGGACTTTAGATTTTTCAAATTAGGGATGTTTAACCTGTAATAGGTGCTCAGCAAATGGTCATTGAATGGATGTGGAAAAGATAAAGCAGATAATAAAGAAAGGGAGGCTTCTATTTTAACCTTTATGAGTTTAGGGGGAAAAAGTCAAAATGGAGGGAGGAAATTGCTTTTTAGATTCATTTGGAATTTGGAATGTGGTTTGATGTGTTCTGTAATTGACTGCATCCATTGGTCATCATTATGATTTGAATGTTTGTGCCCCCCCATCCATACCCTGAATTCCTAACCCCAAGGTGAAGCAGTTAGGGATAGGCCTTTTGGAGGTAATTAGGTCATTAGGGTAGGATCCTCAAGAATGAGAATAGTGGCCTTATAAAGAACTCTCCAGAGAGCTAGCTCTTCTCATCTACCTTATTAGCTTTCACGGAGAAAGCACCATCCATGAAACGGAAAACAGGTCCTCATTGGACACCATGCACACTGCATCTCATTCTTGCATTTGTTAACTTCTGTTGCTTATAAAGTGCCCAGTTTATGGTATTTTGTTACAGCAGCCTGAAAGACTGAGGTTGTTATTAATACAAATATATAAGGGTAATCTTTTCCCTAAAAGAATATAAAAAAAGATAAGAATATAAAAAAAATAATAAGTAGACAACTAAGTAATAAAGATAAGTCTCATTTTCATAGAATAACTCTACTTTCAGTGATTAATTGAATAAATTCAGTGGCCTCTACATCTCATTGAATTTGATACTTCTTTAATAGAGTAAGATTGTTCTCTCAAATACTACTAGAAATCTTTCTGTATTTTAAATATCTAAAGCAGTGCACAAAGATGTTAATTAGATAATTTCTATACATTTATGAATCAGTGAAACTTTGATTTATTTTTCATCCTGGTAGGTGCAGGTGGAGTGGCTTTTGGAACAATTATTTTTAACAGTGATAAACCATATTGGTTTTCATTTTTAATATTGATTTGTTCAAGTTCAAAACAGCTGTTCTGGAATTGAGTATTATAGCCTGAGGGACTTTTTTTTCTGTGTGTTTAGCAATGATTCAAATATCATAGAAAAGAGAAAAAAAATCGAGTCTCTGATTTTAGTCTTTCTAGAAAACTCTACAATAGAAATTGCTTAGCCACAGAAATAAATAAGAGCAGTGATATATCAAAACAATTATTCTTCTGAAAACTTTTATCAACCAATGAGTGGAGGACACCATTTGGACATGAAAGGGGACAGAGGGGAAAACTCAGGCCAAAAGGGAAAGGAAGAGAAGCTACATAATAGATACACTTCTGCAGTAAATGCTGAAAAGTAATGGGAGGTGCATAAGTGACTATTGAAATCTGTTTTTCTTCAGATTGAATCTCAGTAGGTATTTATAGTAAATTTCATGGAGGCTTTATGGTTCTAGGTGTCTTGTTAAGTACCTCACACTTCAGATCTCATTTACTTAGCATATCAATCTTGTGAGGTGGTGTGATGGTGAATTTCAGGAGCCAATTTGTTTGGGCCATGGGGTTCCCAGTCTTTTGAGGAAACACTTGTCTGAGTGTGTGTGTGTGTGTGTGTGTGTGTGGGTGAGGGTGCTGTGGATGAGGGGAACATTTCACTGACGGACTGAGTAGAGAAGATTACCCTCCCTAATGTGGGTGAGTCTTTTCCAATCTGTTGGAGACCAAAAAAAAGAAGAAGAAGAAGAAGAAGAAGAAGAAGAAGAAGAAGAAGAAGAAGAAGAAGAAGAAGAAGAAGAAGAAGAAGAAGAAGAAGAAGAAGAAGAAAACTGAAAACTAAAAGACTGAGAATGTGGCCACGACTGTGGGAGCTGGGGCATCAGTCTTCTGAATGTTCAGACGTGGGGTGTGTTACGGTTTGGGTATGAGGTCTTCTCCCAAAGCTTCTCTGTTCAGGCTGGAACATTCATAGGTGAAATGATTAGGTTATGGAGCTGAAGCCTTGTCAGTGGATCAATCCATTTAATGAGTTACAAATTTAAAGGGATCAAGTGTGTGATAACTGTAGGTAGGTGAGGCATGGCTGGAGGAATTAGGTGCTGGGGGTGGGGTTTTAAGATTTATATTTTGTTCCTGGAGTCTCCATCCATCATTCTGCTACCTGACTGACAGGATCTGAGCAGTTTTCCTCCCCACACCCTTCTGCCATGATGTGCTTCCTCCCCTCAGGCTCAGAGCAATGGAGTAAGCCGACCACGGACTGAACTGATGAAACTGTAAGCCCCAAATACACTTTTCCTCCTCCTTGCTGTTCTTTTTAAAATTTATTTTGATTTTTCTTATACATAACAGCAGAATGCATTTCAAATCATAGCACACATATAGAGCACAGTTTTTTGTTTTTCTGGTTGTACACAAAGTAGAGTCACACCATTCGTGTCTTCATACATGTACTTAGGGTAATGATGACCATCTCATTCCACCATCTTTCCTACCTGTGCCCCTTCCCTTTCCCTCCCTCCCCTTCGCCCTATCCAAAGTTCCTCCATTCCTCCCATGCTGCCCCCACCCCCATTATGGATCACATTCACATACCAGAGAAACATTTGGCCTTTGGTTTTGGGGGGGATTGGCTTACTTCGTTTAGCATGATAGCATGATATTCTCCAACTCCATATATTTACCTGCAATGCCATGATTTTATTCTCTTTTAATGCTGAGACATGTAAAGAACTCCATGCTGTTCTTACTGGATATTTTGGTCACAGCAATGAAAGCTGACTAGCACAGTCTGAAACATCAAATATTATGAAATATCCAACTTGATGGCTACAGAAATCTTCATAGTCTCCAAATTTTGTAAGCCAATTCATTATTTCTTTCTCTCTCATCTTCCTTCTACCCACTTCTTTTTCCTGCCTCCCTCCCACTGTCATATGTATGTATGCATATATGTATATATATATATTTATTCATTCTATTTCTTTAGTGAATTGTAATGTATACTGTATCATATACATTTTTTTCTTTTTAAAAAATCTGACAGCAGGAAACAGAGTCATAAAGTGACATGTCCAAGGCAAATGGCTGAGTTAGAATTAACCAACACTACTTTGATCACCATAAGATGCTGCTTTATACCACCAAAAATTAAATAAATATTTTAAGTATTAATTTATCTTATTGTTTTGTAATTAGTTTATTTGCTTATCTTAGAAACATAATTTTTCTCTCCTAGAATACTAAGAAATTATATATAATTGCTTAGTATTATATATATATATATATATATATATATATATATATATATACACACACACACACACACACACACACACACACATACAGAGAGAGAGAGAGAGAGAGAGAGAGAGAGAGAGAGAGAGAGAGATGCCTTCTATGCTGTGAACACATAAGGAGGCAATGTGTGATTATGGGAAAACTTCATTTTTTCAAAAAATAATTTTAAAAGCCTTTAACCACATTATTATTTCAGTAATAAAAATCATTAAGTGTCCTGAAAGAACCAATCATAATTTGCACTGCAAGAATGGACTTTGCATGCTTCACTTCATAAAATTTGAATTAGAGGCATTTGAAAAAAAATGCAAATAAACAAAAAACTTTTTTGTCACACAAATATTGTAAATTCATGTGTTGTGACACAAAGAAAGCAAATGACAAGTTCCAGAAAATTCCAGCATTTCTTTGGGCCAATACTTTATTTATATGATCCTTCTCCTAAGCAAGTTTGATTGTTCTCATTTGCTTAATCTTCAAGCTCCAAATGCTGGTGGAGAAATGAGCCAAGACAGTGGCAACTGGTGGTGAAATATCCTGTTGTTGTTCTCCTCACATCAAGCCCTGCATTTAAGCAGATGGATTCTTTCTACTCTATTCATTGATTTATTTCTAGAATCAAAAGTGGTCTATGGTAACATTAGATATAAATTGGGTAAATGAATGACACATTTAATCCATTTTTTCGATTTAGTTCCTTAGTAAACCCAGAATATCACCATTATTTCAAGCATGTATTTTATTTTAGGGTTTTCCTTTCTATCTAGTACAAAAAGCTAATTGTTAATCTTACAAGCCTGATAAAGGGATTGCCTCATTTTCAAGAGAAGCCAAAGAAGATTAATCCTTTACATCCAGCAAATTGAGCATAGACATGTCCCTGTACTTTCTCTTCAAAACTGCAGAGTAACAGGAATAGGAAATAGCAGGACTCAAGGCAGGATTGAATAGCATCGGTTGAAATGTGTGCAAGAAGTTTTCAATCACTGATCCCTTTCTTCCTCTTTTGAAGCCAGCCAGTGATTATGCTTGACTTTCTATAGAGGAAGACTGGAAGTTACAGAAACTGTAAAACAATGGAACTAAATTTTCAAAACTCTGAAGGAAAATGATTTACATCTTAGAATTCTGTTTGCATCTAATATCCAATAAAATATAGAACAAAGCACTTTAATTCATACAAAATCTCAAAAAAAATACCAGTTGTGGTAAT
The DNA here is from genome assembly GCF_048772815.1 of Callospermophilus lateralis. NCBI lineage: Eukaryota > Metazoa > Chordata > Mammalia > Rodentia > Sciuridae > Callospermophilus > Callospermophilus lateralis. Next base: position 224,838 of record NW_027511570.1, on the reverse strand, counting down.
CTCTTTCTAGTTCACAAAATAACTTAAGAAACATAAGAGGGAATTGAATTAAGTAAGAAGGACTAGAACAGTGTTTTGAGAATTCTGGGGAAACTCAATGTCAAGTGAATGTCATCTATAAATGATATCCACAAATAGTTTTCTGGGATCACTGGTATTTCTAGGAAATTTTTACTTCCATTTGGAATGTTCCATATTATTGAAAACTATGCAAAGGATAATCTAAGGTACTGTGTAAGTTCAGTAAGTTAAAAATATATAACAAAATACATACAATTTAGTAAATTGTATAGAGCATCTGTAAATTTTTCTTTACAACATTCAGACAGACTATGTACCGTGTTCTCTGTTAAGATGTTAGAGTTGGCCTGTGTGGGGGATTTGGAAAGAGGAAAGTGGAAAGTAAACTTTTCATTGAAAACTTTTCACACTATTTCAAAAATTAAAAGGTGCCACATTTATATGAATATAAATACAAGTTTCTGTTATTCATTACTATAGTTGTCCTTGAAAAGAATCTGTTTTCTTCTTATATAATTCATTAAATTAGGTCTCCTGAATAAATTTCTGAATGAATGAGGAAATGTATCTAAGACTATGCATATTTTTGTGACATTTGAAATGTATCATTAAACTAATTTCAAAAAATTTATTCCCATTTATATATCAAGGATCAGTATAATAGTTTTCATAGATGACATATCATAGCCCATAGTGCCATATTGTGTGTCCAAGCCATTGTCAGGAGAAGATGGGTCCTCACTTTAAGAGAAGTGTGATATTATACAAATCACACACAAACATTAAATGTTCAGCAGCATCATATTTTTATTTTTAAAACAAATTATATTTTTATTTTTTGTTATTAATACATTATCTGATAACCAATCTGAGACAGGGTATTGCTTTCTTTATTCATACCAAATTTTGGAAAGAAGATACAATTAATTTGCAACAAATAGTAAATAAGTAAATGTTAGAGTCTGTAAACAAGTCAGGATGGCACCTGGCAAAATGACAGAGGGAGTAATTTGTAAAGTAACAAAAACGAGCCATTAAGTGTGGAGATTCCTAATTGGTTGACTGATGTATCTAGTTTATGTTAATTAAGATAAGCTGTGTGGAATGTATAAATATCGCTCAGGTCCTACAATAAACGGCTCTTACTCCTGCTGTATCAATCTACACAAGTTGCTCCTCACCCCCCTGGTTATTTTGCTTCAGCCAGCCGGGCTGCGGCAAGTAAAGAATGAAATTCGAAAATCCTCAGGGCAGTATAAAGGGTAGGAAGTAGAAACCCATAATATGTGTACAAGTATCGAGGAATACTTTTTTCCATATACAATAGAAATGTAAGAAGACCTATCATTAGCATATATTCCTGTGATGTGGCTATAGAAAGCAGGATTCTAAAAACAACAAAAGAGTGATCTGAACCTACAGTCGAAATTAATTTTAAAATAGAAGAAAGCCTTCTGTTGAACTTTCTTATGTAAAAACCTAAATTATTTAATAAGCTTAAAAATATCCCCAACATATGCTTTAAGACACTTGCATCATTTTACATTTTCAATGCTTGTTTTTTCTAATAAAACAAATGTTTTTTCCCTGGGTCCCTAGAAAATCTTGTTCTGGGAAAAAATTTCAGGTAGCTAATAACATATCTCAAAGATATGACACTTACTTGTTGTCCCTTATAATACGTAATCTTATTCATTGATCAGGAGAATTCATAATGTCCTGTTTATTGTATCCTTATTATTTAATCTGATACTCACTGATTTCACAAGGACCCCCACAAATTGTTTCTAGTCTCTAATAATTTGCTCATAGAAGCTCATCATTTTCCTGCTGTCATTGTTATGGCACTGTGACTTTTATAAGGCTATTTGATAGTCCTGGTCACTTTCCTGTACTGGTCCTACACTGCCTCTCCTCAGGGTCAGCAGCCTGGTCTCCTCATGTCCCTACATATGGTTCATCCTGGTTTCCATCCAGCCCGTCCCTTTATTTGACCTGGTGGCCAGCACTGGAGGCAGGGAAGAAGGGGCGAGTGGAGGCCCCTCCTTCTCCCATCCCTTTTACTCTGGGAGGTGACCACCTGTGGGATGGGGAGCCAAAGTAAAACAGGTATTCTGGGCAACTCCAAGGAGACCTGTCGGCTTCCAGACGAGAGCCACTTAAACTTTTCTCACAAATGATTTTGAATTCTGGTCATATGTAATCACCCGAAACAAAATTTCAAATAGCACTCAAGTTTATCCTTTGACCTTTATCAAATCTTCTGGGGAATTCTTTCCTCTCCCATAAATGTCTAGAACTTTTCTGTAAAAGGTCAGGTGAGCAGAAGATTCTTACATAATCGATCCATAGACATTGACATTTGTTTTTGAATTTGGACAAATGTTCGCGTTGAACTCTGGCTCACTGACATATTTGAGTAATCGATCTTTTTAAGGGACTCACACTTGAGAAATATTCTTCTTCTAGAAGAGAATACTTCAACTACAGATATACAGTCATACCTAAGTGCACTTTCAATGTTGTTATCAAAACTAAAATTGTATTTTTTGTAAAGCATCCTAAGCTTTTAACCTTACCAACTAAATAAAAACACATTAGTCATTATCTATCTATACATTACAGTGGGAAAGCATTTTTTTTTAATCAAGAATGTTGTCTTGGGCTGGGGATGTGGCTCAAGCGGTAGGGCGCTCACCTGGCATGCGCAGAGCACTGGGTTCGATCCTCACCACCACATAAGAAAAAGTAAAATAAAGATGTTGTGTCCATTAAAAACTAAAAAATAAATATTAAAAAAATCTCTCTATATATAAAAAAGAATGTTGTCTAATTCTGCAAGAATGTAACTGAAATTTTGGAAGCAGGACTCTGGCACTGGTGAGAAGGTCAGCAATTCATGTTGCTGAGTAATAATTCATTGTGTATGTATACCATTTTTTATTTATCTATTCATCTACTGAATAATACCTAGGCTGGATCTATACTTTCCCTCTCTATCATACACTCCTGCTCACTACTCTGTATCACAATTGAGATTCTTCCTACAAGATTGAGAGAACTGATAGCTATGGACCTCTCCAGTCACTTTGGCTGCATAAACGGGTGACCTCTGTGACAGTATCTTTTCTTCCTCTATGTCTTGTGTTTCCTATAGACAGGAAAGTTAAGCCTAGGACAGAGATCTCCAAACTCTGCTCCACTGACATGTTTTGGTGTTGCCCCATGAACATAGGACAGTTGGCAGTACTCTGGGCTTCTACCTTTGGGATGCCAGAGGACCTCTTCACCAAGAGTTTGCTAAATGTCTCCTTCAGGAAAAACCATCCTGGGTAAGAGTTTTTGATGGAAAAACTAGATTACACTGAGGTTAAATTTTATTGAGAATAATGAATGGATTACAATGACACCTTCCTGCTTCATATTCAGAGAAATACAATGATTCCTGTTAGTGAGGCCGAATGTGAACACTTGGTTAAGATGTGAGCTTCAGCTTTCTCAAATATAAAACTGTACTCAATTTGAAATTAGTGAATGATTTGTAGGATAACCTTGGATATTATTGTGTTCTTCAAAAATAGTATCCAATGATTTTGACACTCATTGGTGATCTTTATGTGAAGTAATTAGCATTATCATAATTGGTAGTTGCAAAATTTCTAGTTCTACTATTATGTTACATTAATTAACAAGCGTTCTCCTGCCTACTTAAATTAATTTTTCATTATTTTTCTCTTTTTCTGTTGAGTAATGTTATAGACTTATGAGTGAATCTTTTCAATCTGTTATTAATGAACAATTATCTTCTGTGGTCTAGTATTTGTGCCCCCAAAGTTCACAGGCTGAAATCCTACCACTCGGGGGATGGTTCTGGGGTGAGGCTTTTGGGAGGTGATTAGTTCAAGAGAGAAACGCCCTTTTGACTGGGATTAGTATCCTTATAAACCCCCAAAGTGCTGGCTGGTCCCCTCTGCTCTGAGATGACACAGGAAGAAGCTACCATCTATGAGGCCGACAGCAGACATTCACCAGATGTGAAACCTTCCTTGATCCTGGACTTTTCAATCTCTAGGATTGTGAGAAGTAATGTCCTATTGTTTTATAAAGTACCCAGTTTGTGGTAGTTTGATATAGCTGCTTGAATGGAGTAAGAAACCAGCTCTCTTTTGGATTCTCAAATTGTTCCAACTATAGCCATATGAAGCCCTTTTAAGTTGAAACTGTTTTTGTTATATTTACCAATTAATCATTGAGTGCTCAGTTGTTTTAGGCACAAGGATATTCTGGACTCATCTGTATTTCTTGCTTCAGGTTCGGAATCAAGTGTTTCTCTAAAGAGTGCTGGTTTATCTTATTGGAAATATTGGGTGCTAAACATCTTCATTTCCTTGATTTAATTTAATTCATGTTGGAGTATGTTATTATTTTTCTCTGTCATGTGTTGGTTTTATGAGAAGTATTTTCAGAAGCTGAAAGATTTTCTCATTTTGTTTTCTGTTTTTAATAGCTTCGTACAGTTGCTGCATTCCTTTTTCTGTCATGATAAAGTAGTCCATCAATTTGCTTGGGTTGTCATTACAAAATGCCAGAGACTGGGTAGCTTAAGTGACGGACATCTACTTTGCAGCTCTGCAGGCTGGAGGTCCAATACCAAGGAGCCTGCAGAAGAGCTCCCTGCACTTCCTAAGCCCCCTCCCTGCTCCTTGCAGCAGGTGCTATCTCATCCTCTGGGCCTCAGGCCCGATTCTGTCTTTCTCCACGCACAGTGATGGTGATATCACTTCTTTTGCAGGTAGTTCTCCCTCCTGTGTTTCACCTTCTATCCACTTCCCACTCACTGCTCCCAGGTGGTGTCCAGAAAATGTTCTGCTGCTCTTGGGTATTTATTTCCCCTCTAGGTACAAGTCAAAGCTCCAAGTAGATTAAGTCTCTTCACTGGGTTTGCAGGTATGGACTACCAGTAATTTTACTTCTTGTCATTCTCCGTCTTCAGAGACTGTGGTGAAAAGATTGAGATTTAGGCTCTGATCTGGTTTAAACTACAGAGTTTCAAAAGGATACTATTTTTTAAAAACAAAGACAGTCATCTATGTTGGTTACTGAATATAATTTAAGAAATGATTTATTTTACTATTAGAAAACAGATATCTAAGTAACCCATAGAACAAATAAAGAAATTTAATGGAATTTAGGACTGAAAGAAAAAAACATTGAAATGTTCAGGGATGCCACAGAGCTCAGGAACATCATATAAAATACATCATTGTGTATATTAGCATGAGAAAGTGCCTCTCATCTCTCAATTACAGGGAGTATGAATAACCTAGAACCCAGGTTGCTGCACCCTGAAACCCAGCCGGTGAGACTCTGCTTTCCACAGGCTACTTCTAGCCCAAGGAAGGTAGGCTAGCCCTGGCAGGTGCCAAGTCCCTCTGACTCTAGACCTTGATGGCCTCACCCAGCTTTGCCTGGACTGCACCAAGTCTCAGAAGCTTCCACCCTTCCTTTGTCCTCCTTCCCTTCCTTCCATTTCTCCTGACTCAATGCCAGTCCAGAATCAGTTTGGCTTCTCTGCAGGCCTCCCAGTTATCTCTCCAGTGTTAGTCACAGGCCTCTTACTAATGGATGCATTGTTTTTGAAATCTCATTGTACAGTTGCTGCTTGGAATACTCAAAATCACCAAATAACAAAGACAGAAATGTTAATGAGCCAATAATTATCTACTTAAGAAGTTAGTAAAAGGATGTTGAAAAAATATCTGGAGAATGCTGAAAGAGGAAAATAAAGACAATGCTAGGAATGAATAAAAATACCAAAAAAAGTTTCACTAAAATAGCAAAGCCAGAAAATGGTTCTTTGGAAAAAGTCTTAAATGGAATTTAAGCAATGTTAACTAAGAAGCTATAATTAGAAAATATTAGTTTCTAAAAAGAGATATCCTTTTATACAAAGCAGAGATTTAAAAGATGATGCTAATAAAAATAAATCTATGTGGAATAAATTATTGACCAGAAAAATAGAACTTATCCAATATAACTTACCTTTGCCTGAATACATTTATAGTAGTAAGTTAATTGAATTAAAAATTGGTAAATTAAAGCTTTTATCCCAATAAAACTCCAACATTCTAATGCTTTATGGTTATGCTAAATAATTTATTGTAGGTAATTACAATTGTATTCATATAGAACATAGAACATATTCTAGAGAAGGGAAAAGAAGAAAAATATTTTTCAACTTTTTCATTCTGTTAGTTCAACTGTAATTCTGCATTCATAGAAGCATAATGAAAGAAAGGAAAGTTACAGTTAAACTTACACAAAAACACAGGGCAAACTATTAATCAAATACAAATAGTATTAATATAAATCTAGTGAATTTTTAAAAAATTTCTTTGTCACAAGAATGGAAGCTATAATATAATATTCTATCATTTGTTATGTGTATCACCATACTCAACAGAGTAAAAGCAAAATCAATTATGTACTTATCTTAAAAGCACTTGCTGAGACAATTCATGATTATAGAGAAAAACACTTTAGCACATTTGGAATCAAAATGAACTTTTAAAACCTGATGTAGAGTAGCAAATTTTAGATCAAATAATTTTATTTACTGTTGAAGTATTAGAAGCATGCTATCACTTTAATTTAAGCTGGTACTTTGAGTCCCAGCTATTTCAATAAAAGAAGACAAATAAATCATAAGAATTGGAAAGATGCAAAATTACAATTATCAAAGATGATGTAATTATCTATTTAGAAAGCACAAAGTCATCTCCAAAATATCATTTGTAGTTTAGAGATGTTATTGGGTATAAGATAAATTGTATGTATGTATTCAATAAAAATATGTGTGTGTGTGTATATATATATATATATATGTGTGTGTGTGTGTGTATGTGTGTATGTATATATATATATATATATATATATATATATATATATATACATATATATGAAATTCAGTAGTATTTGTGTACCAATAGTTAAACCAAACAAATAACATATTAAACCCAGAATCAGAACACACACACATACAGAAAACTGATTTAGCAACAGAGTTGTCCTTGTTAACTCAGTGCTACGTAGAGAAACCAGTAAAAAGGGCTTAGTTTAAAGATCAATGAAGTCAATTAACTTGTACAATTTTAATCTCTTTTATGAACAAACAATTTTGACATAAAATGCTTGTGTATTTCTGATTTAATTAACAAGAATATTTTAAATTTTTCACTATGTTTTTGTTGAAAGAGTTTGTTAATATATGTCTTTAGGGAAATTTCCCTCCAATCTCAGATCTTACAAAAACAACATGTTTAAAATGCAAAATTGGTATGCTGAGTCATTCTTGGCAAAGCTGTAAGATACAAGGTGATGAGTTACAGAATACTCAGAATTTTGCCATTATTTCATTCTATCTTGTAGCATCATCCTAAAGCTTTATTTCTGTTTACTATCTTTTCTCCTACTACTTACCCCTTTGTAAATCAGTAGAAATAGTTTTCTTGTCACAACTCAGTGTTAATAATTAACTTTGTATTTTAGTCTGAACCATGAGAGTAAATGTAATCAGACAATAATACTCCTATCTGAAATGGTGTCAATTCTTTAGAATAAAACACACATATGGATTAGCATGAGACTGTCTCAGCTAAGTATCATCAGGTTCATGTGCTTCAGTTTCTGGGAGTGCTCAACAAAACCTCTGAGAAGCCCTTTCTGACAACATTGGTGGCAAGATAGCTTGTCTATTTTTTTTTAAAATAAGTTTTTAGGAGAGATTTTTGAAACAAAAAATATCTACTGCTCGTGCTTAATTGCAACGTTCTTGTAATATATTCGTTTCCTAGTACAGATCTGCCAAGCATTGTGTATTTGCTTTTCCTAGGAGTACAACACACTTGAGGTGATAGTTAGTGCTGGATAAAATGAAGTCCACTTAGAGATTACCTGACCTTAATTTCTGGTTCCTATAATCACTGGAACAAATCTACATTTTACAAGCTCCATTGTGTTTCACTTCCCCAGTTCTGTACGTACTGATTGTGTAAAATTTCACACTTTCCCACATTAATCAGAGATCCACTGTAGCACATCACTGTTCTGGACAAAAGCCCTACTTTCCTCATTGGTTTAGGTTGAGACTTTGCTCTTGTTGTTCTCTAATTCTCATGTTTAGGGATAATAGCATCCTGTTTATTTGAACTTTTCGCCTAGTTCCAGCACTATGTGTAGATGATTATTAACTTCTACACGGAAATGGAGACGTTATTTGGGTATTAACTTTTGTAACATCGCTTAGGTTTTGGAGATATGGCCTGATTGTTGCAAAATCAATGAAATAAAACACAAGTTAGTGTTTTTACCTTGTGAAGTTGGTGAGTTTTATTTTTCTGAGCCTAGTCAAAGTCTCCATAAATGCACTTCCCTTTGTTATCCTAAAGTATAACATACTGACTTATTTAGAGATAGATGTGCTTTTAAAAGTTTGTTTGTATTGTTTTTGATTTATGTTCAATATCAAATGCATTTTGGCCTCACTTTTATATTTAAAATCAGTCCACATGTGTTTCAAACTAGTAAAGCAGTTTTTACTTTTACAAATTCTCCAAGGATTTAAAATGAAATTAAAGTAACTAAAATATATGAGATGTCACATATCACTTAAATCATTTATTGTGCTCTTGATTTTTGCTCAAAGAGGAAGAGCGATGCCACTGGGCTATATTTAACTATAGACAGCTTGGAAGTAGACTTTTCATTTTGAAGGGAGTTTCTGCAATTCTTATTTGTGATTCTAAAATATGCTTAGAGAAAGAAAGTTAAAAGACACAGGGGGTGACTTCAATAATATGAATCAAATTACATTTGACTTGCCAGACTTTTGAATTGACAGAAACTTTCTCTCTGTTAAATTGTTTGCTGGCAGAAAGAGACAGAATAAAGAAGAAAAACCCTTAAACATGTCAAAACAAAGCCAAACGCAAACAAAACCTTTCTTATAGAGCAACCCAGTGAATTGAGAATATGGTTGTTACTGTTGTAAGAGGATATGCTTGCATCTATCTGTTAGCATCAAGTGCAGGAATATAATTGAAGAACTTTAGAGGAACTGTGCCTGGACTTCTGGCCCACCTTGGTACTGTCTGTTGATTCTTGGAGCCCCAATGTTGCAGGATTATTGTTAGAATAAGTAATACCTACATAGCTCTTTATCAGGAGTCCAGTAAGAATGACAACCTCCTACTGCTAGGACACAGGAAAGCATCCTTCCTTTGGCCTCTTCCCTATAAAATCACATGTGCAATGAAGTCTTATGTCTGATTTATGAAATGAAATGAAAATTCTGAGTATTTGCACATTCACTATTGGACATCCACATTGATCCTAACTAACTTCCTCCAGCCTACAGAATGCCATATAGTTCATTTTCTTAGGATTTTTTTCAGTTGGTCAGGATTGTTTACAAAATGATTGTCATTTGGATAAAGCTTGATTAAAAATTAATACACTATTTTGATCTGCCAGCATTTGAATTGACTATCGAGATGTTTTGTTTTTTAGAAAGCAAAGGTATCAAGCAAGAACCACCACTGGAAATCAAGTATAGATGAATGTTTAGAAAATGCCCAATAGTCTATGCTTAGGAATAATCAAAACATCTCATTTTCACAACTCAAGTGATTGTTCGATCCACACTTCCTTTTAGTGAATTGGGGTCTCTTGTTCAATATGCTCACCTGATGTTCTGTGATTCGACAGGAAATTCAAATCTCTTTCTTGGCTGCTTTGCTTGTGAAGCTCCACCCTTGAATTTGTTTTCCTGCTGTTTTGACTTATACCTTAGACTTCTCCTATGGCCTTCTTTCATCACCCAGATGATGCAGCTCTTTCCCAGAGCACGCAGGAATTTTTCCTTTCTTAGAAACTCTTCAAGTTCTACTTATGCATTTATTTGTATTTTGAAAATGTTATGTTCAGTGTTTTTCTTTTAGTTTCTGATCTATAAAAGAGACTCAATAAATATTGGATAAAGAAATAGAAAGGCTGGATATTTATGTATTTTTTTCACTGTTTAATATGTATAAAATTAAAGATCACTAAATCAAGACTTATTTCAGAGCTTATAAGAATATACTTTTACATTAAAATGTTCAGATAAGATTTTTCAATATTTTCTATTGAATCATCTGAAATTCATATAACAGTAGAATATACTATTAGTTAAAATTATAGGGTTAGATTTAAAATATTTTAGGATTTTCTCTTAGTCATTAGAAGAAAATTAGTGGGATGCCATTTCACTTAAAAAATTCTTGGAATTTTCAAAAATAAACTATGAAAACATAAAATAGTGTCTATTTTTTCATTATTTTAACTTGCTTTTAGATGAATGCTCTTAAGATGATGGATTTTTCATGTGATTCTTGGAAAATAATATGACAGATCATTTTACAAAATGAAAATTAAATAAAACTCCTATACTTTCGATGATGTTCTTATTTTCACAGGACCTTTAACTTTTATATGGATCATGAACAGATATTAAATGATGGGCACATCTATTCAGATTTATTAAAATCTAAAACTACCTGCGAGGGCAGGGCCGCCCGGAGCAGCTGCGCATGCGCCACAGGGAGAGGCCAGGCGCGCGCCCTCTGGGAGCGGCCGTGGGGGAACTTTCCCTAGGGATCCCGAGGCCGTGTCCGCCTCAGTCTCTCTGGTACAGGCGCCCCGTGGGAGTTTCTGGTTGGAGACTGGTCACTTTGTCCTCGGGTCCCCGGCCCCCTTCCACAGCCGCCGAGCTGCGAGGGGACAGCGCTGGCTCCGGGGAGCCGCTCCACAGTGGCGTCGTGGCCGGACCGGGCCGCCGCCCCCAGGGCGCTCTCGCCGGGTCAGCTGTGTCCACGCAGCTCCGCGGGCTTTTCTGTAATCGCGGTTCAGGGTTCCTTCGCCTGGCCCGAGGGAGGAGTGGCCCCCAGGGAAGGCGGTGCCCAGGGCTGGGCCGCGCCGCTCTGCCTCCGCGCTCTGCCTCCGCGCTCTGCCTCCGCGCTCTGCCTCCGCGCTCTGCCTCCGCGCTCTGCCTCCGCCCTCTGCCTGGGCTCCTCTGCCTGGGCTCCTCTCTGCCTGGGCTCCTCTCTGCCTGGGCTCCTCTCTGCCTGGGCTCCTCTCTGCCTGGGCTCCTCTCTGCCTGGGCTCCTCTCTGCCTGGGCTCCGCTCTGCCTCCGCGCTCTGCCTCCGCCCTCTGCCTCCGCCCTCTGCCTGGGCTCCTCTCTGCCTGGGCTCCTCTCTGCCTGGGCTCCTCTCTGCCTGGGCTCCTCTCTGCCTCCGCGCTCTGCCTCCGCCGGCCCGAGGTTCTGGGCAGGTTCTGCAGCGCTCTTCACTACTGAGCTATCCCTGCTTCCCGTTATGGGTCCTTGGGGTTTCTGTCTTCATGGTAACGGTTTTTGCAGGTTACAGGTGTCCGGAAACTTGGCCCTTCTTCCAGGCCCTCGGATGTGTTGACACTCACTTGTTCATAGTAGTCCCTAAGGTCCTTTGTCACTGGCACCACTGGAAGTCTGTCTTTTCCTTTATGATTTTGCCGGTTCAGGCCCGTTTTCTTCCTGTTATCCTGTCTAAGGATTCATCAACTTTGTTTATTTTTCTAAAACCAACTCTTGGTTTCACTTACGATTTGTGCTTCCTTTTCTTTCCTTTTTTCCTTCAGTCTCTTTCATTTATTTCTGTTTTGATCATTATTATTTCCTTCGATTCATTTTGAGTTCGGTTTGTTACTTCTTTTATAGTTCCTTAAGTTATGTTGTTGTTTATTTGTAATCTTTCTCTTTCTTTGCTGAGTTGCTAATAGCTATAAACCTCCATCTTAATATGGCTTTTGGTGTATCAGATAGGTTTGGGTATTTGATTTTTCCATTTTCATTAATTTCAAGAAATTTTTGAATGTATATTTTGATTTCTTTATTGACTCATTGGTAAGTCAGGAGCTTGTTTATTTCATACACACACACACACACACACACACACACACACACACACACAATATTTAAATTTTACTATTGACTTCTAGTTTTATTCCATGGTGGCCACAGAACACATGCAATGTTTTGATTTGTTGTGAACTTCTTGAGACCAATTTTTTTTTTTTTTGGTCTATCCTGGAGCATGTACCTTGTGCTGATTAGAAGAATATGAATTCTGGAGCTGCTGGATGCAGTGTTCTGTTAGGCCCATTTGGTGAATAGTGTCACTTAACTCTGATGTTTGTTAATTTTTTTAACTTAACCCTCTTATTTATTGACTTTTTTTTTTTTGTCTAGGTGTGTCTGTTGATGTGGGAGGGGTATTAAAATCCCCAAATATCATTATATTTGAGTCTGTCTATCTTTCCCTTTAGGTATAATTGCATTTGCTTTATTTAATTCTGTTATTGGGTACACATATGTTTCTAATTATTATTTCCTCTTATTGAATTGATCCCTTTGTCATTATGTAGTGCTCTTGTTTTCTTTTACAGTTTTGGACTTAAAGTCTATTTTATCTGCTGTAAATACAGCTACTCTTCCTTGCTTGCGATTTGCCTTTGTATGGAGACTCTTTTCCCAACCTTTTATGTTTAGTCCATGAGTGGCTCTTCTGGTAGAGTTTCTTAGGGGAATGCATGCTTGATTCTTTTTAAAATCCATTTGACTGATCTATACCTTTTGACTTAGGAATTTATTTCATTTACATTTGAGGTAACTAAGCAAATATTTACCACTTTCTAACCATTTTAATTGTTTTGTATTATTTTGTATATTATCTTTCCTTTCCATCTTATTCTTTATTTTTGCAGCTTCGTAGTTTTCTTCAGTGATAAGGTTGGATTCTTCTCCTTCTTTTGTATCCACTTTGCCAATGAGTATTTTTAATATGATTTTATGATGGTAGTTATCATCTTTTCATTTCCAGATGTTGAACTTTAAGCATTTCTTATAGGGCCTGCCCAGTGATGATGAATTCCATCATTGGGAATGGGAATTTCGGGCAAAAAGTCAACAGTTTTTGTTTTTCCCTTGATACGTTTAATAGACAAATAAGGTCCAAAGTTAGTAACATGAGACAAGATGATAGGAATGTTTACATAGGGCTTTTGTATTTTACTCAAGTTTTCAAACAAGTAGAATTTTCTTTTTAAAGTTCCTTAAATGAACATGTCCTGAACATTTTGTGTGTGTGTGTGTGTGTGTGTGTGAGAGAGAGAGAGAGAGAGAGAGAGAGAGAGAGAGAGAGAGAGAGAGGGACATTGCTGTCCATCACATGCTGCTTCTTTGTGCTCTTTTGACAATTACATGTGTCACATGCTGCTTCTTTTTTTTAATCTGTGTTTAGCTAGAGAGAATACAGGCTGAAAATACATTGGAATGGGACAAGAGAGAGTTACTAGAAACTGAAAAACAAAGATTGGAGAGAGAAAATAGAAGGCTAAAGGTCCAGGTGAAAGAAATGGAAAAGCTCCTGGACAGGAAAAGCAGATTAAGTGAAAGTTTTCAAGGTCCTGATTTCAAGACATCCTACAGTGAACTACAGGAAAAGAACAAGGTAGGGAGCTCCGGGAAGCACCTATTCCCTCCTTCTGTGCTCCCCTCTGACGCCTGGGCACCTGCTGCCTTCACCATCCACGCTAAGTCTTAACTTCCCATTTTGCCCTCTAATAAATGATAGCTTGAACTTTTCCTCATTTTGATAGATAGCAGTAATATTCAGATGAAACTTTGTGACGAATTTTGGATGAAGATATTAAGAAATAACAAGTCCTTCTTTTTGATAAATAATTTACAGATGTTTAAATGTACTTTCAGTGACAGAACTATAGTTAAAAATCTGTGTCATTGACTATCAATTTGCTACCAAATACATACTACTTCTATTTTTTCCTATTAAAACATCTATAGAATGTTAATGTTCAAATCTATTTTTCACTCAGTATTTTTAACAGTTTGAAAAGTGAATGTATAAGTTCATGTTTTTGATTTATATAACTAATTCATACTCATACAAACTCTAAGAGCAAAGTGACCAGAAAAATTTAATTTGATGTAACTGTTCAGTTCTTTTATGATTGTAAGGATGTATTGCTCATGACTTGACAATACAAATTTTTAAAGCCAAATGTCGTTGTCAGTGATCATTAGTTTGTATGATACAGACTCATGAACCATCTTAATGGCATGTGACATACTGAAATACATATAACTAATAAATCTATAGAGAATTATTTTGCAGATTTCTACTTCTAAAATCACACAATATTTTATCATTTATAGAATGTGGTTTCGTTATCCAAATTTGTCTTCCTATTTGATTCATTGAAAGAGGACAAGCATTTGTTCATGTATTTTCTGTGTCAGCAACTGCTCTAGAGGGATAATGGGAAGATGAATGGATCACTGTCCCTCTGCAGCATGAGTTTGGAGTTTACATAGGGACACACATACATAATTGATAATCAATGACTCATTGTGTTTATTGCTAAGAATGAAGTCTAACTGAAACATAGATGAAGAAGAAATACATTCTATTTAATTGTGTTTAATTGTGACATCTTTCTAGTTATGCAGAAATGTCACAACATGAAATGTGCCAGTTAAGAAATATGAGGGTTAACAGGGACTCTTAGGAGCAGTCATAGGTGATGTGTTCTTTCATAAAGACCCACTGTAGCCAGATCTGCACTCTTTGGAACCAATATAGTTCTTTCAAACCAGGCGGAAGTTGGTGACTGTGAGTATTTTAGAAGACTCAGACCTTCCAAATCAGTGGGTGTGCTCATCATTTAAAATATTGTACAATTGCTTAAGTTTATATTATGGTGATGGTAACAGAGAGTTTTGGTGAATTTTACTCTCTTCATTAAGAATTCAGACTTACTGCAAAAAAACCAAAAGAGGAACCAAAAGAATTACTTTTCATGTAGCAGTTGCTGGTCAAAAGCCTTGGTGCCTCGTGGAAGTCCAAAATATCAATATTTATATGTCCTGAAATGTTAAATAAATCAGAATTCTCCAAAAACATACCAAAGTCCAGGGAATAATGTAGATTCAGTTGTAAAACAAAGCCAGACTGTAGTTTTAACATCAGCACAATAGGATGGCTTGCTCGCTCTATCTATCTATCTATCTATCTACCTACCTACCTACCAATCAATCATGAGTAGGAACATCATATCTGTTTCTTCTCTATACATCCCTGTATGTGAGTGTGGACCACATGAGGCTTGTGTGTAGACTCATGTACGTGAGTACTGTGTCTATATGTGTGTATGAATGTTCTACACAAGTGAGTGCTGGCAGGGGAGGAACACTGCAGTAAACATCACACAATTATTGCTCTCTCAAAAATATATGAGGTTTCTTACCACATGACATTTACATCTACTCACACTTGCTGAATGTCTGTGGCTGACTGAAACTGAAACTACTTGCTTCTTATAGAAATCTCCATATCAGGGATGATGATAGAGTTTGTAGACTGCTTGTCTCACATGCACAAGGCCCTGGGTTCAATCCCCAGCACCAAAAAAAAAAAAACCCCAAACCCGAAATCTTCATATCAATGAATTTTTAAAAATATTTGAGTTTTATTAATCTTAATGTTCAATAAAATTTTTATATATCCCTATAATTCAAAAAGCATATTTCACCCTGTTTTTTTTTTTTTTACTTTTTAAATTTAGTTTAGTGTTACAGGAAATGTTTTAAAAATGTCAATGTTTTAGAAAACATACTATTGTTTTAAAAATGCCTCTCAATTTTAAATTGAACTACTAATTAAAAAAAATATTATTCTTCATGTGATATTATCTCTTTAATGTCCATTTGGTAATTGCTTTAATAGACTATCTTTGAGTAATTTTCTATTTTTTCAATCTTCTACAATTTACAAAAAATAGTGGCACAAAGAACTTTTCATATTGGGAAATCATCATTCTAGCAGTAATTAATTTTAAAGCATAAACCACCACTATATTTTTTTGTAGAAAAATCTTTGCATCTTTTGATTCCTTGTGAATATTGGAAATAGTGATACTATTCTGTTGTCAGTGAAAGTAGTAGTAGTGAGGCATCAGAGAACAATGACTCACACAAGAGAACTTTGGAGGCAGTATTGAATACTCTTCTCAGAATACAGCCCTCATTTTATTTATTTATTTTTTAAAATTTATTTATTTATTGTAATTTGTTGTATATGACAGAAGAACACATTTCAATTTATAGTACCCATATAGAGCACAAATTTTCATGTCTCTGGTTGTATATAAAGTAGAGTCACACCATTCATATCTTTATAAATGTACTTGGGGTAAAGATGTCCACCTCATTCCACCAGGTTTTCTATCCCCCTTCCCCATTTCTTCCCGTCCCTCCCCTTTGCCCTATCTAAAGTTCCTCAGTTCTTTCCATGCTCTCCTTCCCATCCCCATTATGGATTAGCATCCTCATATCAGGGAAAACATTTGGTGTTTGTTTTTTTGGGATTGGCTTACTTCACTTAGTATAATATTCTTCAACTCCTTCCATTTACATGAAAAATGCCATGATTTTATTCTCTTTTAATGCTGAGTAATAGTCCATCATGTATATATACCACATTTCTTTATCTATTCATCTACTGAAGGACATCTAGGTTGGTTCCACAATTTGGCTATTGTGAATTGTGTTGCTATAAACATTGATGTGGCTATATTTCTATAGCATGCTGTTTTTAAGTCCTTTGGGTATAAACTGAGGAGTGGGATAGCTGGGTCAAATGGTGGTTTCATTTCCAGTTTTCCAAGGAATCTCCATGCTGCTTTCCATATTGATTACACCAATTTGCAATCCCATCAGCAATGTGTGAGTCTGCCTTTCTCTCCACATCCACGCCAACATTTATTGTTGTTTCTATTCTTAATAGCTGCCTTTCTGACTGGAGTCAGATGAAAAAGTAGTTTTGGTTTGCATTTCTCTAATTGCTAGAGATGTTGAACATTTTTTCATATATTTGTTGACTGATTGTATTTGTTGATTGATTATATATCATCTTCTGAGAAATATTTGTTTAGTTCCATGGCCCATTTATTGATTGGGTTATTTGTATTTTTGGTGTTAAGGTTTTTGAGTTCTTTATATATCCTAGGGATTAGTGCTCTGTCTTGTGTATGTGTGGTAAAAATTTGCTCCCATTCTGTAGGCTCTCTGTTCACCTCACCGATTGTTTATTTTGCTGAGAAGAAGCTTTTTATTTTGAATTCATCCCATTTGTTGATTCTTGATTTTATTTCTTGTGCTATAGAATTCTTATTAAGTTTAAGGTCTGGTATAGTGATGCTACCTGCTTCACTCTTCTTGCTAAGGATAACTAGCTATTCTGGGTCTCTTTGTTTTCCAGATGAATTTCATGACTGCTTTTTCTATTTCTATGAGCAATGTTATTGAGATTTTGATTGGAGTTGCATTAAATCTGTATAGTATGGCCATTTTGACAATATTAGACATTTAGGGTTTTGTCACAATATACAGAAATGGTAAGTTTAATTATTATATATAATATAAATATGTTTACAAAAAGTTCTACAGTTTTTGATGGTGGACAGAGAACTGCGGGTGAGGTGTAGGATGAGATGGTGAGGGGGTAGAAGGTGAGGATATAGAGTTATTAGATCTTAGAAAGCATGAAAGAAGAATCTAAAGAAGTTGGTGAGTAACAAAAGAAGAGACAGAAAGTGATTTGGGGAGACAAGTGGGAAGACAGTAGAGTACAAAAAACAAAGAAACATAAATATTAAGAAAAGTAAGGGTTGTGCAACTGAAGTGATTCTGCAATCTGTATATGGGGTAAAAATGGGAGCTCATATCCCACTTGAATCAAAGTGTGAAATATGATATATAAAGAACTATGTAATGTTTTGAACAACCTACAATAAAAATTAATTAAAAAAAAAATTCAGGTCATGACTGACATTTTAAAAAACAAAATGGATCCAGTTTACAATAGAATATGAAGGATCAAAGTACATACTTGCAACATTGTTTCATGAAATATATATTTGTGTGCGTGATTGTAGGTTCTGATTCATGATGTAAAATGTACTTGTTACTGTGGGGGGTCAGGATCACAGAAGTCTGAAATACGTTGGCTTTCCAGACCCTTCAGGCTGAATGAGGGAAGGTGAACTGGGAGCGGGGCACTTTGTCTAGCAATGCACATATTTTGGGCCAGTGGTTGGAACTCAGTTCCTTCTAATCTCTGCCACAGATTCATACAGCCCTGGTACAAATCATGGTTTAATCATGGTACTTTTCCATTCTCCCAATGAAACATCATGCAATTGCTTTAGCCAACATTTTTGGTAAGTGTAGCCAATGACTGGTATCTAAGCATTGGATAGGTGAAGATGGGAGACACCATCCCCCACATATGAGTAATTGCCTTTATATTTAAAGCCTTTAAGAAGGCAATTTCATAGCCTCCTATGATTGGTAATCCAGTACTTTAAGAGACCTGAGTGTAGGTGAGCCCTCTGGCAACAATGTGATTTCCTCTTTCTGTAGTCATAGCATATCTCTTCTGCTGGCTTCAGAAAAACTAGAAAGAGCATGGAGCAGGTGGAATCACCTAAAAATTTAAGGGAGATCAGTAGAGTAGAGGAAAGGGATATGGGAGAGGGGAAGAAAAGGGGAAAATACTGGGAAGAGACATTGGCCAAATAATATTATTAAGTTGTGTATATGTATTAATATGTAACAAAACCCCCTGCCATTATGTACGACTATAATGCACCAATAAAAAGTATGGAAAAGAAAAAAAAAAAGAAAAGTAAGTAATGTAAAAATAGGAGATAAAAGAATATACAACATCACTGTAATATACTATTCAGACTTCCCAGTAGTACCCTATTCTTGAAAAGTACTTGGTTTCACAAATGTTGGGGATATGAGGGTGGGAGGAGAGGGAGGGAGGGGGGAGGGGGGAGAGGGAGGGAGGGAGAGAGAGAGATATCTCGAAGGAAGATACAAGGATTGTTTTGGTTGGATATAAGTATCTTTCCAGCTTCCCTTCATATGCAATAGGTGGGGTTCTCTGTTGTTTCCTGGTATCTCCACCCTCAGAATTATGAAAGTTATTAGGGTGGGAGGGTTGGTCTCAGGGGTATGGCTCCTGGAGGTGAGGTATATTACTTGTAGTCCCTGATGGGAGACTGTACCACAGAGACCTTCTGTGGAGCCTGCTTGTGTGATATGGGTGCTTGGTCTTATCTCTATATCACTGTGGACCTCATAATTCCTGGTCTCTAATTTAGTCTCTAAACTGTATCTCACTCATGCTCTCCTTTTCTAGTTCCCAATCAGGAACCTTTCTCTCTGGAGATCTTGTGGGATGAGCTCTGGGGGCTGCACACCTGTCATGGAGAGCTGTTTTATATGAGGCAGTCACTGCATGGAATTAGTGGCTGCCAGGGAGTGGGGGGGAGTTCCCCAACTTGGTATCTGTCCAGCCAGTGTTCCAAACAAGGAGTTGACCCAACTAAAGATGGTAACAAAGGTGTCCCAAGATGAAAACAGCTGCTTTCAGTGATAGGATGTTGGGTCGGGTGGGGCTAGGCTGTGGCGTTGAGCCATGTGTTCAGAGATGCAGCTCTGTGGTGTGCAGTGTTGTGGCTGATGGTTGCTTCCAGATCCTGTATGATGTCCCTAGGTTTAGGCAGGCTACCATGTGTAGAGGACTATGGCAGCTGTAGAGTCCCAAGATGGAGGTGACTAGGGGAAATCCCACATTGGTAAATGGGGGTCCACCCAGGATGGAAGCTGGAGTTCCTGAGCATGGGTAGTGGCCAGGTGTCCTGTATGGGAGCAGCTGTTGGAAGTCCTTTATCACTTGCAAAGAAACAGTATTCCCACTACTTGAATCCTAGTTCTCGAATGACACAGAATGCAGCCTCCCTTTAGCTTGCAATCTTGAATCCGCCTCAGAGCCCTCATTTTAAATGATAATAAGAATGTTGGAGAACTAACTTTATAAAAACATTAGTAAATCAAGGTGTATATTTTAAATAGAAAACAATTGGGTATACTTGAAACTTTGGATGCACAGGCATTAGGAAATTATGTTGGTGATGCATGATTATTAAAATATTAATTTCATGCAAAATATTTTAGAAATCTACCTATACTTATGAATATACAGAAATAATCCTATTGGAATAGTTGATAAGATTTAGTATTTAAAAATTTTTCAGTATATTTCATAAAATCTGAACTTAATAATCTAAACTCTCTTTTAGAAAATGTTCTTACCTTTCGTTTAAGATCCAAGTGACTAAAAAGTTTAAGTATATCAAAAATTGTAGCAATATAGAAAATGGTGTGTACATGTCACATTGTGGTGTGAAAAGAAACTACTAATGCTATTTTTTAGCTCTTGTTTTTTGAATTTCTATGCTATGATTATAATACATATTTATTATGTTGGTACAATAGCATGTCTATATAATAGAATAAATGTATTTTAAAGATTAACTTATAATATTATACAAACATAAAATGAACATGTCAGTTATTTTACTTAACTCATTACTTGACAAAGGAATCATTAAGTTATCTGAATCAGTTCAAAGGAGATTGTAAATATTAGAAATTGAGGCATAAAAGGATGCTGAAAGAAAAAAGTGCTTAACAGATGAAAAATTGACTCTTTGATAGTATGTAGTAAGGTACGATGTCAGAAAAAAATCCCCTGCAAGTGTATGAATGAGATTAATTTGCATTGCTATGGATTATCTATATATTGTATACAATAAAGCATAAAGATATTCAAAGTTCCTGGGCTATATAAAATCATCAAATACTACCTGGAGGAATTTATTAGACACAATTACAAGAAATCTATATTGAGCATCTCAAAGTCGCTCATAATTTTTCTTTTCTTTTTTTTTTAATTAAAAAAATTTTAGTTGTTGATGGAACTTTATTTTATTTACTTTTTTTTATGTGGTGTTAGGAATTGAACCCAGTGCCTCACGTGTGAGACAAGAACTCTACTACTGAGCTACAACTCCAGCCCCTCATAATTTTTCTTGATAATTATTTGATATTTGTTTAATAACCCTTTATATAGTAACACATCAACAAACCCTTAGGGAGTGTTACTTTGGACTAGGGATGGGCAAATATTTTTTTGTAAATGTCAAGATTGTGAATATATTAATATAAGTTAGGCCATATAATTTCCTGTTGCATTTTTAAAAAATCATAAGCTTTTAAATATGTGGAAAATATTTTTCATTCATGAGAGGTATGCAGAGAGGTCTGGAGCGGAAATCTGTGTGAGATATAGCTGCAGAACCCCTGTTCAAGACCAGAAGTTGATAACATTGAATGCCTGGGACGGGCCAAGAGGGACCATGTGTGACAGAGTCAGGTGCACCTCAGCAGGGTCAGCAGCACTTCCATTTTACACACTTTCTTTCTCACAGTAGGCTTTAAAAACAGCCAAGGAATGAAGGAATTTGTAGTATAAGGCCAGCCATAAAGTGGTACCTGGATCATAATACTGGAAGAAGAAGTTGAACGGCTTTTCATAGATTTGCTTTGAGAGGAAAATGGGCTCTAGAAGTCAGTATGAATGGATACCCAAAGCTAACAGAGTGGACAGGCATAGACAAAAGGGAGTTTCAAGAACAAATGGTAATCCTGGAGTTAAAGCCAACCATTTTTCCCAGGGTGTGGGGCAAGGAAAAAAGAATCTTGGGTCTTTGGCTGCTCAGATCCTAGAGTCTTACACTCGTACCCTCATTTTCTTCCGGTTATTCACTTTGAGCTTCCAGGACAGAGAATAACTGTGAGAAGACAAATCAGAAGAAAGAAAATAACCAGTGGGTTTTGTGACCACTAGAGAGAAGAAGACATAATAACCAAAATGCATGACCTAATATTTATCAAGACAAGTCCCAAGGTTTGGGTAATGCAGATCAGTAGAATTGCAACTCTCAGCCGTTAGTTATTTTTGATATGATATCTATGACAAATGCTGATTTGCTTTATTCCATGTAGACCTCTATCTCTTGCATTTATGATACCATAATTCTTCTGTTGATGCACACTCTCTTTCCCTTCTATTACGAATTATATTATTTTTAAATGAGAAGTTATTGGGAAAAAATGGTCAGTATTCTTGTGGGTAAAACTCTGTGAACTAGTCAACGTGCCTCTCATGAAATGATTTGGAAGCTTGTTTTCTTAGATGAACTCAGCTACTGAATCTCTTCATTTAGGTCACATAATGGGTCACTTTCAGAAAGCTAATGCAACAGGGCAGTAATTGATGTGTCTAAGGAAAATGATGAATTAATTTAAAAGTTGAAAGCCTGTCAAATCAGTTCCTAATTGATGTGCTACTGATGGTTCCAGATTCAAGGAATGACATTATATTTACTTTGTTCAGTAACTTTGGCTTCAAATACATTTATTTTGTTTTGTAAAATGTTTAATATTAAAACTCAGTCCCTACTGCAGTGTTTGTCATATGCTTATAAATGTGTCAAGTGGATAAGTCCATTCATGCATTTATACTTCCATTTTCATTACATAAATGTGAATATATATCTTAATCTTTAATTCCTACATCTCCCATTTATTTGCATAACAAGGCAAATGCTATAAATCTTTAATATTATTGGAGTCTCATATTATCCTTTAAAATTTCTATGTGTACCAGACAAATGATATGGTGTCCCATATCAATTTAAAATGCAATTTTTGACATTTTAATCATTCATATTTTGTTTTATAATTTCATGAAATTTCACAATATAAATTATTACATTCAAGTACAAAATGATGTCTTTCTGCTTTTGATATGACTAGCATACTAAACTAGCAATAACCCACTATTTATTAAAGCATGATTAGTAATTTGCATAAAATTGATTTTTTGATTTAAAGGATAAGAAAAATATTTACATTTCAAGTTAAGAGGTCATAAAACTGTAGTCACAAAAGTTTTCTTTTAATTTTTTAAATTAAAACTACATTAATAAAAACCCAAGCAA
Organism: Callospermophilus lateralis; assembly: GCF_048772815.1. Taxonomy (NCBI): domain Eukaryota; kingdom Metazoa; phylum Chordata; class Mammalia; order Rodentia; family Sciuridae; genus Callospermophilus; species Callospermophilus lateralis. Next base: position 201,746 of record NW_027511570.1, on the reverse strand, counting down.
TTTGAACCGACCTGAACCATTTATTATTTTTGACTTTTTACTCAATTGAAATCACAGAACATAAAATTAATTATTTTAAACTGAAAAATTAGTGACATTAACTACTTTCACATTGAGTAACCACCACCTCTACCTAATTCAAAAAGCATGTTTATTGCTCCAAAAGGAACCCCCCAGGGAGCTGTATGGACCTGCTCCTCCTCCCAGCCCTGGCAGTCACCACTAATGGCATTAAGCCCACTTTTGCTTGCATATTGGCATTTGTACACCTTCTATGCAGAAATTACACTTAAACACTTTGTGTGTATTGGGCTGTTTGTAGTTTTTCTGTTGAATTATATGAATTCTTCATATATTCTGAACACCAAGCTATGGTAAGATATATGACTTGTGAACATTTCCTCCCAGTTTTATGCTATATTTTTACTTTCTCAGTAGTGTCTTTTAGTGAATGCTGTTTTGCATTTTGATGAATCCCAATCTATTTTTTCCTTTCATTGTTTGTGTTTTCTTATCTAAGAATCCATTGCTGAATCCAAGATTTATCCCTATGTTCTCTTCCAAGACGTCTGCATTTTTTCCTGTTATATTTAGATCATTGATCCACTTTAGTTAATTTTTGCATATGGTGTGAGATTGCACTATAGCTATTATTTTGCATGTGGATATTCTGTTGCCTCAGCACCAATTTTTGTACAGTTTATACTTTCTGCCTTCAAATGATCTTGGTATCTTTTAAAAAACAATTTGCCCATAGATGGATAGGATTATTTCTGGATGCAATTCCATTATGTTGGCATATGTATTTTTCTGTGAGTACCTACACTTTTTAGATTGTTATTCATTTGTTGAAAGTTTTGAAATCAGGAAGTGTTAAATTTTCCAGTTTTTGCTCTTCTGTTTTCAGTATCATTTTGGAAATCCAGCCCTGTTAAAAATTAATGTGAAAACATTTGCCATTTGGTTTTTTTTTTTTTGGAGGGGGGGGATTGGCTAACTTCACTTAGCATTATCTTCTCCAACTGCATCCATTTACCTGCAAATGCCATTATTTTATTCTCTTTTATTGCTGAGTAACATTCCATTGTGTATATATGCCACATTTTTTAATCTATTCATCTACTGAAGGGCATTTAGTTTGGTTCCACAGTTTAGCTATTGTGAATTGTGCTGCTATAAACATTGATGTGGCTGTGTCCCCGTAGTATATTGTTTTTAAGTCCTTTGGGTATAGACCAAAGAGAGGGATAGCTGGGTCAAATGGTGGTGCCATTCCCAGTTTTACAAGGATTTTCCATACTGCTTTCCATATTGGCTGCACGAGCTTGCAGTCCCACCAGCAGTATATGAGTGTGCCTTTTTCCCCACATCCTTGCCAACACTTATTGTTGTTTTTTTTCGTAATAGCTGCCATTCTGACAGGAGTAAGATGGTATCTTAGAGTAGTTTTGATTTACATTTCTCTAATTGCTAGTGATGATGAACATTTTTTCATGTATTTGTTGATTGATTGAATATCCTCTTCTGAGAACTCTCTGTTCATGTTCTTGGCCCATTTATTGATTGGGTTATTTTTTTTTTTGGTGTTTAGATTTTTGAGTTCTTTATATATCCTATAGGTATAAGGTGACTGACTCATAGTTGGGAGTCCTGGGTTGGGAGAGGGAGCATGGGCGGAATAGATAAACTCTAGATAGGGCAGAGGGGTGGGAGGGGAAGGGAAGGGGCAGGGGGTTAGCAATAATGGTGGAATGTGATAGACATCATTATCCAAAGTACATGTATGAAGACATAATTGATGTGAACATACTTTATATGCAGAGATATGAAAAATTGTGTTCTATATGTGTAATAAGAATTGTGATGCATTCCACTGTCATGTATTTAAAAATAAAAGCAATTAAAAATAGAAAATAAAAAATAAATTTTATGAAACAAAAATATTAATGTGAATCTGAGGATCAGCATTGTCACTTTTGCAAACAAAGACTGGTGGGATTTTGATAGGGACTGCACTGAAGATGCAGAGTACTTTGGGGAGTACTGATGGTTTAACAATATTAAGTGTTCTTACCTGTGAATATGGGATGTCACTTCCACTTATTTTAGCAATGGATTATCATTTTCAGTGTATAAATTTTTACTGCCTTGTTTAAATTTATTTCCACATAATTTATTTTTTAGGATGGTACTGGAAATAGGATTTGTTTTTTAATTAATTTTTGGATGGTTCTTTGCTCAGGCATAGAAGGATAAGTAATTTACATGTGTTCACCTGGTTCCCTACAACTTTGCTGGATTTGTTTATCAATAAGATATTTTTAATGGTCTTTTGTTGGTTTTCAGTTGTTGTTCTTGGTGTTTTCCATATATAAGATCTTTATCAGTGAGTAGGGATAGTTTTACTTCAGCCTTTGCAGTTTGGGTGTTTTCTTTCCTGGTGTCTCTGGCTAAAATCTGCCATTACTGTTGGACAGCAGAGGTGGAAGCCAGCTGTCTCAGGGAGACAGCTTTAAGGCTCCACTGTGGATTATTAGGTCAGCTGTGGGTTTTCATATGTTGCTCACTATGTTGAGAAAATTCCTCCCAACCTTTTTTCTAGTTTATTGAGGATTTTCTTTTCTCTCCTTAGGGTGTTGGACTTTGTCCAATGCTTTTTTGCATCAACTGAGATGATGATGTATTTTTTCACCTTAATTCTATTAATGTGGTGTTCTCTGGTAGGTGTTTTTTTCTGTTTTGTTTTGTTCTGCAGTGCTGTGAGTGAACCCAGGACCCTGTGCAAACCCAGCACACTCTCTACCAGTGAGCTACATCTTCAGCCCTGATGTATTTAATGTGATTGATTTTCTTACCACCCTGGCATTCTTGGATGTATCATATTCACTCATAATGTAAAATTCTTTCAAGATGTTGCTAAATTTTTTTTGCAACTATTGTGTTTAGGATCTTTACATCATTCATAAAGTATGTTAGAGGTAGATTTATTTCCTTGTGTTGTCTGACTTTGGATCGGGTAATGTTGAGCATTAAAGGACAAGAAAAGATGCCACAGTGATTTCTTACCATATTCAAGTTGTTTTTTTCTGGATGCAGTGATTCCTTGACTCTGGAAACCTGTGACTGTGTTCCAGAATTCCAACACAGTTGATTGCACCTACTTCCCTTAATTTTTATACGCTTGAAGCTACCTACTTTGCCATATTTTGCTGGCATCCTGTGGCATACATTATTTGTCTTAGAAAAAACTGGATAAATATCTCCAAAGCCTCTGTATGCTTTCTGTTTACTTAGGCCACCTCATGATTTAGCTGGAATTTTTGTATAAATGACATTGCCTTTAAAAAAATATATTTTCCTCTGACTTTTTAAAGATACAGCATCTGGTATTATGATAATCACAACTTACTGTGACAGAAATCAGTGTGATAGGTTTTGCTCCTTATTAAGTTCAAATAATTATATCTATTAAAATTGCTATAGCATGCAGTGATTTAACCTGGAATACGATACATAGTTGTACATATAAAATTCACATCATTGAGTTTCACTTAAATTTACTGATTTGTGTGTTTGTATACTACTCTTCAATATGTTAGTTTTGTTTAAATGGACCTGTATGTATTTATCTAGATCAGATTTGTAATATGGCTGCTGTAGTTGGCAATCATTACATGTTAGGTAATGATTGATGGTTCATGGTTGCTCACACTGGAATAGAACTGAGTGAGGTGGTGCATACCTGTAATCCCAGCAACTTGAGAAACTGAGGCAGGAGGACTGCAAGTTTGAGGCCATCCTCTGCATCTTAATGAAGGCCTCAATAACTTAGTGGGACCCTATTTTAACATAAAAAGTAAAGAGGGCTGGGAATGTGATTCAGTGGTAAGATGCCCTCTTGGTTGAATCCCCAGTACCACAAGTAAATAAATAAGTAAATTGTATGCACTGGAATCTCCACAGTGACTAATTTGAACAGATTGCTTTTACCCCATCTATGTGGCACCAAAGATAAATTTTCACATGGCAGAAAACAAACAAAGAATGACTAAAGAGAAGAGGAGAAAGAAAGAAAACAAGTGGAGGAAGGAGGGAAGAAATGAGAAGGAATAAAGGAAACAAAAAGTAAAGGAAAGTGTAACAAAAGAAAAATAGAGCAATTAAGCAAATACATTATAGGATCTGTTTTTGTAAACTTTTAAATAAAAGTTTAAACTATTTTCTTCTCAGAATAGTTATTTCCATCAATATGCCTTCCTTCCCAAATGTTAAATAAATATCTAAATTAAATGTGAATTATTCCTTACTAGACATGATTGCCCAATGATGTAGAGCCAGTTTCTCCAAGTCATGCTTTAACATATTTTTGTTCAAAAGGTAAAAACATATGCTTTGGGAGACTATGTTAGATATGAAGGAACCTCAGGTTATTTTGTCACTAAAGTGATGCCACCATTTCTTTTCAGTAGATATAGAATGTGGCTGAAAAAACTCTCATTCCAAGTTTATTAGAATGCAGTATATTTTAAAAAATGGTTGTTGGTTAGTTCAGAGGTTGTGAAGTCAGTTCATAAGTCAACCCACAGAAGTCAAGGCCTTCCAGCTATGTGCAGGTGTTCAGCTTCATTTTTGATGGTGATAAGTACCATGATAGCCTGAAAATAAGACAGGGCTAGCTGAATATAGGGGCAGTAACAGTGCATCTCCAGGGACTTAAGTAGCTTCTGAACCTCAGCAGCTTCTTCAGTTACTTTGTGATACTTGGCATTCACTTTATCTTTCTTTTTAAATAAGACTTAATTGGAAAAAACCCAGATAAAAATTATTTTGGGGAGGGGTGATGCAGGTAAATAGATTACTTTGTATAAATTTTTTATATAAAAATAGGAAAATGGTTAAATTTTAATGAAAACCAGTTAGTGTGCAAAATGTACAGAACCTTCTTAGAATTTTTAGGTAGTGTGGTAGAATGGTGTGAGCATTGATTAGTATTAAATGAATTTGGCTAAGGTTGATTTCCTCATGGTAGTAAGGCCTATTAAAACATGAAAGTAGGATGTAATTTTATTTATCATCTTCATTCATCATCATCAGTCATTGTGGACTGAATTGTGCTTTACTACTGAGCTACAACCCCAGGCCTTTTTATTCTTTATTTTTAGACAGGGTCTTGCTAAGTTGCTGTGGGTCTCATTCAATTGCTAAGGCTGACCTTGAACTTGTGATCCTCCTGTGTCATCTTCCTGAGTCACTGAGAGTGCAGGTATGTGCCATCATGTCCAGATAGAACAATTTAATTTTATATTACTTCCTAAATTTACAAAGCTTTAGGAATGACCTAAGGAAAGCAAGAAGACCAGGGGTCACGAGAGAGCTTCTAGTGCAACAGACATAGGTGCATATGCTGAAGGCTCACAGATGTATGGCTTCTTAAGAAGCATGTGGTCCTGAGAAGTATTTATAGGAAGTCTACTCTTTCTGCCTAGAAATGAAACAAAAATGCAAGGCTGGTTCCACTCTAGAAGACTCTACATGTTTTAGAAGCAATTCAGAAGGCAGCGCTGGGTCTGTATCCAAATTACATTGTTTGGAGCTGCTGTAGCTTCCTTAGAATCCCTTAATGTATTGTGAACCAGGGATAAGAATTGTATTAGAACCAAATGGGGAAAGAATTTGAGAGGTTGGAATAGAGAAATGAAAATTAGTTCTGGGAGCTAAATTTCAGTGTAAGTCTACTTAATATTATCAACCCAATCAATACCATTTGGTATTGTCAGAGTTATTACTGGGTATGGTGGCACAGGCCTATAATCCCCATAGCGTGGGAGGCTGAGGCAAGAGGATCCCTAGTTCAAATCCAGCCTCAGCAATGACAAGGTGCTAAGAAACTCAGTGAGACCCTGGCTGTAAAGAAAATACAAATAGGACTGATGATGTGGCTCAGTGGCCAAATGCCCCCAAGTTCAATCCTTGGTACTCCCCTCCTCTTTCCCCCCCACCAAAAAAAAAAAAGCAGAGCTATTACTGAACCCCAAAAAATATTTTGTAAATCTTTTTAAGAACAACAGTATGATACATACCAAAATCACTACTTTTTTCTTTGCATGCACAAAGCATTTTTCTTAATTTATTCACATCATTCAGCTACTTGATTAATTTTGCAATTTGAATCTGGAGAGAACTTCTACAAGTTAAATTAGTTGTACATGGTGTCAGTCCTAGGTTACAGAAAAGCACCTGATAAACCTATTAAAAAGAAAATTTTATTAAAGTTTTTTGATAATCTGTAAAACACCACTCCATAAGTACTATATTAGACAGTATTTTAGATATAAAAGATACAATTACATATAAAAATTGTACATCAAAACATTTATGTTCTGTCCAATCCTTTTGACTTACTATCTAGTCCAGATGTTCTCAAAATGTGAAGCTTACATTAGTAGTAGCAGCAAATGCCCTGTCTCAGACCTCCTCTATCAGAAACTCCAGGTTTGTAGGTAGACTGTATTTTAACAAGCTCTAAAGGTGGAACCTGATGCCAATGAACACCTGAGAGCCACTGACCTAAACTATATACCTGCATGTGCTGGCAGTGTCTTCAATTTGTTGTTAATGTAGGTCCTTTTCTAACATTGTCTTGGTTGTTTTAGTATACAGTGGAAGAGCTACTGGTTAACTTGTGGTTCAACTCACACGTCACAAGAACATTGGACTTATTGAAATATGAAAGGAAGATGCTCTTATTCTGGGTTTGGGCTGAATATTTGAGTACTTTTGGCCAAGTGATACACTGTGTTCATAATTTTTAAAAGAATAGCTTGCTTTAAATAGCTGAAATACCTTCTACTACCAAATCCCATGATTCCATTGTACTATCCAAAATTTAGCTACTGAGTTTAAAAAATAGCACTAAATTGGGTTCATGAAGGCAGTGTAATATTTCCTTGAATTTCAGTTTATTTTTAATAAAATGGCTGTTTGCTTCTGATACAGTTGAGAATACCCTTTCCAATTGCTGGATTTATTTCTTTTTAATTCACACAGTTAAACTTAATATGGTTGTTGACATAATTGAGAGATTTTTCATTTAATATTTCTCTGCTACTGGCCATCGCTTTCTATTTCCCTATCATTTTATTATGCTTAATTTAATGGTATTTAAATCCCTGTAGCATTTGGCAGCCTCTCAATTTCTCTCTAAATGATAGGAAATCAGAGCAGAAAAAGCATTAATATCTCAGTAACAAGCAAAAATCATCTCTTTGCTTTTTAACCAACTTTGATTTAAAATTCTATTACATAGTCTTTTTAAAAAAGATTTTGTGGTGATGGTTCTACTTATATACAAAGTGAATAGGAAGTCAGTAAAGTTAAAGACTGATTATAGACCACATTGCTGTTTCAAATTCACTTCTTATTCCATCATGCTAAAATCAGATTACCACATGTATGTCCAGCAAAATTTACAGGGTGAAGAAAACAAATGGAATTTAGAGACAAGTGCTTTATCTGATTCCTTATCTCCCACAGGGCATTTCTTAAATCTGGATTTTCTTTTTATCTCTACCAGATAGGGTATTTTATATAATAAAAATTTAGAATTAGTAGACATATAAATTTGGGACCCAAAAGTGTGTATATTTAAAAACAAACACATAGGTAGTTTTTCGGTGTACAAAAATCAGAAAAAAAAATCAGTGTTCTCAAAATACATTATAACATCTTTTGTGAAAAATGTAAATAACATTAGTTTCTTTTCTCTTTTTATTTCTTCTTTTAATTTTCTTTCTTTTTTTTTTTTTTTTGTACCAGGGATTGAACTCAGGGGTGCTTAACTACTACCACTGAGCTTTTATTTGAGACAGGGTCTCACTAAGTTACTTAGGGTCCTATTAAGTTGCTGAGGCTGGCTTTGAACTCAAGATCTTCCTGTCTCAGCCTCCTGAACTGCTGGAATTACAGGGGTGTGTCACCACACCCGGCACTTCTTTATTATGGAAAAGGTAGATGGCTATTTCTAACTTGGGATTATTAAGTGTGTGCATATCTGTGTGTGTGTGTGTGTGTGTGTGTGTGTGTGTGTAAGTTCAGTGAGGGCAGTGATTGGAACATGTATTTTTGTGACTGGTAATTTCAAATAATATATTTTTACAAATGTATAATATACCTTAGAGTTATATTTAAATAGATGTCACTAATAAAATATATTTTCCATCTTGCTGTACCCACATTTGACAATCTGGTTCTCTTTTCTGGAGGCAAGGTGGTGGTGGCTGCCGGTGGTATTGTCCTTGGCAGAGTCCAAAGAATCAGGGGAATTTGAGAAGCCTGCCAGGCCGAGGTGAGGCAGGTGCAGGGATTGGGAGCATATGGGCAAATAATTAACTGGCTGAGTCTGTATTTCAAAAATAATTTTACCTTAAGCCAGTTAAACTTAATTATCCTACCTATGCCAGATAAAATTAATTTAATTTCTCACAAAGAAACTGTTTATTTGGCACAATTGGGGTGGATATAACTGGTGTATTTTTTACCCTTGTGAGCCTATCATAATTAGTATGTTGTTGTTTGGATTAAAAAATTAAAAAACTTTGATGTATCCTTTTCTCCAGGGAATTGAGTTTTAATGTTTTCTATCTCATCTTTATATCTCAGTGAGTCACTACTTATTAGCCTGACCTGTACATATGAAAAATTCTGCTTTCATTATTTATTATTATATTTGTCTTATCTACTTTTTTACCAAACAACATGTAATCCATTTTAAGGAAAAGCCATTTTAAGCCAGTTTTTAGTTTTAATAGTTGTAAAGGAAATATATATGAAGGTGTTTTCAAACTGATGTAAAAATGTTGCAGTTTTTTTTTTCTGTGATGTAAGGGCAGTGTGAGTTTTCAACTATTGCAATCTTTCTCATTACTTATTTCACATGTGTTAGCAAGATATAATCCACAAAGAACTCAAGAAAAATATATGACATAATTTTATAAAAGATGCACAATATGTTCTTAGATATAAGAAATTTCATGTAAATTCAGATAGCATCTACTATCATTTGTTTACCCAATTATCTAACAAATAACTGGTGGGAAGGGAGGGATGGGAAAGACTGATCAATGGCTATAAAATTGCAGTTAGGAATAAAGAGTTCTAGTGTGCTTTTGCAGAGTAGGATGACCTTGATTAATATGAATTGTCAACTTGACTGAATTAGGAGATGCCTAAGATTAGGAGGCTTCTGGGTGTCTCAGGATGTTTCTAGGCATGATTAGTATGGGGGGCAGCAAACCGAGGCAGAGACCCATCTTAAATATTACCAGCATCATCCAGTAGGTTGGGAGCCTGTGTGGAAGAAAAGGAGAAAGAACAAGGAAGCAGCAGCAGATGACAGCTTGATTCTTAAGTGAGTTCTTTTTTTTTTTTTTTTTTAACTTTCAAAATAAAATGTTTTTTTTTTTCAAAATATTTTTCACGCACGTGTGTGTGTGTGTGTGTGTGTGTGTGTGTGAGAGAGAGAGAGAGAGAGAGAGAGAGAGAGAGAGAGAGACACCTAGGAATATATAAAGAATATATGGAGTACCTATATTTAATGTAAAACAATTTTATATTTTTTTGCAATCTCTGCCACATCCTCTTCTGCTGCCTTGCTCTGGTCCGTGTCTTCATAATACATTACTTGGGTTGTTGGAAATAGTGCTCTAATTGATATCTTTCCCCTCTAGGGTTTCTCATATTCAAGTCAGACTACCTGAGACTATAGGATTAAATTTCCTGAAATTCAGCTCTGATCTCATAGCTTTCTAATTCAGATATTTTTGATAGGTAACAGATGTGAGCTATGGGAACATGAGTTTAAGGAGATAATTCTATAAACTGGGCCCACCATGCTAACTCCCACATGTTTTCTTTTTTTAAAAAAATATTTATTTTTTATTTATATATGACAGAGGAATGCATTACAATTCTTATTACACATATAGAGCACAAGTTTTCATATCTCTGGTTATATACAAAGTATATTCACACCAATTCATATCTTTATACACCTAACTCTAACCTCAAATAATATGCTACTGAATGAACAATGGGTTGCAGAAGACATCGAGGAGGAGATTAAAAAATTTTTAGAGTTGAATGAGAGCGCAGATATAACATATTGAAATCGATGGGACACTATGAAAGTAGTTCTAAGAGGAAAGTTCATTGCATGGAGTTCATTCCTTAAAAGAAGAAAAAGTCAACAAATAAATGACTTAACATTACATCTCAAAGCCCTAGAAAAAGAACAAATCAACACCAAAAGCAGCAGAAGACAGGTAATAATTAAATTCAGAGCTGAAATCAATGAAATTGAAACAAAAGAATCGAAAAAATTGACAGAACAAGAAGTTACTTCTTTGAAAAAAATAAAATTGACAGACCCTTAGCCACACTAACAAAGAGAAAGAGAGAGAAAATTCAAATTACTAACATATGGGATGAAAAAGGAAATATCACAACAGACACTACAGAAATACAGAAGATAAATAGAAATTATTTTGAAAACTTGTATTCCAATAAAATAGAAAATATCGAAAGCATTGACAAATTTCTAGAGTCATATATTTGCCCAAATTGAATCAGGATGATATACACAATTTTAACAGATCAATTTCAAGTGACAAAATAGAAGATGCCATCAAAAGTCTACAAACTAAGAAAAGCCCAGGACTGGATGATTCACAGCCAAGTTCTACAAGACTTTTAAAAAAGAACTAATACAAATACTCTTTATTTCAGGAAATAGAAAAGGAGGGAGCACTTTGATCGAGTTCTTGATTGCTGCTATCCTGAGGATGCCAGACTCCTGCTCCTGCACTCTTCCAAAGAAGTCTGATCAGTGACTCTTCAGGGAATGTTTAGTCCTTTGGCCCTAGTGTCGGGTGGCATCATTGATCCCTCTTCTTCTGAGTCTCCGGATTCTTGCATTGAACAGCTACATTTCCTCCAGCCTCCAGCCTGCATTTGGCCACTGTGGGGCTCTCCAGCTTCTGATTGTCTAAGCCTGTCTAACAATCCCCTTTTCATAATTACCTGTGTGTGTGTGTGTGTGTGTGTGTGTGTGTATCACCTTTTGGTTCTGTTCCTCTAAAGAATCCTAATACAGTGATAAGGATAATGTACTGAAAATTGCAGAAAAGGAGAGGAAAGGATTTTGAATGTTTTTTACCACAAAGAAATGATAAATGTTTGATGACAAATATGTTTAACCTGGTTGAAATATTACACAACATGTACTCTTTTAGTCAGCTTTTTTTCCTGCTATGACAAAAGAAACAAGAAAAATTTTGGAGGAGGAAAAGTTTATTTTGGGCCCACCATTTCAAAGATCTCAGTTTGTAGATGGCCAACTCCATTGTTCTGTGCTAAAGATGAAACAGAACATTGTGGCAGAAGGGTGTGGATGAGCAAAGCACCTCAGGACATGAGCACCAGGAAACAGAAGGCTCCTTCTGCACAGTGAGGACAAATAAAAACCCCAAAGACATGCCCCCAGCTGCCTGCCTCCTCCACCCACACCCTACCTGCCTTTCCTTAACACTTAGTTGATCTATTTCAGTGATTTAATCCAATGATCAACTCACAGCTCTTATAATCTAATCAGTTCACCTCTGAAGGTTCGTGCATTGTCTAGCACATGAAAATGGGTGGTACCTCTTATATAAACCGTAACTGTTTAAGTTTTACTTTAACATAATAAACAAAGGACAGCAAAGATAATCTGGAGGTATAGTGATACCAGAGTTCAAACTGCACTACAAAGCAATAGTAACAAAAACAGCGTGGTACTGGTACCAAAACAGGCAGGTGGACCAATGGTACAGAATAGAGGACACAGAGACCAATCCACAAAACTACAACTTTCTTATATTTGATAAAGGGGCTAAAAGCATGCAATGGAGGAAGGATAGCATCTTCAACAAATGGTGCTGGGAAAACTGGAAATCTTCAACAAATCTTAAAAAAAACTGGCATCTTCAACAAATGGTGCTGGGAAAATTAGAAATCCATATGCAACAAAATGAAACTGAATCCCTTTCTCTCGCCATGCACAAAAGTTAACTCAAAATGGATCAAGGAGCTAGATATCAAATCAGAGACACTACGTCTGATAGAAGAAAAAGTTGGCTACAATCTACATACTGTGGGGTCGGGCTCCAAATTCCTTTATAGGACGCTCATAGCCTAAGAGTTAATAACAAGAATAAATAAATGGGACTTACTTAAACTATAAAGTTTTTTCTCAGCAAGAGAAACAATAAGAGAGGTAAATAAAGAGCCTACATCCTGGGAACAAATTTTTACTCCTCACACTTCAGATAGAGCCCTAATATCCAGAATATACAAAGAACTCAAAAAATTAAACAATAAGATAACAAATAACCCAATCAACAAATGGGCCAAGGACCTGAACAGACACTTCACAGAGGAGGACATACAATCAATCAACAAGTACATGAAAAAATGCTCACCATCTCTAGCAGTCAGAGAAATGCAAATCAAAATCACCCTAAGATACCATCTCACTCCAGTAAGATTGGCAGCCATTATGAAGTCAAACAACAATAAGTGTTGTCGAGGATGTGGGGAAAAGGGTACACTTGTACACTGCTGGTGGGACTTCAAATTGGTAAGGCCAATTTGGAAAGCAGTATGGAGATACCTGGGAAAGCTGGGAATGGATCCACCATAGCGGCACAATTCACAATAGCTAGACTGTGGAACCAACATAGATGCCCTTCAGTAGATGAATGGATAAAAAAAATGTGGCATCTATACACAATGGAGTACTACACAGCACTAAAAAATGACAGAATCATAGAATTTGCAGGGAAATGGATGGCATTAGAGCAGATTATGCTAAGCGAAGCTAGCCAATCCTTAAAAAACAAATGCCAAATATTTTCTTTGATATAAAGAGAGCAACTAAGAATAGAACAGGGAGGAAGAGCATGAGGAAAAGATTAACATTAAACAAAGACGAGTGGAGAGAGAAGGGAAAGCATATGGAAGTGGTAGGAGACCCTCAATGTTACACAAAATTACATAGAAGAGGGTGTGAGGGGAAAGTGGGGGGAAACAAGGGAGAGAATTGAACAACAGCAGATGAAGTAGAGAGGGAAGATGGGAGGGGAGGGGAGGGGGGATACTAGGGGATAGGAAAGGTAGCAGAATACAACAGTCACTAATATGCCATTATGTAAAAAGGTGAGTGTGTAACCGATGTGATTCTGCAATTTGTATTTGGGGTAAAAATGGGAGTTCATAACCCAATTGAGTCAAATGTATGAAAGATGATATATCATGAGCTTTGTAATGTTTTGAACAACCAATAATAAAAAGAAAAAGAAAAGTATTTTATCCTGGATCACTAAGAATTTGGTTGTCAGTAACAACATAGGAATACAATGGAAAGACATGTAATATGAGAAAATGCATTATTTGGAAGAATGGGGAATACTAGCCTGATGTTAGGACACTAGCACAGAACAGGCCAAACTAAAGGCCCAACTAAAGGATGGGTTCTCCCTGGGGACCATCTGGAACACATGGAGTCAGCATGTCCTTCTGTCTGCTGCTTTGATTGCTATAACTTAGCTCCAAGATATAAGTGGGGAGTTCCCTGTAGAACTGGGCTACCAGCTCTGTTACTCCTCATTGCCTCTCTTACCAAAATCAGTTCCAAATCAGTTTTCATGCATCATTTTAACAGCATCTGAATCATTTCTGGAGCTTGACCTATAAGAGATTCAAGGAAATGTGGATGTGCCATATCATAGAAGGGAAAATTAGAGGAAGCTGGATGGATGTGGAGATAGTCATCCATTTCAGGCCTACAGTGTAGATGGAATATCACGTTGTGATAGCTGTCTTCATGAAACTTACTGTCATGTGTAGGAGATGAAAACAAACTGGATATTATTAAGTTATAATATGAATTCGAGGAACTGGTAATTCAGACTGAGATCTAGATGACAAAAGGAAATAGGTACCTTGACCAGAGTGATCCGCAAGCTCCCATCCCATGTGGACTGGATGAGAGCAAGGGTCTTCCTTGTCACTGATGGAATCCAAGCTCCTGAAAGGAGACGGGGTGTGGATGTGGTGGCATGAGCCTGGGAAGGAAAAGCTTCAGGTCTCAGTGGCTCCACAGGCTCAGTATTGCTCTTCATACTAAATCATTAGGAAGCAAGGGAACAGCAACAACCAGACAGGGGTTTTGAAGCAGGATTTGGTTCCAAATCAGAGCTCCAGATAAAGCAGAACTGTCTTTCCACCTCCTGTTGTTGCTCGAATTTGTGCCTCTTGTTTTTATTTGTTTCATTGTTTTTATTTGGAAAGCCAAATTTCTTGAAAACCACCCGTTTTCTTTTTTTTTTTTTTTTTAATGAGATGATTTTAAGTGTCTTGGGAGCAGGACAAGAGCAGTGGCATTGAGGAAGAGATACATGGAGGAAAACTAGGGTTCCAGATCCCTGAGGTCTGTTTCTGTTGCAGACACTGAGCTGGTGGTAGCCATCCCAGAGAAATTCGATGATTGCAGGCGAGGGGAGGGGAGTAGCTGTGCTCAGCCAACACCTGCTGTGGGGATGGAGGGAAGGTACAGAAAGGGGTCAGATGATTCCTAAATTAACCTCCTACCTTCTATTGGGAACAGATCTGGTGGTTATACTTAGCTAGTGTAGCTAAGGGAACTGTCATGTCATGACCTTTTTTAGTAGGTGTATCTTTAGATCATGTTGTTCCTCTCTGTCCAAATTTATTTGCCTTAGGATTCAAGTACTTTCCATCTTGTATTAAGGACTTTATTCATCAATTGAGATTTTTCTTGACATATGCTAATGAAAGAGCTAAGTTTCTTTAATTATCAAACTTGTGAAAACTTGTTATTTTTAATGTTTTAACATTCTCTGTAAAATACTGTTGACTTTTAATTTATCTAAGAATGGCAACATTTTGCTCTGTGTCTTTCTCTCTTTTTATTCTGTTAGTCAGCTTTTTATTACTGGAACCAAAATACCTGACAAAAACAATTTAGAGAAGAAGTTTATTTCAGGGCTCACAGTTTTAGAAATTCAGTTCATAGTTGGCTGACTGAAATTGCTTCGGACCCAAGATGAGGCAGAACATCATGGAAGAAGGGTGTGTGGAGGAGCAAGGCTAAGCTTATGGCATCCAGAGAGCAGGGACTGAGAGAGAGGAAGGGGTCAAGGAAAAATATAAACACCAAATGTGTACCCCCAGTGATCTACTTCCTTCAGTTATGCCCCACCTGCCTACAGTTACCACCCAGTAATCCTTTCTGTTATTAATCCATCAAATGAATTATCTCACTGATTCAGCTACAGGTCTCATAATTTAGTAATTTCACCTCTGAATGCTGTCATATAATCTTCTCTAGGAACAGCTTATTTTCAAACCATAACAGATTCCAAATGTTTTTTTCACTGTAATCACCATTCTTCACATCACAATAGCAAGACAACCTGAAAATAAACTGCTTTTACTTAAAAACTGGACAAGGTGACATTTACTATCTATGAATATACTCAACCATTTTATTTGTCATGTGCACACTGTGGTAATTTCTATACATGTGTGTGTGTGCACCTAGTATTTTTTCTTTTAGTACACAGAGGCACATACCTCTAAGGCAAATATGTCACTGTGGTAGACCAAATATTGACCCATCTAGCATGATAAAAAGCAATTCGAAAATTCCAAGTTTATTTATTAGAACAATGATCTTGTCACCTGAGATCAGAAGATTCTAAACTTACACAGAAACATCTACTTTATTTCTGAATAAACTATCTATTTATGAAGGTAAAAGTTATAAAATTAATTACTTGTTGAGCACCAGCACTGTATTGAGATACCCCTGAGCCTTTCAAGTATCTGAGTCAATATATTTTATTCTTAATTTAGGAAAATTTGAATTTGTTTGTAATTCAATGCTATCAAAATGGTTCCAGAATTTATAGTAAGTATATTTTTTGAAATATGTAGGTTTTAAAGAAATTATGGCCTGTAAACTAAAAAGTAACCTCACTCTATTGTTTCAAGAGAAAATAGGAAATTGAAAACTAATTTTGCTAATTATTAAGTAGGATAAGGAAGAGGTATTTAACTTTTTAAAAATAGTATATCCCTGTTTATTTTGAGATAATGGTCATTTTTACAACAAAATTTGATCTTTTGAACACAACTATAAATGAGCTCATATTTAGCCTATTTTGGAGCCATTCTAACATGGAGTAAGGTGGGAGGCAGAGTTTTATCTTAAGTAAGGCAGGGCTCTTGACAAATAACACAATACAACATTATATCAAAATATGAAACCAACAAAGGCTTTTTTGTGGAAAAGGTGGTAAAATGCTTCCATGTTTTATAATGTCACCTTTAAATAGATCAGGCTGTCCTTATTACCTTCCAAAAATACATTTAAATTCCTAATACAGGGTGAAGAGTAATACAAAATTGTATATATAACATACTGACAACAGGTTACTTTGTCCAGCTATAAAACATCAAATAACATGAATAAGTATCAACCAAATTTATTATTTCTATACAAATCTGAGACTATTACTACTGATAATTTTAGTTTGGAGAACATCAACTTGGCAAAGTCCTCTCCTAAGCTTTACATTTAACTAATGTTAACTTTTAAAGTACAATTTTGAATCCATAGTATACAGTAACGATAATCACAAATCTGCATGGATTAGGAAAAAATAAAGGATAGCCTTAAAACTCATAAATTTAAGAAATTGTTAATCATCAGAAATTGACTTAATCAAAGCAAACAGATGTAAAACAGGTCTTCAAATGATAGTGTGGCCCATCTATGTCAGATACAATGTACAAAAGTGTTTATTAGTTATCTTGCCAGTAAAATTACATAAACTTTCACTTCATAAACTTTTACATAATACTTACAAAAGCCTTAGATAATAATTCTCAGATGCATACAAATACCTAATCACATATATTTAGATTGTCATTTATATTATTATAATCTAAATAACCTTTGTTAGTTTAACCAATTACAAAGTAATCATTTAAGACTTTAAAACAGGTACAAATCCTAATGCCTTTAAGACTTAGTTTCCCCAAGTAATAAAACCTAAAAAATACAGAAAAATTATCCTGATAGGTAAGAGAAGATATATGTTTCAGACTTTGCTTCATATTAGTTCATTAAAGTTCAAATAACTTTAATTGACTGTGCTAATTATAGCCAATTTAATCACAATCACAAACTTTCTGAGATTTACCTTCCACAAACTGTCTGCGACTTATTTCCTTAAACATTCACAACTTCTTTACATCCTTAGTTTTGTTTCCTTTTATATTGGACTTTAGCACAAGAATATTACTTTGTCAGACAAAAATAGTTTCTTATCCAGAGACATTTCTTTTACCTTCTAATTTTACATTCTAAAGTATTTCCATACCTATAATTTTTTTTCTTTTTTAGTTTCCCACCCTTTCTTAAATTCATATTCTGAATTATTCCTTATGAATTTTATCTGCAAATGTAATTTACAAAACAAATTTCATCCCAAGGAGAGGTTTGGAAAATCTGCCATATACAAAAATGGTCTTTATCTTTTCTCTCTCAGGTGGCAGTCAAGGGGTTGGAGTACAGGATATTTTTTAGCCTGACCTGTCTGTCTTATCATTATCACAATTCCATTAACTTTAAATGAGTTCTCCACTGTCAATTTTACCCAAAGTCTCCTTTTGGGTTTTTTTTTCTTATACTCTGCGTATTGATATGTAATGGAAGAGGCCCTTTCCTCCTTTTTTCTTTAGGCTTCCTTGAAGATACCTTTGCAGAGACAAGGGTTTGCCTTCGTTTATCTTTTTCTTTTTTGAGTGCCATTGTTAATTCTGCCAGTCTCCCCATGCATTTAGCTTGATGGGGTACTTTTAAAGTAAGAACTGCTTTCCCCAGTGATGGATCGCAAGAACTGATTTTCCCCTGGCCAAGCTGGGTGTCCTGTCAGATCTTAAAAGGGGAAAGTATTCCTGTCCTCAGGTCATAAACAGTGCTGAAACCTAGTGCCACATCTTTTTTGGCCAGCAGCCTCCACCCTCCATGAGCAAAAGGGGCTGGAAGGCAGGGCAGAGGTTCTCTTTGGCCATTTTTCTATGGCCTAGGCTTCTTTTCTGGGAATTTTCCCAGTTTAGGGATAGTGTCCTTGACCACACAGTAAAATGATCTGTAGCTGCCTGAGGCCAGGCTAAGAAGCAGTGCTGGGAGTGCCAGGACTGGGTTTAAAAGATATAAATCTTGTTAACTCTTTCTTCTGGTGTGCTGCTATCCTTGCACACCAGAGGCAGTGTCTTTTGGCACTTTCAACTTATTTCCTGATGGTTCCGACCCTTATCATACAACTGCATAAATATCTCTACATATAGAATCTTTTTTATATACTTTATCCCTGACCAATCTCAATGTCAAGATTGTATAAGGATGTAGAAAAACCATTCAAAGGCAAGATTGTGTTATAGTAAACCATCTTTTTCTTAGACAGACTTATAGCAATATGTGATCCATTCAGCCAAGATTTCTCTGCTCTAGAGATTATGGATAAAATCAACACAACATGGCCCTTGTCTTAAAAGATCAGTAACAGATACAAAAAAAAAAAAAGAGGATCACAGAAACCAGGGTTGACAGATGGGAATCTTTACAACAGACAGATCTACACATACAAATTTCTTCCACTTACTTCAAATTTGACAGACCAATTCTAACTGCAAGATTGTATAATAATTCAGAAAGCTATTCAAAAGCCAGATCATTACAGTAAAATGTTATCTTAGGCTTATAAAATAGGTGGCCCTTCAACTTACTTTACTTCTAACAGACTAACTCTAATTGTAAGATCGTACAAAAATCAAATACAGAGACAACCAGAGAGGAGACCCAAAACCTTGGCCAAGAGATGGGAACCTTTAAATTGACCAGCCAAGATCTTTCCCATGAGACTACCTATAGGATCAACGCAGAATTGGCCATGTCTTAAAAGGGGCGATAATATATACAGACAAACAAAAACACAGCCAGCCAGCCAGAGGGAATTCCCAAACCCAAGGCCAACAAACAGATGAAAACAGATCAGAAGGGAGTAAATACCCCTAGGTTTTCTAGTCCCTCTTAACCATGACTCCTTTACCAGTAGTGACACAGATGTTCACATAAAGAGGAACCAGATGTGTGGAATCAAGGGTCTCAGTGTGCACACCAGGGGACCTCCCAGAGAGCCAGGGGTGTGAGGCTTGAGTTCAGTTTCGTTTTTCTCAAAGTGGACCACTGTGGAGCTTTCTGTACCATTCAGGGAGAGAAGGCAGGAGTTCCCTGAAGCAAAAGGAGCTTCAGCAGCTGTTGGGATGGTCCCTCAGTCTTTCTCTTTAACTCACAGAAACAGCTACTCTAGTTTTTCCTGAAGAAAAAAAAAAAAAAAAAAAAAAAGCAACTCACCCATCTCCTAACTTTCCTGCAGTTGGCTCTCAACAAGTTTGCCAGCCATCTTGCATCTTCAGCATGGAAGTGGGGTTCCTTAGAAAGTCAGGACTACCCAAGAAAGCTGGAGTGGGGGCTGCTCTTGGGTTCTACCCAGGGTACCAAATTTGTTGTGAAAAGCTTGCTTGGTCCTTGTCCCTGATGTCAATCCAATTATGAGGACATGGTTTTGAAGAAAAAGGAGAAGGTTTATTGCTTTGCTAGCAAAGGAGAAACACAGGGGACTCCTGCCCCAAAAGTTGTGTTTCTCAGTATTTATCTCTTAAACACCAGACCTGATTTGTGTGTATGGAGAACGGGACTGGGTGTCATCGTGGCTCCACGTGCAGTGTGCTTACAGCTCATGTGAATCATGGAGAACTTCTTGCATGTCTGTGCTCCAGAAAAGTAGTCCTTAAAACACTTTAGAGTTTACCCCTTATTTCTGTTTTAGGGAGAAGTATTTTGTGATATGTACTATTCATAAATATTATATTTATTTTTGTAAATGGCATATTAATTTCACCAACCACTAGTTCCCAGTACTTACTGTATTTAAAGAGATAGTGAAGCTTTGTTATTCAGCATATATGTAAATATTTAGAAGGAGTATATGCAATAGAAGAGAGAATGAAACTTTCTTATATTGAACACACTTCTAATCTTTAGTAGGAATCCAGGCTCCTATGTGAACATGCCTAGGAGAGAGAAATACAGCTTTCTTATTCTTATGTACTTTTACCAAAGGTACTTGCCAGAACCCTCCCTTGTCTCCTGCAGCTTCTGGCCCCTCCTGTTATTCCTGGATTTCTGGCAACAGCACTCTAATCTTTGCCTTCATCTCCCTATCTCTGTCATCTCTGTTTTTGTGCTTATCAAATCCCCCTTTCTTTACTCATAGAAGTGTATCAATCAGTGAATTTAGGGCCCATTCTCAATCCAAGATCTCACCACAAGACTCTTGATTATGTCTTTTGAGACTTTGCTTCCAAATAAGATCATATTCATAGTTACTGGGATTAGGGCTTGGGTACATTTTAACAAGGAAACAATTCAACCTATTCAGTGATTAAGCAAGTATGAGGCTGGTTTGCCACACTACGTAAGTGCCAAAGGTAAACAACGAACCAGGGCAGGAATATTGTAGGATAGTAAAAAAAGAGATTCAACAACATGGTAGACCTGTTTACTTGTTCCCAAATCCCAAGAAGTGGTCTGTAGAACAAAGGTAGATCCCTCTGCCAAAGTATAGCACTATTCAGGGCCTTAAATTTCAACTAAACATTTCAAATATCCATACAACTGAACAAGTTGCACTCATCCAGAGACCGAGAGTTTCTAAAGAGATCATTATATGGTTACCTTGATCCCTAACTACCTACATGACTGACGGCACTGGCAACAATAACAAGTAGAGATGTCAGGGCCATGGTGAACTTCCTTTTCCAAGAATCCACCTGTTTGTACTACATATTCTTGGTTGAATTTAAAATTTTATATCTGCATATCTATGCTAGATAGAATAATGGCTCTTGAAGACTTTTATACCTCAGTCCCAGGAAATTGTGAATGTGTTATTATTATTTTTTTATAATTCAAGATGTTTTGCAGGTGGACCAGAGTATGCTAATCAGCTGATATTAAGTAGGGAAATTGGGCTGGGAATGCCGCTCATTGGTAGAATGCTTGCCTAGTATTAGCACAGTTCTATTTCCAGCACCACAAAACTAAACAAATAACTGAATATGAAGATTTTTCTGGTTTATCTCCTTGAGACGAATGTAATCACATGGTCCTGAAAAGTGAGAAAGCCAAACAGAAAATTTGGTCAGAGCTTTCAGCATGAGATGGACTCTATCTGCTGTTGCTACCTCTTAAGATGGGGGAAGTAGGCATGAGCCAAGGAATTCAGGCAGCTTTTATAAACTGACCAAGACTAATAGCTGACAGCCAGAAAAAAAAATGCAGACATTGGCCCTTTGAACACAAGGCCCTAATTTCTGCCAACAATCTGAATGATTGAAGAAATTGAATATCCTTTAGAGCCTATAGAGAAAAAAAAAAAATGCAGTTCTAACAAGTAAGAGCCATGGCAGATATCTGATCTCCAGCTCCCCAAAGAATAAATTTATTTTGTTTAAACCAATGTTTGTCATACATTTGCAACTAGAACAACAACTAATATGATGTCATTACTCTGCAACTTAGATTTAATATTCTGATAGAGGCTGTAACCAATTCTAGTCCTTTTGTCTAAATCATACTTCATTGATGATATTTTAACAGAATTCCAATCCGAAGGCTGAGTCCAGCTGGCATTGTTGACGTCAGCTATGCAGTCAGGGTTCCATACTTGGCTTACTGGATAAGTCCCAGAACAGAGTAAAGGTATTATTGCAGATGAGCAGGTACAGGTGCACTTTCCACCTGGCCTGCATTAAGTCAGTTGCATTGGGAAGTGTGGGTGGCTGTACATCCTCCTCCCTGCTCATTTGAGAATGTAGTTCTATGGGATGTTCATTACAACGTATACAAGGGCTGTTGAACTCGAAGGGCTTGTGATGTCTCACTAGGGGTATAGATTACTATTGCTTAGGACTTATTGTTTTGCATCAATATTACATTGGTTTGGTAAGCCACATAAACAATATCACCAAATATTTGTGTCTTCAATAACCATGCTGCATAAACTAAAGGCAAATGCCAGATGAAGCATTTGAATTTTTTTTTTTTTTTTTTTTTTTTTTTGGTGGCGGATACTGGGAAGTGAACTCAGAGGCACCGATCACTGAGCCACATCCCCAGCCCTATTTTGTATTTTTATTTAGAGACAAGGTCTCACTGAGTTACTTAGTACCTTACTTTTGCCAAGGCTGGCTTTGGACTCACAGTCCTCCTGTGTCAGCCTCCTGAGCCACTGAGATTATAGGCGTGGGCAACCAAGCCTGGCACATTTGAATTTTTATCAGTTTGAATGAAGTAAGCTTGCCCTTCAGGGTGTTTGAGCATGCACAGAGCCACTTCACCTTCATGAACTGTGGTTGATGGCCTCAGGCTCAGGGGACTCAGCCATGACTACCTGGACTTTTCTGTTCCTGGAGGACCAAGATGGGAAGACAAACTGTGCTGCTTCTGGACTCAGGTAAACAGGTGATGGTTTCTCTAGGCTCCAGTAGTGAATATTAATCATCCCTCTCTCCTTACAACTTCTCAGGTGCTTACTAACAGGTGTCAGGAATGCTACTCTCACGGGCTACTCCTTCATGGACACATTGTCTATATACCCAAACCCATAACTCTCTTGCACCCAGGTGGCAGGATCATGGAGCTGGGACACTGCTAAGATTCCCAAGGGAGAAAAGTTATTTGCTAAGCATCATTATATTGGCCTATTTGAGTTTGTGTTAACAAAAACCTTAAGATGTAGATTTATTATTGGCATTTTACAAACAGAAGCCTAAGCTTTCTGACTCTAAAGTCAGAGAGGTTTAGTAACTTGTTCAACCCTGACACTGCTAAGCCTTCCAATCTCTTGCTTTTGTATATGGCTTGAAACCAAGAAATAGCCTTTATGTCAAATTGAATGAATCAATATGATTCAAAATTCCATGTTCCATTCATCTGCCATATTACCTTCTACTACAAAGAAAGGAATATGAAGCATCTGATAAATTAAAATATATGCACAGCGACACACATACTATTTTGTTTATCTTTTTTTTTCCAGTGTGTCCCACTTTAATAAATACTTACCAGAATTATTATTTAATAATTTATTGAATTCCTAGATAAATTTCATAGGCATAAAACAGTACATTTTGTATGTATACAAAACTATATAAAATGTATTTTTATTGGGCAATACAGAAATCAGGGTATAAAAATTTCTATACATTTAAATAACTGTAATACAATATCTATGCAAATAATGCAAAACTATGTAGATGCTAAAATGATGATTTAATTGTTTTATTTAGCAACTAATTGCATAATATTAAATAACATTATTTAATAAGAAAATAGTTCCTATGAATTGTGCACACAGAATGTTCAATGCCTTCTGTCAGGTATGCTACAGACATGAGACCATATAAAAGTATTCTTAGATAGGTATTTTTATAATCCCCATCCCGAGAAGAGAAACCTGTGATTCTATAAGCCTGAGTAACAGCAATAAGCAAACCATTCTCCATTCAAACACAGATTTGCACTGCACATTGAAGAAAGCATTGTTTGAATCAAACTGCCATCCTGTGAACCAAAAATTAAAGTGTTAGGGGTGACCCTGGTAACAGAATTGCATTAAGCTTATCATTCTTATATCATCTAAAAACAATATCACACATGAGTAACCACCAACATAGACTGAATTACACTCTGGCCATAGCAAGCCTGCCTTTGCAATAGATGGATTTATGATAATGGATATGTAGATACTTGGGGATTATTTTTAATTTACTAACTACAAAAGCAATCTGTGACCATCACCAGCAAAATTTGCTGTTTGTCCCAGAGCTACCTCCACGAAGTGCTCATTTTGTTGCATGTTTATTGCTGTAAGTGACATCATTTCCAACCAAGGAACTCTGTTAGGAGTGAAGTTTCTGAAATACCTATTTTATTAAAATTTGTATCAAAATTTCTCATTCTGTGAGGTCATATCTGCCTCTCCTTACATACCATATGTACCCTGATTTTGTTGGAGATACCAAAACAAGTGCAGCATTAAAGCACTCTGGACATACTGCTTTTCAAATTGGCAAGAAAATCTCCATGGAAGTCTTGGGGAGGTCCAGCAATTCTTCTTCACAGGCCCCCCGCATACCTTTCTTTCTTTGACCCCACTTCTTCACATGCAAGCACATGCCAGACCTCACTCAAGGTTGTGGTGCAGTACTGACAAAGTTTATTGAGTGGTATGAGCACCTTTACTCGTGCCAATGATTCTCAAGTGTTAGTGGGTTGTCACAATCATTCAGACTTGTTACACACAGGTCATTGGTCTTTAGCCCTAACCTGCTGAATGGGCAGGGCTATAGTGGGGCCTATGGACACATTCAGAGTATCTGTGGAGAAAATTATATTTAATCCTACAATTCTTGACCCTAGCTGCTTCTTAAAATCACTTGGAGAAATTATTAATAAATAGTTAGATGCCACACCCTATATAGTCTGATTAAATCAATATGGCCAGCTGGGGTAATATAAGACAGGACTGAGAACCACAGCAGCTTGATTACTTGTCAAATCATTCAGTGGGAGGGCGATGTCACTGAAAACGTGGTACCAGGTAAGCATTTTGATTCAGTGTTTTTCATCTCCGTTTCTTGGTGTTGTTCTTGACCACAAAGTTGGTGCTCTCTTACAATGTTAACAGCTTTTTCCTCTCATTTCCTAGATGCATACTATATGGCATTGCTTTTCCAAGCTATAACATAAATGATCATCTTGCATTTGTTTATGTGTGGATACTAATTCAGATGAGCAGTATTGAGATTTGGAAGTGGAAGGACAAGGTTACTCTGAGACAATAATGCCTTGATTCATAACTGAGGACACCCTACAGTTATCTCTTAATCATATTCACCAGTGGTCATTCTGCCCACTGGAAAATTGGGCTGAGGATAACAAGTAACCCAGGATGGAGATTTGATGGCATTTGTACCATTTAGTGAGGAAGGTAGTAGAGGAATAACTCATGGTTATATATTGGTTCTTATGATACTATTTGCCATTATAGTAATAATGAAGATTATTTTTAGGGTTAGAAAGTTTCAAAATTTAAACTGGAAGATAACTAGGAGAAAATATAAACATATTTTAAAGTGTTTTAAGCTGTTTAACCAAATATAGTCTCAATATTTATAATTTTATGTTAATCACTGT
Source organism: Callospermophilus lateralis (assembly GCF_048772815.1). NCBI lineage: Eukaryota > Metazoa > Chordata > Mammalia > Rodentia > Sciuridae > Callospermophilus > Callospermophilus lateralis. The sequence goes on along the minus strand of NW_027511570.1, from coordinate 176,299 downwards.
TTCTGCCTTTGAAACTGCCTAATGGCTTTATACCAGCCATGATGAATGATATTACAAGATAAAGCATCTGTAATAATTTATGAAACATCCATTAGGGGAAGATAGAATTGAAAATTTCTATTAGCTTTTTTACTTTGACTTGTTCCTGGTATCTATTTTTAAAATACTGATCTCATTTAAAAGAGTTAAAAGTTAAATAGAACATAATTCTCTTTTAGAAACCACTATAATAAATGTACGTGTTAATTTGATTTGAAGTTATGAGATGATTGAGTATTATTTCACATACATTAAAAGTCATGAGTACCAATGAAATTATTAAAATATTTCCAAAGTGAATATTATTGCCATTATTAACATAAGTTGCTTTTACTATGAATATAATATTATCTAATAAATATTTTTGTGGAATTGCTTTTCTTACTCTGTTTTTTTGAAGATGAATTTCACTTTTGACATGATTTTTCACTACTTGGATTTTCACATTTAATTTGTGTTTAAAGTTTTTTTACGAAATATTTATTTAGTAAAATACAGTAATAGATATTTGATTCTAAGTAAAAAAAAATGATAAATAATTACCTTGAGCTATAATTGGAAGATCTGGTATAGATGAATCAGAAAAATACTAAATTTAGCTTATTTTTAGCAAGTTTTAGAAGTCAGATGATATAATCAATGATTTACAAAAAGTCCATATAAAATGAGCCAAAGTCTAGATTTTGCTTGAAACGTCAACTGATAATACCATCTTGAAATATTAGAGTCTAAGATAAATGGAGTTAGTGTGTGAAATAGAAAGAAAAGTAATTCACAAGAGAGTGGACTTCATAGGTTCTACAATCTAGATAGGGTTTTAAAACAACATTAAGTTCTAGATTCTTGATTAAGAATCCTCAAAAGATACTATGAAAATAAAATAAAATAAGATAATGTCTATAACACATTGATAATGCATGGCACATCATTATCTCTTTCAATTACTTAAGCATTCATACATTAAATATCCTGAAACCAGTTAGGACAGGAACAACCTCTGGGAGGTACAGAGAATACTTTGTTAGTGAGAAAAACTTTCTTTCCAGTGGAGTTTGAATTGAATGCTCAACAGTTTCTATATCCCCCTATTTCTTGTATTCATATAACGTGTATATTTTATTCCACATATGGTACCCTATTGGGTAGAAATTTTCCTACCTGAGGAGTAGCAAAATAATCCTCAAAAACATGTTGACATGTGGTTTATAGATTTAAACATCAATAATCACACAAAATATGATACACATAGTTAATGCATTTAACCCATAAGTTAACTAGACTTTTTTGAAAGTCAAATAGTACCTACCACTTTCCCTGCTTCTGGTGATATAATTGTAACCAAGACAGAGAATAACAGAATGCATGGTCAACACTCCGGAAAAGAGGAGTATCATATAATTGCAGGTAACTAAGAGATTGGAAGTATTTGGAGACAGAAAGGAAACATGTAAGCTATTTCCCATAACTTATGAATTGTATAAATATGAGGATCAAACATATTGGCACTGACTGAAAGATTTCTTCTGAAAATCACTTGGAAGTTTAGGTGGTTGTTTTAATTTTCCATATCCCACAAATGACCCTCTGACTATTTAGAAGGATATTGTAACAGAAAGGACTGGTTAAACTGTAAACAGGAATTATTTACAAAGTTGAGAAACCTATAGCAATTGTAAGATCAGAAAATTACACACCCACGTACACGTTTTTAAAGTAAATAGATGCTTTATTTAAAGACTACCTTATTTTGCATGCTGGAAAACACTGCTATTATTATGAAAGGAGCACTTGAAATTCATTTGTTATTCTTTACTCGGAATGAGGTATGATTAATAAATTTAGATACAGCTCAATGATGTGGTCACTATAAAATTTAAGGTAGTTTTTACATTTTGTTTTTTAGGGTATCCTAATTTTCTTTATCATAACACAAATTCTTTATGGGTATTTTTGTTGCTTAGTGGCACATACAATTAGGCTGAAAGTGTTTTGTATAACCAAGAAGACTAGAATTTCGAAATAAGCCACTCTTCTCCTTCAGGTAAAAAAATACATAAATTATCATTAGTTGACAAAATTCCATATGAATCTTAAGTTGTATATATATTTGAAAAATTAAAATAACTGGAGAAAAAGTTTAATGACATTTTAGTTGTTAAAGTAATAAAACTAATATGTAATATTTTATTACCTACTTAAATGTAACAATGAGAAATTTGTATGTAGGTATTATTTATTATGTTATCATTTAGCTTAAAATTGAAAGTGATAATGATTATTACAGATTATTTTGCATTTGTTTGACCTAAATCTATTTAGCATTTTTTGGCTATATTTTATATAGCATTTTTTTTATATTTCAAAATTAATAAATATTAAATAATTAACTCCATTTTATTGAACCTGAAGGATTCTCACTTGATTTCACTTTGTTAAGCCTCTGTATATTTGAGAAAAGGCAAAATGGACTAATGGATTGCAGAATATATTTAGTACTATGTTTAAAGTGTTTTAAATAAAAAGTAGCCAGTCTATGAGTATTCTATGATATACTGATGGGTTTATCATAGAGATAGCTCTGAGAAAGGTGAGAGAATGAGAATATGGGAAGTAGGGCAGTAATTAAGCACTGAATTACAATGGCACCCCCTCCCCACCCAACCCTTAGGTTTGTTTGGGAAGAAATTCTATGACTGAGTGGATAAGCTTACAGCATAATGACATCACAGTCTGACATTATTTCTTTTCATGGCAGATATAATTTGTGAACCATTATTATATATTATCCAGAGAAATTACTTATCTGGTTTTCTATTATTGGGACTTTACAGATTAACTTTGGCCAACTATTGATTTCTTTAGCTAGAGAATATGCAGGCAAAGCATTTGTTTAATTTTACATTAATACTTTTTAAGTCATTTGTGTTAAGTACATGTTACTTAGGTTACGCTAAATGTGCACTGACTCAGCTTATTTTATTTATACCATATTCACACAACACGCTGTGACCCTGAAGCCTTATATTTTGTCCTTTGAATACTCCTAGGGTTCACATTCTCCACATGGGCCACATCATTCTGTCGTGTAAAAACTGTGTTCCCCTAGGGAAGGCCAAAACAGTTTTAGATATCACTATAGTTCATGGTCCTCTGAAGGACCATGAAATGTAAATAACGATATTCAATAACTATAAAATGTATCCACAATATCAAAACTTCACTGGGAGGGAGGATTAGGGAAAAATATATCTAAAAAGACTCCTTGGGGAAGGTATTAATGGTGGCATGCAGGTTCTGAGAAATGCTATCTAAGGTATTTTTGCTTTTTCCTTCCTTCTGGCAGAAGATACCAATCCATAGCAGGGCTCTCTACAAGCACGGGAGTGACAGGAAACACTCCCAGTCATATCCGCTGACCAAACTCAGCCATAGGACCATAGCTAGCTGCAGGGGAGACTGAGAAACGTAGTCCAGCTGTGTGTCCAGGACCAAGAGGAAGACAGGTTCTGGTGGCTATTGAGTTTTTGTTTTAAAATCTATTTTGACATAGAATTATACATATTTTATTTAGTACATGTCCACAATGTATATAAACCATATCAGGGTGAGCAACATTTCCATTTCCTTAAACATCTATAATTGTTTTGGGAACTAATATAATTTACAAGTTCTTGATAAAATGTATCATAATTTGTTGTAAACTTTAGTTGCCCTCCTGTGCTATAGAACATTAAAACTTATTCCTTCTATCTCACTGCCTTTTGATACCCCATATCCACCCTCCCTTTATCCTTCCTGTTGATTAAATGTTTTCCGAACTTTCCTGGAAATGGTGTGTGGATCTCTGTGTAACTTCCTTCTAATATAGTTTGTCCCAGCTCCATAGATTGTCAACGAATTTTTGACCCATTTTGTAGAACTGTGAATCCATTTTGCTTTTATGATATTCTTCCTTATTAAGCACGGGCATGAGGTAATCTAGCTGTATTTCTGGGAGTTTAGTGTATGCCTCTGCTGTGAATCTTGTTTTTCTGATTCTATATATTGCTTTTAATGGGTTTTATTATTAATCTCTAACCATTTCAAAATTTTAAAATTGATCTTTTAACTATTACTTGTATAAGCATATGTTAAATAATTTTGCATGAAGTTGAAGTACTTTTCATTATAATAACCAAATAGGCAAATGACAGAATCTTTTAGACCACATTATGCTTTTAGATTACTTGTGTTGGAGAAGATTATAGATAAAGACCTTCAGACAATATTAATATGTAAACGCAGTGCATACAATTACTCCTAGTATGTTCCTTTACTTACTTATTTTTCCTTTATTCTATTTTACACAACACCATCTTCTGGAGAAGTCCCTGTACACTGCTATCCACTTCAAAACACACATCTTTTGATATTGGATTTGAAGCAATACAATAAAAGAAGAAAAACAATACAACAAACACTGTTTATGAGATGTAAGTTATAGACCTGTCTCACCATGAATCACTCAGACCATTGAAGAATTAGAAACTTGGATTTCCTTAGGAGTAAACAGAGAGGCTTCCTTGGTGAACTTTATCATTCCTTGCATTTTATTGATCACAGATACAGAAAGACTCCTGTCTTTCTATATCCTCTTTCTGATCTTGTAGATTTTAAATGAAGATGACATCTATCTAAGATAGTTGTTGGCAAACTCTACTTAAGAGAAAGTTTTATGAACCATCAGAAAATTGTATAAAAGTTCATATTTCTTGATACATTTGGTAAACTAAGTGGATATCTCTATTTCATAAGGAATACAAATCTTTGTTAATTTTTTTATTTTTTTAAAAAGTAATTGCCTTAGTACATTTTGTATTGTTGTGGAAAATATCTAAGGTTGAGTACTTTATAAAGAAATATGTTCATCTGCTCCTGGTTCTGGTGTTTGGAGGGTCTAGACATTAGGGCCCAGCATCTGGGGAGGCCCCTGGCTATATTACTGCATAGCAGAGAGGCAGAGGAAAATGGCTGCGTACACACAGAAGTGACCAGTCTTACAGGCTGCCCTTACTTTATACACCTTACTTTATATTGTCTGCAAAGGTGGTGCTTTGACACAACCTGCTCTCATGAGAACCCACTCAGTCCTGGAATAACTAACCTAATTCCCTCCAAAGGTGATCCCCTATGATCTAATCACCGTCCACTAGACCCACTCCTCAAGATCCACCACTCCTCAAGATCCACCACTCCTCAATATTATTACACTGGGGACCAAGCTTCCAGCACATGAAACTTGGAGAGACACACTTGAACCAGGGTAGTGACCTTCCGAACCCTTAACGTTGAAGTTATACTAAAATTGAAGTGACATAACTAATGATTCCTACCCATGCTGGTTTCAAGGGCACTCAATGTTTTCAACTTGTATGAAAAAAGATTTAACTTTGAGTTAGTTGTCACAGTGGTACATGCCTATAATCCCAGTGGCTAGGGAGGCTGAGGAGAGGGTAGTGCAAGTTCAAAGCCAGCCTCAGCAACTTAGTGAGGCCCCATCTAAAAACAGAAAGTAAAAAGAGCGGTTTTGGCTCAGTAGTTCAACCAAACCAAAAAAAAAAAAAAAAAAAGAGAGAGAGAGAGAAACATTTAAGTTTGAACCAGGTACATAACTGATGGCAAATCTTATCATAGGTCTGTCCTAGGAGGAAATCATTTTTATACATGCATGAAAAATACATAAATATATTAATAGGAAGTAACTATAATAATAGGAAAATAAGTGTTTCTTTTATACATTCAGCAAATAGTATATCTAAACAAATTCTATGAAAACATTGTGATCATTGTATAAAGATTTAAACATCTCTCAGATTTTTGTTCATCAATTTGACAAATTCTTATTAAACAATTATTATCGAAGTATTGTTCACTTGGAAATATTTATTATGCAAGCTTTTAATTTTCTAATTTATTTCAAGGATGGCAGAAAACATACTTGTTGCTTTTTTCTTTCTTTCAAAAGTATCCCACAGATAGCTACATTTTTATGCACAGCTTGTTTCTATACATTAGTGAATCACATTGCATATGGGGAAAATCATGTTATAAAAGCCAAACTTTTTTTTCATGGTCCATTAGATAAATACTTACTAACTCTTTGATTATAAATAAATTTTCTCTGGAAAATCTCAAAAAAAAAAAACTTGTGATATGCAAGTCAATGAATTTTCATTAAGGTAATAACATTTCTTATTACAGAAGAATTTTCTTTGTTTTTAAAACCTGGGGACAATCTTAATTGTTATTTCATTTAGGCATCTGAAAAAGGCCTTTAAAGCAGGGTGTATGCTGAGCTTCATAATAATAATGATTATATATAAAGTCACTTAAACATACATAGTCACACAAAACATACATGTCACACAATAATGACTGCATAGTCACTTGTTTTAAAAAATAGAGGGCTAGAATTAATGCACAAAATGCAGTTTTATTATATTTATTATAACTCAAATAGTTCCTCTGTCATAACATTCAACAAAGTACCTTTATCAGAAAATAGAAAGCTCAGGTTCCTGAACTGAACAGTGTAATTTGCCAGCATGAACCTTATTTTAAGGAATGAATGATTGACTCAGGTTAAATTGCTTATTAAGAAAGTCAACTGTCTTCACCAGAATGCATTGTAATCACACTATAATCCTACTATATTTAATCCCAGAGGATCTGAAACCTAGGTATTAGAAATGGGCTGTTTTTCTGCATCGAAGTTCAGCACTTAATCCTTAGCATCTCTCTCTCTTTCTCTCTCTCTCTCTCTCTCTCTCTCTCTCTCTCTCTCTCTCTCTCTCTCTCTCCATGAGCATTCACGTGCACACACACACACATATAAACTCACCTAGCCTCTATAAGGAAACAATGACTTTTAAAGCAGGTGTTAGAGAGAAGAGGATAATAAAGAAATACAATTGCAATTACTATATTGATCAGAAAAGTCAAAGAATTCAGAAATTTAAAGTGTTATTTTTATATTTGATGGGTAATTAAAATTCATTTGACAAGTAAGTCATAATATCACATTTAGTGTATTCATTGGAGTCTCTTATTTATTAAAGATCCAACCTAGATGTTTAGCTGGCTACAGGGTAAATGGTGAATGATAAGTCTAAATTCATTGTCTTCAAGCATATATCTGCACAATAATCATATACCTTTAAAATATTGTAAAGTATAATGTGATTCTTGATTGTGTTGTTTTTTTTTTCTTGTATTGTATGGCAAGGTGACAAAACCTGTTGTGAACAATAGGACTTGATGGTGTGTAGAGACCAACTTGATAGTAAAAAGTTACTGTATTGTTAATTTTAATTCAGCTTAGATGTTCATCATTGACATATTCATTAACTATTAAGTATAATGTGCAAACATTACTAGAAACATGGCTTAGATGTAAAATATTATCAAAATGCAATGTAACACTGCCATAAAGTAAGTTGGAAATGTGGAGAAATTCTTTCATTTTCTGACTCCAGAATAACAAATTTAATAGTATTTTATACTCAATGGGATGATTCTTCAAAGGAAAAAAATTCACATTTCCTTCAAGTGTTGTGTCTATTATAATAATATAGGATATCAAGTCCTTAATAAAATTGTATCCTCCTGGTTTGTGAGCTACTTAACCAGGGATAATGTTGCTAATTGTTCTAACTCTTGGCAAAGAGGACTGCTACACATGGCAGCTCATTCGAAAAGCTCATGTGCTATTTGGAAAAATGGTAAATATACAGTCTCAGTGGAGTGATATATAGAGATAGAAAATGGTTTTGGACACAAAAAAAGTTAAAAGCCAGAAGGTAATTTTGACTGTTGGAGTTATCTTATTGTTGTATGGATGGATTTTTCATACCAAATATCTTAAAGATCATCACACTTTAACATTTGAAGTCTATGTAATTCTTAGTGAGTTATGAGTTTGTTAGTATTAAAATATTACTAAGTTGGTTTGCAATTTAAGGTCCTAACTGTGGTATTTCTGGACAGATATTATTCATACCTTAGTGAAAGAAATGATTTCATTGTAATGTCTTGATCTTTTATTGAGAGTTTATTATGTCACTTTTTTAGGCTACAGATTGTGTCTACACTGTGAGAGCACATTTACATGTTTACTTTAGAGCTATTATAACTAAATAATTAAATATTTGAGTTACATTCATTAAAAATTTTCACCAAAACATAAAGACATTTTTGAGCTAAGCACAGTAATGAAAGCTGTCTTTAGCCAACAGCTCTGGGTACCAGCCTCTGAATTATTATTCAGTTATCTCACATTATCAATATCTTAGCATGTCTGGGTTCCATTACAAAATGCCTTAAATGGAGTGGATGTAAACAACAGACATTTGTTTCTCATGATTCTGGAGTCAGGAAGTCCAGGACAAAGAAGCCAGTAGATTCAACATTTGTTGCAGGCCTGCTTCCTGATTTGCTTGGCATATTTGGAACCTCACCTGGTGGAAAGGGCAACACAGCTCTCTCGGGCCACTTTCATAAAAGCATGAATCTCATTCACCTTATGAGGCCTCACCTCCTAATTCCATCACATTGGTGATTAGGTTTGAACATATGAATTTGAAGGAAATATGAACATTCAGATCCAAGTAGATAAGCATCACCATGAGATCAATATTAGCATATTACTAGAGCACTAGCAAGGTTACAAAAGTTGCATGTAATTAGAGCTAGCAAGTTCCAGACTCAGGTTAATATTTGCATCTGACTCCAAAGCCTATAGCATGTAGTACTAACCTTGATTGTCCCAATGGTGATGCCTTCAATCAGAACCAAGTTCTTCCCATTCCTCACTCCTTCTCCTTTATAGAAGTCATTACTCCCGGCTCTTAGAGATTCCATTTCTACCAATGGTGTCTCAAAGTTCAAAGATGATTGCTTGACTCCAGAAACCCCTGGGTTTGCAATCAGGGAGACACAGTTATAGGCACCAGTGTTCTCTCAAATCCAGAATTTGCATACCCTCAACCAACATACTGCCCCCATGAGTAGATTCACTTGTTAATTTGGACAAATAGATGATAAATTATAGTCACCACCACTTTCTTTTGCATCCTACAGAAAAAAATGTGATGAAATTTTTTTTATTTATAAAAAGTTATACATAAAATACTGAGCTAAATACCAGTAGTAAACAGTCTACTTTATAAACTCCCATTTAATTAAAAATGTGTCAGCTTAATCCAGTGAAAACTGAAGATGCAATTTGTTTACCATGAACAAATAAAAACTTGTCTGCCTTTCTCTACCTCTATCTTCAATATAAAAAAATAATTTATTACCAATTATTTTAATTTAAAAATCAAGAAATACCCATGCTGAAGTACGATGCCTAGTTTATTTGACATGACTTTGTTTTGCTATTTGGCAGAATATTCAATAGTTTGTTGATTTTCAGTATATAATGGATAGAACCTATTTTTAATAGTGCTTGTTGTTGAAGCATGCTGTTCCAAAGTAACCTCAAGGAATAAATACTGTGGAGATCTCTTGTAGAACAGCATTGCAGCATTTCAACCTTCTTTATTCCCAGGAGAGCACATCCATCCCCTTTGTTCCTATGACAGAGTACTCTAAAAATCGTACTTCTTAATTTTAATATTGTAATTGTGGCCAGTTATTGCTGATACTACTAAATTTTCTAATCTGATTTGTAGGCATTAATAGAATTGACCTTGCACACTGCCAGGCTTGGAGAAAAGGAATTTTTAAGTACAGACTTCTCTAAATGACCACTTTATTTTCTGCTTCTATAACATACTTGTAGATATTCACTTTCCTATTTTGTTCTTTTTCAATACATTTCATTTTATTCGTGGTTTGGTGGCTTAGTTATTAGGTTTCTTTTCTGCTAAGTGCTTTGTAGTCTTTCTGGAGACTTTATTTTTTGTATCTTAAAATTATGATGTAAGAAAAATCAGAATATATTTAAGTGAAAATGAAGCTCATTCATGTAGACAGAGCTACACATAATCTTTTTTATAAATGATTTTAGATAGTTTTCTGTGTTCATGCATAAAAATTCTGCTATATACATATGCACTTACTGAAAAAGACCTGTGGAATTTAGCTTCTGATTTTCACTAAGCAGCACATGTCCATCTGAACTACTTTGCTTCTGAATCATCATACTGGCTTTTTCCACATGGACATTATTCATACTTGGAAATACATGCACACATATGTACATATGCTGTGTGTAAATAAAACACATTGTATACTTCTGGCTAAATATATTTAATAGAGCTGTTGAGGATGTCAGCTTGCCAAATGTTTTTGTCATTATTCAAGTACTTTGCAAAATAAAATAATTCTATATATATATATATATTTTAAATTGTCATTTAGAAACAATTTTCTATCATCTCAATCCATAGGTTAGAGACAAATATTATATAGATATCTTATTTCTTAAATTTTCACAAATAATCAAAACCAGATATTGTTGGTTGTTTGAAGCACAGCAAAATTACATTTTGGTACCCTGGTTGTGAGATGGTCCTGTTTGATGAGCTGTTGTTATTTAGCCAAACCTAAGGGCTCTGAAGGTAAAAGAGTTGTTAAATTACAGTTTAATATGGTTACTTAAAATAAGTTAATCATTAGGATGAAAATCTATTCTAGATTGGACCACCTAAATATGCACTGTTTTCAAGGAAATGGTATTATTATTATTCCATGACTATAATTGCTTTAGTAATTTTGTTTCTGCACATTTAATTGTTACAATAGTATTCCAGAATAGACAAATCATGGATCAGCAAAGATTTTACAAGTTACAAGATGCAGTATTTTAACAGAGAAGTGGGGACTTTGATGCATAATATGTGTTCCAGAACAAAAATCACATTATTATATACCATATGAACAAGACAGTCATATTGATTTTCAAAACAATTTGAGATAAAGAGTGCATTTGAATGTGACATCTTTGTGTCGAGTAAAGCATTTACTTCTCCATGACCTTGGGAAAATCTGATTTTGCATCCCCTTAGAGAAAGAGGCTGGTGGTTAGAAGCATATATTTCTGGAACCACTGTCTCCTTTAATCAGTTTTCTATCATTTAGATAAATTTCTAAATATAGGTGATAAGGTATTGCAATAATTGGAAAAAAGGAAAGACATTTAAAATTATAGATCACTGAGTAGAGTTTGGAGCTCATACTTGTAATATTCCTGTACTTACACATAGGGTCCAAAATATATGACTGTATGTGCATCCCTGGTCCCTTAGTGAGCTTCTAGTTCAGCCCTCTGAGAAATTAAGAAATGGAGCAAGCAATTTTTGCATCTCTTCAGCTTGTAATGGGTCTGGTATTAGAAATTCTATTTCGTTCCCTCATTCTGTGTTCATTTGGCCATTACTCATTGTTCACATACATTTTAATACACTAAATGTGATATATTTGCCAAAGTGTTTTCCTGTAAAGTGGCAGGTAAATTCCAATATCCATTCTTTCTTCTGTGAATTCCACTTACCAGTTCTGAGCATATTTTATTTATTCTTTATTTTGCAAGAACAGTAGCTTGACATACTCTAGAGGAACCTTATTTTGCCAGCTATTTTCTTTGTATTTGAATATTACTAAAATATATTGGAGTGTGATAAAATTGTTATTATTATAAAACATGAAATTTCAAACATGGTTCTTCTTTCTATTCTGGTAAAATATTCCATGTTATTATTTCTAATGTGAGATGGCTTGTATTCCTATTTGATCTATAATTCACTAGGATGAAAGTAAGAGGTGGAAATAAAATTTTATTTTTTACTTATGTAAAAGAGTCAAGAACACGAATGGGAACCACCCTACCTAGATAAGTTTTACAATCCAAATGTTGATATATTGTTCATTATGGGCACTGCCATAGTTGGAAATGCTTTCACAGTGTGTATACTTCACTTTCTAAAAGATTTCAATTTTGATTGAGTAGAACCAGTGTATTTGTGTGTGTTTGTATGCTTAAGCTAATTGGAACTTTATGGCTTCTGAATTGTCACATAATATGAAAGAAATTAGCACCTCTGTTTTCCTGATAACAGTAATGAAAATAAATTAGAATTACAATTAAAGCACATTGTTAATATATGGGCTAATTTATTTGCAACTGTTTTATTAAATCTAGAGTATTATCTTCCTGTGTTTTAACTAAAAGTCATGATTTCCTACAGGGCAGTGCCTAATTTGCACTCCTTTCAAAAATTATATTACTCAATGATATCACCTTTTTTCTGTTACTTAATATCTAATATATGCTATTTTTATAATTACTTAATATTATTTTCCTCAACTCTGGGCTTTTCATCACTAGGCAAAATAATTAAAGTGTATCTAGAAAAATTAATGAACCATTCAAGATGACACCACAATAACTACAAAATCACAAAACCGTCAGATACCTTTGATGGACCCATAATTGCTTGGAGGGCTGAAATGGCTCTCTGACCACACTGATTTTGTCCTCTTTGCAGACATTTTCATCTCAAACTGTTTGAGCAGTTGGGAAGAGAGTGATGTGCCAGCTCTCTCTTCACCCACTCATATCCCCACTCAGTCAACAGATTTACTGAGCTGTCTGCCTGTGGTCCTTAGTACTGTGCCATTCTCTCACACAGATAGTTATGCCGAATAAATAAATAGCATGCTATTCAAGACAAGTTAGTGAAAAGTTAAAACAAGCTATGGAGGATAGAGAATGACTGCTGTGTCTTTGGATGGAATGGTCAGGGAAGGTATCTGACATGCGTATAGAGATAGAAAGGAGATGAGGTTGCATTCCGTGCAGACCCAGGGAGGGGAGGCTTCCTGTGGAAGAAGCCTCAGGGACCATTGTGCGGTAGGAATATGCTTGGTTTATATGGGTACATGGGATTATTTAATGCATCATACAGGAAATAGAATCCCTTGAGTGAGTTTTAATCATACGTTTATGCCTTCTCTGATGTGACTGCTTCATTGCATCTTGCTTTTGCCTCCTGCCTCAGTGGCAGAAGTCTTCTCCCACAGGAACTCAGTCTCTCCATCAGGAATACCTTCTTCGAGTCAGAAACTTTGTCCTAGCGTTCCTCTCTTTCTCCACTATGTATGCGATCCTATTTCTATACTCTATATTTCATATTAAAATACTCTCATTCTAAAATAGTAAATTAAACATCAAGAAAACAGCCATTAATATTATAGCCCCTTTTAACTACTGCATATCCTGAGGGGCATCCATGATGAAATAGTGTTTAATTGTGTTAGTCAGGTTTTTGCTGTTGTAACCGAAATACCCAACGAGAACACCTTAAAGGAAGAAAGTTTTATTCTCACTCACATTTCAGAGGTGCAGTCCATGGTGGCCCACTCCATTGCTCTGGGCCCAAGGTGAGGCAGAACATCACGAGGAAAGTTCTTGTCAGAGAAGCACTGCTCTGTTGACAGTGGTCAGGCTGCATAGAGAGGGAGTAAGGGGAAGGGATGCAGGGAAGGTGAACCCTCTCAGGCTTGCTCAGACGACCCACCTCCTCCAGCCATGCCCTACCTGCCCACAGTTACCATAGAATTAGCACATTCCAACTAGGATGGACTGATGACGTTATAGCTCTCGTTATGTAGTCAGTCCACCTCTAAGCCTTCCTGCTAACACAGGAGCTTTGGGAGTATATCTCATATCCAAACAATAGCACTAATAAATAATCCAAAATAACCATATATGCTTTGTATTATTCCTGGTTTAAGTTGAGGAAGCATTTCTAGTTATTGTCTCTAAGAGAAACACCATCAGCCTGGATACTAGTTCTGCCATTGCTAAAATGTTCGGATTCTTCTATCAATGTTAATTACCTGAATCTATCTAAGAAGCCCACAATCTCCATGCTGTTAAATTAAGTATCTGTTCTTTATGCAAGAGATATGAGAAAAATTCTTACTATCCTTAGTTGCAGAGTTGAATATAACTGGGACTTAGGACTTTTGAAGATTTTTGGATGAGGTTCTGTTCTAAAATATTTTCATCTGGTGTAGTCTTGAAAAAACGTTACAAACTATGAAAGTACAGGCAATGCTAAAATATTACTACATGGCCTGTAGCAAATTCAAATATATGTAGAGCTAAAGTCTATAAGGCTTTTATATTTTAACATTGTATTTGAATAGAATTTCAAAATTGCAAAACTTCTACCCTATATGTGGAAGATGTATAAATAGTAAAAAATGAAAACTGGATAAACAAATGTATAATAGCATACTGACATGATGAGATAAATTCCAGATTTAAAAAAATGAGGTGAACATCATTTAGAAATATTTATTTTTAATTTTGTCTTTTTTGGACTTTCTATTGTATTTATGTGTAGTGGGAATTCTGCCTATTCCGAGTCCTTTTCCTGCTTGGTTCATTAGATTCAGGTGGCATTCAAAATTATTTCAGTATGTACATAAAACTTTTTAAAAAGTAGGGAAAATAAAAGAAGAAATATTGTCCAACTTTCCAGCTTCTTTATTTTTTGAAAAGCTATATGCATACACCTCCTATTTTCTTATGAATGTAGTGAATAATATGGGTTGGTTAATTTATTTTAGGAGTGATGTGTTTTCACTTAAAGAACAAACTTGTTTAAATTTATATGTGATATTTAAACATGCTAGAGATAATGAGAAAATTATGACATTAGATATGAACTTTCATATACTAGAATGTATTATTAAAAAATCAACAGCTACCTGCAGGGATTCTCTTAGTACTGGACTTGTGAACATATGTGGGACAGAATTAAAACTCTGAAGGAATTATCAGTGATATGGGAAGAGATTGATGGAATAAGCTGTGAAAATGTCAGAGCAGGAATGGCATGCATAAAGTTAGCTGAAAGATTTTGAAAGGAGGCAACTTTAGCTGAGCCTGGAGCAGAGAAAAAGGTGGATAGAATTTAAATAAACACAGTTGACGGCATGGAGTTCCAGATTAGAAAACCAACATTGAAGAGAAGCAGAAGTGATAATTCAGACAGGTTTTTTTGGGAAGCAGTTGGCTGACAATTTGGCCAAGTCTGACTCTGAACAATTTGGTTTAGCGTCTACTTTTGGAAATTAAATTGGAATAGTAAGAAGACCTTGGATATTCATTCTGTCACTCAATGAATACATCACAGAGATGTATATTTCATTTAAAATATTATATGTAATTGGAGACAGTACCTTTATTTTGTTTGTTTATTTTTATACAAGCTGAGGACTGAACCCAGTGCCTCACATGTGCTAGGCAAGTGCTCTGCCACTGAGCCACAATCCTAGCCCCTGCATGTTTCATTTTGTTTTAAGACAAAGTGATTATAAGACTACTCAATTTTGAGAAGATTAAATGCTTCAAAACAAAATCCTTACAATGTTTTCTCTTTCCATCCAATAAAATTATCACATATTTTTCTATTCTTCTAGAAAAATAGTAGGTGCATGCACGTAAAATTCTCTGTCTAAACAAATTTACTGGAATTGTTTTCTGGTCAGAAGAGGATACTGATTCCCATTATTTGATTTTATTTCCATTGCTATTGTTTCCCCACTATCTAAAATGAGTTTTAAATAAATGTACCAATGGCCTATAAAAATAAATTCTTCTATGTCATACTACTGTATAATAGAGCAATTGGGTTAGGAGTTAGACAACTTGATCTTTAACTCTGTTTCTAAACTGATTACTTAATCTTTAACTCTGTTTCTAAACTGATTACTGGAATGATATTTTGGCAAATTGTTCAACTTAAACGTGATAAAATAATGCCCCTCTTTAAAATATTGCTAATCACAGCTAACCTATACTCAAAATTGTAATGATTAAATAACTCAAAACATATTGGGAATTACGGGTTGGTTTTGCAAGCACACAGTATTTTTTCATTTCATTACAGTTTTAGAGAGAGATTGGAAACGTTGTACCCCATAATTTTGAACAAAACATTAGTAACATTGTCCAGAAATGGATGATAAGGTAGATGCCTGTCTAGGATAGAGGAACCAGAATGATCTGCCTCGCACCCAGTGCTTTAGTGTTTGCTGTAACTGGAGGAGATGCCAAAATTTAGGGGTCTGAAGTGAAGAATGAAGTCAAGGTAGGGTTTGGTCAAGTCAAATTTCAGTGGGTAAGAAAAGAGTCATTGGTCAACTCCAGTGATGTATGGTGTGGTATGCATGATGTATGGTGTGTATCCATACTTGGCCAAATTTGTCAAGGTTGATAATGCTAAGCACTGTCAAGGATGTGTGACTACAAATTCTGTTTTATATAATCATTGAGAAGCTAACCCATTAAAACCACTTTAGAAAGGTTCTGCATTACCTCTTATAAATTTGCACTGCCTGTAAGTGAACAATTCCAGTATTAGATCATGAACTGTTTTGTACATGTAAAAGAAACATGAAGTACTATGCTATACGAAGTACTTGAAATTGCAAAACATAGAAAAATATCTGCCAAAATACGGAGAAACAAACTATGGTATATGTTAAGGTCTGTAAACAAGTCAAGATGGCGCCTGGCATTTTGCCAGAGGGAGTGGTTTGTGAAGTAACGAGCCATTAAGTGTGGAGATTCCTTATTCGTTGACTGCTGTATCTAGTTTATGTTAATTAAGATAAGCTGTGTGGAATGTATATATACCCCTCCTGTCCTACAATAAACAGCTCCAACTCCTGGTGTATCAATGTACACAAATTCCTTGTCACCCCCCGGCTATTTTGCTGCAGCCGGACTGTGGCAGGTATAGATAAATAGTGGAATGTTTTAGAGGAATATAAACTGGAAATGGAACCACCATTTGACCCGGCTATCCCACTCCTGAGTCTGTACCCAAAGGATATAAAACAGCATACTTCAGGGATACAGCCACATCAATGATTATAGCAGCACAATTCACAATAGCTAAACTGTGGAACCAACCTAGATGCCCATCAATTGGTTAATGAATAAAGAAAATGTAGTAAATATACACAATGGAATACTATTCAGCATTAAAAGAGAATAAAATCATGGCATTTGCAGGTAAATGGATGGAGTTGGAGAATATTATGCTAAGTAAAGTTAGCCAGTCCCCAAAAACCAAATGCTGAGTGTTTTCTCTGATATAAGGATGCTGATTCATAATGGGGTGGCAGGGGGAACATGGGAAGATTGGACAAACTCTAGATAGGGCAAACTGGAGGGATGTGAAGGGAGGAGGCATGGGGGTAGGAAAGATGGTGGAATGAGATGGACATTAACACCCTAAGTACGTGTATGAAGACACAAAGGATGTGACTCTACTTTGTGTACAACCAGAGATGAAACATTGTGCTCTATGTGTGTAATATGAATCGTAAGGCATTCTGCAGATATATATGCAAATTAGAATAAATAAATGAGTAAACTATAGTTTCATACAAAAGGATGAATATTAGAAACATAATATTGAGTTACCAGATTCAGAATACTAAATCTGGTAAATACTAAATAGGATAATATTACTTTTAGAAATAACAAAGACAAATAAAAAAATCACATATATATTATTAGCAAAGTATAATGTTACATATGGGATTAGTTGATGTTTAAAATCTTTAAGGTTGTTTTATTTTTAACTTTTTGAGAAACTTCCATCATGTTTTCTATACTTGCTCTACTATTTTGCCTTTTCATCAAAAAATGTACTAATATATCAAATTTGCCACATCCTTACTGATAGTCATTGTTTTCTCTTTTTCCTTTTATTCTTTTGACAACAATGATCATAACAGGAGTGAGGTGATATCTCATGGTTTTTGAATTGCACTTCCTCAATGATAACAGATGTTGAGTCTTATTTATTTGTTGGTCATTTTAACATGTGCTTCAAAGAAATGTTTATTCAACTTTCTTACCATTTTTGATTGGGTTATTAGTTTGTTTTCAATTGAGTTGTAGGTATTTCCTCTATGTTTTGGAATTGAACTCCGATCAGAGACATGGTTTGCAAGTGTTGTCTCCAAACCTGTTGGTCGTCTCCTAACCCTGTGATCGTCTCTATTGCTCCAGACACTCCTCAGTTTGCTGAGGTTCCACTTGTCTATTTTTGCTTTTGTTGCTTTGGCTATTGGTGTCATATAGACAAAATCATGACCAAGACAAATGTTATGAAGTATTTTACTTATGTTTTACGAGTTTTTATAGATTCAGTTCTTAAATTTCAGTCTTCAGCCTATTTTGAGTTGATCCCTGTACCACAGGAGAAGAAATGGTCAGGAGGAGGGTCAGAAGAGTTCTTTGAGGGGAGAAGAACTCAGCTCAGGGCCAGCAGGGCTCTTGGCACAGGCAATGGAAAACAGTTTCAGCAAGAGCCAGGCAACGGGACAGACAGCAGTTAACTTACACAGGTAGATACACATTCACTGGAGAACACACTCTCTCTCCAGAGTGAGAAGCCCACCTTTGGCTGGGGGTCCAATATTTATTGAAGGGCTATATCAGGGGACACATTGGAGGTGGGGCCAAGGTGGAACTGGACAATTTCATGCAGGTTTTCACTGTGTTTGCATATTGCCCTCATTTTACAAGGGCATGATCCAACAACCACTTGCTCAAGATTTACAACTAGTGCTTTCTGAATCTCAATGATTCATTTCCCTTAAGACTCTATCCCAAATTCCTATCTCTCTTGTGTGTGGTATAAGATAAGTTTCAATTTCACTTTTCTGTGTGTACCAGGTTTTTCAGAAACAAGTTCGTAAAGAGACTATCCCTAACTCATTGTGTATTCTTGGTGTCTTTGTCAAGATGAGTTGACTGAACATGCATGGGCTTATTTATGGTCTCTCTTCAGTTTCCTTGGTCTATATCTCTGTTTTTACCAAAGTGTCATACTTTTTTATTACTTTTGCAATATTTAATTTTGCAGATTTTGCAGTATTACTTTTTTTGCAATATATTTTGAAATCAGGATCCTTCCAGCCTTGATCCAAAAATCCCATTTCATGGTATTTGTCCTAAAATATATGTAATCTGTATCTCAATGAGATGGCAACACTTCCATGTTTATTGAATCACTATTCATCATGGGCCAGATATGGAAACAACCTAAATGTCCATTGATCAATGAGTTGGTAGTGAAAATAAAGCATGCATGCACAGTGGAGTACTTCAAGTACTTAAAGAAGAAGGAAATCCTGCCAATGCCAAATCTTTCTTAAGTTTGAAAACATGATGCTAAATGAAGTAAGCCAGCCAGTTGCAGAAGGAAAACTCTGCATGACTAGACTTATATGAGGTCAAATTCATAAAAGCACAGAGTACAAATGTGGTTGTCAAAGGGCAAGGGGGAGACCAAAAGGGAGTTGCTGTTTTATGGGTATAAAATTTCTGTTATGCAAATTATAGAGGTATGCCATACGACCTCATTCTTATTGTTAACAGTATTTCATTGCACATTTAAAAGTGTTATTTCCTCAATAAAATAAAATAAAATTTTAAATTCTTAAGGACGATGAATATAAGATTCAAGACTTGTTACTCTGAGAGGGGCAGATGAGGTAAGGAACAAACACACAAGAAGACATAACAATATTGAAAACACTTTTGTTCTGTTTATTGTTGGGTAAAAATGATATTTATTTCATTATGTCTTTCACAGTATTCATATATATATTTGTTAAATTAATCTAAAATCATATTAAAAATTAGAAGAAAAATTACAGGAGTTCACCATGACTATCTGTATAGTGACCAAAATAAATGTTACAGGAGATACATGTTTATCTACCATTTTATATGGTGGAAGGAAAATTTCACTTACTGGGATAAACATTTTTACTAAAAAGAACTTGTTTAAATTTAGGATGACTCATTTAAATAAACAACTCTTAATTTCTAAGAAAGAAAAAAAAATGAAATAAGCAACTAGAAAGCTTATTCCAGGACAATTATATACCTTGCTCGGATCAATTAAATTCAGTATTTTGTTAAAAAACGTATGGTCCTTTTAGGTTGTTATAGAGATAGGTAAATGTACATAAACATTTCTTCCTCAGGAAACCCAATGAAGACGTGAAGAAGGTAAGGGTAACAGGTGACACCTGAACAATCTTATTTCCTGTGAATATCTCCCATCATTATCACTGGGATTTTATGAAGCTTTAAACACACAACTGACTTTTAGAATTATTTCTTAACTTTTGGATCATTATTTGTATCTATTTACATGGCATTAAAATGCTCAAGTGATTTCATTGAATTGCTCTTTCCTTTGATATCTGACTTTTAATTGCATTCCCTCATGATTGCAGTTCCTGACTGGAGTATTTGCAGCTCTTTATGTACTTTGCAGTATGAAAATATTATAAACCTGGAGTACATTAACATCCGTGACACAGATTCTACATAGATATGCTGACTTGTAACAATGATACAACTTCCACAGGAAATGCTAATCTGTGGATGTATCTTGCCAGCTGTTAAAACAAAGAATAGAACAACAATAGTAGTTCCATTTCATTCTTTTTCATTTGCCTGAAAACTGTCAAATGATAATAATGGCTATCAAATCTGATTGAATTAAAGTAAGATTTGCATTTATATTTACATTTAGCTTAAAAGGTGAAATACAAATATTTATCCCTATCATAGGCATGAATGCTATAACATAGGTATAATTTACTTCTGATAATGTAGAGATAATGTTGAAGTGGAAGAAGGAAGAGAGAATAGGAATTATATACTCTATTATATAATATATACTCTATTATATAATAGGAAATTTATACTCTGTGATATTCTATATTCCATGTGAGATACTTTACATGCTACATAATTTACTTTTTATGAATCTATGAAAACCCTGTGGAGCTACTAAAAATAATATGATTTACCAAGTGAAAACTTGAGATTTAGAGACATTACAAACAATACTAATGCAGTGGAAAAATATAATTTGAAATAAAAAATTTCAACTAAAATCAGTCATAAATTCTACATAGTGGGAGGAGAGAAGGTATAGATAACAATATGAGCTATTTCCATTAGAATGATATGTAAGTTATTGGTATTCACTCATGATTAAGTAAATCAGAAATTTAAATTTCTTCAGCATTTTTTATGCTTCTGTTACCATCTGGCTTACTGTGGTAACCATTTGCTAAAATTCAGCGTCTTTAAGGTTGCTGATGAAACAAAGTCTTCATGATTTATATGTGGAGGCTTTAATATTAAGAACAGATTTTCTATATCTTCTTTTTAAATACTGTGAAGACATCTTTGTTGTGTCAAAGAACACTTCCAGAATCTTCTGGAGATCAGCTTAGGCTAACATACTATGCGACAGGTCCTGCAAAGACAAATCAAAATGTAATATGTCTCTGCCCTTCCCCCTAAGAAAGGCGGAGCCCTTAGCACAAGGCTCTGCCCTTGGAGTCAGAAACACCACCTGTGCATTGTAAGGGTTGACTTTGAAACTAATTTTTAACCCACTAGGTCCCAAGTTTTCAATTAAAATAAGTATTCAAATATTATTAAAATGGTACCATAATTTCTATAATTCTTGCTCTATTTAAATTTTGGTAGGTATTCCACATTTGGGACAATGGGAGAAAATGGGGTAGGGCACATGTTGCTATTTTACTAGTTTCCTTAAAATCAACATTATTTTAAAATGTGTTTTCTACATAGGAGTACTGTGGATAGGCAATGTTAGGTAGAGGTTTTCCCCCAAGACAGGAAGGCAAGAAAACCTGTAAATACAAAGAAGAATACATCTGATGGCCTGCTTCCCATTGTGAAGCTCCTGGGAAAAGTCAGTGGAATGTATTTCAGTTAATTGGAGTATCATTAAATGCTCTCATTATTTTTTCTAATATTGAAGAATATCTTTTCTGTTTCTTCCTCTCTGTTTCTATAAGTTTCCTTTCCTACCCTGAGTGGGTTCCATTCTATCTCTCCAAGGTGTGAGCAGCACCATTCACACATTATTTATTGCTTTTCCTTCTTTGTTTTGTTTTTTCCATAACTTGAAAGAATTTGTCTGTGGACCCTCAGTGCCCTTGTGTATACTGAAGTAAACCCTAACTGCCATTCAGAGCAAAGTCTGGTCTTCTTGCTATTTAGCTGCTACTGTATTTGTAATTCTTCACCTCTGAAAACTCCTCTGTCCTCTAAACATGCTGTATTTTATAACCTTGTTCTGTTTTCCATTGGCAGGTTAGAATTATTGTCTCCCACTTGAAAACAGAAATTTATTTGTCTAGAAATATAATACTTAGTAAATTAGAGCTATCATATAATGGAGTGGATACATTTGACATTTCCCAGTATTGTATTATTTAAGAAATGTTATTCTGCATCTGGAAAGGTTTCCTACACATAGCCACTTGATAAGTTGGAGCATGTCAAGAATAAATGAGGAATTGTGTCTAACTCTATGCAAATATTCCTAGATTCTGGACTCAGTGTAGTCTACTTTTTATATTACTAAAATAAAAAACATCTAGTTGTATATTTTCATTATGTATTATTATTTCTAATCCATTTTATGCAATGGACTTTAGGTTTAAGTGTCCCATATTGGCTGTATGGATTCCAGTTGGCTAGTTATGCAGGGAAATAATACCTTATACTCTATCCATGCTCCAGTAGTCTATAGTTGAATATGTTAAATAACAGACCTTTCTAGGTTTTTAATTTTTTTAAAAAAATATGTAAATGAGAAATGTTTACATACATCTCATTGAATTCTTGAGACATTTTTGGAGTGAAATATTAATTAAGTTGTTATGTCCTCTCTTACTGAGGACTGTTACTTTCCAGGATCTTGGCAGAATCATCTCACTTTGGAATTTCACCTAAGCTTGGCCCTTGTTATCTGGGATTATAAGAGCATGAAACTGTGTTATCCATCAGTAGAGGCAAGCTTCATGACCCATTGTAAACTTAGCCTCACTGAAATGAGTCATATTAGCACAAACATACCATTGTATTTTAAGATACAAAATCTTAATTTGGGTTTGAAATATTAGACAATGAACATTATTACATTTTTGATGTTACAAAACAAAACTATTATAATATGTTAACTTAAAAGGATTGATTAAATTAATTGGCACACCAACTTTCTTAATAAGACTCTTAAATCTTGAGAAATAAAACCAAGAATCATTAAATGGAATAGCTTCAAATTAAAAAGAAAAGGAAACAATTACAAGAATGAAGAGAGAGCATATAGAATGGGAAAAAAATCTTCTTCAGCTATTCTTCTGACAGAGAAGTAATGTCCAGAACACACATATATCCCAATCAATAAGTGGGAATATAAAGTATTTCTCAAAGCATTTCTCAAAAGAAGACACACAAATGGCCATCAATTATTAAAAAAAAAAGATGTTCAACATCCTTAGCAATCAGGGAAATACAAATTAAAACTACACTGAGATTTCATCTCATTCTAGTTAGAATGCCAATTAATAGAAATACAAATCACAAAAACTGCTGGTTAGGATGTGGGACAAAAGGTACACTCATGCGTTGTCAGTGGGACTGCAATCACTTTGGAAATCTGTATGGAGATTCTTCAAAAGACTTAGAGTGAAACAGCTAACCCACTCCTGGGTATTAGCCTTGAAGAACCAAAATCAGAATACTACAGTGCTACATGCATACAAATGTTTACAGCAGTACTTTTCACAATAGCCAAGTTATGGAACCTGCCTGGGGTCCCTCAGTAGATGAATGGATAAAGAAAATGAAATGTGGTATATATACATTTTGGAGTTTTACTTAACCCATAAAGAAAAAGGGAATGCCATTTAATGGAATTGGAGAATATCATGCTATGTGAAATAAGCCAGTCAAGAGTCAATTTTTTCCCTCTCTTATGCAGAAGCAAGAGAGAAATAGGAACTTAATAAAAAGGGGATATCATGATAAGAGAAATGACACAGTAGAGTTATATATATATATATATATATATATATATATATATATATATATATATATACCTCTACTCTATATATATATATTACACATTAACTAAAGAAAGTTATATATATATAAATATATATATATATATATATATATATATATATATATATATATATAATAACTAGAAGAAAGAAGGGAGACAAGGGGAGGGAAGGAGATAGTCTTGGGGATTGAAATGGAGCAAATTATGTTACATGCATTTATGAGTAAGTCAAAATGAACCCCATAATTATGTGAATCTATATAAAGCACTAATAAGAAGAAAAAATCAACAAATCAATAAATTGGTATATAAACATAAGCATGATGAATGCTTTCTGTTTTCTCCATAGAATTCTTATGTGTAAAAACAGTGATTTTCTTCATTTAAAATTATTTTATTTCTATACAAAACCATTCAAATTTATGTAAATAAATGGTGACAGATAGTATCATTTGATCTTATATTTTCAATCAAAATTAGATAAGAATTAGATGAAAACATTTTAAACTTAGAATTATAAAAGTTCACTTCATCCTTTGCTAATAAGACAACATTAAATTTATTTGAAATGGATTTAGAATAAATTGTTTTGTGAATATTCATCTGCAAATTACTTTCTTACTATGTTATTAAATTCATGGAAAATTTTCAGAATATCATTTATTGTAAAATGTTAGAATGCAAGTATAAAATAGTCATGCTATTCTGCCAATAAAATTGTTATTTGGAATTTATTAGAAGGCTTTGAAATTCATCTTACATTTTCTCATTCCACAAATTGCATTGTAGCATTTTCATATGAATATTCTATGCCTGTGGTGTTATGCTCTTATAAAATAAAATAACACTTTTGTAGAAATGTTGTGGCACTGTAAGTTTTCCAAAAGGTATAATTGGATGCCAACTCACATACAACTTTATGGATCTTAATAGAATTTTACTTGCTTTTGCACATTCATCCTCTGTGGGACTCTATAAATTTATTCTACTTTTAAATTTCATAAGATATAAGATGTCTAAAAATTTTACTGCTGATATTATTTTTATATATGGTGTGTGTATCTTAAATAATAAACATTTCCTTCACTAGATGTTTGCTGTTAATGTATCCTAGAAAATTAGTTCTTGCTTTTCCAAAGAGCAGTCAAATTGGTACTTAGAAATGTCATCCTAAAAGTTGTGATATTTTCTAATGTGTTCTAGCATAGATCCCATTCTTTATTTGCTTTGCTTTCCTTTCCTATAATTAGGTTGCAGCAATGTTTTCTTAGTTTTGTGATTTAGTTTTGCAAAGCAAATAAAGCCTTGCTTCATTTATTTTCTAGAGCCTCCTTTGAATTTAGTTCTGCACTCTACATGGCTAGCTCACAAATCTGTATATTTGGTACTGTTCTCTTACACTCTCTTCATCCCTTGATCTTCAACAATCCACAGAGTAAATGGATGACTCACTAGCATGTCAGCTCAACATCTATGCTTTATTTCTATATCCAGATAATTCATGCTTTTCAGTGTGGTATTGTTCTCCTTCATTCCAGACGCAAAACATATTACTAATTACTATACTATCATTTTATAACATTGCTTATATTCAGAAATTGATGCGCTGATGATTATTATTTCATTCTTCTATTCTTCCATTCATTGTTTGGTATTGAGCATTTCTCATTATGTCCTGGGTTAGGCACTGTCTATATAGTAGGAAATCAAACACCATTGCCTTCCTAGAGCTTAGGGTTGAGGAAAAAGGGAAGGAAACCAGGTCTTATTGATTTTTTCCCCTCAGCAACATGTCTGGTATCCATTACTTAACTGGCTGTTGTATTCTCATCAGGTCTATATACGGTGGCAGTCTCCAGATTTGCTTCCCTTGCTTTCTGCACATTGGCCTCAACAGGTTTTTAAAATTATTTTGCCCTCAACCAAAGACACTTTATTATTCCTATTTCCCATTACACCAAAGAATCAAATAGTCTTTCTGATTTTTAAGGCTCTGCTTCCTTGACGCACTCTGTCCCTACAGTCATTGGTTACACTGTATTCCATTCTACTGCAATTCCATTCACTCTGGACAGGAAAGGATTTTTTAGTGGATGGATGGAGGTAAATTTGCCATGCTATATATAAAGATAAAATCTAGATTTGTTGTGGGCCTACATATGAATAGCAAAGCCATCGGGCTATGAAAATCTAAAAGAACATCTTCAAGATTTTGCAATGGAGAAGAACCTTTTAAAACTCAAAAGCAAAAATCAATTGCAAAACAATGACTCTTTTGAATAAAAATTAAGAATTCATGTTTGGAT
Source organism: Callospermophilus lateralis (assembly GCF_048772815.1). NCBI lineage: Eukaryota > Metazoa > Chordata > Mammalia > Rodentia > Sciuridae > Callospermophilus > Callospermophilus lateralis. The sequence continues at coordinate 149,961 of NW_027511570.1, read as the reverse complement.
CAAAGATATTTTAGTCAAAAGTTATAAGTCAATTTATGAATTTGGAGAAGGTTTACAAATCTGAATTACTAAGAAAAAGTTCTTGTAGGAAATTCTTACAAATCAGCCAGATAAAATGATAGGAAAAATAGAAACAAAATGTGCAAAATGTGCTGTATTTCTTCCACAAATGATTACCTTTAAGCTTAGTGTATGTTTAAAGGTGTCCTTTTATTGCACCACATAATCAGCATATACATTCCCTGTTAGCAAAGCAGCAACTTTCACATGTGCTCTCCTCCCCGTCTCCATCTATACTGACTCACTTGTCATATTGAGGATCTTCTAGGCTCCTACTTAAAGAATATTATTGCTTTTGTAAGCAACAACTAGCATATGTGCAGTAATACCTTACAATTTTAACTGTAGGTCTTTTTCATGGTGTTTTGTCTAATGGCTATAACTTTGAAGCCAGTAATTAATTTCTTAGTATGTATGGATATGTGTGCATTAATGTGCTTATTTTAGTAAAACTGTTAATTCTCCCAGATAAAGTGTATGGATGATGATGTAGGTGGCTCAATGGATGTGTCTGATTTTCTTACTTTTTCTCCCTCAAACCAGAACATGTGAGTACTACTGATTGACTACTTTTTTTCAAATATGCTGTGGCAGAGATGTCACATTTTGTTTATAATTAGGTTGCAGCAATGCAAGGCTTGCAGGTCTCTTTCAAGAACAAGAAGTAATATGTATGCTAAATTCTGAAAATTTCTTCCCTATTGCTATGTGTATTATGTAACCACAAAAGTATCTTCTGCCAGAAACCCAATGAGTCAGATAAAGTTCTTGATATGTCCTCTGTTTCTTTTAAATATAATTTTATTTTATCCTTTATATTAAGTTATCATTTGCAATACATTCTGGATTAGTACCTTGGCTCTTGACATTTGATCAAATTCACTCTTCACCTGTGAGAAATTTGAAATTCAGCTCACTATTCTCATCATTTTATTTTCAATGACCAAATTCTAATTTCCAAACTATCAGTTTAATTTTTTATGGATATAATTTCTCTTTATCTTGCTCTCTGAGGTTACTAAGAATATTTAAAAATTTGTTCTCTCTCTCTTCTTTTAACGCTAATTCTTTGGATAGAAAGCTTATTGTTGACTTTGGTCGTTGTTTTATATTCTTGGCTTTTCTCAACTTTTTATTGAATTTTGGCTGTGAATTTGGTTTTGTCTTTTGTTTAATATTGCCAGTTATATCATCTATGGATGGAATTAGTATAGTTAAGCTATACTAATTTTCTTTTGCTTAGTTTTCTTTTGCTTAGTGTTTGCTTAACATTCTTTCCCCATCTTTTCTTTTTGAATCTGTGCCTTTAGGATGAATTTCATGTAAACAGTATATAACTGGAATATAATTTTACAACCTATCTCACTATGACTTTTCATTGTTATGCTCAGACCATTCTTCATACCTGCTCTCCTCCTGGTGGTAGCACCACTCCAAGACTCCAGCTCCTTTATTTTCTTCAGGATTATCAGTCACAGGTTTTAGTATAATTAGAATATTTAGAAATCAATTAGCAAGCAGGAGCCTGTATTCTTAAATAAGCATTATTTTTATCAGGAAAATTTTGATGCCTCTCTGAACTTAGGTTTGAGGTCTTGTGATTTGGTTATTCAGGAATACATGAACTTCACATGAATTCTTAACTCCAAACTTATTTCTCAGATCCTCAGATCCTTATTTCTCAGTTCCTATTATTCATGTAATACAGAAATAACCTTTTTATCATATTTTATGTAGTAGAATGATCAACAGGCATCTGCCTCAGAGGAAATGAATCATAGCTCATCAACACATGAAAAGATGCCTGTCTTCATTTCATTTAGGTTGTGCATATTAAAATGACTATGCAATACCTTATGACTTACTGGATTGTGAAAATTAAAAGTTCAATAGTATAGGTGTGATAAGAATGTTGTGAAATGGAAACTTTCCTCATTTGAAGAACAATTTGGTATAATATTGTGAAATCTCTCTATAGACAAATATAGTTTACTGGTATTACCTTTTGACCAGTTCAAGCCTCTGCTTATATTTTATTATTCTTCTCCTATATAATACAACTGTTTTAAATATTTTATCTATGTACATGGAGAACCACATCAGAAGTGCTGTGGCATCTGCTGACTCGTGAAACATAATATGGAAAACTTCAAAAGAGAAGGAATCTGCGGTGTTTACCCACATCTTTACTTCCCTTTGCTTTCTTGATGTTCTAGGATCCACTATTTTGTCTGTTAGAGAACTTCCTTATTCATTCTTTTGACTTTGATCTGGTCACAAATTTTCTCAGTTTTCCTTTATCTGAGCCTGTCATTTCATTTTCATTCTAAAAGAAAATTTTGCTTGCTATAGAATTTTGAACTGACAGTTTTTATTTTTTTCCTCCCCCTCCCTAGCACTTGAAAAGCATTGGAAAAAAAAAGAAAGAAAGAAAAAGAAAAAGAAAACACTCTTGGTTCTCATGGTTTCTTATAAGGAATTGAAGATTTATTGCCTTATATAGATAAGAGGTGATGCTGATGACTTTTTGAGATTCTTTTGTTTTTATTTTTTGTGAGTTTCACTAAGATGTGCCTTAACACAAGTTGCTTTGAGTTTAATTTGTTGCTGTTTGATTACTTTCCTGAATCTGTAAATGTATTGCTGTTAATTTCTTCTATTACTTTTCCAACTGTAGCTTCATTCTCTTTCTAGGAATTCAATGGCATGAACACTAGAATTTTATATTAATCCTTCAGATTACAAAGGCTGTATTTATCCTTCTTCTTTTTTCTCTTAATTGCGTATTGAGTGATTTCTATGGTTCTGTCTTGAAGTAACCATATATTCTGTGTGTCTACTCAGTTTTGCTATTGAGTCCATCCATTATGTTTTTGTTTAGTTATACCTTTCACTTTTAAAATTTCTATTTAGTTCTTTATTATCTTTTATTTCCTTCTGAGAGTTTTTACTTCTTGTTAGGAGTTTCTTTTTTTCTTATTTGTTTCAAGTGTGTTTTTGGTTGCTTGTTAGAATAATTTTTTAAATGATGGCTTCTTTGAAATCTATGTCAGGTTTTTCCAAAATCTATGCTATTCCTATATAAGTGTCTGTGAGTTATTGTCTCTTTTAATTTGAAATTTTGGGGGTTCTTGGCTGATGGGCAGTTTTGATTGATAGATTTATAAACCTGTGCACTAAGATTTAGTATGGTTGTAGAATAATGTCAATAGTATACAATTTGTTGAAGGATATGTAATTTCTGAGTAAAAGATTTATGTATAAATATTATGAGCAACTTCTATATTTTATATATTCCTCTGTAAGTTAACATACAAGTATTTTTTTAAAAAATACATAACCCATTAGTATCTATATGTAGACCTTATTTTTTCAAATCATACCTATTTTTATTTACATTAGAGCAGAAAAATTTCTTAGGTTTTCACAGTTGAGTATGATGGAAAATAACTTGCTTCTTTTTATCTGAATTCTGATTATGAGTCACAATTTCCTAACTTGCATTATTTTACATAGCATATTATCTTCAGTTCCACCAATGTTGTCCTAAATGATAGACTTTCTTTCTTTTTAAAGGCTGAATAATGTTCTGGATATCAGTATAAATAGGTCCCAAATCACCACATAGTACATATTAATTATGGACCACTGGTTATTACTTAATGGGCTGGGAAAATATAGAAAATCTGTTTATTTGTTTATTTTTACATATTTGAAGACCTCAGATTGTGTCTTATTGTACTCTGTCATGATCTGTAGAAAACCCATAGGCATGAGCTTCAGACTTCTACCTATAAAAAGCATGCTCATTTGCTTATACTAAAAAAAATAAAATAAATAAAATTTTAAAAAAGAAAAGAAAGAAAAAAAGTCCATCCATTGCAGTGTAACAAATTAGGACAAATTCATCTCTCAATTGGGTCCCAGACCTCATCCAAATACCTGATCTTCACCTCCATTACTTGGATCAACCCACTACCAGGCCCCTTAAGAAGGCCACATAGTTCTTTGGTTTGCTTGGCTCCATTCAACTTGAGCCTCACCCCTGCCTTACTTATCTCCACCTGCCCATGTCTAGAGTTTCTTCTTAATTCTTATGAGCCTACCAATGGAAGCTGTATTGATCCAGTGTTCTGGAAGTTTTATGGAAAGAAATTCACCTGGACCACCTGATTTAACATGTTATTGTCTCTACATTTTGCTTTTTATTTTTCTGTTTCCTATAATCACTGGTTAGCTCTGTGGTCTCAATTACTGTATTTTTCTCATAACTAACACAAGCCTGCTACACAGCAGTTGCACAAGCAGTACTCATTAAACAATACATCATAACTATCAAAACATATGTGGTGATAAAACATTGTCATAAAATTTACTTCAGGGTCTTATTTCTTATTTTACATGTTGATAAAAGTTGTTCTTAGTATTTTAAGATATGTTCATGTTTTTTGCTCCATTACAATTTGTATTACTAAACATTTTTGATAAATGACTATCTTGTTTTTAACCAATAATGTCAGAAGTATATAATTATTGGTAATATTAGAAGGCAAATTATGATGTTTTAAAATTATTTACTTGCCTAAGAGTAAAAAATATTTTGTGATTACATATGTGCATTTTCTTCTTGTAAAAGCAAATTAAACCATCATGATGTATAATTTCATTACTTTTCAGCAAATCTTATATCATGTAAATCCATCAGCCATGGCTGTTTTTCTTATTAAATTTGAAAATGAGAAATTTAGGTTAATGTTAAGCTGTCAGAATGAGAGTATTTCATAAAATATATTGACATAAGAAATATTTAGCATATTTATTGCCATGAAAATCATAGACTGCCTGTGTTTCAATAGTAAACAAAGATACAATATCAGTAATAAATCTTTAAAGGATACTTATTTCTCTATCTTTCACGTTCTTTAGATATTACTTATTGCTTATGGGAAGAATATAACCAGGAGGGTTTTTAGATGAAATAAATCAAATGTAAAGAAGAACTTTTACAAAATTGGAGTCATAAATATTCCTGTGTTTATCTACATAGTTCTTTATTAAAAATATTTGCTCATACCTTATTAGAAAAACAACAAATTCATCTGTTTCAAGTCAAAGGTGGAAAAGTGATTTGTGCAGAGAAGTACCTGTTCTCATTGCATTCTTAAACTTACCTGTGTAAAGTCTACTTCGTCCAATTGTGTTAATTACTTTTTTTGTGGTTCTGCCTGGTTTCTAATCCCATGTTTTCCACATACTTGCAGCATGCCCTTGAGAACATCTAACTTATTTTTAGCTGAAGTTCTTCATCTGTAAAATGATGATATAATAGTAGCAGGATTGTTTGAGGATTAGATGATTTCATATTTGTTAATAACAGAACATCCTCTAGCATATAATAATTAATTAATGTATTGAAATTATTTTCTGAATGCAATATGCCTTATAAATAATTTTTGAATATCATTGCAATCTAAGCTTAAATAGTCCAATAAATTAAATATGATATATGTTCACATGTATAATTATATGATAACTTTGGTAATTAGTATATAAGGTAATGCTTTCATTCTAGATTTTAGGTGTTTATATTTTAGGTCCATACTTTGCTATGGACATGAGTTTCATAATTTGACCCAAGTTATAAGAAATTAAATATGATTTTATTATGCAGCAAATGCACATATATATGAAAACAAATATTTGGTTATAGCCAAGATAGCAATAATCAAGTCAAACAATGTGAAGTAAGTATTTGAAATACAAAAACATTATATTTAGAGATAGCACACTGTCGTTAGAAATAGTAATGAATCATATTTAAATACCTTTGTTAACAGTCATTCTTAGTGAGCTTTTAATCAAATTAATTTTGATTAGTTCCAAATTTTCATATTCCCTTTTATTTCTGGTATGTACATCTACATGTGCTTGTGAAAATATTTTCATATTGTGTATAATTAGTACCATTTTCACATCTTACACTTGCTTATGCAGCAAATTATCATGTACTTTTTTTTTGCAGATTTATGTTCAATTCTACCCTTATTTTAATTTTACTCTCACAAATTCATCTGCTCTATCTTCCACTTGAGCCCAGAAATTATCTAGTAGTTGTTGTACTCATACATACGTATATGGATACCACTTTAGGACAAAAATGTGAGCAATTCAGTATTTGACTCATTTCAAATACAGTTTATGATTACCTGCAATATTCACAGATCTCTTTTCTCTGAAAATTATTATATTTTGTACAAATGTAGTGTGAATAGATAAATTATTTGCACAAAAATAATAAGGGGAAAGAGATCTTAAAGAATGAACATTAAGTTCTTAGTTTAAAAACACTGGACATTTGCATCTGAGAAGAGGAAATTGTCTAGGTCACTAAAAGAACAATGTACTTTAATATTTTCAGATCTTTTCCTATTTGCATTGCTTCTATATTTTGTCATCCTGTATAATACCCAGGTATTATTAATAACGTGGAATACATCATATTATGTCATCATTATTAATTTATATATACAACTTCTGTACTAAAGTGTATACTTTCTCTTCAAAAAATAATAATTACATCTAACTAGATCTGCCAGAAAGACAAGGGTAAATGTAGGTCTTTTCCTGCTCTTTTCCTTCACCTCTCCCTGGCTTTCCTTTACCCCACATCTGTCCCCTTCATTTTCTATATGTTGTCTCCTGCAAATATATCTGGTATACTTAATGCCAAAACAATATAAAAGGCATTTAAAGGATGTTGTAAACCAGAACGTGGAAGTTCTTAGAAATATTAGAATAGTAATTTGGAAGGTATACACTTCCATAAAACAAAACAAACTGTAGATTCGGGAGTTGTATCCTGAATTCTTCCTTCAAAGAAAGCATTGGAATTTAGACTACCCTTATCCTTGCTTCATATTTCTATGTGAATTCTCTCAACATGAAGGAAGGGGACAAAGTTATCTGCTGGGTGTTTCAGGCAGCAGGAATTGGCAGAATTTGCCCTGCCACTCCCTTTCTGGTCTGCCTGCAAGACTTTGCTCTCAGGTTGACTAACAGTGTTCTCTGTAACATTTTTATTTCTGTTTCTTCAAATCTATCTTTTGCAGCTAGTTCCAAACTACTGGGAAAATGTTGTTTATCTGTGAGCCCCTTTAAATTTCCAATAGGGAGCTGACATATAATTGCTGCATAGTAAATATTTTAAAAAATCAATAGATTTCAGTAAATTGATATTTAGTTTCAGAAATGGGCATAGAGAGATAATAGGATGAATAACATAATATATTACTATAAGTTTAACTGAACTTTAATAACAAATGGAAACTTATTTGATGATTCTTTTCAAATTTAACTAAAAAGTACTGCCATGTCCAATTATGCCCCTGTTTCTTAAAATGCTTTCTATTTTGTGTGACTTTGTTAGCTCCTTAATAAATAATGCAAGTTAATTTCTGAGTATCAGCAATAGTAAAGGAAAAGAATACTTTCCATTTCATGTAGAACATTAATGAAATATTTAATCAGGAAATGTATTCATTTAGGAAGGATGACATGTAGAGGCAGCAAATCTCTTATGTTCCTTTTTGTGAGATTTAATTTGCAGGTACTCCACTGGTGATACACTCAACCCATTGAGTGAGTTTATTGATTTGCATATTGCTGTACTCTGCATGGGATCTTAAATCTTTTAAACAACCTGAGAAGATTTGTGATGAACTCTCTTAGTATTGCATTTTTGTCTAATTTCTTGTTAGATGGTGAGAGCTCCTTTAGTGTTATTCTTATAAAGTCCACATAATTAATAACAAATAAGCCTATCATTTTAAGAGCATATCTAATTATGGACATAGAAATAAAATATAATTAAGGGAAATATGTAAATGACCACCTAGCTACAAAATCTTAAATTGATTTATTTTTATTTTTTTGCAGTAATCACAGCATTGTAAGGTATAGTTGACCAGAGTTAACCCACATCACTCCCAAAGTTGTCATGCTTGTTTATTCATCAATGTCTCTGACTTGGAGACACTAAGAAGTGAATAATAAATATAGAGATCAACAACCAAAAATATGGTCTGCTGACATCTATCAGCCTGTGATGATTAAAACATAGTTGTGAGTATACATTTTCATACAAATATTCATTAAAAAGTAATTTATTATTATTTAATAAGACATTAATTTGCTTGTTATCATAAACATACAATATTCATGATTATTTCAATGCTTTTATTTCTATACAAACAATATAAGTTTCAACAATGAACATTTTTAAGGAAAGAGCCTTCAAAATTAGGGCAAATATTGCTGATTGTTTTGGAACTAGAATTTTAAATGTAATTTTTTTTTTACTTAAATAGTCACAGATTTGCTTTCTACTGTCCTATAATCACAAACATTGAATTTATTGCATTTTAATTGCTGCAACATTGTCTTGGCCAAAGCTGAGTCACTTTCTATATGAATGATGTCAAAAGAATACTCACCCCAATATAAAGAACTAAATTGGAATTCTTTGTGAGTTTTACTAATTTTATCAGGAATTATGGTGATTTAATTATTTGTTGTGGTTAGAGGGCTTTTTCCACTCCAAATTTCATTTTGAAAAATATCCAGTGCAACAGTATTGGCAGGCAAGGCCTACGAGAACAGTTAGAGCACTAGAGACCCCTATCATGAAGGGATCAATGCCTCTGCAGGTGGGGGTGGGTGGGAATGGCTTTCTCTCCTGCTCTTCTGCCTCTGGAGGAAAACGGTCCTCCCCTCTAGAGGAAGAAGGATGGAGGGCACAGTGTTGATGCAGCAATTGGGGCAGATAGATTAGGGCTGAACATGCCAGAACTTTGATTTTGGACTTTCTAGCTTCAAGCAATGTGTGAGAACAAAATCTGTTCTTTAAAAATTAGCCAGTCTCAGGTATGCAGCTATAGTAGCATGAAATGGACTTAGCCGTCATTGTAGTAGTAAAGATTTAAAACCAAATTCTATAACTGAATAAATCTTTTTATTTTCTTTTTCTGTAAGAAAAAAAAATGTTATAGCTTGGCTATCTGGAGTCAGATTTATTCCTTATATTATTTTTCTTTTATTTTATTACCCTAAGAAAATGATTTTTTGTTGGGAATAGATATTTGTTTGCCACAAATATATTAAACATACAATAGCAGATTTTTCTTGAATGATTTTAAATTTTGATAGAACATAATTTTCTATTAATGACTATGAGATTATATGCATAGATACTATAAATGATATTGAAATTAAAATTTTAAAGTGAAAAAGGGTAGAATTATGATGCAGGAATGTAGAAAAGCAAGATGCTATTACCTCCTGTTGTCTTTCTATATGTGGTACTTTTTCTCAGTCATTAACAACAAAATGTCCAAATAACTGTTTAAGGCATTCAGATAGGCTGCTTTTTTAAGGACAGGTAAGATATGTAAGTCTGTCAAAATTATCTCTTTCAATGCTACTGTATGTTAAAAGAGTCATTCTATTATTTATGTATCTATCTGTCTATTATTTATTCATTTATTTTTGATGTGCTTTAGTTGGAACCCAGGGTCTTGCATGGGCTTGACAAGGACTCCACCACTGACCTACCACCCTAACACTGAAAGACTTCTAATGCTATAGGAAATCAAGAGTCATAAGACATCACATTGCTCAAAAGGCACACACATTCAATGAGATTGCAAAACATGTCCACAAGGAAAAATTGTAAAGCATGTTATCCATTGTCAAGTGAAGAGTACGGGGACCTGACTCAGGCTCTGGTGCTGGCTCCACCTCTGCTTCTACATTCTGACACCGAGGTTTCAGTTTACATATGTATTACATATCCCTTTTTTTCCTCTTTATAGCTTAAATTTCTAGTCATTATTATTTTACAAATATTACACAGGTCAAAGGAAGGCAGAAATTCAAATATTAAATATTTAATTAAATTATGTTTTCATGAGAAAACAATGAGATTATACAACAATTTGTTATATATAAACTCTTACCAAATATTTCAGGAAAGAGGCTGATATCTATTGTACAGTCTGTAATAATGTTTGAGAATTATTTGTAAATTAATTTTTCTAATTATACCTTTGAAAGTTGTTACCATAGATGCAAATTGTTTCTGAATCACTTGAGAAGCATCATTTTGCATATCTGTCCTGTTTGAGGGGACACTAATGAATGATAAGTTAAAGCAAAGATTCCATGTCTATTTCCAAGTTGAAGAGTATACTAGGGAATCATTTTTTGAGGTTGAACTGCTTTTCTGTGTGATGTTCATTCATTAAAATCATTGTTGTCTAATAAAATGACTTTGAAAAGCAGCATTCTCTTGCTATGAGTCGTTAATTCTCACAGCATTAGTGGGCCTGATACACACATGTGAAACCCTCCACACACTGAGTGGCTCTTTCATTTAAAATAAATTCTTCACCTGAAATCCCAGGCCCATAAGGACCTCCACTTTTCAAAATTTCTAATCATCAATACTTTCTCTTCATTCTATGGAATAGTTTGGATATTTGTAAATATAGCAGTAATTGAGGTTTTTATCTTCATTGGAGTCAACAGAAATGCAAATGCCACTCAGAAAAGTTTGCTTTGAGGATACTTTCCCCACAGAAAATTCCTTTTCATCAGAGAAATGGCATTTTCTCAAATTATGTCAATGTTTAAAAAAAACTTAAAAATTTTTTTGGATTTTTAGGTTTCAGGTAAGTGGTATTTAGATTCCATTTTATGCATACAGCAAACTATTTGATGAATGGAGCTCAAAATTACTCTAAAAATATCTAATGGACTTTCACAATATCTAATATCAATATTAGAAAATTGATTAAGTATACTCAGAATCATAATTGACTATTGGAAAAATTGTTATATTTTAATGAAAAAAATTTTGATCATTTTAATAAGAAATGATGTGAATTCATATAAAAATCTTGGGAAATACAGAAACTATATAAAAAGAAATACTTTATAAAATTATTAAAACGTTGTATGAGTATTTTTAATATGTTCTCATTATATACATGATATATACATGATAGTAGAATGTATTTTAACATATTATACATATAAGGAATATAACTTCCCATTCTGGTTTGTACATTGGGCATGTATTCATATATGCACATAGGAAAGTAATGTCCAATTCATTTTACTTTCTCTCCTATTCCCATTTCTCCTCCCTTCCCTTCATTCCTCTTTATCTAACCAAGGTACTTTCTTCTCTGTGAGAAGAAAAGTACCCTTCATTCTGATTTAGCATCTGCATATCAGAGAAAACATTCTGCCTTTGGTTTTGGGGATTGACTTATTTCACTTTGCATGATAGTCTCTAGTGCCATTTATTTACAGGTAAATGCCATAATTTCATTTCTCTTTGTGGCTGAGTAGTATTCATTGTGTAAATATACCACCTTTTCTTTATTCATTCACCAGTTGAAGGGTACCTATGAAGATTTTGTAGTTTAGTTATTCTGAATTGAGCTGCTCTAAACATTGATGTGGCTATATCACTGTAGTATGCTGATTTAAGTCCTTTAGGTATAAACCTAGGAGTGGGATAACTAGGTCAAATGGTTCCATTCCAAGTTTTCAGAGGACCTTCATACTGCTTTCCAGAGTGCACCAATTTGCAGTACTACCAGTAATGTATGAGTATACCTTTATCCCCATATTCTTCCCAGAATTTATTGTTACTTATATTCTTGAAAATTGCCTTCTGACGGGGGTGAGATGGAATCTCAGTATAGTTTTGATATATATTTCTTTAAATGCTAGTGATGTTGAATATTTTTTCATATATTTGTTGACAAATTGCATTTCTTCTTCTGTGAAAAGCCTTATTCAGTTCCTTTGCCTACTTATTGATTAGGTTATTTCTTCTTTTGGTGTTAAGTTTTTGAGTTGTTATATATACTGAGAGATTAGTGCTCTATCTGGTGCAGGTGGCAAAGATTCTCTCCCATTCTGTAGGCTCTCTTTTCATATTCTTGATTGTTTTCTTTGCTGTGAAGAAGCTTTTAGTTTGATTCCATTCCATTTGTTGATTCTTGATTTCACTTCTTGTACTTTAGGTGTCTTGTTAAGGAACTCAGTTCCTAAGCCGATATCATGGAGATTTGGGCCTCTTTTTCTTCTGTTAGGCACAAGATCTCTAGTCTAATGCCTGAGTTCTTGATCCACTTTGAGTTGGATTCCCATATGGATTCCCAATTTTCCCAGTATCATTTGTTGAAGAGGCTAACTTTTTTCCAATGTATGTTTTTGGCACTTTTGTCTAGTATGAGATAACTGTATTTATGTGGGTTTGTCTCTGTGTCTTCTATTCTGTACCATTGGTCTACATATCTTTTTTTTGTGCCAATACCATGCTGATTTTGTTACTATGCCTCTGTAGTATAATTTAAGGTCTGGTATTGTGATGCCTCTTGCTTCAGTTTTCCTCCTTAAGGATTGCTTTGGCTATTATGGTCTCTTATTTTTCTAAATGAATTTCTTTACAACTTTTTCTATTTCTATTAAGAATGTCATTGGAATTTTAATAGGAATTGCATTAAATCTGTGTAGTGCTTTTGGAAGTATGGCCATTTTGACAATATTTATTCTGCCTACTAATAGGGAAACCAATGGAATGTACAATCTTTTTAATGGCATAATATGAGAAAATTTCCCACACCTAAAGAATGAAATGGAAAATCAAAAAATGGCTTAGAGGATCCCAAATAAATATACAAAATTATAATAGACCGATACTAAGGCGCATTATTATGAAAATGCCAAACATACAGAATAAGTAAAGAATTTTAAAGGGTGCTAGAGATAAAGATTGCATTGCCTTTAGAAGGAAAGGTATATGGATATCAGCTGGCTTCTCGACTCAGATGCTCAAAGCTAGGAGGTCTTGGAATAATATATACCAAGCTTTGAAAGAAAATGGATGTCAACCAAGAATACTGTACCCAGCAAAATTATGCTTCAGATTTGACAATGAAATAAAAAAATCCATGATAAACAAAAGTTAAAAGGATTCACAACTAGAAAGCATGCAGTGCAGAACATTCTCAGCAAAATATTTCATGAAGAAGAAATGAAAAATAAAAATGAAAACAAGAAAAAGGAAGAACTACACTAAAGAAAAAGTCAAACAATAGAGAAACTAATTCAAAAGGAAAATCAGAAATTAACCAAAATGCCTGGGAATACAAATCATATCTCAGTAATAACTTTGAATATAAATGACCTAACCTCATCAATCAAAAGACATAGACTGGCAAATTGTATGAAATATTCTTAATGAATACATTATAAAGTTTTAGAAATAAAGTACTAAAAGAAATCCTAGAAAGTAAATGATATTTATATTATCATTGCATTTTTCTGATTTTCACTTTGGGTCAATTAACAGGTAAAACGTTGGTCACATTGTAATCAATTTTATCATGTTGTCAACTTTGTCTCTAAAATTGAATCAATTTCTTTTCATTAGAAATGAATACTTGACTTATAAATCCTCCTAATTCCTTAATATGCTTTTGGATTTCTTTGTTTTAAAAATCGTCTGTTTTTTTCATGGTGTCCCTGGTTTTAAATATTTTTGTGTTAAATATTTTAATTCACAGAGTGAAAAAAAAGCACTATATTTCTTTTTCAAAATATTCCTGGCTCCTTCCTTATATCCTTACTTGCAGAAGGCTTTCCATATTATTGTTTTATGTTCCCAAAGAAAATCCCATTATGATCCATTTTATTTGTCTGATATTTAATTTGTGAATGAATTTAGAGGTTAGCTTTATACAACATGAATCACTGCATATATCAAAGGTAGTGCTTCTTCACTTTTCTAATCTTTGCATTCTGTTAGAAAATTTTCCTTTATATATACTATATGTATTTTCTGTTCAGTTTATTCTTAGATATTTTATAGTATTTTTGCTAATATTGATTGGATCATTCAATTATAGTTCCTATATGTTGATTCTGGACTATAGGAAATTCTGTATATATATATATTGATAGATAGATAGATAGACAGATAGATAGATAAATTAATCTCCAGATTAATCCTGTGATTCTCATAAATTTTCCACTTATGATTTTGTGGGTAAACTGTTTATTCTTGTGTACAAAGAGTGATGATTCTGTCCCTACATTTTTAGTTACTTGTAGTTTTTCAGTATTTTAAAATGTTGTTGTGGTCAAAATTTAGGTAGCAGCACTAAAAACAGGATAAAATAGGCATCCCTGTTTTTGTTTTTTTTCCTTCCTGGCTTTATATGTGTACTAGGAAAGGTGGCCATGATGACAGTAGCAATGATGTCCCAGACTCTGCCTGTGTGAAATTCCCTCCTTATGGGGATTCACTCAGCTTTTATTTTTTGAAATGTATTTTACATTTTTTTTCAAATATTCTTAGGTTTATATTGGAATGACTTAGGGCCATTTTCTCCTTCCATTTAGCAATTTATGGGTTCAATTATGTGAATAATCTCCTAATAGCAAAACATTTCTGCCATACCACAAAAAGTGCTCCTCTATCATTTTCTATTATTCATTTAGTCTACCGCAAAATTCAATTTTCTACTCTTCTACTTGGGGTTTATCAATTTACTCTTAATTTGATTTCATATAGACTTGAACATTCTTTTCATTTAAGTAATATTTATTAATTTTGATAGGTTTAAAATATATTTTATCATCATATTAAGGACCAAATTTATGTGGATGTGAGAGTATTTAAGACACTTTTTTATGATATTAACTCCTTAATTAGTAGCTTTTTGAAAAGCAGAATTATGATTTGATTTCATATAAACCAGTGAATTAAGGTTATATGTTTTCTTTTGACTTTGTTATAATTAGTTATGGCTCTTTGGAAATTATAATTAACTTAGATTAAAATACAGAAAGATATGATTAATTTAGGTTAAAATATAATGCAGGAAAATTCTTTGAAAGAATGTAAAATTAAACATGAGCAATGAAGAGCATCTTGTCCTGTGGATTGTGGTGAAAGTCAGCTGTCTTGTAATCTGCTGGTCTTTGTTTTGTCAAGACAACCTCATATAGATGTCCTGAGAGCTATGACTTCGCAGGCACAGGCACAAAGGGATCAGAGCTGCAGAGCCAAGCCTGATGACTAGCTGGTTAGTCTCCTTTCCCTAGACAACACTGAGCTAGTCCACACCCCAAAGCACAACATACATTAACAGTTCAAGCCCTAGAGTCAAACTATGAAGTGCAAATACAATACCACCACATAATTAAATGTTTGATAAATGTTTGCTTCTACTAATACGTTTGTTATTATCCTGTTCTTTTTCAGTGATACCTGGGCACCAGATCACCTATTGCATAATCAGGGAGATGGTAACCTTTTCTAGTGATTAATAAATTCTTTAGAAACTTCTTTTAATGTGACATTAGCCTAATGATTACTCATATCCTTTCTGCATATTGTCTGGAGAGATAATGATGTTGTTTCTAACAAAAGATTAAACATGCCAGACATTAAAAAAATGTAAATTCTATATGTTAAACTATTCTAACAATAGCTATTATTTCTTATCTAAGATTAAATTAATGAAGATCAGAAACATGGAAATGAAAGAAAGAGGAATAAAATCAGGGATATAGGTGTTAAAGTATATTGATATATATTGTATAAAATGTTTATAGTAAGAATTAAACATTTGGGTAAAAAAGGAACAACCATAAGCCCATAATCCTAGATCCTTTACAAAATAAAATTTCAATAATTTTTCCAATTAGAATTAATATGGGCCATAATACAGCAAAATATAATCACAAATATTTATACACTATCACCTATAAAATAGACATTAATTTGGCATTTTTTTTCGGGGGGGATTGGCTAACTTCACTTAGCATTATCTTCTGTAATGCCATGCATTTACCTGAAAATGTCATGATTTTATTCTCTTTTAATGCTGAGTAAAATTCCATTGTGTATATATGCCACATTTTTTTTAACCATTCATCCACTGAAGGGCATCTAGGTTGGTGGCACAGTTTAGCTATTGTGAACTGAGCTTCTATAAACATTGATGTGGCTGTGTTCCTGTAGTATGCTGTTTTTAAGTCCTTTGGGTATAGTCTGAGGAGAGGGATAGCTGGGTCAAATGGTGGTTCCATTCCCAGATTTCCAAGGAATCTCCATAGTGCTTTCCATATTGGCTGCAAACAAATGCCAAATGTTTTCTCTGATATAAGGAGGCTGACTCATAGTGTGGTAGGGAGGGGGAGCATGGGAGAATTAGATGAATTCTAGACAGGAAAGAGGGATGGGAAAGGGAGGAGGCAGGGGATTAGCAAAGATGGTGGAATGTGATGGACATCATTATCCAAAGTACATGTATGAAGACTCTAATTGGGTGTCAACATACTATATATACAAACAGAGATATGGAAAATCGTGGTATATATGTGTAATAAGAATTGTCTTGCATTCTACTGTCGTGTATTTAATAAAATAAAATCAATAAAAAATAAAATAGACATTAATATCTTTATTTTAAATATCTGTGTTAGAAAAGTAATTACTCATCAAGTGATTATTTCAAAAATCATGGAAGTTAGTAGCATTTTTCTTAATAGTCAAAATCTAACAGCAGTACATAATTCATAAACAATAATGTGGTTAAACCAGTTGTGATGTGTTTTTATGATGGAAAACTACATAGGAATGACAAAACAAAAGCAAAACCAAAAACTAATATATAAGACTCTGCATAAAGGATTTGAGCTGCAGACTTTGTATGTGGTTGCATTATTTATAGAGACCAAAAGTCCATTTACTAGTATGAAACAAAGGCTTAAGACAGATAGAAGAAAGGACAAATGAAAACCCTGCCAGCCAATACTGTGTGCACCTGAATTATTTAGAGGCTGAATGTCCTGAGAAGGAGTTCTGAGCTCCATTGAGGAGTGGGGACAGTTTATGAGCTGCATGAGGTCAGAATACTGGTTATGGTTTATCAACTACAAATACTGTTCTGAGGCTTTGAAGGCAGAGTGAGGCAGAAGCCTTTATTCTGTGGATCTTCCCTTCCGCTCCCACTGGCATCTGCATAGGAGCCCGACACCCGAGAAGGTACACCTAAGCGAGCACTTCATCCCAGAGTGTGGTGACCTCTCCAGTTCATCAAGGGCACCCGAAACAGTGACTATGTAGATATCTATTTCCAGTGTATCTGCTCTCCCTTGCCTTCTTGACATGGTGGAGAGATAGGACCGTTGCTGGAAGTTCTGTAGTGGTCTCCTATTGGGCGATCCAGGGTCAAATTCTTTCCTCCAGAATATAAACATTTTATTGGCACCTAATTCCTTGTCACTTTCTTCTTAGGAAATTAAGAGCTTCCTGCTGAATAAAGAATGATACAGTGATCTTAAATATGTTCATTCATTTATTCAAGGATTAGCCTAAGGCCTGTTATGGGGTAGCTGTTCTAAGTACTGGAGTTCCTCAGTGGACCAAACAGACAAAGGCCCTTGACCTGGAGCTCTTTATATCCTAATCAATGTAGTCAATCAAGAAAATCCAAAGAAGAATAACTGTAGCAAACCTGAGAAAAGCACACTCATTCAGAGTGCATGCCCTTCTTAAAGACTGCAGGTGTTTTTTAAATTCTCTTATATAGGGACATATCCAGGCACATTGCAATTTTTAGCTTCTAGTATACTTTAAAATATTTTGCTTTTTAAAATGGAACTTGGTGATTATATTATGATTTTACGTGGATGACTAGAAATCAGTTTCTATTTTTGTTACTTTATTTGCTTTGTTTGGTATGTTTAGGTAATTTAGAATATGTATCCTTTAGCCTTATATACTTCTTTCCTGAAAATAGTGTTTTCATAGAAGAAGCTAATGAACATTATTTGATAATCATTTTAGAACCCAGTGAAGAATTGCAGCAACATTTGAATAGCATATTTTCAGACCTTATAAAGTAATGGGATGTTGCATATCTGTCTATTGAAAACTTATGTAACACAATTCTGTAGGTAGAGCATTTTAAACATAATCATATCTTTTCTAGTTTGTATCACAAACCACAAAGATTTGTACCAGAAAAAAAAATGCAGTTTTAAAGTGAGTGTTTTCATGGTGTGATTTTATTCATATTATTCAATTTCCATTTTCAATAGCTTACTCTTTTTCTTTAATGGGAAGTATGCATTAATTTGAGATGAATCTTGGGGGTGATTAAGTTACCTTAAGTGTACTTTATCTGATTTAGGTGAATATATGAACTTTTCAGACATTTAGTTAATCATTTCCTCACTTTTATAATCATTATCTATTGCCAAAGGGAAATGGACATTTGGCAAGTAACCAGTTAATCTGAGCAGACACCATGCAGGGGAAATATCTCTTGGCGCCTGAAGGAGGTATTAATAGACCAAGTGGTTTGATGCAACTGCAGAGATAGTCTTATCACCTTGTATGAACTGACCATGTAAATCATAGAGCGTGAGACTGGTTGGGCATAAGAATTCAAGTGAAAGTGTTAAACTTTTATTATTTTATAAGCCTGTGATAAAATAGATTGAATGCTTTTTTCCCTCAACTGCATGTAGCAATAAAATAATAGTCTCCAACTTTCCTAAAGGATCTTTGATCATTTGAAGTAAAAAAATATGAAAAACTAAATTTATTTATGCAAGTATCAATATAAACAGAGAGGGAAAAGAAATATTTGGAGCTTAGAAAGCTTTGAGTGTAATGTTTGGTGTGAGATTTTTGAACACTTAAATTTTATGTGTCTTACAAGTTTACTACATCATCTATGAGTTCAACTTTTTAAAATTCTCATATAAGTGAAATCATGCAGTATTTGTCTCATCAGGCTTTAGCATAATGACCTTCAGATTTATCCATGTTGTCATATAGGATTTCCTCCTTTTTAAAGACTGAATAGTACTCCATTACTTATATTTGTATTCATTAATTGTCTTTATCCATTCATTGGGTGAACACCTAGTTTGCTTCCATATGTTAAATATTGTGAATATTAGTGCAGTGGAATACTTTAAAAGACATATTTGAAGTACATAAAGAAATTTTAGAAAAAAAGATCTACATATGGTTTGAATGACCGATTTTCATTTATTAATTACAGCCTCAAAATATAAAAAATAATGTAAGAGCAATATCTGTAACACTGTCTTCAGTAGCAGATTGAGTAGGCTATTTAGAGATATTAATGAATTTTTAAAAAAAAATATATCTAGAGATTTACTTTTTTCCCTGAGTTGTAGGCCTCTTTTTATTACTAAGATGACAAGATTATGTGCAAGTAAAAGACACTTATTGGTAGAGTGAGAAGATATTTAAATCATTTTAATTACTATTTTTAGCATTACTTTTAAAAGAAAAAGCAATGAGATTATATTGTTAAGGCTTTCCATACTCTGTTTATCTATAGCAACATTCCCAGAAATAACATTAGTTATTTATAAAATTTTATAAAAAACTCATGATGTTTTTTTTTCAGTGATGGAGCATACCTAGGGCCCCATGAATGCTAGGCAAGTGCTCTGCTGCTGAGCCACATCATGTTCTGTTTTAATGCACATGAGCTCATTTATCTCTTCTAGTAGAATGTGACCACCCTAAAGCCATAACTGGTATCTGGTGATCTACAGGTTCACAGAATGTGTATAGCCTGCTTTTTGTGAGTCACTGCATGTTGACTCCAACATGTGACTGCCCTCTTACAAAAGCTTAGCTGTCCAAGTCCTGGGCACCTGGAACTTGCAGATTCTTTGTGTAAACAACCAGTCCATAAATTTGAATTACCAGATGCTGTTGGGAGAGCAGTTGGAAGGCAGGGCTAGGAGTATTGACTTACAGGACAAGCCCTCCCAGTGTTTACAACCATGCCTCCAGTTCACCAGTTCTTGTATATTCATTCAGTAATTCAATGAATATATTACAGAGATGCATTTTTCATTTTAAAAATGACTTTTTTTTTTTTATTTGTGGATGGACAGTACCTTTTGTTTGTTTATTTTTATGCAGTGCTGAGGATGAAAACCAGTGCCTCACATGTTCTTCCCATGGGGATTTTGGGACATGACATTTATGCCTTTTCTTCTTCTGTTGACTTAAGATTTCATTTTTTTTCCCTAAAGAAATTCTTAACCCATGCAATATTACATAGCTGAATTTATCATTCATCCTGGAGCAAAACTGGACTTACATTGTATGTCAGGTAATCTTGGAGATCTGTATGAGAATATATTTAGACTTAGAAAAGTTAAGCTACTTGGGTTTTTTTTTTAGTTTTATTTTAATATTCTGTCCAACTTTAGCTTCCAAGAATTCTCTTTTAAAATCACCAACACAAGCTGCAACATGAAACACAAATACTCCATATTGAAGGACTTATTTATGTTACTTAATTTATCACCACATTAAACTGTTATGTATTTCCAGACACCCTATGAGAACACCTTAATGTATTGCACAAGTTAAGGTTGACCTATATAGAATTTTAAATAATTTCATCAGATAATAGAAATTGATTTTTGAATATGTAAGCCATCTAAATAATTAAATTATAATTAGTGCCATGAGTAGTTACCTAATTCCTATGTTATGGAAGTAACCTGATTTTGTGACTAATACATCTTCCTCATAAAAGTTTTAAAAAACTTAGTTAGCCTTGTTGTCCTATACCTAAATTTATTTGTTTCAACCAAAAATGAAGATCCAAAGAACCACTCAATTTGTGTACTTGTGATCTCTCATCTAGTTTCTCAAAGAAATACTTGGTCAAATATGATGATACGCTGGTATTGTATGGAACAGTAAAGTTTTGGAGATTATTATTTATTTACCAACAGGTAACACAAAAATTTTTGGAAGGCTTAAATTCAATACAATAGAAAGAACCTATTTTTAAGCTTTTTTATGTCAATTCATATTTTCAATTTGATATACTTAGTTTGATATGTAGTATATATGTAGGTGTGAAAAGAGATACAAATATGAACGTGACAAAACTTCTTTCTTCTTAAAACTCAGTATATCCATTAGGACTGGTCAAGTAAATAGAAAACACATCACGTCTACAATCAGCAGGGACTTAATACAAGTAATTTGAAGAACTCAGAAGCTAAGAAATAGATTGCTGCGGGGTAACCTGTAGATTAGTAGCAATAGGGTAGATTAACATCTAGAATGGAAAGACCCTGCCCTACAGCATGGACAGTGTCGAGAGACCTGGTAGCTGGAGCAATGTGGTGAGAACTAGAACTCCTGCTGGTGTGTTCTTAGAGCCACAGTAGATGGAAAATTGTCAGACAGACGCAGCTTTGGTTAGCAAAGCAGAACTCGGCATCTGTCCCACTACTGCCGTCCAGTCTTTGCCAGGTTCTCCCACTGCCTGAAAAGTTTTAGCAGTCAGCTGGCAAGGGGCCTGGGAAATGGGTCCCTTCCACTATGAGGGAGGACAGGGGAGGAACAAATTGGAGAGCAAATGTGCAGGAGGTCAAACAGCACAAGGGCAAAGGGATGGGAAGACTAAAGCTGATGGAGAAGATGATATTTGGATGTGACTTATGATTAAAGGAAGATATTCCTTATCATCTAAACTAAGAATGGAAGGGGTACTGTTAGGAAGTACTCCAACGCAACATACACAAACTTGAAAATATAATACATGAGAAAGACAGCACTCCAATCAATCATACAATTAAGTGTAATTTTTTTCTAATGTAAACTTATCATTCTTTATTTGTTGTTCAATTTTTCAAGATTATGTCATTGAAGATATTTTCAAACTAAATGCCAATATCCACCAACAAGTTCCAGCATTATTTATGTGGAAGAATCATTATATCATGCTGTCTTTGAGATTATAAGGTTATTCATGGAAAGATTAAAATCAGGTTGCTTTGGGGCTTGTTGAGTGTGTTACTAGGACATGTTTGTAGGTATGTGTCAAAAGATAATTAATGCCACAAGTTCAGTGCTCCATTCCATGGAGCTCATGGTAGTAAGGCCTTGGATGATGCTCCTGCAAGTTGTCCTGCATTATTCAATACTGCACTTATTCTTCTTGGTCAAACTTCTGTCCTTACCTGCTTTTATCTGTGTTCTTTGGCTACATACTGTGCTTGCTGACTCTTCACCTTTAGTGTCCAGCATTGTTTAATTCTTGGAAATCCATCTTCTCTTATTTCATTCCTCTGAAAGTATTCTTTCAAACTTGACTGGTAAATGTGTATGTGTCATATAAAACATACATTCTTCAGTTTTTATGCTTCTGTGCATTTCTGGATCAGTTGAAATTATTGGTGCTCTTGAAAAGACTGGTATCCTTGGCCCAAAATAACTTGGACTGTTTTCCTTCTATAATGCTTTAAAAATGAAGATTAACTACAAAGTAAAATGCAAATCACCTTCTACTAAACCCCATAGGGAACACATTATCTACATTTTCAAATGTTTGGTTAACAGAACAAATTGTAAGTGGGAAAGATAGCAGTGAAATTTTTTTCCATACTCCTGCCTTGAACATGTTCTGCTCTTCTTCATTTCTGGTTAAAATCAAGGGATATCACAGAGCACCTTCAAATCGTTGTTGGGCACTGCTAGCAGTTCATCATACCCGTGGTTATGGATTCTAGACCCACTCTGCTCCTGTTCAGAGACTCTGCATTCCCTCAGCTGGCTGCGTGGGGCGCGAGGCCACAGAGGGCAGGTGGTATGTGTCCCTGCCTTCTCTCCAGACTGCTCCTCCTTCAGTACCCCGCTCACTGGCCTGTTCTCACTGTTCCTGAGTGGGAGACATCTAGAGGAGAGGAATCAGGGAGGAGGAAAAGTTCTCCTCTTGTCATCAAAATGCTCCTCGTATATTTTAAAGATGTATTATTCCACTAAGGACTAATTTCTTTAATACGGGCCTAATCATATAGGCTACTTCAAATATTTATTATTAGAAGTAAAGCTGAGGGAACACTTCTGAACACAACTGCTTTGTATGAATCCTGGAATTTTCCTAGAATAGTTTTCTTTTTGTGAAATATACTTTGATACATCTCAGTAAATCTTGCTCTCCCCTGAAAACATTACTGATATTTGTATCCTCCTTCAAAAATGTTCAAGAATGTCTTCCTTACCATTTCTCTACCCATATTTTTATTAATATATTTTTGCTGTGAGGAGTATTGATTTTCCTCCTCAGTGACTTTTCCTTCCTTTGTGTGCCTTCATCTGGGCCTCTGGACAGCTTCCTGTCAAGTTTAGGACACTCCACCTGGCGTCATTGCTGTTTGCCTTTCTCACTTTCCTGTTGTCCTCTCTGGCCATTCTGCTCTTTTTCAGACACAAATGCAAGGAGAAATTGTTTGGATATTGCTTCTGTAAAACACAATACACAGGTCCATTTATTTCATTTAAATGATTTATTCTCTAGAATTATGAGCATAAACAATAGCTTTATTCATTCATTCATTCATTCATTCATTCATTCGGAGAATTTACTCTGAGTAGAAACTGATTTATCAGATGAAAGCATTTTGAACAACAACATGTTTTTTCGGAACATATGTAGCTCTGTGCAGTTATAGGGCTTTGAGAGTGGGCAGAGAGAATGCTTGCGACTTTGTTTATAAAGCATTATTCAGCTAAATGCTTCTGGCTCTAGGGAAAACCATGTAGGAGGAATGCTCCCCCCACTGATGTGAGTCACTCATCTGACTTTCTTCCTACCCATGGGGGCCTGCAAAATAGAAAAGGAGATTGTGATTCCATTTACAATTTTGGTGAGTAATCATTGATGTTTTAACTTAATACTTGCACTCTAGAGACAGAATACTGCCTAGATACTAAATTATATTTGTTACTATGGTTTAACTGTAAGATTAACAGTTTTATTTTCAATTATTTAGAAAACTTTAAATATCACAGAATCAGAATATAGTTTATAACGTATTAAAATGTAATGCTTAATATTACAGAGCTTTATTTGTCGATGTGATTGGTGATTAATGCAAGCTTTTATTTATTTATTTTTATTTTTTATTGGTTGTTCAAAACATTACAAAGCTCTTGACATTTCATATTTCATACATTGGATTCAAGTGGGTTATATTTGGGGTAATAATGCAAGCTTTTAAAAGAAGAGAAATGTACAAACATGATTTCTATTTGACCTACATAATAAAAACTAATTTATCTTTCCATATGTAATTTGTATGGGATATACTCAGGATGTACATGTACAAAAACAAAAACATAATTATGAGGTAAAAATAAATAAAATCTGGCTGAGTAAGCGCTACAATTTTCCCTGTAATGTTTCAAGGTACATTTAGCATTGATATAAAGTCTTTTATTTTTGCAGGGAGGAAATCTTGATTTTTTTCTTTTTATTTTCTCCTTAATCCAGTTCTCTGAACGAAAGGAAGTAATTGTTAGTGATAGACATTTAAGTAATCCAGAATTGCTAGGGAAAGGAGTTTGGACTTCTCATTTGGATTCCATTGTATAGAATAGAGTCCCAAACACTTAGATCATGTTTCATTCCTGTAGAAGTAAATACTTATCAGTCACTATCCTTATGCCCATCCAAGCAAGAAATACATTGACAGCAAGTTCTGTGGGTTCTGGGGTTTTCTCAGGAAGCTCTGACTGCAACCCATGTGGCTATCACTGCTCCCTCCATTTCTCTTCATTTAGGTACACAACTTTGGCTGTAAAGGTAGTGTCGTCTGGGGAGTTTTTGATAGTTAATGATTCCTGTGTCACCTTCCACCCAGCAGGGCAGAATCTGAACTTGGGGCCAATGGTGATTTTAAACCTCAGCTATAACTGGAAAGTTTTCCAGAATGCCAGTCTTTCCTGATTATTTCTTTCGTAACAACCTTGTAGTCATTTTTTTTTTTTAATGTGCCTTATGTAGTCTTTGCTGCGTCTGGTCTCGCATCTTACCTGCCTATTTTACTTTAATTCAGATCTAACTGTGCTTTGACTGAAGAATACCTCCTGTGCTTCCTCCCCGCGGCTCTCTGCTGATCACCTTCAGTGGCAGGCTCCCTCTGACACTCAAAGAGCTCCAGCTCTTCCTTGCTCATTCACTTATTCAGTTGGCTTGTTAGTCAGTTAGCATTTTATCATTGTATTATAAGCAGTGAAAAAGACAGAACTTGTCCCTATTCCTTGACATATACATCATAGTAGGTTGTAGGGTTGCGGAGTCTGAAAACAAGATCAACCCAATGAACACATCAGATAACATAATAGTAAATGGTATACATCAGAAAATTAGATGAGTAATATGATAGACAAGAGAGATGATGGGTATGAAAAGTTCTTTATCTAACTAATGATTAATTGTTTGTCTTTATGTTTACCCTATTTTTTTTTTTTATCTAGACAGCCAGTGAGGGAAGGACTTAAGGAGGAGTACTAAATGAAACAGAAAATGTGTAATGGGGCCTTGTAGTTTTTTTCAGGGTAAAGCAGAAGGAAGTGTAGTTGCCAATGCCCAAGGCTGGAACTGCATAAGGACTGTGTCCAGGAAGAGGGACAGAAGGTCCTGGAAAGGGGTCAGCCCCAGAGTGTGTAGAGTCCGTGAGTCTCTTAAGTAGTGGGGGCCCATCACACTGGTGATACAACTGATCTGACTGTTTGAACATCATCTGCTGTGATTTACCTTTGGTGTGGAGGAAGGAATGGGAAGAAGAAAGGGGAAGGCTAGGGTTGAACCCCCTTCTGTGTGCCCTAGTTTATAGAACATGGTACCTTAGAAAGAGGGAGGCTCTGGGGATGGAGAGGCAGAGAACATGCTCTACAAGTGCTATTTTTTCCTCTTGCAGGCACCTTGAGAAGAGTGTCAACAGGGTTTTTCCAGTGTTAGATGTGGGACTGATATAAATTGAGGAGTCACACAAGGATCTAAGTCATAGCTTCCTGCTAGCAGAAGGTAGAAAGCAGCTTTGAGGAGACCTTTAAAACTTCATTTTGGGTTGAATTTAGTTTCCTTTTTAAAATTAAATATTTCAAAGACTTTAGGAATGCAGAAAATTTCAAAATGAATATATGTGTATTCACCACCCAGATGTAAGTTTAATGACAGATACACAGATCTTTTGATATTTTTAAGAAAGACTCACACAGCTGTAGCAAAAGACCCACCTTCCATTTCATCCCCCCTCCTTTCCGCTAATGAAGAGATACGCTGGTGAATATCTTTTTATGTGTATTTTTACTCCCAGATCACGCCTTAATGTAGTCAACAATGTATTATTAGCTTATATACATTTAAAATGACTGACATTGTACTGTTTAATTCTGCAACTTAGTTTTTATACTATACTTATTTTATTGATGTTTGAATATTGATAAATACAAACCTAATTTACTCATGTACTGTATTACAGGAAACCCTGTGTTTATTTATCAATTCCTTATTGATTAGTCTCTATTTCCTCAATTTATAAACTATGCCATATTGAAAATTTTGTGTGAAGCATGTAATCCATATGTCCAAGCGATGTTTCACATTAACAGAGCTATTTTTCAGATGTAATGAATGCCACCAAACTGCTCCCAAAGTGTTCATGCCAACTTACATTCCCACAGTGTTCATCCACCTGTGCTGAGGATATATATGAACATAAATTGATGAGTATTTTACATCAGTATGTATATCTATGCCTATGGATATTTAAAATATGATTATTATGTGTATTTTAAATAGAACTTTTAGTAATTTGGGTATTCTCTGGACTGTGATATATCTTAGTTGGTAGAGTGCTTGCCTCACATCCACAAGGCCCTGGTTTCAATCCCCAGCACCACACACACACAAAAATAAATAAATAAATAAAAAGAAAGAAAGAAATTTGGGTATTCTCTGAAATAATTTATGTAACACTAAGTGTACTTATTTCTCTATGATTTGATAAAATTTGTCTAAATTGTTTCCTGAGCTTTCTTTGTTCAACTTTCTAAAAGTCATTAAAACAAAAACAAAACAAAACAAAAAAAACAAAAACAACAACAACAACAAAAACACATGCTTCAGATTGAATGGAGCATGGAATTAAAAGAGCTTTCTGTTTTTAAGATGCAAGTTCTGAGATATGATATTTGGCTCCCCATGCCATTCATGTCTGTCTTGTGTTTCCTTTAGATGTGCACCTATCATACCCACCTGGATCTCTCCACACTCCACCTCTTGCTTGTTCAGTTGTCTGCACCTACAGCTTGGTCTGTGATGGTAGGAACAGAGATTACTTGGTTCACAGTGGACACCAGCATCTAGCAGTATACCTGAATGATGTATAGACTGAGATGTGTTTTCAGTTGACTTGTTGGAGGTTGGTGGGAGAAAATTTGTTTCTTTCCTATTGATACAGTACATGCACTCTGGGAATGGTGAAAAGACAGTCACAGAATGAAATCCTGTTCACTCAACAAAGAGCATGCATATCGAATCTCCATTAAATAAGTTTCTCTATGATCCCTACTAAAGAAGGATATTGCCAATGATAAGAACACAGTGAGCATAGCTCATTATTTGGTAATGAGAACAATAACTAGGTACATAGAAAAAGAAATATATCTGCAGAAAGCACTATGCATATGCTATTCTGTACTGGGTACTCTGCCAATCATCTAAAAATTCACACATTTACATAGCACAAGGTCCCTTAGAGATGGGACTACTCCTTGTTCACATATGATATAGGAGAAAAAAAAATATTCTCCATCACAGATGTCTTAAATCTCCCCAGGGGGAAGATGGTGAGATTAGAGCTGTACCTACTCTAACCTAGCACAGCCTGCCCAGGCTAGCTGCTCATCTTGAGCTCCACTGGTGCAAAGCATTATTGACACCTGTCTAGATCCATGCCTCATCCCCAAGGGCAGCCTCTCCCACCTCTCCCTCCTTGTCTCACACACGCATCATGAGTCACTACTCTCCAGCAAATTTATCAAATGCATTTCCTGTACATTTCCCCATTTCTCCCCCTCATTTCAATTTGTAATACCAGAAGCACATAGTTATAGTAGAGAGTTAAGTGATATTTTAAAGTAGGATGATAATTAAGTCAATAAGTCATTATGTTGGGATATTCATAAGAGAATGTCCTTGTTCTAGTACATACTCTTACTTCTGACTCTATTTCCACAATCTGAAAACCTGTGATATATTTTTAAAATTATTTATTTGTTTTAATTAGTTATACATGACAGTAGAATGCATTTATGCACTTTGATGAATCATACATAGATGAGATATAATTTGTCATTTTATGAGTGTACATGTTGCAGAGTCATATTGGTCACGTAATCACATATATACATATAGTAATAATGTGTGTTTCATTCGAATATCTCTCCTATCCCCACATCCCCTCCCCTCCCCTCCCATCACTTTCCTCTACCTAATCTGAGGTAATGCTGTTCTTCCTAGTGCCCCCTGCCTTATTGTGAATCAGCATCTGCATATTTGAGAAAATATTTAGCCTTTGGTTTTGTGGGATTGGCTTATTTTGCTTAGTATGATATTCTATAACTCCAACCATTTACTGGCAAATGCCATAATTCCATTCTTCTTTAAAGCTGAGTAATAGTCCATTGAGTATATATACTGCATTTTCTTTATCCATTCATCTGTTGAGGGATACCTCGGTTGGTTTCATAGTTTAGGTATTGTGAAGTGAACTGCTATAAACATTGACGTGGCTGTGTCACTATAGTATCCTTATTTTAAGTCCTTTGGGTATAACCAAGGAGTATGACAGCTGGGTCAAATGGTGGTTCCATTCTCAATTTTCTGAAGAATCTCCATACTGCTTTCCACAGTGCACGAACCAGTTTGCAGTCCTACCAGCAATGTATGAGTGTAACTTTTTCACCACATCCTTGCTAACATTTGTTGTTGCCTGTACTCTTTATGATTGCCATTCTGACAAGAGTGAAATGAAATCTGAAAACCTGTGATAAACTTCAAAGTTTAAATTTGTGATTATTCATATGTTAACACAGTACTTCTATGTAGCTAGAACTGATAGATTTCCATACTGATTGTTTTTTTTATGCTAAGGGATCTCTTAAGACGTGAGTATGTGGAATCTTTTAATTGTGCGTTATTTTTTTTCCTACTACATATGAGTACTCTCTTAAAAAATAGGCTCATGGTCATGTGTACCACACCAAAGTACAAAGACTCACGTGCATGTGCGCGCACACACATGCACTCTCACACCCTCAAACTCAGAAGCACACACACACAATCTTCCACTTATACCTTCAAAAATCAAAATCACACCCACACCCTCTTAACACTCAAACTCACATTAACACTGTAACATACCCACAGTCACACACTAACCACACTATCACACTCAACACTCATGCACACTCTGACACGCACACCCTCACCCTCACACTCACTCTTGCTGCAGTCCAGGCACCTTCCCATTGACACATCTTTGGTGTATGCTGCTACTTCAGCTTGGAGCATCTTCCTTTCAAACTTTCCTCTTCAAATAATAATTTTTTAAAATTTTATTTGTTATAATTAGTTACACATGATATAATAGTGCATTTCAATTCATTGTACACAAATGGAACACAACTTTTCATTTCTCTGGTTGTACACAATGGAGAGTTGCACCACATGTGCAGTCATACATGTACCTAGGGTAATGATGTCCATCTCATTCCACCAGCTTTCTACCCCTATGCCCCCTCCTCTTCCCTCCCTCCGCTTTGCCCAATCCAAGTTCCTCCACTCTCCCCATGCCCCCCCATTGTGGGTCAGCATCCACTTATCAGAGAAAACATATGGACTTTGGTTTTTTGAGATTGGTTTACTTTGCTTAGCATGATATTCTTCAACTTCATCCATTTACCTGCAAATGCCATAATTTTATTCTCTTTTAATGCTGAGTAATATTCCATTGTGTATATGTACCACAGTTTTTTTTATTCATTAATCTGTTGAAGGTCATCTAGTTTGGTTCCACAGTTTAGCTATTGTGAATTGAGCTGCTATGAACATTGATGTGGCTGCGTCACTATCCTATGCTGATTTTAAGTCCTTTGGGTATAGACCGAGGAGTGGGATAGCTGGGTCAAATGATGGTTCCATTCCAAGTTTTCTAAGGAATCTCCATACTGCTTTCAATGTATGAGTGTGCCTTTTTCTCCATATCCTCGCCAATACTTATCATTGTTTGTATTCTTGATAACTGCCATTCTGACTAGAGTGAGATGAAATCCTAGAGCAGTTTTGATTTGTGTTTCTCTAATTATCACAATACCAGACCCTAAACTGTACTACAGAGCTATAGTAACAAGAATGGCATGAAAATAGACTTGTAGACCAGTGGTACAGAATAGAAGACACAGAGACAAACCCACACAATACTCTTTAATTAACTTCCAAATTTCAGAACCCATGTCCCCTTCTCTATGAATCATTGCCATTTTCCATAATACTATCAGCTTCTTTGTCTCTACAAAGTGGCCTGAAGCTTGATTTTATATAGTACCACTTAGCCAATTGCCAGAAATATTCCTTGAATGGACAAAAGAGAGAATGAGGAAAGGAGGATAATCAAGGGAAGGAGGGAAGGAAAGAAAGGAGAAAGGGACTTTATGTTTGAGAGATCAAGAAAGATCCCGTTGTCACTACAAATAATAGAATTGTGTTCCATATTCCAGGTTTCTTTGTTAACAAATAAGGCATGTAACTTGACATTTGAAAATTGTGTTCTGAAAAGAAGTGAGAGATCTGTTTGTATTTCCAATGTGATCTGTGATGCTATTCAGTAAAATGCTGCAGTGATTTCACAGACCGCTGTGTTGCTGTGCAGCTACTGACCAGCTGACCAGTGTGTGGGCCACGTCTAATTGCCCTGCTAGATCTGTTTCCTCCTCTCTCCTGCAACCCTTCCTCAGAATTGGTCACTAGAGGTGGTGGTTCTCATTCCAACCATTTATTGTACTTAATACAGTCTCCAGGTTGGTCCATGTCACTAATGACAACATTTTGTTTCTTTTTGTGGCTGAATTGTCTCCCATTATGTATATATTCCATCATGTATATGTACCAAATTTTCTTTATTGATTCATTGGTTGACGAACACTTAGTTTGTTTCTATGTCTTGGCTCTTATAAATATTGCTATAGCACATATGGGGGTGCAGATATCTCTTTGACTGACTAATTTCATTTACTTTAGACATATATCCAGTAGTGGGAAAGCTGGACCGTATGTTGTCTTATTTTTAATTTTTTGAGGAATCACACATCATTTCCCATAATGTCTGTTCTAGTTTGTATTCCTACCAACATAATGTAAGGGTTCCTTTATTTCTACATCCTCATAATTAGACTTTTGAATTTTTGATGGTTACAGATTCACATATATTTGTAAGAAATAATACAAAGAGAAGTGTGCAGCCTTTACCCAGTTTCCTCCAATGTCATCATCTTACAAAATTGTCATATAATAGTACAACCAAGATATTGAAACAGAGAAAGTCAGAACAGAGAGAATTTCCATTTTAAGAAGATGTGATGTTGCCCTTTTATCTCCATCCCCTGCATTTCCTGAGGACCCTCTTACCCATCTCTAACTTGATTTCCATTTCTGTATTTTTGACATGCCAAAAGATTAGGTACATTGTAATAATTATTCCCCTAGTTGAATGAAGATGAATATCTTTCAAAGTTTAGGAGATATTCTATTTTATTTTCTGTACATTTTGTCTTTTCACATTTTATATCCAGTTAATTATCATAAACTTGATAACAATTCTTTGTATAGTAAGGTACTTGGTCTCATGTACAAAATACTATTTTATTTACTGTGCACAAATTGTATAATTGTGATTACATTTATCATTTTATGATCTCTTGACTTGGGATTATACTTAGGAAAACTTGTACTATTTGGTGATTTAAAAAATGTATCCACATTTTTCTTCTAACATTTTCCAGTATTATATACTCTTTTTTATTTTTTTACTTTGATTTTCTGATTCATCATTATCAAGATGACAATTCATAAAAGATGTGAAGAAAAATTCTATTTCTAGTTGTCTACCTAATTTTCCTAAGTAATTGAAATAAGATTCCAAACTGATACCATTCTTTGTGATTTTTATATATTAATTATGATGACAGTGTTTTTCAGAAAGTCAAAGAAATATCATTGGGTTTTCCTACAGTACTATAATATTAGGAGGAAGTACAGATTTTTTTCTTTAAAGCTTTAAGAAAGCTGTATTCCATGATGACAATACTGTTAATGTCATGGCACGAATTTTCACGAAAAGTAGAAACCCTTATTAATTATCTGTGGCCAATTACTCTATTCTATAAATGTATGTTGTGCCTGGTGTTGATCTTGGCAACACTGGTCAAGCAGCTGTGCCATCATAGATTCATCTGCTTCTTTATCATGTTCTCCAAGTCGCTGACTCAGATTCCTTGGTTTCTGGAGGGGTGGCTGGTGACAGTAGGATTGCAGCTGCTTCTCTCTCAGAAACACAATTAATAGCATACAGCCTCATAACTTCCAAGACTTCTATTGACATTGTAGCTGAAGAGCTCTTTTGCTTTTATTTTTATTATATTTTACTCTTCACTTATGGGTATGTGATTTTCTTCTTTGGAAAAGATACATTCAAACATTTCCTGAATAAGGAGAGAATTGAAACATTTACTTAACAGAATAAAGAGCTGCATTTTATTTTAGTCATTTTAGACACAAAGGAATACATCTTCCACTTACAGTTATATGCTAATCATAGTATTAATTGCAAGCTGGGCACAGAGGTGCTCACTTGTAATCCCAGTGACTTGGGAGGCTGAGATAGGAGGATCACAAGTTCAAGGCCAGCCTGGGCAACTTAGCAAGATCTTGTCTCAAAACTAAAAGTTCTTGTGGTTCCACATGAATGATTTAAATTACATGCCCACTACAACCCAATGAGAATTCTGATCACTCCATCTATTTGCCAATGCTGAATGCCTTTGTTTTTCTAAATCTTTGTTAATTTGGTAGATCAGAATAGTAGTAAATGATTTTAATTTGTATATTTTTGAAGTTTCAAGAGAATGATTAGACTAAATGGCCTACATATGCTTGTGTCTTTTTCTAAATTTTCCACTCTGTTCCAAGAATCTTGTATACATTCTTACAGAATAAATATGCTCTTATAACTATCAGTTTAAAAAAAAAGTGGGGCAGGGTTGTGTCTTAATGGTAGGGCACCTCTGTGTTCATCCCCAGTGCAGACTCCAACAAGAGACATTAATTGCAGCAAGATAGAGTTTGAGATGGAGGAGGTAACCCATCTGACTTTTTCCTGGAATACTTTCTCCTTGGTCAGAAGAACTTGTCTTTCTTCTGACTTCATCAGAGTAGATTACAAATAATGGATCCCTGCTTTCTCTTAAAAGGAACTGTTGGAACTTCAATGCTTATCAAAAACTAAGAAGACAGTACCAGGTGAAGGTGGCAGAACTGAATCCTGCAAACAGCCCAGTGGATCAGAATGAGGCAGAAGCAAAGAAACTCAGATTTCAAGTGGAAGAACTGAAACTGGGACTGAACCAAAAAGAAGATGAGGTACTTTATAAATAAGCATGTAAGCATGTGCTAGATGGCTTCAAACAGCACTTTATAGTGTGTATGAGGCATTTTGTTCTTTATTAATACATCATTAATCAGGGTAAAAATATCCATATTTTAACAACTAAAGTCAATTTTTAAAATTATATGGAAAGAGAACAAAGATTACAACATGCACATTTGAGTGATAATAGTATGTTCATAGCTTTAACATTTCAGCATGGTCTGATGTGTGTGTGTGTGAGTGTGTGTGTGTGTGTGTGTGTGTGTGTGTGTGTGTGTGTGTGTGTTTTTAAATATGGACACAGTATAACTAAAACCTGGAGTTTTAAATTTAAGACTTAAGCGTATGTCAGAGAAATGCAATACTTGTTGTGACTATACATTACATATATTAGCACTACTCTCTGGTATTTGAATGAGGCTCATTTTGCTGTGTGAGGTCAACTTGTTAATGGCTATGAAATATCTCAGATGGTTCCAGAAGGCATGCATTTTGGTGTGATGTCTTACAGCACGACTGTGACACTGGTGCAATTTTAGCTTCACTTATGAGCACAAAGAGTTTGTTTATTTGTTTGTTTTCACAGCAACAGAGTCTCCACTGTCACTGTGACTGTGGGACTGTCCCTCCAAGTTGTGGTAATGTCAGATGGCATTCCAGTCACTGCATCTGCTCCTGTTGGACAACTTGTGAGGCAAAAAGCAAAAAGCACTGGCTCCCTCCTTAGAAAGACTGTTTACATTTTTGCATGGGAAATAATAACAGAACATATTCTACATTTTGTGCTTTAGTTTTTAATCAATGTGATCTCAGTCAAGCAAACTGTATTTCTCTAGTAAAATCCTGTGAAAACAGATTCATTCCACGAGTGCAGCTCACACCCTGCTCTCTACTCTTACTAGTGTTGTTTTGTTGGTGGGCACTTCATCCCTGATATGTCTCTTTTTAATGAAAATATGCATCCATTTATTGATATTCATATATATGTGAAGAATAAGCCCAAAGAAGACTACATAGTCTCAAGAGAATAATGTTAGGTTTTTCTTCTATTATAGCCATTATTTCTGGGAATAGTTTTAACATGCTCATGTCTATTGGGGTGGCAGGTGTGGTAAATAAATTGTTGTGTTTGTCAATATAAGCTTTAAGAAATAACTTGGTGCTGAATTATTTGCAAGGGAATGAATATATATTCTAGATTTTGTTAATCAATGAAATATTATTCTCCAATGATCTGATTCAACAATATCATGGAATAATGTAGAAATGAGCCATGTTCTCAAGGATGGGTATATAATTTGCTCCTCTATGTAAGGTTATGTGTCTCACAGAATCAGTGACAGGTGCGACCATCTGATGCTTGCTTCACTGATATCTCACAAGGAGAAGCAGAGCTCATCAGTTGCTATGCTAGTCAGGGTTCTCTAGAGGTTCAGAATCAACAGGAAGTATAATTATAAAAGGAGACTTATTAGGCTGGCTTGCACAACCAGAAGCTGGATAGTCCACCATGGACATCTACAGGCTGCAGAGCTGGAAGAACCAGTAGCTGTACAGTCCAAGAGCTGGAAGAACCAGTAGCTGTACAGTCCAAGAGGCTGAAGTCCCGGAACAAGAGGAATTAACAGTGCTACCCTAATCTGACACTGATGGCTTCTGGGAACTCCCTGAACACTCACTGGCAGAGTCTACTTTGGAAGAAGAGGGAAGAAGCAAGAGTCTGACATCCTCAAAGCATTTCATCAGCAATCAAGAACCAGTTCAAGAAGAGTTAAGCTTGAATTTGCTGTTGCTTCCTTGTTCTTCCAACTTTTATTCCATCCAAGCCATCATCCTATTGGATGGTGCTGCCCAAGTTTGGGAGGGTCTCCACTTCAGTTGCCTATTCCACATGCCAATCATTTCTAGACACATCCTCTTTAACACAGCCTCTTAATCATTGGCATCTCTTAACCCAATCAAGTTGATGATTCAAATTAACCATTGCAGTTGCCATCAGAAGCTTGAGAGCCAGTACAGGGCTTGAGCATGTCTTTCTTCTTTCTCTCTTCCATGTGCATTTTCTTCTAGATCTCATGTCATGAAGCATGTCCCAGAATAGAACATGTTCATAATCTCCACAAAGATCCAAAGATAAAGAAGATATGAAGCAACACTTTTGCTGACCCACCATGGAATCCATACAAGTAAAAGTCACTTTGTGCTGATGCAAGTCACTGAAACTTTGGAGTTATTGCTGGGGGAAAAAAATCTTAGTTGAAGCTGATGCATATGGTCATTAACATAATATAAGAAAACAAACTCTAAATACATACTTGGGCTTCTGTGCCAGAAGAAGGAGGTTAGAAAATATATTGGAGGTTGGAATGATACAGACCTATTTTATGGAGTGGTGAAACTTCTGGTACATTAATTTCCTTTGATATCTTCAAAGACAGATGATGACTGGGATTGTCTGGTGGCTTTTAGGTGTAAAGATGTGAAATAATATTTCTTGTTTGCTATTGATGCATTTTATAAGTGCCTAAAATAAAGAAGAACTATAAAAAAATTGTCAAATTTTTAAACAGACATGTAAGATTATACAATAATTTAAGACATCCTGTGGTTTATACTGCTGTAAAACACATCTGACTTTCATTTCCAAATGAGAAAATATAAAACTAAGAATTTCTTCAATAATAAAGGTCAATTAGAGTTTAATTTTGTGGCAAAGACCAAATCAATGGTGTGTCTATCAAATGACATTAAAGACCCAACTCTATTAAAGTAGCTCCTAATAAATCCTTTAAACTGAGTAAATTGGTGCAGGGAGGAAAGATTGAGGCTGTACCTCTACCAAAGCATCTCATAATTCAGGTAACTAAAAGTAGCTTGGCGACAGAGTCATGTCTCCAAAGGAATTTAAGATGTGATTATTGACATGCAGAAGTTACTGGAATGAAATAGAAGAAGACTCTGTTTCATTTATACTGACAAATGAGCTTTCAGCCTGAGCTGAAAGAAATTAATTTTTCAAGACTTGAAATAATTTTTTGTT
Organism: Callospermophilus lateralis; assembly: GCF_048772815.1. Lineage (NCBI taxonomy): Eukaryota > Metazoa > Chordata > Mammalia > Rodentia > Sciuridae > Callospermophilus > Callospermophilus lateralis. The sequence goes on along the minus strand of NW_027511570.1, from coordinate 113,201 downwards.
CCTCCAAACTCCCACAAGAATGTTGCTGGCTGACTGTTATTTCAACACCGAGGGAGGAAATAATCCTTATTAACATATTAGACATAGCCATAATATGATGTTGATGATGATGATGTTGTTGTTTGTGGTCTTGGTTTTGGCCTCAGCATTTTAAAAGGTAACAATAATAATAAATAAATAAATAAATAAATAAAATAAAAGAGTTGCCTACATACTAGGCAACTATTTTCAGGAAGCATAAGTCAGGCAAAATATAGAAATATTCCAAGGGACACTGTAAGTGCCCCATAACATCTACCAAGTTAGAATTCATTAATGTTTTCTATTTTGCTTTTATATATGGAAGAATTTATTTGACTTTCATTGTCCTACTTTTCCTACAGTATATTGAGTATGTAGGTGTGGGTGTAAATTACTTTCCTTTTTAATGCATAGATCTCTGGAGCAACAGAGGACACATTGAGATCTGATACAGAAATTATCATGAGATCTTGAATGTTGAGACCAATGCTGAATTTGGAATGTCATTTGTATAATCTCTTTTAGGGTAGCAAAGGAAAATTTTTGAGTGAAGAATAGAAGAAAACATCTTATGACCAAGAGAGTGGGCTGTATGGATACTATATATAAATGGGTATTTGTGAGTGCATTTGTGTGTGGGGGGGTGTCAATATTGCTGCCCTTTCCTGAGGGAAGCTTATGTTCCCAAGCATAAATGGCAGGCTTGATCCTGCTACTTGTTTGGCTAAAGAAATATGTGTTACTTTCCAGAAGGGGAACCATGGTTCCATATGTAGAAGGATAGGGGTTTATTTTATATTTAAAGCTTAAAAAATGGATGCATCAAGATGTATGTTCAACACACAAAATATTTCATACTTTTATACTTCTACTCCAGTTAATTTATCACTAGAGAGGATTAACCCAAACCACCAGCAGCTCAAAAGGAATCATTTTACTTCAGTTGTAAAGTCCTCTACTATTTTCTAATTAAATATCATCACTGATTTTGATGGTTGGGAATAAAAATATTCACCGTGAAAATAAGATTTTTGCCTTAGATAGCATTCAACATTTCCATAGTTTCACATATTATGGAGAAGCAAAGAAAAATCATGTCTGTGTCATTGCTGAGCTTTTTAATTTCATAGTAGCAAATTCTTCAAATTGCAATTAGCGTTTAATTAGAATTGCCAAAATCAAAGTTTCTGTTAACTCCCACAAGTCAACAGATTTTAAATAAATTAAAATGAGATATTAATCCTCTGTACTGTAGAGAGAATAGATATTCTTGGGCCCAAAGGAGCAAATCCAGAATCTGATTAAACAAATGATCAAATTAAAAAATTCCTTTTTTGGGTGAGTTGTTTTTCATTAGCAAATATAGCATTAAAAAATCTAATTTTATATATATTTTAAAAAGTTAATATCAGTTCTCACCATTTCATCAAAGTTTTTATGTGTTTATGAGTTACATTTTCAAATGGAAAAATTTAATCATCATATATCCATATTAAAATATCAAAATAATACTTCAGTATATGTGGTGAGTAAAGCAGTGTAATAAAAATACAACAGTACAATAATCAATGTTGTTAGAGATAGAAATAGGCATATGCTGAACTCATAAGTTTCTGTTTCTTGCATCAAGGAAGGAATGCACATAATATAAATTAAAAAGACACATGAATATTCAACCTTTAGAACTGGTGTCAGAAAGGCTAAAGGATGGAATGAAATATTTGCCAAACATTTTGTAAATCATTATCACATCACATAAAAAAAGGAAAATAAAGGGGAAAAAGTCAATTGGATTATCACCACACAGTACTAACATGGTACTTTAGTATGTGGGCTCAAATGACCAGAATATTTTACACACCATTATAATAATTGTTGCAAATAATATTATATCTTGTTTTATTGATAATTATAACCAGTTTTCCTGTTGCTTTTTAGTGTCCACAGATAGTGTTTCAAGGGATACAGTATTATCTCAAGGGATATAAATCAAAGCATTAATCTATCTTTCCCAATTGGAGGTTATTTGGATTTTTCCCCAACATCCTTCTACCTAGAGACTCTTAAAATATCCAATAGACATCTTTATTTTTTTTTTTCATTTCAAAAGTTCTCAAGTGGAATTACTACCTTGTATGAATGAAAATGGTTCTTAATATGTGTATTCTTACCAATCTTCTTTCATTCTCAGTAATAGTTCAAATCATGAAATGACAGCTGCTACCTGATGCAGAATAGTAACTGCATCTAATTAATGCAAAAGTAAGGTGACCCTCACAGACTCTATTTATAAAATTAAAACGCTTTTAGTCGCTTAATTTGTGATGTTCTTAATTGTATTTTTTAAATTCCAGTTACTTCCTGTCATTGATTTTTTTAAAAATTTAACTATTATTTAATATTAGTTATTTTAAGCTTATTTTATATTTTCATACTTTACATATTTTAATTTTAACTTTTCATTAAAAATTTTATGTTTGATGCTTTGATAAACTAATGAACATTACCTTCTCTTCTCATGGTTTATCTTTATGTGTATGTTTTAAGAACGTGTTAGATCTACTCAAATTCAAGTATGCACCTCAGTGTTCTTAGCTGTAGTTATTAGGCAATATACTGGATCTCTAGAACTTTTTCATCCTATGTAAATGAATCTTTGTACCCTTTGACTAAAATCTTCCTGGTTCCCACCACATACTCCCTGGTAAAAAAGCATTCTGTTCTCTCCTTCTATAAATTGGACGTTTTCAGATCTTACATGTGGGGAATGGTGAGTTGTACCATGGTCTTTGACTGCCTCGGAGCTGTGGTTGCACTTTGCTCTGGGAACTTTCTATGAAAAGGTGCAGACAAGATTGCCTAGGAACTATGGTAATGCCCTGCTGAGAAAGTTCTGTGCAAAGGCATGGAACTATATCAGTCTTGACCTTGAGCTCAGACACAGGCTACCAGTGACAGAGAATTCTGAGCATAACAAGGTAACCATAATATCTTGCAAGCACTGCAACCTTCAAGACTGCCTGCTTTGCTTTTCCCACAAATAATCTTTTTGTGATAATACTTATAAAGTAAACATGCTGTGCTGGCTTTGGGTTACTGTTCTCCCATCAGAGGTTGGTGTCCCATCTGGTCCCAGCTTCTCTCTATAAATGTCTGTGTGTCTTTCTTAATCCCTCATTGCTCCTCACTGGTTTCTAGGGCTCGGCTGTACAGGTTGTGGCACTTACATATGAATGAGATTGTGCAATATTTATCATCGTGTTTATTTCCCTTAGCATATTTTGTCCTTCAGGTTCATCCATGGTTTTGCATATGGCAAGGTGTCATTTTTTAAAGGCTTAATATTATCCCATTGTTTATGTTAAATATATAATGATATTTAATGAGTATTAAGTACATTATAAGTTTATTATGCTGTATTCATCCACAATGAACATTTAGCTTGTCCATATCAAGATTTTGTGGACAGTTCTGCAATGATATTAGAATGAAGATATCTCTTTGATATATATTTATGCTGAAGAGAAATTGCAGGATCAAATGGTCATCATATTTTTAATTCTTTTCAGGAACCCATAACATTTTTCATAATTGCTATACAAATCAACATTCCCACTGAGAGTGTACCCAATGTTCCCTTTCTCCACGTCCACACTGAAACTGACGAATAGGTCTTTGGGAGGGTAGCCCTCCTGACAGTGTGTGAACTGATAGCTCGCTATAGGTTGAACTTACATTTCTCATCTTTTTGTATACCTGATTATTTGTATGTCTTCTTTGGAAAAAGTGTATTCAGGTCTTTTGGTCATTTTGTTTAAGTAACTCGGTTTTGCCATTCAGTTATATGAAATCCTTATCTATTTAGAATATTGACCCTTATCAGTTGTCCAGGGTTTCCCACCCTGAGACTGTTTTCATTTTGCTCACTGTTCCCTTTTTCATGCATAAGCCCTTCAGTTTTCTCTTGTTCCAGCTTTGTTTTTGCAAATTTATTGTCTATGCTTTTGGTATCAGATTAAAAAATAATTACTTCTGAGACAAAAATATCAAGGAGCTTTTACTGTCTTTTTTTTCTTGCAGCTATATGGTTTCAGACTCTGTGATTATGTCTAGGTCATGTTGAGCTGGTGGTTGAGGATATTATTAAGGGCCCAATTTCGTTCTTTTGCACATGGGCATCCAGTTTTCCCATACCACATGTAATAGAGACCTCCCTTCTTAATCATGAATTCCTATGTGCTCCTGTTGAAATTTAGATGGCCATACATGCATGAGTCTGTTTCTTGGATCTCTGTTCAGTTTCACTGGCTTATTTGCATGTTTTTATCCCAATAACATAGTGTTTTGATTGCTGTAGCAAACAAAAACATAACTGGGAATCAGGAAGTGATTGCCTCCAACTTTGTTCTTTCTTGCTTTGACAATTCAGGTGTTTTCATGGTTCCACACATACACTACATGTTTTTTAATTTGAAAAATATTATTGTAATTATGGTAGGGATTGTATTGAGTCCATAGATTGCTTTGCATAATATGCATATTTTAACAATATTACTTGTTTCAAAACATGGGATATCTTCCCTTGTATTTACATCTTCACTTTTTTTTTTCATTAGCCCTTATAGGTAACAGTGTTCAATTCTTACACTTCCTAAATTAAATTTATAAAGTATCTTATTCGTTTTGATGTTGTAAATAAAGGTGTTTCTTAATCTATTTTTGGGTAATTGTTGTTGCAAATAAATACTACTCTTTTGTGTATGTGCAGTCTGTACACTACAGAATTTGTTTATTATATCTAATAAGGTTTTCTTGCAGTCTTTAGAGTTTTCTTTTTTTAATATTTATTTTTTTAGTTGTAGTTGGACACAATACCTTTATTTCACTTATTTATTTTTATGTGGTACTGAGGATCGAACCCAGGGTCTCGCACGTGCGAGGCGATTGCTCCACCACAGAGCCACAACCCTAGCCCAAGTCTTTAGAGTTTTCCACATTCATATCAGATCATCTAAAAACAGAGGGATATATATATATATATATATATATATATATATATATATATATATATATATATATTTTTTTTTTTTTTCTTTTCCAATTTGGATATCTTTTGCTTCTTTCTTTTGCCTAATTTCCCTGGCTAGGACTACTTTGAGCAGAAGTGGTGAGAGTGGGTTTCTTGGAGGAAAAACATTCTTTTCCCCATCCATTACTATGTTAGCTGTGGTGTTTCATAAATGGCCTATATTGTGCTGATGCAGGTGATTTTATATCTGTTTGTTTAGACTTTTTATCATGAATGGCTGTTGAATTTTGTTAAATTCTTTTTCTGCATCTATTGAGATGATCCTGTGGGTTTTACCTCTCATTTTTTTAATATAGTATATCACCTCATTTGATTTGTACACATTGAAATCTGTTTCTTTAATTCAATTGCAGTACTTACTTTTGTTCTATGCACTTGTTTAGAAGAAAAAAGATTCAATAAATGAGGATGTTTGAAATACTTAGTGAATCATTTTGTGTTTAAAAAGATACAAATCAGGGTAAAGTAGTTTCTAACTGCCAGATTCTTATATTCACAAATAAAACTGCATATAACAAGTGCTAGTTTACAGTAATTGAAAACTGCAAGGTCTACGTTATGTAAAGGGAAGAAAATACTCACCTGGTCTTGAGGTGACCTTCATGCTTTAAGCAATTCATTATTTTCTTTGTTGAAATATGATTTATTCAGCTAGGTGCTCACTACAATTCTGGGTGCAAAAATATATAGAGAAAACATTTTTCTGGTAGTGTTAAAGTCTTTCTAGTAGTGTTAAAACTAGCTGCACAATAGTATCACTTTAGAAGATTCAAAAAATATTGATACTTAAGTTTAACCTCCAGAAAATCTTATTTGATTGTTATAGGTGCAATTAGAAAACTTCTCAAACTATTTCAATGCATGCCCAAATGTCAGAAGTACAGGTCTAATGAAAAAAGGCTGCTACAATTGAGAATCAAATTTGTTTAACTATAGTATACCTGGATCACATATATTTATGGTAATAAATTTTACGAGCACAACATAAAAATAAAATGGTCTGATACCCAAGTAAATTTTTTATGTGGTCTAAACCTAACACTGTAACATACAAAATTAATTAATGTAATGCTTCTTCTAGTTTTGAAAGAAATTCAGAGATGAAAAGTCATTTAAGCAGATGGAGAGTGAAGTTAGTGTTTTGCTAAATGCATTCTGGATGTAGTTTTACAGTTAGCAATTATCACCTTATTGTTACAACTTAGCTAATTTTGGCCTCACATTTGAATACCTTCAGGTGTCAAAAAGGTGAATATTTTCAGAAGTAGGATATCATCAACAAATAATGAATGTGAAAGACACTTTGATTAAGCTAATACATTAATCATCTAAACTCATGTCCAATTTTTAAACAATCTTTATTTGGAAAGGCATAGACATCATTTCCCAGTCCTAAATCCATTTCAGTAAAATCTCATTAATTTATTCCCAGAGATTTTAAGATTGTGAGAATAATGACAGACTGTAATTCACATTTATCTATGAAAAGGGTGTGGTAAGTGTTTTGAATAAGATTAAAAAGAAATCTTAAAGAAGAGACCAACTACAGTTTCACCTGGGGACACAGATGGTGACAGCTTCTCCTAAGATCACCAGGCCCTATCGAAGTCAGCCCAGTTCATTTAATAGCCATTCCTTTATAACCTCTATGTAAATGTTATGATATACTTCATTTCTTCCCCCAAAGAATTTTACTGCATAAGGGATATCGAAACATAAATATATAGAGTCAAATATAACAAAATAAATGTGAAATTCATCTGGAACAATTTTCCATGCTCTTTCCTTCCCATGTTCAGGCCCTCATGATTGTTTGTGTTTGTTATTTATTTTCTGACACCCCAACTGGCATGCATGTGGGGATGGCAGGGTTTTTGACTCTGCCAGCAGCTCATCTTGAAAATGAAGGCACTACCAAAGGAAGAACAAGGCTGTGGAAGAACAAGGCCAGTGCAGGTCCCACAGTTCAGTTTCCACTCATTGTCAATCTGAATCGCCCCAATAGTTCTGCTTCTCTTTCTATGGATAATTTTAAATTCATTGATATTGTTCTTTTGCCTGGCTGCTGCTTCTGCCCCATCATAACCTGTAGGAGTCCAAACCATCCTGCCTGGCATTGCATCAGCTACAATTTTGATGAGTTGTACATGAGTGGGAAGGGGAGCCCAAGTCAAGAGTCTGAGTCAGGATGAGATATTTTAACAACAGGGATATGGAAAGGCTTAGATCATGGTCTGTCATTACTTTTCCTCCCTATTTTGTGTGCTAGACAAACACCCTTTCTTTACTTTTTTTTCTTTTTAACAACATCTGATTCCTCATTCCCTTTCTTCTTCCTGCTCTATCATTCATTGCCCCTTGATTTATGAGTGGTTATGATAATGATGGATTAAACATTTTTATATTAGATAAATGATGATAGAAAGATGACTATCTTTCTCTTCTCTTTCTTTATCGCCTATTTTTTGTTTTATTTTATTTTATTATTTTATTTTTTGTTCTTCATTCTTTTGATAGGTAACCCAAGCTGAGTCAGAACTGGGATACTATCAGGTTATTTCTTGGCACAGTTGTTGATTTCTAAAAATAGCTTTCTGTTTATTTGTTTATTCTGTTTTATTCTCATGCTCACTCTAATTGCCCTCCTTCTGTGTGCTGCTCTTTATATTATTGTGTGTTTTTTATATGCATGTTTGTGCATGATGTGTCCTTTGTTTTATGTGTGTGTGCATGAGAATTCGTGCTAATTCTGTTTCCTCTTCTTACCTGCTAGAGAAACTCATAGAACCCTGAGGGGAGACACAGCAAATGTGTGGCAGCACTGTTCAGGAAGTCTCAGGAAGAGGTGGCTGGGATGTTAGCTACTGAGGAAGTAGAGAGGAAAATCTGGTGGACGTGCAACATAGGGGACTCCACTGTATGGAATTTTACATGAACAACTACACTGAATGCTCCTAAAAACATGCTTAATGTAGAAAAGGTAGAAAAACATAGTATTTTTTTAAAGTAATATATCCTTATGCTCTGTGACTATGATTGAGTAATGCTAGAAGATGAAGGTGAAAAATATAGATCTGGCCTAGCTTCTGAAATTTTGACACTAAGTATGATACATTGGGTAAAATAGTCAGATCTGGAAGTTAACTGTTGTGCATTTACCATTGGTATTATCTTGAGTTAGTGTTTAGCTACATGTGTTACACTTTGCTGACCTGCAAAATGAAGAATAATGTGTGGGCTTACATAAATTTAACTACTGAAATGTCTGTATTTGGTTTAATAAAAACTTTAAGAGAAATAAATATTGTATATGTTAAAATATTAAAAATGATACATAGTTGATCTACAAACATCATGGATCAAATGTTCAGCATTTAATTTACAGTGTTTAATTTAGTCTTTCCTTATATAGCCACATTTGATGGAATGCTCCAATATTGAATATATAATAGTGTTTAATATGTTATAATATTTTACTATTATTATAAATCTATACGTGTTGTTATAGTAATTTAGGAATATAAATATTAACAGTTTTTTTTTTCATGTCAGCCTTATCACAACATTGCAATTAGGTACAATGATTACAGACTTTTGAAGCTTCAGGAAGCAAATACTAAGGCAGGAGTCACTGATGGGAAATGAAGAGCTAAGACCCCTCCCCAGAGGTTGAAGTGTATGAGCAGAGCATGTCCCCTGGGGTGCTGCCATGTTTGACTCCATGACAACACATGGATTCAGCTACCTTTTCCTGCAGAAGAAAGTTTAAAGATGAAAGGTATATTCAGTGCTATTCCTTTCATGTTGAATTACCAAGCAGGTTTAGCCAGATTGTTATTATTAATTCCTGGTGAGCCATTTTAATACTTGAAATTTTTTTTCCTGGCTTTAATCAGAATGTTCCTTTCATACAAAATCAAAATGGAATTCAGAGGCAAGTATTTTCAAATAATGTTCCAGAAATAAAAATAATAAAATAAAGTGTGTTTTATTGTATTTAGGGAAGGAAATAAAAGCTTGCTTGAGATTTTCCTATGTAAAAAATATAAGAAATAGTGAGATTGGGTGTTAAAATTATGTTTGAAAGAAAGCATGTGTCAAGGGTGGATTTATTTTTTCAGATTTCAATAAAATAAAATAAACATAATAAAATCCCTCCTTGGGTCTAAAATGCTATTTAATTCTTACTTAAATCACTACTGAAGTAGCTTTGGGAATGGGAAGGAATTATAGATCCTATGGCACCCTTATTACAACTTAAGAAGAGTACAATCTATGGTCTGAAGTGGAAACTAAATCAAGTAACTTTGAAAAACAAATTTGGGAGAAAGAGAAAACAACATTTGCTAATTTATTTTGAATAATGTCACAATTTTATAAATAGTATATATTCAGAAATCTATATTATCTTTATATTGGAAATATGGAATTTCAAATCAGTATTAAAAAGTATAACTATATATGTATGCATGTATATATGAGTGTACACACATATATTCTTCATAAGTTTTCTGTTACACAGAAATGCCTGTGTAGATAGTAATCACCTAAAAAACACAATAGTCTGCTAAGTGAGCATATGCTATTTCCTCTGAATTAAAAATATTTAGCCATATTTTTACTCTGTCACCTTATGAGTTGTCTAGGGATACAGTTAAAACAACATAGAAAGCAAACACCTCTCTCTTGGTCAAAAAAGACATTAGAGATTTGTTTTATGGCATGTCTGTCTTCAGATTTGTGTAAGCAAAGAGATTCTGAACCTCCAGGGATGTCCTATATCTCAAGGGTAGAATGGCCAAGATCAGAAGAGTCATTCTTCAGCTGGAAGAATCAAGGCAACATGGGACATCTGGAGTTTCCAGAGACCAGACCTGAGCTTATACTATCCACCTCTCATTATCCTAGGTGCATGTACATTTGCACAAATGGTGTGACCCTACATTGTGTATAACCAGAGAAGTGAAAAATTGTGCTCCTTTGTGTATAATAAATTGAAGAGCATTCTGCTGTCAAGTATAACTGATTTGAACAAATAAATATATTTTTAAAAAACAATATATCCATTTAATAAAATTAATATAGTACTTATTTTTTTAAAAAGTCATAGAGCCAGGAGCCAGTCAGATGGAAAATAAGGGTATAAAGGATTCAAAGTCGGGTGAGTAGGAGATGCTCTGAGCTTGAGGGACTAAATGCAGACATGACAATAAGCTTTGTCCCTCCCTGGAGTCCTTCTTATTGAGGGAATAGAGGCCAATTTCCTCTGATTCACAACAAAAGGGAAGGGTAAATGGAGAAGACAAATTCTATTAGAGGTACTATCCATAGATAATTTGACCTGTAGAGAAAACTATTCACATATGAAAACAAATTTTAATTGGGAGGCACAGAAATTTAGAATAGATTGATATGTTTTTTCCAAAGAACATGGGTTCATTCATTTTTTAAAAAGATTCAGAATAGAAGTAGACAAAGACATTGGCAGAGTCTTAAAACCAAAACAAAGGACTACTTCAGAAAGCAATGAGACTGTGTTCTTTGGTAGGAAACAGAATAGAAATAATTAGTTCCAGAACTGAGAGGCAAGTTGCCATGAGAATCTATGGCACTTATTTTAAGGCCAAAAGAGAAAATTACTATGTATGAAAGTGTTTGATGATGTTAACATTTAGCAGTATTGAGAATGGGAAACTACTGATGTATGTGTCTTGTTCTCATTTCAGAGAGATAAGACCTAAGTTCTTGATGAAATTACAAATGCTATTGCTTTCACAAACAAAATATTTTATTTTTAGTGAAAAATTTATATAGATAATGAAGCACATCAAAGTTTTTTGGGTTTTGTTTGTTTGATTGATTGAATAACATGAATAGCTCAGTGAAGGGAAGATGATTTTTTCATTACTTGGTAACAGCGTATTGGATTGGAGGACACATTTAAGATTAAAGTTAATGCCTTTAATCTTGAAGTTGTGTGTTCCTGAGGTGATAAGCACATTTTAGACCACAACAGGCTATAACCCATCCAGACTAGGATAATGCCGAGAACAGTTGAGATTCAGAACTAGATTAACAGGCAGGGAAGGAGGTGAGACAGACACTGGATCAGAAGGTAGGGAAGAGTGGCCTGGACTTTACTTGCTAGGTAAAGTGGGAATAACATCTCAATCTTTTTATTCTCTGGTCATGAATTAGAGAGCAGGATGAAATGAAGCTTTATTTTTCCCTTGTAGCAACATTACTCTATTATTCAAAGTAAATACAACTTAAACCTATTCCATTCAAAATTTTAAAATCATTGTTTTCCATAGTTCCTTTAAAAATGTTTAACAGGGCTTAAAAGATCTTTAAGAATAGTGGACCTTCATTGGATTGGGTCATTGGACCTGTTGCTTGAGGTCAGGTGATTTTCATATCCATGATTCTATGGAAACTTTTTGCTTCTTGACTTTATTAAAATAAGTTTGCAGTTCTAATAAGTCATAAAATAATCTAATGTACATTTTTTAATTTTCTTGATTGGCATAAGATCAACACATATGTTTCCTTTCATGCTCATACAATTTGTACCATGTCAATGGGTAGTATACTTTTAGAAATCAAATTTTCCATATGCTACAAGCAAGATTCATTTTTATGAATTTGCATGCAATATCCAGGTGCAAAACATTAAGTCTATTAACATTTTCACTTTAAAGTTGTGACAGTTGGTTTAAAATTTTATGTTCAATGTTATGCATTCTAACAGTGAAATTTTATACTCTTGACATGTTGATGGAGAAGTTTTTTTTTTTTTTAGGCAAACTAAAACTTAATTCATAGTAAAACTATTTTATATAAACACAGAACTGCTTTTTTCTTGAGTATTGCATAGGTGTGATATTGCTCTGAGTGTCAATTTACCAATGCCTACTGCATAAAGTAATAAGTAAGTAGAAGTCATTTGTCTTGTCCATGGAATTCTGAATACAAGAATATGTGTTCCAGGTTCTTAAGTAGGCAGTGATGATTCAATGGTGATATAAAAATGCTAAGGAAACTGACAGCCACCTAACAGATACTAAAATATATATGGAAAAATGCACGGTCTTGGGTTTTGCAGAGGTTATGATCCATTTGATAAAATAGACAAAAGCAATTATCCTGGAGAGAGTTTAATAGCTTATTGGGGGCAACTAGGGACAACTAGCTTAGGCTAGTCAGAAAGCTTCTTGGAAGAAATATAAGCTATAGGGCAGACCTTGAAAATCTAAGGTGAACAGAGGTTAGCATTAGCTGGAGCCAGGGCAGGTGGAGGGAGGGAGCAGGGGAGCCCCCTTGAAGGCCACGTAATGGAGAAGAGGCTGGCGAGTCCAGAGAGGAGTGGCAGCACTGCTGAAATGTGGCTGGCTGAGAGAAGTGGTGGGGGAGAAATCAAAAAGTCACTGGGGCCGAGCACAAGGCTTAGAGCCAGCAGAGAACTCAAATTTTATTCAGAAGAAGAGGCAAGCCATGCAAATATTTCAGGCAGGACAGTGATATGGCTGGTGACCATCACAAAGTGATGACCATCTTCTTTTCAATTCCTCTTGTCCTCTGGCCTGAAGGTGAGGCAGGGGTCCTAACTTGCCTACCCCAGCCCTTCAGACCTCTGCTCTTCTCTCTCACTCCCCTCTTTGTGCACACACACCCCTACTCCCATCACGTACCTGGCATAGGGTACCCTCCTCCTGGAGACTTCAGCACTTATCTCCACTCTTCAGGACACCACTCCAGGTGATTTAAATACCCAGAAAGACAATTTTTAGTACATTGAACTGTTCATTCCTCAATTCTTCTCTTCCAATTATCTAGCCCAACACAGACCTTAGCACCCTTATCTCAAAATCATGTATAAATGTGGCTGTGTTTTCCCAGCATCTCAAACTTAGCATCCTGTTCTGCAAACACATTCTTTTTTCTTTACAGTTTATTCCCTTTAGTCTTCCAAGTACCGTCATTTGTCCACCTCTATTTCTGATTTCACCCTATGCACATTATAAATGGTGTGGCTCAACATTATAACCATTTAATTGAGGTCCATTTTATTTATTTATTTTTGAGGTCCATTTTAGATATAGGTAGACATAGATAAATAGACTAGACAGGGATATATAGACATAAATATGTGTGCAAGTATACCTATGTAAAAATGCATATACACTTAAACTTTTATATATAATAGTAGACTAAATCTCCATGAGTAATTACAGATACTCGTAGGTTAATTAAAACAGCACTTTGAGCTAACATCTTTTAAAAGACCTATTGTTATTGTTATTCTAAATATAAGAAGCCTTCATTCTTAATCAGGTTGGATGATATGCTTCCTTATTAATGTAACCCATATGTAAAGAGGCATGTGTTAGATATGTGAGGATAATTTTGGCACTGCTTATAGAAACTTCTATCCAAATGTAAATTGTCTTAAGAGCTCATCCTGTGGGGTGCATACTCCATTAGGAAAGCACTCTTCAAACCCATAGTTCTCAACTCAGCAGATCCTAGAGTAGGTTGTTGGAGGTCCATGAGGTCAACACTATTTTAATAATAACTTTAAGGTTCTCTTTGCCTTTTTCTCTGTATTAAATTTAAATTGTTCATTGAAAAATTATCAGTAAAAATATTTACAATTAGTTCTGAGATTATAGGCAAGGGCTGTGTTCAAAGTAAGAAATGGCAGGCAGACAAGGGTGAGTTTGGAAGCTGAAAGTCATCTCAAGAAAGCGCTTGCTGCTTTCTCATCAGTTTTCATTTATACAGAGCAGAAATTCTCTTCCAAGGAATGTGCTTTAAATATCAATGCTCTGTCTTTATCCCTTCAGCACTAAAGAGTCTCCTTTGGCTTCTGAAATACCACTAATGCTATGACTAGAAGTGATGTGTTTCAGTGAAATTTAACTAAAAATGTGCCACTTTTATTCTACTTACTATTTTGTGAAGAATTTTTTTCTTTCTATTTTGATATGGCATCAATTTTGTAAATTGTGACTATGCATGTACTCTATTCTGCTGCTATTCAAAACAGCTTACCAGTGATGACAGCAAACAACCATGAATTGGTATTAGACTTAGTTTTACTAGGAAATATGTATAACAGAATACTTAAGCATTTTGCTTTATCGTAAATACTTTACATGCCATTTAACTACCTTTTTTAAAATATTCATCACTTCAGATACTGATATATTGTTCAGAGGAAATTAATCAAAGTTTTTGGTACAGTAATATCTAGAAGTAAATGTTATTTTGGACCTAGTTATGAGTAAATTTATACTAGACAAATCAGTTATGAGTAAATTTATACTAGACAAATCAGAAAGCTTAGAATTCAGATTAAATTAATTTAACAAATAATGAGGTTCCCTTTTTTCTATATCAAGGCATTTTTGAAACAGAGCATTTTTAAAGTTCCTTCAAACTGTTTCAAACAGTTTCTTCAAATTGGCATAAAAATATGGACAATATTATGCTTATAGATTACATATGTAAAAGTTTGTATGCAATTCAGTTTGTCTTGCTTTTAAATAGATATACATGTGTTTTTTATTAAAAGATTTAAAAAAAATTTAAACCCATAAAAGGATTGATTTGATTTGTTTTGCTTAATTTTCCATACAAGGAAGGAAACTCAGAGAAATGGGTTTAGGTATCTGTAGCCCAAAGGGCTTTATTAATGAAGGAGAGGATGCGGGGTACAATGATTTCCCCTGTGTTTGTCATTTGGAAACTGTCATCAGTAGAGGAAACGTTTCTTCCTTGTACCACATATGCTTATTATCATTATGGTCCTTTTTAGACCAGGTTCTCTTCTAAATTTAAAAAAAAAAATCAAATATCAGGTTATAACGTCATTCCTTTTCTCTGAGCGACAGTAAATATTACTCCCTTAACTTATAATACAATCATAAAATTGTTTCTTGTTTTCTTTTCATAAAATACATAAATAATTTTTTATTTCTTATAGTTTTATTTCATGCAGTCTGCTTTATTGTAAAGCACCTTTTTGGAGGCCTTCCTACTCATGTTTTTGTGAATCTATTTTGATGTCACATCATTTTTCTAATTTGGGATCTTTAAAAAATATTTAACAATAGCCTGAACCTGTTTTAATAAATAAGCCAAGAGGGCTTTTTTTGTTTGTTTGTTTGTTTGTTTGTTTTAAGAATTTTTCACTAGTTCCTAATTTTTTTCTTTTGTTTTTGTTTCAGATGAAGACTATGTAGCTTTTAATAAATTGCTTTTTCTGTGTTTTATGAAAATTTCAGTACCCTTTGTGGCAAGGAATTATCTGACTCACTGGTAGATTATCACATCATGGGCAGGTGCACCTTTAAAAACTGGCTTGAGTTGCTGTAGTGCCAAGGTACATTGTAATAAATAAGTGAGTAAATAAAACCAAGTAAATTGATTTTGAATTCTTATGTTCTTAATATTTAATTTCCTCTAAGAGAGTTTCATAATTCAGCCACACTTCATCTTTGTATTTAGGTATATATATATATATATATATAATTTAATATGCTTTTCTTTGAGTTCAAATAAAACAGAATTTGATACACCTAGATTCAACATGAATGAGCTGGGGGATGAGTCTGATAGTCTATAGCTTGTGATAACAGATTGGAACTCTGGAGAAAAATGGCAATTAAGTTTCTTTCATTGAGTTTTATGAGGCTGGATTCCTCCCCACATCCGAAGGCAAAGAGGCTCATAGCCCAGAGTTCCTAAAATGCTTCCTCTGAAAGCAGACATCTGTCATGTGTTATTTGAGCAAAGATGACATAGGGAAGGAAGAGCTGTCAGTTCCCTGGGTGCTTTATTAGTGCTCTCTACTGTTCAGGTGTTCAGAGCAAAGTGGGAAATAGGTACATTGTATGATGATCAAATACTCATGCTGTTGTCATGGAAAGTAGGGTTGATATTAGTTGACAATGTTTTGTCTTCCTTTGATGTTAGACATCATGTTATTCTTTGTATAAATAATTTAGCATATTACTCATATTGATGCAACTTGAAGTTAGTTTTAATAAATATCCATACCAAAAAAAATCTTATGACATACTGGTTACAAATTAAGCACCTATAACATTTTGTCATACTTCTTGATAAAGAATATTCTCCTCTGTGAAAAGAGATTTTCTATAGTTGTCTTTAATTTTGGTAAAATTGGATAAATGACCCCTATCAAGACGCCACACCATACCGTGTAATATTGCCATAACAAGGTAAGTGGAATGCTGCAGTGGTCTCCTGGCCGCAGTGGGCCACATGATGCTGTGGCTTCCATTCTGCAGCTGCTATAGCATCCTGATTACATGCTCAGTATTCCTCTTCAGGGCACAAACTAAGAAGCACCATCCTCACAGCAAGTCAAGTGCTTTGCTCCCTCTGGTCATGGTGCTGGTTTAATTTAGTTAAAAAGAGAAAAATAATTCTGAACTGTGTACATATTTTATTATGTTTAATGGAATGCTTTATATGTAAACATCATAAGCCCATAAGATTATGTAGGTTAACATGTTTTAAAGCAATGCCAGTATTTATTAGATTTATTAAGGCATCAGCACCCACATTTTGCATCAGTTCTTAAGGAGATTTTAAAAGTTCATCACACAGAGTTAAAGCAATGAAATGGTAGAGATTCAAATGATGTGATTATTTAAGATAACATTCTTAAGAACTTTGGAATCATGTATGTTCAGTTTATTTGTGGGTACTCTAGAATTATTCTTGATGTGGCTTACCACAAAAAAGGGTAGCAACCAAAATGTACGTCATACTCATATTTCCATTAACAGTTCTATTAAGATCTAATTCACATACAATAAATTTCAGCCAAAGTTTTCAGTTCAATTGAATTATTTTTAGTATAACCACACATAGAGTTATGAAACAATCACTACTATCTAATTTACAAATGATTGTCATCACCCAAAAAGTCAAAAACCCACACACACCAGTGGGCATTCCCCATTCTCCCCTCGCCCACAGCTCTTGGCATATTAATCAGCTTTTTTCTCTATAAATTTATCTGTTTGGGAAATTTTATGAATGACATATGAAACATAAAAATATAATCATAAATGACTATATTCTTTCATTTAGCATAAATTTTATTCACATTATAACATGTATTAGTGTTTTATTCTTTGGCCAAATAAAATCTTACTGGAGTGATATCTCACATTTTTTTTTCTTCATTTTATCATCTGAGGGGCATCTGAGTTGTTTCCAACTTTCAACTATTCTGAACAACGTTACTATCAACATTCATGTACAAATATTGGGTAGATGTATTTATATTTCTCCTGAAATTTCTGGATTATGCAGAGTTAGACCCATGTTTAACTTTGAAGTAGCTGCCAAAATATTTTTCAAAGTTCTTGCATTGTTGTGCATTTTTATGCAAGCAATCTTTGAGGTTTCTAATTTCACCACACTTTTACCAACACATGTTAGAACTCCCCCCTCTTTGTATAGGCCTGGAGATCATACTCATCAGGGTCTTGTGCATGCTGGCCAAGTGCTCTACTCTACCATTGAGCTATAGGCCTTGTCTTGTTTTATTTTTATTTGTTTTTCTCTATAGCGATCCTTGTAGATATCGATCATATGTGCTTGTGATTTTTATCTGAATTTCCCTAATGATTAATGATCTTTAGAATGTTTATGTATATGAATTGTCCATTTGTATATTTACTTTGGAAAATTTCTTTTTTATTATTGGTTGTTCAAAACATTACAAAGCTCTTGACATATCATATTTCATACATTTGATTCAAGAGGGTTATGAACTTCCATTTTTACCCCAAATACAGATTGCAGAATCACATCGGTTACACATCCACGTTTTTACATAATGCCATATTAGTGACTGTTGTATTCTACTACCTTTCCTATCCTCTACTATCCCCCTCCCCTCCCCTCCCATCTTCTCTCTCTACCCCATCTGCTGTAATTTTATGCAAAATTACATATAAGAGGTTGTGAGGGGAAAGGGAAAAAAAAACAATGGAAAATTTCTATTGAGACCCTTTGCCCGTGTTTTAACTGAGTTGTCTTTTTGTTCTTGTGTTTTTATTTATTCTGGATACAAGTCACTTCTCAGACGCATGAATAGTATTATTTTCTCACTTTTTTTTGACTCTGTGCATTTCTTTTTACTTCCTTGATAATATCTTTTAAAGAAGAACTTGTTAATATTTTTTATTTAGTCCATTTTTTTCTTTTCTTGCTTTTGCTTTGAGTATTGTGTATAGCCCCCAATTCAGTGTCATCAAAATTTAGTCTCATGTTTTCTTTAAGAGTTTTATAATTTTAGCTCTTAAAGGTTTGGTCCTGATCTATTTTGAGTTACCTTTAGCCAAGGTGTGAAATGGGGGTTCAGGTTTATTCCTTACTTATACAAGCCAGTCGTTCCAGAAACATTTGTTGAAAAGTATTATTTCCTCATTTAAAGTCTTGACACACGTCAAGAACCCATTGGCTGCTGGGCAGGGTCACTGCCCATAACCTTGGATGCTCAGAAGGTGGGAGAGAGGATCACAGCTCAAGGCAGCCTAAGCAACACAGTGAGATTCTGTTTCAAAAACCAAAGATCAAAAACAACTGCCCATAAATCTAAGAGTTTATTTCTGGGGTTTAGAGACAATTTCAATCCTATATCTCTCTATGCTGGTTACTACAGTTTTCTAGTAAGTGCTGAAATCAGGAAGTTTGAGTTATCCAACATTTTTCTTTTTTTTTAGGATTGTTTCCATGATAACTTTTTGTTTTCCTCTTAAGAATGTTGACATATAACCACATGTATAAGAACAATGGCACAAAACCATAGCTACTTGGATCACTACTCTGGATTTTTGTTATTTAAGATAACAATAAAGATTTTTGGGAAATAATTGGTTCAAGATATTCAGAATATAGGTTTCATCATTCCAATCACTTCAATTGTCCAATTAGGAAAAAAAACTCTCCAAATTTGGGGAATCAAATAAAGTTTCTGTAATATCTCAAATTGAAACCTGTGTCATTCCATATAGAATTAGTTTTTAATTTTATTTTTGTTAGTACTAGAAATTTAACCCAGGGCCCCATAAATAAATTTTAGGCAAGTGCTCTGCAAATGAACTACATAAACATCAGGCCCAGAATTACTCAACCATACCAATTCACCTGTAAATGAACCCTGAACCTTCTGTTCTAAATAATATAAATTAAAGATTAAGATATTTAGCTGTGATACCCTCTTTTTAATGTCATTGGCCCTATATCAACAAAAAGTGCATTGTAACTACAGCTTATTGGAAAAGTTATAGTTCAGACTTCAAATGTCAGCAAATTATTTTAGCAATGCATTTATACAATACTACCCTGTTTAATATTTCTTAAACACTTGGCAATCTCCCATTTGACAATGAGGATACTTATTTTAAATGGAAACCATGCTGTAGAAATCTAGCAGCTGGTTCTATGAAAGCTTTAATGTCTTATGAAGTGCAAGGGTGTATGCATATAAAAAAAAAGATTAGTAAGAAAATTGCATAAATAAATCTGATAAATCACACCCTCCTCTTTATGGGTTACAAGACCCAGGACATTTTGTATTAGAAGATCATATTTTAATACTGACTGCCTTAGGAATAATACCTTAGACTCACTAAATTTAAATCACCCAACAATTTCCATATAGATAGTAAAAAGATATTTTAGAAACTGAAATTGATTCTGACATGGAAAAATGTGTGGAGTCCTGTAACATATGCTATGTACTTTGCAAATCTCTCAATTACTTTCTGCCTGAAATTACTAAAAAGTTTTAGCAAAGTCCTGATTGAGATTACTAGGTTTTTTTTTCAGTTTAAGAGCTTATTATGGTCTAGTCCTATAATAATGTGACTCAGAAATTTTCAGTTCCAATTATCAATATCCAAGCAAAATTTACTATGTACTAATTATTTAAAGTCACAAAATTGTCATGCTTATTCATTCCTTACAAAGGTTCTGCATTACCTGAGCTTCGGTTAGGGGATTTGTAAACAAAAACCTATCTAAATTTGTGTCATTATTCCTTACTACCATGATCGAATTCTAAGCTGCTCAGATTATAAGGATAACCTACCATGGATACCCTGGAGCAGACTTGAACAGATTGGTCAAAGAGACTTGCCAGACTCCCCATGCTCAATTGTCACCTCAGCTTCCATGACAAAAAATGGTCCTGTTCTGTTGCTAACGGGAAGACTGATCACCAATGTTTTACAACTGAAATTTAGATAAAGATTTGTAATATCAGTAAAAATAAGATTTATATTCTGTGTTCTGTAGCATCTAACTGGAATTTCTTTTTCCAGTGTTTTTCAATTGTTTATCATATTCTCTTTTCTTTTTTAATTCTAGAAATCAATGTTTTCTAAGAATTATAATGACTTTTTAGCTGAAAGTCTTATTTCCACATTACCAAAACTTAGACTATAGTTGAACTTTATTATACTGTCTGCTTGATCAGATTCTAAGATAAAAATTGAATATTTCCGTTGACTAATGAAATTTTGGGCATCTACCCAGATTTTAGGCAGATTGCCTGAGACCTTACCAGAGTAGCAGTAGGAACAATGCAATTATTCTGCATTTACAGTAAATATTGAATTGGATTCATTTGGCATATATAAAGCTTTAGGATACTATTTATATAGAATTTTTTAAATTATGGCTTATTGGCTTGGCAAAAACTATTAACCACAGTAGATGGGCATCTGTTGCTTTAATCTGTCCAGCATCCATTTATTCTTTTTAAATGAACACACACTATTCCAGGCACTTGGAATACATGCATGCATAAAAAAGTACCCATACTTCATAGAATAAATACCCATGGTGCTTGGAATTTGCATTCTAGTAGAGAGCCAGAGGTCATTAAGGTATGAATATACAAGTATTAGAAAGAGAACATCTGAATTCTTACATTGAGTTCAGCTCTCAATATTAAGTGTGGTATCTGGCCTGAGCTTTGAGTAAACTTTTCAAAGATGTTAAAGACAGTGAATTGTTCACATAACTGTGGAAAGAAGGCTCCAGGTAGAGGAACAGCCAGTGCAAAGCTCTTGATGGGACTGATCAAATAAGAAACCAGATGATATGTGACAGAACGTTGCATATTGATGAAGTTAGGTGTGCCCTTCAGTAGGTGAAAGGGTAAGGAAACTAATGCAAAAGTGAGGCGCAAATTAAGTGCACTGGCACACGCACAGATACGCCTCCCCATACACAGAATATGTAGCTGGAGCACTGGCAGAACCCTTCAGTCTAGGAAGGACTGAGACAGAAAATACAATTTAGTCTGATAAGTTCCAGGACAAAGGTAAATAACAGGCATAGTGGAGTGTCTAATAAAAGCTGCACTGCTGGCATAGGGCAGTGGTCTTGACCTCCACTCCAAGTACCCAAAGCAGCAGCACCAGTGTCACCTGAGAACATGTTGACATGCCAGCCCCTGGACTCCACCTAGAACCCATTGAGCCAGTATTTTGCATTTGGACAAGACCCTAAAGTGATTTGGAAGAATTCTGACATTTAAGAAGTCTATTTTAAAAGATTTTAGGAATGAAGCAGTGGTCCATTCCAGAGAAGAAAGGACTTGAACCAAGTTGTGGGAGAAGAGAAAAAATTATATATCACCACCTCCAACAAATCTGCCCTGCTATGTGCTGATAACTATAAAACATCAAGGGTAGCTGGAGCCAAAGACAAAACGCCAGTGGAGTGTGATCTGAGAAGGCGAATTGGAGAAGGATTTACAAGTTAATCTGGGAACTGAGGTTTGTCTCCTAGTCATTGGGACTGTTGAGGGATTTGTCACAGTTGCAATTGAGCTGGACCAGATGAGGGACTGTGAAGGTCTGGATTACACCTTGGCACATTCTTTTGCTCTTAAAACACCCTTAGCACTAATTTAATTGTTTATTTATTTATACATAGTAAATGTTATAGAAGCTTGGCACAAATTTAGAAAATGTCCAAAACATCTAAACAACAAAATGATTATAATGATATTATAGCCAATTCCATCAGCAGTTAAGTAGTATTTTTGTTTTTATTATTTTCTCATGAATAATTTTACATAAAAGTCATATATTTTTTACAATATTATGAGAGTTTTTCTCAATTTAGACATAAAAATCATATTATAAAATCTATATGTTTTAATGTCTGGAGAATGCTCCACCAGAGTAGTAGATTATAATTAAACATAATACTTTCAGAAATCAAGTAGGTCAATTTAGCTTTTTCATTATCATAATGAAGCATACTTGTGCTGAGATCTTTTATGTGTTTTGATATTATTTTTCACACATTAGAATACATGATGAATATTTTAGGACTTCTGTTATGATTTTGATTCCAAAATCCTCTGCAGAATTTGTTTCATACACACAATCCTCCTCATTTTATATTTTTCCCTGATCCAAAAGAAATGCCCTTTATTAAAAGTGTCATATACAAACAAACCAAATACCAGATAAAAACTGAGTGCCCATAATTCTGTTGTACTAGAGATAATCTATACTAGCATTTTCCTTCCAAACCCGTTTATCTATTTATTTTATATCCATCTCTAAAAATGTATGCTTGTGTGTATATGTGCATTAACCAACAATTATTTGTACTTTTCCATATATTTATCAATACACCCATGCATTCTGCCACAACATATTTCTCTTTGTTCATAATTAGTATACATTGGAGGTAGTATATGAAGCTTCTTCCAAGCAAATATAAAGGCAATTATTTCTTCAGGATGTTCGTACATGTAACATGCATGAATCTTAAACATCATCCAGTGACTCAGCATTTGATTATAACACTTTTTGTTAAATAAAAAAAAACTCAGAATAAAAGAAAGATTTGTGGGCTAGATGAAGGGGAGTGAGGAGGAAGAAGGGATGGCATAAGGAAGAAGAGTGGAATGAATGTGACCTGACTTTCCTAGGTACATGTGTGAATGTGCCACAGTGAATCCCACCATCTTCTATATCCACAAGACACAACAACAACAGAAAAAACAAACAAACAAACAAACAAAAAAAACCTATAAGCAAATAGTAGAGGGTACCAAGTAGACAGAAGGGTAGAGGAGGAGGGAGGGAAGGGCAAGCACTAGAGACTGAATTATATTCTATGCTTTTATAATCATGTAAAAACGAATCCTAATGCTATGCATAACTAAAAAGAGCAAATAAAAATAAAAGTAGAAAAAGATAACTTTCTTATCAGCTGCTCATCTCTAGCAAGGCCCACCTGTACATTTTTGTTACCTTACCACCAGTTGGTATAGCAAATAGTGGACAGAGCCATTGGATCAACGCAGCCCGGGGGGTTCCTGCATTCATCATTCTGTACCCATGTGAACCCCCATCCTGGAAATCCCACTTTCTAGTTGAGGTCTAGACTATCTAATTTAAGATGAAAATCTATTGAAAAAACAGCAAATTCCATCGTGTGATCAAGGACTTCATGATGCAGGGTGGAGACTTCACAAGGGGAGATGGCCAGGAGGAAAGAGCATCTGTGGTGAGTGCTTCCGAGATGGAAACTTCAAGCTGACACACTGTGGGCCGGCTGGGTGGAGACCCCAAGGGCTCCCAATTCTTCATGACTACAGTCAAGGCTGCCTGGCTAGGTGGCAAGCATGTAGTGTTTGGCAAAGTTTTAGAGGGCAAGGAGGTGGTGCGGAGGGTAGAGAGCACCAAGACAGACCGTTGGGACAAGTCCCTGAAAGATGTGATCACTGCAGACTGTGGCAAGATGGAGGTGAAGAGGCCCTTTGCCATCGCCAAGGAGTAGGGCACCAGGGACCACGTCCCTCTGAGCAACCCTCTGTGCAGGCCCTGTGGCCCTCACCAGGGAAAAGGTGGCCCTTCCCAGGGCTCCATGCTGCACTGGCCCTAGAGCCAGCATCTGAGGGAGCCAACCCACTCCCCTCACATTCCACAGGCCCAGATTTGTAACAGAATCAAGGCTGACCAATTAAAAAAAAAGTGGGAGAGAGAGAGAGAGAGAGAGAGAGAGAGAGAGAGAGAGAGAGAGAGAGAGAATGAGAGAGAGAGAGAGAATACCCATCTGAAGTTAGAAAAGAAAATGCCTTAGGAGAACTGCATGTCCACACTTTACAATACTGGGACTCTGCTTTATGTACAGTTGGAGAGTCTGCTTTTTCTAAATTAAGATGTGGTCAGCTACATTTTCTCCAGAATTACTTTGTGCTCTGTGGATGAAATTGTGTTATTCGTCTTAATGATTTCACTGATTCAAGACATGGGTCCCTTGTTCTTGTTATTTTGTTATCATAGTTTACACGCTGACCTGGAGATATTTTTTTCTTAAGTTTTCTGCATTATAGATTGATTTTGCCATTCTCAGTGGCATTAAATGTCCTGGTAGCATTCTGTTTTAGACTTGTTGATATTTTAAGAAGGTGACTTTACTCATTAATTTCATGTGTGTGTTTGTTTACAGTAAACTTAACTCACATATACTCTTGAATTATTTGATGTGCTCTAATGTCTCAGCTGCTATGAAATCCATGGTTGTATATTTCTATTCCATATTATTGTCATGAAATATAATTATCCATATTTAATAAAGTAATTTTGCCATTTATTACTATTAGTCTGTATTTGAAAGAAGTATGGTTAAGAACAGTAACAATTCTTTGAAAATCCACTTCTACAGCATTACTAAAAGAAAATAAATTGAATGATTATAGGATAATGTCAGTTAATGTAAGTTTTTTCCTATTCTAACCTTGAAATTTTAAAAAAATATTTATTTATGTATTTTCATTTGTTCTGATTAGTTATACATGATAGCAGTATGCATTTCAATTCATTGTACACAAATGGAGTACAACTTTTCATTTCTCTGGTTATACATGATGTAGATTTGTACCATATGTATAGTCATCCATGTAACTTGGGTAATGATGTTCATCTCATTCTACCATCTTTACTACTTCCTTTCTCCCTCCCCCTCCTTCACTCCCCACCTTTGTCCAATCAAAGTTCCTCCATTCTCCCCCCCACCCCCACCCCACCCCCATTATGGGTCAGCATCCACTTATCAGAGAGGACATTCAGCCTTTGTTTTTTTGGGAATGACTCACTTCACTTAGCATGATATTCTCCAACTCTGTCCATTTACCTGCAAATGCCTTAATTTTATTTTCTTTTAATACTAAGTAATATTCCATTGTTTATATGTACCACAGTTTCTTTATCCATTCATCTATTGAAAGGCATATAGGTTGCTTCCATAGTTTAGCAATTGTGAATTGTACTGCTATAAACATTGAAGTGGCTGCATTACTGTAATATGTTGTTTTTAAGTCTTTAGGGTATAGACAAAGAAGTGGGGTAGTTGGGTCAAATGGTGGTTTCATTTCAAGTGTTCTAAGGAATCTCTATACTGCTTTCCAGATTGGTTGTACCAATTTGCAGTCCCACCAACAATGCGTAAATGTACCTTTGTCCCCACATCTTCGTCAACACTTGTATTCTAAAGTGATTCTGGAGAAAATGTAGCTGACCACATCTTAATTTAGAAAAAGCAGGCTCTCAAACTGTACATAAAGCAGAGTCCCAATACTGTAAAGTGTGGACATGCAGTTCTCCTAGGCATTTTCGTTTCTAACTTCAGACGGGTATTCTCAATAGGTTTCCATCTTTAATTAGATAGTCTAGACCCAAACTAGAAAGTGGGATTTCCAGGATGGGGGTTACACATGGTTACAACAAGATGAATCTTTTATTATATTGATAACTGCCATTCTGAATGGGATGAAATGAAATCTTAGAGTAGTTTTGGTTTGCATTTCTTTGATTGCTAGAGAAGTTGAATATTTTTCCATATGTTTGTTGATTGGTTGTATTTCTTCTGAGAAGTGTCTGTTCAGCTCCTTAGCCCATTTATTGATTGGGTTGTTTGTTTTCTTGATGTTAAGTTGTTTGTGTTCTTTATATATCCTGGAGATTAGTGCTCTATCTGACATGTGTCGGGGTGGGGGGCAAAAATTTCCTCCCAAAATACTCTCTCTTCACTTCATTGTTTCTTTTGCTGAGAAGATTTTTAGTATGAATGCAACACATTAATTGATTCTTGATTTTATTTCTTATGCTTTAGGAGTCTTGTTAAGAAAGTTGGGGCCTAATCTGACATGATGAAGGTTTGGGCCTACCTTTCCTTGTATTAGGCATAGGGTCTCTGGTATAATTCCTAGGTCCTTGATCCATTTTGAATTTTGTGCATGGTGAGAAATAGGGGTTTAGTTTTATTTTGCTGCATATGGATTTCCAGTTTTCTCAGCACCATTTGTTGAAGAGGCTGTCTTTTCTCTAATGTATGTTTTTGGCACCTTTGTCTAGTATGAGATAACTGTATTTATGTGGGTTTGTCTCTGTGTCTTCTATTCTGTACTATTGGTCTACAAGTCTGTTTTGGTGTTAATACCATGATGTTTTTGTTACTATAGCTTTGTAGTATAGTTTAACGTTTGGTATTGTGATGCCTCCTTCTTCACTTTTTTTGTTAAGGATTGCTTTGGCAATTCTAGGTCCCTTATTTTTCTAAATGAATTTCATAATTGCCTTGCTTTTTGTATTTCTATTAGGACTGATGTTGGGAATTTAATTGAAATTTCATTGAATCTGTATATCACTTTGAGTAGTATGGCCATTTTGACAATATTGATTCTGCCTATCCAAGAACATGGGAGATCTTTCTGTCTTCTAAGGTCTTCTTCAATTTCTTTCTCTAGTGTTATGTAGTTTTTATTGTAGAGGTCTTTTACCTCTCTTTGTAGATTGATTCCCAAGTATTTCTTTTTTTAATGTCTTTATTTATTTTTATGTGATGTTGGGGATCGAACCCAGGGCCTCGCCTGTGCTAGGCAAGCACTCTACCTCAGAGCCACAAACCCAGCCCCCAGGTATTTCTAACCTTGAAACTTTATGAAGTATTTACTACAAATCTCAAATCAACCTCACTTTTCTTTTGCAATTTCTTAGACATTCAAGTACTCTTTTCTTTCATAACTCTATTGGATAAATCTTAGAACTTCCTTTTGTGGGGCCAGGGGTGAATATGTATATAGTACATGTATAATGAAGTTTACTTTTTAACTATAAAAACCTGTGAAAAGGTAAACATTGAAATCCCATTATCATTCATCCTATTAGGCTGATCTGGTCTGGTGTTGTGATCCATACCACTATTCCAACATATGGAATAGCAACATATTGTATTTTTATATCAAAATCATCAAAGTTTTTAAAGGGTGTGTATATATGTGTATGGCTATTTATTTCCTGCAGTTTTATTTTTTATTCTGAGAGATATGTATCTATATACGGAGGGTGGGGAAGAGACGGGGAGGTTAGGTACAATTTTTTAAAATGTGATAGCTTTCTCAGGTTTTAATTTGACTCTGTTACTAAGGTTTTGATAAATTTGCTAGTGTTAAAAAATCAAACAATAGGGTTATCTAGATTTCTAATTAGCTACATTCTAGAAATTTTACTGATTATCCTGAATAAGTTGATTACCTTACTGATCTGCATTCTACACCTCCAACTATATTTGTAGATTTTATTGTCCTGTAATAAGAATGTGCTTGATTGGTAAGGAAATGGCAAAATTTTGTGATTATATGTACCTCAAAATTGTCTTATTTAATCTTCCTGATACATGAAAATGAGTTTGTGTTTCTTTCAAGAGTGGATGCTGAATTATCAAACCTTTAAAAAATAAATCTGTCTCCAGAGGCTAAAGTAAGCTTTAACAACAGGATCATTTGCCTCTCTACCAGGACAGGAGGGACCTGAGTGCTCATAAGGAGGAGCTGAAAGCTACAAGACACAACCAGTAAAGGAGACGCCTGAGAGGTCTCAGCCCTCTGTTGCACTGGGAAGGGGAAGAAAGAATACCAAAGTGTTGGGGGGGGGAGGAGAATAAGGTTCAAGAAACATATACATTTATACAAGTGGATTTAACAGTTTTATCAATAAGCAAAATAAACAGCTTTAGAGCACACAGGTAGCCAGTACCCAGTAACAAAGCTGAAGTGGATTTTTGCTCTATTAATACAGAGTCAAAGCTGCACTTGTCAGACTCTTCTTATACACAGCAATTCTGCTATCCACACACAGTCAGGAGATATTCAATTTATATCAGTTTCACTAAAAGAAAAAAGCTTAACCGATCAATTCTCCTCTTAGATAAGAGAACATTTGACACATATACATCAGGAGAGACATACAAATATATGACTATTCGGAGTAGCACCAAGTTGAAAACATTTAAATACTGTGAACAGAAGGGTAAGTATATTAATCACAGCATATTCATGCAATGCTATATTGTAAAGCAGAACAAACTACAGTGACAGAAACCATGTAGCTGAATCTTAACAATTAAAATTGAAAATATGACCCAGAAGATTACATTCAGTATAATTCCCATTTTGTTTGTTAAAAACAACTTAATATATTTTAATAATATTTAAATAAACAAGTAAATTTAGTATACATTGTAGACACACTTAGCACATGCATATATGTGTGAGAATATATGCTCATAGATTTTTTAAAGTCATGAGAAAACTTAATATCTATTTATGAATAGATTTATCTATTCATATCTATTCATATTATCATATAAATTTATGAATGTACAAAATATTATTATCAACTGTATCCACCATGATGGAAAATAGGTCTCTCTGTCTCTTGAACTCAAGCAGTTTTATTTTCACAATTTCTTGAATCATATCTATAAGTTTCAGAGGTCTCTGGATGAACAGAAGGAAACAAAATTGAATTCAGGCACTTACGAAATTGGTCATTACTTTACAAAATATGTTGGATTCAAGATTGGGATATTAGATAAGAGAATTTTGATGTCTTTTATATTTATTTTATGTTTTTTAAAAATATTTTTAATTGTCAATGGACCTTTATTTATTTTTATGTGGTGCTGAGAATTGAACCCAGTGCCTCACACATACTAGGCAAGCACTCTGCCACTAAGCCACAACCCCAGTCCTGTTTTCCTAAATATTAGGAACATTATTTTCAACAACTAGAAATATTAATGAAAGAAATAGATATTTGAAAAACACTTGATTTTCAGGATCTCAGCTTATATTGCTTTTTGCCTAGTAGATTTTGCATGTTATGGTAAAGTAAATTTAAATATCATTTAAAAATGACTTTCATTCTAAAATGAAAATGAATGTTGAAAGACAAAATGAGATTTTAGAATACATTTCACATAAAAGATGGAAGAGTTATAATATCTGCAAGAATAAAGTAAGTTTAAAACCATGTAAGTTCCTGGACAGTTGAAAAAAGAGCCACTACATTTAAGTGAAAACAATTTTTTTTTAAATAATTGACAGACTCTTGTGCATGTGTTTTCTTCATCTATGTGGTTGAGGTGGCAGGCTGTCTGTGGGGGGGGGGAATTTTTTTTCACCCAGAGAGGTAACAACAAATTCCTGGAATAATTGAAAAATTTCTGCATGATTCTCATATAATTCTGGTCACAGGGAAGAAGTGGACAGAAGAGTCAGACCAAATGTTTTGAATTTTAAGGAGACTAAAAGGGCAAGCTAAGATTTGCACTTGGATTAATATGAATACCCTAAGAAAAGGAATAAATCACCTGTGGTGGAGCCAAGGGAAAGCTGCCAGCATTTCTGAGAAGATCCAAAGACTTTTAATTTGCATCTGTAGACATTCCTGGCACAGCAAGTAGAGGACCCACAGGCAACAGAAAGGACTGTCCAGTGGCAGAACAGATCAAAATACAGCTCCATTTTCTTTTTAAATGGTAGGAGCAAAGCAACTTATAAAATTGCTCTTAGATGAGTATTTTTAAAAAATCTTTTGTATATATTATAGCTTTCTGCTCCACATTTGAGGCCAGTTTTTAAGATAAAGTATTTACTTTGAAACCAAAGACACTATATAATCTTTAAAAAACTATGTGTAAATGAAGCCAACTTAAAAAACTTGACCTAGTCAATAACCTACTCATTTCCTTACCTTTCACATTGGTAAGTGGAGAAAACAAAATATTACTGACTCATCAGTAATGAATGTGAGTGGAAAACAAAGAGTCCCCCTGCCCCTGTCCTTAGACCTCAACACTTTAACTCAACCTGTATATCTGGCCTTGAGTGGGCACTGGAATCTGCCCTAGATCAAACACACCTCATAAAGAGAACATTGAGATTCTTTTCTAAATAGTTGTCTTGTTTTATAATCCCAGCGCCCAAAAGAAATGGTTCTTATAGCTTCACCTCATGTCATGTGTCTTCTCTAGACTTTCATTATAACAGATTCTTGTGGAGAACTACCACTTACAGGCTATTATGAGTAAAGCATTACCCTAATGGTTTCTCGTGCATTAACCACTTCATCTTCATGAGACACATATGATGGAGACTACTTTTACCTTCATGCATCAGATAAGGAAATTGAGGCACAGTTGTTTAGTACATAGGATTATGGAAGAAAGCATAGGAAGATTCATCCTATGCAAAGATGTGGTCACTTAGCGAAAATTTGGCTTCTATAGGCCAGAGCCTAGGGACCATGTCTGCCTAATGGTTTGACACATGGATAATCTTCACAGGGATGTGGTATCTAAGGCAATCTCTAGAGAATTATACAGTGCTACTTCCTTCATATTCTATTGGCAATGTCAGTTCCCAGGCCATCCCTGATTCAAGGCAGTGGCCCCAAGGTCTTACAGAAGGAGCCACATGAACATGTAGGGACACCTTGGGGTAGGGGGTTTGCATCCATCATTCCATGCAGCTGAGCACAGCAAAATGCAGAAAGTCCTGGTCTAAAGAAGGCCTCTGTTGTCTTTCTGTTATGTTATTTACCTCCATGCCTATAACGTGGAAAAATCAAACCTGGTGGAAAGATGCTCTTAATGGAAAAGTGAAGAGTGTGGTACTGGTGTGTGTGTGTGTGTGTGTGTGTGTGTGTGTGTGTGTGTGTGTGTGTGTGTGTGTGTGTTTGTGATCTGTGTTCCTTCTTCAGCAGCTTGTATTGATTTTTACAAGATGACAGCACATGGTTGTTTAGAATGGTCTTTGGATGCCTTTGCTTCTGAATGTACTCTCCTAAATAGAGATTTAAATCAATAGATAGGAATTGCTGCTTATGATCTTGTGACCTTGAGCATTCTTCTTATAATAAAATTAATTCCCTCAAAAACTGAATGAAAAAATAAATATGAAAAATCTGATAACAGACCTGTCATTAATAAATACCAAACAAATTAGTTTATTCATTTCTTTGTACTTTTCAAGAGATAATATCTTTCAGAGCAAATAAATTTAGAAAATAAAATTACTATGCAAATTAAAGTACCCTTTTAATAAAATCTTGAAATCATCACATAAAATTTTAAAATCATAATGACACTTGCCCCTGACTCCAACGTCTTAATCCTTTAGCCTCTTACTTGCTGTATTTTCTTCTCTTTGGTTGACATATTTTAAGAAATTATTCAGGTCTCTATATAATATCATTTATAATAATAATCTGGATATTACACAGTTGACACTTATATAGGAGACTTAAAAATCAAGTATACAGCATCATGATGTGAAAATACAGACATAAGCTAATAATCAGTAGCTGAATTTTTGTCTTTAAACATTCTAATTTATGACTTTAATGAAAATGATTAAACAGTTTTACACTTTTATGGTGGGATTGTAAATTAGTACAACCATTATTATGTAAATCTATATTGAGTCTCCTCAAAATACTAGGCATGGAACTACTAGATGATCCAGCTAAATCACTCTGTGGTATTTCCTCTGAAGAATTAAAGCCATTTTCCTACAGTGATGCATGTGTACTCATGTTTATAGCAGCACAGTTCACAAAAGCCAAACCATGGAACCAGCCTAGATCTCCATCAGTGGATGAATGGGTAAAGAAAATGTGATATATATGCACAATGGAGTTTTATTCAGCCATATATAAATGAAATTACAGCAATTGCAGGAAAATGGATGGAACTTGAGAACATTATTTTAAGGAAAATAAGTCAAACTCAGAAAGACAAGGTGTATGTTTTCTCTCATGTGTGGAAGCTAGAGAAGAAAAAAGAAAAGCTGGAGGGGGATATCATGGAAAGGGGCCAGGAAAGGGGAAGGAAGGGGTGAGGGGAAGGGGAGATACTGGTAAATGACATTTGCTAAATTATATTGTCATGTTGGTTTCACGTGCATTAACCACTTCATCTTCATGAGACACAGATGATGGAGACTACTTTTACCTTCATGCATCAGATAAGGAAATTGAGGCACAGTTGTTTAGTACATAGGATTATGGAAGACAGCCTAGGAAGATTCACCCTATGCAAAGATAGGGTCACTTAGTGAAAATGTACAAATATGTAACAACATACATGTACAAATATGTAACAACAAATCCCATCATTATTTACAGCTACAGTGCACTAATTAAAAAAATAGAAAACAAAAAGAAAAATGGTTAAAATTATATATTTAGGAACACTCACAGAATAAAAAGAAATATTATCTAAATATTTTCTTTAACCTGATAGATACTCAATTAATATTCATAACCACATTAAAAAGGAGAAAGTCCCTATATTATTTTTAAAAACACCCCTTTTAATTTAATTTTGTGTCAACTAACTTCTATATATATATATATTTTAAAATAGAGCTATAGTAACTTCAGACTACTTTATATTGATCAACCTAAAGAAAAAGACATTGCAATAAGAAAAAATAGTTCAGGGTAGCAAAGGATTATATAAAATGGCTGTGGCTCAGTGGTAGAGCACTTGCCTTGCATGTGTGAGGCACTGGGTTCAATCCTCAGCACCACATAGCAATAAATAAAGATATTGTATGTTCACCTACAACTAAAATAAATAAATAAATAAATAAATAAATAAATAAAATGTGTGCAGAATTTGTCTTTCTTTAATTCTCCATGCTTCCAATAATGACAATTTTATTAACTAGCTTTATAAAGGTAAGTAAAAATAAATGTAAGAAAGGACATATTAGGCAGGTGATTCTAAATCAGACTGTTGCCACTGCTATATTGTCTACAGACACTACCCCAACAGATGATGCTCAGACTTCAAAGATTAGTGTCAAGCTAACATATGTTTGTTGTAAACATTTTCTGACAAAATTTGAAGTTCTGGTATGTCTTGGCTTGGCATAGCCTTAGATTATCTTCAGGAATAACAATGCAGATTGTGACTGCTGTGGGAAATGAGATAGTCCCTAACATATTTACATCTTCATGTGACCCTTTTTACTATGGATGAACGTGGGAACAGAGTAGGAAACATGGTAATGGTTATTTCTGAATTTAATACATTCTTATTAGTGTGATGTGTTTCTAAATAATACATAATTTTCCTTTGAATTTCAATTTTGGGGAATTTTACATTATTTTATAAAATTACTTACAAATATCTGATTCCTATGTCTTTAAATAAAAGCCCAATTCTGTGTTCATTTGTGGACAAAACTACCACATGAACTTTTGCAAATTTCTACTTCATGAAAATGATTCTGCTAGTTACAAAAACATACTTTTTAGAGATGTGTTCAGTGCCTCTATATTCACTGTATTCAACCAAAAACTAGTAAACAATAAAGAGAATTTTTGAAAAGCAAACTCTACCCGATTTATATAATTATTTTTGCCAATAATGACTTGGCAAGTTTAAATAGGAAAACCATTTCTATACTGAATGTTCTTATTTGGACCTGTAAAGATCTATTCACAAGCAGAACATATTTCAAAGACAAATGGATTCTACTGGGAAAAAATACTGCTGAGGCCAACTCAAACCATAATTATGGGGTAAGGCAACAATCTGTGGCAACGGTGACATTGGAAAAAGTGTTCCTAAGTTAGCTACTCAATAGGCACGTGGATGATGGGGATAAAGAAACAGAAATCACAATCTATGATTCTAAATGATTCAATGATGGAAAAGAATTAGAAGTAAAGGAAGTTCCTAAAGGAAGAGAATGTAATCTATTAGCATAAAAATATTAAAGGTTGCTCACATAATGGAACTTCATGTATAGGAAAGGTAGGTTCAGGTAATTCACAGTGACCTCCATATTTTCCCCATGTGCATACACTATTCTGCTAGCTTCATAAGGTAGGGATTGACATCCATTTTGAAGGTAAGAAGCAGAACTTCGGTGAAAATATGATTTACTTAAGTATCACACGTGTGTCTGTAGACTTTCTTTTTTATTAACCTGCTAAAATTACAGAAGAGAGGGTCTGGAAGCCATTAAACATGCACAAGACATTTAAGCAAATCATTTAATCTTTCAGCAATAACAGATAGGAAAACTTGTTGTAATTATAAGCTTGCAGCCATAATTGAGTATATGCTAATTATGTCAATTTGAAGGAGGCCAAAATGTTTCATGATTATTTTATGAGGTTTAAATCAGTAGTAGATTAAATAAAAATTAGTAATACACAATTTTAAATGTCTTCAATAGCGTTGGGTTCACCAGCCTTTTAAAATTTTATTCATTTAATTTAATATGCATTTCTTTAACATTGAAAATTGACAACACTTTTTCAGTTTTGGCTCCCCCAAAAATGGAATTAATAGGATCTCAAGAACAATGACAATGATTTATATGTTTGAGAATATTTCCCATGAAAAGATATTATAAATAATTTATTGTCTGTAGCTTTCAACAGCTATTGCAATTTGACTGTTAATGTCAAACAAATAAAATCTTGTTCAGGGAAAGATATGGGCAATCTTCTATGGCAATAGATGGCCAGGCAGAAGTATATAACAGAATCTTAAAAATGAGAAATTTCATCTTACTATTATGCTATAATTTGTGATACAGAATGAGATAATAGCACTTGGATCTATATATTGTAATTTTGTGAATGAACATGTTACTGTCCTCTTAGAGATACTATGATTCAGTTTTGTAATAGCAGATTATATCCAATCTCTTTAGCTTGTTTTTAGGTGTATTACCTATTCTCCTTGAATAATTAGATAATAACTCAAAGAATATTACAGCTGAATGAGAATCCAGCTCTTTAATACCCTAATTCCCTAGGTCTGAAATATATTTTGGACAAAATTCTCTCATCTTTAATGTGGCATTTAAAGAAGTTACTGCTTTAGTTGAGATGTTAGGAGAGACTTAATATACTTTATTTTTATGGTGAATCCTGTTATCCCATGATAGGTTTAATGTTTCCAGAGTGTGAATCATTAATTAGAAAAGATATATATGTTGGGTGGCTACAAAATATACACACACCTCTCCATGTATCTCATTGAGAATAGGAGCCTAGGTATTGTATAGATATTATTAACAAAGATGAAAGAAGTTACTGAAAACATAAGAATTGAAATACTTGTTTCACCTGAAGGGTAGAAATGACAACAGTTTTTATTATTAACTGGGGCTTTACCTAGTAACATTGCCAAAAGGAGCTATAGTTGCTATAAATATTTGGGAACTAGAAGAGAGGTCAACATGTGTCTTGAATAGAGCTGAGATAACTTGGTATTTCTTATTCCAGAAATTCATAAAATCATTTTAAACAATGTAAAGTAATATTTAAAAACATGAATTTCACACATGGCCAAAACATATTTTTTAATGTTTGAGTTTATTAGCTATTGGAAAAATGCCACTCTTCCAAAGTTCATATGGAAGCAAAAAATATCCAGAATAGTCAAGACAATCCTGAGCTGTGATGCAGGAAGCACCGCAATACCTGATTTCAGATTATACTGCAGAGCTCTAGTGGAGAAAGCAGCGTTGTACTGGCAGAAACAGACGTGAAGACCAACAGAATAGAAGACACAGAGACAAATCTACAGAGATAAAAGCATACAATCTCTGAAAAAGGTGCTCTTAAACTCTCACTGGTGAAAAGGTAGCCTGTCTAACAAATAGTGCTGGGGAAACTGGATATCCACATGTAGAAGAATTAAACTAGATCCGTAACTTTCACCCTATCCAAAGTATTTCAAAGACCTAGGCATGGGGAATGAGGAAAAGTCTATACCAAATTATGCTATGTCCATGTACCTCAATGAATCATATGTAATATATATATATATATATATATATATATATATATATATATACACACACACACACACATATGTGTGTATATAGATATATATTATTACTACTAATGAAAGTAATAATAATAATAGGAATTAGGCCAGAAACTCTGCAACTGCTAGAAGAAACTATAAGGTCAACACCCCAATACATTGGTGCAGGCACCAATTTCTTTATTAAGACTCCTAAAATTCAAGAAATTAAACCAAGAATCAATAAGTGGGATGCATTGAGTATAAAAAGCTTCCTGCACTGCAAAGGAAACAAGAGTATGAAGAGAGAGCCTATAGAATAGGAGATCTTTGCTAGCTATTCTTCGTATAAGAATTAATAGCCAAAATATGTAAAGAACTCAAAAAACACCCAAAACAACCAAAATGGGCTAAATGGGTAAAATAACTAAACAAATATTTCACAATAGAAAAAATACAGATATCCAACAAATAGATGAAAAAAATATTCATTCTTAGCACTCAAGGAAATGCAGGTCAAATCTACAAGGAAATTTCATCTCATTCCAGTTAGAAACTTAGAATGGCAACCATCAAGGACACAAATAACAATGATTACTGTCAAGGATGTGAGGGAAAAAACTTTTTAGTTTGAGTAAGTCCCATTTGTTGATTCTAGTTATTAACTCTTGTGCTATGGGCGTCCTATTAAGGAATTTGGAGCCCGACCCCACAATATGTGGATCGGAGCCAACTTTTTCTTCTATCAGGCGCAGAGTCTCTGATTTTGTATCAAGCTCTTTGATCCATTTTGAGTTAACTTTTGTGCATGGCGAGAGAAAGGGATTCAGTTTCATTTTGTTGCATATGGATTTCCAGTTTTCCCAGCACCATTTGTTGAAGATGCTATCCTTCCTCCATTGCATGCTTTTAGCCCCTTTATCAAATATAAGAAAGTTGTAGTTTTGTGGATTGGTCTCTGTGTCCTCTCTTCTGTACCATTGGTTCACCTGCCTGTTTTGGTACCAGTACCATGCTGTTTTTGTTACTATTGCTCTGTAATAAGTTTGAAATCTGGTATGACTATATTGCCTGATTCATACTTTCTGCTTAGAATTGTTTTTGCTATTCTGGGTCTTTTATTTTTCCATATGATTTTCATGATTGCTTTATCATTTCTACAAGAAATGCCATTGGGATTTTGATTGGCATTGCAAATTGCATTGAACCTATAGAGAACTTTTGGTAATATCGCCATTTTGATGATGTTAGTTCTTCCTATCCATGAATAGGGTATATTTTTCCATCTTCTAAGGTTTTCTTCTATTTCTCTCTTTAGGGTTCTGTAGTTTTCATTATGTAAATCTTTCACCTCTAAGAGAAACAATAAGAGAGGTAAATAGGGAGCCTACATACTGGGAACAAATTTTTCCTCCTCACACTTCAGATAGAGCCCTAATATCCAGAGTATACAAAGAACTCAAAAAATTAAACAATAAGAAAACAAATAACCCAATCAACAAATGGGCCAAGGACCTGAACAGACACTTCTCAGAGGAGGACATACAATCAATCAAAAAGTGCATGAGAAAATGCTCACCATCTCTAGCAGTCAGAGAAATGCAAATCAAAACCACCCTAAGATACCATCTCACTCCAGTAAGATTGGCAGCCATTATGAAGTCAAACAACAACAAGTGCTGGCGAGGATGTGGGGAAAAGGGTACTCTTGTACATTGCTGGTGGACTGCAAATTGGTGCGGCCAATTTGGAAAGCAGTATGGAGATTCCTGGGAAAGCTGGGAATGGAACCACCATTTGACCCAGCTATTGCCCTTCTTGGACTATTCCCTGAAGAACTTAGAAGAGCATACTACAGGGATACTGCCACATCGATGTTCATAGCAGCACAATTCACAAGAGCTAGACTGTGGAACCAACCCAGATGCCCTTCAATAGATGAATGGATAAAAAAAATGTGGCATTTATACACAATGGAGTATTATGCAGCACTAAGAATGACAAAATCATGGAATTTGCAGGGAAATGGATGGCATTAGAGCAGATTATGCTAAGTGAAGCTAGCCAATCCCTAAAAAACAAATGCCAAATGTCTTCTTTGATATAATGAGAGCAACTAAGAACAGAGCAGGGAGGAAGAGCAGGTGGAAAAGATTAACATTAAACAGAGACATGAGGTGGGAGGGAAAAGGAGAGAAAAGGGAAATTGCATGGAAATGAAAGGAGACCCTCATTGTTATACAAAATTACATATAAGAGGAAGTGAGGGGAAAGGAAAAAAAGGGAGAGAATTAAATTACAGCAGATGGGATAGAGAGAGAAGATGGGAGGGGAGGGGAGGGGAGGGGGGATAGTAGAGGATAGGAAAGGTAGCAGAATACAACAGTTACTAATATGGCATTATGTAAAAATGTGGATGTGCAACCGATGTGATTCTGCAATCTGTATACAGGGTAATAATGGGAGTTCATAACCCACTTGAATCTAAAGTATGAAATATGAGATGTCAAGAGCTATGTAATGTTTTGAACAACCAATAAAAAAATAAAAATAAAAGGATGTGAGGGAAATGATAAACTTATACATTGTTGATGGGACTGTAAATGAGTTCAACTACTTTGGAAAGCAGTATGGAAAATCTTCAAGAGACTAGGAATGGAACCATGACCAATTATCCCACTATTGGTCATTCATCCAAGTACTGAAATCAGTATTCTGCAGTGATACATGCATTCCAATGTTTATAGCAGCACAATTCACAGTAGCAAAGATATGGAACTATCCTGGGCATATATCAACAGACGAATGGATACAGAAAACATGGTATATATACACAATGGAATTTTTCTTGGCCATAAAGAAAAATGAAGTTATTTGCTGCTAAATGGATGGAACTGGAGAAAATGATGTTAAGTGAAATAAACCAGAATCAGAAAGCCAAGGGTTAAATGTTTTCTGTCATGTATGAAACATAGGGGTGGGGAGGGAAAAGAGTTAAAACAATGGTATCTCACCAGTACAGAGTGCAGGAAGTAAATGGAGAGGGAGAAGAGCCAGGCATGGGGAAGTACTGAGGAAAAGTATTGACCAAATTATGCTATGTCCATGTACCTCAATGAATCATATGTAGTATGTATCCATATGTGTGTGTGTGTGTGTGTGTGTGTGTGTGTGTGTGTGTGTATATATATATACATACATACATAATTATAATGCCCTAATTAAAGTAATGATAATAGAATAGAGGTCACTAGAGCAAGTAGATCAGGGGAAGAGAAGAATAGAAGGTACTACTGAGGAATGAGACTGATCAAATTATGTTTCAATATGTGTAATAATAATAATGAGCCAAAATAAAAATAAATTTTTAAAAAAATGCAATCAAAACCACAATGAGATATCATCTCATTCTCTCTAGGATGGCTATTATCAAAAAGACAAAAGTAACAAAGGGGATTGAGGACATGAGGAAGGAGAACTCTCATACACTACTTTTGGGAATGCAAATTAGCACAGCTACTGTGGAAGCTGCGAGGTACCTTGAGAAACTGAGGATGGATCTGTCACATCATGAATGCAGCAATTCCACTCCTGGGTATAAAAGGAAATGATAGCCTATCAAAAAGATACCCACACACCCATGTTTGTTGCTGCACTAGTCACAGTAGCTAAGATATGGTATCAAACTAGAAGCCCTTCAGTAGATGAATACACTTTTAAGTGTACTATATACACATGATGGAATATTATTCAGTCATAAAAAGAATGATATCTAACATTTTTAGCTAATTAGATGGAACTATAAAACATTACATTAAATTAAGTAAATCAGATGCAAAAAGAAATTCCAAAAGCTTTTTCTAATATGTGAATGTAAGAAAAAGAGGATTAGAATATAAAAAAATGGTGATAACAGGGCCTGGGATGGGTTGGGGGAAGGGCAATAATGGATAACAAGAGTAATAGTTCTAGTGGTCTACAGAGCAGTAAGGAGACTACAGTTCACAATAACCTTTTATACATTTTTATGAATACCTGGAAAGAGGAGCTTAAAGTCTCCAGACACAAAGAAATGAAGGGAGGCAGAAATATTCATTACCTTGATTGATCACTAAATACTACAAGTTTGTTTTGAAATATCATATTGTAGCACAAAAATATGTACACTTGTTACATGTTAATTAAAAAATTTAAAGGAACATTTAAGAAAGTAAAAATGTTAATTACCCTGATTTGATCATTACACAATATATATGCATATTGAATTATTACACAGGATCCCTTAAATATACAAAATTAAGTAATAATTTTAAAAAAGACATAAAAAATAAGCCTAGAATTTCAGAATTGTAAAGTGCAGAGGCTTGCAAAGTAGCAGTGTGTATTCCATGTGGCCAAGTTCACTGAGGATAGGATTGCTTTGGGGACACCTGCTATGCTTGGGTGATAAGGTATGACACCGTGGTTACACAAAGTTGTCAAATACCACAATCTGAAATATTGGAAGGAGTCTAGGAGAGAAAGCACAGATAATACTGACTTTAATAAGAGTATAACTTTCTATTCACACTGAATCAATAAACACCTTGTATAGTAGTCTACTGGAAAATATAATCAAACCTTTAATTTAAGAAGGAATGCTAATTCTTCTTGCATGAAATTCCCTTTATGTTTTTAAAATTCAAGATTTGTGATGACTACAATAATTGAACATAAAGTACACAATATATGTTAGTCTGATTAAATCTTATTTGGGGATTGACAAAAACTTTGGTAATATATAAAATATTTGTAAATTGGTATCTAAATATTGAATTTTAAGTTCTGTATTTTTTCCTCATTATAACCTAATGGAATTGAGTTAAACTTTGAACAGAGTACAGGTGTCCATTAGTTCTTGATCTAAGTTTATGTAAATTACTAACATTAAACATAAATGTGTGAAAAGAATCAATACATAAGCATATAAAATTAAACAAGTAGATCAAAGAGATATTCAAAATACAAGGAAATGAAGTGTTGTAAGAAAATGTGATAGTATTTTCATCATTTCAGAGGAGGTTTTTTAATAAGCAAACAAATCTCAGCAGCCATAAGCTATAACACAGCTGATCACATGAAAATGTAAAAGGCATCTCACTTTGATCCAAGGAGACTGAGGTAGGAGCAGGTCTCTGCCAGTGCCGTGCTCTCCACCACATCCTTTCCCCGCTACTCATTTCATTTATCCCTTGAGAAGCCATCACAGCAAAGGCAGATTCACCCCTCACTCCACCACCTCCACCCATCTCCTGCCTCATCCTGCCAACATGGTCCATGCTACAACTTGGTTAAAATTCTTACATTTTTATGAGGATGTTAAGATTGTTCACTGCTGAGCCTAGTAGTGTGCTTGGTAAATGTTCTGCATTGCATCTGGTTTTTTGTTTGTTTCTGAATCTAATCATGGACAATTTTTATTTACTTGCCTAATTTTCTATTTATTCATCTTCTGTGTTTTTTCTTCACACTTCATTACACAATAAGTTGATTCCAAATAGACAGTTATGAAAGCTTAATTGGGAATGAGTTCTATGTAGATGCAGCTCTTTAGAACTTTCCATTTACCAACATTTCTAAATTCTTTGTTTTTATCCTTTGTGCTCAATTACTTGTTTATAACACTATCACCAGTAATTTACTAAAAATAACATTATATGAGGTAAAATTTTCAATTTGAGGGCTTTCTTGATTTCTCCCTTAAAAAAAATATTGTATTTATGTGTTAGGGGTGCAATGTGCAATGTCATTTTGACCTCTTGGAAGATAAGTAAATACTCACTTTTGTTCTGTCTCTCTGATTACTGAGGGGTGGTCTCTCCTTTTCCTTTTCTCAAACCTCTGTCTGCACTGGGGCTGGAAGTTGCCCCGGGCTGAGTCTAAACTCTCTGGTGGGTTTTTCCTTGCTGGATTATCTCCAGACTTTCTTTCTATGAGTCTTTTCTTCTCCCATCCAGTATTGAAAATTTTGGAGACTTTTCTCCTTCTTTACAGAAATTTTTGGATCAAATCTTTAAGCTCTTAAATGGCCTCTGAATTAAGCAAATGCCTTGTGAAGAGATTTGGCTCTTGAGTCTTGAATTTGTCATTCTAGTCTCTTAGGGTCTCTTTTATGCAGAATATAATGGTTTTCCTTTTAGGTCAATCTGAGAGTTTATCTTTGATAAAATATTATAAATATTTCCAATAATGTTATGAATAAACAATTCACATGCTGTATTTTCTTTATTGCTTTTGCTTTCTTGAGACCCTCTAAGTATTTTGCATTTTCTGCAGGGATTGTGCTATGCACATCTGCAGTTGTCTTACTCTCTGGCTTTGGTTGGGGAGCTATACTTCTTGATTCTCTTTCTACCAAGAGCTATTTAAGTTATTGTTAATCTTGAATTTCTCACTTATAGTTCTTTAATTACAGTTAAGGATGAAATGACATTTTAAATAACTCATTATGAAGAATTGCTCTTCTTAATATTTGCCTGTCCTCTTTCTATCCTTCTAAACTTACAGGAACAAAACCTATGAATGGGAGATATGAACTAACATTGTTATTGAATATATTTTATAATTTCCTTATTATTTTCACTTTGTATTGCTATTATTTAGATTTAAATCAGTGACTAATCATGTTTGATGTGTATGAACAATAAACAAATACTGCATATGCCACATTTCTGTGTTCTTAAATTCTTATTTTAAGGTCACTTCCAGGTGATTGAAGGCTATTTGTATCTTTATGTGCCCCTGTGGTATGGCACAGTTCCTTACAAGCACTTCTATGTAATTTGTTCCCCATAAATAGTCATAATTTCATATATACCTGAACTTGTAATAAGGATCAGACTCCCAATTCATGTTTATCCAATTAGTTAGTAAGCATTAGATCCAGATATAGTATTTTCATTTATTAATCATATATAGTTTAAGATGCTTTTAGTAGTCCAGTTTTTTAAAATCAAAACATATTTATGTTTTCAATTTCACAGATTTATTGATATTTTGACCTCACTCTACCTGTGAATGACCTCTTAGATTCCTTTTCAAAACTCTGGAACACGCATTTCTCCCAGAATGACAAGCAGGTACTGATGTGTTGACACATGGACAATAACTTGGATTGCATAGAAATCTTGGTTCACAAAGTTCTTTCATCAGTGCATTTCATTCCACTGTTAGTGTTGAGAGACAGCTGTCATCAATTTAATGTGTGGCTCTTGGAAGTGTCCTTTTCCGGTCAAAGAGCTCAAATCAGTTCTAGTTTTTAACCATGAATATAAACAGGATTTATCCTAGTGCACATTCATGGTTCATGTGTTTAATGGAATTTTGAAAACACAGTGATTTTATGTTTTCTCCAAATTTCAGATAAGGTAGACTTGAGGCATAGTACTATTTCGGATGAAATATTTTTTCTTGGATCAGAAGTCCTTTCCATTTTTTTTCCTGTTAATGGTCTAACCAATTTACATTTCATTGTATGATAAAGTACTTATTTATTCAATCTACATTATTGTAGATTTCTTTTACAAAAAAATTGTAACATTTATAATATGTGACCAAAATGGAATAGAGAAAATATGACCAGCTTAAGTTTATAACAAAAGTGACAGTCACCATGAAAATTTAGACAGTGAGTCATAGGAACTGGGGATAAGAACAAAATCATTCTGGTTGTTGGTATTAAAGCAACGATATCTATAGCAATTTGGTGGCAGTGCTGTGTTAGTTCTATTTGAGATACTTTCTTATCACTTCCTACTGAACCCTGAAAAATGTTAAAAAATGCTTCAGGCACTGGAAAACATTATGTTGCAGGCTTCTGGGACAACAGAGCACAGAATTCCTGTCTGGGGGTGGAGGGCAGGGCCACAGAACCTGCTCAGGCCATGTGGGACTTTGCAGCTCTCCTCCTGGGTCCTGTCCCACTCCCTGTCCTCCTCACTGTCTGAGGCTGTTGTCCATTTAATTTTCTTTGCTCCTCCATTCAGAAGAGTTTGCCTCCTCTTGGTTTTCAGGCTTTATATCACCATGAATGGTTTCCACTTTCAACCTTTGTTCTGGATCCCTTTCTGCAAAAGAAATTCTTTCCTCCTGTCCCTATGGGAACTCTTGGCAAGGGAGAAAAAGGAAGGAAAACTACTTTAGGATACATGGCATAAGTAGTTGACTTCAGACCTCATGTGCTGGTGGTTTCTACTTGGCCTTGATGATGGTTTGCTCTGTACCGTGGTTTCCATGCTATCACATAAAAATCCAACCTCAGTTCTTATTTTATAACCATGAATGTGTAAACATTATGCAAAGGCAGTCAACTGCTATCACGTTCTTTCATAATGTATGGTCTAGAATCGTACTGCATACAATTTAATTTCTGTAGCTC
The DNA here is from genome assembly GCF_048772815.1 of Callospermophilus lateralis. Lineage (NCBI taxonomy): Eukaryota > Metazoa > Chordata > Mammalia > Rodentia > Sciuridae > Callospermophilus > Callospermophilus lateralis. The sequence goes on along the minus strand of NW_027511570.1, from coordinate 68,466 downwards.
AATTAAACTTTACTTGGGATTTCATACTAAGCCTGTAGTACAGAATACTTGATAATAAAAGTATACAAAATTATTTTTTTAAAGTCTAGAAACTTATTTTAACAATGATTACAGAAAAAAATATTGTTCAATTTGCAGAATATTCTTTTATTTCTAGGACTTTTCCTGTGGCTTCTTCAGTGCATTTGATCAGCAGACTTGCATTACTGAAGAACATTCAGTTCTCTGAAAATGAGCTTACCAGAGAAATATCCACTATCTCTCCTATTCAGTTTCCACATTGAAAATTAAAGATTCAAACAGTGCTGTGCAATATGAATACAATGTGAGCCATAGATAAAATCCACATGAAAAAAGGAACAACGAAACTGATCAAATTAAGTTTAATATTTTATTTTATTTAGTCTAACATTCTCAATCTATCACCAAAAAATGGGGTAGGGAGGAAGAGCATGAGAAGAAGATTACCACTAAATAGGGAAGAGAGGTGGGAAGGAAAGGGAGGGAGAAGGGGAATTGCATGGAAGATGGAAAGTGATCCTCATGGTTATACAATTACATGTATGACGATGTGAGGAAAAAAAAAAAGAAGTGTGTCACATTAGATTGGGTAGAAAGAAGTGATGGGAGGAGAGGGGAGGGTAAGTGGGGATAGGAAGGGCAACAGAATAAAATAGACACTATTATTGCTGTGGGTATATATGAGACTGCATGACCAATGTGATTCTGCAACTTGTACACTCAGAAAAACGAGAAATTATGCCCCATCTGATTCAAATGTATGATATATCAAGATCATTGTACTGTCATGTGTAACTAATTAAAACAAATAAAAAATAAAAATAAAAGTTATTAAAACAAAAAAAGAAAGAAAGAAAAAGAAATCATCATTTTGAATATGTTATATTTATACAATGGAGTTTTATTCAGTCATAAAGGGGAATGAAATCATGGCATTTACTAGTAAATGGATGGACCTGGAGAATATCGTGCTAAGTGAAATAAGCCAGACTCAGAAAGTCGAATGTTTTCTCCCATAAACGAAAGTGAGAGGAAAAATAAGGGGAAAAGGCTGGGTGGTGGGGCAGGCAATGTGAACTGTCATGAACAGAGGGAGATCAGCGGAGTGGAAGGAGAAGGAGGAGAAGGTGGGAGACAGAAAAGAGGCAGAAATGTAGAATGGATCTGACACAATCGCATAATGTGCATGTGTAAATACAGCACACAAAAATCCACCTTTACACATCTCAAAAAAACACCAATTAAAAATGTATAACTGAGTGGTAGGAAGATAGAGTAGAAGAGGGATAATGGGGCAGGTGGAGAGGGAAATGTAGGGTACAGGGACTGAAAGGGAGTAAACTAAATTACATGCATGCATAATCATGTCAAAATGAATCCAACTCTATATACACTATAGCGCACCAATAAAAGCAAAAAACTAAAACCTTCAAAACTTTGAGGCTTAATGGAAAATCAATATTTTCAAAGAATTTCAGAGAATGGGCACCAGAAGAACCATGATCATTATTTTGATGTAACAGCCTTTTTGTTAACATCAGATACATATAAGTCACTCCACTGTTAGGGAAACCGCATTGCACAGCAGGCATATTTGTAATAATTTCAAATAGTAGCTCACTCAATTGTCCAAAAGAATTCTAAAAACAATATTTAGTATATCTCTTTTCTTTGTGATTTTTGTTGAAAGCTGGGCCAAAGTTACAATTAATAATGGAAATATAATCATATTTTATTGAATGTTGAAGGATGACATTCAATTTTGGAATCTTTATTATATTTGGGATTCTGTAAACTATACATTTTATCTTTTTCACTAGATACTTTAAATGACCTGTATTCACATGTATTACAAATAAAAAGCTTGAAGGTTAGCCAAATGAAAACAAGATCTTTAAAGAGAAAGATTTATGGAAAAAGTTTTTTCTTTTAGCTGACATTAAGAAAGCTATCTTAAACCTTTTAAATTTTTCTACTATACACATTTGAATATTAGTTTTCTTATTAGCATAAACAAATTAAAATCTTCACATGTGTGTATGCATACACTAGAGTTATTAGAGTAACATTTTGAATGAGAAGGGTCAAGTAATGTGAAAAATAACTTTGCCTTATTTTCTGTGTCTGTATATGTTTATGTATAATTATATCAATATATGGGTTTAGAAACATATCTATATTCTTTTTCTCACAGAATTGAGATGATGATCAAATACGAAACTGTATTTGAAAACATTTTATGTATTTCAAATAAAATGTTTAACACTTCCCATTGTGATCATAAATACTTTTAAAGAACTGATATACCTTTAAAAAATAAATGAGATGAAATATAGCTTATCAACACAGTTGCTTACTTCCAAAACATGAAGTTGTTTGTAAAGTTGAATTATTTTGTTATTGTGAGTCTTTGTCCCTGTTTCTGAATCATTTTTATCACCAGTTTCTTCAGGATGAGAGGTTTGCTTACAGAGCGACCTACTTTCTCCTAGCTATTTTTTGGGTTTATATTAGACAATTCTAAAATTGTATTAACTTTTATGGGTCACTTATATACCATTAAATGAGTTATTGTTTCAGCACAACAAATTACTTTTTCCAAATTGCTGCCTATGGAGCATCATTAATCTAGGGAAATAAAATTGTTTGGTGGTCTAATTACAGATCTAATCCTTTAAAAACTCTGGCTGAATAAAAACAAACTAAACGTGATAAAGTGATGCTTTATGCATTATACTAAAATCCAATTGAGTGAGTCATTATTATACAATACTCAATTGTTGACATGGTGTGTAAGTAACTGCTGTTAAGATGGCATGTCAGGATTACTCACTGATTTCCCCGTCTCTGCCATAAACATAGCAGATGGAGGTACAATCTATTCTTCAATGGGCCTTAAGAAACACATAGAGGTGACTGGTCATACAAGTGGGGCTTCACAGGGCAGAACTACAGCCAAGGAGGGAGCAAGTGGCTGTGGGGACTGGACTATCACTCCTGGAGTGTGATGCGTCCAAAGTCAGGGCTTAGTAAAACATGCTGTCAAAATAGATTCAAAAAATTAGAGGCCACACACATAAATAACCTTATAATTTAAAAACAGAATACAGCTGAAGTTACGTGTGATATATTTGTAAAACATAGGATTATAAAAGAATTTAAGATCCATTAAGATCCAAATTTAGATTATATTGAAATTGTCTAAAAAAATAATTTGCAGTACTTTATAAAAAATAAGAATAACTCAATTGAGTAATTATTATTAAACCCATCACTCATGGAAGAAGTTCTTATTTTTCCTTGAAATAAATAAATTAAGTTTTATAGCTGCATTTTGCAAGTGCATTTTGCCAAAACTTTAAAGAACAAGTCTTAAAAATATTTCAGAAAATCTCAAAAAAAATTTGCCTAACACATTTTGTGCGATATTAAGTTATGAAAACTTAAGCTTGATGAGAACAACGTAAAAGAAATAGAATTATAAATTAATCTGCAATTGTGGGCCCAAAACCCTCAGTGATAATATCAGCAAACAGGATTCAGAAGTGCTGTAAAATATTCATCATGACCATATGGTGTTCATTCTCACAGTTCATGGAAGGTTCTCCACAGAAAATGTAATAATTTATTTCATTACTCTAATTAACTGATAAAAATGCTGAATATTACATTAAAGTAATAAAATCATTTTAAAATATTGACACAACTTAATGACAAAACTAGAAATATGAAAGGACATTTTTTGACCTGACAGAATTTATACTTGAAACTTTTACCAAGTATTATTTTCACATTGAAACATTGAACTTCTCAGTTAATTCATAAATGCATAAAATGATGAAGATCATCACTGTCTGTTCTTTTCAACATTGTATCTTAGTAAAGCAAAATGGTAAAATAAAGCAAGCAGGGAAGTTACCAACAAACGTTGAGAAACAGCTGGATGTCCACATGGAAAAGAGTGAACTAATATACTTTTCCCCAAAATTAACTTAAAACAGATCAAAAACCTAACTGTAAAACTCAAAACTATAAAATCCTTGCAAGATAACTTAGGAGAATATCTGAATTAACGTTTTTTTGGCAACACCTTTTTATATAAAACATCAAAAGTGTGATCCTGAGAGAGAAACAATTATTAATAAGCTAAACTTCACTAAAATTAGAAAATCCTACTTTATGAAAGACAGTGTCAGGAAAATGACAAGACATGCCACAGACAGGGAGAAAATATTTGAAGCTATTTCAAAAAGACATATTAGATAAAGAACACATTAGGCAAACGTATTTGATGAATATATTAGATATATTCTTTTTTAACTCACCAAAAAGAATACATACAACACAGTGGGCCAAAGACATCCCATCAAAGGTGATATACAAACACAAATAAGTATGTGAAAGGATGTCCAGTATCATGTCATCCAGGAAATAAAAAACAGAACAATAGTGCGGTCCCACTGCGCACCTCCTAGAATGGCCAACACATGAGCAGGGTCAGCACCACTGGCTGGCCATGAAGTGCGGCCACCACAGCCCTTGCTCACTGCTGCGGGAATTCAAAGTGGAATGGCGACCTCAGAAGACTGCTTGGCAGTTTCTTACAAGACTAAGCATTCTTTTCACATGAAGAAGCACCATGACCCTTGGTATTTGCCCAAAGGCCTTGGAAATGGATGTCTACACAGAAACCTCTGCGTGACTGTTTATAGTAGCTTTAGTCATAAATGCCAAGAGTCAGAAGCAGCCAATCTGACAAGTGCTATGTGATCCCAGTGGTGAGTCATACTGGAGAAGGAATACCTATGGGGACACTGGAACATAAGTGGTACCAAGGCTTGAGGGGAGGGGTGAGGACTAGGGGGAGCAATAAAGTCTAGTGTAGCCTCAGGACTCCCTGTGAAATTAGGCATAATGTAAGTTCATCAGTGGTGATGAATGTACCATTTGGTGGGGATGTTAATACTGAGGGCAGATGTCCAGATAAAACTGTAGGTGTTTATCATGTGGGGACAGGAGTTACGTGGGAAACTGTTCTACCTTTCTCTCAGTTTTGTGAACCTAAAAGTATCTTACAGAAGTATATTAAAAACAGAAAAAAATCTCAATGGCAATCTAAACTCTATGAACAAAAGTTTTTATATGTCTTTGAATAACTTAAACATCTGTGAGAACTTTCCTTTTTAGAAGATTATAAATTTATTGTAAGTATTGAAATGGATTCTATAAATTAGGAGCTTCTTTACATTCATGAGTAATACATTATGGTAAGTAAATAATTTATCTCCAGACTAATCTTTATATAATTTCTGATCAAAATACAAACAGAGATCATTATGGAATCTGTCAAATTTCAATTAAATTTATATTGAAATAAATTTCAAGAAAATCTATGCCTTTTGTAAAGAACTTAGAAAGTAACTATGTAAGGTAGTTTTATGTTACCTACATTTAGTCATTCCACAGTGCATAAATATTATACTTCAAAACATCCTGTTGTACATGACAAATACATACAATTTTATCTGCCAATTAAAAAATAGAAAACCAAAAATCTTTTAGTATCTAATAAATATGTTTCTGTTTTGTATAACAAAAAAGAGAGCCTATTTCTATTATCAACAGATGTCAACAGGCATTGAAATCTGATAATTAAAACAATATTCATTATTTCCACAATATTCATTTTTCATGAATATTGTGTTGTATTTGCTGATATTAGGGGAGGTATTTTAGCATACTACATATGGTCAACTTAATTCACAAATCAATATATTTTGAATTGTATGTACATTGAATAAATCAAATGCATCACTAAAATGCCTTTAACATTTTTCTAGGAACTTCTTCCTTCAGACATTTCACACATAATTTGTTACATTGTTCTTATGCCAAGAATCAAAGTACCCATGTTAGTATGACTTAATATTTAAATTTCAGAGGCAAAGTGAATATATTCATGGGAAAGTCTTGAGATTTTAAAAGATGGAAACCAAGTCAGCAAACATCCTCATCCCTGTTGGTGCTGTGTGTGTGTGTACATTACTTACTGGAAAATAAGACTGTTGCCTTTCATATATTTATTTGCATTTAAATATTTTGATTTATGTGAATTCTTCATAGACTTTCTTAGCCTTTCTCTTAGATTCCATGAAACATATTTTAGTGTGAATAAATAAATCTTGTCTCTTCTATATATTGTACATATTTCTGAATTTTTTCCATTAATGAGAAAATCATAAAATAGAAAAAAAACTTTGATTATTTAATTTTAAATTGTTTGGGAGGAAAGAAAATTAAAAGTTAAATTACTCAACCTCATGAATGAATGATCACAGTGTATTAGATCTTATTGAATGGCCACATTTTTAACAGCATTCATTTCATGAATCTGAAACTTATTTAAATGTTATGTTTTCAGACATGCAGATATGCAACACACACATAGCACTGCTTTTAACATATAAAAGTATAATTTACGATATATGATATTCTCATGGGCTTGAGACCTTTAAATACTGCTCTCTATCCTCCCCCATCACTTTTATGACCTATTATTACCTCATTGCTGGAGGTGCTTCAGGGTGCTTCCGAATGTGAAGGTAAACGTTTGGTCTATTTTAAGGGATACCTCCCCATTGTCATACCCACTGGGGACTTCTAAAGAAAAGAGAAAGGGCCTGGACTTCAAGGGGGTATCTGGCACTTCACAGTAATCAGACTGAGCAAACTAAATGCCATGAAAGGTCATGGGGCACTTAGACTCCATTCAAATAGAAAATAATTATTTACATCCAAATCTAGTTTATCATTCCTCAAGGAACTTAGAGTATGAGTGGTTAATTATTAATCTAATATTGAACATTTTTAACATCTCTTCCTTAGATGTTATCTCCTTAACTTGAAGCTGTGATTCTATACATTTTTATTTCATTTTCTGAATAAATTCAATACATTCTTTGTACTTTGAAAGTGCTCCAAATGTTCAAATTTCCATTTCCTCTTACCTTGCTTAAATACATTATTTTCATGTTCCTGTAAATATAACTCTTCAATAGCATCACTTAAAATTTGAATATTTCCATTAAAACTGATCTAATAAGAAGAACACATAGCTCATGTCAATGAACTAAAATATTGTTCACAATTTTTATATTTTCTAGTTTTATATTTTATTTTATATATTTATATATTCTGTATTTTATTTTTATTTTTATATTTTAAATTATCTTCATTATTGTTGTATTTTCAGAACCTAATACTAAAATTAGGCTTTTATGATACATAAGTTCATATTTCTGACTTTTACATCCACTGTAGGCAACCAGGATTTGGTGCTTGAGAAGCTTTCTTTGACTAGAACATTCACGTAGCTCTTTTTCTGAAGATTTCCAATATCATCTTAACATTGTTGCCATGTGCATCAGGAGCACTCTGGCTCTGTGGCTGTGAAAGCTGCTCACAGTCAGAAGTGAGCAGATCCATGTTGATTCAATCACAGATGGTCTCCTTTAGTATGGCTGATGCTATAGGTTTACTCATTGTCATTAATTTTCACAATCATTTTTAAGTATTCAAAAAACTCAAATAGAAACAATTAATAGGGAAATACATTCAAGTTGTAAGAATGTGATTTCCACTCTTAGGAATGCCCATTTTGAAAGCTGTTTTTAAATAAAATGAAAATGGTTTAAATTATTTCTGTAAAATACAGGTGCCTAAGCTGGAGAGTCACTACTTTGTATTTTTAATTGTAACTATAAAAGAAACATCTCAGTGACCTATACAACATCTCAGTTTCCCTTTTCATTGAAAATAATGTCAAACTCATAAATTCAAGGGATTCGTAAAATAACTCCCACAAAACTATTTTATCTTTTATCTCTATGGAAAATAACAATATCATAATAGTCAGCACCTTAATGATGTATTATAGTATGACTGGCTCAGAAACAGAAAAGAAAATGTGAAGATGGGAGGGAAGAAAAGGAGGAGAAGAAAGAAAGGAGGATGGGAGGATGGGAGGGAGGGAGGAAGAGGACGAGGGAGGCTGCAAGAGCATTTTGAAGGAAGAACCAAAAAGAATGAAGAACTTGTGAAGTTGCTTCCTTCACTTTATGAAGAGTGTAAAATGCAGAAGTAGAATGGACCTCCACTGCTGAGTCTTCTCCTGATGCCCCTCATACAATTAAATGCACCTGAGCTCTGGCTTTTTAAGACATATTTTAGCAATGTTAATTTTGTTTATTCAAGTCATTAAAATAAGCCTGTTACCTCCTAGTCCCTAAAAATAAATAAAATACCTTCTTTCATATAGTTAAAGATTCTTTCTCACCACAGAATCTAAAATTTGGGCTTTTTCCCACAGAATCTGAAATTTGGTGTGTATTCATTTTTAATTTAAAAAATTAAACTTAGAAAAGTTATTTAAAATAATGTTGACAGCATTAATAAAAAATTTAAACAGTTTCACTGGCTTGTGAGTGTCAACAAACGTATTTAATAAAGGGTAATTAGGTGTCTGATGACTTTTACTAGCACCATATTTGCAGACTTAATTTAAAATTGTTAAGAGACAAAATAAACTTTGTCAGATTAGAATATTAAAACTTTGGATGGTCAATTTATATCTCTGTATAATTTCTTAAGTTCAACTAATGGAGTTGGCCCTTTTTCTGTTCTCAGTACTGAACCATGTCTCAGGACAGAGTACCCATGAGAGACATAGTCACTAGTATTTGGATGTGATTGTGAGTATGTGTGTTGGAGAGGGCTTGGACAAAAAACAGATGAAAAATAGATAATATTACATAGTGTTTTAAGTGCTCAACAGAGAATTCCAGAATACTATGTAGACATTAATGAGAATTAGTTACTTTATGGTTAATATAATCTGAAATAAAATAATATTATACTGATAACCATGGTTTGTCCAGAAAATGTAAAGAGGTTTTATGCAAACTGAAGGGTTTCTTAAAAAAATCTCTTCTAAGGATCTTTTTTGGAAAAGATAATTTTCCAAACCTGAGTAATTTGACAAATATAGACTGCATGCTCAGAAAATCCAGGTCTCACTGTGGATTTTTTTTTTCCTTCCTGGGTCACTTGGTTTCACTAACGGTCAAGACAAAATTAACTTAATATTCTTCAGTACTCTTGAGCCACTCTTGGTCTTCACGTAGTGGTGTTTTTTGTTTGTTTGTTTGTTTTTGCTCATTTTCTTATTCTGCATGGGTTCTGTATACACATTCTCCCAATTTTCATTTTTAAATCCTTTCCACGTCACAGAGAGCTGATGCATGTGTGCTTCCCTGTGAATGATCATGTCAGGCTGTCTGCAGGGGCTGGGGAGCTTCAGGCAGGCCCAGCTTCTGGAGTTTCCTGAGTTCATATTGCTTCCACAGCCTTGCCTCGGGATAACTAGATTTGTGATGATATAGTGTTCTTACATAATTCTGATTTAATTTTTCTGGTGGGAAATTAGGAAATTTCAAGAGCTTGGCACATTTTCTGAAATAATTATTTTCAATTTCCCTGAAGGTGCTTGTAAGGGATATTAAAAAAATCATTGCAGGACTAGTAAAATCTCTACCACTATGTGTTTACAGTGATGTTTAATTTTTTTTTTAAATATACTCCTTTTTCTATACAAGGCAACAGTGTTTGTATTTAGAATTATGGAGCAAGAAAAATTCTCAACACTTCAAATCTAAGCAGGAAAGTAACTAGAAATACAGGCTTTTTCTACTTTGTTAAGTATATTATTGCGGTTAGATCTCAAATAGTTATGTAATACGGATGAGAATCTGCTCAGTGTGTCTTAATTTCTTGAAAGACATGCTCCCGTCTCTAAGGAAATTGAATTGTGTTATAACTGACCATGCAGTAATTATATTTCTGTGGAAGTGGGGAGAAGGAATAAGAAGAGAGAGGACACTATAAAGTGAAGAACTCAAATCTTTTGGATCAAAAGGAAGGGTGAAATAATTTGTGGAAATCGTCAGAGAACATAGTATCCCACTGTTAATTTTTGATAAACTCAGTTATCTAGCTCTCCAGAGTTACTTTTTAGTAGTTTTACTTTCTTTGCCTAAAATTAGCAAGAATATAAAAATAAAACCTGTCAAGTGGAATACAAGATTATCCACAATCTCAGAAATCAGAAATATTCATGGATCATGTTTTGCATAACTTTCCATAGTTGTGTAATGATGCATGTGGGTACACAGGCTTGTTTTGTGTAATATAATTTGTTTATGTATGCATACATATAGTATACCAGTTAAGAATGTTTTTAATTTTTTTTTTAATTTTATTTGTTACATATGACAACAGAATGCATTGCAATTCATATTACACACATAGAGAACAAATTTTCGTATCTCTATATACAAAATAGAGTCACATCCTTTGTATCTTCATACACGCACTTAGGGTAATGATGACCATCGCATTCCACTGTCTTTCCTATCCCTATGCCCCCTCCCTTCCCCTCCCTCACCTTTTCCCTATCTAGAGTTCATTTAATCCTCCCATTCCCCACCCCACCTGCAGCATATTATGAATCAGCATCCTTAAATCAAAGAAATCGTTCAGCATTTGGTTTGGGGGGAATTGGCTAATTTCACTTAGCATTATATTCTCCAGCTTCATCCATTTACCTGCAAATGCTATGATTTTATTCTCCTTTAATACTAAATAATATTCCATTGTGTATATATACCACATTTTCTTTGTCCATTCATCTACTTAAGGGCATCTAGGTTGGTTCCACAGTTTGGCTGTTGTGAATTGTGCTGCTATAAACATTGATGTGGCTGTGTCCCTGTAGTATGCTGTTTAAAAGTCCTTTGGGTATAGTCTGAGGAGAGTGACAGCTGGATCAATTGGTGGCTCCATTCCCAGTTTTCCAAGGATTCTCCATACTGCTTTCCATATTGGCTGAACCAATATGCAGTTCCACCAGCAAGGTATGAGTGCACCTTTTTTCCCCACATCCTCACCAACACTTATTGTTGTTTGTATTCTTAATAGCTGCCATTCTGACTGGAATGAAATGAAATCTTGGAGTAATTCTGATTTGCATTTCTCTAATTGCTAAAGATGTTATACATTTTTTTTATATATTTACTGATTGATTGTATATCTTCTTCTGAGAAGTGTCTGTTCAGTCCCTTAGCCCATTTATTGATTGGGTTATTTAATTTTTTGATGTTGAGATTTTTGTGTTCCTTTTATATTCTAGAGATTATTGCTCTCTTTGACATGTGTGTGGTAAGAATTTGTTCCCAATTAGTAGGCTCTCTATTCACCTTACTGATTATTTATTTTGCTGAGAATAAGCTTTTTAGTTTGAATCCATCCCATTTATTGATTCTTGATATTAATTCTTGCACTGTAGGTAGTTGGGGCCTAATCTAACATGACGGAGATTTGGGCCTACTTTTTCTTCTAATACACGCATTGTCAGTGGTTTAATTCCCAGGTCCTGATCCACTTTGAGTTGGGTTTTGTGCATGGTGAGAGATAATGGTTTAATTTCATTTTGTTGCCTATGGATTTCCAATTTTCCCAGCACCATTTGTTATAAAGGGGTTATTTTTTTCTCCAATGTATGTTTTAGGCGCCTTTGTCAAATACAAGAGAACTGTAGTTATGTGGATTAGTCTCTGTGTCCTCTATGCTGTACCATTGATCTAAAAGTCTATTTTGTTGCCAATACCATGCCATTTTTTTTCTTTTACTATTGCTCCTATTGCTGTGTAGTATAGGTTAAGGTCTGGTATAGTGATGCCACCTGCTTCACTCTTCTTCCTAGGATTGCTTTAGCTATTCTGTGTCTCTTACTTTTCTGGATGAATTTCATGATTGCTTTTTCTATTCCTATGAAGAAAGTCATCAGGATTTTGATTGGAATTGCATTAAATCTGTATAGTGCTTTTTGTAGTGTGGTCATTTTAACAATATTAATTCTGCATATCCAAGAACAAGGTAGATCTTTCTATCTTCTAAGGTGTTCTTTAATTTCTTTCTTAGTGTTCTGTAGTTCTGTTGTAGAGGTCTTTCACCTCTTTCATTAAGTTGATTTCCAAGTATTTTATTTATTTATTTATTTATTTATTGTTCATTTTTTTTTTGAGGCTATTGTAAATGGGTGCTTTTCTTCGTTTCCCTTTCAGAGGATTTGTCACTGATATAGAAATACCTTTGATTTATGGGTATTGATTTTGTATCCTGCTATTTTGCTGAATTCATTTACTACTTCTAGAAATTTTCTGGTATAATGTTTTGGGTCTTCTAGGTATAGAGTCATCATCAGCAAATAATGCTAATTCGAGTTCTTCTTTGCCTATCCATATCTCTTTAATTTCTTCCATCTCTCTAATTGCTCTGGCCAGTGTTTCAAGAACTAGGTTAAATAGAAGTGGTGAAAGAGGGCATCCCTGACTTGTTCCAGTTTTTAGAGAGAATGCCTTCAATTTTTCTCCTTTTAGAATGATGTTGGCCTGGGGCTTAGCATAGATAGCTGTTACAAGGTTGAGCTATGTTCCTGTTATCCCTAGTTTTTCTAGTGTTTTGAACATGTGTGGGTGCTGTATTTTGTTGAATGCTTTTTTTGCATCTACTGAGATGATCATATGGTTCTTATCTTTAAGTCTATTGATGTGATTAATTACATTTATTGATTTTCCTATGTTGAACCAAATTGCATCCCTGGGATGACCCCAACTTGGTTGGTGTGTACTATGTTTTTGATATGTTTTTATATTCAATTTGCCAGAATTTTATTAACAATTTTTGCATCTATGCTCATTAGAGATATTGGTCTGAACTTTTCTTTTTTTGGTGTGTCTATGTCTGGTTTTGGAATCAGGGAGATATTTTTTGGCCTCATAGTGTGAGTTTGAAAGTGCTCCCTTTTTTTCTATTTCCTGAAATAAATTGAAGAGTATTGGTATTAGTTCTTCTTTAAAGCTCTTGTAGAATTTGGCTCTGTATCCATCTTGTCCTGGGCTTCTCTTGGTTAGTAGGCTTCTGATGGTGCCTTCTATTTCATCACTTGAAATTGATCTGTTTATATTGTGTATATCTTCCTGATTCAAACTGGGCAAATCATATGATGCTAGAAATTTGCCGATGCATTTGATATTTTCTATTTTATTGGAGTACAAGTTTTCAACATGATTTCTAATTATCTTCTATATTTCTGTAGTGTCTGTTGTGATGTTTCCTTTTTCATCACATATGTTTGTAATTTGAGTTTTGTCTCTCCTTCTTTTTGTTAGCATGGCTAAGGGTCTGTCAATTTTATTTATTTTTTCAAACAACCAACTTTTTGTTTTGTCATTTTTTTCAATTGTTTGTTTCAATTTCATTGATTTCAGCTCTGATTTTAATTATTTCCTGCCTTCTACTGCTTTTGATGTAGATTTGTTCTTCCTTTTCTAGGGCTTTGATATGTAATGTTAAGTCATTTATTTGTTGACTTTTTCTTCTTTTAAGGAATGAACTCCATGCAATGTACTTTCCTCTTAAAACTGCCTTCATAGGCATACCAGAGATTTTGATATGTTGTGTCTGTGCTCTCATTCTCTTCTAATTTTTTTAAATCTCCTCCTTGATGTCTTCTGCAACCCATTGTTCATTCAGTAGCATATTATTTAGTCTCCAGGTGTTGGAGTAGCTTTTATGTCCTATTTTATCAATGATTTCTAATTTCATTTCATTATGATCTGATAGAATGCAGGGTAGTATTTCTACTTTTTTATATTTGCTAAAGGTTGCTTTGTGGCATAATATATGGTCTGTGTTAGAGAAAGATCCATGGGCTGCTTAGAAGAAAGTGTATTTGCTCATTGAAGGATGAAATATTCTATATATGTCAGTGAAGTCTAAGTTATTGATTGTATTATTGAGTTCTACAGTTTCTTTGTTCAGCTTCTGTTCGGAAGATCTATCCAGTGGTGAAAGAGGTGTGTTAAATTCACCAAAAATTATTATGTTGTGGTCTATTTGATCTTGAACTTGGGAAGAGTGTGTTGATAAATATTGATGCTCCATTGTTTGGGGCTTATATATTTATAATTGTTAAGTCTTGTTGGTGTATGGTTCCCTAGAGCAGTATGTAGTGTCCTTCTTTTCTCTTTTTGATTAACTTTAGCTTGAACTCTGCTTTATTTGATAGGAGGATGGAAACCCTTGCTTTCTTCCACGGTCTGTGTGATGGTATGACTGTTCCCAAACTTTCACCTTCAGTCTGTGGATGTCTTTTCCTATGAGATGAGTCTCTGGAGGAAGCATATTGTTGGGTCTTTTTTTTTTTTAATCCAATCTGCCAGTCTGTGTCTTTTGATTTTTGATTTGAAAGTTTAGGCCATTACATTCAGGGTTATTATTGAGACATGATTTGTATTCCCAGCCATTTTTGTTTATTTTTGGTAATGAATGTGACTTGTTTTCTCCTCTGATTAGGTTTTCCTTTAGTGTGATACCTCTGTTTCCTGAATTTCATCATTGTTGAGAGAGAGAGAGAGAGAGAGAGAGAGAGAGAGAGAGAGAGAGAGAGAATTTTTAATGTTTATTTTTTAGTTTTCGGTGGACACAACATCTTTATTTTATTTTTATGTGGTGCTGAGGATCGAACCCAGCGCCCCGCTCATGCCAGGCAAGTGCGCTAATGCTTAAGCCACATCCTCGGCCCCTCATCATTGTTTTTCATTTCCTCTTCATGGAATATTTTGCTGAGGATGTTCTGTTGTTCAGGCTTTCAAGTTGTAAATTCTTTTAACTTTTGCTTATCGTGGAAGGTTTTCATTTCATCATCAAATCTAAAGCTTAGTTTTTCTGGATGTAAGATTCTTGGTTGGCATCCATTTTCTTTCAGAGCTTGGTATATGTTGTTTCACGATCTCCTGGCTTTGAGGCTCTGGGTTGAAAAATCTGCAGAGATACAAGTTGGTCTCACCCTATATGTGATCTGATTTCTCTCTCTTGCAGCTTTTAAGATTCTATCCTTATTCTGCATACTAGGCATTTTCATTATAGCCTTGGTGTAGATCTGTTTTAATTTTGTATATTTGGTGTCCTGTAAGCCTCTTATATTTGGTTTTCCAATTTGTTCTTCGTGCTTGGGAAATTTTCTGATATTATTTCATTGAAGAGACTGTGCATTCCTTTGGCTTGAAACTCTGCGCCTTCCTTTATCCCAATAACTCTTAGATTTGGTCTTTTGATGCTGTCCCATAATTCTTGGATGTTCTGTTCATGGTTTCTTCACTGTGTGATCAACTTTATTTTCCATATTATATATAATATATAATATTATATTATATATATAGTCTCTCTTTCTTGAAGAAATCTTTTGCTACCTGTATTGGCTCTCTTATCTCCTTATTGAAATGATCAATTTTTGCCTTATTTGCTCATTTAGGTCATTCTGTAATTCACAGATCATTTTAATTATGAATGTTCTCAACTCCTTTTCTTACATTTCATCAACTTTGCTGTCCATGGATTCTACTATTGTAGGATTCTGGTTTGTTTGGGGCTCTTTGCTCCCTTGTTTTTTCATTCTATCTATGTGTCTTCCTTTCTTGCAGTGTGGATCTGAGATACTACAGTTTCTACCCTGTATTCTTATAGTCTCCATGCAGATTTTCTGTACCTCATTTTGAGGTTGGGCTTCCAGACCCTGCTGGTGTCCCTCAGTGTATGCTACTACAACTAAAAGTGGTGGTGGCAATAGCTGAGGTAGCTTGAGATAATAGTGGAGGTGCTCAAAGATGGATGAAATGTCTTACAGATATGGTGCTGAAAGGGTGGCCTTACACCCTCTTTGGGATGCCTGCTCTGAGATGCAGTTGCTTCTAGGCCATATCTGTTGTCAAAAGGTAGGGGCTACTACATGGGTAAAGCTATGGCGATGTCTACAATGTGCCAAGATGGAAGTGGGTTACACTTGGGCTCCCAGGTTCGGGGGGGGAGTGGCGAACTCGGACCTACCCTGGGTCTGTGTCCCGTGTATGTCGGTGTGGGCAGATCTGTCTACTGGTGGTGGAATGGACCCAGCCCACCCTGAGAGGATCTGGGCCTGGCCTGATTTCCCAACTAATTAGAACCCTTGCAGTGCTTACTCTCAAATATGCATTATTCTACCCCAAAAATAACTTGTCATATCCAACACCAACTCTGTGTTTGTCTTCCCCATGGAACACTTAAACACTTTAACATTTTGTGTTTTAAGAGACACTATTTAGAAATTAAAATATCCTAGTGATAATCAAAGTAGATTTGTCCTTACTTTAAAGATAGTAAAGAAAAAAGGTACAAATAGGTAAATTACTAGTACTATTTAAAATGTATCATGTTTTCATTTTTGTTTGTTTTGAGTTTATTTCTATCCTAGACAAATAAAACAAAAAGTAGGTAGTAGTTATTATATTCTAGCCAATTTTCCTTCCACCTTCATTCCATCCTCACCTCTGCATCTTCTCAAGTCCCTGCTTTGCTTTTTCTCCTACCCTCTGCCCCAGGACTAGGTGACCTCCAAAAGGCTGCACACTGTATTTGAAGTGCCGAGTAAAATCTAAGCTGTGTGCAATTCGATGTCTGCAATAGGGAGGCCAAGATGGCAGCCCACGAGCCTCCTGCCTCTCTGACTCTGGGCCTCTGCACGTGTGCATTTGTGATTTTTTATTTTATATGATATTTATGCTAAAATACATTCCCTATGGCAAAGAGCGAGCATGTGCACTCAATAATCATGTGAAACCCCTCTTAATGTTATCAATATCCACACTCTCTCCAAATCTCAAACCAACAAATCTCAGACAGAGAACCCTGAGTCTTTGAAGTCTTACTGTTTTAGCCCGTGTTTCACACTCCTGTTCAGATGTGTTAAAAGCTATCGGTAATTACTTGTGTAATTGAGACTAGGACTTCATCTATCTTCTTGCTCCACATGCTACATGTTGTCACCTTCAACCATCTCAGTGGTATTGCTGACCAAGACTCCTTAATTTCTTTTATGTTTCCTCCAGGAACGAAATTGTGGGGATGTGAGGTATTTTTTTTTTTGTTTTGCACGACAGGTGACTGTTGCAAAGGTCATGTTAAAAAAAAATCTTGTAGATTCACAGTATTACATTTCATGAAAACTAAATAATAATGGTTGATAATAAAACAGTGAAGGTTATCTTAATAGTCCCATAACTATGCCAATAATCTCTACTAAATTGAGGACATACAGTTAGCATATATTTGGGAATTCCTAGAACCCTGGTGAAACTGGGAAGTTGTTTATCTTAGTTTATGCTTCTTTATTTAGATATACAAACTGATTCCACTATATTAAATTATTTTGGTAGCGAAATGGGTGAAAATATACCTCATTTGGAATTATTGCTAGTACATTTTAGGAACTCAATGCAATTCAGTTCGCAATAGACAGTTTTGAAGACAAAGGATGCTTTTGTATCTCAGTAATTGGTAAATATATTTGGTGTGTTTTATGTAATTATGGTAGATAATCACTTTAAATGTTTTGACTTTTAGATGATGCCTATATACATGTATTTTAAAGTACTTAGTCTCTTATTGAATTCAATCTCATATTTGTCAGTTTCTATTTTTAAAATCAGCCATCTATGATGATTTACCATTGACTCATATGTGTAGTTTAACTTCAATTCTACAAATAAAGAAACTCACAAAGGGAGAGACTCAAAATAAAATGGAAGGCTGGCTTATATGACTTGTATATATAAGAGATATGTAAGACTATATCTGCAAAAATCTCAACATCTGTGATATGACTCTAAGGAAGTAAAATCTAATTTGCATGAACATTTTGTCCCCAGCTACTTTGTGACCTGTTATAGCTTTTCACAGCAGAAAACCTGAAAGTATAAAAGAGACGCATTTCAGTTTGCCAGGTGCATTCTTGCTGAATCAGCCTACTTGGAACGATGCCAATTTCTACTGTTTTTCACTAAGGGAAAATATCCCTCAATAAAATGTTAGTAATGTTTAAAGAGAAATAACAACCTGAACCCAAATTTGGAAGTTGTGACTACAACAAGTTTAGCCACTGAAATAAATAAGGAAGAAAACAAATATAAAATTGAAATGGATAACATTGAAATTTCAGAATAATTTTAATCTTAGTTAATTATGGAATTTCTGTGTTCTGGGTATATAAAAATAAAACATGTTCCTTTTAGAAAAAGTGTTCAGGAAAAACTGCATAAGCAAGGCAACATGTAGGTAGTCTTTTCTGAGGTGAGGAGAAGCTGTAGTCTGACAAGCTGTAACCAAAGACACAGGCTGGGGAATTTATAAAGAATAGAATTCATTTCTCACAGCTCTGGAGGCAGAGAAGTTCCAGATCAAGACACCAGGGCAAGGATGCCATATTGTCACAGGGAGGAAGGCAGAGGACAAGGGGGATGAGCTCCCTTCATCAAGCCTTTGCTCTGAATTCAAGCTCTGAATCCCATTCACGAGGGAAGAGCCTCATGGCTCAGCGCCCCTTAAGGCCTCAGGTCTTAAGACCAGGACATCGCCACCACCTGCATCAGCAGAGGACACATCCACAGCCTAGCAGGAGGCAGTAACTGGGTAGGCAGCTTGGGGAAAGACTTGGGAGAGGGAGAAGATGCAAAAGTGCTGGAAAGAGCATGCGGCACACACAGTGGAAGGTCCCAGACTGAGAAATCAGACTTGGCCACATCTTTGACCATTTGGTTACCTAGTTGCGTTAATTACAAGACTGGGTCAAAAGACGTATCCATCATGAATGAATTCAGCAAAATACCAGGACATAAAATCAACACTTAAAAATCAAATGCATTTCTATACATCAGTGATGAATCCTCTGAAAGAGAAATTAGGAAAACTACCCCATTTGCAATAGCCTAAAAAAATTAAATAAATAAAATACTTGGGAATCCATCTAACAAAAGACATGAAAGACCTCTACAATGAAAACTACAGAAAACTAAAGAAAGAAATCAAGGAAGAAAGATCTCCCTTGTTATTGGATAGGCAGAATTAATATTGTCAAAATGGCCATACTATCCAAAGCATTATACAGATTTAATGCAAGTCCTGTTAAAATCCCAATGTCATTCTTTATAGAGATAGAAGAAGCAATCATGAAATTAATTTGGAAAGATAAGAGAACAAGAATAGCCAATGCAATCTTTAGCAAGAAGAGTGAAGCAGGAGGTATCACAATACCAAACCTTGAACTATACTATACAGCTATAGTAACAAAAACAGCATTGTATTGGCATCAAAATAGACACGTGGACCAATGGTATAGAATAGAAAACACAGAGACAAACCCACATAAATAACAGTTATCTCATACTAGACAAAAACATATGTTGGAGAAAAGATAGCCTCTTTAACAAATGGTGCTGGGAAAATTGGGAATCCATATGTAACAAAATGAAATTGAGCCTCTGTATCTCACTCTGTACCAAACTCAACTAAAAATGGATTAAGGACCTAAGCATTAGACCAGAAATTCTGAGCCTAATAGAAGAAAAAGTAGGCCCAACTCTCCACCATGTTGGCTTTATCAGTAAGACTCCTAAAGCTCAAGAAGTAAAACCAAGAATCAATAAGTGAGATGTTATCAAACATCAAAACAGATAAATGAATGAAGAAAATGAAGTATATATACACAATGGAATATTACTCAGCCATAAAGAATTTGAAATTATAGCATTTGCTGATAAGTGAATGAAACTGGAAACTCTCATGCTGAGTAAAATAAGCCAGTCCCCCCCAAAACAAAGGACAAATGTTCTCTCTGATATGTGGATGCTAACACACAACAAGGGAGGAGACAATTAGAAGTTTATTGGCCTAAACAAAGGGGAATGAAGGGAAGGGAGGGGGAATTGGAATAGAAAAGACAGAGGAATGAATTGGACATATCTTTCCTATCTTTAAATATGAATACATATTTAAATGAATACCAATGTAACTCCACATCATGTACAACCACAATAATGAGATCATAATTGGAACAAGTTACACTTATTCTATATATGTAATATGTCAAGATACACCCTATTGTCTTGTATATCTAAAAATAACAATTAAACACACACACACACACACACACACACACACACACACACACAAAAGAGTAAACCCATGCAGCCATTCAGAGAATAAAAATTCCCTTGGATTTTAGATTACAAATTAGTCTATGCTTTTTTTTCAATATCAATCAATACTTTTTTCTAACAAGCAATTTAATAATTTTGAGGTAAACAGGCTTTTTAGATTAAAGTATTATCTGGAAACCTTGTATCTTATGTTCTATTAATCAACACATTTACTTCTTAGATAATTATTTTTAAGGAGAGGCCAATATTTTAGAGTAAGTTGACCTGGGTTTAAGTCCTTAATATCACTTTACTTGTGTGACTTTGGCTTTATTAAGCTTCAGTACCTCAGGTGGTGGTGGGAGGCGGAGAACCTTTAGGAGGTGAGACCTAGTGAATGGTCCTTAGGTCACTGAATTCATATGTGGGAAGAGGGTTGTGGGACCTGGCCCTTCATTCTCTCTTTTGCCTCCTAGCCATGAGGTGAGGAGTTTTCCTCCATCACATGTCCTGACCTCACCAAGAGTGAAGAATGGTTGTTCCAACTCCCCATTTTCAATGCATGTCCGCAGTCATTGCTACTCTTTGTAGACTTGTGTTAAATCCAGTGCAGTGGACAGCTTTGCACTAGTTCTGTTCCTATGTTGACTATCTGACTTGTGCCGTACTTTCATGTTCATAACCTAAATACTGAGGACTGATTATCTGAATGACTCGGAAATGTGTTGCCTGCAATTAATCACTCAAAATTATATCCATAATGACATGCTGTATTGTAGATGCTTATTTGAAGCATCCAACAAATTTATTTTATAGTAAGGAAAAGAGGATACCTAGATGTGTAAGTATCAATAACACAGAGTAGTTCTGCCACAAGACAGTAGGAAGAGACCCCAGAGGGATGCAGATAATTGAACATTAAATACATGGAATGAATGTATGCCATTGGAATTCAGAGGCAAGAAGCTATATGTGGAATAGACAGGCTGAGAAAGGACTTATAGAGAAGGTTAGCTTGGGATGTGCACTCAAGAATTAAAAAGTTAGGGCTAGGGGTATACTTCAGTGGTAGAGTATTTGCATGGCACGTGAGAGGTCCTGGATTCAAGCACCAGTACCACAAAAAAAAATTGTAAATGAATCAAAAAGTTTAAACAGAAAAGCTGTAGACCATTAGCAAAGACCTGAAAATGGAATGCATGATATGGAGGCAAAGAGATCATTTCCCGTTTGACATTGGGGATATGGTAGGGAATGAGATGGATAAACAGGAAATTGGAGACAGATGGTGGAAGTCAAAAGTCATTCTGCTTCTAAGCTTGAGATGGGCATCCTTCCAGGGACTCATGGAAAGGGAAAGGGAGACACTTTGAAGCAGGCTGCAAGGGCTTATATCTCTGATGTGCGGGGTCCTAAATATTAGAATGACCATCATGAGTTCAGAAAACTGAAGCTAACTCTTTTCCGATTTGAGGACCCTCCTGCACAGCAAGCTGGAGTACCCCTGTCAATCTCCCCAGAGCTCCTTTCCTTTTTGATCAAATCTAAAGCTATGCACTGCAAAAATGTAGGCCCTATTATCCTTCTTAGGAGAAACACAAAAACACTGTACCAGTCTAAAATTCAGTTTTTTTTTTTTAAAAGTATAACATGAGGTAATTTTGAAATAAAATATCCCTTAAACTAAGGATTGGAATTTGGTCACTTAATTTTTACTGTTTGAGGAAAGGGTACCTACCAATTTCAAGTGTAAAATATTTATTAAGAAATTTGCTGATATTTGTCAATCCTGCCAGAGGTAAGGATCCCCGGACTTATTTTTGTGGTCCAGTCCCATGCATAGTAAAAAAGAAGCTTGGTAAAGCAGTGGACTTTATCTTTGTTATCGAATAACATGGACTGTTGAATGATTACTTGCTGGGTCTCTCCCAGAAAAGCAATTTATGAGTTAATTCTTGAGTCAGGCCATGTGTGAGAAAGCTGCAGAAAGACCCTGGGAGCTTGAACACAGACCACGTTGCTCCTCCTTGCTAGGAGGATGCTGGCTGAGAAGAGAGGTACGACAGACGAAGGAGAGTGCACAAAGAGAGAAAGATCACAACCCGTCACCAGCATACCCCCAGAAGCACAGCGTCTCTACCACATGCATAACTGGGTTCACTAGTGCCAGCCCACGAGGCTGATGGTTTTAAAGGTCCAAAGTACAGGAACCATTTTGAGGGGGTCACATGAGAACTTCTACCCTAATACACCTTTCCACACACTCTTATAGAGGAGGAAGCTTATGCTTAGCAAGATCAAATGACGGTATAAATTCGTGTCTGCTATCTGTGGGAAGGCTTCCGCTCACACAAGAAAATCTTCGCAGGCTTAATCCCCAAGGTGGTGGTGGGAAGTGGTGAACCTTTAGGAGGTGAGACTAGCGAATGGTCCTTAAGTCACTGAATTCATACATGAGAAGAGGGTTGTGGGACCCTGGCCCTTCATTCTCTCCTTCATGCCTCCTCACCATGAGGTGGGGAGTTTTGCTCCATCACATGTCCTCAGCATGATGTGCTGCTTTTCTACTGGCCCAAAAGCAACAGCCCGACTTGATCACGGACTGGAACCTCTAAAACTGTGAGCCAAAATAAACCTTTCTCTTTACAGGTTAATTATCTCAGTTATTTTGTTATGGTAATGTAAAGCTGACCAACACACATAGCTTTTAAGTCAAAATACTTTGGATTCAGCACCACAAAATTAAATGTGAAACTTATAATATCAATGAGCAATATTTTCTTATTTCAGAGTTTTGATTAACACATTTCACTACTAGGAATATATACACACACAAGCATACAGACATATATTCTACAAGCACCATGTGAATTGTCTGAACAGATGCACCAAACTGAGGGGAACAATAACTCTGGATGACAGCATTATACATAGCAATTTGAGTCTTGGACATATTAAAACCTCATGCGTTTAACATTGAGGGACAAAAAAATTAGACTAACTTTTCCCTTTTTAAGTAATAATAAAGTAGGAGCTTGGTTTTCTAAAACTGATGTATGCTGTTTTACTAAAGTGATGCCTTTTGGTTGAAAGTGTCCACACATAGTCTTCCCACTTGCTTTTAATGTGGTGTCCTAATTGATAGCCTTTTTTAAGTTTAATAAGCACCAAATAGAGACTCAAAGGGTTTGTTATCATCAGGCAATTACATTAGGTTAATAACCTGGCTGTATTCTCTGTTCACATAGGACAGCTCTGTAAAAGTCCTGGCATTAATGGAATTTATTCAAAGTGACAAAGGAAATATTAAAATTACAATACAATTTTCTTTATCATCTCTTATCTAAATGGGGAAGGCATCTGCATCCTGGCATTAACTCACCCACAGAAGAGGAAGTTAAAATACTGTTATTTCTGCAGAATGACCTTTCTGCTGCAGTTTTTACTTGGCTTAGACTCATTATTTGGCCACTGACACATTGTTTAAAATATATAGAGCAAGAAATGAGCAGTAAATCCAACTTTTAACAAATGCTGTAAAGTGTGTGTGATCATCTTGGATTCCTTATGTTTACCACCTAATGTTTAAATCCAAATGTTATCATTGTTTTAATATCTTTTAATAGTTTGCCAAATATATATGAGTGCCATTCTATATCAATTCTATGTTCCCAACTAGAGAGCATGTGAACAAAACACATTATATGCAGAAAAAAAAAATTCCCAGAAAATATAAATTAACTATTAATTAAATTAACAAACAATTGAATATACTTTGATATGTTGTTCACAATTTTGTAATTAACCTGGGGCCCTGAAAATTGGATATCAATGTTGAAGTCAGTTGAAAAAAGAAAAAAAGAAATTATTGAACACTTAATTTAAAGAAAGTATTGAGATTATCAGAGAACCATAATATACTCATTCCTCATTTTGATGTGTGTTTATTGAGAGGCTACTATAGACCAAGTAGTTTTTCTAGTTACTAGGGCTTAAATAGTGAAAAAAATGTGGAACATTTTTTATTCTTTTGGCATATACATTCTGGTGGGACAAGCAAATATGTAGAATTAAACTTTCAGTAAAATGTAATAAAAGTATGCACAGAACACCACGGACCTGAGTTGTTTAGTTTAGGTCATACACTGGATATTTGAAGATACTATCTTTGTGAGTACACAGAAAAGCATTATTTGGGAGGATAAAGAAACCATCCATTCAATTATTTGGGTTATAAGAAATAAGTATTGTCATTTTCACGTTGGGCTGTGGTATAACTACCTACTCAACATTCTTGTACACAAATAGCTTCTAATAATGGTGATAAAATTTCAAAAATTTTATAGCAATTTGAACAGGATACTTTATTATGATGATTTAGTAGACATGAAAAATGATTTCAACTCAGTAATTGCATAATGAAATAATAGCAGTAATAAAAATAATAATGTTAAAGAAAATGACTTCCCCAAACTGATTGACAATACAGCTATTCTAACTATGATTAGAATTTATATTGTAATCATAGTTATTTATGTATCAGAAAATCTATATGAATATGTGAAAATGTATTACGATTAAAATGCAAAGTTCTTAATATTGAAAGTACCTTAAAATTTTACTTGCTTGTTACATGAACTA
This sequence comes from Callospermophilus lateralis, assembly GCF_048772815.1. Lineage (NCBI taxonomy): Eukaryota > Metazoa > Chordata > Mammalia > Rodentia > Sciuridae > Callospermophilus > Callospermophilus lateralis. The sequence continues at coordinate 43,681 of NW_027511570.1, read as the reverse complement.
CATGCCTTATTTAATGATCTGCTGATTTCTTTTTGTCTTCTAATATCATATATAATGGTAAGATTTTCAAATTTCCCTCTATGAACTATTATAAAAATTCTAATTTGCTTCACAGGTTAGCATTTCCCATCAAGGACTGTGGAGATGGTAGGCTTGCATGGTGAAGAGCAGAGTTGGGTCACAGAGCTTCTCTGAAGGCAGGCTTCCCGGCCACAAACTGACTTTGTTACCTTAGGTATTTGGTTACTCTTTCAGTGACTCAATTTCTCAAAGGTAAAGTAGGGATAGTAATAGTTCCTAACATCATTGTTGAGAGGACTGAGTGAGCTCATAAATGTAAAGAGGGTGGAAGAATACATGACATGAAGAGAGTTTCGAATTTCTAAAGCTTCACTTCTAAATGTTTCATATATTTCACACACACATACATACCCATTTCAGACAGTGGTTTCCAAAATATGGTCCCTCCCTGGCTGCATGGACGTCTGGGCTACTTTGGCTGGTGAGGACTGTGACTTCCCCCGCCTCACCATAGATTCTTAGCATTGGAAACCGCTGCGGGGTGTTCTGACAACCTCTCTGGGCCAGCAAGTGAAGGCGGATGACAGTGATGGAGGCGGAGCAAGGTTGCCCGACATCACTCTGAAAGTCTCCAGCTTCCCTAGAAGAAAGAGGCAAGTGAGAGACCCAGACAATAGGAAGGAAGGGAAAAGAAGGGAAAAAAGAATGAAGAATGGAAAGGCAGGAAGTAAATAGGTAGTGAAGCAGGTTTCCCCACTTTGTTGCTTTTAGGTGATAGGCTGGTGCCTCTTGGAGCCCTCAAACTGGGATTGGGGTGGGAGTGAGAGCAGTGGGATCTGACAGCTTGTCCACCTGCTGGGCAGCGGGGACCCACCTGACAGAAGCTGCTGCCCAAGGATGAAGGCCCAAGGACCAGAGGCCAAAGCCAATGCCGTACTTTCCACATGACCAACCTCTGTCTCCTTGTCCAAGACTGTGCAAACTTCTCAACTCAGAGAATAATAATTTCCAGAGACCTAACTGAACAAAACCATTATCTTGCTGTAAAAATCACCATACATTTGCATATAATAGGAATAAACAAGTGAAGTTAATAGGAAGGATTCTAACTTCTTTCTTTGTATTTAAATACAGTTATGGCTGGTGATCTGGCTCAGTAGTTGAGTGCCCCTGAATTCAATCCCCAGTACCAAAAAAAAAAAAAATTACAGTCATGCATCACTCAATGATGGCAGTGCGTTCTGAGAAGCACACCCTTAGATTTTGCTGGGCACACAAGTTGGAAGGTATTTACTTCAAACTAAGACAGCTGCCATGTCACTGAGTGGCATGTTCTTAAGGGACCTCCAAGGCATATGTGGAATCTCATAAATATGTGGTGCATGACTATATCTTCTATCTCATAAAAAATAAGTTAAAGAGATGAAGCAAGGAGGAGTTCACAAAATATCATATATAAGGGTGCATATGACTGAAAATGTAATTAAAGATTTTGGAGTTATTTTCCCCAAGTTTTTATTTTCTTTTTCAATAATTTATGCAAAAGCCACAATAATTAAAATGTTAAGGATGTTGTTTCTCTTTTAAAAAGATAGTTTTATATTTTTTCTTATGAAAAGAGATGCTCAGTCTTCTAAAGTTTAGTGGTTTGTTACAACATGTATAATATTTACATTTTGATTAAATTAAACCACATTGATCAAATTTTAATTATAACTTAAGCAATATTATTTTAACATTTAATATGACAAGAACTATTTTTGGACAACAAAGCATACTAAATGTAATAAGAACTGTTTTTCTACCTTGAGATGAATTTTATGAATTCTTGTTAAATTATCTTTGTAATAAAATGATATGTATAGGGGAAGGGAATAATGTTGTAATATTTCAATTATTTATACTTATTTTTGTTTCCATATATCCCCAAGTAGTAACATATACCTTTCTCAGTTCTTCAAAGTCTCCACATTATTTGTTTTACAAAACCCAAAATGCCACTTTGCATTGTGATGCCATACGTACACGTTTAACTATGATTTTAAATATTCCTATTATTAAATCAACATTTTCTCATGTAACTCTGTTATGCCTTTAGAACTAACAAAAATCCCTCCTTGAATAATCAATTGTGATTTGGTTATAAAAATTATTCTATCTTGAGGACAAAATTTAAAAAGATGCAAAATTGATTCTAATTCTTATGAACGTCTTCCCTGAAGCAAATTTAGCTTATATAACCATAACGTAGTTTTTCTGATGTTTGCAACCCCATCAAGAAATTCTGGCTCAAATGATTTTTAACTTTTAACATAATGAAATACAGAAACATATGAAATTTACTTTATTAATCTATATTTTAAGTTAGCAAAACCTCTGAGACTTTTTTTTTTTAATTCAAAATTTCTATTGGCTCCTAGAAATCTGGGTAAATATATTTGGTTTAGGTAATTGTAGGTTCATGACTGGGAGAAAAAGATTTAGTATAATTGTGATGCTTCAAGAGAACAACAACGAAAATAGCAGTTCTCACCTGTAGAAGTTGCTGCCTCTGTTGTGATCTAGTGTTTATCAACACAGTTTAAGAGAAGTTTAAGATTAGTGTCAAAAATGACATATGTACTAGAGTACCCCTTATAACAGTAATTTATTTTCAAGAAATGTAAAAACATTCTTCTGAGTCCTTTTTAGTCAATACTCTGAGTTGTCCCACAGCATTAAAGATTATATGACACATTTAGTTTTAATCTATGTACAATCCATACACTTTGCTATCTAATATTTTCTTTCTTATAGTATCATTTTTGTGTTGAATGCTTATGCTAATAGATTTTTCCCTCATAACACATTTGAGTCTGTCTGATAATTTCAATTGCTCAGATATCTGATTCACCATATCATTGTGAGGATTATGCTGGGAACGAGCAACAAAGTGCTTCTCCTTCTCCTGCAGACATAGAAAGAGTGAATAATAGTTATGAGCATTGTACCATATTTATTTCTTACATAATTGACTGGTGTGTGTGTGTGTGTGTGTGTGTGTGTGTGTGTGTGTGTGTGTATGTGTATTATAAGTTTGTGGCTATGTAACAAATTACCACAAATTTATCAGCTTAAAATTTTATTCAGATTTAGGGCTGTTGTTGTGACTCAGTGGTAGCGCCACTTGCCTCACACATATGAGGCCCTGGGTTGATCCTTAGCACCAAATAAAAATAGAGAAAACAAAGGTTTTGTGTCCATATATAACTAAAACTATTCTAAGAAATAATATTCAGATTTTTAACTCCCTCTTCTGTATGGCAGAAGGTACAGCTGCCTTGGTTCTCATCTCAGGTTATCTCAAGACTGGAATCAAAGGTCCAGTGGGGCAGAATCATGGAGACTGGGGGACAATCTTTTTTGCAGTTCATTTTTATTACTGACAGGATTCAATTCCTGTGGTTTTAGGGCTGAAGTCCTGAGGGTTTTGTTTTGTTTTGTGTTTACACTTGAACTCCTTCATCTTCAGTCAGTAATGTTGTGTAGAATAATTCTCATGCCACTGGTCTCTGACCTGCCACCAACCAGAGAAAACTGTTTTAAAAGGCTTGCATGATTAGGTCAGGCACACCTGGAAATTCTCTCTTGTAATTAATTCAAAGACAATGATTTTTAATTTAATTATATCTGCATCCAAAGGGATAGAAGTCCCAGAGACCAACTTAAAATTCTGCCCACCACAGCCAGGTCTCAAATTTTGTAGGACATGATTTTGTTGTATTTTTCATCCATCCAAGTACCAAAACTAATTATTTCAAGAATTCAAAGGGATAATAAGAACTTGTCTCCTGAAGTACAGGGACAAACACAACTTGTTTGTCAAGTAGAATGTGAACATGTTGACCTAGTAAGAAGTTGACATGTTGCTTTTTTCTACTTTTGACAAATACCACTGAAGATTTCAGAAGATCAATGCATATGGAAAGGTATGAAAAGTGACGTAAATAATACATGACAAATGCTTGCTTAGCTTGCTTTTCTGACATTAAAGCTAAAGGAAGGCTTGGTGAGCAGAACTAGAAAAATTAATATCTATCATTCTCATTTCTGAACGCATAGCTTTGGTTTCTAATTCACCATGGCATACGCTTTTCCCTACGATGGAACATCTCTTATTTGAGTTTCAGTATTTAAAAGGAGAAGTCAGCTCATGTAATATTTCTTGACTCCAAAAGACAACCAGACAGCTCAAGCCCTTCCAAATCACTCTTACCTTTCATTTAGCCTTGAGATAGCCAGAAGGGAAAGAGAAAATGCATCCAATACCATAAATTGCAGTTTTATGCTGATTTATCATTCCTCAGCTGATTTGAGGAGCCCACAAGCCCTTCAAGGAGCTCTCCTATCTTGTGCTCCATCCAGTGCCACAATCAGCACGACCCAGCTGTATGACATGCTGAGTACAGTGACAGTTACAAGATATAAAATGAGTAATGTGGGATAGGTGCTACCTTTCGAGAATCTATCACTTGTTATGGAGATGAGCGAGAAATCAGAGTGCAGAGTGAGAAAGCACACAGCTGAAGGGCAGAGTACAGCTCCCAGTGGAGTGGAGTCCGTGGGGGAGTGCGGCCAGCGGGAAATGAGAATGTTTACATCACTCAGACCAAACACATTCAGAAACGAAAGATGCTGATGCTTTTCACAGTCGTGCATCTCCTGGGCCCAGAGCAGTGAAGAGGAGATCAAGGACAGGATTGGAGACTGGGAGCGAGAAGTAAGGCAGTCTCCAGAGAGGGGAGCCTGGGTCAAGACTGAAGGCAGGTAACGGAAGTGGCAGGTCCTGCATCAGGACTGCTGGGGTCAAGGTGAAGGTTGGGACATGAGATTGCAGAGCAAGGCCACGGCTGCTTTCCTCAGGTTCCATCAAAGGTGGTGGAGCTCCCCTACAAAGTGAGGCGGTTCCAAACCAGGCTTTGGGATATTCACCTAGGGAGCAATTAAAAAATTTAGGCTCCCGGACGCTACTACAAATTGGGAGTTCATATTTTTTAAAGTTTTTAACTGGCGTTCCTTGATGCCATCACACTGCCCACCAAGATCCGGAGACTCTTGGTGGGTGATTGTGCTGATCACCCCCTGTCAGCCTCCACATCACTATTCTGCCCTTCTCTGCCCTGCTGGCTGGCTGTGACGCTGACCTCTAGGGATCCTGCCACTCTCTCCCCCTCATACTCTGACGGGTATTGCTCTGAGACCAAAGGGAGCATCAGTAGAGCAGAGGGTAGAGGAGAGAGTGTGGTGGTGCCTCCCCTGCCTGCTTCCTGCTTGGCGTGTACCCTGACAATGGAGGGAGATTTCTACTGCTCTTCCGAGCAGATCCTCTACCCTAACTGCTTTGGCAGACCCAGTAACAGCAGGTCCCCCCTCTCGCTTTCCCATGTGTGGGGCTGACTTGAGTCCAGGTAAGCCTTTCCTGGGAGCATGAACCTGTCGGGGGTTCAGGCAGATGCAGTGATGATTTATCACACAGGGCGAGCTTATAGCCTCAGTCAGACAGCAGAGGCACGCTCAGTCAAGGGAGGGAGAGCTCAAAGCAGGATGCCACCAGAGGACTGTCACAGGTCCCCACACGGGTGATGGCTAGTTTCTGAAGCTTAGATGGAGAAGATAAGCCTTGAAATGCCCAGAGCACCATTGCTGTTGAAGTGAGAGAGAGTGTGGGGACAGTGAGGGAGGAATCCCGATGGAGAGAAGTTTGCCCACTTCACAAGAGCAGGATGTGTGCATGTGTGGGTAGCTGTGGACACAGAAGTACACATTTGTGTGGCTACAGATGCAGCTGGGCACAGATATAGGGTGTAGAACAAGTTGTATTTGGAGAATGCTTGCATACGTAATGATTTTATTATTAGAAATGCAATATATGAATATCACTAGCAATCAGATGTAAATAAAGGAACCTGAGCAGAGAGGAGATTATTTGGGGATGAGATACAGCCCACTTGATGAATTTAGAGGCTTCTGCACTCATGTCACAGGCATGGCCCCAGAATGGAGGACAAACACCAAGTTTGTTTTAATTTTCATGGTGAGATTACACTTGATTGACTTCATCATTATCCATTCCATGGACTGAACTCATAGTGTGATTGGCGATGGTCACTCTTTTATGATCTTGAAATATTTTTAACTGAAAACAAAAGCAGAAATTTACAGAGTTTCTTTTTAGTTTGCAGCCTTATGGCTGCAGGTATGAGATGTGCAGGGTGATTCAGTTACTGCAAGGGCTATAGTACAACCTCAGTGCATTCTGACTCTGAACTATTTCTTGATAAAGAGGGTATTCATCCCATGATGTGTACCAGTAAATATTTTAGGTCTGTTTTGCTTATTATTTTTTTAGGGTCTCAATATCTAACATAAGTGTGTTTGCTTTTATGTGCTTTCCTACTATAAAAGGTAAAAATAACATTGCTTTCATCTTCCTGTTTATATAGCACTTTTCACCAAAAAAAAAAGAAAAAGAAAAAAAAAGTTCAAAATATTCCTTTTGGTTCTGTTGTGTTTAGAAAAGAACAAATTCTTATATAAAGTAATGTTTTGATGGAATCTCTATGCCATAAGAATGTTGCAGGAATTGTTAAGTGTTCAGAGCTCATTACTTCACATAGAGAATCTCTGCCTTGGTTATGCAGAGATAATAATTTCCCCTTTTTTTCTACGGCTAATCTTCAAATGCATGTAATATTACACATAATGACAAGCAACATGTCCTCCTTCATTTAATGTGTGTAGAGTGGCTGTGCCAGTTTGCTTCACCTGTGTGTGAAGACCAAAATATCCACTAGTTTATTAGTGTGGCCCAGTGAGTGATTTATAACAGTTCAACACACCATTTTTCAATTTTACTGTAGCGTGAAAGTTATATGCATTCGATAAAAACTGGACTTTGAATTCTGATTAAATTTTTAATTTTGATCTTTTCGCAGATTGGCAACATGTAGCTGAATCCTCTGGTAATACAACTCATAGGCAGCAAGCCCCAGCTCCCAGTAGGCTGCGCGAGCCGAAGTTAACCCACACTCCACAGTGCGCTGGGCTGCTAAACTAGGATGCTCTGTTCAGTAGGTTGGGGTACCTAATGCATTCTTTACATGAAGTTTTCGAAGTTAAGATGATTTATTGGGTGGTAACCCCATCAATATTCAAGGAGCATCTGTATTTCCCATCACATGACAGCATGGAAATCAAGAGTTTCTGTGGTCGTGCACTTGCAGTTAAGCTGTGCGATCGTCAGCCCCAGGCTTGGCTCTGTAATGATTATGGACTACATTGGCCGCAGGTCCTTGGTGAGAAATGTGATGTATGACATTATCCATGCCCCTAAAAGCTTTATGATCATTGTCATTGCTACACATGCAGTCACTCTATACTGTAACAGTGATTCCTTATCTTGTGGCAGGACGAGTGTCTACAGATGATTTGAAGGTGCACAGTTCCAGAGAAGATGAACACTGAGAAATTCTACCAATGTTTGAAGATCTCAGACAACTGTGAATGCTTCTTGTGAAGGTTCTCTTCCCCATGATACTTACAATGGCTTCTGATGATATCACAGAATGCTTAAATAATTCTAGTTTCAATTGGTTTTAATCATTTTAGAATCCTCAAAATTTCTTCGGTATCGAGTATAACTTTTTCTTGGGAGATGTTTCCCATTGTAGTCTATTGCTTAATCTCTTTCAGTTCTCATAAAAGGATTGCTTTATCTTCCATTCTTTGGCCACCTTTATCTCAGGGAGAGATTGTTTCAGGGATTAATACACTATCCTTCTTTTTAGCATTGCTGTACTTGTTCTCAATTTTAATTAGCGTTCTTTGGTTTGATTTGCGTCTGCAGCTGGTACTAACAATGAAGTTGCCCTGTCCTGTTGCACTTTCTCCTCCAACTGCAATGGGAAAGCATTTCAGGTAATTAGATTATTGTTCACCTCAGAACCTGAGACTGAGCAGTCATTGTCAACCTTGAGAAGCTTCAGTAGGAATTCAGAGTACTTGCTGTCTGTTCCTTTCATGGGGTCATAACAACATTTCTAAAAGTTGACTGCTTCTCCATCATATCACTGAATGACATTGCAGAGGATCCCATAATAGTTATCAAGGCACAAGCCACCAAGAATGGTCCCCTATTTTCAGCATTTATTTCTGCTTTTAGTTCAGTATTAAATCCTGGTAAAATGTAGAAAGCCTGTAAAAATGTCATCCTTATAAATCAACAGGTAGAAATGACATTTGGAAACACAAGGGCAGTCTCCATATACAGAGCTCTCTGTACTCAGCAGTTGGAACCGTAAGAAATGCGATGTGTTCTTGGTTGGGCTTTCATATAGAGGTGTGGAAGAGGTTTCTTATATACACTGAAAGAAATTTATAAAGTTCACTATTTTTTATCTTTTATATAATTATCTATTTCCAGCTTTTTTTTAAAAAAAATGCATTTTCATGGTAGTTTTTCTTGGTGTACAAACTGTGTTATGATTCCCATAAGCACACATTTAATCATGAAAACCTGCTTGGCCAAGTTCATTGGATAAACATATTGGTTTTTATTTCTTTCTTTGCTCTGACTTTCAAGGTCATCAATAATTTTATGCTTGAAAATATTCAGTCTTTTATAGTTGTTATTAGGAAAAACTTTGTGTTTAGACAAACATCCCGGCTTCCCTGCAAAAGCTTCCTTTGCCACTCTCATCTGATGCCCAGTCTTGCTTCTTAGGATTTTATCTGCGACTCAGTCTCCATAAAAGCAGCTCTGTTTTGTTTTGTTTTCCTGTAGATGCCTCTACTTCTAATTCTCTGATCTTTGGAGATTCCTCTGCTCAGTCTCGCCATGATGGCATATATCTATCTTCCTATTTGATTTTGAATCACATTCAATCAAACATGGTTACATTTATAATGTTTAAGAATTAACCCTCATAACCAAAAGATGTACATGCACAATTAAGGAAGGAGGCTATTTACAGTATAATATTTAATTTTCTTACATATTTATTCAATTTATGCTTAAGGAACAATGTTAATATGGGGTATATAAATAATCCTTGATAGAGTTAGGCGTGGTGGTACATGCCTGTAATCCCAGCTACTCAGGAGGCTGAGACAGGAGAATCACAAGTTCAAAGCCAGCCTCAGCAATTGTGAGATTTTCTTAACTGGAGACTCTGTCTCAAAATTAAAAATAAATAAATAAATAAAGTGCTGGTGATGTGGCTCAGTGGTTAAGCACCCCAGGGTTCCATATCCAGTAGGCCCTCCAAAATAATCCATCACACAATTATAGAAGACCATAAATTCAAATGTAGAAAAGAAGTGTTAATTTACTTTTGCTTTCTTTACTATGAAAAGGATAAGTGACAAGCAGAAAACCTGAGCAAAGCAGAGTTGTTAAAGTTTTGTGATTTCAGCTTTTTAATATCTAGAGTTGAATGCATCTGCTCATCAATTTAAGTTCTTGAAGACCTACATTATTTAAATGTTGCTTAGAGTTGCACCAGGTACATGTGATCCTCTCTGCTATATTTAAATAAAAGTGCATGAAAGCTATTTAATTTATCAGTATCCACAGAGTCTCACTAAAACCAGAAACCAGAATAATAACTGTTCATTAAGGACACCAACCCTATACTAAAATCACTGTCACAATTAAATTATACCAGTGTTGGATGTTTTATGATTTTTTTATCTTATATAAAACTTAATTCATCTTTAGGAAATATGAATTTGAATATTAAACACACAGAAAATTAGTATTTTCATATTATTTCTGTGTAAATTTATTTTACTTTGTGATCTGAGAGATTTTTAAGAAAGCTACACAAATAGCTGCCCCACAGTTATCCCACAGGAATTTGTTAGATGCAAACTCTGAGTCCTCACACTGTCCCAATGAAGCAGAATCTGCTTGGTCTAGGTGAATTTGAGCAAGCACTTACTGATTATCATTTTAAAAACATGGTGTCACTATTTAAGTTTTAGGTTTTAGGTTTGTATTTTTAAATGGGACTGGATCCCTGAGGTTTTCTTAAGAAAAAGTCTTGACACAACTAATTGGAATCAGATTTCAAGTTATCCAGATACAGGGACTGGGCAGTTAAGACCATCCCTACTCTTCAGGACTGCACTTCAGGTTAACCAGGTTTTCTGACACCTGGCTCCTCCACTCCCTCATGGCTTCTCTCTTTTTGAGGTGATGGGTGAAACTACCCTTGATAATGAGTGCATCACTTTACCATTTACTAAATATGCATTCCTTGCACTCTTAAAATGGAAGAATTTTTGGTATGTAAACTATATTAAAAGAAGAGTTGCTTAAAAAGCTGAAGAAAAATACAACTTCAGGTAGATAGTCTATTTGTGGGTTTTTCTTGTTTTCTTTATTATGCTTCACGGGTTTGGAAAATCAGTATTTAATTCTATATACAAACCATTTTTCCTAAATGTAGATATGTATTAGTAGTCACAGGAATTTCCAGAAATATTGTTTTGAATAAAAAGGAACCCAGATTTTTACTTGACAAAAAAGGAAAAAATTAGCATCAGTTAGAAGGACCACAAAACAAATTCTGTGCCTATTAACTTATCATTGGTTTTCCTGGGAAGCTTACTTGAGTACAACCAGCAAACATAATTGCCCAATAAAATAATAATGATGAATTTTGTGTATGTGTGCTATGTAGTATGAATGTGGGATTATGGAAGGATAAAAAAGTTAATCTAATATCAGAATGGAAATTACAATAAAACTAAGGAAAAGAGTTCAGCTATCTGTCATTAAGACAAATCAATTTTGAAATTAATTTCAAGAGGGAAAGCTAACATTTTGCTGATAAGCCACAATTTTCTATTTAATATTTATAATTGAATAAACAGTCACATTTTATTAGAATGAGTAATTGACTCAGGGCATTGATCTTCTAATAGCACAGAAACCATGGTAATTAAATGAGATAAAGAGTTTATAGTAAAAATAATAATAATAATAACCTCAGTGGTGATAAGGTGTTTACCTTTAGAGTTAATTTAAATGTAAATTTGCACTTACAGTACTGGACACCTCTTGTAGGAACCTGTCTGTTCTAGGAATTAGAAAACAATTTTAAATCATGATTGCAAATGTGCTATGATATAAGATTTAAGAAAAATAAAATCCAGAAGTCAGTCTGTCTGTCTGTCTGTCTGTCTCTCTGTCTCTCTCTCTCTCTCTCTCTCTCTCTCTCTCTCATGAAATTCAAGCAAATGCCAAGCAAAATATAAAATATTTCTCTAATGAAGCAGGCAATTTGTACATAGGAACTACTGAAATTGCTCTATCAAATGTATCAAGTCTATTTTCCTTACATTATATCTGATGCTCCATGGTCATATTTATTTATTTTTGAAGTACAGAGGATTGAATCCTGGGGCACTCTACCAATGAGATATATCCCTAACCCTATTTACTTTTTTAATTTTAAGATAGGGTGTCTTTAAGTTACTCAGGTTGGCCTCTACCTTGTGATTCTCCTGCCTCTGCCTCCCAAATAGTTGGGATCACAGGCCTGTGCTACAGTGCCCAGCTCATGTTTAATTTGTACACATAAATATCACAGCATCTAGATTTTATCACACAATTCAAGCATCTGTTTTGTTATATCAGTTATGTAAAGAAATGGTATTTTGTTCTATGTGATGACCTAAGGAAATTGATCTGAATTTACTGTTCCTCTAGGAAATTGTAATTATATTGACAATTAAAAGGCATTATTAACAGTATAGAGATAGGATATTTTTGATACATTCAACAAAGAATAGTGACAACCAGGGTTTATTTAATGCAGAGAATCAATTTAACATCTTATAGAGGTAATTATTCAAATTTGAATTGAATTCCCCTTTTTGCTAGAGAAGAATCTATAAAGTTTTCACAAGATTTCATATATGTATTCATTCACCATTTTCCTTAAAGTGATTGAATTTGAAATTTAAAGATATTGTATGTGCACTGAATCCAAATTCTGAAGTTCCATGAAAGTTTAAAGTGCTGTCATATTATCATTAGTCTTCTGTGAAGTTAATGTGGAGAACCATTATCCTCTGAGTAAGTTTTATGGTATTTTTTGGTGCTTTCAATGAGGATAGGCAATTAAAGATAGGTTGTCCTTCAGGACAAAAAAAGAGAGAGAGAAGGTGGGGAAAATTATGCAACTTCTTTAACAAGAAAGAACTGCAATTAATTCTGCAACAAAACAAGTCTCCAGAAGAGCAGCCTACTCTAGGCGGAATGGACATGCTCTCAGCAGAATCGCAGGCTTCTGAATTTCTGCACCTTGTTACCATACCTTCCGTTCGTTAATGACTGCTAGCAACAGAGCTCCTTGTCATGTGTGTATTTCACAGAGAAAAGTGTTAGAAGTGGAAGGATGTGCCCTGGTTTTCTAAGCCACCTTCCTGCAAGTGACCTGATAATTCTACAGGCATCTTACATGCCAGATTTTTTTGTCAAAAAAATCACACATAGCAGCAAAGTACTCCAGAAATTCTAGCCTTTGTTACAGGTAGAAAAGTATGGGAATAAAATGGAATAGTATTAATAAAGGAGAAGGTGAAATCAATATTGAGAGAGAACAGCAGTACCTGATACAACCAAAACCAAGCCTTCTTTATTATGGTGTTTATCTTTATTAAGCACCTCAAGGACTTTAATTGGCATTTGGCATATTCAAAATTACTATAAACAATATACAAATCTATCACATGATATTGTGCCTAGTTTTGTATTACCAAAGCTGAAGAACTCACCTTGTGCTATTAAGAATTAATTCCAGGACTTCCATCTGCGAAATAATTTTCCACTTCCCTAGTCGAACAGAAATACCCTCTCACAGAAATACCCTACTCTTCACAGACATCTGTAATTCACTTTTACTTTCTCTGCCTGCCAGGAAATGCCCTAGATGCTTTTTTGGGTCTTTTTCTCTCTCTGAATTTTTTAACAAGAGAGTATGGTCTATTTGAGGGAAATATCAGAAATTACCATTTTCAATCCCAACGGGCTGCACTTTTATTTTTTGCCTTTTTCTCTGAAAATTAATATATTATCAACAATTTTGCCTATCTGTTTATATAGCAGGGGATGGGTTTCCTGATTTGTGCAAAGTCTTCTTCAAGTTTGTTTTACTATCTTTAGCACCCTGTGCTCAGTTTCCACAGGACAAAATGAAAGGATGCTTGGGGTCATGAACTGTTGTGTTATCATTCCTCAGTCCTGAAGTCCAGATATGTCAATGTGTGACTTCCTTTGTGTGAATAAGACAGTTGCTCAGGGTCCAGGTGATATTTAAGTAACCCAAGTAAGCTGATTAAGACCTATCAGGCAGCTCTACAGTGCTGCTGGTGGAAACCAATGAAAACAAATGCTATGGATACCTGTCTGCATTACATAAAAGAACATCCACCCTGATATGTAGAGATGCTTGATGTACCAAATGTATTTTATAACTCTTTTTGATACTTGGTTTGCCATGGTGAATGCATTTGTCTATGTATGTGTGCATATAACATAAATGTACATTTAGACAGTTAATATACATTAACTATATATTAATCTTGAAGGTACAATTTGTGAATCTATATTTGCAGGTAACTCAGATGTCTCTGTAAGAGATCCTCTATGGGGCAAAATGAAAGCATATTTTAGAAAATAGGTAAATGTTCAGAAGTAAGTATGGTAGAGGAATGGAACAGAATGAAGAGCCTGAAAGTAAACCCACACATCTACAGACAACTGATGTCCAACAAAAGTACTAAGAAGACACACTGGAGAAAGGACAGATAAAGTCAACTCAAAATAGATTAAAGACTTATATGGTGAACCTTGAAACTGTGACATCATAGAAGAAAATAGGGTAAATGCTTCAGCACAGTGGAACAGTAGACTGTCACTTTACATTTCAGGCTAAGACACCAAAAGTACAGGAAACAAAAGAAAAATCAAACAATTGGGATTTCATCAAACTTAAAGTCTTCTGCATAGCAAAGCAAATAATCAACAAAACAAAGAAAGAGACAACCCACAGAATGGGACAAAGTATTTGTAAACCATATATGTGACAAGGGGGATACCCAGAATACACAGTGAACTCTGGAAACTCAATAACAAAAAAATAGTAAAAACAAAACAGAAGCAAAATGAAGCAATAAACTTAATTAAAAAATAACCTGCAGACCTAAATAGACATTTCTCAAAAAAAAAAAAAGGGTTTAGGAAGAATTAACAGATACATGAAAAAATGTGTAGCATCACTAACCATCAGGAAAACGCAAACCAAAACTGCAGAGATGTCCTCTCACCCCAGTAAGAATGGTTATTACCACAAAGACCTAAACACAAAATGTGCTGATGAGGATGTGCAGACAAACACACACTTGTGCACTGCTATTGGAAATATAAATGAGCAGTCGTTGTGGAAAACAGTATGGAGGTTTCTGAAAATTTCTAAGTAGAATTTCCATAAGATCTTTCACTGCTACTCCTGGGCATATATCCAAAGGAGATGCAGCCAGTACGTCCAGGAGAGAGCTGCTCTCCTGTGTTCACTGTAACACTATTCCCAAGAATCAAGAAATAGAGACTGTCAATCAAATAATGGATGGATAATAGAATGTAGCACAAATGTACCTTAGAATACTCTTCAGCCATAAAAATAATGAAATTTTGTCATTCACAATGACATGGATAGAACTGAATATCATTATGTTAAGGGAAATAAAGCAGGCACAGAAAGACAAGTACTGTGTGCCCCTCACTCACATGTGGAGTGTGAGAAGGGCGCCTTATAGAAGTGGAGAGTAGCATGCTGGTTACCAGAGGCCAGGCAGTAAGGAGAGAAATGGTTGTGCAAAGGTTGATCAATGGATAGCAAGTTATAATTAGATGGTGGCCAGAAATTCTAGTGCTACTGCACAAAGGGTGGGCAGACAGAATGATAGTGTATGTACACTGCAAAGAGATAGGAGAAAGGATTTTGAAGATTTTTACCATAAAGACATGATAAATGTTTGTGAATATATGCATTTACTCTAATTTAAACATTCTACAATGTATACATGTATCAAAATATTTCATGGTACCCCATTAATATGTACAATTTTTATATTTTTATGTATCAGTTAAAATAAATCTATAAATGAAAATAAGTAAACATATAATTATGTAAACAAAATGGGATGTAATATTTAATTTATGCAAAGCTATATATATATATATATATATATATTTATATATATACACATATATATATGAATATATATATATTTGATAGGTTGGTAAGTATAAAAATAAGTATAGATAAATTACATGTAACCAGATGAAACACAAGGAAAAAATATCCTAAAGACTACCTCATGCAGATTTGCATTTGTATTATGACTGTATGTGTGTGTGTGTGTGTGTGTGCGTGCGCATGCGTGCGTGCTGGAAAAGTCTCTGGACAGTCAGGACCCTTGGACAGACTCCAGGAAGAAGCCATATGTGACAGTTATTAAGTTATGCTTTGGGACCTCTTTTGCCGGTCTACTAAAGAAAGAGATTGGATTACTCTAATGATTTCTAATTGTTATTTGTAATTTTTATGACCTTTAAGAAATAGCAACTACACAAAAACTAAAACCAGGAAATATGTTGTTTCTGAGTCAGTCTCAGACCTAATGAGTCCTTAATTGAGATAGCCATCCATAAACAAAGCTATTCTAATTCACTACAGAATGCAGGCCAGAGTCTTAGCTGAGAACACATTGGACTTCATTATATAGTGAATCTTCGCCATGCACATTTGGACTGTCACTTTACATTCCCAACACAGTTTAACTAGGTGGCATTATACCATGCTGCAGCACCCCCCTCTTCTGAATATGTAACAACTGCAATTTTAGAGTTGTTACATATTCAGAAGAGGTGGGTGCTGCAGCATGGTGTGTTGCAGATTTTCATCACATCTTTTGATGGTGAGTAAATTTTTTTCTTTGTAAAATGAGAATTTCTCAAAATATCCTTTCATTTAAAAATTAATATAATCCTATCAACTACCTGCCCCTATTTCTTATAATACCAAGAAGTGCTTTGGAGAGCAGCTGAAAGAAATCCTCATTATCTTCAGGCACCTTTACTGAGGTGCCCTGGTCCTGATCACATGGATAGTAAGGAAGGAGGAGGGCCAGGAGTCCAGAGATGAGTGAGGGCAGAGCAGAGGTGGGGCTTAGACACAAGTCACAGGGCCTTGAAGGCTTGACAGGTCTCAGCACCATGGCTGCTGTGTTCTATAGCTGACAAGAAGCTTAGAGATCATTGGTTCCTCGCCATTTAAAGTTTAGCAATAAAAACAAAGGCCCAGAGAAAACAAATAACCTGCATGACAGTAATGAATTCTGTGGTACTGTCACCGCACTAAAACTGGGCTCTCCTGCTCTCTCCCTGTGACTCTTAATTATTGATTTTAAAACTGATCCAATTTAATATAAAACAAAATGAAAGAAAACAAGACTGAGGACTTTCGTGTAAGAGACCCCTTTACCTTGAGAATTCTATCTTACAGTGGACTTTAAAAGACAGATATTACCCTGAATAAACAAGTAGGCTCACCTCTCCAGTCTTAGAAAACTGAAACATCAGAGAATGTGCTGAAAACCACCAGTGGAAAAAAAAAAAGAGGTGGCTTTTTAAAATATAAAAACACAGACAAGCATTAACAGAATGCAAAATCATCATTCAATTCACAAGTTTAAACAATATTAAATGAACTCAAAAAAGAAATTCTCCCTAGAATCAGGCACGTAAATCAAACATAATCTGTTATTAGTCTAAAATATCATATCTCTTAATCAAATGACAGTATCCAAATCACCACAGAAATTTTTAAATTATTCAATGTTTCTTAGTTTTATTGTTATTTCTTTGTTTTATTGTTATTCTTCAATAATTTTAACAACAGTTCTGAAGAATTTTAAAGTTTAGTAGTCAAAAGGAAAGAAGAAAGAAAGAAAGAAACAAAGAAAGAAACAAAGAAAGAAAAGAAAAGAAAAGAAAAGAAAAGAAAGTCTTTGGGGGTTTGTATGAACCACCCTACAAATTGCCTAATGAAATCAAACTTGTTGAGGAAATTTTATTCTTTCCGTTTCAATTTGCATGTTTTTGCACTTATGTGTATGAATAGATCTGTGTATGTGTGTTTGTATGTGTATGCATATGTGTGATGAGAAGTAAGCAAATGGAAATTGGGCAAGAACATAGATTACATTTTTTATCATTGGCTGATATTCTCTTGCCTTAGAAATAGAGCCTTAGAATACACAAGAGGTAAACAAACCTAATAGTCTATTAAATGTTCTCTCCTTTGCTTTTATATTTACATTCCTGGGCCTCACTTTTACCTCCATGAAACTGTCCTAGCCTCCAAGCCTCAATATCCCTATAGGATAAAGGAGAAGCGTAGGCTATCGTAGCTTTAAGGAGTACTGATTTCATTCTTACATTTTCTTAATAAATCATTGATCATGCAACATTTTATAGGGAAAGTTATTAGAACCACAAAAAAAACACTTAATATGAATCAAAAGTGAATGAATTTATATAATGAACTTTCCTCTTCTTTCATATGCAGGGTAAGAAAATTACATTTCTGCTTTGTTTCAGTGCTCCTGAACTGTAGGACACTAGAAATTTCATCTGGTGGAAAGGATACTAGCTACTCAACCTTGCTTTAAATCCTTACATTTTGGATGAAATAGTTCTGTCAAACCTAGCTATATTATTGCCTAAATTAACACTGATGAAAGCAAGGATGGAGCCCAAATCTGATTTTATTCCAGTGGGGAGTGGAGAGCCACTGTGGCAGGCTTTGAGCTGCGCAGTAATACCACCTGCCATATTTTTGAAAGTGCAGTCTACCTGGGAATGGAGGCGGGAGGATTGATGGAGAAGCAGGGTAGCCGGTCAGGTGGTCACGTGGAAATGCAGGAGAGAGTGTAGGGAAAATGTGGAGACTGAGAAGGAATTGGATTGGGGATATTTTAAACAGAAGGTAGAACCAAATGATTGGCTATGTGGTGTGAGAGAAAGAAACAAAACGAGTTTGCTCTGACTGTGAAGTGTTTGTCCTGAGTGTCTTCAGGGATGGACATGGCATTTGAGATGGGAAAGTCAGTCAACGGAAGTTATGGGTAGACCAGATGGACATTCACTTTGGATGTGGACGCATTGTGTTTAAGAGGTATATTTGACTTTCAAGTAGGAAGTCTAAAAGTCAATATGAACTATGAGGAATAAACGTGTAGTAGAGAGGCTTAAAAACCAACATAAATCTGAAGGAAAAAAGCAAGGTCAGAGGTACTATTATTAATTTAGTGGCCATCAATAGTTAGAGAATGTTTGAAGCCTCAGCACTTGATTGACTCTATATGCAGTGTAGATATAGGAGTGCACACAATTACACATGAAGTTAGATGTGTGGGGGTGTAGCTCAGTGATGGAGCACAGGCTCAGCATATGCAAGTCCATGGGTTCAATCGCCAGCACCAAATAAAATATGGTTTGCAGATGTTTTTGCATAAAATAATGCTAACACTCTGTATTTTTTGTGATATGTTTTTCTCACAGAAAAAAAATTATATAAATCCACATTAACAAATATTCTAATGCAAATTTTGTTTTTTAACAAATTTATTGAGCTATTTTAAAATAGCACAAAATCTATCCCTTTCAGGTAAAATCCAATAACTTTAGTAACTTTATTGGTGTAACAACTGTCATCATATATCAGTTTTTGAACATTTTCTTTCTCCAGTGAGCCCACTCTTAATTACTTAGTGAACTGGATTACTACAGGTGCTGCATTATTATCTGAAAGCACTTCTTCCCTAAACAACTGCTAAATATTTGTATTTTCACAGATGAAATATTAGTGTTCAGCATTGTGCTGACACACACTACTTTGACTGAGAGTGAGGTAAATCATCTTTTACTTATATTTCTTTAGTTTATTTTTTCCATTGTCTACAGTATACTCTATTTTTATTCTGATCTTGTACTTTTTCCTTTCCTTACTCAAACATATGAGCTTATTTTGTCTATATTTGCTGTGTAAGTTGTAAATATTTTCTTCATTTGATATTTGCCTTTTAAAATATGTGTTTTAACAATCAGAAATTTTGAAGTTTTATGTAGTTAGTACTATATTCCCTGTCCTGTTGATTTTTATTAATACTACCATGTTAGGAAAGCCCATCCTCAACTGAGGATTTTTATACTTTTTCTCTTTATTTCTTAATAGTGTTTATAAGTTTTCTCAAACTTATATTAATATTTAAATTATTTATTAAAATGTAAAAGTTTAATTCATACAAAATTTATTACTTTTATGCTATGAGATCTAACACTGTTTTTTTCTCTCCTAATCAATATGTACAAAAGAACTAACTGAGCTGCCTATCATTTCTTCTCTTTATTTACTCTGGGAGAGTTTCAGTTAGGGTGATTTTTGAATGTATATTTGGATTCCATGTATCTAAAGCAAGTATTTCCATAACATTTGGATTTTACCTCTAATTTTCATTAGATTTCATTTCTCTAACTATTTAGTATGCATGTGTTATATGGACTTTAATCCTCGAGTATTATTTTCAAATTTCTAATTACTGTCTTTTTTCCTATTCTTTTAGTATGTATCTTAAACCTGTTGCTTATGTAGATAAGTTTTTCAGTTGATTCAATTCTCTTTCTTATCTACTTGACTTTTTAACTCTATGATGGTGTTCTTTTGGACCTTAATGTATTTCATATGGTGTAAAATCTATAGAGTGACCTTAAGTCAAACAACCTCCTAGGATTGACACATTGTACTGGGATTGGTCTCAGAAACCAAAGGAACACACAGAGATAGCGGTCTGCCATTGCACATTGAGTTTAGGAAGGACTACAGCTTCCATCTTGGATTCTCTCCAGTCACTCTCCTTGAGAGGTCAGCTGCATGTCCTGAAGATGTTCAGGCAGCTGGAGGCCCACATGGTGAGGAATGGAAGCCTGGCCAAGAGCCACTGAGGAGCAGGTCTGTTGGCAACCTCCCGACAGATTCTGCAGGCTCAGCTCAGCACAGACTCTAAGTATGCAGCCCCAGCCAACGGCTTGACCACATCTCTCTCTGCTGTGTTTAGGCTGTGTCTCACTTTCTATTCTTTTAATTAAAAAGGAAGATTAGAATTTATTGTAAATTTTAATACAGTGCTGGAATTAGGAAGTCCTTTTAAACTATCAGACATTCCAATCTTGCTGTATTATTTCCCCCTTTAACACTCCTCCATTTCTCCTGCCATGCATTAATATGACAACAGAGCACTTATGGAACTGTTGCTTACTCTGAGAATGAAATGCACTTACATAATGTGTCAATGTTCTTTAATGTATATTTGTCAAGTCTTTCTTAAAATTAAGAAATTTATTGCTTTCTCTACATTGAGAGAATTTTTTTTTTTGTCAATAGATAGCAGGGTTGAAATTTCCACCTAAGAAAGGTAAAACTATATTATGCCCAACCTTTCCTTAATACTTAACCTACTTTCATTATTTAGGATGACTGTCAGAAGGAACCATGAAATGCCCTTTAGAACTTACTTTTCATTTTGAAAATCTGATGAGTTTGAGATATATTTGTCCAACTGAATATTGGTTAATGTCTGTAAACAGTTAACATGTATCATTGATCTTCATCTATCATATTCTCTATAGGAGACTTCTAGTCATTTAGCAGGTCATTTCACAAATAGGTATAAAAGAGATGGTGAATCGCATGTGTCTAAAGCAAGTATTTCTGTAACAAATAGTGCATAAAAATGTTATCCACTTTCGAATTAAGAGGTCCAAATGTCATAAAAATATACAATTGATGCCTTGTTGTTTAAATATGCCATGCTGGAAACAAAAATGAAGCTATTCACACTTTTTATTATCAGCAAATATCTCTGATCTTTAATTAGAAATATCTCTATCCATAATTCAAGAAGAAATTTTGAGTTATTTCTGCAAGAAACATATGGGAGATGACATCTGAAAGACAGTTTTCTTTAAACATCTGCTTTGTTCACTGTTTTGTTTCTTTGTAAAATGAATTTTAAGCTCTAAAAATGAAATATGTATTATGATTACAAATATAACATCCATTTAACTATGGTCAGGCAACGAACTCAATAGTTGCAAAGGGTTTAGAGTTTGTTTTGCTTTTATTTGAATCCTAGAAACAGTTTGCTGAGGTGAATGATGTGACAAGCATCATGATAAGGACTTAAGACAGATGATGCTCAGGATCAGTAGATGTCTGAAGCGCTCTCTCTCTCTCTCTCTCTCTCTCTCTCTCTCTCTCTCTCTCTCATACTCATCAGGTTTTGTTTTGGAGGGTTAGATTGATGCCTTAAAACAAGTTATGATATGTTCCTGCCTCTGTGTCTTCAGAAAATATTTGTACATATTTGGTATTATTTAATTCTTAATTTTCATTTCAGAATTTACCCAGTGAAGCAATCTGAATCTGTAGAAAAGTTGTCATAGCAATATCAATTTCTTTAAGAGAGCTTCAGTAATATTAGAATTCTAAGTCCTCTTAAATTAGTTCTGGCATTTTTCAAGGAATCTCTTTTCTTTTTCAAATTTACTATAATAAGATAATCCACACTAGTTTGCTATTTGTTTAATATTTGCTTTACACATGAATACACACAAAAATGCTGTTATTAGAAGCCCATACATTTATACTTGTCCATATCTTGCCTGTCTAATCCATTCTGATCTGTCCATCTTTTTAAAAAATGGAGATACAATTTATTTAAAATCTATTAAGTAGAATTTTCTCTTTGTCTAGGGAGTTGAGACCATGTTTTTAAGCTTCATATATTTGAATTCTTGCATGATTCATGTTTTATTTCTATGTGGACAATTTTTATTTTTCTCTTTCCATTTCTTCATGAAACAGTTGTCTTTTTTCTTCATTTGCTGTATTTTTCCTTATTGGTCTCCTTCATTCTTCATTCTTTTGAAAGTGTACACTTATTACTGCTTCTTTAGCAAATGGTAAGATTGTTCCATGAATATTTAACTTAGTAAAGTTCAGAATGAGTTAATAATAGTGTCTTTTATTGAGAGAAATACATCTCTCTGCCCACCATTCTTCCCCTCATGGAGTGGGATTGGGGAAGTGTGATGGGGAGTGTGTCTGGGAACTCTTCTCAAGGCATGCGAGGCCAGCTACACCTTGAAAAGTTTGTGGTACCCAGGATTTATTTATTCTGCAGCATGGCCATTCCTGGGAGCATCTAGTCAGCCATAATGTGAAACAGAAATTAAAAAAAAATAAAATAAAAATTGATCTTATTTCTCTCATTTCATTTCATGTAACATGAAAAATTATATGTAAAATGCTGTTTGTGGGTTTGGGGTGAATGTTCCAGTGTTCCAGTGGCTTCTATAAAAATAGGGCAGGTGATACAACAGTTTACTCCAGCTACTATGAAAATTCTTCTTTTTAAAGGAGTTTTCCATAGGATTTCATCACATAGAGTATTACTATAATACTCTGTCATTTTTTCATTATAAATATATTATATAAGATCTATGTGAATCCTACAATTTTATTTTATTTCATCCATATGTAACACTTTTCAGGAAAATGCCATATTTTTTTGTCTGTGGACTGATGTGTGCCCTTTATACTGGGGTGCTATGTTTAATATGACTTCTTCTTAGACTATTTTAATTATTATATTTGTTAATAAATTAAATACAAAGTTAAGAGTTAAATAAATCCAGAATGTCTTATAAATATCACTTAAGTAAATATAATTTAAAATAAGGTAATATACAGATGTATATTGGTCACTATGTAGAGAAGATATTCTTTTGGCAATACTACCCATGCTTTTGATACTCAATTTAATTTAAATAGTCAGAGGCCACTTAACACATTAGAAATAGTACAACCTAGGGAATCTAAAGAAAACTTCACTTAACAGCTCTATAGTTTCTGGATAATTTGTATTTAAATATTATCTTTTCTTATTTGTATTACCTGGTAATAGAATTTTGCCTTGTGAGTACAATATACTCTTCTTAATAAATTGCTTATATATTTATCTTATTTATCTAAGTTGTTTGTCTACTATAATTGAAGTTGTCTTCACCTTTTAAATCATGAAAATGCATATTTACCTAAATTTAAAGCTTTTTTATTTGCTAAGTCTTTGGAAATTTTAGTTTTTAAACTTTCATGTTATTGTAGTTCTTCCCAGTTATTTCTGTATACTTTTTTTGTGACCCAGATTAAACAAATAATTATAGCATATACACACATAGAAGAAGCTAGGATAGAGACCAACATTGTTCTTTTTTGATAATAATCTGTAGTGATTATATAATAATAATCTACAGCAGAACAGAGACATTTAAAAATATAATTATTGATACATAATTTAATAAATTTTACAGGAATTTATCACCCAGGAATAGGAGACACTCTGTCTTAGTTTGTAGGTCACAAATGAATTGGCATGTTATATTTTTAAAGCACAGAAGCAAAAAATCAATGGAGTTAATCTGTCAGGATGATTTTTGAGTAAATTGCCTTTATTTTCTGCTCAAAGTAACAGAAAACAAGGGTCATTTCTAACTTCTGACTTCTTAAGCTTTTGATTTCCTTGAAATATTTTAAAAAATTCCTCTCAGAGTTGTGAAATCCCCATCCTCCCACCCAGGTCATATCAGGCAGAGAGAGAAACGCACCCTCCTCCTCTCCCTGCCTCTCATCTAATTGCAGAACAACTTGCCTCTTCTTTATCTCTGCAAGATCCTTGGAGTTGTCATGCAACTATTATTTCTCTTTCAGTGAAGTAAAAAAGAGTACAAGTTATATAACTGAAAACCATCGTATCTCTTTGTTTTTACTATTTTAAAAAGTTGCACTGAGGGCTGGGGATGTGGCTCAAGCTGTAGCCCGCTCACCTGGCATGCATGCGGCCCGGGTTCGATCCTCAGCACCACATACAAACAGAGATGTTGTGTCTGCCGAGAACTAAAAAAATAAAATTAAAATTCTCTCTCTCTCTCTCTCTCTCTCTCTCTCTCTCTCTCTCTCTCTCTCTCAAATAAATAAATAAATAAATAAATAAATAAAACAAAAAAAAATAAAAAGTTGCACTGGAATCTTCCCCTTGCGATCTGTAACATTAAAACATGCCACAGTCTCTGGCCATCTTTGACAAGAAGGTGGAGTCTAATTTTCCCTTCTTGATTATGGATTGTACTTAATTCCTTCTTTCTAACAAAGAGAGTAACTGGAAACCACTGTGGGACCCTTGAGAGGCTAGGTCAGGAAGACCACCTGGGTTTCACCTGAAGCACTGTCTTCTGGAACAGACAACTTTAGAGTCCTGAGTCACCAGGCAGGAAATCCTGTGGTCCTGTGGGAGAGATCATGAGACTAGAGAATACAGGCACAGATGCCCAAGCATTCCAGCTGGACAGTTGTTAGCATCACCTGACAGATGCCAAATTCTCAAGCAAGTGAGTCTCCAGAAGATTCCAGTGCTGTCTAAAGACCTCCCAACCAAGGGCTCAGAGGTGATGGAGCACAGACTACTAACCTTCTGCCTGGTGAGCAAAATGAGCAGTGGTTATCTGTGACTGGTTTTGTCTCACAAGCATTGGATTACAGCCACAACTCAAGCCACAGTGCATGTATGTTTAATGTTAACAGTTAACAAATCAATTTTTCCTTGCAGGAGGAAAGGTTGCCACATGACAACAGCTGTCATCTACCAATGACACAGAATTCTTAGGCTCTCCTCGAATCAAGATGGAGCTACCCACCCCTTTAAGATACAGAACACTGCTGGATACCTTGGCATAACCTACAGGCCTCATAACACAGTGTTTACTTCTTATGCGACACTTCCTCAGCTTTGTACTCAAGTTGGTTCATCTGGTCTTTGGAATTAATACTAAAAGTTGTTAGTGTCCATGATTGAGGCAATTGTTTCATAGTAATAATAATAATCATTATCAATATTTTTGTAAATCATATTGACAGCTTTCTTTTTTACTATTGAGAAGTATAAAATGATATAGCAGTATTAAATAAAATGTTTTTGCAACTTGTACTGATTTTTTAAAAAAATGTACTGACTTGGTTAATAGTCTCTGAGTAAAAATATCTTTGCTGTAAACAACAGATGCTGAAATTCCTACGTGCAAACTCACACCACAGGTAGGAACATTTCATTTGGGTTGAATTCTTAGCACAACTGATGAGAAATGAGAAATATAATTTGCATATTTTAATATACCATATTCTTTCTGAATTACTTTTAAAGAAATGATCTCTTCCACTGATTTTGAAATGATACAAAACACCTGAAAATTCATTTTGATTGTCAGTCATCTTCATTGTGAGATAGTTCATCAGATAGCAATAAATAACGAAATGGATAAATTTGAGTTTTATATTTGTGTATGATCCTTCTATGTGTTGGTTTCCATGACCTTCTCCCCAGTCTCTCTCCAGCACCACCATTGCTAGGGCCTGGGGAGAAAGTGACCAGCAGATGGAGTCCTGAGAGGAGAAGGTTCTGAGGTAACCATGGGGCAGGTAGCTAGCTTCCCAAGAATTAAGGTTTTGATTGTTCCCAACACAAAATTAATTATGTATAAGAAACTTAAAGAAGTAACATGTAATAATATTTTCCTGATTAAGAATTTTAATACAAAATTTATTTGATGCATATTATCCATTTCTGTAATACCAGGGAGTCACCAAGACCACTATTTCTTCAAGATTGCCATTCTTTTCTTCCACATTATACAGCTCATAAATATAGTTATTTCAGTCCTCTGCCTAAAATTGTCTTTAACCTTACCACCTGTTAAATATCCCATATCACTTTTTCAAGATTCAGAATCTTGTAAAGAAATTATAGCATCTGAAGTGAATCAAAATAATATAAATGAATTTGCTATCCATGAAAAATAAATGTATGAGCTGTTCTGCTATATATCAAATTCACTCTTCCATATTATCTCATTTATAAGATGCATAAAGCTCCTTAGTAAACGTTTCACTAAATGTGTTGCAACAATTGCACCATGATATTTTAACAAGGAGAATCATATAGGATTGTGTTGGATTGCACCCCGAGGATCAGGCAACCACAGTTCGCTCCTTGCTTCACAACTTCCTCTTAACATGATTTTAGAGTTCTAGGTTCATCAATACCCATTCTTAGTTTACTCATCGCTCACATGGTAGAGTGACTCAGAGGTGACATTATGAGGACAGCTTTCTGGTCTTTCTTCCCATGTGGCAGGTTGGCCAATGGTGAGGGCACAAGGAGCTCAGGAAATTTCCTGACAACTTCTTCTTCCTACATCTGCACCTCTGTTCATCATGGATATGGCTGGCATCTCTCAGCAGGAGCATCCTAATGCCTGTAACAAAGCAGCATGCTTTCTACACAGACACCATGTCTTCATTACAAGTGCACATGTTTGGATGAGAGTCTTTTGGGGATTTGCAAACTGAACTTTCCTTCTAAGTGAACTCTTCTACCACATCTCTACTCTAGAAAAATCCCATATCATCAGAGATTATTCAATTGTCATAATGGAAAAAAGAGAAAAACTTAACAAAGACCAACAAATAATCAAATGAATAAATAAGCTATCATATCAAGAGTAACTGAATAAATGAATTCTCCATCTATAGAAAACCTAGAGTCATGATGTGAAACATGTAGAGAATCTGAAGTCAACTTCCAGGTGTCTTACCTCCTGGTGTTAATGTTTGGAGTAAGTAGGTTAATCTCATTGATACTCTGGGTTCTCCATGTGAAAGAAAAAGTAAAGTCTACTCCATATGTCTGCTATGATATTAAATGAAAACACCCATATTAAAAAGTAGCTCATGGAATCGCTAGAATAAAAAAACTATCTACTATTTCCCACAATAGAAAATAATAATATTGTCCTAAATCCTTGAGCTATCAGAGGTCCCACGCTGATGTCCCCTCCAAAAATTGGGTAATTACCTCAGTATTTGTGGCTTATTATTGTTTAAACCAAGGGCTCACTCATTTTCTAGTCAAAGTGTTTCATGTATAATTGAATTTGAGGCTTGCCAAAATTGAGCATCTACCACTTAAATCTACAGAAGTTACACTTGACTATGATAAGCTCAAGCGGTTTATTCTTTCAAATGCTATTAGTAGGGATGATAGTTATTCATTAAGCCTGACTTTTCAAGTATCCCTAGTTCTTTGTAGGAGGCAGGTTGGTATTGACCTCACAGGTGGTTGGTCTACCCACCATAAGGTCCACTACATAAATAAAAGTTGTCGTTAGGATTTTGCTAAGTGTACTATATTCCCAGTTTCAAAACTCTGAAAACTCAGCAAAATTGGTCTATGTGTGTTCACATAGATAGCTTATTTTGTACAATAAAATCTAGGTCTAACATC
This sequence comes from Callospermophilus lateralis, assembly GCF_048772815.1. Taxonomy (NCBI): domain Eukaryota; kingdom Metazoa; phylum Chordata; class Mammalia; order Rodentia; family Sciuridae; genus Callospermophilus; species Callospermophilus lateralis. The sequence goes on along the minus strand of NW_027511570.1, from coordinate 16,093 downwards.
TAAGTTTCATATCAAGCCACCTGCACCAACTTAGAACCTGCTTTGTAGTTTATAACACAATGAGAATGTACCATTATACTTCTGAATGTACTTGGGTATCCATTTTACATCTTACTGCTATGATTTTTTATTTAAACATCTACTAATCTAAGAGAAGGTGAGAGGACAGCCCTAGCGAATATCTGCCCAATAGACTTCACTTTGCTCTGGAATCTCAATATTTCAAGAGTGGACCTGATAGCAGCAGCATCTGTAGTGCCTGGGAAGTTGGTAGAAATGCAATCCTCAGTCCAGATCCACCCAATAAAAAATCTGTGTTTTAACAAAATCTCAGGTCATTTATATACTCATTGATGTTTCTAAGAAGTTATGTTCTGTTACTTCAGTTCCAAATCGGATCATCACGATTGTGCTGTTATGGGAAAATGAGCATTCCTTCAAATTTCTTATCAAATGATCAGTCATCAGGGGACAAGTTCAAATGGTTTTAACTACTAATGATCAGAGTTGCTTTGTGTGCTGGGTGCATATGTATGTTTTTCTGACCACTAAAAATGTCTCATTACAATAATTGATTTTTTAAAAAATCATATTCCCTGAAGCATCATTCAAATAAATCAAATGATTTGAAGACATATAATCATGGAGGGTTGCTGCTCTCAAAAGGCTCTTTTCTTAGGCATTGTTGTCTGATTTGGCTATTACACCCATAAATTGTTAAAGAAATCAGAAGTGTTCTTAATTTTATACATACAAGTAGACATAACTGGATATAAATAGATACAGATATGCATAAGCACATATGTATACATACACCATTAAAAATAAGCATTATACTAAAAGAATTATAAAGGCCAATAATAAGTTATACAATTCAACTCTACTTTTATTTATGCCATTTTAATTTTCAAATTTATATTTTGCAATCAGAAAAAAAATTAAAATTATGATTTGAAAAATTTACTTGATCCTTGATAACTACTGATGTCCATATAATAAAAAAAACAAACTGTATGAGAAAGCTCATGTGGCATTTTATTTGATAAATGGTTAAAAATATAAAATCGATTTTTAAAATGAACCGATACATCTAAAATATATGAAGGGCATGTGAAAAAAAAATCTTTTGAATTTTTGAATAAGAAAAGCAAGTCACATGCAACAGTTGTGTAAGCAACTTATTTGTTGAAATCCTGATATAGTTTCTGAAAAAGAAAATATTACAATCATGGTTAATGCAGTAATTTATCCAGTGGGGGAAACAGGAATAAAAGGGTAATAACAAGAAAAAAGATCCTTCTTAATAATCGTTACAAAAATCCCCAAATTACAACTTGTTATGAAATTAAATAGCTGATTAATGCATCTTAAATTAGTAAACAAAAATTAATTAAAACATTATGAACATTATGAATGTGAATGCATCCCATATACTTTGATGCAATAATAAAAGAAAATAGCCAAAGTAAAGCAAAGGTATATTTGTCTGGAACAGGTACCTATAATCCAAACTGAGACCCACAATCTCAACCCAAGAGTAAAGATTCATGGTAAAACAAACGCTGCTGGAGTGGCTCATAAACATCCAGGGTTTGGTACTGATCCATGATGCGGGGAGCTTCTGCATAGATACTGCAGCGCGCCCGGGTTGAGCTCCGCCCCAGGCCTGGGCTCTGGGCTTCCCCACGCACCCCCGCTGCCTTGGCCGCTTCTGTTCACCGCGGCAGGAGGTGCTGGGGTCCCTTCTTGCTGCCACTGTGAAACAGGGAACAGGCATTCCGGTGTTTGGAGAAAGGACCCAGACTTTTCAAGTGTCAGAAACCCAGGTCGCTCCCTGTGCGCTCTGTGGAAGGCTTCTCACCTCAGATGGAGGTCAAACGCGAACCCACAGTGAGACAGAAGACCAGACCAGCGCGTGGGGGCCAGGGAGGCAGATCATTCTCTTAAGTGAGACACCGAGGCACAGGTCCACGCAGACAGTGCTGAAGTCCGATGAAGAAACCTGGGCCAAAGGCTCTTCGTTCACACAACGCACGCACCTCCAACCAGGCACGCCCCCACACACGGTTTCTCCTTAAGTGGAAAGAACATACCATGAGTCTCAAACGGACTGAATGGGGGGAAAGAGAGAGAGAGGGAGGGAGAGAGAGAGAGAGAGAGAGAGAGAGAGAGAGAGAGAGACATCAAAGAACCACCCTAGGAGTAGTGAGAAGAGCCACATTAGCACCTTGTGCTTCTGCATCTGGACATACCACGCGGTGTGGTGGGGACCAGAGTTTCCACCCAAGGCCGATGGGAGTAGCGTGGTTCTGAGGAGTACTTCCACGTCTGTTCTGTTGCTTTCTGAGTGATGTAATTCTAAAAATGATTCTTTCACTCTTTATAGATTCTAACCAAACATTTATGTAAAAGGGAGGTTGAATACCACTTTGTATTTCATTTTTGCCAACTAGGACTGAAATTTATAAATCAGCTTGAACCAGTATTTATGCAGAATTTGTTCTCTTCAATCCAAGTATTCCCTAGGAGCTGTGCGAAGGCCTGCCTTAATCTCAGCTCCACGCGTGCACACTGCAGGAGCTGCTTCTTGTGACCCAAACATCCTGTAAGAATGGTCTTTATAGGGGACGCTTTCTATTCTCCCTTCAGACTTCATCACATGGCTTGTCAGGACTGAATGTTTGTTTGTTTGTTTGTTTGTTTGTTTTAAATATCTAGAAAGCATGTTGTTGCAGTTGTGTGCATGTGTAATAATGACTGTGAACTACAATATGACTATGAACATTCCAGCTCTTTATTTTCCAAATATACTAAGAAAAACAGAAGATCAAGGGCATAGAGAATGTGTGCCTTCAAATATTTTAGGAGGTATTTTATTAATAGTAAATTTACACTCTGTTGTCCAAAATTCAGAACTAGAACAAACAGGCGCAAATATCTGACGATCTACTTAATACAAAAATGTTCTCATGACCCTGCTAGGACACTATAACATGTTGTCAAAATGCACTGAGTTCAGAATCAGCATAAGCATTCCCATTGGGACTGAAGTAATGACAAAAACGTGCATTAGTAAGCACGACCCATGAAGGGACCCTTCTACAATGATCCTGGTGGGTCTTTTTTCTCTTTCTCTTGGTATTCCCATATATGTGGCACTTCTTTTGGAGTTCGTTTCAAATGAACAAAATGAGGAGAAGAAGCCAAAGTACCAAACACCAAGTGGTTTAAAACAGAAGAATTTCATTTAGTCCATAGTTCTGGAGGATAGAAATATGAATCAGGTGACAGAAAAAGTGGGTTCTTTCTCTGAGAGCTACAGACTGGGATCCTTTCCCACTCGTCCTAACTTTTGATGGCTACTGACAATCTTTGGTGCATCTTTTTTAAAAATTAACTTTGTTTTTAATTGTTATATAAAATATTCACATTTCACACATGTATGTGGTACCATGTGATGCTTTAGTGTGAATATAAATATGGTAACACTGTTATGGAAAACAGTATGGAGGTTCCCCAAAAAGATTAAAAAAATAGCACTTCCATATAATCCAGCAACTCCACTTCTGGATGTATATTCAAAGGAAATGAAATCACTAGGTTAAGGAGACATCTGCACTCCCATTCTAACTGTAGAATTATTAACAGTAGCTGAGAAATGGAAACAAACTAAGTGTCCTTGGAGTGTCTTGGTTGGTAGAAATGCTACCCTATTCTGCTGTCTCCCTGTGGCTCTTCCCTGTGTCTGTCTCTGAATCTCTTTTGCTAAGGACACAGTCCATATTGTCGCAAGAGCATTCGTGAAAGGCTTTAAGATTATTGAGGAATTACATACAAATGGAATAAAAAATGAATACTGCCCCAAACCTTTCTGCTATATCAAATCACTATTCTCTTTGGACATAGACTACTTTCTTTGTCTAATACCACTGGTTGACATGATTGAGACAATATGTAGGTGTGCAAAAGAATCAGAGAATTTGATTCAGATTTTGTAGTGACTCTATCCTCTAGGTGCCATGTCCAAGATCAGAGGATTCATCAATCTTTACAGAAACGTGATGGATTTGACTCAGGCAAATTCTTTTTTTCCTAATACAATTAAATTGAAGCATTTGTCATAGTATTAGACAATCTCAAAGGCAGGCTGAAATTTCTCCCTTCATTTTTTTTTCCTCTTGTAATTTTTGTTGTAAGGAAAGACATAAAGATTTTCCCTTTTTCAAGGGAAAGCAAAAACTTCCATTTTTGATTTTTGAAAAAAATGTCATTAATTATAGGAATATATCTTCATTTATTCCTGATCATTTATTGCTTCCTATTTGTAGATTGAAACTACAGAGAGTGGAGAATATCACCTGGACCTTTCTCAAAACATTTTCAGAGTTCATTTTGTTTTGACTATTGTTACAATAGCCAAACTTTTAAATTATGCACTTTAAGAGTTAAATTAGTATCTTGAATTTAGAATTTTCAATTAACTTAAAATTTCTGCTTAGGAAATTTCAACTAAATGAATATACTACAAAATATAAAGGCTGGAGGAGCTATCCAAAATGCTTAAGAATAAACACTGTTTTTACCTTTTTTATAAAAATCCTATAGGAATGAATTACAGCTTTCAATCATAGAACAATTATATCAACTACAGCACCAAAGGAAAATTTGTCCTACTTTTTAAATCTAAATTTAAAATAATCACTAGTTTAAAATATTTAATGTATGAGTTATCACAAACTGTTAATTCTACTATTTTGCTTTTAAATATTATGCTATTTTATATTAATAACAATAATTTATAACATATAATATAAATGTTGATCTAAAGCTCTATTTCAAATGAGTTAAGAATTTAATTGAAAATTCCCTCTCTGAGGGAAAGGTAATACTAATGAAAAATCGTTTTTTAAAACAAAATTCAAGAGAAAATTTGAGGAATCTCAGTTTAACTCCTAGAAACTTGATGTTCAATCAATAAACTTCTATAAATATTGAGCAAAATTTATCTAAATTTAAGCTTCTTTATTTTGACTGAGGATTTGAAGTATAATAAGAGATGTTTATCTTATAAACATAATTTATATTGTTGCCATAATTCCATTCCAAGAACACTGAATCTCATATACACAAGCACAGCTGAGATTTAATAAAAATAATGATTCTGTTTTCTATCATTTTTTTTTATCATTTTGACTTTTTATATCCCTTTTAAAGGTCATCTAGAATTGGGAAAAGAAGAGCATTAGATTACTTTTTCTTATTCTTTAAAATGAAGTATGACTGGATATTTTATCTCAGTATTGACATTTTGTATTTATTTTTAATTAAGTAATATTTCTATCAACATTTTTATCTTTTATCACTTTTTTTATTTCTAGATTTGTTATACTTTTTCCTGATAAGTTAATCTTTCATTAATATTAGAAATTTTAACTGGGAAAATACCACAAATAGGGAAAAATGGGTAGCTTAATAAAACAGCAATCAGAGAACACTTTTCTCCCATTGCCAAATCAAGAGGTTTGCTCAAGCTCTACCTGCAGGGAAGCAGAGTCAGCCCCTCTGAACACAGTCCCAAAGTACAGTCACTCCCTGCCTTCATTGCGGGGCAGTTTCTTGCATTTATTATACTTTGATCTTCATTTTTATAAGTTTGTATCCCTAGCCATACATTTTATCTGTTTTGAACTCTGCATGAATATGAATAAAACTATTATTTTGAGTGTTTCTTCAGTTCAGCATTTTAATAAGATTTATCCAGTTTTTGACTGAAATGGCATTGACTTTAGAGATCAGTTTGAGTAAAATCAACATCTTAATAATGTGGAGTCTTAAATCCTATGGACAAGATAATTTTCACTAATTACATAGATCAAACAAATTACTTTCGTTATACTTGTATTTAAACAATATTTGCTGATTAGAAGGCTTAAACATTGTTAAATTTAATTCTAATTTTGATGTTTTAAAGATCTTATAAAAGGTACATTTTAAAATTTAAAAGTTATATGGAAATGGAGTTGAGTTTGTACATTAATCATGCATGAATTAAACATAGGAGATTTTCTTGAAACCTCAATGCAGATTTACTTCTATCTTCATGCAAGATTGTCTTCATTGAAAGGTGACAGTTTTGCTTCTTCAGTCTTTCTGGGTGGTACTTCTTTTCTTTGCTCCAGGGGACCCTACTGAATTACTAATTAGAAGTCAGGATAGCAGCCAGACTTACCTCCTTCATCCTCTCAAAGAAAAACACTCAAGACTTCTCATTAAATGTAAGATTCACTGGAGACTTTACATATCCCCAGAAAGCCACACTAATCTGAGTTTATTTTACATTCTATCAGAAATGACCATGAAATTTATCATATTACCTTCCTATAACTGTTAAGATGTTAATGTTATCTTCCTATTTTAATCTCTTAATTTGTTAAATAGTTTTGAACAGCAATCCAAACTTTCCTTCACAAAATGAAACCAGTCTGTTGTTAAATATTATTGTTTTTACATATTGCTTAAATTAGATGATGAACTTTTAAAATACTAATTTTTACATTTTGATATCATTTAATCTTAGAAACAAGTTGCAAGAAGAATAAAAGCAACTTCCATATACACATTACCAAGATTTAATAATTATTTCCATATTATTCACCATTGTCAATAAAAGGAAATGCATTACTCTATATAAATTTATTGATAATCTGAAAATGTATACATACTAAACAAATATATAAACATATACATATGTGTTTCTTATATTAAAAATGAGATTAAATTATAATAATCATGCTTCTTTCATTATAAACATTTCACTGTACAAATGTGTGTGCATTTCTAGATATAAATATATCAAAAGGAAAAGGCTGTTCTCGGCATGATGACAGAATGGTTATCATTTGGGAATTTTAGCCTTTTTAAAAATATGTAATCAACTGTCCATATTTAAATTCCATAAATTGTCTCAATAATATCCTTCTCAGCCATTTCTTTCTTAACTCAGAATTCAACTGACACTCAACATTGTATTTGATTGACATGCTTCAATGGTACCAGAAGAGTTCTTGAATATACCTTTCTGCTTGTTGCTCTTTGTATTTTTTTTTTTCATATTACAGAAGAGTTGCTTTTAAAGTATTCCAAAATTCAAGTAACATTTAATTTCAAGCTACATATTTCTGTCCAAGAAACAGCTGAAATGACGTTATGTCCTCCTTGGTCGGTAATTTCAGGAGGTACATGATGTCAGTTCGTCACAGTCCCAGTGATGACAGATGTCATTTATTAAGGTGTTGTGAGCAGCGTTTCTTCTCTTTAAAATTATTACTTTTCAATTTTAATCAAGAAATACTATTTGGGAACATACTCGAGGTTTCTGTTTTTCACCAAAATTTCATGATAGCTTAATCATTAAATATTTTCTAATCTTTCTGTGCTATAATAATCATTGACACTCTAAGAAAGTTTTTTTTCTTTTCTTCCCCATTAGAATTATGGGTTTTAACTTTCTCAAAGATTTTAAAATCATCTGCCCAAATGGCTATGCCCTTTTATATCTCCTCCACCAACGTATGACAGCACTTGCTATATGTTGTTACCAAAATCTTGTTACAATTCTTTTATCATTCTCTCCTTCTATTGGTGGGTAAGGAGCATCCCATTAGATCGGTACAGATGCCCACTGATTTGTTACTTCTGAGGACGGTAGTTTTCAATTCTAATATCCCCCTTTATGTCACTTGTCATTTATCAATGTCTCTATTGTTTCCATATTTTTTACAAAACCTGTTTTTCTTTAGGATCTGCTGTACTTTGCCACTATAAGAAATGTAGTTGTAGTTGCCACTATCTGAGTCCTTGTGAATCTATTTTTTGTTTGTTACATACCTTTTAAAATTATGTTTTCTTTCTTTATGCTTTTTTATGTATTATTATTATTGTTCCTTTTTGAGCAATTCATTAAAAATTTAGAGATAATCTGTGGCTTCAGATGATCATTTTGTTGTTATTCTTCTTCAGAATGTTTCCTAAGCTATTATATTAAAGATACAGGAGTGATCTCTTTTAGTGCTCCTGTCTGCACCTTGAAGAACAATTGAAAGAATACTATAAAGGTACTGTCTATGTTCATTGCTATTACGGGAAATACTACAGATTCATGGATATTGGAACATCATTTGGATATTGAAACAAATTTATATAAAAATTGGTATCACAAGAAACTTAATTCTTTTATTTGCTTCTCTTTCAACCAAAAGACAGGACCTTTGAGAATTATCATAGTAATTTGATGTTCATGTGGGTTACTGTCAGTGGAACTTGAAACTGTCCAAAATTTTGTGAAGACTGGTCTTTGGGTTGCTTCTGAAATTCAGTTTAGAATATGAGAAATGTGTGGTGTGTGCTTAGAAAGGAAACTTACTCATTCAAGAAAAGGAAGGGAGGACACCTGCTGCAGTGGGGATAAACTTGGAAAGTTAGTGCTGTGTGAAAGGAGCCACACAACATTGAGAATAGGCAGATCCTTACACACAATGGAACGGAAGCTTTCATAAAGAGATCGGGGAGTTGGAAGTGAATGTGCAGTGAGTGAGGAGCTTGGTTCCCCACTGATGAAGGAATACAAGACTCAGTACTCAGGTGCGTGACTGTCACCTCCATGGATAATGCACTCTCTCAAAGATAAAAAAAAAACAAAAAACAAAAAACTAAAAGAATGTCATAGAAAAGACAGTCTGTAAACTGATTTTAAAATCTCCAATGCATTCTACATGGTTTTTATAATAAAAGAGATTAGAATTCTTTGAAATTGGCCATGATACAAATAGGACATTGAGCTGTATTTCAGATGCATGTGCAGATGTACCCTTTAGGGATTCTAGCAGAGGCAGAGAGCAGGTTCACAGCAAGCTTGCTAGATCAGTCCATGTGCCCACACCTCATCGCTGGAGTTAGTCTCACCAAGTCGGCCGCTCCTTTCCTGTGAAGCTCTATATTCAAACACCAAGCATCAGAATGGAGAGCCACAGTAGGAGTGTAGAGGGTTGGAAAGGGGTGTCTCAGCAGCTACCAGAATGTAGTAAAGTCTGTTTCACAGACTGTCTTCTTCAGAGAATGTGAGTTGCCTCTCACATGATTTACGGTCTCCAAGAAATTCCTTATAGATAGTTTTAGTAATTTAAAACTCTTTGGTTTAAATACATTTGCCTTTTAAACAACATTTGTATTTTGATCCCATGGATTTATGTGGAATCAGCTACAGTGAAGCAACGGGGTTTCTCCTGTGGGTACAGGGTAGAAAGGAAGTGGGGTCAGTTCAAGGCCCAGGCACGGGGACTGTGGAGGGCAGCAGCTGCTATGTTACAGGACAGACTCCCATGAAAAAGCAGAGCAGAATATAAGAAGGAGAGTGGGAAGGGAAAGCTGGGAGTTCCTTATGTAGAAATAGCACCCAAACAGCTAGCCCTCCAAACAGTTTTTTGTGTCTGTCAAAAAACACAATGACAACACATTTAAAAATAAGGAAACAATATCACTAGGTAAAGTACATAAAGTCATTTGTGTAATTCTCTTAAATAATAGATGTCCAATGAAAATGGGAATGGGTGTAGGTAGTAATATGAGAGAATTCTCTTTAAGTGTGGTAGTTTTGGGAAGTAGAAAGAACCCCTGTCATTTTCTGGAAGCCCAGACAAATGGTCTCACCTGAAGCACCCCTCTTTCCAGAGCCTGGCTAGGGACATTGACTTGCTGACAGATTTGATTAAAAGAACAGAGGGCTGTGTGTTCAGAAGGTTGAAATTTATATGATCATATTGGACCCTTATTTGGGGCAACCAAGAACATCTCCAATTTCTAAAATTTGGAGGCTAGGAGGAGCCGCCTTAATGTCACTATATTTAGTTCTTGGAGCAGTGAATGTAAAAGCTATTTGTGTATCTATAAATGGAGCAAATTCTGTAGTTTACAAACTGGAAAAAGAAACAGTGATTTTCAAAATTTTAGGGAGTCCAAAAGAAAATCATTTATTTCATTTCAAATGGACATCAAAAGGCAAACCATACCTTAAGTGTCAGGGTGCACCCCAAGACAGAGCACCCCTACCCTGTTCTCTGCAGGGTCCACACACACCTTCCCACCTGAAGGGGCTCTCAGCTCCTGAGTGGCAAAGCAGGCAAATGTGGCTCTTGCTTTTCTGCCAGATGCTGTGCTCCTGGCTGGGCTGATGACTCTTCTTTAAGGCCGAGAAAGAAAAGAAATAATTCTGAAATTCAGACTACAGGTTAAAATGAACTTCAGTGAAATATTTTTAAAAGACTTGATGATATACTTGACAATAATATGAGAACTTAAATGAGGAAGCCTCCCTCTTTTTCATTTTGAAAATAGCTCTTTTCTGTATTGTTCCCATAGCACAGAGAGTTTTGATTATTTTCTTGTGTGAAAGAGGGTTTTGTTTTCATCCTAAGAATTTCTCTGTCAGTTTTTTTCCACTGACCTTTACCATTTAATAGAAATTTTTGAAATTTTTATAGATGAAACTATTTTTAATTCATAAAAGAGACATTGGAAAGTAATTATACCTTACTCTGAGGCTGTCTAAAGCAAGCAAGGTGTTTTTTCATCTGGTATATTTCTTCTATTCTTGGGATGAAATATTTGTGGAGATGCTTTAGAATGAGTTTATGAAACTATGAGCTATAGGAACAAAATGAAGGAAGCCATCTCCTCCATTATCATTTGGCATTTCATTATTTAGGGAGTAAAATATCAGATAAAAAGGAATATTGTTTTGATTGACAACAAAAATTGGGCATATTCAACTTTAAATGTGACCATCAGTTATCAGGAAATAAGGTCTTCTATTCCATATGTATGAGGTCAAACATTTCCTCTCCAGAAGTCATTAGATGACCTAGCCATTTTATGAGGGACTGGCATGCTGATATAAAAATTAATATTTGCATGCCCTTAGCTTGCTTTAGGGTACACTCATGCTTTGTGCATGTTACAGGGTGCTTGACAGAGGATTTTTCCTAGGATCAAACTGACAGAATTGACCAGCAGGTTCTTTTCTAACCCCTCCCCAGAGAGCAATACCAAGAGGAAGAATTTTAACATGTCTCCTGATGCCATCCCCAGGTTGGAAGGAAAAGAAATGGAGAGGGAGCCGAGAAGCAGCTGAGGTGAAAGTCCTAGGCTCTTGCACCAGAGTGGCTAGTGCTTTCCTGCACCCATGACTGCGCACCCTGGAACCGCAAGGATGGTGAGAATTCTCTTACTTTGTCAGGGAGGAAAGTAACAAAGCATGGAGGAGATTAATCACCCAGAACTCAGGCCCTCATGAGCAAATACTGGAGAAGTGCACATTTTTGTTCTTCTTTTGAACATTTAAATACTTAGAAAATCACAAAGACAACATCACGGAATAAAGTCATCTCAGTGCACAGATAAAAACCTCTACCAGGTGTTTGACGATGGAACGTCCCATGTACGTGAAAGTCACACACACCTTCAGACTCCAGTGAGACTTTAGGTAAGATCTGAGAAGCAGATGTCGGCAACCACAATGGGAGCCCCGTTCTGTGGCCTTAGTTTTTGTTTTTGTTTCAGAGTCATTCCATAAAAACCTGTCAGGATGGATATATATATATATATATCTATATATCTATATATATATATATATATATATATATATATATATAGAGAGAGAGAGAGAGAGAGAGACGTCGATGACTATGGGAAATTTTTCTCACCATGATTAGTATTACTTACCAGAGGCATCAGAGCTAGCAGATAACAAAAGCTGATTTGTATCTGGTGAATAAGTTTGTCTCTGATAATGTGGACTTCGGTGGTTGCCTTCACTTCCTTAAGAACAAATTATTCCACAATGCAGAATAAATTATTTATTGTGAAATACAGAAGAAAAAAATTTGAAGAGTAAAAATATATTTAAAATACACTTTACAGCCAGGCTTGGTGGTGCACTCAAGTAATCCCAGCAATTTAGGAGGCAGAGGCGGAGGAGGGCGAGTTGAAGGGCAACTTCTGCGACTCAGTGAGACCCTCGGCAACTTAAAGAGACCCTGTCTCAAAATAACCCTTTAAAAAAGCTGGGCATGTAGCCTAGTAGCAGAATGCCTCTAAGTCAATGCCCAATACCAAAAATAAATAAAATCAAATAAGTTAAATAAATATACATTGCATAAAAACTGAAACCCCCCCCAAAAAAACACATAAAAGTATAGAAAAATACCACTCCATAATAATAGATACAAATATAATACATGGAAATATGGACACAGAGTAGATAAAGAGATACAGAATAATAAAAGCAACAAATATATATATATAGTATTAGAAATTTTAATCTAGTTAGCTGTATATTGAAATAATGTGGCTTGGACAAAGAGGATTTATTCAAGGGATATATGGATAGCTCAGTTTAAAATAATCAGTTAGACTGGAGTAAAAAATCAAGAGGAAAAAATATAATTAACCCAACTGTTATCCTCTTTTCCACCAAACTGATGAAGTCAAATAAGCATTCATGACTGGGGAGGAGCAGAGCTCTGACATAGGAAGGAGAGAGAGTGTTCCACCGCTTAAGCACAACTCTCCTCATGTCTGAATGTGAGAATCAGGTAGGCTTCAAAGTCAGAAAAGACAGAAACAGCAGTTGAAAACTGCATCCATGAGCAAATGAGAAAATGTTACTTGTGCCAAAAATTCCTTTTTAAATTTTTTTAAAATCTTGCTATATGGGAATGGCCTCATGGAATGAGGCTGATAAAAATAAATAACCTTTTGAAGGTCACATACCTGTGAATGACTATTTAAAATTGGATCTTTAGATAAAATTACAGGTTAATAACAGATTAAAATGGGATAATCTTGTTGTTGCAAGCAGACCTAATTATAATATTGTTATGAAATCGTAGTACTTTCAGAATGTTCATCTACGTGTCCTAAAGTCAGCTTCTCCTGTTCTGTATGTGGACTGATTGCTACGTAAAATAATTTGTGAAGCTCATCCAAAGCCTCTGTACCATTTTATCCACAGAATGTGCCTGAATTCCTTTGTGTAATATTTTGCATTATTCATTCATGATATTAGCACCCACTTTGTGTAAACAATGAATCACAGATTTCAATCCTGAAACAATATTAATCATTAATGTGATCTAACTCTGCCTACTTTATGGGCACACAGAGAAAAATTTCTATAAGACAAAAATGTTCCATGCAGCAAAAATAAGCAAAATAAGTCAAATACTTCAAAAACATGTAATGTGTTCTTTTTTGTTATATATTATATCAGTTTCTACAATTGCAAGTATTTTTATTATTGATTTTATTTACACTTACATCAAAATTCATGTGCTTACATACTTCCTAAATAATAGAGTTCTGTCTCCTAATTAAGGACATCCATGTTTCTTTCTCAGTCTGACCTTAACGTTCCTCCATAGTCTTCTCTTCCTTCACTCCCCTCCATTTCTTTTATGCTCTAGATATTTTGAGCTCATCCATGGGCCTTCTATATTTAATATCTTTTATGACCTTGGTTTCTTTTTATGGCAGCTATCACGACAATGAGTGCCTGCTATTAAAGCCCTTCTCTTCTCTTTACCTCAATGTCATCGGCTACTGTATTCATTCTTTCATGTCCAACTGAAATACACAGTCTCTCTTGAAACACTTCTTCAATCCTCCATGACCCACTATTGTGCTTGTATTGAACACTCTGCTCAGCACTCCTAGGCGGGTCATCCACTTATCCACTCCTTCTCTCTAACGCTTGTTACTCCAGACACTGTGGGCTGGGGAGACCCCAGTCTTCACCACCAAGACTTTCAGTTTTGTGTTTCATCACAGTTCCCAAATGGGAGGAAAAGAACACATGTGTTGAATTGTGTAACATACTGAAGTTGGTTTATTTGGAAAATTCTGCAAACTCATTGCTGTTACAGGTGTACCTTACAAATGACGTATTGGCATACAAGTTTATGACTCTTCAAAGATTTATAGCATTTGTAATTCCTTCACCACTAATAATAGTCCATATAAAATTTTTCTAATAAACCTTAAGGGAGACTGAGAAAAGTATTTATTTTCCAAAATGTATGTCTATTGCTTTTATCTCTGAAATTAAGTTAGTGAAGTTTGCAAGTTAACTGGGATTGGTACTTACATGTATTTCCTAAACATTGTGCATACTTCCCGTCCTCGTTTATGAAGTAATGGTAATCATGCTTTGTAGATGGTAGAGAATCTTGCTGTAAGTCAAACTTGATAAAAACTCAAACTACGGACAAATGCAAACACATGTTTTTAAAAACATGGAAGAACTACCAGTATACCTAAGACTCTGAGGCCAGAATCCTGGAGTGTAAGAAACAATGGTATGAAGATTGCAGCAGTCTTAGTAATCGATTACTATATTTAGTACAATGAATTAGAAGGTGAGTGTTGTCATCAGACAATCAATGTATCCTTGAAAATTCTACAATAAAAACTAAGTACTGTGATTTAATAATGAATAATAATATAGATTCACAACAGGTTGTAAACAACAGAAGAGATTATTAATAAAATAGAAGATAGGTCAAGCAAATTATTAAGAATGATACATTGAAAAGATAGGATGGCAATTTTTTAAGAGGATAAGAGAAAAATAGAACATGATGCACATGTTTGAAGAGTTATGTAGTGTACCAAAGAAAGAGAAAATACTCTGCAATCAACATTTGAAGAAAAATCCATCACAAACTTTGTAAAAATGAAGAGAACTTCAAGTAATAGATTAAAAAATGCATGAACCCCCCAAAAAGTATGTGAAGAAGATAACACACAAGCACATTACAGTGAAAATACTGAGTACCTATATAAATACCAGGACAAATTTTAAATACATATTTTAGACTCTCTATTAAAACTCCAGTTTTAAAATACAAATATAAATGCTAATATCAAAAAATCACATGGTACTTCTTACATGTGTGCAAATATTTCACATTGATGCATAAGCAGAAAAAGCAAGTTATTATTTCTCTCTTGCAATTTTATTGCACATAATTAGGAGAACCAGCTCAACACCTGGATCAGTTTGTGGTTATGCCCTTTACCCTTCCTGTCTCTGCTGGTCTATACTGCAGTAAAGGGAGCAGGACTTGCCACCACCACTCACAAAATAGCTTCTATGGCCCCCATAGCAAATTACACAGTAACAAGTTCTTCCAAATTTAGCAACTAAAGTAAAATGTTTTATCTCACAATTCTGGAGGTTGGAATCTGAATGGCTCTCTCTGACTGGGGCGTTGGCAGGGCTGAGATCCTTTCTGGAAGATTCAGGAAGAACCCTTCCCCTGCCTTTCCAGCATCATGAGGGCACCTGCATCCCTTGGCTCAGGGCCTCCTTCCTCCACCTTCAAAGCCAACAATGTTGCATCTGTCTGATCCCATTTCTAGCATCACATCTCAGTGACCATAGTACAAAGGTCCCCTGCTTCTCACAGTGCACACTATGTAATCCTGGATAATCTCTCTACATAGAGGGCATAGCCTTAATTCCATCTGCCAAGTCTCTTTTTCACATGAATCAACAGTTACTAGTTGTGGAGATTAGGATGACATGTCTTTGGGCATGGGTTATTCTACCATACCAAGAAAGCATTTTAATATGTTGGAGTTTCTTTGAAGATGAATGGACAAATTCATCATGCAATTATTTCCAAATACTCTTTTGAAGACAATATCTAGGCAATTAAATTGCAAGTGTCAAAGATGAGGGCCAGTCCTTTCTTAATGCACAATGAATGCGACTAACATAATTGGTACAATTTGATGGAAAGGAAATGCTATGAAGATCCCTGTCTTCGTTGGCCGGTCCTGTGTTTTCTTTGCCCACCATGATGTAAACTCTTTGCACATATATGGGCATCTGGCCTCCGATTGACTGTTGACAGAGAGTTTTTTGGTTAAGTTTTGTACTGCAACTCCGTCTCTCCACCCACTGGCAGCCTGTCTGTGGCCATATAGTCTACACACTGCCAGCCCTACATGCCCATGTGCAGTGCCCATTTACCTG